>NC_140587.1:28695485-29895485 GCF_964204655.1 Triturus cristatus
CTGCCTTCCTTGGATGTGGTAGCCATTTCTCAGGCTCCCTCTCCGGGATTGAACCCTGATTCCCTGTTACCCGTGGTCACCATGGTAGGCACAGAAAGTACCATCGAGAGTTGATAGGGCAGACATCCGAATGTATCGTCGCCGTCACGGGGACGTGCGATCGGCCCGAGGTTATCTTGAGTCACCAAAGCGGCCTGGCATGTCCGGATTGGTCTTGGTCTGATAAATGCATGCATACCGGGAGGTCACCACTCGTCGGCATGTATTAGCTCTAGAATTACCACAGTTATCCAAGTAACAGATTGAGCGATCAAGGGGTACCATAACTGATTTAATGAGCCATTCGCAGTTTCACTGTACCGGCCGTGTGTACTTACACGTGCATGGCTTAATCTTTTAGACAAGCATATGCTACTGGCAGGATCAACCACGTAGTCGCACCTGCTGACGGGGTGGGGCCGTGTGCCCATCTCCCCGACTGGAAACCTTCACGCACCCCTCCCTCTCGGGAGCCTGCCAGGGGAAGGAGCCAACCTGCGGAGAGGTGCAGTCACATGGTCACCGGCAGGCCCAGCCGTCTCCTCCGGGAGGGAGAGGTAGGCCGAGGCGCAGCCTGAGTGAGGGGCAGGGGTGCCGGAGCCTGGCGGCAGCGACACCCGTCAGAACAGTCGTTCCGAGCTACTGTGGAAATGTGCTGGGCAGAGAGGGGTGACGGCATGGCGCGCGGGGCCGTTGGATCTGCTGGGCAGCAGCATCCAAAGGCCTGGCACCACCTGACACCTCCCACTCGGGTCGACACCTGGGGGGCACGAGCTGGGGCATCCCCTGGCAGGCCACCCTGCACAGGGGGTATGCTGGTTTAGCGTCCCTGCCTGTTCAGGGGGAAAGCAGACTCAGAGAAAAAGGACCATCAGGAAGGGGATGAGAGGCAAGAGCATATCCGGGTACTGCCTTCCCCGTTTCAGCATCACCAGACCTCACGGAGGCCTAACTGAGAAAACTCGGAAAAAAAGGACCATCGGAAATGGGCTGAGAGGCAGGTGAGTACCCGGGCCCCTGAGGGCCCCGGCGGGCAGGCCCGAGTGCTAACTTCCCCCGTCTCGGGATCGCCAGACCTCACGGAGGTCTGACCCAGCAAACTCGGAGAAAAAGAACCATCGGGAAGGGGGCTGAGAGGCAGGTGTGCGTACCCGGGCCCCTGGGGGCCCCGCATCGGGAGGACCCAGGTGCTGCCTTCCCCGGTCTCGGGATCCCCGGACCTCATGGAGGTCTGACCCAGCAAACTCGGAGAGTAAGGACCATCGGGAAGGGGCTTAGAGGCAGGTGAGTACCTAGGGGCCCGGCGGGCGGGCCCGGGTTCTGCCTTCCCCTGTTTCAGAATCGCCGGACCTCACAGAGGTCTGACTGACCCTCTCCCTAGTAATCCATAGGAAAATTCCCCCCCTTTCTTGTAATCTGTGCACACGAGGTGACAGAGGAGACCCAAGGCGCAAATGTACACAACCTCCTGGAGCCCTCGCTGGGATCGGGGAGGCCAATGGACCCTCATCGGGACTTCCAGGCAAGCCCGGCCATCTGGTCACCCCATTAAAAAGCATTGCGCGCGACCATATGGCTGAGGGGATAGGCGCGACCAGATGGCCGAAGGAATAGGCTCGACCAGATGGCCGAGGGGACAGGCGCGATCAGATGGCCGAGGGGAAAGGTGCGACCAGATGGCCGTGCTCAAAATGGAAGCCATCTGGTCACTCTGTGCCCCAACGAAAGAGTGAGCAGGCGCCCGGGCATGGGGGACCGGAGGCCGAGGGCCCCAGCTGGGCCCCAGCCATGGAGACTGCGTGGGGACCCGACGTGCCAGCGGACACTTTGACGAGCGGGGGAGGCCTGCACGGGACTGACAGACCCCTGTCCTGGGCCCTTGGTGGAGCGGCAGGCCAGAGGGTGGGGCCCAGGGCCGGAGCCCCAACCCAGGCCCGGTGGGCCCCTGGATCCAGCAGGGGCTGCCAGGCCCGGAGGCGCAGGGGAGGCCTTCCCGGGCCTGCCGGGCCCTGTGCCAGGCACCCTGACATGCGGCAGGACCAAGGACGGAGCCCGGGGTGGGGAGGCCACCATCCCCGGGGCCCTCAGGGGCCTGTCCAGAGCTCCTGAACCCAACCAAGCAAGGGGAGGCTCCCCGGCCACAACGGAACCCCGTCCCGGGCCTTTGGCAGTGCCTCAAGCTGGGGGACGGGGCCCAAGGACGGAGCCCCCGACCCGGGGCCCGGGTCTGGCGGGGCCCCTGGACCCAGCTGGGGTTCCCAGGCCTGAAGGCGCTGGGGAAGCCCCCCTGGGCCTGCCAGACACCGTCCAGGGCACCCTGCCACGTGGCAGGACCCAGGACGGAGCCCAGGGTGGGGAGACTGCCCTCCCCGGGGCCCTCAGGGGCCCAGCCAGAGCTCCAGAACCCAGCCAAGCAAGTGGAGGCTCCACGGCCAAAACAGAACCCCGTCCCGGGCCTTTGGCAGTGCCGCAGGCCAGGGGACGGGGCCCAGGGCCGGAGCCCCTGACCCGGGGCCCGGCGGGCCCCTGGACCCAGCTAGGGCTCCCAGGCCCAGAGGCGCAGGGGAAGCCTCCCCGGGCCCGCCGGACCCCGTCCAGGGAACCCTGCCAGGACAGAGCCCCTTGGACCCAGCCCAGCAGGGGGAAGCCTGCCGGGTCTCATCCAGGGCAGCCTGCCATGCGGCAGGCCGCGGGACAGACCCAGGGCTGGGGCGGCCTCCTGGCCTGTCCAGCTGTTGGGTGAGGACCACTATGCCGAGAGGGGTCCCAGAGTACCCTGTCCCTAGTAATCCAGAG
This sequence comes from Triturus cristatus, assembly GCF_964204655.1. Lineage (NCBI taxonomy): Eukaryota > Metazoa > Chordata > Amphibia > Caudata > Salamandridae > Triturus > Triturus cristatus. The sequence continues at coordinate 28,698,321 of NC_140587.1, forward strand.
GAAGGCTACCCCCCTTTCTGGTAACCCGCGCACTCCGATCGACGGAGCGGGCACTAGGGGCAAACGCGCGTGGCCTCCTGGAACCCTGGCTTGGATCCAGGAGTCAAATGGACCATCTGGTCGCCTCATTGGAAAGCAATGCACGTGACCAGATGGCATAGGTTAAAGGTGCGACCAGATGGCCGGCACCTGAAAGGACTCCCATCTGCCCGCCCCGAGCCATAGCGGTAGGGCTCCCACCTGCCCACCCACGCAGGGCTCGGGGGGCTCTGCTTCAGGGGGGGTTCGGGGACCCCGGCTGGGCCTCAGGCACTTGGAGGACCACCGGAGCTCTCGGGCCCGGGCGCCCGGGGGAGGACTGCCCGGGACCCATGGGGCCCGTCCCGGTTACTTTGCTCTGCCGCGGCCCAGAGGAGGGAGCCCATCTGTTCCCCGGCAAAGAACCGCCAACCCCGAAGGGGTATTCCGGCACACCCTGCCCCTACTAATCCAGAGGAAGGCTACCCCCATTTCTTGCAACCCACGCGCTCGAGTGATGGAGGCGACCCTAGGCGCGGACACACCCGACCTCCTGAAGCCCTGACTGGGATCCGGGAGGAAAATGAGTACTCATCGGGAATTCCAGGCCGGCCCAGCCATCTGGTCGCCCCATTGGAAAGCATTGCGCGCAACCTGATGGCCGAGGGGAAAGGAGCGACCGGATGGCCGGCACCTAAAAGGATTCCTGTCTGCCCGCCCTGAGCCGAGCCATAGCGGTAGGGCTCCCGCCTGCCCACCCACGCAGGGCTCGAGGGGCTCTGCTTCCTGGGGGGCTCGGGGACCCCGGCTGGGCCTCAGGCATGGGGAGGACCACTGGAGCCGGTACCGGGCACTTTGCCACACCACAGGCCGCATGCCGCAGGCCGCAGGAGGGAGCCCCGGACACCTGGAAGGATGTTGCCCTGGCATAGCCCATCTGGTCCCCCGTAAAGAACCGCCAGCCCTGTGGGGGGCGTGCCGGCATGCCCTGCCCCTACTAGTCCGGAGGAAGGCTACCCCCCTTTCATGCAACCCGCGCGCACCGCAAGGCCCAGGGGACCCTAGACTGAAGTACTGGGTTTTTCAGAACCAACCCAGCGGTGCCAGGGGACACACCCGAAGACTTCGAGTTCTTCCTGTTTCAGACCACAGAAACACAGAGTCTTCTAGGTGAAGTCAAAGATCATATTTATTGGCTACAGACCAATCACAGGTATCCGAGAAGTACAACACGGTGTATGTTCTCAGGAGACTGCTCTCAACCAAAAAACAATCTTTTCTTATATACAAAATATTACGCTCTGGGCAACACCACCCCTATTTTACAAGTGGTCGTTCACATATTTTCGCTTCAAAGAAAGAGCACAGTCATGATGATAATCCCACATTTCAGCTCGGTCAGCACATAATTATTTACCCAGCGAGGCTCAGAACCCTCATCAGATATCAGCAGACCCCAATAAAACGGACACCTCCTACTCGTAAAACAAGCCATAAAGTAGGAAACAGAGTCAGGTGTGAAAGAGATTGGTCAGGGTTCGTGTGGGAAGAACGACTTTATGATGTGTCGAGCCCTGATGCTAATTCCATACGGCCGCAGTAAAAGGAACCGGCCGGGCAGGATGACCTCGGGCAGCGGAGTCAGTTTGCACAGGTCACTAGGAAGTCACAGAAAGGTTGCGTGTCCTTTAGGCCTAGGCATGGCCTCAATGCATAGCCTATGCGAGGGCAACCACAAAATGGTTACCCTTTTAAAATGGAACCCGAGGGTTCGATATGTAGCATCGTATACACGGTGAATTCATCGATGAAACATGACGAAAACACTCATATATACCGCATTAGTCATTTGCGGTTCGCTGATACCAAAATCGGCAGGGTAGGTCCACGCTATCAACATGGTTCCGAAATTTACAGTACCACAGACCCTCCTTTTGCCCTTACATAGGCAATAACTATACTTATACTAATCTGAGTCCAGATCTATATTCATAAGGCCATGGAGATGTTGCTGTAGCATCATCCTATTGCTCAGCTCGTCCCTTGGTACAGGTCTCCTTACACATGATGTAACACAGAGGCTACACATTACAGAAGCACACTGTACACATAGAGAGAACAGGAAAAGAATGGCTAAGATCGTCCCAGTGCCTATTAGAATCTTCCATCCCCAAGCTGATATCAGTCCCCAGAACCACCCCATCATCGACCAATCTCCTTTATCCACATGAATGGATTCGGAAATCTTATGCAGTTTGGAAATGGCCTGATAGACTGTCGGAGCGGTATCTGGTATGAAAATACAGCAGCTTGATTGGATAACCTTACATACCCCACCGCGGTCTGCAAGTATGACATCTAGAACCATACGGTTCTGCAACGTCATGAGGCGATCCGCTTGGAGCTCAGCTGTCAAGTTACCAAGGGCACCAGCCGTTACATTAACAGTGGTTTCAACTACACGAGTCAGTTGTCTCAGGTTCCTACTATTGACCATTGGTCCCCAAAACGGCAGGAAACCCAGGAAAAAGTCTCCCGCCTCCTGACCGGCAGTATCCTCCTTATTAACAACGCCTCTCACAACTCTGGTCTTGTGATAATCAGAGGCGGCAGTAAATGTCGGCGGTAGCAAATGTGCAACATAACAGGTGCCCGAGAAATCGGGGGGCAACCACGTATATGCTCGGTCATTTCAAACAAAGTATGTACCCTTGGCAGCCAAAAACGCAGGGGAAAACTGTGATGGAAAAATGTACGTTTCAGCACAGTCACTCTTCCCTAATTGAGCTCTTGGATTCTGACCGTTACCTTGTAAACAGAACCGACCTATGTGGGGTACGACCCAAATCGGAGATGAACTTTTACGCTGTTTCTCACCCAGACTAATGCTATACCCCGTCGCGTTCCAACCCACATAAGCTCGCAACTCATCCTTGGGAATAGATGAATATGCATCAATGTCTCTACTCATATCAGCAACTCCTCTCATCAAGGCTTTATTGTTCGTGCTAGGTCCAGTGGAACGCGGTGGTCGTGTGGAATGGGTCTTAAGTGCAAAGAGAAACATAGTCTGGAATGCCCATGATGACCCATTATAGCTAAACGGCAGCACTAGATACGGGATACCCTTATCAATGGTATGCGGCATCAAACCACACACCCAGCAATTTGTTGTGTTCATAACTAGTTGGTGCTGGTGCTGGAGTTGAATAAACGAATTGTTTACGAACTCAGAACGTCTAGATTGTTCGTGTTCAGGTGGAGGGTGGAAAGAGAATGAGGGAACAGTAGGAGGAGGTATGGGCTGTATAGTGGGTGCAAACGGCACTTGAAAAGACAATACTACATAACCTACAGAAAACATCATCATGCTAAATAGTACAAACAGACATAATATTACAAAATGTTTGCTATTCATTACTTTACATATTCTGCTCTTAAAATTTATTTCCTCAGCGGGTCTCTTCATCTCGAAAAACTCCATCCTCTAATCGTGCTGTTCGCGGTGGATGAGTGTCTTCTGCTAAGGAGTACTCCTGTCAGTCCAGGGAACGCCCTAGACCAACCAGACCGTTGACCTAACGTCTTCGGCCTGCACCCCAAAGTCTCGGCACCGCGACCCTACAGCTGAACCCGGATGGCGGTTCGAAAAAGCAAAAATAAGAACGTTTCTCAGAGAGTTGCACTTCTCAAAAAATATAAAAGAAAAATAATTTTTTTTTGTCCATAGTTCTCGGCCTCAAATTGTAGCGACTTCTTGTAGGTACTGTTTGGTCTTGAACAAGAGTTCAGGCTCTGTAGTGTCCAATCGAATTGACGGTGGCACAGCTTCTTGCAAGATGTCATCGCTTTCCTTCTGAGAAAGCGTTCCTTCTACTCGTGCATCGCTAAACGGCAGAAAACGAGGCACAGTCAGCGATCCCTTTCTGGACCCACTGGTCATAGGGCAAAGGCAAAGGGACCCTCTTGCAATGAATGCCGTGTATCCAATTCTTTTTCCCTTTTACTCGAACAGCCGATCTCGTGGAAAGAAGGACGAGATGGGGGCCGGTCCAACGGGGCTCATCATTCTTTGTCCTTTTGAAGTTTTTGACCAGCACCCATGATCCAGGATTGATAGGATGTCCTGGAGCTTCAGAGACCTGAGGCAGAGTATCATGCACCTGTTGGTGTAAAACACGCAGTTTAGCCGTCAATTCATACAGGTAATCCATCAGTACTGGATGTTCAATCTCGCTGAATTTTGTAGACCTTGGCACTCCCCATATATTGGCCGGGCGGCCAAACACGATTTCGTAGGGACTAAGTCCCACTCGTGAATGCACAGTCATTCTTGTTGATAGGAGTGCTAAGGGCAGAGCGTCAGGCCATTTAAGACCAGAACTTGCTTGGATCTTGGCTAATTTGAGCTTCAATGTGCCATTGTAACACTCTACTAGTCCAGCTGATTGGGGGTGATTTGCAGCGTGGAATTTCTGCTTTATACCTAGTCCCTCACATACATTCTTCATCACTCGTCCCACAAATTCACTCCCATTATCACTCCATACCATTCTTGGCATTCCAAACCTAGGGAAAAATTCCTTGACAAGGGCTTTAGCTGTGGATAAGGCAGTATTGTCTTTTAGGGGATATGCTTCTATCCACCTTGAAAAAGCGCAGACAACAACAAGTACATATTTCAAATTGTTGCACCTTTCCATGTGGATGAAATCTAGCTGCAAAACCTCAAACGGATACGTTGGAGGTGCAAAATGACCAGCTGGAGTTGGGGTTCCCCTACCAGGATTGTATTTCAAACATACCATGCAATTTTTGACCACATTCTCTGCACACTTGGGAATTCCAGCATTCTGCCATACTGGAGCCAACAACTTACAAATCCCTTTCACACTGATATGCGCCATTCCATGTGCCATCGTGACCACTGGAAGCACATATGCATCAGGTAACAACCATCGCCGGTGTTCTGACAAATCAATCCAACAACCATTTTCATCCAATTTACCCTTACTTTCTTTCCACATGCTCAATTCTTTCTCTGTGGCTACAGCTTGAAGGGACTTCACACTCTCTATCGTGTCTTCGCACATTCCAACATCACCGACCCATCTTACAGGGCCTGCAACATACATTCGATTCATCACATCTTTTGCTGTTTCTTTCGCGATTTCGTCAGCAAATGCATTACCACGACCAACATCATCAATAACCTTCTTGTGTGCACTGCATTTCACAATCGCGACTTGTATCGGCAAGGTCAACGACTCAAGGAGATCATTCACCAACTGACTATTCTGAATCTTATTTCCATGCGAAGTCAGGAACCCACGTTCTTTCCACAAGCGCCCAAAACTATGGGCCACGCCAAAGGCATACTGACTGTCAGTATATATGTTCACTTTCATTCCTTTCGACAACACGCATGCTCTTGTAAGTGCAATTAATTCCGCTGCTTGAGCCGAATTATGTGGTATACGTGCAGTTTCAACAATCGTGTGCAAAGTCGTGAAAGCATATGCAGCAGTCGTATCACCATTCGGAAGCTTGAAACACGAGCCATCCACCCATAAGGTACCATCACACTCAACCAGGGGAGTATCTTTAAGATCCACTCTCCCTTTTGTTTCGTCTTCTGTTCTGAACAGACAATCATGCTGTTCAATCTCATCTGTGTATGCTGAAATCGGTAATAAAGTAGCTGGATTCAACGTGTTGCACCTCTTTATGTGCACATGACTCGCTAGCAGTGTCAACTCGTAACCTGACAATCGAGCACTAGTTAAGTGCTGTGTCTTGGTCCTGTTCAATAACGTGTCCACTGCGTGTGGCACCATCACAATCAACGTGTTGTTCATTACTAACCCAGCAGACTGTCGGATAGAAACAGCTGCTGCCGCTGTGGCTCTCAAACAACTTGGCAATGCCTTGGCTACCGGATCCAAAGTCGACGAAAAATACGCGCATGGACGCTGTCTGTCTCCAAAAGACTGTGTCAGCACTGACAACGCACAACCTTCTTTCTCGTGAACATACAATGTAAAAGGTTTACTGTAGTCGGGGGTACCCAATACAGGAGCCGAGCATAATGCCTTACGTAATTCCGAAAAACTTTTCTGACACTCTTCAGACCATGGGACGGGATTCGGTGTATCTTTGCATGTTAATGCTATCAAAGGTTTTGCCAGCAAAGAAACTGCCTACAGTATTAAGTAATACCCAAGAAAGCACGCACTTCTCTCTGTGTTCTTGGCACGCTCAACTGTGCAATGGCCTGAATTCTTTCTGGGGTCAGTTTCCTTCCCTCCTTTGACAAGAGATGACCTAAGTAGGTCACTTCTTGTCGACAATATTGCAGTTTTGAGAGAGACACTTTGTGATGAAAGGCGGACAAATGACGCAACAATGACAATGTAGCTTCTCTACAAATCTCCTCAGTATCCGCGGCGATTAGTAAATCGTCAACATACTGAATAAGGGTAGCACCACTAGGTAAGACAATTGCATCAAGCTGCGCTTTTAAAGCCTGACTGTATATTGATGGACTTTCACAGTAGCCCTGATGAGCGCGTTTAAAACGGAAGCTTCGACCTCCTAGACTGAAACTAAAAATATCCCTGCTTTCCTCTGCAATCGGGATGCTAAAGAAAGCATTCTTCAAATCGACCACTGAGAACCAAGCAGCGGAAGCTGGAATCATAGTTAACAAGGCAGTTATATCAGGGACAACTGGAAACTGTGGCACAACTATCTTATTTACCTCTCTAAGATCGATCACAAATCTGTAAACAGGTGGCTGGGAACGGTCAGTACGTTTTAAAACAGGCAGAACCGGGCTATTGCAAACGTTTCCTCTTGTCTCTTCAATTACATCCTTTTCAATCAAGTCATAGATGATCGCTAGCAACGCTTTCTCACCTTCATTAGAGATCTTGTACTGGGGAATGCGTGGCAATTTAACATTGGCTTTCAAAGTGACCACATATGGCGGTATTTCCAAGAGACCCACATCATTAGGACCAGAAGCCCAAAGGACATCCGGAAGAGACGACAATTCAGCTGGCAGTTTATTCTTCGACAAATACATTGGAGAAATCACTTCCCTACCCAGTGTAAGTTGTACTCCCGAGGGGGAACAATATAATGTTGCATGTAATCTCTTTACCAAATCCAATCCTAACAGGTTCTCACCACATCCTGTCGTTAGGATAAGGGGTGCTTTCGGCTCACAAGGTCCAACAGAAAGGGGCATAGGACTAGAGATCGGGTTCCTAACCGGGGCGCCAGAAAAACCTACTGAAACATTCATTTCGCCAGACAAAGGCGCGCCAGGGAGTTTTGAGTGCATAATTGAACTCTTTGCAGCACCAGTATCCAATAGAAAAGGCTCTGATACACCCGCTGTAGTCACCTTGACATACGGTCCACTCTGGTCCACTGGCACTGAAACAACTCCCTCTCTTTGTCTAGGGCTGTCCTAGTAATCATTACCTTCCGCATTTTCATCTTCTGCATAATAGTCGTTATTATAGTATTGAGCTGTCCCACCAGTTACATTGGCTTGCTGATCAAAACTATTCATCGTATTTTGAGGCGGAAGAGGACGCGCGTTCTGGGGAACATTCCCACGCCCTCTACCTCTAGGAGCTTGCTGACCACCTCTACCTCTCGCGCCATAAACCATAACAATATAGGGCAGCTATACTTAAAATGACCTTCTTGTTTGCAATACGAACACTGATTGGGACCAACCGGAGCACGCAGTTGGGAATACCCGAACCATTGCGAGTTATGCTGAAACTGTTGGGGTTGTTGATAGTTACTCTGACCTTGCTTATAGTTATTCTGATCTCCACGTGGCGGGTAAGCCTGCTGTAAAAGAACCTTCATCTTTAATTCTTTTGTTTTCTTGTCTGCTTTATCCTTCTCATCTTTATCCCTGTTTTCGTATTACTGTGCAGTAGCCAGTATTTGCGCTGATGAGGAAACAGCTCAAGAACTCTCTGAATCTTTTAATTTCTTACACAACTCGGGAATCAAATTATGCACAAATTTATCAACAAATAACCGTTGACCACCTTCCGTACTCATGTCTTGACCACTGTGGTCGATAAATGTTTCTTCAAACCTGGTGAAGAAATCAGACACTGTTTCGTCTTTCTATTGTTTGCATGCGGATAGTTTATCCCAATTCACACGCATCGCCGGCATTAAAGTCTTCATGTAGGTAATAATTCTACCAGGGAGTTCTGCTACTAAGGGCTCAGGTTTCGCACCACCAACTTGTCCAGTGTCTGTAGCAGTGATATTAGCCCATGTGTCACCTAGTTCTGCAGCATGATCTGTATTACGAATCAATCCCCACAAAGGCTGGGGAACAACATTCCCGAACAACATATCTATGTCAGCTAAATTCATGACACACGATTCTGCGGTTTGTGATAACTCCTTATAATATCCTGCAGGGTTTTTACGGGGGTCAGGCAATGTCTGCTTAAGGGCTAAAACTTCTGATCGCTTCCAAGGAACATGTACCCAAACACGCTGGAAATGAGCTGGCATAGCAGCAATACCGTTAGCGGCATCAGCCGCAACCGCGTCCTTCCATACCGGAGGGACTTCTCTCATAGGGTATTGTCTAACCTTCCTATCAGAGGAGTCACGTTCAAACAGTGACTGAGAAGGACCCTCAATCCTAAAAGACAATAATGTCGCAACTGCTTTCTCAACATCGGGACCCACAATCGTACCTTTTCCAAATTCAAACCGTACATGACACAATTCCTGCGGGCTTAAGTCCAAACGATGATCTTCCAATTCCTCACAGAGGAATACACACATTTTCTCGAAAACGTACCTCTGTTTCGGTGCTTCCCATTGATGAAAAACATTTACAACAGACTCTACATCATATCTTGAAGGAAAAACAATCCATTTATATGCCATGCGGTCTAACACTTCTTTCTCTTCAGAACCTGGCAGCTGACTATGCAACTGCGTACGTTGTGAACCAGGGGTCGTACTAGATGACCCAAAGAGAGGCGATATAAAACTAGTGACTGCACTAGCTATTCGTTGTCGTGTAGAAGGAGAAGTTGAGACAAGAACAGGGGGAAAGACAGAGGGAAGAAAAAACGGGTGCAGATACAGGTACAGGGGTCGTATCAGGAAGAGCGCCGAGGGAGGCAGCTGATGTACTAGAAAAAGTCGCAGGAAGCGCAGAAGAGATAGGTAGCGAAACCGGCGGCCCTTGAGAGGGCTGCACCGTAGGGATAGGAGCCGGCTGAGGAGGAGCTGGCGGCTGCGGGAAAGCTTGCGGCAAATCAACTAAAGGCTGTACATTTAAAGGCTGCGGAGGCGCTGTAGCACTCTGCGCATACGGGGGTGGCGAACTCAGCAAATGTGACATTAGGGGAACTTTCTCCTTTTCTTTTGACGCATCTTGCTGAAGGGGCGGCAAAACTGGGTAGCATTTATCAATCACTAGTTTACGTTGCCTGTGCAGCTGCTCATTCATTTGTTCTTCTTCATTATCTTTAAACTGCAAGGCTGCTTGCATTATCGACATACCTTTCTCTCTTTTATTTTTCTTGGCTAGTTTAATCTCTTTCTGTTTGGCTTCCTTTCGCCATAGGCGGAAAGAATCAAACATCGCCGGCCGGGCTTTCTTTTTAAATAATTTAACTTCTAAGTTATCTAGGATTTCTGTGTCGAAACTACCATTTTGGGGCCATTTTAAAACACCATCCTTCCTGGTGTATCGGATCCATACTTCATTATACGCAATGGGGCCCACGCCATGTTTCACATAAAGCTCATACGTTGGAGTTCCAATTGGAGGAACCGGACACAAATCCTCTAATCGGGAGTCCCTATTACAACCCAAACAAAACAAATTTCCAAATATACTAGAACCAGGCATCGTCGCTCACTAGTCTAGTTTCAAACTTCAAAGGATTATCGAATACGATAGTCTCGTGAATACACCAGTCCTTCGGCTTTGGCACTTGCAAGTTCCAAATCAAAGCGATACCAAAGGGATACCAAACCAAACTAAGGACTGGGAGACGCTCCACTTATACTTAACTGAGATATCGATGACGTCACCAGAAGACTCGTTAAATCGTTTCGCTCTACCAAATCACCAAGGGTCCAAAACAGGGCGATAGTCAGGGCAGCAGTCCTTTGTAGCCGTCGGGACGCGGAGAACCTCGCAGTAAAGACTTTCGGACCATGTCGACATGCAGGGGTCGATGAAGTGGCGGCCTTCCTCCAGAATTTTCACACGAAGCTCCTCACGAACCTCTGGCTTGGACCGGTACCGCTGAAATCGCCTCATGTTGGGCGCCAACTGAAGTACTGGGTTTTTCAGAACCAACCCAGCGGTGCCAGGGGACACCCCCGAAGACTTCGAGTTCTTCCTGTTTCAGACCACAGAAACACAGAGTCTTCTAGGTGAAGTCAAAGATCGTATTTATTGGCTGCAGACCAATCACAGGTATCCGGGAAGTACAACACGGTGTATGTTCTCAGGAGACTGCTCCCAACCAAAAACCAGTCTTTTCTTATATACAAAATATTACGCTCTGGGCAACACCGCCCCTATTTTACAAGTGGTCGTTCACATATTTTCGCTTCAAAGAAAGAGCACAGTCATGATGATAATCCCACATTTCAGCTCGGTCAGCACATAATTATTTACCCAGCGAGGCTCAGAACCCTCATCAGATATCAGCAGACCCCAATAAAACGGACACCTCCTACTCGTAAAACAAGCCATAAAGTAGGAAACAGAGTCAGGTGTGAAAGAGATTGTTCAGGGTTCGTGTGGGAAGAACGACTTTATGATGTGTCGAGCCCTGATGCTAATTCCATACGGCCGCAGTAAAAGGAACCGGCCGGGTAGGACTGACCTCGGGCAGCGGAGTCAGTTTGCACAGGTCACTAGGAAGTCACAGAAAGGTTGCGTGTCCTTTAGGCCTAGGCATGGCCTCAATGCATAGCCTATGTGAGGGCAACCACAAAATGGTTACCCTTTTAAAATGGAACCCGAGGGTTCGATATGTAGCATCTTATACACGGTGAATTCATCGATGAAACATGATGAAAACACTCATATATACCGCATTAGTCATTTGCGGTTCGCTGATACCAAAATCGGCAGGGTAGGTCCACGCTATCAACATGGTTCCGAAATTTACAGTAACACAAGACGCGAACGTGCCCGGACTCCTGGAGCCCTGGCTAGGATCCGGGAGGCAAATGAGCCCTCATCGCGACTTCAAGACTGGCCCGGCCATCTGGTCGACCCATTGGAAAGCATTGCTCGTGACCAGATAGCCGAGAGGAGAGGAGCGACCAGATGGCTGGGACTGAAATGAAATCTCCCCACCCAGAGCCATCGCAGTAGGGCTCCCGCTTGCCCTTGCAGGGCTCGGGGGCTGCAGGGCAGAGGGCCTACAGGGCTCGGGGGCTGCAGGGCTCGGGAGCTGCAGGGCTCCGGGGCTGCAGGGCTCCGGGGCTGCAGGGCTCCGGGGCTCCAGGGCTCTGGGGCTCCGGGGCTGCAGGGCTCCGGGGCTGCAGGGCTTGGGGTGGCTAGGTGACCCCACACCGGGCCTCAGGCATGGGAGGCCCGCAGGAGCTCCCGGGGCCCGGATGCCCGGGGGACCCATGGAGCCCATCCCGGGCACTTTGCCTTGCCGTGGGCTGGAGGAGGGAGCACCGGACGCCGGGGAGGTGTCGTCCAGGCTTAGCCCATCTGTTCCCCGCCTGAGAACCGCCATCCCCAGAAGGGGCGTCCCAGCATACCCTGCCCCTAGTAATCCAGAGGAACACTACCCCCCTTTCTGGTAAACCGTGCGCACCGAGTGATGGAGGGGACCCTAGGCCTTATCGGGACTTCCTGGCCAGCCCGGCCATCTGGTCGCCCCATTGGAAATCATTGCGTGCGACCAGATGGCCGAGGGGAGAGGTGCGACCAGATGGCCGGGACCGAAAGGACTCCCATCTGTCCAACCCCGAGCCTTCGCGCTAGGTTCCTGCCTGCCCACGCAGGGCTCAGGGGCTCCGCTTTTTGGGGGCTCGGGGACCGCGACTGGGACTCAAGCCAAGGAAGGACCACCGGAGCTCTTGGGGCCCAGACGCCCGGGGGATGACTGCCCGGGAACCATGGAGCTCTTCCGTGGTACTTTGCCACGCCGCGGGCCGGAGGAGGGAGCCCCAGACGCCAAGGGAGGTGTTGCCCGGGCATAGCCCATCTGGTCCCCGCCTGAGAACGGCCATTCCCGGGAGAGTTGTCCCAGTATACCATGCCCCTAGTAATCCAGAGGCAGGCTACCCCCCTTTCTTGTAACCCGCGCTCACTGCGAGTCTCAGGGGACCCTAGGCGCAAACGTGCCCAACCTCCTGGAGACCTGGCTGGGATCGGGTGGCAAATGAGCCCTCATCAGGACTTCCAGGCCCGCCCAGCCATCTGGTCGCCCCATTGGAAAGCATTGCGCGTGACCAGATGGCCGAGGGGAGAGGTGCGACCAGATGGCCGGGACTGAAAGGACTCCCATCTGCCCAACCCCGATACTAGGCCTAGAGCACTATAGGGGTGAAATGAAGAACTCCCTACCCCACTAACCGAAGATCAATGGACATACTGTTGCAATCAAATCACTGAGCTGTCCCCCAACTATGGGCTCCGATTGATTCATTTTGAATTACTCCATAGATATTACAGGATGCCCACAAGTCTACACCGTATGGGCTGAGAGATGATGAGTGCTGCTGGCTCTGTGGGGTTACCCCCGCTTCTTTCCTACATATGTCCTGGGATTGTTCTGAACTCCTGTGGTATTGGTCTAAGATTTTTACATCAATAAATCAGATCATTGGCATGTCCTTAATCCCATCCCCATTATTGGGATTGCTGGGATATGTTAAGGACACGCTCGTTAAGAAGCGTAAATTACATTCATCACTTCTATTATTTGCTAAGCGTCAGATTGCAGTTCACTGGGGGAGGAGGAGGAGGACGCCCACGACTATGGACTGGTTGTGAGATGTAACATACGGCCATTCCCAGCTAAACACATTTTGGGAATTAATGCCACCCACCTCGAGACCCCGAGACATTTAGGAGCCGTTCATTTTCTGGGTCCAGGAACAGGGGGGTGAGGATGGGGACGTTATGGTTCATGATGACTGCACTGGGGAATTGCAATATTGCAATGTGGTTAATTGATGTGTTTATGATGTACTTCATGGCTGGCGGGATCTAGACTCTGCTACTATATTCAGGAAACAGTACTCCTGTATGCCTACTGTTACATGACTGCTGTTCTTGGCAATACTAGGGCATATCGTTACATTGGGCGTATGATGTCTAACGGTTGTTATGTATTTCGTAAGCTGTTGTATATCTTGTGACATGTATAACTGGCATATTGGTTTGTTGCATTAAAATGTATATTGCACGCATCTGAAAACATCAATAAACAAAATTACACACAAAAAATATTCTATCTGATAGATACTCTGGGTGTACACCAAGGGAGTGAGATATAAAGTTCTCTTCTCAGCCTTTAGGAACATTGCTCAAGGTGGTATCTGCAGTGTGAGAAAGGCATTGTTTAGCTAGGTGTATATATTGTACCAGTAAGGAGTAGTTAGATATTCAGTGAATGCACAATTGTCATTATTACTTAAGAAGCAATTGACTGGCTACATTTCCATTGCTGTGGGGGAAATATCTATCTGTACTTTGAGTATTTGTGTCAACTGTTTGCTGGTTTTCGGAACTTGAGTTGTGATTAAGCTGACTAAAACTTCGCTCTCAAACACCAATCCTACTACTGAATTTATTTCAAGAATATGGCAGTTTGGTCGAGAAATGTAGGTGCACCGTGGATCCTTCGTAGCCAAGTTATTATTGGTGGGTGCTGCCAAACTGTGGAACTCTCTGCCTACTAATTTTCACCATATTGATTTAGGAAAGCTGTGAAAACCTGGCACTTTAGTTTGGGCTAGTGTCACCAGAATCTGCTCCCTGGTCATTGCGACGTGCCGCCTACTGCTTGAGCGCCGGGACACCTTTCCTCTTGTAACTGTTTGTGCTATATAAAGGTTGGTATTATTATTATTATTATCATTTAAGATGCAGAAGGCGCAACAAGCAGAGGGATATTCAATTACATTTCCAACCTCTGTTATGAGCTCAACTTGGCTGAATTGGTGAGTGGTATGCATGCAACGCTATTCGTTCTTTGAAAGGGAGAAAGGGTGGTGGAAAAGGAGTAAAGATTTATCAAGGAGGTAGTACAGAAGCTACAGTTTGGGAATGGAGGGCTGTGAGAGGTGAAAGCATTTCAGGTTTTTCAACTATTTTTTCCTGCATTAGAGGCAGACCGGTGAATTAAAAGTGTGTGTTTCCTCCTTCAGGGGAAAGATGGTCCCTCTTCAGATCTCTGAGTGAGTCTGTGAAAAGGGAATGATCGTGTGGGTGAAAGTTGGTTAGAAGTTACAGGTAGATGTTATTGAGAACCTTATCCTCATCAAATTAATCACACTGATGAGAAAAATGGGTGAACTATGCAGGTTTATCCCTTACAGGTTGTGAGTGCATAAATTATTTAGGCCAGGGGTCACCCTCCTTCCGTATGTTGTGAGTTTTTCCACCTGAATTTTTCAGTAAATCTAAAACTAAAGGCAGATTGAACAAAGCATAGCTGGTACCACCCAAAGGGAATGCCAGCATGCAAAATACACAGTGAGGGCATCTAATTATTATAACTAAACAACCCAGAGTGGCCCCTCATTAACCCCTTCAGTGCCCATGACGAGATAGTCTCGTCATGGAGCGTGGTTGCGCTGTGTCCATGACGGGACTATCTCGTCATGAACCCCGCCCGCTAATGCAACGCCCGGCACAGGGCGGGGAAAGGGCGGGGCACTGAAGAGGTTAAAATAACTACATAACACAGCGAGGGCCTTTGATTATTATAACTCTATTCAGGATATCTTTTTACAAGCAGGAATAGGGTAATTTATATGTGTAGTGTGTAGCATTTTGTATGTGTTTATGCACTTTTGATTGGGAATATTACATTTTATGAGTTTATTGTCCAGTACCTTTCATGGGTTAATATAGTGTGGAGTGGGACTACTACATTATATATGTGTTCATTCAAGCACCTTCCCTGATTTAATGAAGTTTGGAGATGGAATAGTTAAATATAATATGTTTAGTGTCCAGCACCTTCCCTGAGTTAATATAGTTTGGAGTGGGAACATTAAATTATATATGTTTATATTGTCTAGCACCTTCCCTGAGTTAATATAGTTTGGAGTTGGATTAGTATCTTGAACATATTTATTGTCCAGCACCTTCCCTGAGTTAATATCGTTTGGTGTGGGAATAGTATATTGTGTATATTTATTGTCCAGCACCTTCACTGAGTTAATATACTTTGGAGTGGGAATAGTATATTGTGTATATTTATTGTCCAGCACCGTCCCTGAGTAAATATAGTTTGGAGTGGGAATAGTATATTGTGTATATTTATTGTCCAGCACCTTCCCTGAGTTAATATAGTTTGGAGTGGGAATAGTATATTGTGTATATTTATTGTCCAGCACCTTCCCTGAGTTAATATACTTTGGAGTGGGAATAGTATATTGTGTATATTTATTGTCCAGCACCTTCCCTGAGTAAATATAGTTTGGAGTGGGAATAGTATATTGTGTATATTTATTGTCCAGCACCTTCACTGAGTTAATATACTTTGGAGTGGGAATAGTATATTGTGTATATTTATTGTCCAGCACCTTCCCTGAGTTAATATAGTTTGGCGTGGGAATAGTATATTGTGTATATTTATTGTCCAGCACCTTCCCTGAGTTAATATAGTATGGAGTGGAAATAGTATATTGTGTATATTTATTGTCCAGCACCTTCCCTGAGTTAATATAGTTTGGAGTGGGAATAGTATATTGAACATATTTATTGTCCAGCACCTTCCCTGAGTTAATATAGTTTGGAGTGGGAATAGTATATTGTGTACATTTATTGTCCAGCACCTTCCCTGAGTTAATATAGTTTGGAGTGGGAATAGTATATTGTGTATATTTATTGTCCAGCACCTTCCCTGAGTTAATATAGTTTGGAGTGGAAATAGTATATTGAGTATATTTATTGTCCAGCACCTTCCCTGAGTTAATATAGTATGGAGTGGAAATAGTATATTGTGTATATTTATTGTCCAGCACCTTCCCTGAGTTAATATAGTATGGAGTGGAAATAGTATATTGTGTATATTTATTGTCCAGTACCTTCCCTGAGTTAATATAGTTTGGAGTGGTAATAGTATATTGAACATATTTATTGTCCAGCACCTTCCCTGAGTTAATATAGTTTGGATTGTGAATAGTATATTGTGTATATTTATTGTCCAGCAACCTTCCCTGAGTTAATATAGTTTGGAGTGGGAATAGTATATTGAACATATTTATTCTCCAGCACCTTCCCTGAGTTAATATAGTTTGGAGTGTGAATAGTATATTGTGTGTATTTATTGTCCAGCACCTTCACTGAGTTAATATAGTTTGGAGTGGGAATAGTATATTGTGTATATTTATTGTCCAGCACCTTCCCTGAGTTAATATAGTTTGGAGTGGAAATAGTATATTGTGTATATTTATTGTCCAGCACCTTCCCTGAGTTAATATAGTATGGAGTGGAAATAGTATATTGTGTATATTTATTGTCCAGCACCTTCCCTGAGTTAATATAGTTTGGAGTGGGAATAGTATATTGTGTATATTTGTTGTCCAGCACCTTCCCTGAGTTAATATAGTATGGAGTGGATATAGTATGTTGAACATATTTATTGTCCAGCACCTTCCCTAAGTTAATATAGTTTAGAGTGGGAATAGTATATTGACCATATTTATTGTCCAGCACCTTCCCTAAGTTAACATAGTTTGGAGTGGGAATAGTATATTGTGTATATTTATTGTCCAGCACCTTCCCTGAGTTAATATAGTATGGAGTAGAAATAGTATGTTGAACATATGTATTGTCCAGCACCTTCCCTAAGTTAATATAGTTTGGAGTGGGAATAGTATATTGAACACATTTATTGTCCAGCACCTTCCCTAAGTTAACATAGTTTGTAGTGTGAAAAGTATATTTTGTATATTTATTGTCCAGCACCTTCCCTGAGTTAATATAGTTTGGAGTGTGAATAGTATATTGTGTATATTTTTTGTCCAGCACCTTCCCTGAGTTAATATAGTATGGAGTGGAAATAGTATATTGTGTATATTTATTGTCCAGCACCTTCCCTGAGTTAATATAGTTTGGAGTGTGAATAGTATATTGTGTATATTTATTGTCCAGCACCTTCCCTGAGTTAATATAGTATGGAGTGGAAATAGTATATTGTGTATATTTATTGTCCAGCACCTTCCCTAAGTTAACATGGTTTGGAGTGGTAATAGTATATTGTGTATATTTTTTGTCCAGCACCTTCCCTGAGTTAATATAGTTTGGCGTGGGAATAGTATATTGTGTATATTTATTGTCCAGCACCTTCCCTGAGTTAATATAGTATTGAGTGGGAATAGTATATTGACCATATTTATTGTCCAGCACCTTCCCTAAGTTAATATAGTTTGGAGTGGGAATAGTATATTGACCATATTTATTGTCCAGCACCTTCCCTAAGTTAACATAGTTTGGAGTGGTAATAGTATATTGTGTATATTTTTAGTCCAGCACCTTCCCTGAGTTAATATATTTTGGCGTGGGAATAGTATATTGTGTATATTTATTGTCCAGCACCTTCCCTGAGTTAATATAGTTTGGAGTGGGAATAGTATATTGTGTATATTTATTGTCCAGCAACCTTCCCTGAGTTAATATAGTTTGGAGTGGGAATAGTATAGTGTGTATATTTATTGCCCAGCACCTTCCCTGGGTTAACATAGTTTGGAGTGGGAATAGTATATTGTGTATATTTATTGTCCAGCACCTTCTCTGAGTTAATATACTTTGGAGTGGGAATAGTATATTGTGTATATTTATTGTCCAGCACCTTCCCTGAGTTAATATAGTTTGGAGTGTGAATAGTATATTGTGTATATTTATTGTCCAGCACCTTCCCTAAGTTAATATAGTTTGGAGTGGGATTAGTATATTGACCATAATTATTGTCCAGCACCTTCCCTAAGTTAACATAGTTTGGAGTGGGAATAGTATATTGTGTATATTTATTGTCCAGCACCTTCCCTGAGATAATATAGTATGGAGTGGAAATAGTATGTTGAACATATTTATTGTCCAGCACCTTCCCTAAGTTAATATAGTTTGGAGTGGTAATAGTATATTGTGCATATTTATTGTCCAGCACCTTCCCTGAGTTAATATAGTATGGAGTGGAAATAGTATATTGTGTATATTTATTGTCCAGCACCTTCCCTGAGTTAATATAGTATGGAGTGGAAATAGTATATTGTGTATATTTATTGTCCAGCACCTTCCCTGAGTTAATATAATTTGGAGTGGGAATAGTATATTGTGTATATTTATTGTCCAGCACCTTCCCTGAGTTAATATAGTATGGAGTGGGAATAGTATATTGACCATATTTATTGTCCAGCACCTTCCCTAAGTTAATATAGTTTGGAGTGGGAATAGTATATTGACCATATTTATTGTCCAGCACCTTCCCTAAGTTAACATAGTTTGGAGTGGTAATAGTTTATTGTGTATATTTTTTGTCCAGCACCTTCCCTGGGTTAACATAGTTTTGAGTGGGAATAGTATATTGTGTATATTTATTGTCCAGCACCTTCTCTGAGTTAATATACTTTGGAGTGGGAATAGTATATTGTGTATATTTATTGTCCAGCACCTTCCCTGAGTTAATATAGTTTGGAGTGTGAATAGTATATTGTGTATATTTATTGTCCAGCACCTTCCCTAAGTTAATATAGTTTGGAGTGGGAATAGTATATTGACCATATTTATTGTCCAGCACCTTCCCTAAGTTAACATAGTTTGGAGTGGGAATAGTATATTGTGTATATTTATTGTCCAGCACCTTCCCTGAGTTAATATAGTATGGAGTAGAAATAGTATGTTGAACATATGTATTGTCCAGCACCTTCCCTAAGTTAATATAGTTTGGAGTGGGAATAGTATATTGAACACATTTATTGTCCAGCACCTTCCCTAAGTTAACATAGTTTGTAGTGTGAAAAGTATATTTTGTATATTTATTGTCCAGCACCTTCCCTGAGTTAATATAGTTTGGAGTGTGAATAGTATATTGTGTATATTTTTTGTCCAGCACCTTCCCTGAGTTAATATAGTATGGAGTGGAAATAGTATATTGTGTATATTTATTGTCCAGCACCTTCCCTGAGTTAATATAGTTTGGAGTGTGAATAGTATATTGTGTATATTTATTGTCCAGCACCTTCCCTGAGTTAATATAGTATGGAGTGGAAATAGTATATTGTGTATATTTATTGTCCAGCACCTTCCCTAAGTTAACATGGTTTGGAGTGGTAATAGTATATTGTGTATATTTTTTGTCCAGCACCTTCCCTGAGTTAATATAGTTTGGCGTGGGAATAGTATATTGTGTATATTTATTGTCCAGCACCTTCCCTGAGTTAATATAGTATTGAGTGGGAATAGTATATTGACCATATTTATTGTCCAGCACCTTCCCTAAGTTAATATAGTTTGGAGTGGGAATAGTATATTGACCATATTTATTGTCCAGCACCTTCCCTAAGTTAACATAGTTTGGAGTGGTAATAGTATATTGTGTATATTTTTAGTCCAGCACCTTCCCTGAGTTAATATATTTTGGCGTGGGAATAGTATATTGTGTATATTTATTGTCCAGCACCTTCCCTGAGTTAATATAGTTTGGAGTGGGAATAGTATATTGTGTATATTTATTGTCCAGCAACCTTCCCTGAGTTAATATAGTTTGGAGTGGGAATAGTATAGTGTGTATATTTATTGCCCAGCACCTTCCCTGGGTTAACATAGTTTGGAGTGGGAATAGTATATTGTGTATATTTATTGTCCAGCACCTTCTCTGAGTTAATATACTTTGGAGTGGGAATAGTATATTGTGTATATTTATTGTCCAGCACCTTCCCTGAGTTAATATAGTTTGGAGTGTGAATAGTATATTGTGTATATTTATTGTCCAGCACCTTCCCTAAGTTAATATAGTTTGGAGTGGGATTAGTATATTGACCATAATTATTGTCCAGCACCTTCCCTAAGTTAACATAGTTTGGAGTGGGAATAGTATATTGTGTATATTTATTGTCCAGCACCTTCCCTGAGATAATATAGTATGGAGTGGAAATAGTATGTTGAACATATTTATTGTCCAGCACCTTCCCTAAGTTAATATAGTTTGGAGTGGGAATAGTATATTGACCATATTTATTGTCCAGCACCTTCCCTAAGTTAACATAGTTTGGAGTGGGAATAGTATATTGTGTATATTTATTGTCCAGCACCTTCCCTGAGTTAATATAGTTTGGAGTGGGAATAGTATATTGTGTATATTTATTGTCCAGCACCTCCCCTGAGTTAATATAGTTTGGAGTGGGAATAGTATATTGAACATATTTATTGTCCAGCACCTTCCCTAAGTTAATATAGTTTGGAGTGTGAATAGTATATTGTGTATATTTATTGTCCAGCACCTTCCCTGAGTTAATATAGTTTGGCGTGGGAATAGTATATTGTGTATATTTATTGTCCAGCACCTCCCCTGAGTTAATATAGTTTGGAGTGGGAATAGTATATTGAACATATTTATTGTCCAGCACCTTCCCTAAGTTAACATAGTTTGGAGTGGTAATAGTATATTGTGCATATTTATTGTCCAGCACCTTCCCTGAGTTAATATAGTATGGAGTGGAAATAGTATATTGTGTATATTTATTGTCCAGCACCTTCCCTGAGTTAATATAGTATGGAGTGGAAATAGTATATTGTGTATATTTATTGTCCAGCACCTTCCCTGAGTTAATATAGTATGGAGTGGAAATAGTATATTGTGTATATTTATTGTCCAGCACCTCCCCTGAGATAATATACTTTGGAGTGGGAATAGTATATTGTGTATATTTATTGTCCAGCACCTTCCCTGAGTTAATATAGTTTGGAGTGTGAATAGTATATTGTGTATATTTATTGTCCAGCACCTCCCCTGAGTTAATATAGTTTGCAATTGGAATAGTATATTGTGTATATTTATTGTCCATCACCTTCCCTGAGTTAATATAGTTTGGAGTGGGAATAGTATATTGTGTATATTTATTGTCCAGCACCTTCCCTGAGTTAATATCGTTTGGTGTGGGAATAGTATATTGTGTATATTTATTGTCCAGCACCTTCACTGAGTTAATATACTTTGGAGTGGGAATAGTATATTGTGTATATTTATTGTCCAGCACCTTCCCTGAGTAAATATAGTTTGGAGTGGGAATAGTATATTGTGTATATTTATTGTCCAGCACCTTCCCTGAGTTAATATAGTTTGGAGTGGGAATAGTATATTGTGTATATTTATTGTCCAGCACCTTCCCTGAGTTAATATACTTTGGAGTGGGAATAGTATATTGTGTATATTTATTGTCCAGCACCTTCCCTGAGTAAATATAGTTTGGAGTGGGAATAGTATATTGTGTATATTTATTGTCCATCACCTTCCCTGAGTTAATATAGTTTGGAGTGGGAATAGTATATTGTGTATATTTATTGTCCAGCACCTTCCCTAAGTTAATATAGTTTGGAGTGTGAATAGTATATTGTGTATATTTATTGTCCAGCACCTTCCCTGAGTTAATATAGTTTGGCGTGGGAATAGTATATTGTGTATATTTATTGTCCAGCACCTCCCCTGAGTTAATATAGTTTGGAGTGGGAATAGTATATTGAACATATTTATTGTCCAGCACCTTCCCTAAGTTAACATAGTTTGGAGTGGTAATAGTATATTGTGCATATTTATTGTCCAGCACCTTCCCTGAGTTAATATAGTATGGAGTGGAAATAGTATATTGTGTATATTTATTGTCCAGCACCTTCCCTGAGTTAATATAGTATGGAGTGGAAATAGTATATTGTGTATATTTATTGTCTAGCACCTTCCCTGAGTTAATATAGTATGGAGTGGAAATAGTATATTGTGTATATTTATTGTCCAGCACCTCCCCTGAGATTATATACTTTGGAGTGGGAATAGTATATTGTGTATATTTATTGTCCAGCACCTTCCCTGAGTTAATATAGTTTGCAGTGGGAATAGTATATTGTGTATATTTATTGTCCAGCACCTTCCCTGAGTTAATATAGTTTGGAGTGTGAATAGTATATTGTGTATATTTATTGTCCAGCACCTTCCCTGAGTTAATATAGTTTGGAGTGTGAATAGTATATTGTGTATATTTATTGTCCAGCACCTCCCCTGAGTTAATATAGTTTGCAATTGGAATAGTATATTGTGTATATTTATTGTCCATCACCTTCCCTGAGTTAATATAGTTTGGAGTGGGAATAGTATATTGTGTATATTTATTGTCCAGCACCTTCCCTGAGTTAATATCGTTTGGTGTGGGAATAGTATATTGTGTATATTTATTGTCCAGCACCTTCACTGAGTTAATATACTTTGCAGCTGGAATAGTATATTGTGTATATTTATTGTCCAGCACCTTCCCTGAGTAAATATAGTTTGGAGTGGGAATAGTATATTGTGTATATTTATTGTCCAGCATCTCCCCTGAGTTAATATAGTTTGCAATTGGAATAGTATATTGTGTATATTTATTGTCCATCACCTTCCCTGAGTTAATATAGTTTGGAGTGGGAATAGTATATTGTGTATATTTATTGTCCAGCACCTTCCCTGAGTTAATATCGTTTGGTGTGGGAATAGTATATTGTGTATATTTATTGTCCAGCACCTTCACTGAGTTAATATACTTTGGAGTGGGAATAGTATATTGAACATATTTATTCTCCAGCACCTTCCCTGAGTTAATATAGTTTGGAGTGTGAATAGTATATTGTGTATATTTATTGTCCAGCACCTTCACTGAGTTAATATAGTTTGGAGTGGGAATAGTATATTGTGTATATTTATTGTCCAGCACCTTCCCTGAGTTAATATAGTTTGGAGTGGAAATAGTATATTGTGTATATTTATTGTCCAGCACCTTCCCTGAGTTAATATAGTATGGAGTGGAAATAGTATATTGTGTATATTTATTGTCCAGCACCTTCCCTGAGTTAATATAGTTTGGAGTGGGAATACTATATTGTGTATATTTGTTGTCCAGCACCTTCCCTGAGTTAATATAGTATGGAGTGGAAATAGTATGTTCAACATATTTATTGTCCAGCACCTTCCCTAAGTTAATATAGTTTGGAGTGGGAATAGTATATTGACCATATTTATTGTCCAGCACCTTCCCTAAGTTAACATAGTTTGTAGTGGTAATAGTATATTGTGTATATTTTTTGTCCAGCACCTTCCCTGAGTTAATATAGTTTGGCTTGGGAATAGCATATTGTGTATATTTATTGTCCAGCACCTTCCCTGAGTTAATATAGTTTGGAGTGTGAATAGTATATTGTGTATATTTATTGTCCAGCACCTTCCCTGAGTTAATATAGTTTGGAGTGTGAATAGTATATTGTGTATATTTATTGTCCAGCACCTTCCCTGAGTTAATATAGTATGGAGTGGAAATAGTATATTGTGTATATTTATTGTCCAGCACCTTCCCTGAGTTAATATAATTTGGAGTGGGAATAGTATATTGTGTATATTTATTGTCCAGCACCTTCCCTGAGTTAATATAGTATGGAGTGGGAATAGTATATTGACCATATTTATTGTCCAGCACCTTCCCTAAGTTAATATAGTTTGGAGTGGGAATAGTATATTGACCATATTTATTGTCCAGCACCTTCCCTAAGTTAACATAGTTTGGAGTGGTAATAGTTTATTGTGTATATTTTTTGTCCAGCACCTTCCCTGAGTTTTTTATACTGTTTGGAGTGGGAATAGTATATTGTGTATATTTATTGTCCAGCACCTTCCCTGAGTTAATATAGTTTGGAGTGGGAATAGTATATTGTGTGTATTTATTGTCCAGCAACCTTCCCTGAGTTAATATAGTTTGGAGTGGGAATTGTATAGTGTGTATATTTATTGTCCAGCACCTTCCCTGGGTTAACATAGATTTGAGTGGGAATAGTATATTGTGTATATTTATTGTCCAGCACCTTCTCTGAGTTAATATACTTTGGAGTGGGAATAGTATATTGTGTATATTTATTGTCCAGCACCTTCCCTGAGTTAATATAGTTTGGAGTGTGAATAGTATATTGTGTATATTTATTGTCCAGCACCTTCCCTAAGTTAATATAGTTTGGAGTGGGAATAGTATATTGACCATATTTATTGTCCAGCACCTTCCCTAAGTTAACATAGTTTGGAGTGGGAATAGTATATTGCGTATATTTATTGTCCAGCACCTTCCCTGAGTTAATATAGTATGGAGTAGAAATAGTATGTTGAACATATGTATTGTCCAGCACCTTCCCTAAGTTAATATAGTTTGGAGTGGGAATAGTATATTGAACACATTTATTGTCCAGCACCTTCCCTAAGTTAACATAGTTTGTAGTGTGAAAAGTATATTTTGTATATTTATTGTCCAGCACCTTCCCTGAGTTAATATAGTTTGGAGTGTGAATAGTATATTGTGTATATTTTTTGTCCAGCACCTTCCCTGAGTTAATATAGTATGGAGTGGAAATAGTATATTGTGTATATTTATTGTCCAGCACCTTCCCTGAGTTAATATAGTTTGGAGTGTGAATAGTATATTGTGTATATTTATTGTCCAGCACCTTCCCTGAGTTAATATAGTATGGAGTGGAAATAGTATATTGTGTATATTTATTGTCCAGCACCTTCCCTAAGTTAACATAGTTTGGAGTGGTAATAGTATATTGTGTATATTTTTGTCCAGCACCTTCCCTGAGTTAATATAGTTTGGCGTGGGAATAGTATATTGTGTATATTTATTGTCCAGCACCTTCCCTGAGTTAATATAGTATGGAGTGGGAATAGTATATTGACCATATTTATTGTCCAGCACCTTCCCTAAGTTAATATAGTTTGGAGTGGGAATAGTATATTGACCATATTTATTGTCCAGCACCTTCCCTAAGTTAACATAGTTTGGAGTGGTAATAGTATATTGTGTATATTTTTAGTCCAGCACCTTCCCTGAGTTAATATATTTTGGCGTGGGAATAGTATATTGTGTATATTTATTGTCCAGCACCTTCCCTGAGTTAATATAGTTTGGAGTGGGAATAGTATATTGTGTATATTTATTGTCCAGCAACCTTCCCTGAGTTAATATAGTTTGGAGTGGGAATAGTATAGTGTGTATATTTATTGCCCAGCACCTTCCCTGGGTTAACATAGTTTGGAGTGGGAATAGTATATTGTGTATATTTATTGTCCAGCACCTTCTCTGAGTTAATATACTTTGGAGTGGGAATAGTATATTGTGTATATTTATTGTCCAGCACCTTCCCTGAGTTAATATAGTTTGGAGTGTGAATAGTATATTGTGTATATTTATTGTCCAGCACCTTCCCTAAGTTAATATAGTTTGGAGTGGGATTAGTATATTGACCATAATTATTGTCCAGCACCTTCCCTAAGTTAACATAGTTTGGAGTGGGAATAGTATATTGTGTATATTTATTGTCCAGCACCTTCCCTGAGTTAATATAGTATGGAGTGGAAATAGTATGTTGAACATATTTATTGTCCAGCACCTTCCCTAAGTTAATATAGTTTGGAGTGGGAATAGTATATTGACCATATTTATTGTCCAGCACCTTCCCTAAGTTAACATAGTTTGGAGTGGGAATAGTATATTGTGTATATTTATTGTCCAGCACCTTCCCTGAGTTAATATAGTTTGGAGTGGGAATAGTATATTGTGTATATTTATTGTCCAGCACCTCCCCTGAGTTAATATAGTTTGGAGTGGGAATAGTATATTGAACATATTTATTGTCCAGCACCTTCCCTAAGTTAATATAGTTTGGAGTGTGAATAGTATATTGTGTATATTTATTGTCCAGCACCTTCCCTGAGTTAATATAGTTTGGCGTGGGAATAGTATATTGTGTATATTTATTGTCCAGCACCTCCCCTGAGTTAATATAGTTTGGAGTGGGAATAGTATATTGAACATATTTATTGTCCAGCACCTTCCCTAAGTTAATATAGTTTGGAGTGTGAATAGTATATTGTGTATATTTATTGTCCAGCACCTTCCCTGAGTTAATATAGTTTGGCGTGGGAATAGTATATTGTGTATATTTATTGTCCAGCACCTCCCCTGAGTTAATATAGTTTGGAGTGGGAATAGTATATTGAACATATTTATTGTCCAGCACCTTCCCTAAGTTAACATAGTTTGGAGTGGTAATAGTATATTGTGCATATTTATTGTCCAGCACCTTCCCTGAGTTAATATAGTATGGAGTGGAAATAGTATATTGTGTATATTTATTGTCCAGCACCTTCCCTGAGTTAATCTAGTATGGAGTGGAAATAGTATATTGTGTATATTTATTGTCCAGCACCTTCCCTGAGTTAATATAGTATGGAGTGGAAATAGTATATTGTGTATATTTATTGTCCAGCACCTCCCCTGAGATAATATACTTTGGAGTGGGAATAGTATATTGTGTATATTTATTGTCCAGCACCTTCCCTGAGTTAATATAGTTTGCAGTGGGAATAGTATATTGTGTATATTTATTGTCCAGCACCTTCCCTGAGTTAATATAGTTTGGAGTGTGAATAGTATATTGTGTATATTTATTGTCCAGCACCTTCCCTGAGTTAATATAGTTTGGAGTGTGAATAGTATATTGTGTATATTTATTGTCCAGCACCTCCCCTGAGTTAATATAGTTTGCAATTGGAATAGTATATTGTGTATATTTATTGTCCATCACCTTCCCTGAGTTAATATAGTTTGGAGTGGGAATAGTATATTGTGTATATTTATTGTCCAGCACCTTCCCTGAGTTAATATCGTTTGGTGTGGGAATAGTATATTGTGTATATTTATTGTCCAGCACCTTCACTGAGTTAATATACTTTGGAGTGGGAATAGTATATTGTGTATATTTATTGTCCAGCACCTTCCCTGAGTAAATATAGTTTGGAGTGGGAATAGTATATTGTGTATATTTATTGTCCAGCACCTTCCCTGAGTTAATATAGTTTGGAGTGGGAATAGTATATTGTGTATATTTATTGTCCAGCACCTTCCCTGAGTTAATATACTTTGGAGTGGGAATAGTATATTGTGTATATTTATTGTCCAGCACCTTCCCTGAGTAAATATAGTTTGGAGTGGGAATAGTATATTGTGTATATTTATTGTCCATCACCTTCCCTGAGTTAATATAGTTTGGAGTGGGAATAGTATATTGTGTATATTTATTGTCCAGCACCTTCCCTAAGTTAATATAGTTTGGAGTGTGAATAGTATATTGTGTATATTTATGGTCCAGCACCTTCCCTGAGTTAATATAGTTTGGCGTGGGAATAGTATATTGTGTATATTTATTGTCCAGCACCTCCCCTGAGTTAATATAGTTTGGAGTGGGAATAGTATATTGAACATATTTATTGTCCAGCACCTTCCCTAAGTTAACATAGTTTGCAGTGGTAATAGTATATTGTGCATATTTATTGTCCAGCACCTTCCCTGAGTTAATATAGTATGGAGTGGAAATAGTATATTGTGTATATTTATTGTCCAGCACCTTCCCTGAGTTAATATAGTATGGAGTGGAAATAGTATATTGTGTATATTTATTGTCCAGCACCTTCCCTGAGTTAATATAGTATGGAGTGGAAATAGTATATTGTGTATATTTATTGTCCAGCACCTCCCCTGAGATAATATACTTTGGAGTGGGAATAGTATATTGTGTATATTTATTGTCCAGCACCTTCCCTGAGTTAATATAGTTTGCAGTGGGAATAGTATATTGTGTATATTTATTGTCCAGCACCTTCCCTGAGTTAATATAGTTTGGAGTGTGAATAGTATATTGTGTATATTTATTGTCCAGCACCTTCCCTGAGTTAATATAGTTTGGAGTGTGAATAGTATATTGTGTATATTTATTGTCCAGCACCTCCCCTGAGTTAATATAGTTTGCAATTGGAATAGTATATTGTGTATATTTATTGTCCATCACCTTCCCTGAGTTAATATAGTTTGGAGTGGGAATAGTATATTGTGTATATTTATTGTCCAGCACCTTCCCTGAGTTAATATCGTTTGGTGTGGGAATAGTATATTGTGTATATTTATTGTCCAGCACCTTCACTGAGTTAATATACTTTGGAGTGGGAATAGTATATTGTGTATATTTATTGTCCAGCACCTTCCCTGAGTAAATATAGTTTGGAGTGGGAATAGTATATTGTGTATATTTATTGTCCAGCACCTTCCCTGAGTTAATATAGTTTGGAGTGGGAATAGTATATTGTGTATATTTATTGTCCAGCACCTTCCCTGAGTTAATATACTTTGGAGTGGGAATAGTATATTGTGTATATTTATTGTCCAGCACCTTCCCTGAGTTAATATAGTTTGGAGTGTGAATAGTATATTGTGTATATTTATTGTCCAGCACCTTCCCTAAGGTTAATATAGTTTGGAGTGGGAATAGTATATTGACCATATTTATTGTCCAGCACCTTCCCTAAGTTAACATAGTTTGGAGTGGGAATAGTATATTGTGTATATTTATTGTCCAGCACTTTCCCTGATTTAATATAGTATGGAGTAGAAATAGTATGTTGAACATATGTATTGTCCAGCACCTTCCCTAAGTTAATATAGTTTGGAGTGGGAATAGTATATTGAACACATTTATTGTCCAGCACCTTCCCTAAGTTAACATAGTTTGTAGTGTGAAAAGTATATTTTGTATATTTATTGTCCAGCACCTTCCCTGAGTTAATATAGTTTGGAGTGTGAATAGTATATTGTGTATATTTTTTGTCCAGCACCTTCCCTGAGTTAATATAGTATGGAGTGGAAATAGTATATTGTGTATATTTATTGTCCAGCACCTTCCCTGAGTTAATATAGTTTGGAGTGTGAATAGTATATTGTGTATATTTATTGTCCAGCACCTTCCCTGAGTTAATATAGTATGGAGTGGAAATAGTATATTGTGTATATTTATTGTCCAGCACCTTCCCTAAGTTAACATAGTTTGGAGTGGTAATAGTATATTGTGTATATTTTTGTCCAGCACCTTCCCTGAGTTAATATAGTTTGGCGTGGGAATAGTATATTGTGTATATTTATTGTCCAGCACCTTCCCTGAGTTAATATAGTATGGAGTGGGAATAGTATATTGACCATATTTATTGTCCAGCACCTTCCCTAAGTTAATATAGTTTGGAGTGGGAATAGTATATTGACCATATTTATTGTCCAGCACCTTCCCTAAGTTAACATAGTTTGGAGTGGTAATAGTATATTGTGTATATTTGTAGTCCAGCACCTTCCCTGAGTTAATATATTTTGGCGTGGGAATAGTATATTGTGTATATTTATTGTCCAGCACCTTCCCTGAGTTAATATAGTTTGGAGTGGGAATAGTATATTGTGTATATTTATTGTCCAGCAACCTTCCCTGAGTTAATATAGTTTGGAGTGGGAATAGTATAGTGTGTATATTTATTGCCCAGCACCTTCCCTGGGTTAACATAGTTTGGAGTGGGAATAGTATATTGTGTATATTTATTGTCCAGCACCTTCTCTGAGTTAATATACTTTGGAGTGGGAATAGTATATTGTGTATATTTATTGTCCAGCACCTTCCCTGAGTTAATATAGTTTGGAGTGTGAATAGTATATTGTGTATATTTATTGTCCAGCACCTTCCCTAAGTTAATATAGTTTGGAGTGGGATTAGTATATTGACCATAATTATTGTCCAGCACCTTCCCTAAGTTAACATAGTTTGGAGTGGGAATAGTATATTGTGTATATTTATTGTCCAGCACCTTCCCTGAGTTAATATAGTATGGAGTGGAAATAGTATGTTGAACATATTTATTGTCCAGCACCTTCCCTAAGTTAATATAGTTTGGAGTGGGAATAGTATATTGACCATATTTATTGTCCAGCACCTTCCCTAAGTTAACATAGTTTGGAGTGGGAATAGTATATTGTGTATATTTATTGTCCAGCACCTTCCCTGAGTTAATATAGTTTGGAGTGGGAATAGTATATTGTGTATATTTATTGTCCAGCACCTCCCCTGAGTTAATATAGTTTGGAGTGGGAATAGTATATTGAACATATTTATTGTCCAGCACCTTCCCTAAGTTAATATAGTTTGGAGTGTGAATAGTATATTGTGTATATTTATTGTCCAGCACCTTCCCTGAGTTAATATAGTTTGGCGTGGGAATAGTATATTGTGTATATTTATTGTCCAGCACCTCCCCTGAGTTAATATAGTTTGGAGTGGGAATAGTATATTGAACATATTTATTGTCCAGCACCTTCCCTAAGTTAACATAGTTTGGAGTGGTAATAGTATATTGTGCATATTTATTGTCCAGCACCTTCCCTGAGTTAATATAGTATGGAGTGGAAATAGTATATTGTGTATATTTATTGTCCAGCACCTTCCCTGAGTTAATATAGTATGGAGTGGAAATAGTATATTGTGTATATTTATTGTCCAGCACCTTCCCTGAGTTAATATAGTATGGAGTGGAAATAGTATATTGTGTATATTTATTGTCCAGCACCTCCCCTGAGATAATATACTTTGGAGTGGGAATAGTATATTGTGTATATTTATTGTCCAGCACCTTCCCTGAGTTAATATAGTTTGCAGTGGGAATAGTATATTGTGTATATTTATTGTCCAGCACCTTCCCTGAGTTAATATAGTTTGGAGTGTGAATAGTATATTGTGTATATTTATTGTCCAGCACCTTCCCTGAGTTAATATAGTTTGGAGTGTGAATAGTATATTGTGTATATTTATTGTCCAGCACCTCCCCTGAGTTAATATAGTTTGCAATTGGAATAGTATATTGTGTATATTTATTGTCCATCACCTTCCCTGAGTTAATATAGTTTGGAGTGGGAATAGTATATTGTGTATATTTATTGTCCAGCACCTTCCCTGAGTTAATATCGTTTGGTGTGGGAATAGTATATTGTGTATATTTATTGTCCAGCACCTTCACTGAGTTAATATACTTTGGAGTGGGAATAGTATATTGTGTATATTTATTGTCCAGCACCTTCCCTGAGTAAATATAGTTTGGAGTGGGAATAGTATATTGTGTATATTTATTGTCCAGCACCTTCCCTGAGTTAATATAGTTTGGAGTGGGAATAGTATATTGTGTATATTTATTGTCCAGCACCTTCCCTGAGTTAATATACTTTGGAGTGGGAATAGTATATTGTGTATATTTATTGTCCAGCACCTTCCCTAAGTTAATATAGTTTGGAGTGTGAATAGTATATTGTGTATATTTATTGTCCAGCACCTTCCCTGAGTTAATATAGTTTGGCGTGGGAATAGTATATTGTGTATATTTATTGTCCAGCACCTCCCCTGAGTTAATATAGTTTGGAGTGGGAATAGTATATTGAACATATTTATTGTCCAGCACCTTCCCTAAGTTAACATAGTTTGGAGTGGTAATAGTATATTGTGCATATTTATTGTCCAGCACCTTCCCTGAGTTAATATAGTATGGAGTGGAAATAGTATATTGTGTATATTTATTGTCCAGCACCTTCCCTGAGTTAATATAGTATGGAGTGGAAATAGTATATTGTGTATATTTATTGTCCAGCACCTTCCCTGAGTTAATATAGTATGGAGTGGAAATAGTATATTGTGTATATTTATTGTCCAGCACCTCCCCTGAGATAATAAACTTTGGAGTGGGAATAGTATATTGTGTATATTTATTGTCCAGCACCTTCCCTGAGTTAATATAGTTTGCAGTGGGAATAGTATATTGTGTATATTTATTGTCCAGCACCTTCCCTGAGTTAATATAGTTTGGAGTGTGAATATTATATTGTGTATATTTATTGTCCAGCACCTTCCCTGAGTTA
Source organism: Triturus cristatus (assembly GCF_964204655.1). NCBI lineage: Eukaryota > Metazoa > Chordata > Amphibia > Caudata > Salamandridae > Triturus > Triturus cristatus. The sequence continues at coordinate 28,730,616 of NC_140587.1, forward strand.
ATATAGTTTGGAGTGTGAATAGTATATTGTGTATATTTATTGTCCAGCACCTCCCCTGAGTTAATATAGTTTGCAATTGGAATAGTATATTGTGTATATTTATTGTCCATCACCTTCCCTGAGTTAATATAGTTTGGAGTGGAAATAGTATATTGTGTATATTTATTGTCCAGCACCTTCCCTGAGTTAATATCGTTTGGTGTGGGAATAGTATATTGTGTATATTTATTGTCCAGCACCTTCACTGAGTTAATATACTTTGGAGTGGGAATAGTATATTGTGTATATTTATTGTCCAGCACCTTCCCTGAGTAAATATAGTTTGGAGTGGGAATAGTATATTGTGTATATTTATTGTCCAGCACCTTCCCTGAGTTAATATAGTTTGGAGTGGGAATAGTATATTGTGTATATTTATTGTCCAGCACCTTCCCTGAGTTAATATACTTTGGAGTGGGAATAGTATATTGTGTATATTTATTGTCCAGCACCTTTCCTGAGTAAATATAGTTTGGAGTGGGAATAGTATATTGTGTATATTTATTGTCCATCACCTTCCCTGAGTTAATATAGTTTGGAGTGGGAATAGTATATTGTGTATATTTATTGTCCAGCACCTTCCCTGAGTTAATATAGTTTGGCGTGGGAATAGTATATTGTGTATATTTATTGTCCAGCACCTTCCCTGAGTTAATATAGTATGGAGTGGAAATAGTATATTGTGTATATTTATTGTCCAGCACCTTCCCTGAGTTAATATAGTTTGGAGTGGGAATAGTATATTGAACATATTTATTGTCCAGCACCTTCCCTGAGTTAATATAGTTTGGAGTGGGAATAGTATATTGACCATATTTATTGTCCAGCACCTTCCCTAAGTTAATATAGTTTGGAGTGGGAATAGTATATTGACCATATTTATTGTCCAGCACCTTCCCTAAGTTAACATAGTTTGGAGTGGTAATAGTATATTGTGTATATTTGTAGTCCAGCACCTTCCCTGAGTTAATATATTTTGGCGTGGGAATAGTATATTGTGTATATTTATTGTCCAGCACCTTCCCTGAGTTAATATAGTTTGGAGTGGGAATAGTATATTGTGTATATTTATTGTCCAGCAACCTTCCCTGAGTTAATATAGTTTGGAGTGAGAATAGTATAGTGTATATATTTATTGCCCAGCACCTTCCCTGGGTTAACATAGTTTGGAGTGGGAATAGTATATTGTGTATATTTATTGTCCAGCACCTTCTCTGAGTTAATATACTTTGGAGTGGGAATAGTATATTGTGTATATTTATTGTCCAGCACCTTCCCTGAGTTAATATAGTTTGGAGTGTGAATAGTATATTGTGTATATTTATTGTCCAGCACCTTCCCTAAGTTAATATAGTTTGGAGTGGGATTAGTATATTGACCATAATTATTGTCCAGCACCTTCCCTAAGTTAACATAGTTTGGAGTGGGAATAGTATATTGTATATATTTATTGTCCAGCACCTTCCCTGAGTTAATATAGTATGGAGTGGAAATAGTATGTTGAACATATTTATTGTCCAGCACCTTCCCTAAGTTAATATAGTTTGGAGTGGGAATAGTATATTGACCATATTTATTGTCCAGCACCTTCCCTAAGTTAACATAGTTTGGAGTGGGAATAGTATATTGTGTATATTTATTGTCCAGCACCTTCCCTGAGTTAATATAGTTTGGAGTGGGAATAGTATATTGTGTATATTTATTGTCCAGCACCTCCCCTGAGTTAATATAGTTTGGAGTGGGAATAGTATATTGAACATATTTATTGTCCAGCACCTTCCCTAAGTTAATATAGTTTGGAGTGTGAATAGTATATTGTGTATATTTATTGTCCAGCACCTTCCCTGAGTTAATATAGTTTGGCGTGGGAATAGTATATTGTGTATATTTATTGTCCAGCACCTCCCCTGAGTTAATATAGTTTGGAGTGGGAATAGTATATTGAACATATTTATTGTCCAGCACCTTCCCTAAGTTAACATAGTTTGGAGTGGTAATAGTATATTGTGCATATTTATTGTCCAGCACCTTCCCTGAGTTAATATAGTATGGAGTGGAAATAGTATATTGTGTATATTTATTGTCCAGCACCTTCCCTGAGTTAATATAGTATGGAGTGGAAATAGTATATTGTGTATATTTATTGTCCAGCACCTTCCCTGAGTTAATATAGTATGGAGTGGAAATAGTATATTGTGTATATTTATTGTCCAGCACCTCCCCTGAGATAATATACTTTGGAGTGGGAATAGTATATTGTGTATATTTATTGTCCAGCACCTTCCCTGAGTTAATATAGTTTGCAGTGGGAATATTATATTGTGTATATTTATTGTCCAGCACCTTCCCTGAGTTAATATAGTTTGGAGTGTGAATAGTATATTGTGTATATTTATTGTCCAGCACCTTCCCTGAGTTAATATAGTTTGGAGTGTGAATAGTATATTGTGTATATTTATTGTCCAGCACCTCCCCTGAGTTAATATAGTTTGCAATTGGAATAGTATATTGTGTATATTTATTGTCCATCACCTTCCCTGAGTTAATATAGTTTGGAGTGGGAATAGTATATTGTGTATATTTATTGTCCAGCACCTTCCCTGAGTTAATATCATTTGGTGTGGGAATAGTATATTGTGTATATTTATTGTCCAGCACCTTCACTGAGTTAATATACTTTGGAGTGGGAATAGTATATTGTGTATATTTATTGTCCAGCACCTTCCCTGAGTAAATATAGTTTGGAGTGGGAATAGTATATTGTGTATATTTATTGTCCAGCACCTTCCCTGAGTTAATATAGTTTGGAGTGGGAATAGTATATTGTGTATATTTATTGTCCAGCACCTTCCCTGAGTTAATATACTTTGGAGTGGGAATAGTATATTGTGTATATTTATTGTCCAGCACCTTCCCTAAGTTAATATAGTTTGGAGTGTGAATAGTATATTGTGTATATTTATTGTCCAGCACCTTCCCTGAGTTAATATAGTTTGGCGTGGGAATAGTATATTGTGTATATTTATTGTCCAGCACCTCCCCTGAGTTAATATAGTTTGGAGTGGGAATAGTATATTGAACATATTTATTGTCCAGCACCTTCCCTAAGTTAACATAGTTTGGAGTGGTAATAGTATATTGTGCATATTTATTGTCCAGCACCTTCCCTGAGTTAATATAGTATGGAGTGGAAATAGTATATTGTGTATATTTATTGTCCAGCACCTTCCCTGAGTTAATATAGTATGGAGTGGAAATAGTATATTGTGTATATTTATTGTCCAGCACCTTCCCTGAGTTAATATAGTATGGAGTGGAAATAGTATATTGTGTATATTTATTGTCCAGCACCTCCCCTGAGATAATAAACTTTGGAGTGGGAATAGTATATTGTGTATATTTATTGTCCAGCACCTTCCCTGAGTTAATATAGTTTGCAGTGGGAATAGTATATTGTGTATATTTATTGTCCAGCACCTTCCCTGAGTTAATATAGTTTGGAGTGTGAATAGTATATTGTGTATATTTATTGTCCAGCACCTTCCCTGAGTTAATATAGTTTGGAGTGTGAATAGTATATTGTGTATATTTATTGTCCAGCACCTCCCCTGAGTTAATATAGTTTGCAATTGGAATAGTATATTGTGTATATTTATTGTCCATCACCTTCCCTGAGTTAATATAGTTTGGAGTGGAAATAGTATATTGTGTATATTTATTGTCCAGCACCTTCCCTGAGTTAATATCGTTTGGTGTGGGAATAGTATATTGTGTATATATATTGTCCAGCACCTTCACTGAGTTAATATACTTTGGAGTGGGAATAGTATATTGTGTATATTTATTGTCCAGCACCTTCCCTGAGTAAATATAGTTTGGAGTGGGAATAGTATATTGTGTATATTTATTGTCCAGCACCTTTCCTGAGTTAATATAGTTTGGAGTGGGAATAGTATATTGTGTATATTTATTGTCCAGCACCTTCCCTGAGTTAATATACTTTGGAGTGGGAATAGTATATTGTGTATATTTATTGTCCAGCACCTTTCCTGAGTAAATATAGTTTGGAGTGGGAATAGTATATTGTGTATATTTATTGTCCATCACCTTCCCTGAGTTAATATAGTTTGGAGTGGGAATAGTATATTGTGTATATTTATTGTCCAGCACCTTCCCTGAGTTAATATAGTTTGGCGTGGGAATAGTATATTGTGTATATTTATTGTCCAGCACCTTCCCTGAGTTAATATAGTATGGAGTGGAAATAGTATATTGTGTATATTTATTGTCCAGCACCTTCCCTGAGTTAATATAGTTTGGAGTGGGAATAGTATATTGAACATATTTATTGTCCAGCACCTTCCCTGAGTTAATATAGTTTGGAGTGGGAATAGTATATTGTGTATATTTATTGTCCAGCACCTTCCCTGAGTTAATATAGTTTGGAGTGGGAATAGTATATTGTGTATATTTATTGTCCAGCACCTTCCCTGAGTTAATATAGTTTGGAGTGGAAATAGTATATTGTGTATATTTATTGTCCAGCACCTTCCCTGAGTTAATATAGTATGGAGTGGAAATAGTATATTGTGTATATTTATTGTCCAGCACCTTCCCTGAGTTAATATAGTATGGAGTGGAAATAGTATATTGTGTATATTTATTGTCCAGCACCTTCCCTGAGTTAATATAGTTTGGAGTTGGAATAGTATATTGAACATATTTATTGTCCAGCACCTTCCCTGAGTTAATATAGTTTGGAGTGGGAATAGTATATTGTGTATATTTATTGTCCAGCACCTTCCCTGAGTTAATATAGTTTGGAGTGGGAATAGTATATTGTGTATATTTATTGTCCAGCACCTTCCCTGAGTTAATATAGTTTGGAGTGGAAATAGTATATTGTGTATATTTATTGTCCAGCACCTTCCCTGAGTTAATATAGTATGGAGTGGAAATAGTATATTGCGTATATTTATTGTCCAGCACCATCCCTGAGTTAATATTTTTTTGAGTGGGAATAGTATATTGTGTATATTTATTGTCCAGCACCTTCTCTGAGTTAATATACTTTGGAGTGGGAATAGTATATTGTGTATATTTATTGTCCAGCACCTTCCCTGAGTTAATATAGTTTGGAGTGTGAATAGTATATTGTGTATATTTATTGTCCAGCACCTTCCCTAAGTTAATATAGTTTGGAGTGGGAATAGTATATTGACCATATTTATTGTCCAGCACCTTCCCTAAGTTAACATAGTTTGGAGTGGGAATAGTATATTGTGTATATTTATTGTCCAGCACCTTCCCTGAGTTAATATAGTATGGAGTAGAAATAGTATGTTGAACATATGTATTGTCCAGCACCTTCCCTAAGTTAATATAGTTTGGAGTGGGAATAGTATATTGAACACATTTATTGTCCAGCACCTTCCCTAAGTTAACATAGTTTGTAGTGTGAAAAGTATATTTTGTATATTTATTGTCCAGCACCTTCCCAGAGTTAATATAGTTTGGAGTGTGAATAGTATATTGTGTATATTTTTTGTCCAGCACCTTCCCTGAGTTAATATAGTATGGAGTGGAAATAGTATATTGTGTATATTTATTGTCCAGCACCTTCCCTGAGTTAATATAGTTTGGAGTGTGAATAGTATATTGTGTATATTTATTGTCCAGCACCTTCCCTGAGTTAATATAGTATCGAGTGGAAATAGTATATTGTGTATATTTATTGTCCAGCACCTTCCCTAAGTTAACATAGTTTGGAGTGGTAATAGTATATTGTGTATATTTTTTGTCCAGCACCTTCCCTGAGTTAATATAGTTTGGCGTGGGAATAGTATATTGTGTATATTTATTGTCCAGCACCTTCCCTGAGTTAATATAGTATGGAGTGGGAATAGTATATTGACCATATTTATTGTCCAGCACCTTCCCTAAGTTAATATAGTTTGGAGTGGGAATAGTATATTGACCATATTTATTGTCCAGCACCTTCCCTAAGTTAACATAGTTTGGAGTGGTAATAGTATATTGTGTATATTTTTAGTCCAGCACCTTCCCTGAGTTAATATAGTTTGGCGTGGGAATAGTATATTGTGTATATTTATTGTCCAGCACCTTCCCTGAGTTAATATAGTTTGGAGTGGGAATAGTATATTGTGTATATTTATTGTCCAGCAACCTTCCCTGAGTTAATATAGTTTGGAGTGGTAATAGTATAGTGTGTATATTTATTGCCCAGCACCTTCCCTGGGTTAACATAGTTTGGAGTGGGAATAGTATATTGTGTATATTTATTGTCCAGCACCTTCTCTGAGTTAATATACTTTGGAGTGGGAATAGTATATTGTGTATATTTATTGTCCAGCACCTTCCCTGAGTTAATATAGTTTGGAGTGTGAATAGTATATTGTGTATATTTATTGTCCAGCACCTTCCCTAAGTTAATATAGTTTGGAGTGGGAATAGTATATTGACCATCCAGCACCTTCCCTAAGTTAACATAGTTTGGAGTGGGAATAGTATATTGTGTATATTTATTGTCCAGCACCTTCCCTGAGTTAATATAGTATGGAGTGGAAATAGTATGTTGAACATATTTATTGTCCAGCACCTTCCCTAAGTTAATATAGTTTGGAGTGGGAATAGTATATTGACCATATTTATTGTCCAGCACCTTCCCTAAGTTAACATAGTTTGGAGTGGGAATAGTATATTGTGTATATTTATTGTCCAGCACCTTCCCTGAGTTAATATAGTTTGGAGTGGGAATAGTATATTGTGTATATTTATTGTCCAGCACCTCCCCTGAGTTAATATAGTTTGGAGTGGGAATAGTATATTGAACATATTTATTGTCCAGCACCTTCCCTAAGTTAATATAGTTTGGAGTGTGAATAGTATATTGTGTATATTTATTGTCCAGCACCTTCCCTGAGTTAATATAGTTTGGCGTGGGAATAGTATATTGTGTATATTTATTGTCCAGCACCTCCCCTGAGTTAATATAGTTTGGAGTGGGAATAGTATATTGAACATATTTATTGTCCAGCACCTTCCCTAAGTTAACATAGTTTGGAGTGGTAATAGTATATTGTGCATATTTATTGTCCAGCACCTTCCCTGAGTTAATATAGTATGGAGTGGAAATAGTATATTGTGTATATTTATTGTCCAGCACCTTCCCTGAGTTAATATAGTATGGAGTGGAAATAGTATATTATGTATATTTATTGTCCAGCACCTTCCCTGAGTTAATATAGTATGGAGTGGAAATAGTATATTGTGTATATTTATTGTCCAGCACCTCCCCTGAGATAATATACTTTGGAGTGGGAATAGTATATTGTGTATATTTATTGTCCAGCACCTTCCCTGAGATAATATAGTTTGCAGTGGGAATAGTATATTGTGTATATTTATTGTCCAGCACCTTCCCTGAGTTAATATAGTTTGGAGTGTGAATAGTATATTGTGTATATTTATTGTCCAGCACCTTCCCTGAGTTAATATAGTTTGGAGTGTGAATAGTATATTGTGTATATTTATTGTCCAGCACCTCCCCTGAGTTAATATAGTTTGCAATTGGAATAGTATATTGTGTATATTTATTGTCCATCACCTTCCCTGAGTTAATATAGTTTGGAGTGGGAATAGTATATTGTGTATATTTATTGTCCAGCACCTTCCCTGAGTTAATATCATTTGGTGTGGGAATAGCATATTGTGTATATTTATTGTCCAGCACCTTCACTGAGTTAATATACTTTGGAGTGGGAATAGTATATTGTGTATATTTATTGTCCAGCACCTTCCCTGAGTAAATATAGTTTGGAGTGGGAATAGTATATTGTGTATATTTATTGTCCAGCACCTTCCCTGAGTTAATATAGTTTGGAGTGGGAATAGTATATTGTGTATATTTATTGTCCAGCACCTTCCCTGAGTGAATATACTTTGGAGTGGGAATAGTATATTGTGTATATTTATTGTCCAGCACCTTCCCTGAGTAAATATAGATTGGAGTGGGAATAGTATATTGTGTATATTTATTGTCCATCCCCTTCCCTGAGTTAATATAGTTTGGAGTGGGAATAGTATATTGTGTATATTTATTGTCCAGCACCTTCCCTAAGTTAATATAGTTTGGAGTGTGAATAGTATATTGTGTATATTTATTGTCCAGCACCTTCCCTGAGTTAATATAGTTTGGCGTGGGAATAGTATATTGTGTATATTTATTGTCCAGCACCTCCCCTGAGTTAATATAGTTTGGAGTGGGAATAGTATATTGAACATATTTATTGTCCAGCACCTTCCCTAAGTTAACATAGTTTGGAGTGGTAATAGTATATTGTGCATATTTATTGTCCAGCACCTTCCCTGAGTTAATATAGTATGGAGTGGAAATAGTATATTGTGTATATTTATTGTCCAGCACCTTCCCTGAGTTAATATAGTATGGAGTGGATATAGTATATTGTGTATATTTATTGTCCAGCACCTTCCCTGAGTTAATATAGTATGGAGTGGAAATAGTATATTGTGTATATTTATTGTCCAGCACCTCCCATGAGATAATATACTTTGGAGTGGGAATAGTATATTGTGTATATTTATTGTCCAGCACCTTCCCTGAGTTAATATAGTTTGCAGTGGGAATAGTATATTGTGTATATTTATTGTCCAGCACCTTCCCTGAGTTAATATAGTTTGGAGTGTGAATAGTATATTGTGTATATTTATTGTCCAGCACCTTCCCTGAGTTAATATAGTTTGGAGTGTGAATAGTATATTGTGTATATTTATTGTCCAGCACCTCCCCTGAGTTAATATAGTTTGCAATTGGAATAGTATATTGTGTATATTTATTGTCCATCACCTTCCCTGAGTTAATATAGTTTGGAGTGGGAATAGTATATTGTGTATATTTATTGTCCAGCACCTTCCCTGAGTTAATATCGTTTGGTGTGGGAATAGTATATTGTGTATATTTATTGTCCAGCACCTTCCCTGAGTTAATATAGTATGGAGTGGAAATAGTATGTTGAACATATTTATTGTCCAGCACCTTCCCTAAGTTAATATAGTTTGGAGTGGGAATAGTATATTGACCATATTTATTGTCCAGCACCTTCCCTAAGTTAACATAGTTTGGAGTGGGAATAGTATATTGTGTATATTTATTGTCCAGCACCTTCCCTGAGTTAATATAGTTTGGAGTGGGAATAGTATATTGTGTATATTTATTGTCCAGCACCTCCCCTGAGTTAATATAGTTTGGAGTGGGAATAGTATATTGAACATATTTATTGTCCAGCACCTTCCCTAAGTTAATATAGTTTGGAGTGTGAATAGTATATTGTGTATATTTATTGTCCAGCACCTTCCCTGAGTTAATATAGTTTGGCGTGGGAATAGTATATTGTGTATATTTATTGTCCAGCACCTCCCCTGAGTTAATATAGTTTGGAGTGGGAATAGTATATTGAACATATTTATTGTCCAGCACCTTCCCTAAGTTAACATAGTTTGGAGTGGTAATAGTATATTGTGCATATTTATTGTCCAGCACCTTCCCTGAGTTAATATAGTATGGAGTGGAAATAGTATATTGTGTATATTTATTGTCCAGCACCTTCCCTGAGTTAATATAGTATGGAGTGGAAATAGTATATTGTGTATATTTATTGTCCAGCACCTTCCCTGAGTTAATATAGTATGGAGTGGAAATAGTATATTGTGTATATTTATTGTCCAGCACCTCCCCTGAGATAATATACTTTGGAGTGGGAATAGTATATTGTGTATATTTATTGTCCAGCACCTTCCCTGAGATAATATAGTTTGCAGTGGGAATAGTATATTGTGTATATTTATTGTCCAGCACCTTCCCTGAGTTAATATAGTTTGGAGTGTGAATAGTATATTGTGTATATTTATTGTCCAGCACCTTCCCTGAGTTAATATAGTTTGGAGTGTGAATAGTATATTGTGTATATTTATTGTCCAGCACCTCCCCTGAGTTAATATAGTTTGCAATTGGAATAGTATATTGTGTATATTTATTGTCCATCACCTTCCCTGAGTTAATATAGTTTGGAGTGGGAATAGTATATTGTGTATATTTATTGTCCAGCACCTTCCCTGAGTTAATATCATTTGGTGTGGGAATAGTATATTGTGTATATTTATTGTCCAGCACCTTCACTGAGTTAATATACTTTGGAGTGGGAATAGTATATTGTGTATATTTATTGTCCAGCACCTTCCCTGAGTAAATATAGTTTGGAGTGGGAATAGTATATTGTGTATATTTATTGTCCAGCACCTTACCTGAGTTAATATAGTTTGGAGTGGGAATAGTATATTGTGTATATTTATTGTCCAGCACCTTCCCTGAGTTAATATACTTTGGAGTGGGAATAGTATATTGTGTATATTTATTGTCCAGCACCTTCCCTGAGTAAATATAGATTGGAGTGGGAATATTTATTGTCCATCCCCTTCCCTGAGTTAATATAGTTTGGAGTGGGAATAGTATATTGTGTATATTTATTGTCCAGCACCTTCCCTAAGTTAATATAGTTTGGAGTGTGAATAGTATATTGTGTATATTTATTGTCCAGCACCTTCCCTGAGTTAATATAGTTTGGCGTGGGAATAGTATATTGTGTATATTTATTGTCCAGCACCTCCCCTGAGTTAATATAGTTTGGAGTGGGAATAGTATATTGAACATATTTATTGTCCAGCACCTTCCCTAAGTTAACATAGTTTGGAGTGGTAATAGTATATTGTGCATATTTATTGTCCAGCACCTTCCCTGAGTTAATATAGTATGGAGTGGAAATAGTATATTGTGTATATTTATTGTCCAGCACCTTCCCTGAGTTAATATAGTATGGAGTGGATATAGTATATTGTGTATATTTATTGTCCAGCACCTTCCCTGAGTTAATATAGTATGGAGTGGAAATAGTATATTGTGTATATTTATTGTCCAGCACCTCCCATGAGATAATATACTTTGGAGTGGGAATAGTATATTGTGTATATTTATTGTCCAGCACCTTCCCTGAGTTAATATAGTTTGCAGTGGGAATAGTATATTGTGTATATTTATTGTCCAGCACCTTCCCTGAGTTAATATAGTTTGGAGTGTGAATAGTATATTGTGTATATTTATTGTCCAGCACCTTCCCTGAGTTAATATAGTTTGGAGTGTGAATAGTATATTGTGTATATTTATTGTCCAGCACCTCCCCTGAGTTAATATAGTTTGCAATTGGAATAGTATATTGTGTATATTTATTGTCCATCACCTTCCCTGAGTTAATATAGTTTGGAGTGGGAATAGTATATTGTGTATATTTATTGTCCAGCACCTTCCCTGAGTTAATATCGTTTGGTGTGGGAATAGTATATTGTGTATATTTATTGTCCAGCACCTTCACTGAGTTAATATACTTTGGAGTGGGAATAGTATATTGTGTATATTTATTGTCCAGCACCTTCCCTGAGTAAATAAAGTTTGGAGTGGGAATAGTATATTGTGTATATTTATTGTCCAGCACCTTCCCTGAGTTAATATAGTTTGGAGTGGGAATAGTATATTGTGTATATTTATTGTCCAGCACCTTCCCTGAGTTAATATACTTTGGAGTGGGAATAGTATATTGTGTATATTTATTGTCCAGCACCTTCCCTGAGTAAATATAGTTTGGAGTGGGAATAGTATATTGTGTATATTTATTGTCCATCACCTTCCCTGAGTTAATATAGTTTGGAGTGGGAATAGTATATTGTGTATATTTATTGTCCAGCACCTTCCCTGAGTTAATATAGTTTGGCGTGGGAATAGTATATTGTGTATATTTATTGTCCAGCACCTTCCCTGAGTTAATATAGTATGGAGTGGAAATAGTATATTGTGTATATTTATTGTCCAGCACCTTCCCTGAGTTAATATAGTTTGGAGTGGGAATAGTATATTGAACATATTTATTGTCCAGCACCTTCCCTGAGTTAATATAGTTTGGAGTGGGAATAGTATATTGTGTATATTTATTGTCCAGCACCTTCCCTGAGTTAATATACTTTGGAGTGGGAATAGTATATTGTGTATATTTATTGTCCAGCACCTTCCCTGAGTAAATATAGTTTGGAGTGGGAATAGTATATTGTGTATATTTATTGTCCATCACCTTCCCTGAGTTAATATAGTTTGGAGTGGGAATAGTATATTGTGTATATTTATTGTCCAGCACCTTCCCTGAGTTAATATAGTTTGGCGTGGGAATAGTATATTGTGTATATTTATTGTCCAGCACCTTCCCTGAGTTAATATAGTATGGAGTGGAAATAGTATATTGTGTATATTTATTGTCCAGCACCTTCCCTGAGTTAATATAGTTTGGAGTGGGAATAGTATATTGAACATATTTATTGTCCAGCACCTTCCCTGAGTTAATATAGTTTGGAGTGGGAATAGTATATTGTGTATATTTATTGTCCAGCACCTTCCCTGAGTTAATATAGTTTGGAGTGGGAATAGTATATTGTGTATATTTATTGTCCAGCACCTTCCCTGAGTTAATATAGTTTGGAGTGGAAATAGTATATTGTGTATATTTATTGTCCAGCGCCTTCCCTGAGTTAATATAGTATGGAGTGGAAATAGTATATTGTGTATATTTATTGTCCAGCACCTTCCCTGAGTTAATATAATTTGGAGTGGGAATAGTATATTGTGTATATTTATTGTCCAGCACCTTCCCTGAGTTAATATAGTATGGAGTGGGAATAGTATATTGACCATATTTATTGTCCAGCACCTTCCCTAAGTTAATATAGTTTGGAGTGGGAATAGTATATTGACCATATTTATTGTCCAGCACCTTCCCTAAGTTAACATAGTTTGGAGTGGTAATAGTTTATTGTGTATATTTTTTGTCCAGCACCTTCCCTGAGTTAATATAGTTTGGAGTGGGAATAGTATATTGTGTATATTTATTGTCCAGCACCTTCCCTGAGTTAATATAGTTTGGAGTGGGAATAGTATATTGTGTGTATTTATTGTCCAGCAACCTTCCCTGAGTTAATATAGTTTGGAGTGGGAATTGTATAGTGTGTATATTTATTGTCCAGCACCTTCCCTGAGTTAATATACTTTGGAGTGGGAATAGTATATTGTGTACATTTATTGTCCAGCACCTTCCCTGAGTTAATATAGTTTGGAGTGTGAATAGTATATTGTGTATATTTATTGTCCAGCACCTTCCCTAAGTTAATATAGTTTGGAGTGGGAATAGTATATTGACCATATTTATTGTCCAGCACCTTCCCTAAGTTAACATAGTTTGGAGTGGGAATAGTATATTGTGTATATTTATTGTCCAGCACCTTCCCTGAGTTAATATAGTATGGAGTAGAAATAGTATGTTGAACATATGTATTGTCCAGCACCTTCCCTAAGTTAATATAGTTTGGAGTGGGAATAGTATATTGAACACATTTATTGTCCAGCACCTTCCCTAAGTTAACATAGTTTGTAGTGTGAAAAGTATATTTTGTATATTTATTGTCCAGCACCTTCCCTGAGTTAATATAGTTTGGAGTGTGAATAGTATATTGTGTATATTTTTTGTCCAGCACCTTCCCTGAGTTAATATAGTATGGAGTGGAAATAGTATATTGTGTATATTTATTGTCCAGCACCTTCCCTGAGTTAATATAGTTTGGAGTGTGAATAGTATATTGTGTATATTTATTGTCCAGCACCTTCCCTGACTTAATATAGTTTGGAGTGTGAATAGTATATTGTGTATATTTATTGTCCAGCACCTCCCCTGAGTTATTATAGTTTGCAATTGGAATAGTATATTGTGTATATTTATTGTCCATCACCTTCCCTGAGTTAATATAGTTTGGAGTGGGAATAGTATATTGTGTATATTTATTGTCCAGCACCTTCCCTGAGTTAATATCGTTTGGTGTGGGAATAGTATATTGTGTATATTTATTGTCCAGCACCTTCACTGAGTTAATATACTTTGGAGTGGGAATAGTATATTGTGTATATTTATTGTCCAGCACCTTCCCTGAGTAAATAAAGTTTGGAGTGGGAATAGTATATTGTGTATATTTATTGTCCAGCACCTTCCCTGAGTTAATATAGTTTGGAGTGGGAATAGTATATTGTGTATATTTATTGTCCAGCACCTTCCCTGAGTTAATATACTTTGGAGTGGGAATAGTATATTGTGTATATTTATTGTCCAGCACCTTCCCTGAGTAAATATAGTTTGGAGTGGGAATAGTATATTGTGTATATTTATTGTCCATCACCTTCCCTGAGTTAATATAGTTTGGAGTGGGAATAGTATATTGTGTATATTTATTGTCCAGCACCTTCCCTGAGTTAATATAGTTTGGCGTGGGAATAGTATATTGTGTATATTTATTGTCCAGCACCTTCCCTGAGTTAATATAGTATGGAGTGGAAATAGTATATTGTGTATATTTATTGTCCAGCACCTTCCCTGAGTTAATATAGTTTGGAGTGGGAATAGTATATTGAACATATTTATTGTCCAGCACCTTCCCTGAGTTAATATAGTTTGGAGTGGGAATAGTATATTGTGTATATTTATTGTCCAGCACCTTCCCTGAGTTAATATACTTTGGAGTGGGAATAGTATATTGTGTATATTTATTGTCCAGCACCTTCCCTGAGTAAATATAGTTTGGAGTGGGAATAGTATATTGTGTATATTTATTGTCCATCACCTTCCCTGAGTTAATATAGTTTGGAGTGGGAATAGTATATTGTGTATATTTATTGTCCAGCACCTTCCCTGAGTTAATATAGTTTGGCGTGGGAATAGTATATTGTGTATATTTATTGTCCAGCACCTTCCCTGAGTTAATATAGTATGGAGTGGAAATAGTATATTGTGTATATTTATTGTCCAGCACCTTCCCTGAGTTAATATAGTTTGGAGTGGGAATAGTATATTGAACATATGTATTGTCCAGCACCTTCCCTGAGTTAATATAGTTTGGAGTGGGAATAGTATATTGTGTATATTTATTGTCCAGCACCTTCCCTGAGTTAATATAGTTTGGAGTGGGAATAGTATATTGTGTATATTTATTGTCCAGCACCTTCCCTGAGTTAATATAGTTTGGAGTGGAAATAGTATATTGTGTATATTTATTGTCCAGCGTCTTCCCTGAGTTAATATAGTATGGAGTGGAAATAGTATATTGTGTATATTTATTGTCCAGCACCTTCCCTGAGTTAATATAATTTGGAGTGGGAATAGTATATTGTGTATATTTATTGTCCAGCACCTTCCCTGAGTTAATATAGTATGGAGTGGGAATAGTATATTGACCATATTTATTGTCCAGCACCTTCCCTAAGTTAATATAGTTTGGAGTGGGAATAGTATATTGACCATATTTATTGTCCAGCACCTTCCCTAAGTTAACATAGTTTGGAGTGGTAATAGTTTATTGTGTATATTTTTTGTCCAGCACCTTCCCTGAGTTAATATAGTTTGGAGTGGGAATAGTATATTGTGTATATTTATTGTCCAGCACCTTCCCTGAGTTAATATAGTTTGGAGTGGGAATAGTATATTGTGTGTATTTATTGTCCAGCAACCTTCCCTGAGTTAATATAGTTTGGAGTGGGAATTGTATAGTGTGTATATTTATTGTCCAGCACCTTCCCTGAGTTAATATACTTTGGAGTGGGAATAGTATATTGTGTATATTTATTGTCCAGCACCTTCCCTGAGTTAATATAGTTTGGAGTGTGAATAGTATATTGTGTATATTTATTGTCCAGCACCTTCCCTAAGTTAATATAGTTTGGAGTGGGAATAGTATATTGACCATATTTATTGTCCAGCACCTTCCCTAAGTTAACATAGTTTGGAGTGGGAATAGTATATTGTGTATATTTATTGTCCAGCACCTTCCCTGAGTTAATATAGTATGGAGTAGAAATAGTATGTTGAACATATGTATTGTCCAGCACCTTCCCTAAGTTAATATAGTTTGGAGTGGGAATAGTATATTGAACACATTTATTGTCCAGCACCTTCCCTAAGTTAACATAGTTTGTAGTGTGAAAAGTATATTTTGTATATTTATTGTCCAGCACCTTCCCTGAGTTAATATAGTTTGGAGTGTGAATAGTATATTGTGTATATTTTTTGTCCAGCACCTTCCCTGAGTTAATATAGTATGGAGTGGAAATAGTATATTGTGTATATTTATTGTCCAGCACCTTCCCTGAGTTAATATAGTTTGGAGTGTGAATAGTATATTGTGTATATTTATTGTCCAGCACCTTCCCTGAGTTAATATAGTATGGAGTGGAAATAGTATATTGTGTATATTTATTGTCCAGCACCTTCCCTAAGTTAACATAGTTTGGAGTGGTAATAGTATATTGTGTATATTTTTTGTCCAGCACCTTCCCTGAGTTAATATAGTTTGGCGTGGGAATAGTATATTGTGTATATTTATTGTCCAGCACCTTCCCTGAGTTAATATAGTATGGAGTGGGAATAGTATATTGACCATATTTATTGTCCAGCACCTTCCCTAAGTTAATATAGTTTGGAGTGGGAATAGTATATTGACCATATTTATTGTCCAGCACCTTCCCTAAGTTAACATAGTTTGGAGTGGTAATAGTATATTGTGTATATTTTTAGTCCAGCACCTTCCCTGAGTTAATATATTTTGGCGTGGGAATAGTATATTGTGTATATTTATTGTCCAGCACCTTCCCTGAGTTAATATAGTTTGGAGTGGGAATAGTATATTGTGTATATTTATTGTCCAGCAACCTTCCCTGAGTTAATATAGTTTGGAGTGGGAATAGTATAGTGTGTATATTTATTGCCCAGCACCTTCCCTGGGTTAACATAGTTTGGAGTGGGAATAGTATATTGTGTATTATTATTGTCCAGCACCTTCTCTGAGTTAATATACTTTGGAGTGGGAATAGTATATTGTGTATATTTATTGTCCAGCACCTTCCCTGAGTTAATATAGTTTGGAGTGTGAATAGTATATTGTGTATATTTATTGTCCAGCACCTTCCCTAACTTAATATAGTTTGGAGTGGGATTAGTATATTGACCATAATTATTGTCCAGCACCTTCCCTAAGTTAACATAGTTTGGAGTGGGAATAGTATATTGTGTATATTTATTGTCCAGCACCTTCCCTGAGTTAATATAGTATGGAGTGGAAATAGTATGTTGAACATATTTATTGTCCAGCACCTTCCCTAAGTTAATATAGTTTGGAGTGGGAATAGTATATTGACCATATTTATTGTCCAGCACCTTCCCTAAGTTAACATAGTTTGGAGTGGGAATAGTATATTGTGTATATTTATTGTCCAGCACCTTCCCTGAGTTAATATAGTTTGGAGTGGGAATAGTATATTGTGTATATTTATTGTCCAGCACCTCCCCTGAGTTAATATAGTTTGGAGTGGGAATAGTATATTGAACATATTTATTGTCCAGCACCTTCCCTAAGTTAATATAGTTTGGAGTGTGAATAGTATATTGTGTATATTTATTGTCCAGCACCTTCCCTGAGTTAATATAGTTTGGCGTGGGAATAGTATATTGTGTATATTTATTGTCCAGCACCTCCCCTGAGTTAATATAGTTTGGAGTGGGAATAGTATATTGAACATATTTATTGTCCAGCACCTTCCCTAAGTTAACATAGTTTGGAGTGGTAATAGTATATTGTGCATATTTATTGTCCAGCACCTTCCCTGAGTTAATATAGTATGGAGTGGAAATAGTATATTGTGTATATTTATTGTCCAGCACCTTCCCTGAGTTAATATAGTATGGAGTGGAAATAGTATATTGTGTATATTTATTGTCCAGCACCTCCCCTGAGATAATATACTTTGGAGTGGGAATAGTATATTGTGTATATTTATTGTCCAGCACCTTCCCTGAGTTAATATAGTTTGCAGTGGGAATAGTATATTGTGTATATTTATTATCCAGCACCTTCCCTGAGTTAATATAGTTTGGAGTGTGAATAGTATATTGTGTATATTTATTGTCCAGCACCTTCCCTGAGTTAATATAGTTTGGAGTGTGAATAGTATATTGTGTATATTTATTGTCCAGCACCTCCCCTGAGTTAATATAGTTTGCAATTGGAATAGTATATTGTGTATATTTATTGTCCATCACCTTCCCTGAGTTAATATAGTTTGGAGTGGGAATAGTATATTGTGTAAATTTATTGTCCAGCACCTTCCCTGAGTTAATATCGTTTGGTGTGGGAATAGTATATTGTGTATATTTATTGTCCAGCACCTTCACTGAGTTAATATACTTTGGAGTGGGAATAGTATATTGTGTATATTTATTGTCCAGCACCTTCCCTGAGTAAATATAGTTTGGAGTGGGAATAGTATATTGTGTATATTTATTGTCCAGCACCTTCCCTGAGTTAATATAGTTTGGAGTGGGAATAGTATATTGTGTATATTTATTGTCCAGCACCTTCCCTGAGTTAATATACTTTGGAGTGGGAATAGTATATTGTGTATATTTATTGTCCAGCACCTTCCCTGAGTAAATAAAGTTTGGAGTGGGAATAGTATATTGTGTATATTTATTGTCCATCACCTTCCCTGAGTTAATATAGTTTGGAGTGGGAATAGTATATTGTGTATATTTATTGTCCAGCACCTTCCCTAAGTTAATATAGTTTGGAGTGTGAATAGTATATTGTGTATATTTATTGTCCAGCACCTTCCCTGAGTTAATATAGTTTGGCGTGGGAATAGTATATTGTGTATATTCATTGTCCAGCACCTCCCCTGAGTTAATATAGTTTGGAGTGGGAATAGTATATTGAACATATTTATTGTCCAGCACCTTCCCTAAGTTAACATAGTTTGGAGTGGTAATAGTATATTGTGCATATTTATTGTCCAGCACCTTCCCTGAGTTAATATAGTATGGAGTGGAAATAGTATATTGTGTATATTTATTGTCCAGCACCTTCCCTGAGTTAATATAGTATGGAGTGGAAATAGTATATTGTGTATATTTATTGTCCAGCACCTTCCCTGAGTTAATATAGTATGGAGTGGAAATAGTATATTGTGTATATTTATTGTCCAGCACCTCCCCTGAGATAATATACTTTGGAGTGGGAATAGTATATTGTGTATATTTATTGTCCAGCACCTTCCCTGAGTTAATATAGTTTGCAGTGGGAATAGTATATTGTGTATATTTATTGTCCAGCACCTTCCCGGAGTTAATATAGTTTGGAGTGTGAATAGTATATTGTGTATATTTATTGTCCAGCACCTCCCCTGAGTTAATATAGTTTGCAATTGGAATAGTATATTGTGTATATTTATTGTCCATCACCTTCCCTGAGTTAATATAGTTTGGAGTGGGAATAGTATATTGTGTATATTTATTGTCCAGCACCTTCCCTGAGTTAATATCGTTTGGTGTGGGAATAGTATATTGTGTATATTTATTGTCCAGCACCTTCTCTGAGTTAATATACTTTGGAGTGGGAATAGTATATTGTGTATATTTATTGTCCAGCACCTTCCCTGAGTAAATATAGTTTGGAGTGGGAATAGTATATTGTGTATATTTATTGTCCAGCACCTTCCCTGAGTTAATATAGTTTGGCGTGGGAATAGTATATTGTGTATATTTATTGTCCAGCACCTTCCCTGAGTTAATATACTTTGGAGTGGGAATAGTATATTGTGTATATTTATTGTCCAGCACCTTCCCTGAGTAAATATAGTTTGGAGTGGGAATAGTATATTGTGTATATTTATTGTCCATCACCTTCCCTGAGTTAATATAGTTTGGAGTGGGAATAGTATATTGTGTATATTTATTGTCCAGCACCTTCCCTGAGTTAATATAGTTTGGCGTGGGAATAGTATATTGAACATATTTATTGTCCAGCACCTTCCCTGAGTTAATATAGTTTGGAGTGGGAATAGTATATTGTGTATATTTATTGTCCAGCACCTTCCCTGAGTTAATATAGTATGGAGTGGAAATAGTATATTGTGTATATTTATTGTCCAGCACCTTCCCTGAGTTAATATAGTTTGGAGTTGGAATAGTATATTGAACATATTTATTGTCCAGCACCTTCCCTGAGTTAATATAGTTTGGAGTGTGAATAGTATATTGTGTATATTTATTGTCCAGCACCTTCCCTGAGTTAATATAGTTTGGAGTGGGAATAGTATATTGTGTATATTTATTGTCCAGCACCTTCCCTGAGTTAATATAGTTTGGAGTGGAAATAGTATATTGTGTATATTTATTGTCCAGCACCTTCCCTGAGTTAATATAGTATGGAGTGGAAATAGTATATTGTGTATATTTATTGTCCAGCACCATCCCTGAGTTAATATAGTTTTGAGTGGGAATAGTATATTGTGTATATTTATTGTCCAGCACCTTCTCTGAGTTAATATACTTTGGAGTGGGAATAGTATATTGTGTATATTTATTGTCCAGCACCTTCCCTGAGTTAATATAGTTTGGAGTGTGAATAGTATATTGTGTATATTTATTGTCCAGCACCTTCCCTAAGTTAATATAGTTTGGAGTGGGAATAGTATATTGACCATATTTATTGTCCAGCACCTTCCCTAAGTTAACATAGTTTGGAGTGGGAATAGTATATTGTGTATATTTATTGTCCAGCACCTTCCCTGAGTTAATATAGTATGGAGTAGAAATAGTATGTTGAACATATGTATTGTCCAGCACCTTCCATAAGTTAATATAGTTTGGAGTGGGAATAGTATATTGAACACATTTATTGTCCAGCACCTTCCCTAAGTTAACATAGTTTGTAGTGTGAAAAGTATATTTTGTATATTTATTGTCCAGCACCTTCCCTGAGTTAACATAGTTTGGAGTGTGAATAGTATATTGTGTATATTTTTTGTCCAGCACCTTCCCTGAGTTAATATAGTATGGAGTGGAAATAGTATATTGTGTATATTTATTGTCCAGCACCTTCCCTGAGTTAATATAGTTTGGAGTGTGAATAGTATATTGTGTATATTTATTGTCCAGCACCTTCCCTGAGTTAATATAGTATGGAGTGGGAATAGTATATTGACCATATTTATTGTCCAGCACCTTCTCTAAGTTAATATAGTTTGGAGTGGGAATAGTATATTGACCATATTTATTGTCCAGCACCTTCCCTAAGTTAACATAGTTTGGAGTGGTAATAGTATATTGTGTATATTTTTAGTCCAGCACCTTCCCTGAGTTAATATAGTTTGGCGTGGGAATAGTACATTGTGTATATTTATTGTCCAGCACCTTCCCTGAGTTAATATAGTTTGGAGTGGGAATAGTATATTGTGTATATTTATTGTCCAGCAACCTTCCCTGAGTTAATATAGTTTGGAGTGGGAATAGTATAGTGTGTATATTTATTGCCCAGCACCTTCCCTGGGTTAACATAGTTTGGAGTGGGAATAGTATATTGTGTATATTTATTGTCCAGCACCTTCTCTGAGTTAATATACTTTGGAGTGGGAATAGTATATTGTGTATATTTATTGTCCAGCACCTTCCCTGAGTTAATATAGTTTGGAGTGTGAATAGTATATTGTGTATATTTATTGTCCAGCACCTTCCCTAAGTTAATATAGTTTGGAGTGGGAATAGTATATTGACCATAATTATTGTCCAGCACCTTCCCTAAGTTAACATAGTTTGGAGTGGGAATAGTATATTGTGTAAATTTATTGTCCAGCACCATCCCTGAGTTAATATAGTATGGAGTGGAAATAGTATGTTGAACATATTTATTGTCCAGCACCTTCCCTAAGTTAATATAGTTTGGAGTGGGAATAGTATATTGACCATATTTATTGTCCAGCATCTTCCCTAAGTTAACATAGTTTGGAGTGGGAATAGTATATTGTGTATATTTATTGTCCAGCCCCTTCCCTGAGTTGATATAGTTTGGAGTGGGAATAGTATATTGTGTATATTTATTGTCCAGCACCTCCCCTGAGTTAATATAGTTTGGAGTGGGAATAGTATATTGAACATATTTATTGTCCAGCACCTTCCCTAAGTTAATATAGTTTGGAGTGTGAATAGTATATTGTGTATATTTATTGTCCAGCACCTTCCCTGAGTTAATATAGTTTGGCGTGGGAATAGTATATTGTGTATATTTATTGTCCAGCACCTCCCCTGAGTTAATATAGTTTGGAGTGGGAATAGTATATTGAACATATTTATTGTCCAGCACCTTCCCTAAGTTAACATAGTTTGGAGTGGTAATAGTATATTGTGCATATTTATTGTCCAGCACCTTCCCTGAGTTAATATAGTATGGAGTGGAAATAGTATATTGTGTATTGTTATTGTCCAGCACCTTCCCTGAGTTAATATAGTATGGAGTGGAAATAGTATATTGTGTATATTTATTGTCCAGCACCTTCCCTGAGTTAATATAGTATGGAGTGGAAATAGTATATTGTGTATATTTATTGTCCAGCACCTCCCCTGAGATAATATACTTTGGAGTGGGAATAGTATATTGTGTATATTTATTGTCCAGCACCTTCCCTGAGTTAATATAGTTTGGAGTGGGAATAGTATATTGTGTATATTTATTGTCCAGCACCTTCCCTGAGTAAATATAGTTTGGAGTGGGAATAGTATATTGTGTATATTTATTGTCCAGCACCTTCCCTGAGTTAATATAGTTTGCAGTGGGAATAGTATATTGTGTATATTTATTGTCCAGCACCTTCCCTGAGTTAATATACTTTGGAGTGGGAATAGTATATTGTGTATATTTATTGTCCAGCACCTTCCCTGAGTAAATATAGTTTGGAGTGGGAATAGTATATTGTGTATATTTATTGTCCATCACCTTCCCTGAGTTAATATAGTTTGGAGTGGGAATAGTATATTGTGTATATTTATTGTCCAGCACCTTCCCTAAGTTAATATAGTTTGGAGTGTGAATAGTATATTGTGTATATTTATTGTCCAGCACCTTCCCTGAGTTAATATAGTTTGGCGTGGGAATAGTATATTGTGTATATTTATTGTCCAGCACCTCCCCTGAGTTAATATAGTTTGGAGTGGGAATAGTATATTGAACATATTTATTGTCCAGCACCTTCCCTAAGTTAACATAGTTTGGAGTGGTAATAGTATATTGTGCATATTTATTGTCCAGCACCTTCCCTGAGTTAATATAGTATGGAGTGGAAATAGTATATTGTGTATATTTATTGTCCAGCACCTTCCCTGAGTTAATATAGTATGGAGTGGAAATAGTATATTGTGTATATTTATTGTCCAGCACCTTCCCTGAGTTAATATAGTATGGAGTGGAAATAGTATATTGTGTATATTTATTGTCCAGCACCTCCCCTGAGATAATATACTTTGGAGTGGGAATAGTATATTGTGTATATTTATTGTCCAGCACCTTCCCTGAGTTAATATAGTTTGCAGTGGGAATAGTATATTGTGTATATTTATTGTCCAGCACCTTCCCTGAGTTAATATAGTTTGGAGTGTGAATAGTATATTGTGTATATTTATTGTCCAGCACCTTCCCTGAGTTAATATAGTTTGGAGTGTGAATAGTATATTGTGTATATTTATTGTCCAGCACCTCCCCTGAGTTAATATAGTTTGCAATTGGAATAGTATATTGTGTATATTTATTGTCCATCACCTTCCCTGAGTTAATATAGTTTGGAGTGGGAATAGTATATTGTGTATATTTATTGTCCAGCACCTTCCCTGAGTTAATATCGTTTGGTGTGGGAATAGTATATTGTGTATATTTATTGTCCAGCACCTTCACTGAGTTAATATACTTTGGAGTGGGAATAGTATATTGTGTATATTTATTGTCCAGCACCTTCCCTGAGTAAATATAGTTTGGAGTGGGAATAGTATATTGTGTATATTTATTGTCCAGCACCTTCCCTGAGTTAATATAGTTTGGAGTGGGAATAGTATATTGTGTATATTTATTGTCCAGCACCTTCCCTGAGTTAATATACTTTGGAGTGGGAATAGTATATTGTGTATATTTATTGTCCAGCACCTTCCCTGAGTAAATATAGTTTGGAGTGGGAATAGTATATTGTGTATATTTATTGTCCATCACCTTCCCTGAGTTAATATAGTTTGGAGTGGGAATAGTATATTGTGTATATTTATTATCCAGCACCTTCCCTGAGTTAATATAGTTTGGCGTGGGAATAGTATATTGTGTATATTTATTGTCCAGCACCTTCCCTGAGTTAATATAGTATGGAGTGGAAATAGTATATTGTGTATATTTATTGTCCAGCACCTTCCCTGAGTTAATATAGTTTGGAGTGGGAATAGTATATTGAACATATTTATTGTCCAGCACCTTCTCTGAGTTAATATACTTTGGAGTGGGAATAGTATATTGTGTATATTTATTGTCCAGCACCTTCCCTGAGTTAATATAGTTTGGAGTGTGAATAGTATATTGTGTATATTTATTGTCCAGCACCTTCCCTAAGTTAATATAGTTTGGAGTGGGAATAGTATATTGACCATAATTATTGTCCAGCACCTTCCCTAAGTTAACATAGTTTGGAGTGGGAATAGTATATTGTGTATATTTATTGTCCAGCACCTTCACTGAGTTAATATACTTTGGAGTGGGAATAGTATATTGTGTATATTTATTGTCCAGCACCTTCCCTGAGTAAATATAGTTTGGAGTGGGAATAGTATATTGTGTATATTTATTGTCCAGCACCTTCCCTGAGTTAATATAGTTTGGAGTGGGAATAGTATATTGTGTATATTTATTGTCCAGCACCTTCCCTGAGTTAATATACTTTGGAGTTGGAATAGTATATTGTGTATATTTATTGTCCAGCACCTTCCCTGAGTAAATATAGTTTGGAGTGGGAATAGTATATTGTGTATATTTATTGTCCATCACCTTCCCTGAGTTAATATAGTTTGGAGTGGGAATAGTATATTGTGTATATTTATTGTCCAGCACCTTCCCTAAGTTAATATAGTTTGGAGTGTGAATAGTATATTGTGTATATTTATTGTCCAGCACCTTCCCTGAGTTAATATAGTTTGGCGTGGGAATAGTATATTGTGTATATTTATTGTCCAGCACCTCCCCTGAGTTAATATAGTTTGGAGTGGGAATAGTATATTGAACATATTTATTGTCCAGCACCTTCCCTAAGTTAACATAGTTTGGAGTGGTAATAGTATATTGTGCATATTTATTGTCCAGCACCTTCCCTGAGTTAATATAGTATGGAGTGGAAATAGTATATTGTGTATATTTATTGTCCAGCACCTTCCCTGAGTTAATATAGTATGGAGTGGAAATAGTATATTGTGTATATTTATTGTCCAGCACCTTCCCTGAGTTAATATAGTATGGAGTGGAAATAGTATATTGTGTATATTTATTGTCCAGCACCTCCCCTGAGATAATATACTTTGGAGTGGGAATAGTATATTGTGTATATTTATTGTCCAGCACCTTCCCTGAGTTAATATAGTTTGCAGTGGGAATAGTATATTGTGTATATTTATTGTCCAGCACCTTCCCTGAGTTAATATAGTTTGGAGTGTGAATAGTATATTGTGTATATTTATTGTCCAGCACCTTCCCTGAGTTAATATAGTTTGGAGTGTGAATAGTATATTGTGTATATTTATTGTCCAGCACCTCCCCTGAGTTAATATAGTTTGCAATTGGAATAGTATATTGTGTATATTTATTGTCCATCACCTTCCCTGAGTTAATATAGTTTGGAGTGGGAATAGTATATTGTGTATATTTATTGTCCAGCACCTTCCCTGAGTTAATATCGTTTGGTGTGGGAATAGTATATTGTGTATATTTATTATCCAGCACCTTCACTGAGTTAATATACTTTGGAGTGGGAATAGTATATTGTGTATATTTATTGTCCAGCACCTTCCCTGAGTAAATATAGTTTGGAGTGGGAATAGTATATTGTGTATATTTATTGTCCAGCACCTTCCCTGAGTTAATATAGTTTGGAGTGGGAATAGTATATTGTGTATATTTATTGTCCAGCACCTTCCCTGAGTTAATATACTTTGGAGTGGGAATAGTATATTGTGTATATTTATTGTCCAGCACCTTCCCTGAGTAAATATAGTTTGGAGTGGGAATAGTATATTGTGTATATTTATTGTCCATCACCTTCCCTGAGTTAATATAGTTTGGAGTGGGAATAGTATATTGTGTATATTTATTGCCCAGCACCTTCCCTGAGTTAATATAGTTTGGCGTGGGAATAGTATATTGTGTATATTTATTGTCCAGCACCTTCCCTGAGTTAATATAGTATGGAGTGGAAATAGTATATTGTGTATATTTATTGTCCAGCACCTTCCCTGAGTTAATATAGTTTGGAGTGGGAATAGTATATTGAACATATTTATTGTCCAGCACCTTCCCTGAGTTAATATAGTTTGGAGTGGGAATAGTATATTGTGTATATTTATTGTCCAGCACCTTCCCTGAGTTAATATAGTTTGGAGTGGGAATAGTATATTGTGTATATTTATTGTCCAGCACCTTCCCTGAGTTAATATAGTTTGGAGTGGAAATAGTATATTGTGTATATTTATTGTCCAGCACCTTCCCTGAGTTAATATAGTATGGAGTGGAAATAGTATATTGTGTATATTTATTGTCCAGCACCTTCTTGAGTTAATATAGTATGGAGTGGAAATAGTATATTGTGTATATTTATTGTCCAGCACCTTCCCTGAGTTAATATAGTTTGGAGTTGGAATAGTATATTGAACATATTTATTGTCCAGCACCTTCCCTGAGTTAATATAGTTTGGAGTGTGAATAGTATATTGTGTATATTTATTGTCCAGCACCTTCCCTGAGTTAATATAGTTTGGAGTGGGAATAGTATATTGTGTATATTTATTGTCCAGCACCTTCCCTGAGTTAATATAGTTTGGAGTGGAAATAGTATATTGTGTATATTTATTGTCCAGCACCTTCCCTGAGTTAATATAGTATGGAGTGGAAATAGTATATTGTGTATATTTATTGTCCAGCACCATCCCTGAGTTAATATAGTTTGGAGTGGGAATAGTATATTGTGTATATTTATTGTCCAGCACCTTCCCTGAGTTAATATAGTATGGATTGGAAATAGTATGTTGAACATATTTATTGTCCAGCACCTTCCCTAAGTTAATATAGTTTGGAGTGGGAATAGTATATTGACCATATTTATTGTCTAGCACCTTCCCTAAGTTAACATAGTTTGGAGTGGTAATAGTATATTGTGTATATTTTTTGTCCAGCACCTTCCCTGAGTTAATATACTTTGGAGTGGGAATAGTATATTGTGTATATTTATTGTCCATCACCTTCCCTGAGTTAATATAGTTTGGAGTGGGAATAGTATATTGTGTATATTTATTGTCCAGCACCTTCCCTGAGTTAATATAGTTTGGAGTGGAAATAGTATATTGTGTATATTTATTGTCCAGCACCTTCCCTGAGTTAATATAGTAGGGAGTGGAAATAGTATATTGTGTATATTTATTGTCCAGCACCTTCCCTGAGTTAATATAGTTTGGAGTGGGAATAGTATATTGTGTATATTTATTGTCCAGCACCTTCCCTGAGTTAATATAGTATGGAGTGGAAATAGTATGTTGAACATATTTATTGTCCAGCACCTTCCCTAAGTTAATATAGTTTGGAGTGGGAATAGTATATTGTGTATATTTATTGTCCAGCACCTTCCCTGAGTTAATATAGTTTGGAGTGGAAATAGTATATTGTGTATATTTATTGTCCAGCACCTTCCCTGAGTTAATATAGTATGGAGTGGAAATAGTATATTGTGTATATTTATTGTCCAGCACCTTCCCTGAGTTAATATAGTTTGGAGTGGGAATAGTATATTGTGTATATTTATTGTCCAGCACCTTCCCTGAGTTAATATAGTATAGAGTGGAAATAGTATGTTGAACATATTTATTGTCCAGCACCTTCCCTAAGTTAATATAGTTTGGAGTGGGAATAGTATATTTACCATATTTATTGTCCAGCACCTTCCCTAAGTTAACATAGTTTGGAGTGGTAATAGTATATTGTGTATATTTTTTGTCCAGCACCTTCCCTGAGTTAATATACTTTGGAGTGGGAATAGTATATTGTGTATATTTATTGTCCAGCACCTTCCCTAAGTTAATATAGTTTGGAGTGGGAATAGTATATTGACCATAATTATTGTCCAGCACCTTCCCTGAGTTAATATAGTTTGGAGTGGGAATAGTATATTGTGTATACTTATTGTCCAGCACCTTCCCTGAGTTAATATAGTATGGAGTGGAAATAGTATGTTGAACATATTTATTGTCCAGCACCTTCCCTAAGTTAATATAGTTTGGAGTGGGAATAGTATATTGACCATATTTATTGTCCAGCACCTTCCCTAAGTTAACATAGTTTGGAGTGGTAATAGTATATTGTGTATATTTTTTGTCCAGCACCTTCCCTGAGTTAATATACTTTGGAGTGGGAATAGTATATTGTGTATATTTATTGTCCATCACCTTCCCTGAGTTAATATAGTTTGGAGTGGGAATAGTATATTGTGTATATTTATTGTCCAGCACCTTCCCTGAGTTAATATAGTTTGGAGTGGAAATAGTATATTGTGTATATTTATTGTCCAGCACCTTCCCTGAGTTAATATAGTATGGAGTGGAAATAGTATATTGTGTATATTTATTGTCCAGCACCTTCCCTGAGTTAATATAGTTTGGAGTGGGAATAGTATATTGTGTATATTTATTGTCCAGCACCTTCCCTGAGTTAATATAGTATGGAGTGGAAATAGTATGTTGAACATATTTATTGTCCAGCACCTTCCCTAAGTTAATATAGTTTGGAGTGGGAATAGTATATTGACCATATTTATTGTCCAGCACCTTCCCTAAGTTAACATAGTTTGGAGTGGTAATAGTATATTGTGTATATTTTTTGTCCAGCACCTTCCCTGAGTTAATATACTTTGGAGTGGGAATAGTATATTGTGTATATTTATTGTCCAGCACCTTCCCTGAGTTAATATCGTTTGCAGTGGGAATAGTATATTGTGTATATTTATTGTCCAGCACCTTCCCTGAGTTAATATAGTTTGGAGTGTGAATAGTATATTGTGTATATTTATTGTCCAGCACCTTCCCTGAGTTAATATAGTTTGGAGTGTGAATAGTATATTGTGTATATTTATTGTCCAGCACCTTCCCTGAGTTAATATCGTTTGGAGTGGGAATAGTATATTGTGTACATTTATTGTCCAGCACCTCCCCTGAGTTAATATAGTTTGCAATTGGAATAGTATATTGTGTATATTTATTGTCCAGCACCTTCCCTAAGTTAATATAGTTTGGAGTGGGAATAGTATATTGACCATAATTATTGTCCAGCACCTTCCCTGAGTTAATATAGTATGGAGTGGAAATAGTATGTTGAACATATTTATTGTCCAGCAACTACCCTAAGTTAATATAGTTTGGAGTGGGAATAGTATATTGACCATATTTATTGTCCAGCACCTTCCCTAAGTTAACATAGTTTGGAGTGGTAATAGTATATTGTGTATATTTTTTGTCCAGCACCTTCCCTGAGTTAATATAGTTTGGCGTGGGAATAGCATATTGTGTATATTTATTGTCCAGCACCTTCCCTGAGTTAATATAGTTTGGAGTGGGAATAGTATATTGTGTATATTTATTGTCCAGCACCTTCCCTGAGTTAATATAGTTTGGAGTGGGAATAGTATATTGTGTATATTTATTGTCCAGCACCTTCCCTGAGTTAATATAGTTTGGAGTGGGAATAGTATATTGTGTATATTTATTGTCCAGCACCTTCCCTGAGTTAATATAGTTTGGAGTGTGAATAGTATATTGTGTATATTTATTGTCCAGCACCTTCCCTGAGTTAATATAGTATGGAGTGGAAATAGTATATTGTGTATATTTATTGTCCAGCACCTTCCCTGAGTTAATATAATTTGGAGTGGGAATAGTATATTGTGTATATTTATTGTCCAGCACCTTCCCTGAGTTAATATAGTATGGAGTGGGAATAGTATATTGACCATATTTATTGTCCAGCACCTTCCCTAAGTTAATATAGTTTGGAGTGGGAATAGTATATTGACCATATTTATTGTCCAGCACCTTCCCTAAGTTAACATAGTTTGGAGTCGTAATAGTATATTGTGTATATTTTTTGTCCAGCACCTTCCCTGAGTTAATATAGTTTGGAGTGGGAATAGTATATTGTGTATATTTATTGTCCAGCACCTTCCCTGAGTTAATATAGTTTGGAGTGGGAATAGTATATTGTGTATATTTATTGTCCAGCAACCTTCCCTGAGTTAATATAGTTTGGAGTGGGAATTGTATAGTGTGTATATTTATTGTCCAGCACCTTCCCTGGGTTAACATAGTTTGGAGTGGGAATAGTATATTGTGTATATTTATTGTCCAGCAACTTCTCTGAGTTAATATACTTTGGATTGGGAATAGTACATTGTGTATATTTATTGTCCAGCACCTTCCCTGAGTTAATATAGTTTGGAGTGTGAATAGTATATTGTGTATATTCATTGTCCAGCACCTTCCCTAAGTTAAAATAGTTTGGAGTGGGAATAGTATATTGACCATATTTATTGTCCAGCACCTTCCCTAAGTTAACATAGTTTGGAGTGGGAATAGTATATTGTGTATATTTATTGTCCAGCACCTTCCCTGAGTTAATATAGTATGGAGTAGAAATAGTATGTTGAACATATGTATTGTCCAGCACCTTCCCTAAGTTAATATAGTTTGGAGTGGGAATAGTATATTGAACACATTTATTGTCCAGCACCTTCCCTAAGTTAACATAGTTTGTAGTGTGAAAAGTATATTTTGTATATTTATTGTCCAGCACCTTCCCTGAGTTAATATAGTTTGGAGTGTGAATAGTATATTGTGTATATTTTTTGTCCAGCACCTTCCCTGAGTTAATATAGTATGGAGTGGAAATAGTATATTGTGTATATTTATTGTCCAGCACCTTCCCTGAGTTAATATAGTTTGGAGTGTGAATAGTATATTGTGTATATTTATTGTCCAGCACCTTCCCTGAGTTAATATAGTATGGAGTGGAAATAGTATATTGTGTATATTTATTGTCCAGCACCTTCCCTAAGTTAACATAGTTTGGAGTGGTAATAGTATATTGTGTATATTTTTTGTCCAGCACCTTCCCTGAGTTAATATAGTTTGGCGTGGGAATAGTATATTGTGTATATTTATTGTCCAGCACCTTCCCTGAGTTAATATAGTATGGAGTGGGAATAGTATATTGACCATATTTATTGTCCAGCACCTTCCCTGGGTTAACATAGTTTGGAGTGGGAATAGTATATTGTGTATATTTATTGTCCAGCACCTTCTCTGAGTTAATATACTTTGGAGTGGGAATAGTATATTGTGTATATTTATTGTCCAGCACCTTCCCTGAGTTAATATAGTTTGGAGTGTGAATAGTATATTGTGTATATTTATTGTCCAGCACCTTCCCTAAGTTAATATAGTTTGGAGTGGGAATAGTATATTGACCATAATTATTGTCCAGCACCTTCCCTAAGTTAACATAGTTTGGAGTGGGAATGGTATATTGTGTATATTTATTGTCCAGCACCTTCCCTGAGTTAATATAGTATGGAGTGGAAATAGTATGTTGAACATATTTGTTGTCCAGCACCTTCCCTAAGTTAACATAGTTTGGAGTGGGAATAGTATATTGTGTATATTTATTGTCCAGCACCTTCCCTGAGTTAATATAGTTTGGAGTGGGAATAGTATATTGTGTATATTTATTGTCCAGCACCTCCCCTGAGTTAATATAGTTTGGAGTGGGAATAGTATATTGAACATATTTATTGTCCAGCACCTTTCCTAAGTTAATATAGTTTGGAGTGGGAATAGTATATTGACCATAATTATTGTCCAGCACCTTCCCTGAGTTAATATAGTTTGGAGTGGGAATAGTATATTGTGTATACTTATTGTCCAGCACCTTCCCTGAGTTAATATAGTATGGAGTGGAAATAGTATGTTGAACATATTTATTGTCCAGCACCTTCCCTAAGTTAATATAGTTTGGAGTGGGAATAGTATATTGACCATATTTATTGTCCAGCACCTTCCCTAAGTTAACATAGTTTGGAGTGGTAATAGTATATTGTGTATATTTTTTGTCCAGCACCTTCCCTGAGTTAATATACTTTGGAGTGGGAATAGTATATTGTGTATATTTATTGTCCATCACCTTCCCTGAGTTAATATAGTTTGGAGTGGGAATAGTATATTGTGTATATTTATTGTCCAGCACCTTCCCAGAGTTAATATAGTTTGGAGTGGAAATAGTATATTGTGTATATTTATTGTCCAGCACCTTCCCTGAGTTAATATAGTATGGAGTGGAAATAGTATATTGTGTATATTTATTGTCCAGCACCTTCCCTGAGTTAATATAGTTTGGAGTGTGAATAGTATATTGTGTATATTTATTGTCCAGCACCTTCCCTGAGTTAATATAGTTTGGAGTGTGAATAGTATATTGTGTATATTTATTGTCCAGCACCTTCCCTGAGTTAATATCGTTTGGAGTGGGAATAGTATATTGTGTATATTTATTGTCCAGCACCTCCCCTGAGTTAATATAGTTTGCAATTGGAATAGTATATTGTGTATATTTATTGTCCAGCACCTTCCCTAAGTTAATATAGTTTGGAGTGGGAATAGTATATTGACCATAATTATTGTCCAGCACCTTCCCTGAGTTAATATAGTATGGAGTGGAAATAGTATGTTGAACATATTTATTGTCCAGCACCTTCCCTAAGTTAATATAGTTTGGAGTGGGAATAGTATATTGACCATATTTATTGTACAGCACCTTCCCTAAGTTAACATAGTTTGGAGTGGTAATAGTATATTGTGTATATTTTTTGTCCAGCACCTTCCCTGAGTTAATATAGTTTGGCGTGGGAATAGTATATTGTGTATATTTATTGTCCAGCACCTTCCCTGAGTTAATATAGTTTGGAGTGGGAATAGTATATTGTGTATATTTATTGTCCAGCACCTTCCCTGAGTTAATATAGTTTGGAGTGGGAATAGTATATTGTGTATATTTATTGTCCAGCACCTTCCCTGAGTTAATATAGTTTGGAGTGGGAATAGTATATTGTGTATATTTATTGTCCAGCACCTTCCCTGAGTTAATATAGTTTGGAGTGTGAATAGTATATTGTGTATATTTATTGTCCAGCACCTTCCCTGAGTTAATATAGTATGGAGTGGAAATAATATATTGTGTATATTTATTGTCCAGCACCTTCCCTGAGTTAATATAATTTGGAGTGGGAATAGTATATTGTGTATATTTATTGTCCAGCACCTTCCCTGAGTTAATATAGTATGGAGTGGGAATAGTATATTGACCATATTTATTGTCCAGCACCTTCCCTAAGTTAACATAGTTTGGAGTGGTAATAGTATATTGTGTATATTTTTTGTCCAGCACCTTCCCTGAGTTTATATAGTTTGGAGTGGGAATAGTATATTGTGTATATTTATTGTCCAGCACCTTCCCTGAGTTGATATAGTTTGGAGTGGGAATAGTATATTGTGTATATTTATTGTCCAGCAACCTTCCCTGAGTTAATATAGTTTGGAGTGGGAATTGTATAGTGTGTATATTTATTGTCCAGCACCTTCCCTGGGTTAACATAGTTTGGAGTGGGAATAGTATATTTTGTATATTTATTGTCCAGCAACTTCTCTGAGTTAATATACTTTGGAGTGGGAATAGTACATTGTGTATATTTATTGTCCAGCACCTTCCCTGAGTTAATATAGTTTGGAGTGTGAATAGTATATTGTGTATATTTATTGTCCAGCACCTTCCCTAAGTTAAAATAGTCTGGAGTGGGAATAGTATATTGACCATATTTATTGTCCAGCACCTTCCCTAAGTTAACATAGTTTGGAGTGGGAATAGTATATTGTGTATATTTATTGTCCAGCACCTTCCCTGAGTTAATATAGTATGGAGTAGAAATAGTATGTTGAACATATGTATTGTCCAGCACCTTCCCTAAGTTAATATAGTTTGGAGTGGGAATAGTATATTGAACACATTTATTGTCCAGCACCTTCCCTAAGTTAACATAGTTTGTAGTGGGAATAGTATATTGTGTATATTTATTGTCCAGCACCTTCCCTGAGTAAATATAGTTTGGAGTGGGAATAGTATATTGTGTATATTTATTGTCCAGCACCTTCCCTGAGTTAATATAGTTTGGAGTGGGAATAGTATATTGTGTATATTTATTGTCCAGCACCTTCCCTGAGTTAATATACTTTGGAGTGGGAATAGTATATTGTGTATATTTATTGTCCAGCACCTTCCCTGAGTAAATATAGTTTGGAGTGGGAATAGTATATTGTGTATATTTATTGTCCATCACCTTCCCTGAGTTAATATAGTTTGGAGTGGGAATAGTATATTGTGTATATTTATTGCCCAGCACCTTCCCTGAGTTAATATAGTTTGGCGTGGGAATAGTATATTGTGTATATTTATTGTCCAGCACCTTCCCTGAGTTAATATAGTATGGAGTGGAAATAGTATATTGTGTATATTTATTGTCCAGCACCTTCCCTGAGTTAATATAGTTTGGAGTGGGAATAGTATATTGAACATATTTATTGTCCAGCACCTTCCCTGAGTTAATATAGTTTGGAGTGGGAATAGTATATTGTGTATATTTATTGTCCAGCACCTTCCCTGAGTTAATATAGTTTGGAGTGGGAATAGTATATTGTGTATATTTATTGTCCAGCACCTTCCCTGAGTTAATATAGTTTGGAGTGGAAATAGTATATTGTGTATATTTATTGTCCAGCACCTTCCCTGAGTTAATATAGTATGGAGTGGAAATAGTATATTGTGTATATTTATTGTCCAGCACCTTCCCTGAGTTAATATAGTATGGAGTGGAAATAGTATATTGTGTATATTTATTGTCCAGCACCTTCCCTGAGTTAATATAGTTTGGAGTTGGAATAGTATATTGAACATATTTATTGTCCAGCACCTTCCCTGAGTTAATATAGTTTGGAGTGTGAATAGTATATTGTGTATATTTATTGTCCAGCACCTTCCCTGAGTTAATATAGTTTGGAGTGGAAATAGTATATTGTGTATATTTATTGTCCAGCACCTTCCCTGAGTTAATATAGTTTGGAGTGGAAATAGTATATTGTGTATATTTATTGTCCAGCACCTTCCCTGAGTTAATATAGTATGGAGTGGAAATAGTATATTGTGTATATTTATTGTCCAGCACCATCCCTGAGTTAATATAGTTTGGAGTGGGAATAGTATATTGTGTATATTTATTGTCCAGCACCTTCCCTGAGTTAATATAGTATGGATTGGAAATAGTATGTTGAACATATTTATTGTCCAGCACCTTCCCTAAGTTAATATAGTTTGGAGTGGGAATAGTATATTGACCATATTTATTGTCTAGCACCTTCCCTAAGTTAACATAGTTTGGAGTGGTAATAGTATATTGTGTATATTTTTTGTCCAGCACCTTCCCTGAGTTAATATACTTTGGAGTGGGAATAGTATATTGTGTATATTTATTGTCCATCACCTTCCCTGAGTTAATATAGTTTGGAGTGGGAATAGTATATTGTGTATATTTATTGTCCAGCACCTTCCCTGAGTTAATATAGTTTGGAGTGGAAATAGTATATTGTGTATATTTATTGTCCAGCACCTTCCCTGAGTTAATATAGTATGGAGTGGAAATAGTATATTGTGTATATTTATTGTCCAGCACCTTCCCTGAGTTAATATAGTTTGGAGTGGGAATAGTATATTGTGTATATTTATTGTCCAGCACCTTCCCTGAGTTAATATAGTATGGAGTGGAAATAGTATGTTGAACATATTTATTGTCCAGCACCTTCCCTAAGTTAATATAGTTTGGAGTGGGAATAGTATATTGTGTATATTTATTGTCCAGCACCTTCCCTGAGTTAATATAGTTTGGAGTGGAAATAGTATATTGTGTATATTTATTGTCCAGCACCTTCCCTGAGTTAATATAGTATGGAGTGGAAATAGTATATTGTGTATATTTATTGTCCAGCACCTTCCCTGAGTTAATATAGTTTGGAGTGGGAATAGTATATTGTGTATATTTATTGTCCAGCACCTTCCCTGAGTTAATATAGTATAGAGTGGAAATAGTATGTTGAACATATTTATTGTCCAGCACCTTCCCTAAGTTAATATAGTTTGGAGTGGGAATAGTATATTGACCATATTTATTGTCCAGCACCTTCCCTAAGTTAACATAGTTTGGAGTGGTAATAGTATATTGTGTATATTTTTTGTCCAGCACCTTCCCTGAGTTAATATACTTTGGAGTGGGAATAGTATATTGTGTATATTTATTGTCCAGCACCTTCCCTAAGTTAATATAGTTTGGAGTGGGAATAGTATATTGACCATAATTATTGTCCAGCACCTTCCCTGAGTTAATATAGTTTGGAGTGGGAATAGTATATTGTGTATACTTATTGTCCAGCACCTTCCCTGAGTTAATATAGTATGGAGTGGAAATAGTATGTTGAACATATTTATTGTCCAGCACCTTCCCTAAGTTAATATAGTTTGGAGTGGGAATAGTATATTGACCATATTTATTGTCCAGCACCTTCCCTAAGTTAACATAGTTTGGAGTGGTAATAGTATATTGTGTATATTTTTTGTCCAGCACCTTCCCTGAGTTAATATACTTTGGAGTGGGAATAGTATATTGTGTATATTTATTGTCCATCACCTTCCCTGAGTTAATATAGTTTGGAGTGGGAATAGTATATTGTGTATATTTATTGTCCAGCACCTTCCCTGAGTTAATATAGTTTGGAGTGGAAATAGTATATTGTGTATATTTATTGTCCAGCACCTTCCCTGAGTTAATATAGTATGGAGTGGAAATAGTATATTGTGTATATTTATTGTCCAGCACCTTCCCTGAGTTAATATAGTTTGGAGTGGGAATAGTATATTGTGTATATTTATTGTCCAGCACCTTCCCTGAGTTAATATAGTATGGAGTGGAAATAGTATGTTGAACATATTTATTGTCCAGCACCTTCCCTAAGTTAATATAGTTTGGAGTGGGAATAGTATATTGACCATATTTATTGTCCAGCACCTTCCCTAAGTTAACATAGTTTGGAGTGGTAATAGTATATTGTGTATATTTTTTGTCCAGCACCTTCCCTGAGTTAATATACTTTGGAGTGGGAATAGTATATTGTGTATATTTATTGTCCAGCACCTTCCCTGAGTTAATATCGTTTGCAGTGGGAATAGCATATTGTGTATATTTATTGTCCAGCACCTTCCCTGAGTTAATATAGTTTGGAGTGTGAATAGTATATTGTGTATATTTATTGTCCAGCACCTTCCCTGAGTTAATATAGTTTGGAGTGTGAATAGTATATTGTGTATATTTATTGTCCAGCACCTTCCCTGAGTTAATATCGTTTGGAGTGGGAATAGTATATTGTGTATATTTATTGTCCAGCACCTCCCCTGAGTTAATATAGTTTGCAATTGGAATAGTATATTGTGTATATTTATTGTCCAGCACCTTCCCTAAGTTAATATAGTTTGGAGTGGGAATAGTATATTGACCATAATTATTGTCCAGCACCTTCCCTGAGTTAATATAGTATGGAGTGGAAATAGTATGTTGAACATATTTATTGTCCAGCAACTACCCTAAGTTAATATAGTTTGGAGTGGGAATAGTATATTGACCATATTTATTGTCCAGCACCTTCCCTAAGTTAACATAGTTTGGAGTGGTAATAGTATATTGTGTATATTTTTTGTCCAGCACCTTCCCTGAGTTAATATAGTTTGGCGTGGGAATAGCATATTGTGTATATTTATTGTCCAGCACCTTCCCTGAGTTAATATAGTTTGGAGTGGGAATAGTATATTGTGTATATTTATTGTCCAGCACCTTCCCTGAGTTAATATAGTTTGGAGTGGGAATAGTATATTGTGTATATTTATTGTCCAGCACCTTCCCTGAGTTAATATAGTTTGGAGTGGGAATAGTATATTGTGTATATTTATTGTCCAGCACCTTCCCTGAGTTAATATAGTTTGGAGTGTGAATAGTATATTGTGTATATTTATTGTCCAGCACCTTCCCTGAGTTAATATAGTATGGAGTGGAAATAGTATATTGTGTATATTTATTGTCCAGCACCTTCCCTGAGTTAATATAATTTGGAGTGGGAATAGTATATTGTGTATATTTATTGTCCAGCACCTTCCCTGAGTTAATATAGTATGGAGTGGGAATAGTATATTGACCATATTTATTGTCCAGCACCTTCCCTAAGTTAATATAGTTTGGAGTGGGAATAGTATATTGACCATATTTATTGTCCAGCACCTTCCCTAAGTTAACATAGTTTGGAGTGGTAATAGTATATTGTGTATATTTTTTGTCCAGCACCTTCCCTGAGTTAATATAGTTTGGAGTGGGAATAGTATATTGTGTATATTTATTGTCCAGCACCTTCCCTGAGTTAATATAGTTTGGAGTGGGAATAGTATATTGTGTATATTTATTGTCCAGCAACCTTCCCTGAGTTAATATAGTTTGGAGTGGGAATTGTATAGTGTGTATATTTATTGTCCAGCACCTTCCCTGGGTTAACATAGTTTGGAGTGGGAATAGTATATTGTGTATATTTATTGTCCAGCAACTTCTCTGAGTTAATATACTTTGGATTGGGAATAGTACATTGTGTATATTTATTGTCCAGCACCTTCCCTGAGTTAATATAGTTTGGAGTGTGAATAGTATATTGTGTATATTCATTGTCCAGCACCTTCCCTAAGTTAAAATAGTTTGGAGTGGGAATAGTATATTGACCATATTTATTGTCCAGCACCTTCCCTAAGTTAACATAGTTTGGAGTGGGAATAGTATATTGTGTATATTTATTGTCCAGCACCTTCCCTGAGTTAATATAGTATGGAGTAGAAATAGTATGTTGAACATATGTATTGTCCAGCACCTTCCCTAAGTTAATATAGTTTGGAGTGGGAATAGTATATTGAACACATTTATTGTCCAGCACCTTCCCTAAGTTAACATAGTTTGTAGTGTGAAAAGTATATTTTGTATATTTATTGTCCAGCACCTTCCCTGAGTTAATATAGTTTGGAGTGTGAATAGTATATTGTGTATATTTTTTGTCCAGCACCTTCCCTGAGTTAATATAGTATGGAGTGGAAATAGTATATTGTGTATATTTATTGTCCAGCACCTTCCCTGAGTTAATATAGTTTGGAGTGTGAATAGTATATTGTGTATATTTATTGTCCAGCACCTTCCCTGAGTTAATATAGTATGGAGTGGAAATAGTATATTGTGTATATTTATTGTCCAGCACCTTCCCTAAGTTAACATAGTTTGGAGTGGTAATAGTATATTGTGTATATTTTTTGTCCAGCACCTTCCCTGAGTTAATATAGTTTGGCGTGGGAATAGTATATTGTGTATATTTATTGTCCAGCACCTTCCCTGAGTTAATATAGTATGGAGTGGGAATAGTATATTGACCATATTTATTGTCCAGCACCTTCCCTAAGTTAATATAGTTTGGAGTGGGAATAGTATATTGACCATATTTATTGTCCAGCACCTTCCCTAAGTTAACATAGTTTGGAGTGGTAATAGTATATTGTGTATATTTTTAGTCCAGCACCTTCCCTGAGTTAATATAGTTTGGCGTGGGAATAGTATATTGTGTATATTTATTGTCCAGCACCTTCCCTGAGTTAATATAGTTTAGAGTGGGAATAGTATATTGTGTATATTTATTGTCCAGCAACCTTCCCTGAGTTAATACAGTTTGGAGTGGGAATAGTATAGTGTGTATATTTATTGTCCAGCACCTTCCCTGGGTTAACATAGTTTGGAGTGGGAATAGTATATTGTGTATATTTATTGTCCAGCACCTTCTCTGAGTTAATATACTTTGGAGTGGGAATAGTATATTGTGTATATTTATTGTCCAGCACCTTCCCTGAGTTAATATAGTTTGGAGTGTGAATAGTATATTGTGTATATTTATTGTCCAGCACCTTCCCTAAGTTAATATAGTTTGGAGTGGGAATAGTATATTGACCATAATTATTGTCCAGCACCTTCCCTAAGTTAACATAGTTTGGAGTGGGAATAGTATATTGTGTATATTTATTGTCCAGCACCTTCCCTGAGTTAATATAGTATGGAGTGGAAATAGTATGTTGAACATATTTATTGTCCAGCACCTTCCCTAAGTTAATATAGTTTGGAGTGGGAATAGTATATTGACCATATTTGTTGTCCAGCACCTTCCCTAAGTTAACATAGTTTGGAGTGGGAATAGTATATTGTGTATATTTATTGTCCAGCACCTTCCCTGAGTTAATATAGTTTGGAGTGGGAATAGTATATTGTGTATATTTATTGTCCAGCACCTCCCCTGAGTTAATATAGTTTGGAGTGGGAATAGTATATTGAACATATTTATTGTCCAGCACCTTTCCTAAGTTAATATAGTTTGGAGTGGGAATAGTATATTGACCATAATTATTGTCCAGCACCTTCCCTGAGTTAATATAGTTTGGAGTGGGAATAGTATATTGTGTATACTTATTGTCCAGCACCTTCCCTGAGTTAATATAGTATGGAGTGGAAATAGTATGTTGAACATATTTATTGTCCAGCACCTTCCCTAAGTTAATATAGTTTGGAGTGGGAATAGTATATTGACCATATTTATTGTCCAGCACCTTCCCTAAGTTAACATAGTTTGGAGTGGTAATAGTATATTGTGTATATTTTTTGTCCAGCACCTTCCCTGAGTTAATATACTTTGGAGTGGGAATAGTATATTGTGTATATTTATTGTCCATCACCTTCCCTGAGTTAATATAGTTTGGAGTGGGAATAGTATATTGTGTATATTTATTGTCCAGCACCTTCCCAGAGTTAATATAGTTTGGAGTGGAAATAGTATATTGTGTATATTTATTGTCCAGCACCTTCCCTGAGTTAATATAGTATGGAGTGGAAATAGTATATTGTGTATATTTATTGTCCAGCACCTTCCCTGAGTTAATATAGTTTGGAGTGTGAATAGTATATTGTGTATATTTATTGTCCAGCACCTTCCCTGAGTTAATATAGTTTGGAGTGTGAATAGTATATTGTGTATATTTATTGTCCAGCACCTTCCCTGAGTTAATATCGTTTGGAGTGGGAATAGTATATTGTGTATATTTATTGTCCAGCACCTCCCCTGAGTTAATATAGTTTGCAATTGGAATAGTATATTGTGTATATTTATTGTCCAGCACCTTCCCTAAGTTAATATAGTTTGGAGTGGGAATAGTATATTGACCATAATTATTGTCCAGCACCTTCCCTGAGTTAATATAGTATGGAGTGGAAATAGTATGTTGAACATATTTATTGTCCAGCACCTTCCCTAAGTTAATATAGTTTGGAGTGGGAATAGTATATTGACCATATTTATTGTACAGCACCTTCCCTAAGTTAACATAGTTTGGAGTGGTAATAGTATATTGTGTATATTTTTTGTCCAGCACCTTCCCTGAGTTAATATAGTTTGGCGTGGGAATAGTATATTGTGTATATTTATTGTCCAGCACCTTCCCTGAGTTAATATAGTTTGGAGTGGGAATAGTATATTGTGTATATTTATTGTCCAGCACCTTCCCTGAGTTAATATAGTTTGGAGTGGGAATAGTATATTGTGTATATTTATTGTCCAGCACCTTCCCTGAGTTAATATAGTTTGGAGTGGGAATAGTATATTGTGTATATTTATTGTCCAGCACCTTCCCTGAGTTAATATAGTTTGGAGTGTGAATAGTATATTGTGTATATTTATTGTCCAGCACCTTCCCTGAGTTAATATAGTATGGAGTGGAAATAATATATTGTGTATATTTATTGTCCAGCACCTTCCCTGAGTTAATATAATTTGGAGTGGGAATAGTATATTGTGTATATTTATTGTCCAGCACCTTCCCTGAGTTAATATAGTATGGAGTGGGAATAGTATATTGACCATATTTATTGTCCAGCACCTTCCCTAAGTTAACATAGTTTGGAGTGGTAATAGTATATTGTGTATATTTTTTGTCCAGCACCTTCCCTGAGTTTATATAGTTTGGAGTGGGAATAGTATATTGTGTATATTTATTGTCCAGCACCTTCCCTGAGTTGATATAGTTTGGAGTGGGAATAGTATATTGTGTATATTTATTGTCCAGCAACCTTCCCTGAGTTAATATAGTTTGGAGTGGGAATTGTATAGTGTGTATATTTATTGTCCAGCACCTTCCCTGGGTTAACATAGTTTGGAGTGGGAATAGTATATTTTGTATATTTATTGTCCAGCAACTTCTCTGAGTTAATATACTTTGGAGTGGGAATAGTACATTGTGTATATTTATTGTCCAGCACCTTCCCTGAGTTAATATAGTTTGGAGTGTGAATAGTATATTGTGTATATTTATTGTCCAGCACCTTCCCTAAGTTAAAATAGTCTGGAGTGGGAATAGTATATTGACCATATTTATTGTCCAGCACCTTCCCTAAGTTAACATAGTTTGGAGTGGGAATAGTATATTGTGTATATTTATTGTCCAGCACCTTCCCTGAGTTAATATAGTATGGAGTAGAAATAGTATGTTGAACATATGTATTGTCCAGCACCTTCCCTAAGTTAATATAGTTTGGAGTGGGAATAGTATATTGAACACATTTATTGTCCAGCACCTTCCCTAAGTTAACATAGTTTGTAGTGTGAAAAGTATATTTTGTATATTTATTGTCCAGCACCTTCCCTGAGTTAATATAGTTTGGAGTGTGAATAGTATATTGTGTATATTTTTTGTCCAGCACCTTCCCTGAGTTAATATAGTATGGAGTGGAAATAGTATATTGTGTATATTTATTGTCCAGCACCTTCCCTGAGTTAATATAGTTTGGAGTGTGAATAGTATATTGTGTATATTTATTGTCCAGCACCTTCCCTGAGTTAATATAGTATGGAGTGGAAATAGTATATTGTGTATATTTATTGTCCAGCACCTTCCCTAAGTTAACATAGTTTGGAGTGGTAATAGTATATTGTGTATATTCTTTGTCCAGCACCTTCCCTGAGTTAATATAGTTTGGCGTGGGAATAGTTTATTGTGTATATTTATTGTCCAGCACCTTCCCTGAGTTAATATAGTATGGAGTGGGAATAGTATATTGACCATATTTATTGTCCAGCACCTTCCCTAAGTTAATATAGTTTGGAGTGGGAATAGTATATTGACCATATTTATTGTCCAGCACCTTCCCTAAGTTAACATAGTTTGGAGTGGTAATAGTATATTGTGTATATTTTTAGTCCAGCACCTTCCCTGAGTTAATATAGTTTGGCGTGGGAATAGTATATTGTGTATATTTATTGTCCAGCACCTTCCCTGAGTTAATATAGTTTGGAGTGGGAATAGTATATTGTGTATATTTATTGTCCAGCACCTTCCCTGAGTTAATATAGTTTGGAGTGGGAATAGT
The DNA here is from genome assembly GCF_964204655.1 of Triturus cristatus. Classification (NCBI taxonomy): domain Eukaryota; kingdom Metazoa; phylum Chordata; class Amphibia; order Caudata; family Salamandridae; genus Triturus; species Triturus cristatus. Next base: position 28,774,600 of record NC_140587.1, read on the forward strand.
ATATTGTGTATATTTATTGTCCAGCACCTTCCCTGAGTTAATATAGTTTGGAGTGTGAATAGTATATTGTGTATATTTATTGTCCAGCACCTTCCCTGAGTTAATATAGTATGGAGTGGAAATAATATATTGTGTATATTTATTGTCCAGCACCTTCCCTGAGTTAATATAATTTGGAGTGGGAATAGTATATTGTGTATATTTATTGTCCAGCACCTTCCCTGAGTTAATATAGTATGGAGTGGGAATAGTATATTGACCATATTTATTGTCCAGCACCTTCCCTAAGTTAACATAGTTTGGAGTGGTAATAGTATATTGTGTATATTTTTTGTCCAGCACCTTCCCTGAGTTTATATAGTTTGGAGTGGGAATAGTATATTGTGTATATTTATTGTCCAGCACCTTCCCTGAGTTGATATAGTTTGGAGTGGGAATAGTATATTGTGTATATTTATTGTCCAGCAACCTTCCCTGAGTTAATATAGTTTGGAGTGGGAATTGTATAGTGTGTATATTTATTGTCCAGCACCTTCCCTGGGTTAACATAGTTTGGAGTGGGAATAGTATATTGTGTATATTTATTGTCCAGCAACTTCTCTGAGTTAATATACTTTGGAGTGGGAATAGTACATTGTGTATATTTATTGTCCAGCACCTTCCCTGAGTTAATATAGTTTGGAGTGTGAATAGTATATTGTGTATATTTATTGTCCAGCACCTTCCCTAAGTTAAAATAGTCTGCAGTGGGAATAGTATATTGACCATATTTATTGTCCAGCACCTTCCCTAAGTTAACATAGTTTGGAGTGGGAATAGTATATTGTGTATATTTATTGTCCAGCACCTTCCCTGAGTTAATATAGTATGGAGTAGAAATAGTATGTTGAACATATGTATTGTCCAGCACCTTCCCTAAGTTAATATAGTTTGGAGTGGGAATAGTATATTGAACACATTTATTGTCCAGCACCTTCCCTAAGTTAACATAGTTTGTAGTGTGAAAAGTATATTTTGTATATTTATTGTCCAGCACCTTCCCTGAGTTAATATAGTTTGGAGTGTGAATAGTATATTGTGTATATTTTTTGTCCATCACCTTCCCTGAGTTAATATAGTATGGAGTGGAAATAGTATATTGTGTATATTTATTGTCCAGCACCTTCCCTGAGTTAATATAGTTTGGAGTGTGAATAGTATATTGTGTATATTTATTGTCCAGCACCATCCCTGAGTTAATATAGTATGGAGTGGAAATAGTATATTGTGTATATTTATTGTCCAGCACCTTCCCTAAGTTAACATAGTTTGGAGTGGTAATAGTATATTGTGTATATTCTTTGTCCAGCACCTTCCCTGAGTTAATATAGTTTGGCGTGGGAATAGTTTATTGTGTATATTTATTGTCCTGCACCTTCCCTGAGTTAATATAGTATGGAGTGGGAATAGTATATTGACCATATTTATTGTCCAGCACCTTCCCTAAGTTAATATAGTTTGGAGTGGGAATAGTATATTGACCATATTTATTGTCCAGCACCTTCCCTAAGTTAACATAGTTTGGAGTGGTAATAGTATATTGTGTATATTTTTAGTCCAGCACCTTCCCTGAGTTAATATAGTTTGGCGTGGGAATAGTATATTGTGTATATTTATTGTCCAGCACCTTCCCTGAGTTAATATAGTTTGGAGTGGGAATAGTATATTGTGTATATTTATTGTCCAGCACCTTCCCTGAGTTAATATAGTTTGGAGTGGGAATAGTATATTGTGTATATTTATTGTCCAGCACCTTCCCTGAGTTAATATAGTTTGGAGTGTGAATAGTATATTGTGTATATTTATTGTCCAGCACCTTCCCTGAGTTAATATAGTATGGAGTGGAAATAATATATTGTGTATATTTATTGTCCAGCACCTTCCCTGAGTTAATATAATTTGGAGTGGGAATAGTATATTGTGTATATTTATTGTCCAGCACCTTCCCTGAGTTAATATAGTATGGAGTGGGAATAGTATATTGACCATATTTATTGTCCAGCACCTTCCCTAAGTTAACATAGTTTGGAGTGGTAATAGTATATTGTGTATATTTTTTTTCCAGCACCTTCCCTGAGTTAATATAGTTTGGAGTGGGAATAGTATATTGTGTATATTTATTGTCCAGCACCTTCCCTGAGTTGATATAGTTTGGAGTGGGAATAGTATATTGTGTATATTTATTGTCCAGCAACCTTCCCTGAGTTAATATAGTTTGGAGTGGGAATTGTATAGTGTGTATATTTATTGTCCAGCACCTTCCCTGGGTTAACATAGTTTGGAGTGGGAATAGTATATTGTGTATATTTATTGTCCAGCAACTTCTCTGAGTTAATATACTTTGGAGTGGGAATAGTACATTGTGTATATTTATTGTCCAGCACCTTCCCTGAGTTAATATAGTTTGGAGTGTGAATAGTATATTGTGTATATTCATTGTCCAGCACCTTCCCTAAGTTAAAATAGTCTGGAGTGGGAATAGTATATTGACCATATTTATTGTCCAGCACCTTCCCTAAGTTAACATAGTTTGGAGTGGGAATAGTATATTGTGTATATTTATTGTCCAGCACCTTCCCTGAGTTAATATAGTATGGAGTAGAAATAGTATGTTGAACATATGTATTGTCCAGCACCTTCCCTAAGTTAATATAGTTTGGAGTGGGAATAGTATATTGAACACATTTATTGTCCAGCACCTTCCCTAAGTTAACATAGTTTGTAGTGTGAAAAGTATATTTTGTATATTTATTGTCCAGCACCTTCCCTGAGTTAATATAGTTTGGAGTGTGAATAGTATATTGTGTATATTTTTTGTCCAGCACCTTCCCTGAGTTAATATAGTATGGAGTGGAAATAGTATATTGTGTATATTTATTGTCCAGCACCTTCCCTGAGTTAATATAGTTTGGAGTGTGAATAGTATATTGTGTATATTTATTGTCCAGCACCTTCCCTGAGTTAATATAGTATGGAGTGGAAATAGTATATTATGTATATTTATTGTCCAGCACCTTCCCTAAGTTAACATAGTTTGGAGTGGTAATAGTATATTGTGTATATTCTTTGTCCAGCACCTTCCCTGAGTTAATATAGTTTGGCGTGGGAATAGTTTATTGTGTATATTTATTGTCCAGCACCTTCCCTGAGTTAATATAGTATGGAGTGGGAATAGTATATTGACCATATTTATTGTCCAGCACCTTCCCTAAGTTAATATAGTTTGGAGTGGGAATAGTATATTGACCATATTTATTGTCCAGCACCTTCCCTAAGTTAACATAGTTTGGAGTGGTAATAGTATATTGTGTATATTTTTAGTCCAGCACCTTCCCTGAGTTAATATAGTTTGGCGTGGGAATAGTATATTGTGTATATTTATTGTCCAGCACCTTCTCTGAGTTAATATACTTTGGAGTGGGAATAGTATATTGTGTATATTTATTGTCCAGCAACTTCCCTGAGTTAATATAGTTTGGAGTGTGAATAGTATATTGTGTATATTTATTGTCCAGCACCTTCCCTAAGTTAATATAGTTTGGAGTGGGAATAGTATATTGACCATAATTATTGTCCAGCACCTTCCCTAAGTTAACATAGTTTGGAGTGGGAATAGTATATTGTGTATATTTATTGTCCAGCACCTTCCCTGAGTTAATATAGTATGGAGTGGAAATAGTATGTTGAACATATTTATTGTCCAGCACCTTCCCTAAGTTCATATAGTTTGGAGTGGGAATAGTATATTGACCATATTTGTTGTCCAGCACCTTCCCTAAGTTAACATAGTTTGGAGTGGGAATAGTATATTGTGTATATTTATTGTCCAGCACCTTCCCTGAGTTAATATAGTTTGGAGTGGGAATAGTATATTGTGTATATTTATTGTCCAGCACCTCCCCTGAGTTAATATAGTTTGGAGTGGGAATAGTATATTGAACATATTTATTGTCCAGCATCTTCCCTAAGTTAATATAGTTTGGAGTGTGAATAGTATATTGTGTATATTTATTGTCCAGCACCTTCCCTGAGTTAATATAGTTTGGCGTGGGAATAGTATATTGTGTATATTTATTGTCCAGCACCTCCCCTGAGTTAATATAGTTTGGAGTGGGAATAGTATATTGAACATATTTATTGTCCAGCACCTTCCCTAAGTTAACATAGTATGGAGTGGTAATAGTATATTGTGCATATTTATTGTCCAGCACCTTCCCTGAGTTAATATAGTATGGAGTGGAAATAGTATATTGTGTATATTTATTGTCCAGCACCTTCCCTGAGTTAATATAGTATGGAGTGGAAATAGTATATTGTGTATATTTATTGTCCAGCACCTTCCCTGAGTTAATATAGTATGGAGTGGAAATAGTATATTGTGTATATTTATTGTCCAGCACCTCCCCTGAGATAATATACTTTGGAGTGGGAATCGTATATTGTGTATATTTATTGTCCAGCACCTTCCCTGAGTTACTATAGTTTGGAGTGGGAATAGTATATTGTGTATATTTATTGTCCAGCACCTCCCCTGAGTTAATATAGTTTGCAATTGAAATAGTTATTGTGTATATTTATTGTCCATCACCTTCCCTGAGTTAATATAGTTTGGAGTGGGAATAGTATATTGTGTATATTTATTGTCCAGCACCTTCCCTGAGTTAATATACTTTGGAGTGTGAATATTATATTGTTTATATTTATTGTCCAGCACCTTCCCTAAGTTAATATAGTTTGGAGTGGGAATAGTATATTGTGTGTATTTATTGTCCAGCACCTTCCCTGAGTTAATATAGTTTGGAGTTGGAATATTATATTGTGTATATTTATTGTCCAGCACCTTCCCTAAGTTAACATAGTTTGGAGTGAGAATAGTAAATTATGTAAGTTTATTTTCCAGCACCTTCCCTGATTTAAAGTAGTATCGAGAATTAATAGTTAAATATATATGTTTAGATTTCATAACTTTCCCTCTATTAATGTAGTTTGGAGTGGGTAAAGTAAATTATATATGTTTACTTTCCAGCACCTTCTCTGATTTAATGTAGTTTGAAGATGGAATAGTTAATTATAGTATGTTTAGTGGCCAGAAAGTTCATTGAGTTAATGTAGTTTGGAGTGGGAATATTAAATGATATATATTTATTGTCCAGAACCGTCCCTTACTTGTAGTAGTTTGGAATTGGAATAGTATTATATAGATGTTTATTGTCCAGCACATTCGCTTAGTTAATACAGTTTGGAGTTGGAATATAAATTTGTATATGTTTAGTGACCAGTGCCCTTTGAGAGTTAATGTAGTTTGGAATGAGAATAGTAAAATATAGTTCTTTATTATGGATCAAGATTAATTAAAATAATGTATGTTTAAGTGGTAATAGTATGGAACATATGTTTATTAAAATATTGATTTATAACAGCAATTAGTTGAAGACAATAATTTTAATGCAAATATAGTATAAGAAAAATAATATAAGAATGAAGTACATACAAATATTAAAATGTTATTTAGTTCTTTATTTTCATTCAAAGACTCAAGCAAAGAAATATTGTTGTGTAGTTCCTCTATAACCATTTTACCAGTCAACATGCCGCAGTGAGGTGTTCCCATATCTTAGGCCCCGCCCAATCCCCCATTATGGCCCCAAGTGTACCATCTATATGACCAACATCCCTAAAGCCAACATTAAACATGAGTGGGGAGATGCCCTTAAGAACAAAGCCATTCACTGGATCAGGCATGTAAGGGGCTGTCGATCAGTAATTAGGAACGATATTTTGAGGGCAAGAAGATGCACCCTGAATAATAACACTGCTGACGCAGTAGAACTCACCCTCACAAGTGAGAACCCTGCGCATAATTACTTGCCTTGGAAGCCAGATCCTGCCCCCCCCCCACTACCAATATGCAACTGAAAATGAAAATGTTCCCTGTGTGCCTACTCCCAAGACCTTAGTAGTGCCACTTAGGGACACAATACTCTCACCTCTTTCGCAGATTGATTGACTGGCACCAGAGTCCCCATGGAAATGTGTGTGTTCTTCTAACATCGATCAAGATGCTACCTCCCCCTTTTCACATTTGGCCCAGAAAGCTGCTTTACGAAGCATGACCTAGTGCCGCTTAGTAGTATCCAGACTCCCTCTCATGCTTGATGCCAGGGCTGGTGATAGGATTATATGTACCCACTCACCCAAACATATGGTCTATCCTGCTATGATACCTACCAAGTTTAATCTATTTCTTCCTACAGATGTAAGGAAACTAAAAATAGCCTCTTGGAACGTGGGCGGGCATAAGGGGGAAACTTGATTCCCCACATTGCCTTGAGTTTATTAACCTATACGAGATTTGCATCCTGCAGGAAACCTGGAGCCTGACCCCTACTTTCATTCTAGGCTTCGTAACTTACCACAAACCGGCAATCCCTTCCAAACATGGCCGTCCTTCTAGCGTTGCACTTAATTGTGCCTCTGAGGAGCTCCCTACGAACAAGAGCGACATCCTCTGGGTTAGACTCAAAGGCCCATAAGGCAAGTGCATAGACATTTTTAATGTCTATGTAAGGAGCCCAAGAGCAGGCAGATCACCAACCCTGCAGGCCCTAGATGAGGTTTTGGACACAAAACAGGCTGCATGCCCCTTGATCGTTGGAGGTGACTTCAATGTAACTTTCAAGCTGCTTGATTGGGATGACACCCACAAAGTTAATGAGGAGGACTACAAGTGGTTGGTTCCTCCCTTGGAGTTACCTCCAATAAAGAAGTGGTCACAAGCAGCCCTCCAGCTGAACTCTCTAACCCTTGCACATAGGTTTGGGCTACAAATGGAAGGACCATTTCCTACAAAAGAGGGGGAATGACCTTTGTCGGGCCAAATGGGTCAAGCAGGATAGATTATGTACTCGTGGGCCTTATGTTATGGCCCACTGTATTAGACATGTTGATAACTCAGACATGCAAGAGTGACCACAACCCCCTTAGCCTGACAATGGCTCATACTTGGGTGAAAAGAAAAGGCCAGCTCCTGCTCTCCTTGCCACAAGGGAGGTGACTCCATCAAATGACAAACGCTGGCTTAAATGGCCCACAATCATGGCTGATGAACACAAACTTTTTATCTTGAACTGCGATCTTAATACCCACCTAGGGGTGCTGTTTCCCCGGACAAGTAACATGATTACACCAACTAGCTGCAGTGCTCTACATTCCTCATTTGTTAACCACTTGGTGAGAAATGTTATTGTTCCCTCACTCAAGGCCCGCCCCTACTAGGCGGAATCGACTAAAGTGAGTGTAGAACCCTGAAAAAATATCTGTCTCGAGCCTTAAGGAAAAAGGCCATCTGGTTAATTCGGGAACTGAAGGGCCAATACAAATCGGCGCAGCACAAGGCCAAGAAGGAATGGGATGATAGGAGGTGGGAAGAACTTGGGGAATCCATTCTGCACCCAGATGCCAGGATGTTTTGGATACTTGTGGGCAAAGGCAACAACGAAAGGTCTCCACCCCTGGTCAACAACATCTCTGCCATTGAGTGGCAAGAACACTTTGGAGCCCTGTACTCCATCCTTACATTTTTTGATAATGAACCATTAGTGCCTGCACCACTCTAATTGTCACACAATCTCTTATTTACCAGAGACAAAATACTGACCTCCCTGGATTTAATTGTACCCGCCAAAGCCCCTGGGATGGACGGCAACCCAGGAGACCTCTTCTGTTCTGATAGAGAAAACTGGGCAACATACATTCTGACCCTGGCCAACGACATCGCAGGTGGAGGGAGGATCCCAGAATTTTGGAAGGGGACAGAATTGATTCCCATTTTCAAAAAGGGCGGCAGGTCTAACCCTTCCAACTATCGACCAATTAACTGCGTTCAGAAAGTTTTCTGTTGATCGCTCCTAGCACAAATCTTGGATTGGATTGAGGAGAATGACATTCTCTCTTCCCTCCAGGCGGGCTTTAGATGGAGAACCGGCACAGTCAATCAGGCCTTTTGTCTCCTTATGCTTTACTGGAAGGTAGTTTTGCTGGGAGAAGGGAGCTTATACAGCACATTCATAGACCTGAAATCTGGCTTTGATCTCGTTCCCAGGGACTAATTATGGTGGCTGCTCAGGGATATGTAAATCAGTATTTTTAAAGTGCGAACTACTCACCTTTGAGGGCTCAAGGTGCTGGGGGCCGTCATGGAAATTAAGTGAGCTATTGCCCAGAGTCACATGGTGCTGAGCTGAGCTGTTCCCTGAGCCGGGATCGACCCGTGAACCCTATGCTCCGAGATCAGCTGCCCTGGCCGCTGCACCACACCTCTCCATGAGTATGCCTTGAGTATTGTTACACTCCTTGTCAGGCTGCATGAAGAGAGGTTTGCCAGGGTTAGATGGGATGGCCAGGGACAGGTTACCGACCCCATTAAGGTACAGCGTGGGGTCCGCCAAAGCTGTATCCTGGCTCCAACCTCATTTTTACTTTACCTCAAAGGTGTTGTCGAGCTCCTATCAGCCACCCCTGCGGTCACCCCCTCTTTAGATAAGCAGAGAATTCCCACCCTTCTATTCGCAGACGATATTCTTCTCATCTCAAAGACCCCTAAACCAATTCAAGCTCTTCTGCGATAGGAGGAGGCTGGAAATCAATACATCTAAAACTAAGCTCATTATATTGAACCCCTACAAGTCCTTCAAGGGAAAATTGTTCCTGGTTGTACTCCACTAGAGAGAGTGAGCTCCTTTGATTACCTGGGAATCAAACTGTCAGAGGAAATGGCCTGGAAGCACCATCTCAATAAAGTCTATCTCAAGTTTTCACAGGTAACTGGGGCTCTACGTAAGGAGCACTGCCTTTCTTACACCAAGCCTATTGCACCAACTTTGAAACTCTACAGTTGCAAGCCGTGAGCAGTGCTCTTTATGGAGCCGAGCTGTGGGGTATGAAAATAGCATGTGACCTGACAACCCTGAAGAATAAGTTCCTCAGAAACCTGACTCTCTCCCGCAAAGCACCCTCCTTTGCCCACTTTTGCTTGACATGGGCATCAAACCCATAAGCGACTTAGCGAAGTTCCGCCCTTTGTTGTTCTGGTAGCGGATGGTCTCCACCCTGGAATTGTCATCTTACGTTGTGGCCTTTGAGGAGGTCTGTGCTTTATATGCTGCAAATAAAATAGGCTGGATCAAATATGTTAAAAGCCTCATGTCCAGCTTAGGCCCTCAAGGCCATATCATTGCCTGCCCCCAACTTACAATTGTTTCTTTTATAGTATTTTACAGAAATAAAGAATTTTGACTGACTGATATAACCTATACAGGATATACGTGTTTGGACAACGTACCCTGCAGGCATGGTGTCCAGACTGAGTCCAGACACCCCCACTGGGTATGTTGGCCTTTGTGCAAGCTAGCTCACAGTGCCTCTATAAGCACTTTTTACCAAGGAGAGAATAGTTCTTGGCAACCCTCGAACATAACAACCCTGATCCGTCAGGACAGTGAAAACAGTGTACTACCTTTCTCTCGTGCTCAACTAAACTCAGAGATGCACAGAATAAACGGTAGGGATGTTTTCAATAAGTATTTATTGACAAGTCACTATTCTTGTGTAAAATAGATGTGCTGTAATGATCATTTGACAGTAGCAGATGTAAATGACTAGAAGCACTAAGAAAATAAAAGGATGGTCGATTTCTACCACTCTGATGTAATCATGAATACAGGCAAGTATATAAAATACATGACAATAAAATGACAATAAAATGCGTACTCCTGCGGTGCTAACCTAACTGGATGTACCTAAGTGTACCTAGCATGTATGTAGGTGTAGAGCCAAGAATCCCTCTAGGATAAAGTCAACCCCAATTACCTGAAGTGAGAAACTGTGGGAGCCCGTCCTGGTCTCGAGTTCAATACCCCACAAGGGATGGCAGACCACTGCGGTGTATCTGCATGCAGGGTCCTTCATCATCTTGTGTCAGTGTGTTGGCATGGAAGTCCTGATCTCCTCTGCTTGTTTTGACAAGATGTGCTGTTTTTATCCCCGGGGATTTTACCTTACTGTGCCAGTTTCAGACTTAGGATGATGTCGAGAAGGAACTTTATACATAGTTATTATGCATGGGATGGGCCCTGCTGAGTTTCCAAGAATCCTCATGCATAATTTATGGACCTGCTACTAGGGAAATCCTGAGCTCCTGGTGTAGTGTTGTATCACGGTAAAAGGTCAATTCCCCAAGAACCGTTATATATGTAATGTAGGGGAGAATATAGGTTAAAGGTGAGATGTTAACTGAGCCTCTAGTGAGGAACCTATATTGAAGATAACAATATAGTCCATTCAATTTTATTTATGAAACTATACAATTTTTAAGCATAGTAAATATGAAACAATTGTATGTTTTATATAATGTAAAAGTTGGTAAATATGTACATTTTTTACAAACAAAAGATGCAGTTATCCACTGTTTTGAACACAAATTTGGAAATGTATATTTTTTGTAACAGTTATAAAAAAAATATATATTGTAAATATGCATTAGATAGTTATACACAGTTTACATTATTCATAATATACATCTTGTAACATTTTTTCATTGTATTATTATTTTATGTATTTGCATAATTGATAAATAGTATTATATTTTGTATAATAATATTTAATTTGTATCCAAAATTAATATTATACAGCTAAGTAAGCATTTTGCAAAATAAAAATATTTTTAACAATACAATTTTTCATATTTTTAGGAAGCAGTATGTTATACTGTGCGCTTAGTCTTTCTTTACCCTCTACCCTTTGTGTCATGTCATCCTGTGGAATGTTATCTCTGACTTTGTGGGGGTTCTAATTGAGTTGTTAGAGTACTTGCTATACGGTGCCTCTTTGGCATGGGGTTCCTGTTACTAATAAACTTGGAATAAGTTTACTCCGTTTCTACTGCTTCATTGGATGGATGAGTTTACAACAATTTTGGCGACAGGACGGGATCTACTATCTGTGTGGTAGGAGAGAACATCTCGCCTGTATTTGTAGGACCGTCTCCAGCAAACCTAAAGTTGCTGTTGTCAAAGTGTCAGAAGAATTCTTTCAACATAAAGTCATGATGGTGGACTCAGAATCCACCCTACAATGTACAGATACTGAAGACTTCAAGAGTCCCAAAGCAGACTTTCATATTGATGGAAAGCTTGTGACTCTGATGGTTGACTCGGGGTCCTTATTCACCATCATTGCCAAAGACTTATATGAAACTGTTTGGCCCTCCAGAACATTGAATAACACAAATGTTATACTGAAAGGATACCAAGGGGCCAACATAGACGTTATAGGCTACTTCAAGGCTAATATCTCCTTGTGTGAACGTCATGCAAAGGGGAAGATTTTTGTTGCCACTGAGGGTCCACCCATTTTGGAGTGGTCTCATCAGTATGATTTACATATTGTAGTCAACCCTAGGGCAAGTGATGGTTGTGTGTGAAGATGACGTCAACCGTGTACTGGAGCAATTTGCTGTTGTTTTTGACAACAAGCTGGGTATGGCTAATCATTTTAAAAAAGGATGCCATCCCTGTTAGGCACATCTCTAGGAAAACTCCCATTGCCATTAGCGGGGAGGTGAAGAAACGTATTGATCAAATGGTTGCCGATGGGGTCATTGAAGCTGTCGAATCCACTCAATGGTTATTGCCAGCTGTGATCACAAAGAAGGCTGATGGGTCTTTCAGGTTCTGTGTTGATCTGCGCAACCCAAATCAGAATGTTGTCATTGACCGTTTCCCTCTCCCAAATATTACAGAGTTAGTTTTCCTCTTGGCAGGTGGGAGGTTCTTCTCAAAACTCGACCTCAGGAGTGCATAGCACCAGTTCATGTTTCACCCTGACTCAAAACACCTCACTGCCTTTGTCACTGCCGAGGATGTCTTTCAATTCAATAGACTGCCCTTTGGCTTGTCATCCGCAGCCAGCGTGTTTCAAAGGCTCATCTCCAAAGTCCAGGTTGGTGTCAACAACATTTTTTTCTTCCAGGATGATATCTTAATTTTCTGTGACACCAGTGAGTCACACAATGAACGTTTGTGAATTGTCCTGCGCAGGTTACTGGAAGCTGGTCTCACTTTGTGCCGAGAAAAATGCAAACTTTTGGTCACTGAGGTGGAGTATCTGGGCTATCGCATTTCGAGTGAGGGGGTCGGGCCAAAACTCAACCTCGTTAGTGCCATTGTGAATAAGCGAACACCCATTGACAAACACATGCTGCGCTCCTTTATGGGTATGGTCGAGTACTACTCGAAAATTTGTTAAGGACTTTGCTAAAATAGCTGAACCTTTACGAGTTTTACTTAAAAAGGGGCAGAAATTTGAGTGGGGTTTATATCAAGAAGATGCATATTGCACCATTAAGAGTGAGATTTCTAATGCTAAAATTTTGGCTCCTTTCCAGTGCATGTTGCAAACTATTCTCACCGTCAATGCCAGTTCTGTCGGACTGGGTGCCGTACTTTCTCAAATGCATGCAGGTACCGAAAGGACTGTAGCCTTCGCTTCCCGCATCCTCTCTTCCACTGAGAGAAAGTATTCTGTAATCGAGTGGGAGGCGTTGGCGGCAGTCTGGGCCAATTCCCACCTATGCTCTTTCATTTGGGGATCCAGGGTCACCTTGAGGACCGATTATAAACCCCTTCTAAAAGTGTTAGCACCATGTAGTTATGACTATTGCTCTGCCCACCTTGTCAAGTTAGCTGTTAAGTTACAGGAGTGCGATTTTTCAATTGAGTATGTACCTGGTTGGAAAAACACGGTTGAAGAATATCTTTCGAGACTGACGGATAAAATGTGTGATGATGGTGAGGTTCCTACAGAAGAGGTGGTTGCGAGAATTGAAGAAATTCTGTCTGCGGGACATAGTGCAATTTCTAAACGGGCGTGGTTGGATGCTTCTACCAAGGACTATGAACTCCTTGCTATTCACAAAATGATTAACCAAGGTGTCTTGAGGGAGAGTGTTTATCCTCACAATGTCAGACCATATTGTAAAATTGTAGAACAGCTCTCTTTAAATTCTGATGGCATCATTCTTAGAGGTGAGCGATTCATTCCTCCTGTAACCTTGAGGCCCAGACTCATTACCTTGGCACATGAGGGTCACATGGGACAAACATTTACTTCCAAGAGGGTCAAGGAAAAATGTTGGTGGCCCAGAAATAAATCTGATGTCAAAGACTTGGTTGAGAAATGCCTTCCTTACAAAAACTCTGAGAAAAGGTTGAAATTGGGGGAAGTAGTTGCCAAGGATTTCCCTTTTCACATGGCTGAAGCTGATTCTGTTTGCGAAAAGCTCAGCCTTGATTGCAGCGTTCCTTTCTCATTCCTCTCTGAATATGAACGCTTTGCAGTTAAAGAACCAGAACCTTTTGGGCCTGGCGGCGCAGGGTACGCCCAAAGTCTCCGGAGTTCACCTGCTTCGCTACACAGAGACACGGGACACTCTGTCGGCGTTAGAAGATTGGATTTATTTAGCTGCAGCTAGTACAGTTATCCTAGAAGTACACGAAGTAGGTTCTCAGGAGACTGCCACTTCACTCTGTGGCGCATCATGTTAAATACTATACAATGATACAATTATTGACGAAATACACTCCCAGAGCATACAAGAAAGAACCAATAAGGAAAGTTGGAAAACAAGGCGGAACCAATAGGAAAGATTTGAAAACAGAAATATCAGATGACTCGAAGAGACCTCTCCTCTAACTGTGTTTGTCACCCAACCCTCAAGTTAATAGATTAACAGATTCATAACTTAACTTGCAGGTGTCGAGATACGTTTGTGTGTGTTGGAGGACAGTTGTGAAATGAGAGAATGCTAGCAGGAGACAGTGAAGGCCAGTCGATAAGATAAAGTCAGGAAAGAATAGTGTGAGCCAACAGATAGTTGAGATGTGGATTAGAAAAGCCAGACAGGGATTAGTGTACTCGGCTAGTTCTAACACCAGCTTTGCAAATAGAGGCCGAGGGCGTATTTCGACACCGGGCTACAGAAAAAGCAGAATAGACTTTGTTCGCCGTGCTGCCTGAGTGATGGCAGCACAAAATGGCGGTGAGCCACAAAATGGCGGGTCGATTCGATCGTGATCGAAAATCGAAGTTCCTCACAGTGGTCTTGGTTGATGCCAAGTCACTTTGGTTTGAGATCATTTTTATGAAGGACATTAGCTCCAGATCTACCATTGCCATTTTGGAAGAAGTTTTTAGAAGGGAGGGTGTCCCTCTTAAACTGGTTACCGACAATGGCACGCAACTCACATCTTCTGACGTACATTCCTTTTTAAGTCACGTTGGTGTTAAACACATATGCACTTCCTTGTACAACCCACAAAGTAACGGGCAGATTTCAAGGATAAACAGGTTAGTTAAGGGCACCATGGAGTTAGCCTTCAGAGCTGGGCAGAATGTGCAGAGTGTAGTTAAAGACATGCTCTGGGCGTATCGCACCACACCTAATGCAGCCACCAGTAAGACTATGTTTGAGATGATGAGGGGTAGGGTGCCCTCCTCCAAACTGTGTCCTTTTTAGATGTGGAAAAATAGAATTTTGTTACTCCCAAAGATACTGTTGTGCCTTCCAACTTAGCTTTCTTCAAGGTTGAAGACTTAGTGAAAGTCAAACCAGGTGGTTTGAAAGCCGGCCTTTTCAAATTTTGTGGCCCCTTTAAGGTCATTCAGGTTGGCCCTAACTGGTTGAAGTTAGACAATATGCACATTTGGAACATGAGAAGAGTTGCTTTGTTTCAAAGGGCTGGCACTCAGTCTTCTGATAATGTCTCCTCCTTACCCAAAACCTCTGTTATTTCAAACTTTCGCACTATTGCAAGTGACAAATGTAATGTTAAACGCACAGTATTGCCTTTTGACAGACCCAAGAGAAGAGGAAGATCTGTCGGGTCTCCCAAATGGCTGAATGATTTTGTAACTCATTGATTTGTTGTTTCACTCTGCTTTCCTTTCTGTTCACAGAGTGTTCAAATGTCTTGCCTTATCATTCATTAATTTTCTCTGTTTTCCTTTGCACGTCTATTTGTCCATGGGGATGTGGGTGGTGTCCTATGCAGGGGTTCCTCGTGTTTTTATGTGGTCTGTCTGAAAGGAGGGGGATGTGTTATAGTGTGCCTTTAGTCTTTCTTTACCCTCTACCCTTTGTGTCATGTAATCCTGTGGAATGTTATCCTCTGACTTCATGGGGGTTCTAATTGAGTTGTTAGAATACTTGCTATACTGTGCCTCTTTAAACTTGGAACAAGTTTACTCCGTTTCTACTGCTTCATTGGATGGATGAGTTTACAACACAGTACAATATTCTTCATTACAATAATAAGTTACAATTTTTTTAACGTAGAATTATAAATATTATTTGTGTTGTAATATTTATTAATATACATTTTACCATTTTTAACATAACAGAAAAACATTTTTTACATTAGTTATATTAATAAGTATTTTTGAAACCTTTTTTTGTAGAACATTTCTAGTTTACATTGAGTCTAATGTGGAAAAGTAATTTTATTATTTCAATTAGGCGGCCATTTTTTAAGCATTTTCTAGGCTATCGGTGTTGTTTTAGCTCACTTCTGAGGGGAGAAGCTCCTGGTTGGAAGCTTCTTTGTATCGGTTAAGGTAAGTTTAATTTAATTGCTTTTACACTTAATTTAGGAGTAAGGCGAAAGTAGTTAAGTTGTTTATAGTGTATGTAAGGTTTAGATTTTATGTTTGTTGTGAGTTTTCATTTGTAGTTTAGCGTATGTGAAATGTGGTTAGTGCGTTGATAGTTCGGTGTTATGGTTTGATATATTTATTTAATAATTTTTAGAGTACAGTGTTATCAGTATGTTTCTAAATAATATTACTTTATGTTTGTGCAGGAGTGATTATGTTTTGTTTTTCCACAGGTATTCTACATTTCCAAATTGTGGTTAGGAGAAGGTTGGCATGTTTTTTTTAAAAGAAATGTGTATTAGTTTCGTGTAAACTAATAATTATTTTACATTTCCTTTAATTTTTTAATTGTCTTGGAGCATTTCTTTTTTTAACTTTATTTTAGTTTTTTTTTATGGTTCTACACTATGGATATTTTGTCAGTGGAGTTCGTTGTACACAGTTGTATTTTTCCATTTTGTTTTGGTAGTTTTAACTAAATATTGGAATACCTATACGTTTGGATTTTTTTGGCTGCCTGGAGTAAATTTTTCAGCTACAAAAACATAAGTTATTTAAATATTTACAGTGGGAGGGAAATTTTATTTGTATAATTGTTATTGATATTTTTTAAGATATAAAATATATTTAATATATCAAATAATTTTAAAAAACATTAAAATTAATTGACATTATATTTATATTTTAGATGTTAGAATAAAAATGTTTAGTTAAGAACTTAGTTTACAATTGCATTTCATGTGTTAATGTTTTAAAGTAGGGATTTTGCTTCTAAATATCCTAGCCGTTTGGTGTTTGGGTACAGTCTTGCTTTGTATTATAAGTGCACGTACATTGTTTTAGTTTATTTAGTTAGTTTTGGACATAGCTGTGTTATAGATTGTTCTAGTCCTAGTTGTTGGCAGCTTTGTTCTTTTTGGATTGATTCCAATAATTTATGCAGGGTTGGTTGTTTTCTGCCTGTTGTGGCTTGGAGAGCATTATGCCATCGTTCGACAGCGTTATTAGTTTTTGCTTCTTTGTTTAGGGTACTGTTGTATACATTCCATCATGGAATGTGGAATTTTGGCTGTCTTCTTTGTCCTGATCTGTGTAGCCTTCCCACCCAGCTATCCTCGAAATAGTTGAGTAGGGGTCTTAGTTTATGTTCATTTGTTTGGTAGTAGGGGCTTTCTATTAATAAATTGTATTGTTCTGGTACATCAGTTATTGGGACATAGGCTAGTACAATTAACTTGTTAATTCCATATGCAAAATTGCTATTAATTGCATATTCCACACTAAGGGGTCGATTCCGATCCGGGTCGGACAGCACTCCGAGAGCTGTTCGTAGCGTTACCTTGCGACCGACTCATACCCGGAGCCGGTCCGTCCTGTTGATGAAGTATGATGCACATAACTGCCAAAAATCTGACCGACACATAGGCTGTGATTCAAGCTCCATTCTCCATCCGAGCCGTAACTCCTAACGCCGAACCTAGTCGCCCGGAAGCAGTATCCATAGCAGTTTCCGACCAGACAAGTACGATGCATACTTCCTACGTGCCGGACGGGTCGCCACGTATGGCACGTCACAGCATTCGGAAGAGGAACATATCAGGTACGATTTGCGCCACAACTCAATCCATGGCTACGAGACGGACCAGTTTGAAATGGGTACGAGACGGAGCAACAAGCAGCGTGTACGAGACGAACACATTATGAATCCCATCGTGCAGGTCATACCAGTACTCTACATCTATGACCGGGCCAGGAACAGACACGGATGGCGCAGACGGTAAGTCAGACACCCACCACACAAACAAACAACACATACCCGCAAATTGTCACACACACACAGGGGATCCACATCCTGGCCACTGACAACAGGCCACCATAGGGGTTGTATGGCCAGCACCACTACCACCCCCACCCATAGGGCTCATGTTGTCCATCACTACTGCCACCCCCACCAATAGGGACTATGTTGCCCATCACTCCTGCCACCCCCACTCATAGGGGACCTGTTGCCCATCACTCCTGCCACCCCCACCCATAGGGCTTATGTTGCCCATCACTCCTGCCACCCCCACTCATAGTGGACCCGTTGCCCAGCACTACTGCCACCCCCACCCATAGGGCTTATGTTGTCCATCACTACTGCCACCCCCACCCATAGGGGACCTGTTGCCCATCACTCCTGCCACCCCCAGTCATAGGGGACCTGTTGCCCATCACTCCTGTCACCCCCACTCATAGGGGAACTGTTGCCCAGCACGACTGCCACCCCCACCCATAGAGCTTATGTTGCCCATCACTACTGCCACCCCCACCCATAGGGGACCTGTTGCCCATCACTCCTGCCACCCCCACGCCTAGGGCTTATGTTACCCATCACTCCTGCCACCCCCACTCATAGTGGCCCTGTTGCCCATCACTACTACCACCCCCACCCATACGGCTTATGTTGCCCATCACTACTGCCACCCCCACCCATAGGGCTTATGTTGCCCATCACTCCTGCCACCCACACTCATAGGGGACCTGTTGCCCAGCACTTCTGCCACCCTCACTCATAGGGCTTATGTTGCCCATCACTACTGCCACCCCCACTCATAGGGGACCTTTTGCCCATCATTCCTGCCATCCCCACTCATAGGGGGCCTGTTGCCCATCACTCCTGCCACCCCCACTCATAGTGGACCTGTTGCCCAGCACTACTGCCACCACCACCCATAGGGCTTATGTTGCCCATCACTACTGCCACCCCCACTCATAGGGGACCTGTTGCCCATCACTCCTGCCACCCCCACTCATAGGGGACCTGTTGCCCATCACTCCTGCCACCCCCAGTCATAGGGGACCTGTTGCCCAGCACTACTGCCACCCCCACCCATAGGGACTATGTTGCCCATTACTAATGCCACCCCCAGTCATAGGATGGGTGATGCGCCACACATCCATCATACACCAACATTAGGTAAGTCAGCAAAATACATCCCCCCTAACATTATGACAACAGTGTGTAGTCTGAGACAAATGCCCACAACAGTGATTATGACTTCGAACATGCAATGTAACTACCATCACATGTTTAACCAAAAACTGAGTGTGGCCTACACAAGGCAAGCATCACTAGCACTGTGGCAATGTAAACATAACACCCCCTCACTGTGTAGAACAAAAGTTAAGTGTGGGGTTCCAAACTGCAGCAGATGTTGAGCATTGTGGTGATGGGGTCCAAAACCCCCCTCATCACAGTGACCAAAAGGTAATTGTCATCATGTACAAAGCTGCAAATGCCAAACAGCATGTATGATTTCTGGTCCCAACACATGAAACACTTTTGGGCCATATCAGTGGCTGTGTCCCATACCCACAGAGATGTGGTGAGGCTAACAATGCTGTGAAAACCTAACATACTCTCGGCCATGTGCAGACAAGCACCACCCATGGGGGCTGGCAATGCATACAGTGTACAATGAAACAAAAGCAGAAGTGACCATCACAAAGCATAGACATCACGAAAATAGACACACAAATCAAAACAACCTGTGTAGACTGTGGGTGTCAGGTCACAAACTCCCATTCCATGCCAGCAATGGGACCTAACAACCAGGATGAATGTGCAGACTGATGTCATATGTATCACAGGGGCAGCAGGGTAAATAACAAAAACAACATCCAGACAATGGCCCACAACAGCAATACCAATGCACTGGTGCAGATGCACAAACACAATCAGTAAACCTCACAATGCACATCAGACACAACGTGTATGTGTCTCAGTTTCCCCAGGCAGCTACACAACACACGAGGGGGGCTGAACCACAGTGAGACAGATGTAGACACAGTGCCATACAAAAGTAAACCATCAATGGGCCCCCCTTAATGGACAATCAGGCATTGAGAGATGAGAGGGAGCACAACAGACACATCTGACACAAGCTGGAAAGAACAGCAACTAACACAGCAAGAGACTGACACACAACAGCACTACCCCCAGGGACCAGACATTGGGGGGACACAAGCATGCATGACACCTCCACTGTGGTGACAAAGGTAGATGTCGTACAAACTGTGAACACCACACATCCTGAACTGCACCAATGTGCATCTGTGAAGCCCACATGGACAGGTGACATTGCACATGCACCCATGACAAACACAGTAATGTTGGGAGGAACTAAGGTGCACAGACTATTCACACAAGGACAGTTAGTTCACAACCCTGGTGAATGACAGACATACTGCACAGTATGCGGTACATGGCCATGACGTCAAAGCTCATGTAACCTCCCGCATACCTGCCACAGTCCCAGGACAATGCAGAAGCCAAGGAGAACCACAAGGCACACATGCTGACACCAGCAAACATTGCAGCCCTGAACCGGGCAAGTGGGAGCAGTCACACACACATACACATGTCTCAATCACTGAAAGGTACCACCTAGGGACAACTACATGATATTGCGAACAAACAAGGGCCTTTGGGCCCCTGACTGTGTCCCATCTGCGTCTGACAACCTCATCACCACTCAGAACTGAGAAATCCCAATGATGAAACACCAAGTAACAGTAGTGTGTCATGCACCAACACATTTGAAGCTACATCCTCCTGAGGCGGAAGCCGGGAGAACTTTGCAGACAAAAAAACAACTATTTAACCACTGTTCAGAATTGTTTTTAGCCTAAGGCAACTCACTCACCTCTGAGCACTTCCCTGCCATTATCGCCTTCTCATTCCCCCCCACACAGCGGATATCAGCGCTGCTGCGGGATCGGAAAAGCAATCAGCGCCTTCGCGCGCCAAGCCCCGGGTCACGCCCTTCCTTGAGGCCACGCCCACTCCGGTACTGCCTTTAAAAGCGCGCTGAGTTCTAGACGCGCCATTGAAGCTACATCCTCCTGAGGCGGAAGCCGGGAGAACTTTACAGACAAAAAAACGACTTTTTAACCACTGTTCAGAATTGTTTTTAGCCTAAGGCAACTCACTCACCTCTGAGCACTTCCCTGCCATTATCGCCTTCTCATTCCCCCTCACACAGAGGATATCAGCGCTGCTGCGGGATTGGGAAAGCAATCAGCGCCTTCGTGCACCAAGCCCCGGGTCACGCCCTTCCTTGGAGGCCACGCCTCCCACCATCCTATTTCCATGTGCATTTACCGGACGCGCAGCGGACGAGCGCAACGGGAGCGCCGGCAGCGCGCCGAAGGCACGCCAAAAGCAAGCTGTCTCCGCCCGTCCGCGACCGAACGGGGCCCGGGGCCAGACCCCCTGCCTCTTCTGCTCCCCCGGACAAGACGACAACTCACAGACAGGAGCAATATTACACTAAACAAGAACTACTATCTCTATGCCCGACACATGAAAATAGTTGCTATCACACCTCGCAAGCGGACTCTTTACCCCTCGTCTGTGAAACCTGTAATCACACCTTCCAACTCCTGAAGAAGGAAAAACGGGCGACAGCTAAGTTAAAAATGTTACTACTAAACTGCAGATCTCTGAAGAAACATAAAATAGAGATACATGATCTTCTGACGGAGAGCTGTCCCGATGTTCTATTTCTCACCGAGACGTGGCTAGACGAAACTTCGTCGCCCGAAACTCTCGAAGCCACCCCTCCAGGTTACTGCCTACTTAGACTAGACAGACAGAAACAGAGAGGCGGGGGGTTAGCTCTATGTTACAAAACAGACTTAGAATGCACCCTATTGAAGGCTTCACTACCTAATAGCGAGGGTGGTTTTTTCACAATAAAAGCAGGACCCAAAAACATCATCAACGGGCTACTCATATACCGCCCGCCCGGAGAAGCAGCCCAGTTCGGCGACCAACTCATAGAACTGATTACCCAGCCGGCACTTCGATATAAAAAATTTCTCATCTTAGGTGACCTAAACCTCCACTTCGATATTGCTGATTGTAGGGAGGCACAAGATGTGGCAGAAGCATTGAAAGCCCTAGATCTTAACCTGCAATCCAAATCCCCCATGCACCAATTAGGCCATCTTCTCGATCCCATCTTTGCCAATTGGGAGGGTGTTAAAGTCTCCCCCCCGATCAGAACTATTTGGTCAGATCACTTCATCATCCCGTTTGAAATAGAAAGTACTTCTTCAGAATTCAGATCTAACAAATCCCCACCCCAGAAACATAGAGATTGGAAAAAATTCAATCAGGAGACATTTAAACTCGCCCTACTTGAAAACCCCCCACCCCCTAGCAACACCTTACATGAGGCGTGGAATAGCTAATAAAAATGGGTGTCCAACGCATTAGATACTGTAGCACCCTGGACACTCAAACCGCCCGCAAGACATACCAAAACTGCCCCCTGGTTCTCCAAGGAACTCAAAATAGCCAAAGCCAAATGCAAAAACTTGGAAAGACAATGGAGGAAAAATTACAACCAAAAAAATAAGTCACTTTACAGAACAGAATTAAATAAATATCACAAACTTATAAGAACAGTGAAAGGCGCCCACTTTAAAAACAGAATAAAATCCGCCGACAACCCACCAGAGAACTTTTCACTATCTACAAAGAGCTAACAGTTCCAACTAGACTCGAAGCACAAGACACCTACTCTAGAAAATTATGTGACTCTATGTCTGATCATTTTGTTGGCAAGATTGAAAAAATCTATGCCACTTTCACAGACTACATTGATCCCTTTAGCAAAGATGTGGAAGTCAGAGACACCCCCACCATTAAACCTTGTCTGACATGTTTCAAAGTACCTGAGAGACAGGAACTGCTGAATATTGCTTACAGCATACAATCTGGCTCCCCCTGCGATGTGTGCCCCCCCAAACGCTGTAAGGGAGTCTTGGAAAGCATGATTGATCCGATTGCTCACATCGTCACCCTCTCTTTCCAAGAATGCCATGTGCTTGATGCATGGAAAACAGCCCAGGTCATCCCTTTGAAAAAAAAAACAATACCCACATCTCCCAACTTCAAAATCTTCGTCCCATCTCCCTTCTTCCTTTTTGCTCAAAAGTAATGGAAAAAGTGGTCAACAGGCAACTCATGACATATCTAGAGGAGGAATCCCTTCTCCACCCCACCCAATCGGGGTTCAGAGCCGGCTATTCGACGGAGTCAGCCGTCCTCTATTCCACCGAATGCCTCAGACAGATGGTGGATGAAGAACAGACAGCAGCGTTGGTTTTATTAGACCTTAGTGAAGCTTTTGACACCGTGCTGCACACAACACTGCTGTCTCGCCTCTCCGACATGGGAGTGGAGGGATCCGCCCTTGCTTGGATAAAATCTTTTCCAAATGTACTGCCCCCCTTTTAAATCTTCCCCCCGGAAGCTGAGCCATGGGGTTCCACAGGGCTCCAGCTTGAGCCCTACCTTGTTCAACCTCTATATGGAACCCCTGGCCCATATAGTCAAAGCTTTCGGAGTGGATATCGTCACGTATGCTGACGATACCCAACTGATGATCAAGCTCACGCCTGACCACACGGAAGATGCCATTAATTTCTCCAAATGCCTGTCATCAGTAGCAACATGGATGAATAACAACTGCCTGCGCCTAAATGGCGATAAAACGGAACTTCTAGTCGTTGGAGAATCTCCAAATGCCTGGTCGCATATGTGGTGGCCCGCGGAACTGGGAAATTTTCCGACTCCCGTTGAATCTGTTAGAAACCTCGGAGTAATGATCGACTCTGATCTTTCTTTCAGGTCTCAGGTTAGCAAAGTTACGGGTAAGTGCTTCAGCACATTAAAAACCCTCCAAAAAGTCCTTGACCTGCTCCCCATCAACGCCAGAAAAACACTTGTCCATGCCTTAGTCACTCCCCACCTTGACTACGGCAACATTTTGCTTTTAGGTTTAAGTAAAAAAGGCTTGCACCGACTTCAGTGCGTACAAAACGCTGCTGCACGCCTGGTACTTAACCTGCCCCACAGAGCATCTGGGAAGAATGCTCTAACAAAACTTCACTGGCTACTGGTCAAGGAACGCATTGAATTCAAAACCCTATGTTTCACACACCGCATCGCCCATGGCAAAGGCCCAAGATACTTGCAAAAGCTCCTCACTATTCACCGCCCCACCCGGAATCTGAGGTCGTCCGGAGCGATGCTGTTCAAACTCCCCCGCACTCGTAGAGCCAGAATGGGAGGACGTTCTTTCAGGAACCTGGCTCCCAGACACTGGAATGAACTACC
The DNA here is from genome assembly GCF_964204655.1 of Triturus cristatus. NCBI lineage: Eukaryota > Metazoa > Chordata > Amphibia > Caudata > Salamandridae > Triturus > Triturus cristatus. The sequence continues at coordinate 28,798,520 of NC_140587.1, forward strand.
GCTTGACCTCCGTATGGAACCTTCAGAAACCAGATTCCGTGCTAAACTTAAAACTCACCTGTTCCCACACAACTAACCTCCTCTTTTTCCCCCCGATCTCTTCTTCATTCTCTCCAACTCATTGCCTTTTGTGATATAGCATCAATCCAGCGCGGGGACACACTATTTTTAGTGCAGCCAGGCGCTTTAGAAATGGCTTTATTATTATTATTATTATTCATGGCAAAGTTGTGGGATGAACTCAGTACCACTCAGCAAGCATCAACAACAGGAACATATCAAGGGAACACTGCCTGTGTAGCAAAAGGGATGTGGACACACACACACATGCCCACACAGCACACAACATGGTCCCTGGCAATGTGTCAGGAATGCTCCAGATTCTCCACGGAGGCAGAACGCAACCTAGACCCAATGCCCACCTCCCAGAACGCACTGCGTAAATGCAGCTGTTCCAGACAGGGGGAAAGGGGAATGGGACAGAGAATAGACACTCGTGCTGGACCTCGTCTTCTTCTTCGTCTTATATAAGTGGTTTCTTGAAGACCTCTTGGTCAGAAGAGGACAACACTTCAAATCTGCTCTTTTCAGACAAATTTCTTTATTACTATTTCTCTCTACTTTTGTACTTCCCCCTACCAGGTTCTGCAGGAGTAATTGCTCTTCTTCTGTAGAAGTTAGGTTGGCTACTGGTTATGTTCGTAGCGGGTGATACCTAATGCACACAGGAAATACAATTACAGTTAACAGCTCTTCCTTCCTATCTAACTATTTACTCTCATTTCTATCTTCCTATCTCCTACCTGTATTCTGTCTCTCAAAATCTTGACAAGTTTGTGTTTCTGTAGGACTCACCATAGTCAATACTGAGTTCAGACTTCTCTTGTACTTTTTAGTCACTTCTTTAAGTCTCTGGTCTGAATTCTTTTTGCTCAGCTTCTAAGGATTACGCAAAAAGGGACAGGGTGAGGTTAATAGGAGGTAGGACAGAGCAGGAGAGTTTGCAAGGGAGGAAGGGAAGACTGAGCAAGCGCTGTTGTAGAACTCCTGTAGTGCTCCAAACTGATTGTAAACAGTTTTAATCATAAAATTCTCTGCTTACTTGTGCGTTGCTTCAATGTTCTGGTTTGGCTCTCTCACTCGTACTTTCTCTGACCATCCCTGGTTTGCCTACCGGAGATGAGGAAATGTTGCAGCCGCTCAAAGCGTTCTATGGTTGATTGAGTTGGGGCTGCTCTAACAGGTGTTTCCGTCAAGGTGACTCGGGGAATTAGTCACCCCGGGCGGACAACTCTTTTGCCGTGACGGAAACGCTGTGAATTCAAACTCAAAATGTATTTACACTGGTACCCCTCCCGAAGTCCATAGAACCACAGAGGGGATTTAGAAGGTCGCACTCCTTCAAAACTGCAACTCTGGTGAGCGCGCTCTGAAATTATGTCTTCTCTAGTTTCTAGTCAAATTGAAGTGCGCTGTGGAATGCCCTTCCTCAGAACTCAAACACTCAAGACTCACGAGATTTTGTAACCCATCCACTACTCTTCTCAGAAGGTCTGTAAACAAAGCTGCCATATTGGAATGACTTTTCTCTTCAGTTAAAGATACATCCAGCAATTAAAACGAGAGGGTCTTACAAATACCCTATGTTTTCCTTTAATCTGACTCTTTGCTAAAATTGCATTCACCTGCTCCCTGACACAATGTCACGGAACAACACCCTTAATTGAGGAGACTCAACTCCTGTGGAAGCTCAGCTGTGCCAAACATAGCCCCAGCAGGTCTCAGTCATGTCAGCAGAACACTTGGTAAGTCAGCCATCAGTTACCACACAATGAAGGCTCTGGTCACAACAGCCTGGGTACGTGAGTCTCCCCTAAGTCATCTGCACATACTCAATAGATATCTCCAGCAAGTTGCACAGAGGACCCAGTTGCTCAAACACCAATGATGCCCACACTTACATGTCCAGTGGAGATGCACCCACAGTCAGGGAAATAGACAAATTGGAGAATAGGAAGCACATCATATGTGCATGTGTGCAAGCACAGATGTGACCATGCAAATGAAATGTTTACGGAGTGTCCACTAATTGTTAATCATGACACACCCATTTAGCTGCAAAGGATGATATGGATAACGACCATATTTCATGGACCACATGGAGTACCTCACATCAACATCTCAGTATTCAACATTTGAAATACAGCATTACAACTGCAAGGTCATGCTAAAAAACATCATCAACATAATGTACAGCTAAAGCAAATTGACATGGATAAAGAAAAAAGCTTTATTCAGCAGATGAAAATGTAAAAGTCTGTTCAAAACAAAGGCCAATGGCCAGTCCATGTCCAAATGACAAGAAGTTAACTTGAGTGCCAACTGTCACACATTGCTTGCCTGCACTGGTAAGGACAGGGACATCCCCTCAGGGGGGCATACATGGGGGCAGGCCAGGCACCGCAGGGACAGTATAAGGGCATAGCTGAAGGAGGCAGTGAAGAGGTGGTGGATGCAGGAGAGTCACTGGCAATTGCAGTGGAGCTGACTTAAGTAGTGGGTGCATTCACAACTCTGGGGCACAAGTCAGATGGGGTGTGTGCCGGCACAAATGCAGTGGGCAGGTCAGATGGAGTGGACTGGGTCCACACTGCAGTGCCCAAGTCAGACAGGGTGGTCGTGGACTCCACTGCAGTGCCTAACTCAATGGGAGCAGAATGGGGTTCAGGTGAGGTCGGCAGGACAGAGGGGGGACACGGTCCACACATCATGACCGGGGGTGGAAGAGCAAGTGGTAGGGGAGGAGGGCCTGAGCATTTTTGGGATGGTGTATCTGTGGTTGGGGGAACCTGGGGCAGGGTGTGGTGGGGGAACCTATGGAGTCGTGGCCTGGGGGATGGATGACAAAGACTTCGCCGTGGAGCTGCGTGGGGTCTTGCACTTCCGGCTACGGTGTGACTTGCGGGTGGGGGCCTCAGTCTGACTGCATCTGGGAGAGGGTGTCCGGATGTGAGGGGCACTCCCCTATGTATGTGGGGGACTTCCTCTTCCCCTTGTAAGAGGGATCTGCTGGGTCGGTGGGGAAGAGGCCAAGGTCACTTCAGACTGGGTAGGTACACAGAAAAGGAATTGGCAAACATATAGAATTGAAGAGGGTTAGAGACAAAAAATATAACTTATGTGAATACATCTCTTTCAGTAAATACATTCTGTCCAGCCAACGAGAAGATAGTAAGAAGAAAGACGGGCGTCAACTCTGAAGAAAGAAGAAGACGCAAAGTGACTGTCTCTTCTCTGTCCCATCCCCTTTCCCCCCTTGGGTTTCTTTAGTGTACTCGCTTCAAAGAGCGAGAGACGCATTGGGAACTTATGACATTCTGCTCCCGAGTGTGAGAGAAGAGCACTAGAACTGACATGCATGGAGCACACTTGAACACAATGCAGGATCACTCATAGCAAGTTAAATGCCATGGCACTGGCATGCCTGGAAAGTCAGTCAACACTGTCTCCTGTCACAGGGGCAGGGCATCCAGACAACAACAGTATGCACTGTGTCACAATCATAGCTCTGGGGTAAAGCAAACTCTGCAGCGGACAAGTGCACTTGCCCATCCCCTGCAAACAACTTATCCCGGACCCAGAAGACCCCACATCATACAAATCTGACATATGAGTCTCTGCGAACACAACTCCCTGTACAGTAGCACATCACAGTCTGCTGTGCATGTAACCCAGCTGCCTGAAGTGCACAGTTGCGTACACCATTGTGCACTGTCAAATGATCATACACCTATATGTCACACAGGTCTTGTCTCTCATAGTCACGTCTCAGATGTCCTGCTGACCCTCAAACTCATGAACCCCACAGTTGTACGTAACAGGAAGCCACACCACAATGACACAGAGGCAGACACCTGAAGACACATGTCACTAAGCACAACTTGTAAATTGATACACAGGAGTGGGATTACAGAGTGTTTCTAAATGCCCTTGAGTAGGCATGACTGCCCATGTCTACGTGAAACAGTGTTTAGCCCTGGACAGTAGTCAGGTGGCTAAGCAAGTGTGACACACTTGATATACATACTCCTGAGGCACACAAATTGGAGTCCCCTGCTGCATGGGTTTGTTTGAAATACCCCAGCCACATGTGGCGAGTCAGACCAGCAATTGGAACACATATCAAGGGCACACACAGATCACATGTTAGATCTCAAGCATTGTGTAAACAATTGACCTACCCATCAAACACACAACAGAGTCACGGGAACAGATGCTGTCAGGAAGCTGAAGCATAGCTGACTGAAGGGACACAGTGCCCTAGTGACACAAGCAACAGACTGTAGGGGCCACACCTGTGGATCGGATGAGGAGGGTGCATCACACAATTGAGGGACATGAGTTTTGGACTCCAAGAACTACGCAATGTGGAAGTGTGACCAGGCCAAAAGACTGCAATTAGCATGTCAGACATAGTACACAGATTAGGCATTGATTTACCCCCTCCTTGCTGCTGTCTGGCCTTCAGCTGCACAACCAGGTCTGGGAAGACCACCAACAGTATCCGGAGCATGTGGGGGGTAAGGGTCCAGTGTCCACCCCTCCTGCGAAGGAGGTGACAGCTTCAGCTGGACCCCTGCGATCCTCCTGGTCCAGCCCCGAAGGTCCTGCCACATCTTCTGGCAGTTTCGGATCACGGGGCTTGTAGACCCCCACCGATCGAACTGCCCGGGGGATGGTCAGCCACATCTCCTGCTTCTGGTGGGCATCAACCTCTGAGGATGAAAAAGTTAAAAGTCCATTAACACACATGCCACCTATTTGTGCTGCACACAGTTAGAGACACATGTCATCATCACAAAGGAAAATGAGTGAGACAGGTAGTGCACCCATGGAAAAGGACAAATGCCCTGCATGTCTGACATGTTAACAATGTCAGGGAAGTTGAAGCTTGCACAAATGCACTTTAGCTGTTCATTACATGTACCTACACTCTTTGGGGGATGAAAGTACTCAGTGAGTATGCTTGCCAATGGTGTACACACTGCTAGTACTGCTAGTCAGACAACATGCACAATTAGGAAGGCAGTGGAATGCACACTCACCTGCTCCCATGGTTTCCCATACAGCTTGCTGTACTGTGGAAGGAGCCCGTCCAGGAGGGCCTGGTTCTCCTCCTCAGTGAAGGCTGGGGCCTTCTCCAGAGTACGTGCCATAGCAGTAGCCAGAGGATGCAGAGACAGTAGCAGTGGTAGCAGGGATGTGGTCCAGTAGCATGTAGTGCAGGCAAGTGAGCTCCCTGGGGGACAGCCAGCCTTATATCTGTGCTGCAGAGGCAGACTCTGTGCCATGTGTCCCCAGTGATAGGTCCAACACAGTTGCATTCTATGAATCTGGCCAATCCATGGAGATGTACGACTTGTACACGTCTTCCGCATTGTTCAAATCTTCACCTTCATAAAACCCTAGGAATTGCAACATTGTTGTAGGCATTCAACTGAATTTCCAGCGCACAACTCGGACAAGTTTTGAATCTGCATCCGTCTCCATGACAGTCCAGAGCCAATGGGTGCGACCGGCTCGGTCAACTGACTGTACAACGCGTAGTTTGAAAATACACATGCACCCGTCTCCATACGATTCAATGGCCAAGGTGTACGACGATGCGTATGAATGATAGTCACCCGCATCGGGCCTCATTGCAGTCAATGGCAAAGCGTACGCACAGCTTGGTCATGAACTGTGCAATGCGTACGCATTGTCACCCGTGTCGGACCTCATTGCAGTCAATGGCAAAGCCTATGCACGGCTCGGTCATGAACTAAGCAATGCGAATGCATTGTCACCTGCGTCGGACCTCATTGCAGTCAGTGGCAAAGCGTACGCACGGCTCGGTCATGAACTGTGCAATGTGTACGCATTGTCACCCGCGTAGGACCTCATTGCAGTAAATGGCAAAGCATACGCACGGCTCGGTCATGAACTGTGCAATGCGTATGCATTGTAACCTGCGTCGGACCTCATTGCAGGCAATGACAAAGCGTACGCATGGCTCGGTCATGAACTGTGCAATGCATACGCATTGTCACCCGCGTAGGAACTCATTGCAGTCAATGGCAAAGCGTACGCACGGCTCGGTCGTGAACTGTGCAATGCGTACGCATTGTCATCCGCGTCAGGCCTCATTGGTGTGACTATTTGATGGCTTCAACACACAATTACTTTCCAGGGACTCAGGTTCACACCTACCACACCACAGCATTGGCCACACAGTGTACCATGGCATGTAAAGCTGTATTCCCTGTGTGTTGGGGGGCAACATTTGGTTTGTTGTGTGGCACTTTTGTCAGCCATTCCCAGGCTGTGCATGTGTTCATGGGGACAGAATCCTTTGTGTGTTGTGCACATTACCACTGTGATGTGCAACTGTGCAGTTATGGGCATGAGTCATGGACACAGTTGCAGTTTGGATATGTTTAGGACATGTCACATACACTCTGAGTCCTGGGGTGATGGTATGTACGTCACAGTGAGACCTGTAGCCACAATTCTGATGTACCCCCACAGTCAATGTGCATGTTGTGTCTCTGATGTGGCTGATCAAATGTGCCCAATGGGAGTCAGTCTCCACATCCATGTGGTTTGTGCATCAACATTGATGTTGTGTGTTTGTCTACGAGACGTACATGTAGGGCCTGCAGAGACAACAGTGGCCACTACCTATGGGACCCATGGTTGCCTTGTGGTGTGTACATGATACGCCATGTCATTCTAGTGTCCATGTGGCAATACAGGGACCCTGGGTATCTGCATGGCAAAGATCTGTGATGCCTGGGAGACATCAGGCCTCACTTTTCACTGTGGTGTGTGTTTGTATCGTCACAGCAGTACATAGGTAGGGTGACACTGCCCAATGATTGGCCATTGCACTACATGGGACTTATGTGGACATGTGGACTTGAGATGTGAGGTGATGGCCATGTAGGTGACATATGTGTCCATGGCCAACAACACACACCTCAGTACATTGTGTATTGTCATGATGTATCATGTGCTATTTTGCTTGGTCATAGCCACATGGGTGGATGAACTGACAATCATCCTTTGTGCATCTCTGTTCTGCAGGGCAGCAGCTGTCCATAGACTGTTCCCAGACCTTGAAACCATGCAGGAACGCGACTGCATCCGATGGTACCGCTTCCCCAGGCCACTGATTGAGGAGTTGGCGGAACAGTTGGCACCACATCTGCTACCTGGCCGGACATACCATACAGCACTGACCCCAGAGGTGAACGTGATGGCAGCCCAGCACTTCTTTGCTACTGGTCCCTTCCAGTACACTGTGGCTACTGCAGGTGGTATGTCGCAAACTATGTTTAGTCGTGTGCCACGCAATGTCTTGGAGGGGATGATGCATTTCCTTGACCTGTACATCAAGTTCCCTAGCCCAGGTCAACTCACTGAAATAAAGGATGACTTTTATAGACTGGGGAGGATGCCGAACGTCATCGGATCTATTGATGGTACACATGTGGCCCTGATACCATGACGGGCACATGAGCAGGCATACCGGAACAGGAAACATTTCCACTCCATCAATGTTCTGGTGGTATGTCTTGCAGACAATTGTATCACACATGTGTGTGCACGTTCCCCGGTTCTGCGCACGATGCCTACATCATGAGGAGTAGTCGCATTGCAACGCTGATGTCACAGATGCCAGACCAGCGTGCCTGGCTTGTCGGTGTGTACTGACTGTTTACCATTGTGTGTGTTTGGCAATGTTGTATTCCACCCTCCTTCAAAACTCTGCTAATTGTTCAATTGTTTGTGTGTAGGTGACTCCGGATACCCCAACATGCCGTGGTTGCTGACACCCCTCCGGACACTGTGACACCAGCCGAGATGCGCTACAATGAGGCACATGGTCGGAGCAGGAGGGTGATTGAGCAGACATTCAATCTCCTGAAAAGCCTCTTCCGCTGCCTGGACAAGACCGGAGGGGCCCTCCCATATGACCCTGCAAAGGTGTGCAAATTTATCCTTGTATACTGCATGCTACACAACATGGTAGTGTGGAAGAAGTTGCCTCTCATCCAGGATAACGATGACCAAACCTCCGCCACCTGTGGAGGATCCAGGCCTGGGACACGATGCCAGAGATGATGATGATGAGGGTGACGTCCGCACACAGCTCATCAACAACTTCTTCACCTGAATGTGAGTTTACAGGGTTGTTATGTCAATGTATGGAGTTAGCCTGAAATGTGTTGTGGCTGCTCTGTTCCTGTCTGAGTGTGTCTGTGTGACACTTGACTGCATACGTGCAGTGATGTGTCCATTCAGGTGGTCTGTATTCCACAATAGTGTAGTACTGCTAACTTGTTTCTGTGTAGGTACTTTGCCTGTTGTTTGGTCAACACTGATCCCTAACACCCAGAATCTAACACCAGTGTGGCAGTAGTCAATTCCCATCAAGTGATGTGCCACACACCCCTGGACTTTAATTCTCAGACACTTTGTGACAGTGTGTCCACTGTTACGTACATTTACCTTGCAACTATTTTAGAATAAACATGTTGCTGATGTTTAATGAACCTGTGCTATGCTTTGTTAGGTGCGTTGTCTGTCTTCCCACATCTGAGTGACATTTGCTAACCTCACCTGTGGACTTGTTACCACTGACTGTGGATAGGTGTTGAGTCTGTGCATTCCAATGTGTTTAAGGTCACCATCATTGTGTGGGATGAGTAGCATGGACATGGTGAGTATGTGTTGTGGTGCCATAGTGGTGTGTCTCCCTCACATGTGTCACATCACCATGACTCACATAACGGTGGTGACATTGTTGTAGTATTTGGCATGCACTGTGTTGTTTAGCAGATCAACATCGCCATGACACATGACAAGTTGGAATCACAACAGAGGCAAGTATGGTGTAATGGTGAGTTTATTTACGAACATGTATGAGGATAGTGAACAGAATGGTGGGTGCTGTACATTGGGTTTTGAATCCAAAGTTCACAGTAGAGTTGGAAGTGTTGGTAGATGAAATGTCCAGAGTAAAGTCCACAGTCATCTGCTACATTGGACCAACATGAACCCTCCATGTCATGTAGGCGAGTTGTGTCAGATACGACAAGGTGAATGGTTTGTGCACAAAGAACATTATCCAGAAGAGGTTTAGAGGCCCTGGGGAATGTGCAGGGACATCTGCATCTCACATGTCCTTCTTCGGACGACCCCTTTTCTTCTTGGGGGGATCCTCAGTTGCAGGCCTCTGAGGTGCAAGGGACTCTCCGCCAGAGTCCTCCTCCCTCCCTGTGGCACTGGCAGATGGTGTGGCAACAGATGTTGTGGCCACACAGGGAGGTGTGGACATGTTTGTTCTGATCTGGCAGAGGCATTGGAGTATGTCCCGATGCACCACAGAAAGTGCATCCCACTTTGCCTCCATGCGGGGATGGTGGGCAACCTGCTCCTGTTGTATATCCTTGAGGATCCCCACTACCTGGCCAAATCCTCCGGTGCTAACCTGGTACGCATCTATGATACGTGCCAGTTGGGGGTCATCATGCAGTCCAGACTCCTCTGCGGGGTGCGCCCTCTGCCTCCCACCCCTCCCAGCACCCCTATCCACCTGGGAAGTACCAGCGGCAGCATGCACAGGTGACACTGGGACCCCTAGGGTGATGTTGCTGGTGGTGTTGTCTGTAGCTTCCGGGGGGTCCTGTGTCCCTGTGCTGCCGGTATTCTGTGGCCTTGGTCTGTCCGTGTTGGCGGGGGTACTCTGTCTGTTTTCAGATGCTGGAGGCGTGGGTACAGGGGGTGCAGATGTTGGTGCTGCTGGTGCTGAATGATGACTCACACCGGAGGTGCCAGGTTGTTCGTCGTCATCCGAAGAGGACAGAGACAGATTTAAACCAGAGAGCTGAGTGTCCACCAGAGTCTGGGACTGGGACTCCTCTTCATTTGGTGCTGTGTCCCCAGCACCACCAGTGTTTGGAAGAGACACACAATGTAAGTTAGGTTTCTACAGGCATCAATGGTTTACAAACATGACATTTTCTACTGTACAAACGGATGCCTGCCTGTACACTGCTTTGTCCAGCGTTGTCACGGACAGAGATTGATATTGTTGTTGCACATTGCCCAGCCAAAATGGAACATTTCAATGTGCATGTCGAAGTGTGTGCATGCCCACCTCATGGATAGATTTGTCTTTACATGAACATTACTACTCAAGGGCCATCACGTTTCTGACACAGGTGTGTCATCCCTGTACACATGTGAGCTTTAACAAGGACATACGTGGAGGAGTGTGGCTCAATGGTTAGAGTGGCAGACCCTGAAGCAAAGTTCTGGCCAGGGACCAGGGTTCGATTCCCGCCTCGGCGGGGCTCGGGCTCAATTTCCTCAGACCTTTCTATTCTCGCCTCGGTGCCTATTCTAATCACGGGCCCCACGCTGCAACTCTGGGCAATAGCTTGCTTAGCCTCCACACCAGCCCCAACAGCGCTAAGGATGCCTGGCTTCACCCTGGGGGTGCGCAGGAGTGGACACTTCACAGGGAAAAGCCAGGAGGGGTTCCACAGCGGTATGAGTATCAGCGCCAGGAAACCGCAAAGGCGACACCGCAAGGTGGCTGTCTGGTGACAGTGCGCTCTATAAGTACCTTGACATTTACATTTACATTTACATACGTGCAATTCCACTGAGGATATGATGTAAGATTGGGGCATGTGTTGTAGCCGAGTTTGCTTGTCTTTGTATGCCACATTGGTGTATTGGTACGACATGGTCACAGTCCGGTATGCCTGTTATCTCTTTGGAAGAAGTGTTTTTTTACAGTGTTCCTAGTTCCCATCTCATTTCATACAAGTGATGATGTCACCATCATTAATGAGTCTGGTGCTGAGTTTTGTACTTGCATATGTAATTTGACTTGCCAATGTTCTCCATGGTGACATGGATTAGTCAAGGTAGCACTCTGGCTTTTCAAGGATCATGACGGTGAGGGCAGGTGGTGTGTGTATTGCAGTTTGGCTGCTGTGAGTAGCATGTCTCCTCCAATGCAGTCCAGGTTAGACCTTGTGTCTATAGTGTCTATGTCAGTTAGTGGTGTGTTGTGTGAAGGATGCATATGTTTCAGCACGATGTAGGAGTGGAATGCAGCTCACAACAGCACAGAGTGTGAATGCGAACATGCTATGGTGTCGGGTATATTGGTGTGTCCATTCCATTTACTGTCAGATGTCCCCTGTCAATGATGTATATGTGAGTTCCTGTGTTTTGTGCAATGTACCATATATGGCTCTCCACACTTGTCATCTGCAAGACACACCTCCCCAGCCCGGACAGGGGGCATCCCTGGACATTGCATCCCCAGACAATGACTTTGAACATATGGTTGCAATGGCTGTGTGTGCGACCGGGTTTTGTTTGGCCAGTGCATATGTGTGATTGTCAGCCACATCATTTCTCAGGCCCAGAGTCAGACAACTTGTCAGTCCATTACCACTCCCTGTGAGGCAAGCATGGTTCAGTGTGAGCTTGCTGGGCCATGTGGGTGGTTGGGCATTGTCTGTAACTGCAACTCCCATCATGCTCTTGGCTACACCCCCTTTCCTAGCATGCCCATACTCCCTTCCTATTGACTCTGCTTCCCTGTGTGGGGGTGTGACAACAATGGCAAGATGGCTGACTCTGCAGTACTGATGTTTGTTGGTGCCCAGTTCCCAGCATGGTCTTGTGCTCCCCACAACAGATCCCAGTGTCAGACATCCTGTCAGTCCATTCCCACTCCCTGTGAGGCAAGCATGTTTCAGTGTGAGCTTGCTGGGCCATGTGGGTGGCTGGGGATTGTCTGTGACTGCTGCTCCCATCATGCTCTTGGCTACACCCCTCTTCCCAGCATGACCATATATCCTTCTACTTGACTCTGATTACCTGTGAGGGGGTGTGACAGCAATGGCAAGATGGATGACTCTGCAGTACTGATGTTTGTTGGTGCCCAGTTCCCAGCATGGTCTTGTGCTCCCCACAACAGAGCCCAGTGTCAGACATCCTGTCAGTCCATTCCCACTCCCTGTGAGGCGAGCATGGTTCAGTGTAAGCTTGCTGGGCCAAGTATGTGGATGGGGATTGTCTGTGACTGCAACTCCCATCAGGCTCTTGGCTACACCCCCTTTCCTAGCATGCCCATACTCCCTTCCTCTTGACTCTGCTTCCCTGTGTGGGGGTGTGACAGTAATGGCAAGATGGCTGACTCTGCAGTCCTGATGTTTGTTGGTGCCCAGTTCCCAGCATGGCCTTGTGCTCCCCACAACAGAGCCCAGTGTCAGACATCCTGTCAGTCCATTCCCACTCCTTGTGAGGCAAGCATGGTTCAGTGTGAGCTTGCTGGGCCATGTGGGTGGCTGGGGATTGTCTGTGACTGCTGCTCCCATCATGCTCTTGGCTACACCCCTCTTCCCAGCATGACCATACATCCTTCTACTTGACTCTGCTTACCTGTGAGGGGGTGTGACAGCAATGGCAAGATGGCTGACTGTGCAGTCCTGGTGTTTGTTGGTGCCCAGTTCCCAGCATGGCCTTGTGCTCCGCACAACAGAGCCCAGTCTCAGACATCCTGTCAGTCCATTCCCACTCCTTGTGAGGCGAGCATGGTTCAGTGTGAGCTTGCTGGGCCAAGTATGTGGATGGGGATTGTCTGTGACTGCAACTCCCATCAGGCTCTTGGCTACACCCCCTTTCCTAGCATGCCCATTCTCCCTTCCTCTTGACTCTGCTTCCCTGTGGAGGGGGTGTGACAGCAATGGCAAGATGGCTGACTGTCAAGTCCTTGTGTTTGTTTGGCTACAAGTCCAAAGGGAGCCCCTGTGCTTCACACAGCAGCACCCAGTGCGGAGTATCTTTGGCTGATATTTCACTACGGAGTCAATGCATTCGACCCAGTGAGTTGTGTGAAGTTTGTGTTGAGGCGTGTGTGTGTCTCCACATGCTGGTAAGTATGGTCAGAGCTGTCAGTCCTCCTTCCCACCCGGCCAGACATCCCACCTTGAAATGTGCTTCCATTGGAGGGCGTGCAAGTTGTCTTTCAGGATGTCAGTCAGTGGTGTCCTGCTTCTGATTTGCGCACATGCCCTACCAGGGTCTTGTGCTCCCCACAGCAGGACACAGTGTCAGCCATCTTGTCAGTCATTTTCCACTCCCTGTGATGTGGGCATGTTTCAGAGTGGTCTTGATGGGCCAATTTGGAGGGGGAGCATTATCTGTGACTACAAACCCCACCATGCTTTTGGATACACTCACTTCACCTGCAACCCTCACTATTCCTTCCTGTCAGTCAGCTGCACTGTGAGGTAGTGTGTTTGTGGTGGCAAACTGTCTGACAGTGTTTATTTGGCTTTGTGCCACTGCCTTGCTCTATTTGTTTGTAGGTTGGTACATGTCATGACACAGTTCCAAGTCACTATGAGATGGCAGGTATTGTGTTTGTCTGACTGGCATACACATCTTGGGATGATTATCTATTGGTTACTGTGGCTTTGCTTGCGGTGCATGGTTTCACTGTCCCCTTGCCACACAATCTTGGGTATGTTGTTTGTGTGCTCACCAGGCTCTGGTATGTCTGTTAGCCCATGGACGCTCTCTGGTGGTAGGATGTCCCGCACCTTCTTCTCCCAGGTCCTGAAGTTGACTGGTTTGGCAGGAGGGCCACCGCCAGTGCGCTGACCCAAGGTTTAATCTTTCTCAATGAGTTTCTTGACCCTCCAGCGCACGTCATGCCACCTGTTCTGGATATCATCCTTTGTGCGCCTAGTTGGTGCTTGTGCGTTCACCTTGTCCACAATCCTCGCCCACACCTTAGTTTTCTGTGACATGGGGGTCTGTCAGACCTCCACAAGGTGCCTTGACAATAATGAGCACATTGCAAGACAAAAGTCATGGCCCAAGAGGAAGAATAATGACAAGGACCAATGGTTGGACTAAGCTGAACCGAAAAAGGCACTAAAAGATGGCCGCCGCCTTCGAATCGGCGGCGGTCTAGTTTATTTCCCCACAGGTGTTCTGAATATGTGTGAAGTGCGCGCGCTGAGTCAAGCGCGCACTTCACTGAAGATTCAACCGAGTATACACGTTCAGGAAAGGCTCCATAGAATTTTAGTACCAGAGAAATAATTCGTCGGGAATTCGTCCGGATATCGTCCGCTAGTTCCGTCGGGAGTAGTTTAGATCAGCGCAAAGATTTTCCAGCTTTGTACCTGGTGTTTCTTCCTCAGTATTCTCGTCAAAGGGAGAAGGAGACCTGGCGGCTAGAAGTTCACTTGAAGTTATCCAGAGGAAAGAAAGAAGAGAACAAATAAGCTAAGTGAAAATACAGTTGAATAAAGATAGAATATTTCTTGAGCATAACGTAAATAGAAAGACTTGCACTAAGTTAAAGGCTTAGACGGATACTTACCCACAAGGCGTATCCGACCATTTCCTCTGCTAAATAAAGAGAAAAGTTTTATCGAACCTGAGAAAAAATGTTAGACGATGTATAAGGTCAAAGATTTATAACAGATACTTACCAGTACAGAGTTACACGGCAATAACCCTACAAGAAAGTAAGAGGAGAGTTACATTTAAAACACCTGACAGTTTAGAAAAAGACTTAGACGTAAATAGTCGATAAATTAAAAGTGGAATTGAAAAAGATTACTTAGAAGAATAGAAGCACCACTCAAGAAGTAAGTTAAGTAAAAGTCATTCAAATATACTTACCCAAGGTGAGGTAGGAGGTTGAAGGGGCTAAAAGTATTTTTTGTTTGATAGGTGAATCGGTCTGGTGTTTAAACAAGAAAACAAGAGCAAGCAACACAACGAAGATAGAGGAGAGGCACAGCACTTGAAAACTTGGGTAGGCATAGAATCTAGGAGAGAAAGGAAAGAGCGAATAAAAGTAGAATAAGTGATTAACTAATCTTGTTTGCTATTTAGATTCTCTCAGACAATATTCAGTCTGCAGTTCGGAAGAAGAAGCAGGCGAAGGAGAGAAGACGAGTTTCAGGACCAGTCTCTTCTTGGTTTATTATTTTATCCACTCCCTCTTCCCCCCAGAGGGTAGCCTTAGAGTCTAGGGGCCCGATTCACAGAACTAACTTAAGACAAAATCCTAAACTTACTACCATTTTGGTATTCACAGAAGGCACTTACTCATTTTGGTATTCACAGAAGGCACTTACTCATTTCGGTATTCACAGAAGTTAGGAGTCCTAACTTTAGGACTCCTAAATGCCTTCTGTGAATACCGAAAGCCTTAAAATTAGGATTTTTCTCAGTTTAGTAGTAGTATAGTTAGGACTCCTACCTTTAGGACTCCTAAATGCCTTCTGTGAATAGCGAAAGTCTTAAAATTAGGATTTTTCTCAATTTAGTAGTAGTAAAGTTAGGACTCCTAACTTTAGGACTCCTAAATGCCTTCTGTGAATACTGAAAGCCTTAAAATTAGGATTTTTCTCAGTTTAGTAGTAGTAAAGTTAGGACTCCTAACCTTAGGACTCCTAAATGCCTTCTGTGAATACCGAAAGCCTTAAAATTAGGATTTTTCTCAGTTTAGTATTAGTATAGTTAGGACTCCTAACTTTAGGACTCCTAAATGCTTTCTGTGAATACCGAAAGTCTTAAAATTAGGATTTTTCTCAATGTTGTAGTAGTAAAGTTAGGACTCCTAACTTTAGGACTCCTAAATGCCTTCTGTGAATACCGAAAGCCTTAAAATTAGGATTTTTCTCAGTTTAGTGGTAGTAAAGTTAGGAGTCCTAACTTTAGGACTCCTAAACTGAAAAAATCCTAATTTTAAGACTTTCGGTATTCACAGAAGGCATTTAGAAGTCCTAAAGTTAGGACTCCTAACTTCTGTGAATACCGAAATGAGTAAGTGACTTCTGTTAATACCAAAATGAGTAAGTGCTTTCTGTGAATACGAAAATGGTAGTAAGTTTAGGATTTTGTCTTAAGTTAGTTCTGTGAATCGGGCCCTAGATATCTTACTGGATCTCCGGAGTGCCTTTGAGGGGGAGTTGAGAACCAGCATCTCTGTTCCTGTGTAAGACTCAAGTAAGAATTTCTCTGCATCTTGACAGGGTTCTTTGGACCAATGTACCAAACAAATGTGGCTCTACTCTGATGATCTCGTCTACCAGCACTTCTAACTCATCATCTGTGAACATTGGATTCTTCTTTGGGGCATGTTGATGGGTGGTGGTGGTGACTGGTGAGTGATGTGTGTGTGAGGGTGGGTTAGTGTTGGTTTTGCTAGCTGTATGTGTGTGTGCTTTTGGTGAGGTGCTAATGGTGTGAAAGTTGTGTGATGGGTGAGTTGTGAGTGTGTCTGTGGTTGCTGTGTGATGGTGTTTGCTGCTGGCTGTCGTCTCCTATTTGCAAAGGATCTGTTGCAGGGATTCTGCTCATGCACAGAACTATGCGCAGGAAACCAGGACCTCAGTGTATTGTGGTGTACCAAAAACTCACCTCAGAACCCAGAACCCCTATCCGGCCAGCATCAGTGTCCCATTCGTTATCCGTATTATCACGGAGGTCCCAATGTATAGACAACCCAGAACAAGGGACTTAGAGTACTCTCAGGAATGGTGGGAATCAGAAATACCTGTTCGTAATTATTCTCATAACAGTCCACAACAAGAGTAAACAAAGACACGGTAAAGTTTAAAGAGTTTATTTTATAAACCTCGTGTCCTAAGATGCAGTACTTTGGCTAACACCAGCAGACAAATGATTAAAATCAAAACCATCAGCATTGTTACAAAACCATAGAAAGTAAAGGGAGACATCATGTTATAAATGACAGTGGGTTACAGCCACCTTCCCTTCACTAATAAACTAATATTATTATTATACTAATAAAAGGTCTCTAGGCTTGAATGGGGAACCCCATACCGTAAAGATCAGCTTAGTAGGATCACATCACAGGATCAGGTGTTCTCTGCTCCTGGGAAAGCTCTTCTTCAGAATGTGTGTTAAACATGCAGCCTGCAATATTAAAGGCACTCGACTTTCAGGTATTTGCAGCTGCGTGCGTGTTATGACTAAATAGTGGGCCTATCAACCTGAACTAAAAAAAAAAGCATTGTCTGGCGACCCAGACTGTTTCTTTACACAATGTTCAGACCAAGGTCGCAGCTCACGGCTAGGGATGTGAACAACAGACAGTTCTCATGTGAGAAAAAGGCGAGCAAGCAGTTTTCAAATAATAACATGTAACTGCAGTGTCGTGTGCAAAAGCAGCAAAAAGTGGCAAGATGGCTTTCTAGCATCTAACGCGGTTATGCTAACTTAGCAATGTATGTTTACAAATTGCAACCCTCACTACACCCCCCTTTGATCGGACCACTAACCAATAGGGAGACAATTAGGGAATGCAGAGTTCAAGTTCGATAGAATGGAAAAAAGTGCACTGGTTGGAAATCTATATAAAGGGCAGTGAAAGTTCGAATAGAAAAAAAAAACAAAAAAAGGAAAAAAATTTGATTGGAAAATGAATGGCAAGGCTCTTAGAGCCCCAATGATGAAAGGAAAAAAGAGAAAAAATGAAAAACCCAAAAATCCGTGCAACGCAAAGTTGGATGACTTCCAAGTTAATCCATCAACGTATATGCACAGTAAGTAGCAACAGCTTCCAACAGAAAATCATTGGTATGTTCTGCAAAAGTGTCTGCCATCCAGTTCAGTAAGGGAAATGAACATACATGTTCTTCGATAATTGGAGCCTCTAGTACCATCAGAGGACAACCGGCCTCTTCTTCAAGATAACTTCTTGCCAGGAAGTCATATGCAGCCGTACCGATGTCCCAAATCCCGAGGACTCCATGTGCCGCTCCACAGGCCATAATCCTGACACCAGAACAGTCCAACTCATGAGCCACTAAGGAACTCATTAGTCGATCATAATCCGGGGCGGGAGACACCGAGTTTGACAAGCACAAATCCAGAACCCATTGGAAGGGACATTCTAGGCAATGAAAGACAGGTTGTACGCATGTAAAATAGGAAAACTGGAAGGACAATCCATAGGCTATGCTTAAGGTCACCAGTGGTAATGTACCAGAGTAATCAAGCATCCTGTTACGAAGATGTAGCAGCCGGGGCAGGCTGTCTTGTGACACAAATTGTGCAGCCATTGCGCAGTAAGCAGACCAAAAACAGCACTTCTGCTACGAGTGCCAGAATCAACGGGAGACTGCCAAAGACGCTGGAAAAAATTTAGAATGAAAAAATGCCGGGATCACACCAAAAATAGTTTGGAAGGAGGTCACGAGGCCGGAGCCCACAATTTTGAAAAAATGTGCCAAGTCACTTGTTGACGAGGCGTTAAAGATAGTTTGAATCAGAGCACCAAAATGAAGTGGGAGGTCAGTATTCAAAAGCGCTTGCACCTCGGTGCGCGTATTTGCTACGTGAAGGACATATGTTTCCCGGGAAGAAGTCAGCGCGACTTCTTTTTGAGACAATAGAGCCCTTATTCTGCTCATCTTGTTGAACTCTGCTTTCAAGGTTGGAATGGGAGGCCAGATGGATACATCCAGCTGCCCATGCGGGGGTGGGAAAAGGGTGTTGTTACAGCAGACTACCCTCTGTGATACAGTCACTATGTAGGGAATTCCCACTAGCATCCCGCAGCAAGCTTCATTATTTAAGAGCAAATAACTACCGTTATCCAGAAGCATGAATGATGGTGTAATAGCTGGAACTGGAATCCCTTTCAGGACGCAAGCTAAATTAGGAGCGTGCACATTGCATGCGCCATGCAATTGAATGTGCCTACATACTACAGAATGATCAGGTGTGGAGGTGCAGTCCTCACCTTTCAAGTAGATCTCTTTACCGTCTCTCGTACATCTGTATGTAAAGGGGAGTGGCCAAACCTCAAGCAGGAAGACAGTACCTAGCTCTTCATATCTGCCTAAAGCATAATGTTTCATGCATGAACTGAATTTAAACAAAGGGAACGGCAATGTGATTAACCCGTGGATAAGCCACACAGCTGAATTCAATTCGGCCACAGAGAAAGGCAAAGGTTCTAATTTTTCAATATGCAGTAACGAATATGTTGCAACCTTCATGGACATGAATTGCTGTTTTGCAGTTAAATGTAAGGGAAGAAACAATGATGAAGTATTCATGTAGTCCCATGGGACTTTCCCAGCCTTTAACGTTTGCAAGGTCCATGCAAACTGCATTACAGAACGCAATTGATTTTGACCATGATACAAAACAGACATATCGTCCTGTATAATATCAACAACAGAAGAAACAATATTGTCTAAAGTATAAATTCTGGAAGAAAGGGTGTTAATGCTATTATCTATAACAGCTAATACTTTTTCCAAATTGGCTTGATCAATAGCCCTTAATCTGGAAGCAGCTTCATTTTGTGATAATTTCCAATCTTCGTTATAAATAGCTTTGACCCATCTTTTGGACCACCCACAGGACCCTTAACAAAATCATTCAAATCTATTTTGTCATGTAATTTAGATAAATGAAGTTTAACAGATGCCAAGGTGGAATGTTGCAGCCAAGATTGGCATAACTTCCCTACAGAGTAGGTAGTTACAGAATGAGAAGATTCAAAACGAGGGTCTACACTAACCTGTGTATACTCAGGTTTCAAACCCAGAAAACGATGTTGACAGGAATCTGAGCTTGTCTGCCATACTAACCATCCTTCTGCATTAAATTTGGAAGTATTGAAGGATGTATTAGAGATAGATGACTGCAACGCAGCAAGGGACAGATCTGTACGATTATCCCAATTCGGATAAGCCCCCAGATCCGGAGTAGAGGGAAAATGTAGTTCTTTCGAAGTAGCCAATCCAAGGCAGGTGGTTTGGAAGATTGTTGAATTTAAAAACAACATGTGGTTTGGTATAAGGCAGGCACGATGCAAAGCTTCTGTTCCTTGAACCTGCCACGGCTTGGAGCCCCAAACCGATTTAAGGTCAATAGCAGCCTTCCACAGATCATAACCTCTGATTGACAAATCATCCATAAAGGATTTGGAATACAACAATTTTGTGTTAGTCAGTCTAACTTTCGAGGCAGACTCAGCTACCACTTTGAAATAAAGGGAGGCAAGATTGGAAACACTAAAATCAGAAAAATATGTGAATTTGTCTACCAATGTGGTTGAGCTACCTAGAATTGGTGTCGGACAATGCTCCCATTGGCTAAAATTTACAAAATTTCGAAACGTATTTGCCTTATGCAGGAAATGATTGCCATAATGTTGATAGAAAAACTGTTCACCGTAATTAGCTGTATCGGAATACAAATCCTCAGCATCAAATGCGGCATAAAATTTCAAATCAGAAAATAGTGCTTCTATGGCATGAACGTCCCAATCATCAGAACGGATGTTTTGTTTAACTACATCACCCATAGCAACACAAAATACATTCGGTACATTGATAACCTCAGTCGGACCATGAATCTGAAATTTAACAGCATCCCACGCAATCCCATCTAACACAGGCCAGGCAGTAATATTCACAAAAGTCTGTTACCTCTTCATGATGTGTGATGAGGAGTGGGGGGGCAAAAGTTCCATCAATTAGTCTAATTGTAGATATTTCTTTTAGGTAGTGTCCATTCACAAGACAGAAAATACCACTACAAATACAATGGACATGAAAAAAATAACATATGCGAGCACCAGCCAGACGTAAGTCCAAGGAGGAATTAAAAAATGTCTTTTAAACCAGACAGCAAAAATAGAAACTGGGGATTGTCTGTGACTGCAACTCCCAATATGCTCTGGGCTATACCACCCTTCCCAGCATGCCCATACTTCCTTCCTCTTGACTCTGCTTCCCTGTGAGGGGGTGTGACAGCAATAGCAAGATTACTGACTGTGCAGTCCTGGTGTTTGTTGCTGCCCAGTTCCCAGCATGGCCTTGTGCTCCCCACAACATAGCCCAGTGTCAGACATCCTGTCAGTTCATTTCCACTCACTGTGAGGTGAGCATGGTTCAGTGTGAGCTTGCTGGGCCATGTGGGTGGATGGGGATTGTCTGTAACTGCAACTCCCATCATGCTCTTGGCTACACCCCCTTCCCAGCATGCCCATACTTCCTTCCTCTTGACTCTGCTTCCCTGTGTGGGGGTGTGACAGCAATGGCAAGATGGCTGACTCTGCAGTCCTGGTGTTTGTTTGTGCCCAGTTCCCAGCATGGCCTTGTGCTCCCCACAACAGAGCCCAGTGTCAGACATCCTGTCAGTCCATTCCCACTCCTTGTGTGGCAAGCATGGTTCAGTGTGAGCTTGCTGGGCCATGTGGGTGGCTGGGGATTGTCTGTTACTGCTGCTCCCATCATGCTCTTGGCTACACCCCTCTTCCCAGCATGACCATACATCCTTCTACTTGACTCTGCTTCCCTGTGAGGTGCTGTGACAGCAATGGCAAGATGGCTGACTGTGCAGTCCTGGTGTTTGTGGGTACCCAGTTCCCAGCATGGCCTTGTGCTCCCCACAACAGAGCCCAGTGTCAGACCTCCTGTCAGTCCATTCCCACTCCTTGTGAGGCGAGCATGGTTCAGTGTGAGCTTGCTGGGCCAAGTATGTGGATGGGGATTGTCTGTGACTGCAACTCCCATCAGGCTCTTGGCTACACCCCCTTTCCTAGCATGCCCATTCTTCCTTCCTCTTGACTCTGCTTCCCTGTGGAGGGGGTGTGACAGCAATGGCAAGGTGGCTGACTGTCAAGTCCTTGTGTTTGTTTGGCTACAAGTCCAAAGGGAGCCCCTATGCTTCACACAGCAGCACCCAGTGCGGAGTGTCTTTGGCTGATATTTCACTACGGTGTGAGTCAATGCATTCTATCCGGTGAGTTGTGTGGAGTTTGTGTTGAGGTGTGTGTGTGTCTCCACATGCTGGTAAGTATGGTCAGAGCTGTCAGTCCTCCTTCCCAGAACCCAGAACCCCTATACGGCCAGCATCAGTGTCCCATTCGTTATCTGTATTATCACGGAGGTCCCAATGTATAGACAACCCAGAACAAGCGACTTAGAGTACTCTAAGGAATGGTGGGAATCAAAAATACCTGTTCGTAATTATTCTCATAACAGTCCACAACAAGAGTAAACAAAGACACGGTAAAGTTTAAAGAGTTTATTTTATAAACCTCGTGTCCTATGATGCAGTACTTTGGCTAACATAAGCAGACAAATGATTAAAATCAAAATCATCAGCATTGTTACAATACCATAGAAAATAAAGGGAGAAATCATGTTATAAATGACAGTGGGTTACAGCCACCTTCCCTTCACTAATAAACTAATATTATTATTATGCTAATAAAAGGTCTCTAGGCTTGACTGGGGAACCCCATACCGTAAAGATCAGCTTAGTAGGATCACATCACAGAATCAGGTGTTCTCTGCTCCTGGGAAAGCTCTTCTTCAGAATGTGTGTTAAACATGCAGCCTGCAATATTAAAAGCACTCGACTTTCAGGTATTCGCAGCTGCGTGCGTGTTATGGCTAAATAGGGGGCCGATCAACCTGAACTCAAAAACATGCATTGTCTAGCGACCCAGACTGTTTCTTTACACAATGTTCAGACCAAGGTCGCAGCTCACGGCTAGGGATGTGAACAACAGACAGTTCTCATGTGAGAAAAAGGCGAGCAAGCAGTTTTCAAATAATAAAATGTAACTGCGGTATCGTGTGCAAAAGCAGCAAAAAGTGGCAAGATGGCTTTCTAGTATCTAACGCGGTTATGCTAACTTAGCAATGTATGTTTATAAATTGCAACCCTCACTACACCCCCTTTGATCGGACCACTAGCCAATAGGGAGGCAATTAGGGAACGCAGAGTTCAAGTTCGATAGAACGGAAATAAGTGCACTGGTTGGAAATCCATATAAAGAGCAGTGAAAGTTCGAATAGAAAAAAAAAATGAAAAAAGGAAAAAAATTTGATTGGAAAATGAATGGCAAGGCTTTTAGAGCCCCAATGATGAAAGGAAAAAAGAGAAAAAATGAAAAACCCCAAAATTCGTGCAACGCAAAGTTGGATGACTTCCAAGTTAATCCATCAACGTATATGCACAGTAAGTAGCAACAGCTTCCAACAGGAAATCATTGGCATGTTCTGCAAAAGTGTCTGCCATCCAGTTCAGTAAGGGAAATGAACATACATGTTCTTCGATAATTGGAGCCTCTAGTACCATCAGAGGACAACCGGCATCTTCTTCAAGATAACTTCTTGCCAGGAAGTCATATGCAGCCGTACCGATGTCCCAATTCCCTAGGACTCCATGTGCCGCTCCACAGGCCATAATCCTGACACCAGAACAGTCCAACTCATGAGCCACTAGGAGACTCATTAGTCGATCATAATCCGGGGCGGGAGACACCGAGTTTGACAAGCACAAATCCAGAGCCCATTGGAAGGGACATTCTAGGCAATGAAAGGCAGGTTGTGCGCATGTAAGATAGGAAAACCGGAAGGACAATCCATAGGCTATGCTTAAGGTCGCCAGTGGTAATGTACCATAGTATTCAAGCATCCTGTTACGAAGATGTAGCAGCCGGGGCAGGCTGTCTTGTGACACAAATTGTGCAGCCATTGCGCAGTAAGCAGACCAACAACAGCACTCCTGCTACGAGGGCCAGAATCAACAGGAGACCGCCGAAGACGCTGGAAAAAATAGAATGAAAAAATGCCGGGATCACACCAAAAATAGTTTGGAAGGAGGTCACGAGGCCGGAGCCCACAATTTTGAAAAAATGTGCCAAGCCACTTGTTGACGAGGCATTAAAGATAGTTTGAATCAGAGTACCAAAATGAAGTGGGAGGTCAGTATTCAAAAGCGCTTGCACCTGGGTGCGTGTATTTGCTACGTGAAGGAAAAATGTTTCTTGAGAATAAGTCAGCGCAACTTCTTTTTGAGACAATAGAGCCCTTATTCTGCTCATCTTGTTGAACTCTGCTTTCAAGGTTGGAATGGGAGGCCAGATGGATACATCCAGCTGCCCATGCGGGGGTGGGAAAAGTGCGTTGTTACAGCAGACTACCCTCTGTGATACAGTCACTATGTAGGGAATTCCCACTAGCATCCAGCAGCAAGCTTCATTATTTAAGAGCAAATAACTACCATTAGCCAGAAGCATAAATGATGGTGTAATAGCTGGAACTGGAATCCCTTTCAGGACGCAAGCTAAATTAGGAGCGTGCACATTGCATGCGCCATGCAATTGAATGTGCCTACATACTACAGAATGATCAGGTGTGAAGGTGCAGTCCTCACCTTTCAAGTAGACCTCTTTACCGTCTCTTGTACATCTATATGTAAAGGGGAGTGGCCAAGCCTCATGCAAGAAGACAGTACCAGCTGTTCATATCTGCCTACAGCATAATGTTTCATGCATGAACTGAATTTAAACAAAGGGAACGGCAACGTGATTAACCTGTGGATAAGCCACACAGCTGAATTCAATTCGGCCACAGAGAAAGGCAAAGGTTCTAACTTTTCAATATGCAGTAACGAATATGTTGCAACCTTCATGGACATGAATTGCTGTTTCGCAGTTAAATTAAAGGGAAGAAACAATGATGAAGTATTCATGTAGTCCCATGGCACTTTCCCAGCCTTTAACATTTGCAATGTCCATGCAAACTGCATTACAGAATGCAATTGATTTTGACCATGATACAAAACAGACATATCGTCCTGTATAATATCAACAACAGAAGAAACAATATTGTCTAAAGTATAAATTATGGAAGAAAGGGTGTTAATGCTATTATCTATAACAGCCAATACTTTTTCCATATTGGCTTGATCAACAGCCCTTAATCTGGAAGCAGCTTCAATTTGTGATAATTTCCAAACTTCGTTATAAATAGCATACACCCATCTTTTGGACCTGCCACCTACAGGACCTTTAACAAAATCATTCAAATCTATTTTGTCATGTAATTTAGATAAATTAAGTTTAACAGATGCCAAGGTAGAATGTTGCAGCCAAGATTGGCATAACTTCCCTACAGAGTAGGTAGTTACAGAATGAGAAGATTCAAAACGATGGTCTACACGAACCTGTGTATACCCAGGTTTCAAACCCAGAAAACGATGTTGACAGGAATCTGAGCTTGTCTGCCATACTAACCATCCTTCTGCATTAAATTTGGAAATATTGAAGGATGTATTAGAGATAGATGACAGCACCGCAGCAAGGGACAGATCTGTACGATTATCCCAATTCGGATAAGCCCCCAGATCCGGAGTAGAGGGAAAAATTAGTTCTTTCGAAGTAGCCAATCCAAGGCAGGTGGTTTGGAAGATTGTTGAATTTAAAAAAAACATGTGGTTTGGTATAAGGCAGGCACGATGCAAAGCTTCTGTTCCTTGAACCTGCCACGGCTTGGAGCCCCAAACCGATTTAAGATCAATAGCAGCCTTCCACAGATCATAACCTCTGATTGACAAATCATCCATAGAGGATTTGGAATACAACAATTTTGTGTTAGTCAGTCTAACTTTTGAGGCAGACTCAGCTACCACTTTGAAATAACAGGAGGCAGGATTGGAAACACTAAAATCAGAAAAATATGTGAATTTGTCTACCAATGTGGTTGAGCTACCTAGAATTGGTGTCGGACAATGCTCCCATTGGGTAAAATTTACAAAATTTCGAAACGTATTTGCCTTATGCAGGAAATGATTGCCATAATGTTGATAGCAAAACTTTTCACCATATTTAGCAGTATCGGAATACAAATCCTCAGCATCAAATGCGGCTTAATATTTTAAATCAGAAAATAGTGCTTCTATGGCATGAATGTCCCAATCATCAGAACGGATGTTTTGTTTAACTACATCACCCATAGAAACACGAAATACATTCAGTACATTGATAACCTCAGTCGGACCATGAATCTGAAATTTAACAGCATCCGACGCAATCCCATCTAACACAGGCCAGGCAGTAATATTCACAAAAGTCTGGTCCTCTTCATGATGTGTGATGAGGAGTGGGGGGGCCAAAGTTCCATCAATTAGTCTAATTGTAGATCTTCCTTTTAGGTTGTGTCCATTGACAAGATGAAAAATAGAACTACAAATCCAATGGACATGAACAAAAAAACACATGCGAGCACCAGCCAAATGTAAGTCCAAGGAGGAATTAAAAAAATGTCTTTTAAACCAGACAGCAAAAATAGAAACTTTTGACGGGGAATTGGAAATCAATGAGTTAGTGTCAAAGGAGAAATGTGACTTGGCAACTGCGGTTGACTGTAAAACTGGCAATGTTACGTCTGTAGGATAAGCATACTCAGAATCTTCAGGTGGACCACCGGCCGGTGGTATTAACAAAGGATCAGTAACTGTATGCATCTCGGTGGCAACATCAGACAAGGTGGCAGAAGCTGGGGTCAAAACGGAATTTCTCAGCATCGCAGGGCAAGAAACCGCTGGAGTCATACTAAGAAGAATCGGCCACTCGCTGTAGCTTGACATTGTCAATAGAGATGTACCTGTTATCCTTGTGACCAGGAAGTTTAGGTAAAATGACTGTTCTTGTACCCTGCACGCCAAGCACTGGAACAGGTGCAAGATAAGAGGGGCCGAACTCCTTCTTGTTCTCCACCTTCTCACGGACCAGGTCACCAACTCGAGGTAGCCAGCCGACTACCGGAATCTAAAGCACAGCATCAGATGTGGAGGGCACATGTTCCTTCGCGAGACTGTCTCTGGCTTCTTGTAGATTCTGCAATACAGCACAGTGATCATCTACGTCAAAGGGTGCGGCAGACGCCGCCATGTGTAGACCATCAATGTCCGGGACAAACATTCTTATGCCAAAGAGCATCATGTATGGGGTTCGCCCACCCAGAGACCTTCTAGGTAGATTATTAAGTGCATGCTGGACGTTATACAAAAGGGCTAGCCAGTTTCGGCCAGTGCCTAAAACCCTTGCTGTCAAAGATTGCTTTAAGTCACGGTTCATTCTCTCCACCACACTATTGCCCTCAGGCCGGTAGGGAGATGAAAATTTGACTTGAAACCCCAAATTTCTCATGGCTTGTTTGTACGCCTTAGAGGCGAACGCAGGGCCCTGATCAGAATGAAAGGTACCACATGCAAAACTTCCCACAAAGACACGCAAATCCCTGATGATAGTAAGGGCATCAGCACTCCTTTGTGGCCATTCCCACAGAAAACGTGTGCACGAATCCACTGCAACCAAGATGTACTTGTACGCAGTATCAGAGGAAAAAGGACCACAGTGATCTAAATAAACGCACCCAAGTGGTTTATTAGATATGTACAACTGAGTTTGTGGTGGGCGCGCAGCAGTTGAAGGGTTAATCTGCTGGCAAATGTCACAAGCAAGAACATAAGCGCGAGCTTGTTTATATAAACCGTACCACCAGTAAAGTTGTTGTAACAGAGATACAGTAGCTGCAACTCCGGCGTGGGCAGAGGCCATACCCTCGTGAGCTGCTAATATCAAAGATGGTCTGCAGTCCGCGTTGGGAATCAATCTGTCACCAACGTCGTCAATCCTCACTAATGGGACGTTATCAGGACTTAAGTGATAATGGTAACGAGAAGGGTAATTAGTTCCCTTCTCTGTAGCAGCAATAGCTGCCAAGATGTCATAATCAATCTTACTTTTGGATCTTGTAACTGCTGCTACTAAGTATGTCGCCACTGCTTGTTTCGCTGCAACGTGAGCTAAGCTGTTGCCGATGGCATGGACACCAACTCGTTGGTGACCGAGAGTGAGAATAACATTCACGAGCGGTAGACGTTCTTTAAGTTCTGCCACTCGAACCCAAAGCATTTTATGCTTAATTGTGCTACCTTTGGAATCACGATATTCATTTTGAGACCAAAAATGTAGATTGTCGTTGTAGGACTGAACACAATAAATAGAGTCACTTACTATAAGAGTAGTGACCCGAGGATCAGCAAACTCTAGTGCAAGCACCAGAGCACAAAGCTCCGCCAGCTGTGCGGTACAATCACCCAATGACTGCGTATGCACGACATCAGATTGGTATTCACCATTTACGAATGTACCCACCACAATTGCGCAGGCCGCTGAATAGGCATGCTTTGATCCAATCTCCAGAGCAAAAACCAAAGGAAATGATGGACGGAGTGTTGAACATTGCAAGCACTCACCCCCAGTCAACTGATCTGTGTTTAATCCATCACCATTCTTTAGCCCACTCTGCCACCCCAGTTCCGACATGGACATATGCAAATCAGTCTGACCCTGTGCCTCATGGGAACAGTCCAGCCCGAACTGCCAAGCCATATCTTCCCTGGACCGGAAACAAGCTTCCTAGGACCGGTTTCTGGCATTTCAGCCGTCTTCAGCCAGGCTTGCTTGAATCCAGTGGCAAAGTGAGCAAGGTACTCACGTCTGAGCATACCCTGCCAACTTATGGCGAACAAAGCAAAAACCAAAGGAAATGATGGACGGAGTGTTGAACATTGCAAGCACTCACCCACAGTCAACTGATCTGGGTTTAATCCATCACCGTTCTTTAGCCCACTCTGCCACCCCAGTTCAGACATGGCCATATGCAAAACAATGTGACCCTGTGCCTCATGGGAACAGTCCAGCCCGAACTGCCAAGCCATGTCTTCCCTGGACCGGAAACAAGCTTACTAGGACCGGTTTCTGGCATTTCAGCTGTCTTCAGCCAGGCTTGCTTGAATCCAGTGTCAAAGTGAGCAAGGGATTCACGTCTGAGCATACCCTGCCAACTTATGGCGAACAAAGCAAAAACCAAAGGAAATGATGGACGGAGTGTTGAACATTGCAAGCACTCACCCCCAGTCAACTGATCTGGGTTTAATCCATCACCGTTCTTTAGCCCACTCTGCCACCCCAGTTCAGACATGGCCATTTGCAAATCAGTCTGACCCTGTGCCTCATGGGAACAGTCCAGCCCGAACTGCCAAGCCATGTCTTCCCTGGACCGGAAACAAGCTTCCTAGGACCGGTTTCTGGCATTTCAGCTGTCTTCAGCCAGGTTTGCTTGAATCCAGTGGCAAAGTGAGCAAGGGACTCACGTCTGAGCATACCCTGCCAATTTATGGCAAACAAAGCAAAAACCAAAGGAAATGATGGACGGAGTGTTGAACATTGCAAGCTCTCACCCCCAGTCAACTGATCTGGGTTTAATCCATCACCGTTCTTTAGCCCACTCTGCCACCCCAGTTCAGACATGGCCATATGCAAATCAGTCTGACCCTGTGCCTCATGGGAACAGTCCAGCCCGAACTGCCAAGCCATGTCTTCCCTGGACCGGAAACAAGCTTCCTAGGACCGGTTTCTGGCATTTCAGCCGTCTTCAGGCAGGCTTGCTTGAATCCAGTGGCAAAGTGACCAAGGGACTCACGTCTGAGCATACCCTGCCAACTAATGGCGAACAAAGCAAAAACCAAAGGAAATGATGGACGGAGTGTTGAACATTGCAAGCACTCACCCCCAGTCAACTGATCTGGGTTTAATCCATCACCGTTCTTTAGCCCACTCTGCCACCCCAGTTCAGACATGGCAAATATGCAAATCAGTCTGACCCTGTGCCTCATGGGAACAGTCCAGCCCGAACTGCCAAGCCATGTCTTCCCTGGACCGGAAACAAGCTTCCTAGGACCGGTTTCTGGCATTTCAGCCGTCTTCAGCCAGGCTTGCTTGAATCCAGTGGCAAAGTGACCAAGGGACTCACGTCTGAGCATACCCTGCCAACTTATGGCGAACAAAGCAAAAACCAAAGGAAATGATGGACGGAGTGTTGAACATTGCAAGCACTCACCCCCAGTCAACTGATCTGGGTTTAATCCATCACCGTTCTTTAGCCCACTCTGCCACCCCAGTTCAGACATGGCCATATGCAAATCAGTCTGACCCTGTGCCTCATGGGAACAGTCCAGTCCGAACTGCCAAGCCATGTCTTCCCTGGACCGGAAACAAGCTTCCTAGGACCGGTTTCTGGCATTTCAGCCGTCATCAGCCAGGCTTGCTTGAATCCAGTGGCAAAGTGAGCAAGGGACTCACGTCTGAGCATACCCTGCCAACTTATGGCGAACAAAGCAAAACCCAAAGGAAATGATGGACGGAGTGTTGAACATTGCAAGCACTCACCCCCAGTCAACTGATCTGGGTTTAATCCATCACCGTTCTTTAGCCCACTCTGCCACCCCAGTTCAGACATGGCCATATGCAAATCCGTCTGACCCTGTGCCTCATGGGAACAGGCCCGCCCGAACTGCCAAGCCATGTCTTCCCTGGACCGGAAACAAGCTTGCTAGGACCGGTTTCTGGCATTTCAGCCGTCTTCAGCCAGGCTTGCTTGAATCCACTGGCAAAGTGAGCAAGGGACTCACGTCTGTGCATACCCTGCCAACTTATGGCGAACAAAGCAAAAACCAAAGGAAATGATGGACGGAGTGTTGAATATTGCAAGCACTCTCCCCCAGTCAACTGATCTGGGTTTAATCCATCACCGTTCTTTAGCCCACTCTGCCACCCCAGTTCAGACATGGCCATATGCAAAACAGTCTGACCCTGTGCCTCATGGGAACAGTCCAGCCCGAACTTGCCAAGCCATGTCTTCCCTGGACTGGAAACAAGCTTCCTAGGACCGGTTTCTGGCATTTCAGCCGTCTTCAGCCAGGCTTGCTTGAATCCAGTGGCAAAGTGAGCAAGGGACTCACGTCTGAGCATACCCTGCCAACTTATGGCGAACAAAGCAAAAACCAAAGGAAATGATGGACTGAGTGTTGAACATTGCAAGCACTCACCCCCAGTCAACTGATCTGGGTTTAATCCATCACCGTTCTTTAGCCCACTCTGCCACCCCAGTTCAGACATGGCCATATGCAAATCAGTCTGACCCTGTGCCTCATGGGAACAGTCCAGCCCGAACTGCCAAGCCATGTCTTCCCTGGACCGGAAACAAGCTTCCTAGGACCGGTTTCTGGCATTTCAGCCGTCATCAGCCAGGCTTGCTTGAATCCAGTGGCAAAGTGAGCAAGGGACTCACGTCTGAGCATACCCTGCCAACTTATGGCAAACAAAGCAAAAACCAAAGGAAATGATGGACGGAGTGTTGAACATTGAAAGCACTCACCCCCAGTCAACTGATCTGGGTTTAATCCATCACCGTTCTTTAGCCCACTCTGCCACCCCAGTTCAGACATGGCCATATGCAAATCAGTCTGACCCTGTGCCTCATGGGAACAGTCCAGCCCGAACTGCCAAGCCATGTCTTCCCTGGAGCGGAAACAAGCTTCCTAGGACCGGTTTCTGGCATTTCAGCCGTCTTCAGCCAGGTTTGCTTGAATCCAGTGGCAAAGTGAGCAAGGGACTCACGTCTGAGCATACCCTGCCAACTTATGGCGAACAAAGCAAAAACCAAAGGAAATGATGGACGGAGTGTTGAACATTGCAAGCACTCTCCCCCAGTCAACTGATCTGGGTTTAATCCATCACCGTTCTTTAGCCCACTCTGCCACCCCAGTTCAGACATGGCCATATGCAAATCAGTCTGACCCTGTGCCTCATGGGAACAGTCCAGCCCGAACTGCCAAGCCATGTCTTCCCTGGACCGGAAACAAGCTTCCTAGGACCGGTTTCTGGCATTTCAGCCGTCATCAGCCAGGCTTGCTTGAATCCAGTGGCAAAGTGAGCAACGGACTCACGTCTGAGCATACCCTGCCAACTTATGGCAAACAAAGCAAAAACCAAAGGAAATGAAGGACGGAGTGTTGAACATTGCAAGCACTCACCCCCAGTCAACTGATCTGGGTTTAATCCATCACCGTTCTTTAGCCCACTCTGCCACCCCAGTTCAGACATGGCCATATGCAAATCAGTCGGACCCTGTGCCTCATGGGAACAGTCCAGCCCGATTTGCCAAGCCATGTCTTCCCTGGACCGGAAACAAGCTTCCTAGGACCGGTTTCTGGCATTTCAGCCGTCTTCAGCCAGGCTTGCTTGAATCCAGTGGCAAAGTGAGCACGGGACTCACGTCTGAGCATACCCTGCCAACTTATGGCGAACAAAGCAAAAACCAAAGGAAATGATGGACGGAGTGTTGAACATTGCAAGCACTCACCTCCAGTCAACTGATCTGGGTTTAATCCATCACCGTTCTTTAGCCCACTCTGCCACCCCAGTTCAGACATGGCCATATGCAAATCAGTCTGACCCTGTGCCTCATGGGAACAGTCCAGCCCGAACTGCCAAGCCATGTCTTCCCTGGAATGGAAACAAGCTTCCTAGGACCGGTTTCTGGCATTTCAGCAGTCTTCAGCCAGGCTTGCTTGAATCCAGTGTCAAAGTGAGCAAGGGATTCACGTCTGAGCATACCCTGCCAACTTATGGCGAACAAAGCAAAAACCAAAGGAAATGATGGACGGAGTGTTGAACATTGCAAGCACTCACCCCCAGTCAACTGATCTGGGTTTAATCCATCACCGTTCTTTAGCCCACTCTGCCACCCCAGATCAGACATGGCCATTTGCAAATCAGTCTGACCCTGTGCCTCATGGGACCAGTCCAGCCCGAACTGCCAAGCCATGTCTTCCCTGGACCGGAAACAAGCTTCCTAGGACTGGTTTCTGGCATTTCAGCTGTCTTCAGCCAGGTTTGCTTGAATCCAGTGGCAAAGTGAGAAAGGGACTCACGTCTGAGCATACCCTGCCAACTTATGGCAAACAAAGCAAAAACCAAAGGAAATGATGGACGGAGTGTTGAACATTGTAAGCTCTCACCCCCAGTCAACTGATCTGGGTTTAAGCCATCACCGTTCTTTAGCCCACTCTGCCACCCCAGTTCAGACATGGCCATATGCAAATCAGTCTGACCCTGTGCCTCATGGGAACAGTCCAGCCCGAACTGCCAAGCCATGTCTTCCCTGGACCGGAAACAAGCTTCCTAGGACCGGTTTCTGGCATTTCAGCCGTCTTCAGGCAGGCTTGCTTGAATCCAGTGGCAAAGTGACCAAGGGACTCACGTCTGAGCATACCCTGCCAACTTATGGCGAACAAAGCAAAAACCAAAGGAAATGATGGACGGAGTGTTGAACATTGCAAGCACTCACCCCCAGTCAACTGATCTGTGTTTAATCCATCACCGTTCTTTAGCCCACTCTGCCACCCCAGTTCAGACATGGCCATATGCAAATCAGTCTGACCCTGTGCCTCATGGGAACAGTCCAGCCCGAACTGCCAAGCCATGTCTTCCCTGGACCGGAAACAAGCTTCCTAGGACCGGTTTCTGGCATTTCAGTCGTCTTCAGCCAGGCTTGCTTGAATCCACTGGCAAAGTGACCAAGGGACTCACGTCTGAGCATACCCTGCCAACTTATGGCGAACAAAGCAAAAACCAAAGGAAATGATGGACGGAGTGTTGAACATTGCAAGCACTCACCCCCAGTCAACTGATCTGGGTTTAATCCATCACCGTTCTTTAGCCCACTCTGCCACCCCAGTTCAGACATGGCCATATGCAAATCAGTCTGACCCTGTGCCTCATGGGAACAGTCCAGCCCGAACTGCCAAGCCATGTCTTCCCTGGACCGGAAACAAGCTTCCTAGGACTGGTTTCTGGCATTTCAGCTGTCTTCAGCCAGGTTTGCTTGAATCCAGTGGCAAAGTGAGAAAGGGACTCACGTCTGAGCATACCCTGCCAACTTATGGCAAACAAAGCAAAAACCAAAGGAAATGATGGACGGAGTGTTGAACATTGTAAGCTCTCACCCCCAGTCAACTGATCTGGGTTTAAGCCATCACCGTTCTTTAGCCCACTCTGCCACCCCAGTTCAGACATGGCCATATGCAAATCAGTCTGACCCTGTGCCTCATGGGAACAGGCCCGCCCGAACTGCCAAGCCATGTCTTCCCTGGACCGGAAACAAGCTTGCTAGGACCGGTTTCTGGCATTTCAGCCGTCTTCAGCCAGGCTTGCTTGAATCCAGTGGCAAAGTGAGCAAGGGACTCACGTCTGAGCATACCCTGCCAACTTATGGCGAACAAAGCAAAAACCAAAGGAAATGATGGAGGGAGTGTTGAATATTGCAAGCACTCTCCCCCAGTCAACTGATCTGGGTTTAATCCATCACCGTTCTTTAGCCCACTCTGCCACCCCAGTTCAGACATGGCCATATGCAAAACAGTCTGACCCTGTGCCTCATGGGAACAGTCCAGCCCGAACTTGCCAAGCCATGTCTTCCCTGGACTGGAAACAAGCTTCCTAGGACCGGTTTCTGGCATTTCAGCCGTCTTCAGCCAGGCTTGCTTGAATCCAGTGGCAAAGTGAGCTAGAGACTCACGTCTGAGCATACCCTGCCAACTTATGGCGAACAAAGCAAAAACCAAAGGAAATGATGGACTGAGTGTTGAACATTGCAAGCACTCACCCCCAGTCAACTGATCTGGGTTTAATCCATCACCGTTCTTTAGCCCACTCTGCCACCCCAGTTCAGACATGGCCATATGCAAATCAGTCTGACCCTGTGCCTCATGGGAACAGTCCAGCCCGAACTGCCAAGCCATGTCTTCCCTGGACCGGAAACAAGCTTCCTAGGACCGGTTTCTGGCATTTCAGCCATCATCAGCCAGGCTTGCTTGAATCCAGTGGCAAAGTGAGCAAGGGACTCACGTCTGAGCATACCCTGCCAACTTATGGCAAACAAAGCAAAAACCAAAGGAAATGATGGACGGAGTGTTGAACATTGAAAGCACTCACCCCCAGTCAACTGATCTGGGTTTAATCCATAACCGTTCTTTAGCCCACTCTGCCACCCCAGTTCAGACATGGCCATATGCAAATCAGTCTGACCCTGTGCCTCATGGGAACAGTCCAGTCCGAACTGCCAAGCCATGTCTTCCCTGGACCGGAAACAAGCTTCCTAGGACTGGTTTCTGGCATTTCAGCCGTCTTCAGCCAGGTTTGCTTGAATGCAGTGGCAAAGTGAGCAAGGCACTCACGTCTGAGCATACCCTGCCAACTTATGGCGAACAAAGCAAAAACCAAAGGAAATGATGGACGGAGTGTTGAACATTGCAAGCACTCTTCCCCAGTCAACTGATCTGGGTTTAATCCATCACCGTTCTTTAGCCCACTCTGCCACCCCAGTTCAGACATGGCCATATGCAAATCAGTCTGACCCTGTGCCTCATAGGAACAGTCCAGCCCGAACTGCCAAGCCATGTCTTCCCTGGACCGGAAACAAGCTTCCTAGGACCGGTTTCTGGCATTTCAGCCGTCTTCAGCCACGCTTGCTTGAATCCAGTGGCGAAGTGAGCAAGGGACTCACGTCTGAGCATACCCTGCCAACTTATGGCGAACAAAGCAAAAACCAAAGGAAATGATGGACTGAGTGTTGAATATTGCAAGCACTCTCCCCCAGTCAACTGATCTGGGTTTAATCCATCACCGTTCTTTAGCCCACTCTGCCACCCCAGTTCAGACATGGCCATATGCAAATCAGTCTGACCCTGTGCCTCATGGGAACAGTCCAGCCCGAACTGCCAAGCCATGTCTTCCCTGGACCGGAAACAAGCTTCCTAGGACCGGTTTCTGGCATTTCAGCCGTCATCAGCCAGGCTTGCTTGAATCCAGTGGCAAAGTGAGCAAGGGACTCACGTCTGAGCATACCCTGCCAACTTATGGCAAACAAAGCAAAAACCAAAGGAAATGATGGACGGAGTGTTGAACATTGAAAGCACTTACCCCCAGTCAACTGATCTGGGTTTAATCCATCACCGTTCTTTAGCCCACTCTGCCACCCCAGTTCAGACATGGCCATATGCAAATCAGTCTGACCCTGTGCCTCATGGGAACAGTCCAGCCCGAACTGCCAAGCCATGTCTTCCCTGGAGCGGAAACAAGCTTCCTAGGACCGGTTTCTGGCATTTCAGCCGTCTTCAGCCAGGCTTGCTTGAATCCAGTGGCAAAGTGAGCTAGGAACTCACGTCTGAGCATACCCTGCCAACTTATGGCGAACAAAGCAAAAACCAAAGGAAATGATGGACTGAGTGTTGAACATTGCAAGCACTCACCCCCAGTCAACTGATCTGGGTTTAATCCATCACCGTTCTTTAGCCCACTCTGCCACCCCAGTTCAGACATGGCCATATGCAAATCAGTCTGACCCTGTGCCTCATGGGACCAGTCCAGCCCGAACTGCCAAGCCATGTCTTCCCTGGACCGGAAACAAGCTTCCTAGGACCGGTTTCTGGCATTTCAGCCGTCATCAGCCAGGCTTGCTTGAATCCAGTGGCAAAGTGAGCAAGGGACTCACGTCTGAGCATACCCTGCCAACTTATGGCAAACAAAGCAAAAACCAAAGGAAATGATGGACGGAGTGTTGAACATTGCAAGCACTCACCCCCAGTCAACTGATCTGGGTTTAATCCATCACCGTTCTTTAGCCCACTCTGCCACCCCAGTTCAGACATGGCCATATGCAAATCAGTCTGACCCTGTGCCTCATAGGAACAGTCCAGCCCGAACTGCCAAGCCATGTCTTCCCTGGACCGGAAACAAGCTTCCTAAGACCAGTTTCTGGCATTTCAGCCGTCTTCAGCCAGGCTTGCTTGAATCCAGTGGCGAAGTGAGCAAGGGACTCACGTCTGAGCATACCCTGCCAACTCATGGCGAACAAAGCAAAAACCAAAGGAAATGATGGACGGAGTGTTGAATATTGCAAGCACTCTCCCCCAGTCAACTGATCTGGGTTTAATCCATCACCGTTCTTTAGCCCACTCTGCCACCCCAGTTCAGACATGGCCATATGCAAAACAGTCTGACCCTGTGCCTCATGGGAACAGTCCAGCCCGAACTTGCCAAGCCATGTCTTCCCTGGACTGGAAACAAGCTTCCTAGGACCGGTTTCTGGCATTTCAGCCGTCTTCAGCCAGGCTTGCTTGAATCCAGTGGCAAAGTGAGCTAGGGACTCACGTCTGAGCATACCCTGCCAACTTATGGCGAACAAAGCAAAAACCAAAGGAAATGATGGACTGAGTGTTGAACATTGCAAGCACTCACCCCCAGTCAACTGATCTGGGTTTAATCCATCTCCGTTCTTTAGCCCACTCTGCCACCCCAGTTCAGACATGGCCATATGCAAATCAGTCTGAACCTGTGCCTCATGGGAACAGTCCAGCCCGAACTGCCAAGCCATGTCTTCCCTGGACCGGAAACAAGCTTCCTAGGACCGGTTTCTGGCATTTCAGCCGTCATCAGCCAGGCTTGCTTGAATCCAGTGGCAAAGTGAGCAAGGGACTCACGTCTGAGCATACCCTGCCAACTTATGGCAAACAAAGCAAAAACCAAAGGAAATGATGGACGGAGTGTTGAACATTGCAAGCACTCACCCCCAGTCAACTGATCTGGGTTTAATCCATCACCATTCTTTAGCCCACTCTGCCACCCCAGTTCAGACATGGCCATATGCAAATCAGTCTGACCCTGTGCCTCATGGGAACAGTCCAGCCCGAACTGCCAAGCCATGTCTTCCCTGGAGCGGAAACAAGCTTCCTAGGACCGGTTTCTGGCATTTCAGCCGTCTTCA
Source organism: Triturus cristatus (assembly GCF_964204655.1). NCBI lineage: Eukaryota > Metazoa > Chordata > Amphibia > Caudata > Salamandridae > Triturus > Triturus cristatus. The sequence continues at coordinate 28,836,139 of NC_140587.1, forward strand.
GCCAGGTTTGCTTGAATCCAGTGGCAAAGTGAGCAAGGGACTCACGTCTGAGCATACCCTGCCAACTTATGGCGAACAAAGCAAAAACCAAAGGAAATGATGGACGGAGTGTTGAACATTGCAAGCACTCTCCCCCAGTCAACTGATCTGGGTTTAATCCATCACCGTTCTTTAGCCCACTCTGCCACCCCAGTTCAGACATGGCCATATGCAAATCAGTCTGACCCTGTGCCTCATGGGAACAGTCCAGCCCGAACTGCCAAGCCATGTCTTCCCTGGACCGGAAACAAGCTTCCTAGGACCGGTTTCTGGCATTTCAGCCGTCATCAGCCAGGCTTGCTTGAATCCAGTGGCAAAGTGAGCAAGGGACTCACGTCTGAGCATACCCTGCCAACTTATGGCAAACAAAGCAAAAACCAAAGGAAATGAAGGACGGAGTGTTGAACATTGCAAGCACTCACCCGCAGTCAACTGATCTGGGTTTAATCCCTCACCGTTCTTTAGCCCACTCTGCCACCCCAGTTCAGACATGGCCATATGCAAATCAGTCTGACCCTGTGCCTCATGGGAACAGTCCAGCCCGAACTGCCAAGCCATGTCTTCCCTGGACCGGAAACAAGCTTCCTAGGACTGGTTTCTGGCATTTCAGCCGTCTTCAGCCAGGTTTGCTTGAATCCAGTGGCAAAGTGAGCAAGGGACTCACGTCTGAGCATACCCTGCCAACTTATGGCGAACAAAGCAAAAACCAAAGGAAATGATGGACGGAGTGTTGAACATTGCAAGCACTCTTCCCCAGTCAACTGATCTGGGTTTAATCCATCACCGTTCTTTAGCCCACTCTGCCACCCCAGTTCAGACATGGCCATATGCAAATCAGTCTGACCCTGTGCCTCATAGGAACAGTCCAGCCCGAACTGCCAAGCCATGTCTTCCCTGGACCGGAAACAAGCTTCCTAGGACCGGTTTCTGGCATTTCAGCCATCTTCAGCCAGGCTTGCTTGAATCCAGTGGCGAAGTGAGCAAGGGACTCACGTCTGAGCATACCCTGCCAACTTATGGCGAACAAAGCAAAAACCAAAGGAAATGATGGACGGAGTGTTGAACATTGCAAGCACTCACCCCCAGTCAACTGATCTGGGTTTAATCCATCACCGTTCTTTAGCCCACTCTGCCACCCCAGTTCAGATATGGCCATATGCAAATCAGTCTGACCCTGTGCCTCATGGGAACAGGCCCGCCCGAACTGCCAAGCCATGTCTTCCCTGGACCAGAAACAAGCTTGCTAGGACCGGTTTCTGGCATTTCAGCCCTCTTCAGCCAGGCTTGCTTGAATCCAGTGGCAAATTGAGCAAGGGACTCACGTCTGAGCATACCCTGCCAACTTATGGCAAACAAAGCAAAAACCAAAGGAAATGATGGACGGAGTGTTGAACATTGAAAGCACTTACCCCCAGTCAACTGATCTGGGTTTAATCCATCACCGTTCTTTAGCCCACTCTGCACCCCAGTTCAGACATGGCCATATGCAAATCAGTCTGACCCTGTGCCTCATGGGAACAGTCCAGCCCGAACTGCCAAGCCATGTCTTCCCTGGAGCGGAAACAAGCTTCCTAGGACCGGTTTCTGGCATTTCAGCCGTCTTCAGCCAGGCTTGCTTGAATCCAGTGGCAAAGTGAGCTAGGAACTCACGTCTGAGCATACCCTGCCAACTTATGGCGAACAAAGCAAAAACCAAAGGAAATGATGGACTGAGTGTTGAACATTGCAAGCACTCACCCCCAGTCAACTGATCTGGGTTTAATCCATCACCGTTCTTTAGCCCACTCTGCCACCCCAGTTCAGACATGGCCATATGCAAATCAGTCTGACCCTGTGCCTCATGGGAACAGTCCAGCCCGAACTGCCAAGCCATGTCTTCCCTGGACCGGAAACAAGCTTCCTAGGACCGGTTTCTGGCATTTCAGCCGTCATCAGCCAGGCTTGCTTGAATCCAGTGGCAAAGTGAGCAAGGGACTCACGTCTGAGCATACCCTGCCAACTTATGGCAAACAAAGCAAAAACCAAAGGAAATGATGGACGGAGTGTTGAACATTGCAAGCACTCACCCCCAGTCAACTGATCTGGGTTTAATCCATCACCGTTCTTTAGCCCACTCTGCCACCCCAGTTCAGACATGGCCATATGCAAATCAGTCTGACCCTGTGCCTCATGAGAACAGTCCAGCCCGAACTGCCAAGCCATGTCTTCCCTGGAGCGGAAACAAGCTTCCTAGGACCGGTTTCTGGCATTTCAGCCGTCTTCAGCCAGGTTTGCTTGAATCCAGTGGCAAAGTGAGCAAGGGACTCACGTCTGAGCATACCCTGCCAACTTATGGCGAACAAAGCAAAAACCAAAGGAAATGATGGACGGAGTGTTGAACATTGCAAGCACTCTCCCCCAGTCAACTGATCTGGGTTTAATCCATCACCGTTCTTTAGCCCACTCTGCCACCCCAGTTCAGACATGGCCATATGCAAATCAGTCTGACCCTGTGCCTCATGGGAACAGTCCAGCCCGAACTGCCAAGCCATGTCTTCCCTGGACCGGAAACAAGCTTCCTAGGACCGGTTTCTGGCATTTCAGCCGTCATCAGCCAGGCTTGCTTGAATCCAGTGGCAAAGTGAGCAAGGGACTCACGTCTGAGCATACCCTGCCAACTTATGGCAAACAAAGCAAAAACCAAAGGAAATGAAGGACGGAGTGTTGAACATTGCAAGCACTCACCCGCAGTCAACTGATCTGGGTTTAATCCCTCACCGTTCTTTAGCCCACTCTGCCACCCCAGTTCAGACATGGCCATATGCAAATCAGTCTGACCCTGTGCCTCATGGGAACAGTCCAGCCCGAACTGCCAAGCCATGTCTTCCCTGGACCGGAAACAAGCTTCCTAGGACTGGTTTCTGGCATTTCAGCCGTCTTCAGCCAGGTTTGCTTGAATCCAGTGGCAAAGTGAGCAAGGGACTCACGTCTGAGCATACCCTGCCAACTTATGGCGAACAAAGCAAAAACCAAAGGAAATGATGGACGGAGTGTTGAACATTGCAAGCACTCTTCCTCAGTCAACTGATCTGGGTTTAATCCATCACCGTTCTTTAGCCCACTCTGCCACCCCAGTTCAGACATGGCCATATGCAAATCAGTCTGACCCTGTGCCTCATAGGAACAGTCCAGCCCGAACTGCCAAGCCATGTCTTCCCTGGACCGGAAACAAGCTTCCTAGGACCGGTTTCTGGCATTTCAGCCATCTTCAGCCAGGCTTGCTTGAATCCAGTGGCGAAGTGAGCAAGGGACTCACGTCTGAGCATACCCTGCCAACTTATGGCGAACAAAGCAAAAACCAAAGGAAATGATGGACGGAGTGTTGAACATTGCAAGCACTCACCCCCAGTCAACTGATCTGGGTTTAATCCATCACCGTTCTTTAGCCCACTCTGCCACCCCAGTTCAGATATGGCCATATGCAAATCAGTCTGACCCTGTGCCTCATGGGAACAGGCCCGCCCGAACTGCCAAGCCATGTCTTCCCTGGACCGGAAACAAGCTTGCTAGGACCGGTTTCTGGCATTTCAGCCCTCTTCAGCCAGGCTTGCTTGAATCCAGTGGCAAATTGAGCAAGGGACTCACGTCTGAGCATACCCTGCCAACTTATGGCGAACAAAGCAAAAACCAAAGGAAGTGATGGACGGAGTGTTGAATATTGCAAGCACTCTCCCCCAGTCAACTGATCTGGGTTTAATCCATCACCGTTCTTTAACCCACTCTGCCACCCCAGTTCAGACATGGCCATATGCAAAACAGTCTGACCCTGTGCCTCATGGGAACAGTCCAGCCCGAACTGCCAAGCCATGTCTTCCCAGGACTGGAAACAAGCTTCCTAGGACCGGTTTCTGGCATTTCAGCCATCTTCAGCCAGGCTTGCTTGAATCCAGTGGCAAAGTGAGCAAGGGACTCACGTCTGAGCATACCCTGCCAACTTATGGCGAACAAAGCAAAAACCAAAGGAAATGATGGACTGAGTGTTGAACATTGCAAGCACTCACCCCCAGTCAACTGATCTGGGTTTAATCCATCACCGTTCTTTAGCCCACTCTGCCACCCCAGTTCAGACATGGCCATATGCAAATCAGTCTGACCCTGTGCCTCATGGGAACAGTCCAGCCCGAACTGCCAAGCCATGTCTTCCCTGGACCGGAAACAAGCTTCCTAGGACCGGTTTCTGGCATTTCAGCCGTCATCAGCCAGGCTTGCTTGAATCCAGTGGCAAAGTGAGCAAGGGACTCACGTCTGAGCATACCCTGCCAACTTATGGCAAACAAAGCAAAAACCAAAGGAAATGATGGACGGAGTGTTGAACATTGAAAGCACTCACCCCCAGTCAACTGATCTGGGTTTAATCCATCACCGTTCTTTAGCCCACTCTGCCACCCCAGTTCAGACATGGCCATATGCAAATCAGTCTGACCCTGTGCCTCATGGGAACAGTCCAGCCCAAACTGCCAAGCCATGTCTTCCCTGGAGCGGAAACAAGCTTCCTAGGACCGGTTTCTGGCATTTCAGCCGTCTTCAGCAAGGTTTGCTTGAATCCAGTGGCAAAGTGAGCAAGGGACTCACGTCTGAGCATACCCTGCCAACTTATGGCGAACAAAGCAAAAACCAAAGGAAATGATGGACGGAGTGTGGAACATTGCAAGCACTCTCCCCCAGTCAACTGATCTGGGTTTAATCCATCACCGTTCTTTAGCCCACTCTGCCACCCCAGTTCAGACATGGCCATATGCAAATCAGTCTGACCCTGTGCCTCATGGGAACAGTCCAGCCCGAACTGCCAAGCCATGTCTTCCCTGGACCGGAAACAAGCTTCCTAGGACCGGTTTCTGGCATTTCAGCCGTCATCAGCCAGGCTTGCTTGAATCCAGTGGCAAAGTGAGCAAGGGACTCACGTCTGAGCATACCCTGCCAACTTATGGCAAACAAAGCAAAAACCAAAGGAAATGAAGGACGGAGTGTTGAACATTGCAAGCACTCACCCCCAGTCAACTGATCTGGGTTTAATCCATCACCGTTCTTTAGCCCACTCTGCCACCCCAGTTCAGACATGGCCATATGCAAATCAGTCTGACCCTGTGCCTCCTGGGAACAGTCCAGCCCGAACTGCCAAGCCATGTCTTCCCTGGACCGGAAACAAGCTTCCTAGGACTGGTTTCTGGCATTTCAGCCGTCTTCAGCCAGGTTTGCTTGAATCCAGTGGCAAAGTGAGCAAGGGACTCACGTCTGAGCATACCCTGCCAACTTATGGCGAACAAAGCAAAAACCAAAGGAAATGATGGACGGAGTGTTGAACATTGCAAGCACTCTTCCCCAGTCAACTGATCTTGGTTTAATCCATCACCGTTCTTTAGCCCACTCTGCCACCCCAGTTCAGACATGGCCATATGCAAATCAGTCTGACCTTGTGCCTCATAGGAACAGTCCAGCCCGAACTGCCAAGCCATGTCTTCCCTGGACCGGAAACAAGCTTCCTAGGACCGGTTTCTGGCATTTCAGCCGTCTTTAGCCAGGCTTGCTTGAATCCAGTGGCGAAGTGAGCAAGGGACTCACGTCTGAGCATACCCTGCCAACTTATGGCGAACAAAGCAAAAACCAAAGGAAATGATGGACGGAGTGTTGAACATTGCAAGCACTCACCCCCAGTCAACTGATCTGGGTTTAATCCATCACCGTTCTTTAGCCCACTCTGCCACCCCAGTTCAGATATGGCCATATGCAAATCAGTCTGACCCTGTGCCTCATGGGAACAGGCCCGCCCGAACTGCCAAGCCATGTCTTCCCTGGACCGGAAACAAGCTTGCTAGGACCGTTTTCTGGCATTTCAGCCGTCTTCAGCCAGGCTTGCTTGAACCCAGTGGCAAATTGAGCAAGGGACTCACGTCTGAGCATACCCTGCCAACTTATGGCGAACAAAGCAAAAACCAAAGGAAGTGATGGACGGAGTGTTGAATATTGCAAGCACTCTCCCCCAGTCAACTGATCTGGGTTTAATCCATCACCGTTCTTTAACACACTCTGCCACCCCAGTTCAGACATGGCCATATGCAAAACAGTCTGACCCTGTGCCTCATGGGAACAGTCCAGCCCGAACTGCCAAGCCATGTCTTCCCAGGACTGGAAACAAGCTTCCTAGGACCGGTTTCTGGCATTTCAGCCGTCTTCAGCCAGGCTTGCTTGAATCCAGTGGCAAAGTGAGCAAGGGACTCACGTCTGAGCATACCCTGCCAACTTATGGCGAACAAAGCAAAAACCAAAGGAAATGATGGACGGAGTGTTGAACATTGCAAGCACTCACCCCCAGTCAACTGATCTGGGTTTAATCCATCACCGTTCTTAAGCCCACTCTGCCACCCCAGTTCAGACATGGCCATATGCAAATCAGTCTGACCCTGTGCCTCATGGGAACAGTCCAGCCCGAACTGCCATGCCATGTCTTCCCTGGACCGGAAACAAGCTTCCTAGGACCGGTTTCTGGCATTTCAGCCGTCTTCAGCCAGGTTTGCTTGAATCCAGTGGCAAAGTGAGCAAGGGACTCACGTCTGAGCATACTCTGCCAACTTATGGCGAACAAAGCAAAAACCAAAGGAAATGATGGACGGAGTGTTGAACATTGCAAGCACTCTCCCCCAGTCAAATGATCTGGGTTTAATCCATCACCGTTCTTTAGCCCACTCTGCCACCCCAGTTCAGACATGGCCATATGCAAATCAGTCTGACCCTGTGCCTCATGGGAACAGTCAAGCCCGAACTGCCAAGCCATGTCTTCCCTGGACCGGAAACAAGCTTCCTAGGAACGGTTTCTGGCATTTCAGCCGTCATCAGCCAGCCTTGCTTGAATCCAGTGGCAAAGTGAGCAAGGGACTCACGTCTGAGCATACCCTGCCAACTTATGGCAAACAAAGCAAAAACCAAATGAAATGATGGACGGAGTGTTGACCATTGCAAGCACTCACACCCAGTCAACTGATCTGGGTTTAATCCATCACCGTTCTTTAGCCCACTCTGCCACCCCAGTTCAGACATGGCCATATGCAAATCAGTCTGACCCTGTGCCTCATGGGAACAGTCCAGCCCGAACTGCCAAGCCATGTCTTCCCTGGACCGGAAACAAGCGTTCTAGGACCGGTTTCTGGCATTTCAGCCGTCTTCAGCCAGGTTTGCTTGAATCCAGTGGCAAAGTGAGCAAGGGACTCACGTCTGAGCATACCCTGCCAACTTATGGTGAACAAAGCAAAAACCAAAGGAAATGATGGACGGAGTGTTGAACATTGCAAGCACTCTCCCCAGTCAACTGATCTGGGTTTAATCCATCACCGTTCTTTAGCCCACTCTGCCACCCCAGTTCAGACATGGCCATATGCAAATCAGTCTGACCCTGTGCCTCATGGGAACAGTCAAGCCCGAACTGCCAAGCCATGTCTTCCCTAGGACCGGAAACAAGCTACCTAGGACCGGTTTCTGGCATTTCAGCCGTCTTCAGCCAGGCTTGCTTGAATCCAGTGGCAAAGTGAGCAAGGGACTCACGTCTGAGCATACCCTGCCAACTTATGGCGAACAAAGCAAAAACCAAAGGAAATGATGGACGGAGTGTTGAACATTGCAAGCACTCACCTCCAGTCAACTGATCTGGGTTTAATCCATCACCGTTCTTTAGCCCACTCTGCCACCCCAGTTCAGACATGGCCATATGCAAATCAGTCTGACCCTGTGCCTCATGGGAACAGTCCAGCCCGAACTGCCAAGCCATGTCTTCCCTGGAATGGAAACAAGCTTCCTAGGACCGGTTTCTGGCATTTCAGCCGTCTTCAGCCAGGCTTGCTTGAATCCAGTGTCAAAGTGAGCAAGGGATTCACGTCTGAGCATACCCTGCCAACTTATGGCGAACAAAGCAAAAACCAAAGGAAATGATGGACGGAGTGTTGAACATTGCAAGCACTCACCCCCAGTCAACTTATCTGGGTTTAATCCATCACCGTTCTTTAGCCCACTCTGCCACCCCAGATCAGACATGGCCATTTGCAAATCAGTCTGACCCTGTGCCTCATGGGAACAGTCCAGCCCGAACTGCCAAGCCATGTCTTCCCTGGACCGGAAACAAGCTTCCTAGGACTGGTTTCTGGCATTTCAGCTGTCTTCAGCCAGGTTTGCTTGAATCCAGTGGCAAAGTGAGAAAGGGACTCACATCTGAGCATACCCTGCCAACTTATGGCAAACAAAGCAAAAACCAAAGGAAATGATGGACGGAGTGTTGAACATTGTAAGCTCTCACCCCCAGTCAACTGATCTGGGTTTAATCCATCACCGTTCTTTAGCCCACTCTGCCACCCCAGTTCAGACATGGCCATATGCAAATCAGTCTGACCCTGTGCCTCATGGGAACAGTCCAGCCCGAACTGCCAAGCCATGTCTTCCCTTGACCGGAAACAAGCTTCCTAGGACCGGTTTCTGGCATTTCAGCCGTCTTCAGGCAGGCTTGCTTGAATCCAGTGGCAAAGTGACCAAGGGACTCACGTCTGAGCATACCCTGCCAACTTATGGCGAACAAAGCAAAAACCAAAGGAAATGATGGACGGAGTGTTGAACATTGCAAGCACTCACCCCCAGTCAACTGATCTGTGTTTAATCCATCACCGTTCTTTAGCCCACTCTGCCACCCCAGTTCAGACATGGCCATATGCAAATCAGTCTGACCCTGTGCCTCATGGGAACAGTCCAGCCCGAACTGCCAAGCCATGTCTTCCCTGGACCGGAAACAAGCTTCCTAGGACCGGTTTCTGGCATTTCAGTCGTCTTCAGCCAGGCTTGCTTGAATCCAGTGGCAAAGTGACCAAGGGACTCACGTCTGAGCATACCCTGCCAACTTATGGCGAACAAAGCAAAAACCAAAGGAAATGATGGACGGAAAGTTGAACATTGCAAGCACTCACCCCCAGTCAACTGATCTGGGTTTAATCCATCCCCGTTCTTTAGCCCACTCTGCCACCCCAGTTCAGACATGGCCATATGCAAATCAGTCTGACCCTGTGCCTCATGGGAACAGTCCAGCCCGAACTGCCAAGCCATGTCTTCCCTGGACCGGAAACAAGCTTCCTAGGACCGGTTTCTGGCATTTCAGCCGTCATCAGCCAGGCTTGCTTGAATCCAGTGGCAAAGTGAGCAAGGGACTCACGTCTGAGCATACCCTGCCAACTTATGGCGAACAAAGCAAAAACCAAAGGAAATGATGGACGGAGTGTTGAACATTGCAAGCACTCACCCCCAGTCAACTGATCTGGGTTTAATCCATCACCGTTCTTTAGCCCACTCTGCCACCCCAGTTCAGACATGGCCATATGCAAATCAGTCTGACCCTGTGCCTCATGGGAACAGGCCCGCCCGAACTGCCAAGCCATGTCTTCCCTGGACCGGAAACAAGCTTGCTAGGACCGGTTTCTGGCATTTCAGCCGTCTTCAGCCAGGCTTGCTTGAATCCAGTGGCAAAGTGAGCAAGGGACTCACGTCTGAGCATACCCTGCCAACTTATGGCGAACAAAGCAAAAACCAAAGGAAATGATGGAGGGAGTGTTGAATATTGCAAGCACTCTCCCCCAGTCAACTGATCTGGGTTTAATCCATCACCGTTCTTTAGCCCACTCTGCCACCCCAGTTCAGACATGGCCATATGCAAAACAGTCTGACCCTGTGCCTCATGGGAACAGTCCAGCCCGAACTTGCCAAGCCATGTCTTCCCTGGACTGGAAACAAGCTTCCTAGGACCGGTTTCTGGCATTTCAGCCGTCTTCAGCCAGGCTTGCTTGAATCCAGTGGCAAAGTGAGCTAGAGACTCACGTCTGAGCATACCCTGCCAACTTATGGCGAACAAAGCAAAAACCAAAGGAAATGATGGACTGAGTGTTGAACATTGCAAGCACTCACCCCCAGTCAACTGATCTGGGTTTAATCCATCACCGTTCTTTAGCCCACTCTGCCACCCCAGTTCAGACATGGCCATATGCAAATCAGTCTGACCCTGTGCCTCATGGGAACAGTCCAGCCCGAACTGCCAAGCCATGTCTTCCCTGGACCGGAAACAAGCTTCCTAGGACCGGTTTCTGGCATTTCAGCCGTCATCAGCCAGGCTTGCTTGAATCCAGTGGCAAAGTGAGCAAGGGACTCACGTCTGAGCATACCCTGCCAACTTATGGCAAACAAAGCAAAAACCAAAGGAAATGATGGACGGAGTGTTGAACATTGAAAGCACTCACCCCCAGTCAACTGATCTGGGTTTAATCCATAACCGTTCTTTAGCCCACTCTGCCACCCCAGTTCAGACATGGCCATATGCAAATCAGTCTGACCCTGTGCCTCATGGGAACAGTCCAGTCCGAACTGCCAAGCCATGTCTTCCCTGGACCGGAAACAAGCTTCCTAGGACTGGTTTCTGGCATTTCAGCCGTCTTCAGCCAGGTTTGCTTGAATGCAGTGGCAAAGTGAGCAAGGGACTCACGTCTGAGCATACCCTGCCAACTTATGGCGAACAAAGCAAAAACCAAAGGAAATGATGGACGGAGTGTTGAACATTGCAAGCACTCTTCCCCAGTCAACTGATCTGGGTTTAATCCATCACCGTTCTTTAGCCCACTCTGCCACCCCAGTTCAGACATGGCCATATGCAAATCAGTCTGACCCTGTGCCTCATAGGAACAGTCCAGCCCGAACTGCCAAGCCATGTCTTCCCTGGACCGGAAACAAGCTTCCTAGGACCGGTTTCTGGCATTTCAGCCGTCTTCAGCCAGGCTTGCTTGAATCCAGTGGCGAAGTGAGCAAGGGACTCACGTCTGAGCATACCCTGCCAACTTATGGCGAACAAAGCAAAAACCAAAGGAAATGATGGACGGAGTGTTGAATATTGCAAGCACTCTCCCCCAGTCAACTGATCTGGGTTTAATCCATCACCGTTCTTTAGCCCACTCTGCCACCCCAGTTCAGACATGGCCATATGCAAAACAGTCTGACCCTGTGCCTCATGGGAACAGTCCAGCCCGAACTTGCCAAGCCATGTCTTCCCTGGACTGGAAACAAGCTTCCTAGGACCGGTTTCTGGCATTTCAGCCGTCTTCAGCCAGGCTTGCTTGAATCCAGTGGCAAAGTGAGCTAGGGACTCACGTCTGAGCATACCCTGCCAACTTATGGCGAACAAAGCAAAAACCAAAGGAAATGATGGACTGAGTGTTGAACATTGCAAGCACTCACCCCCAGTCAACTGATCTGGGTTTAATCCATCACCGTTCTTTAGCCCACTCTGCCACCCCAGTTCAGACATGGCCATATGCAAATCAGTCTGACCCTGTGCCTCATGGGAACAGTCCAGCCCGAACTGCCAAGCCATGTCTTCCCTGGACCGGAAACAAGCTTCCTAGGACCGGTTTCTGGCATTTCAGCCGTCATCAGCCAGGCTTGCTTGAATCCAGTGGCAAAGTGAGCAAGGGACTCACGTCTGAGCATACCCTGCCAACTTATGGCAAACAAAGCAAAAACCAAAGGAAATGATGGACGGAGTGTTGAACATTGAAAGCACTTACCCCCAGTCAACTGATCTGGGTTTAATCCATCACCGTTCTTTAGCCCACTCTGCCACCCCAGTTCAGACATGGCCATATGCAAATCAGTCTGACCCTGTGCCTCATGGGAACAGTCCAGCCCGAACTGCCAAGCCATGTCTTCCCTGGAGCGGAAACAAGCTTCCTAGGACCGGTTTCTGGAATTTCAGCCGTCTTCAGCCAGGCTTGCTTGAATCCAGTGGCAAAGTGAGCTAGGAACTCACGTCTGAGCATACTCTGCCAACTTATGGCGAACAAAGCAAAAACCAAAGGAAATGATGGACTGAGTGTTGAACATTGCAAGCACTCACCCCCAGTCAACTGATCTGGGTTTAATCCATCACCGTTCTTTAGCCCACTCTGCCACCCCAGTTCAGACATGGCCATATGCAAATCAGTCTGACCCTGTGCCTCATGGGAACAGTCCAGCCCGAACTGCCAAGCCATGTCTTCCCTGGACCGGAAACAAGCTTCCTAGGACCGGTTTCTGGCATTTCAGCCGTCATCAGCCAGGCTTGCTTGAATCCAGTGGCAAAGTGAGCAAGGGACTCACGTCTGAGCATACCCTGCCAACTTATGGCAAACAAAGCAAAAACCAAAGGAAATGATGGACGGAGTGTTGAACATTGCAAGCACTCACCCCCAGTCAACTGATCTGGGTTTAATCCATCACCGTTCTTTAGCCCACTCTGCCACCCCAGTTCAGACATGGCCATATGCAAATCAGTCTGACCCTGTGCCTCATAGGAACAGTCCAGCCCGAACTGCCAAGCCATGTCTTCCCTGGACCGGAAACAAGCTTCCTAGGACCGGTTTCTGGCATTTCAGCCGTCTTCAGCCAGGCTTGCTTGAATCCAGTGGCGAAGTGAGCAAGGGACTCACGTCTGAGCATACCCTGCCAACTCATGGCGAACAAAGCAAAAACCAAAGGAAATGATGGACGGAGTGTTGAATATTGCAAGCACTCTCCCCCAGTCAACTGATCTGGGTTTAATCCATCACCGTTCTTTAGCCCACTCTGCCACCCCAGTTCAGACATGGCCATATGCAAAACAGTCTGACCCTGTGCCTCATGGGAACAGTCCAGCCCGAACTTGCCAAGCCATGTCTTCCCTGGACTGGAAACAAGCTTCCTAGGACCGGTTTCTGGCATTTCAGCCGTCTTCAGCCAGGCTTGCTTGAATCCAGTGGCAAAGTGAGCTAGGGACTCACGTCTGAGCATACCCTGCCAACTTATGGCGAACAAAGCAAAAACCAAAGGAAATGATGGACTGAGTGTTGAACATTGCAAGCACTCACCCCCAGTCAACTGATCTGGGTTTAAACCATCACCGTTCTTTAGCCCACTCTGCCACCCCAGTTCAGACATGGCCATATGCAAATCAGTCTGACCCTGTGCCTCATGGGAACAGTCCAGCCCGAACTGCCAAGCCATGTCTTCCCTGGACCGGAAACAAGCTTCCTAGGACCGGTTTCTGGCATTTCAGCCGTCATCAGCTAGGCTTGCTTGAATCCAGTGGCAAAGTGAGCAAGGGACTCACGTCTGAGCATACCCTGCCAACTTATGGCAAACAAAGCAAAAACCAAAGGAAATGATGGACGGAGTGTTGAACATTGAAAGCACTTACCCCCAGTCAACTGATCTGGGTTTAATCCATCACCGTTCTTTAGCCCACTCTGCCACCCCAGTTCAGACATGGCCATATGCAAATCAGTCTGACCCTGTGCCTCATGGGAACAGTCCAGCCCGAACTGCCAAGCCATGTCTTCCCTGGAGCGGAAACAAGCTTCCTAGGACCGGTTTCTGGCATTTCAGCCGTCTTCAGCCAGGCTTGCTTGAATCCAGTGGCAAAGTGAGCTAGGAACTCACGTCTGAGCATACCCTGCCAACTTATGGCGAACAAAGCAAAAACCAAAGGAAATGATGGACTGAGTGTTGAACATTGCAAGCACTCACCCCCAGTCAACTGATCTGGGTTTAATCCATCACCGTTCTTTAGCCCACTCTGCCACCCCAGTTCAGACATGGCCATATGCAAATCAGTCTGACCCTGTGCCTCATGGGAACAGTCCAGCCCGAACTGCCAAGCCATGTCTTCCCTGGACCGGAAACAAGCTTCCTAGGACCGGTTTCTGGCATTTCAGCCGTCATCAGCCAGGCTTGCTTGAATCCAGTGGCAAAGTGAGCAAGGGACTCACGTCTGAGCATACCCTGCCAACTTATGGCAAACAAAGCAAAAACCAAAGGAAATGATGGACGGAGTGTTGAACATTGCAAGCACTCACCCCCAGTCAACTGATCTGGGTTTAATCCATCACCGTTCTTTAGCCCACTCTGCCACCCCAGTTCAGACATGGCCATATGCAAATCAGTCTGACCCTGTGCCTCATGGGAACAGTCCAGCCCGAACTGCCAAGCCATGTCTTCCCTGGAGCGGAAACAAGCTTCCTAGGACCGGTTTCTGGCATTTCAGCCGTCTTCAGCCAGGTTTGCTTGAATCCAGTGGCAAAGTGAGCAAGGGACTCACGTCTGAGCATACCCTGCCAACTTATGGCGAACAAAGCAAAAACCAAAGGAAATGATGGACGGAGTGTTGAACATTGCAAGCACTCTCCCCCAGTCAACTGATCTGGGTTTAATCCATCACCGTTCTTTAGCCCACTCTGCCACCCCAGTTCAGACATGGCCATATGCAAATCAGTCTGACCCTGTGCCTCATGGGAACAGTCCAGCCCGAACTGCCAAGCCATGTCTTCCCTGGACCGGAAACAAGCTTCCTAGGACCAGTTTCTGGCATTTCAGCCGTCATCAGCCAGGCTTGCTTGAATCCAGTGGCAAAGTGAGCAAGGGACTCACGTCTGAGCATACCCTGCCAACTTATGGCAAACAAAGCAAAAACCAAAGGAAATGAAGGACGGAGTGTTGAACATTGCAAGCACTCACCCGCAGTCAACTGATCTGGGTTTAATCCCTCACCGTTCTTTAGCCCACTCTGCCACCCCAGTTCAGACATGGCCATATGCAAATCAGTCTGACCCTGTGCCTCATGGGAACAGTCCAGCCCGAACTGCCCAGCCATGTCTTCCCTGGACCGGAAACAAGCTTCCTAGGACTGGTTTCTGGCATTTCAGCCGTCTTCAGCCAGGTTTGCTTGAATCCAGTGGCAAAGTGAGCAAGGGACTCACGTCTGAGCATACCCTGCCAACTTATGGCGAACAAAGCAAAAACCAAAGGAAATGATGGACGGAGTGTTGAACATTGCAAGCACTCTTCCCCAGTCAACTGATCTGGGTTTAATCCATCACCGTTCTTTAGCCCACTCTGCCACCCCAGTTCAGACATGGCCATATGCAAATCAGTCTGACCCTGTGCCTCATAGGAACAGTCCAGCCCGAACTACCAAGCCATGTCTTCCCTGGACCGGAAACAAGCTTCCTAGGACCGGTTTCTGGCATTTCAGCCATCTTCAGCCAGGCTTGCTTGAATCCAGTGGCGAAGTGAGCAAGGGACTCACGTCTGAGCATACCCTGCCAACTTATGGCGAACAAAGCAAAAACCAAAGGAAATGATGGACGGAGTGTTGAACATTGCAAGCACTCACCCCCAGTCAACTGATCTGGGTTTAATCCATCACCGTTCTTTAGCCCACTCTGCCACCCCAGTTCAGATATGGCCATATGCAAATCAGTCTGACCCTGTGCCTCATGGGAACAGGCCCGCCCGAACTGCCAAGCCATGTCTTCCCTGGACCGGAAACAAGCTTGCTAGGACCGGTTTCTGGCATTTCAGCCCTCTTCAGCCAGGCTTGCTTGAATCCAGTGGCAAATTGAGCAAGGGACTCACGTCTGAGCATACCCTGCCAACTTATGGCGAACAAAGCAAAAACCAAAGGAAGTGATGGACGGAGTGTTGAATATTGCAAGCACTCTCCCCCAGTCAACTGATCTGGGTTTAATCCACCCCAGTTCAGACATGGCCATATGCAAAACAGTCTGACCCTGTGCCTCATGGGAACAGTCCAGCCCGAACTGCCAAGCCATGTCTTCCCAGGACTGGAAACAAGCTTCCTAGGACCGGTTTCTGGCATTTCAGCCATCTTCAGCCAGGCTTGCTTGAATCCAGTGGCAAAGTGAGCAAGGGACTCACGTCTGAGCATACCCTGCCAACTTATGGCGAACAAAGCAAAAACCAAAGGAAATGATGGACTGAGTGTTGAACATTGCAAGCACTCACCCCCAGTCAACTGATCTGGGTTTAATCCATCACCGTTCTTTAGCCCACTCTGCCACCCCAGTTCAGACATGGCCATATGCAAATCAGTCTGACCCTGTGCCTCATGGGAACAGTCCAGCCCGAACTGCCAAGCCATGTCTTCCCTGGACCGGAAACAAGCTTCCTAGGACCGGTTTCTGGCATTTCAGCCGTCATCAGCCAGGCTTGCTTGAATCCAGTGGCAAAGTGAGCAAGGGACTCACGTCTGAGCATACCCTGCCAACTTATGGCAAACAAAGCAAAAACCAAAGGAAATGATGGACGGAGTGTTGAACATTGAAAGCACTTACCCCCAGTCAACTGATCTGGGTTTAATCCATCACCGTTCTTTAGCCCACTCTGCCACCCCAGTTCAGACATGGCCATATGCAAATCAGTCTGACCCTGTGCCTCATGGGAACAGTCCAGCCCGAACTGCCAAGCCATGTCTTCCCTGGAGCGGAAACAAGCTTCCTAGGACCGGTTTCTGGCATTTCAGCCGTCTTCAGCCAGGCTTGCTTGAATCCAGTGGCAAAGTGAGCTAGGAACTCACGTCTGAGCATACCCTGCCAACTTATGGCGAACAAAGCAAAAACCAAAGGAAATGATGGACTGAGTGTTGAACATTGCAAGCACTCACCCCCAGTCAACTGATCTGGGTTTAATCCATCACCGTTCTTTAGCCCACTCTGCCACCCCAGTTCAGACATGGCCATATGCAAATCAGTCTGACCCTGTGCCTCATGGGAACAGTCCAGCCCGAACTGCCAAGCCATGTCTTCCCTGGACCGGAAACAAGCTTCCTAGGACCGGTTTCTGGCATTTCAGCCGTCATCAGCCAGGCTTGCTTGAATCCAGTGGCAAAGTGAGCAAGGGACTCACGTCTGAGCATACCCTGCCAACTTATGGCAAACAAAGCAAAAACCAAAGGAAATGATGGACGGAGTGTTGAACATTGCAAGCACTCACCCCCAGTCAACTGATCTGGGTTTAATCCATCACCGTTCTTTAGCCCACTCTGCCACCCCAGTTCAGACATGGCCATATGCAAATCAGTCTGACCCTGTGCCTCATGGGAACAGTCCAGCCCGAACTGCCAAGCCATGTCTTCCCTGGAGCGGAAACAAGCTTCCTAGGACCGGTTTCTGGCATTTCAGCCGTCTTCAGCCAGGTTTGCTTGAATCCAGTGGCAAAGTGAGCAAGGGACTCACGTCTGAGCATACCCTGCCAACTTATGGCGAACAAAGCAAAAACCAAAGGAAATGATGGACGGAGTGTTGAACATTGCAAGCACTCTCCCCCAGTCAACTGATCTGGGTTTAATCCATCACCGTTCTTTAGCCCACTCTGCCACCCCAGTTCAGACATGGCCATATGCAAATCAGTCTGACCCTGTGCCTCATGGGAACAATCCAGCCCGAACTGCCAAGCCATGTCTTCCCTGGACCGGAAACAAGCTTCCTAGGACCGGTTTCTGGCATTTCAGCCGTCATCAGCCAGGCTTGCTTGAATCCAGTGGCAAAGTGAGCAAGGGACTCACGTCTGAGCATACCCTGCCAACTTATGGCAAACAAAGCAAAAACCAAAGGAAATGAAGGACGGAGTGTTGAACATTGCAAGCACTCACCCGCAGTCAACTGATCTGGGTTTAATCCCTCACCGTTCTTTAGCCCACTCTGCCACCCCAGTTCAGACATGGCCATATGCAAATCAGTCTGACCCTGTGCCTCATGGGAACAGTCCAGCCCGAACTGCCAAGCCATGTCTTCCCTGGACCGGAAACAAGCTTCCTAGGACTGGTTTCTGGCATTTCAGCCGTCTTCAGCCAGGTTTGCTTGAATCCAGTGGCAAAGTGAGCAAGGGACTCACGTCTGAGCATACCCTGCCAACTTATGGCGAACAAAGCAAAAACCAAAGGAAATGATGGACGGAGTGTTGAACATTGCAAGCACTCTTCCCCAGTCAACTGATCTGGGTTTAATCCATCACCGTTCTTTAGCCCACTCTGCCACCCCAGTTCAGACATGGCCATATGCAAATCAGTCTGACCCTGTGCCTCATAGGAACAGTCCAGCCCGAACTGCCAAGCCATGTCTTCCCTGGACCGGAAACAAGCTTCCTAGGACCGGTTTCTGGCATTTCAGCCATCTTCAGCCAGGCTTGCTTGAATCCAGTGGCGAAGTGAGCAAGGGACTCACGTCTGAGCATACCCTGCCAACTTATGGCGAACAAAGCAAAAACCAAAGGAAATGATGGACGGAGTGTTGAACATTGCAAGCACTCACCCCCAGTCAACTGATCTGGGTTTAATCCATCACCGTTCTTTAGCCCACTCTGCCACCCCAGTTCAGATATGGCCATATGCAAATCAGTCTGACCCTGTGCCTCATGGGAACAGGCCCGCCCGAACTGCCAAGCCATGTCTTCCCTGGACCGGAAACAAGCTTGCTAGGACCGGTTTCTGGCATTTCAGCCCTCTTCAGCCAGGCTTGCTTGAATCCAGTGGCAAATTGAGCAAGGGACTCACGTCTGAGCATACCCTGCCAACTTATGGCGAACAAAGCAAAAACCAAAGGAAGTGATGGACGGAGTGTTGAATATTGCAAGCACTCTCCCCCAGTCAACTGATCTGGGTTTAATCCATCACCGTTCTTTAACCCACTCTGCCACCCCAGTTCAGACATGGCCATATGCAAAACAGTCTGACCCTGTGCCTCATGGGAACAGTCCAGCCCGAACTGCCAAGCCATGTCTTCCCAGGACTGGAAACAAGCTTCCTAGGACCGGTTTCTGGCATTTCAGCCATCTTCAGCCAGGCTTGCTTGAATCCAGTGGCAAAGTGAGCAAGGGACTCACGTCTGAGCATACCCTGCCAACTTATGGCGAACAAAGCAAAAACCAAAGGAAATGATGGACTGAGTGTTGAACATTGCAAGCACTCACCCCCAGTCAACTGATCTGGGTTTAATCCATCACCGTTCTTTAGCCCACTCTGCCACCCCAGTTCAGACATGGCCATATGCAAATCAGTCTGACCCTGTGCCTCATGGGAACAGTCCAGCCCGAACTGCCAAGCCATGTCTTCCCTGGACCGGAAACAAGCTTCCTAGGACCGGTTTCTGGCATTTCAGCCGTCATCAGCCAGGCTTGCTTGAATCCAGTGGCAAAGTGAGCAAGGGACTCACGTCTGAGCATACCCTGCCAACTTATGGCAAACAAAGCAAAAACCAAAGGAAATGATGGACGGAGTGTTGAACATTGAAAGCACTCACCCCCAGTCAACTGATCTGGGTTTAATCCATCACCGTTCTTTAGCCCACTCTGCCACCCCAGTTCAGACATGGCCATATGCAAATCAGTCTGACCCTGTGCCTCATGGGAACAGTCCAGCCCAAACTGCCAAGCCATGTCTTTCCTGGAGCGGAAACAAGCTTCCTAGGACCGGTTTCTGGCATTTCAGCCGTCTTCAGCAAGGTTTGCTTGAATCCAGTGGCAAAGTGAGCAAGGGACTCACGTCTGAGCATACCCTGCCAAATTATGGCGAACAAAGCAAAAACCAAAGGAAATGATGGACGGAGTGTGGAACATTGCAAGCACTCTCCCCCAGTCAACTGATCTGGGTTTAATCCATCACCGTTCTTTAGCCCACTCTGCCACCCCAGTTCAGACATGGCCATATGCAAATCAGTCTGACCCTGTGCCTCATGGGAACAGTCCAGCCCGAACTGCCAAGCCATGTCTTCCCTGGACCGGAAACAAGCTTCCTAGGACCGGTTTCTGGC
Organism: Triturus cristatus; assembly: GCF_964204655.1. Lineage (NCBI taxonomy): Eukaryota > Metazoa > Chordata > Amphibia > Caudata > Salamandridae > Triturus > Triturus cristatus. The sequence continues at coordinate 28,855,839 of NC_140587.1, forward strand.
ATTTCAGCCGTCATCAGCCAGGCTTGCTTGAATCCAGTGGCAAAGTGAGCAAGGGACTCACGTCTGAGCATACCCTGCCAACTTATGGCAAACAAAGCAAAAACCAAAGGAAATGAAGGACGGAGTGTTGAACATTGCAAGCACTCACCCCCAGTCAACTGATCTGGGTTTAATCCATCACCGTTCTTTAGCCCACTCTGCCACCCCAGTTCAGACATGGCCATATGCAAATCAGTCTGACCCTGTGCCTCCTGGGAACAGTCCAGCCCGAACTGCCAAGCCATGTCTTCCCTGGACCGGAAACAAGCTTCCTAGGACTGGTTTCTGGCATTTCAGCCGTCTTCAGCCAGGTTTGCTTGAATCCAGTGGCAAAGTGAGCAAGGGACTCACGTCTGAGCATACCCTGCCAACTTATGGCGAACAAAGCAAAAACCAAAGGAAATGATGGACGGAGTGTTGAACATTGCAAGCACTCTTCCCCAGTCAACTGATCTTGGTTTAATCCATCACCGTTCTTTAGCCCACTCTGCCACCCCAGTTCAGACATGGCCATATGCAAATCAGTCTGACCCTGTGCCTCCTGGGAACAGTCCAGCCCGAACTGCCAAGCCATGTCTTCCCTGGACCGGAAACAAGCTTCCTAGGACCGGTTTCTGGCATTTCAGCCGTCTTTAGCCAGGCTTGCTTGAATCCAGTGGCGAAGTGAGCAAGGGACTCACGTCTGAGCATACCCTGCCAACTTATGGCGAACAAAGCAAAAACCAAAGGAAATGATGGACGGAGTGTTGAACATTGCAAGCACTCACCCCCAGTCAACTGATCTGGGTTTAATCCATCACCGTTCTTTAGCCCACTCTGCCACCCCAGTTCAGATATGGCCATATGCAAAACAGTCTGACCCTGTGCCTCATGGGAACAGTCCAGCCCGAACTGACAAGCCATGTCTTCCCAGGACTGGAAACAAGCTTCCTAGGACCGGTTTCTGGCATTTCAGCCGTCTTCAGCCAGGCTTGCTTGAATCCAGTGGCAAAGTGAGCAAGGGACTCACGTCTGAGCATACCCTGCCAACTTATGGCGAACAAAGCAAAAACCAAAGGAAATGATGGACGGAGTGTTGAACATTGCAAGCACTCACCCCCAGTCAACTGATCTGGGTTTAATCCATCACCGTTCTTTAGCCCACTCTGCCACCCCAGTTCAGACATGGCCATATGCAAATCAGTCTGACCCTGTGCCTCATGGGAACAGTCCAGCCCGAACTGCCATGCCATGTCTTCCCTGGACCGGAAACAAGCTTCCTAGGACCGGTTTCTGGCATTTCAGCCGTCTTCAGCCAGGTTTGCTTGAATCCAGTGGCAAAGTGAGCAAGGGACTCACGTCTGAGCATACTCTGCCAACTTATGGCGAACAAAGCAAAAACCAAAGGAAATGATGGACGGAGTGTTGAACATTGCAAGCACTCTCCCCCAGTCAAATGATCTGGGTTTAATCCATCACCGTTCTTTAGCCCACTCTGCCACCCCAGTTCAGACATGGCCATATGCAAAACAGTGTGACCCTGTGCCTCATGGGAACAGTCCAGCCCGAATTGCCAAGCCATGTCTTCCCTGGACCGGAAACAAGCTTCCTAGGACCGGTTTCTGGCATTTCAGCCATCTTCAGCCAGGCTTGCTTGAATCCAGTGGCAAAGTGAGCAAGGGACTCACGTCTGAGCATACCCTGCCAACTTATGGCGAACAAAGCAAAAACCAAAGGAAATGATTGACGGAGTGTTGAACATTGCAAGCACTCACCCCCAGTCAACTGATCAGGGTTTAATCCATCACCGTTCTTTAGCCCACTCTGCCACCCCAGTTCAGACATGGCCATATGCAAATCAGTCTGACCCTGTGCCTCATGGGAACAGTCCAGCCCGAACTGCCAAGCCATGTCTTCCCTGGAATGGAAACAAGCTTCCTAGGACCGGTTTCTGGCATTTCAGCCGTCTTCAGCCAGGCTTGCTTGAAACCAGTGGCAAAGTGAGCAAGGGACTCACGTCTGAGCATACCCTGCCAACTTATGGCGAACAAAGCAAAAACCAAAGGAAATGATGGACGGAGTGTTGAACATTGCAAGCACACACCCCCAGTCAACTGATCTGGGTTTAATCCATCACCGTTCTTTAGCCCACTCTGCCACCCCAGTTCAGACATGGCCATATGCAAATCAGTCTGACCCTGTGCCTCATGGGAACAGTCAAGCCCGAACTGCCAAGCCATGTCTTCCCTGGACCGGAAACAAGCTTCCTAGGAACGGTTTCTGGCATTTCAGCCGTCATCAGCCAGCCTTGCTTGAATCCAGTGGCAAAGTGAGCAAGGGACTCACGTCTGAGCATACCCTGCCAACTTATGGCAACCAAAGCAAAAACCAAAGGAAATGATGGACGGAGTGTTGATCATTGCAAGCACTCACACCCAGTCAACTGATCTGGGTTTAATCCATCACCGTTCTTTAGCCCACTCTGCCACCCCAGTTCAGACATGGCCATATGCAAATCAGTCTGACCCTGTGCCTCATGGGAACAGTCCAGCCCGAACTGCCAAGCCATGTCTTCCCTGGACCGGAAACAAGCGTCCTAGGACCGGTTTCTGGCATTTCAGCCGTCTTCAGCCAGGTTTGCTTGAATCCAGTGGCAAAGTGAGCAAGGGACTCACGTCTGAGCATACCCTGCCAACTTATGGTGAACAAAGCAAAAACCAAAGGAAATGATGGACGGAGTGTTGAACATTGCAAGCACTCACCCCCAGTCAACTGATCTGGGTTTAATCCATCACCGTTCTTTAGCCCACTCTGCCACCCCAGTTCAGACATGGCCATATGCAAATCAGTCTGACCCTGTGCCTCATGGGAACAGTCCAGCCCAAACTGCTAAGCCATGTCTTCCCTGGACCGGAAACAAGCTTGCTAGGACCGGTTTCTGGCATTTCAGCCGTCTTCAGCCAGGCTTGCTTGAATCCAGTGGCAAAGTGAGCAAGGGACTCACGTCTGAGCATACCCTGCCAACTTATGGCGAACAAAGCAAAAACCAAAGGAAATGATGGACGGAGTGTTGAACATTGCAAGCACTCTCCCCAGTCAACTGATCTGGGTTTAATCCATCACCGTTCTTTAGCCCACTCTGCCACCCCAGTTCAGACATGGCCATATGCAAATCAGTCTGACCCTGTGCCTCATGGGAACAGTCAAGCACGAACTGCCAAGCCATGTCTTCCCTAGGACCGGAAACAAGCTACCTAGGACCGGTTTCTGGCATTTCAGCCGTCTTCAGCCAGGCTTGCTTGAATCCAGTGGCAAAGTGAGCAAGGGACTCACGTCTGAGCATACCCTGCCAACTTATGGCGAACAAAGCAAAAACCAAAGGAAATGATGGACGGAGTGTTGAACATTGCAAGCACTCACCCCCAGTCAACTGATCTGGGATTAATCCATCACCGTTCTTTAGCCCACTCTGCCACCCCAGTTCAGACATGGCCATATGCAAATCAGTCTGACCCTGTGCCTCATGGGAACAGTCCAGCCCGAACTGCCAAGCCATGTCTTCCCTGGAACGGAAACAAGCTTTCTAGGACCGGTTTCTGGCATTTCAGCCGTCTTCATCCAGGCTTGCTTGAAACCAGTGGCAAAGTGAGCAAGGGACTCACGTCTGAGCATACCCTGCCAACTTATGGCGAACAAAGCAAAAACCAAAGGAAATGATGGACGGAGTGTTGAACATTGCAAGCACTCACCCCCAGTCAACTGATCTGGGTTTAATCCATCACCGTTCTTTAGCCCACTCTGCCACCCCAGTTCAGACATGGCCATATGCAAATCAGTCTGACCCTGTGCCTCATGGGAACAGTCCAGCCCGAACTGCCAAGCCATGTCTTCCCTGGACCGGAAACAAGCTTCCTAGGACCGGTTTCTGGCATTTCAGCCGTCTTCGGCCAGGTTTGCTTGAATCCAGTGGCAAAGTGAGCAAGGGACTCACGTCTGAGCATACTCTGCCAACTTATGGCGAACAAAGCAAAAACCAAAGGAAATGATGGACCTAGTGTTGAACATTGCAAACACACCCCCAGTCAACTGATCTGGGTTTAATCCATCACCGTTCCTTAGCCCACTCTACCACCCCAGTTCAGACATGGCCATATGCAAATCAGTCTGACCCTGTGCCTCATGGGAACAGTCAAGCCCGAACTGCCAAGCCATGTCTTCCCTGGACCGGAAACAAGCTTCCTAGGACCGGTTTCTGGCATTTCAGCCGTCATCAGCCAGGCTTGCTTGAATCCAGTGGCAAAGTGAGCTAGGGACTCACGTCTGAGCATACCCTGCCAACTTATGGCAAACAAAGCAAAAACCAAAGGAAATGATGGACGGAGTGTTGACCATTGCAAGCACTCACCCCCAGTCAAGTGATCTGGGTTTAATCCATCACCGTTCTTTAGCCCACTCTGCCACCCCAGTTCAGACATGGCCATATGCAAATCAGTCTGACCCTGTGCCTCATGGGAACAGTCCAGCCCGAACTGCCAAGCCATGTCTTCCCTGGACCGGAAACAAGCGTCCTAGGACCGGTTTCTGGCATTTCAGCCGTCTTCAGCCAGGTTTGCTTGAATCCAGTGGCAAAGTGAGCAAGGGACTCACGTCTGAGCATACCCTGCCAACTTATGGCAAACAAAGCAAAAACCAAAGGAAATGAAGGACGGAGTGTTGAACATTGCAAGCACTCACCCCCAGTCAACTGATCTGGGTTTAATCCATCACCGTTCTTTAGCCCACTCTGCCACCCCAGTTCAGACATGGCCATATGCAAATCAGTCTGACCCTGTGCCTCATGGGAACAGTCCAGCCCGAACTGCCAAGCCATGTCTTCCCTGGACCGGAAACAAGCTTCCTAGGACTGGTTTCTGGCATTTCAGCCGTCTTCAGCCAGGTTTGCTTGAATCCAGTGGCAAAGTGAGCAAGGGACTCACGTCTGAGCATACCCTGCCAACTTATGGCGAACAAAGCAAAAACCAAAGAAAATGATGGACGGAGTGTTGAACATTGCAAGCACTCTTCCCCAGTCAACTGATCTGGGTTTAATCCATCACCGTTCTTTAGCCCACTCTGCCACCCCAGTTCAGACATGGCCATATGCAAATCAGTCTGACCCTGTGCCTCATGGGAACAGTCAAGCCCGAACTGCCAAGCCATGTCTTCCCTGGACCGGAAACAAGCTTCCGAGGACCGGTTTCTGGCATTTCAGCCGTCTTCAGCCAGGCTTGCTTGAATCCAGTGGCAAAGTGAGCAAGGGACTCACGTCTGAGCATACCCTGCCAACTTATGGCGAACAAAGCAAAAACCAAAGTAAATGATGGACGGAGTGTTGAACATTGCAAGCACTCACCCCCAGTCAACTGATCTGGGATTAATCCATCACCGTTCTTTAGCCCACTCTGCCACCCCAGTTCAGACATGGCCATATGCAAATCAGTCTGACCCTGTGCCTCATGGGAACAGTCCAGCCCGAACTGCCAAGCCATGTCTTCCCTGGAACATAAACAAGCTTCCTAGGACCGGTTTCTGGCATTTCAGCCGTCTTCATCCAGGCTTGCTTGAAACCAGTGGCAAAGTGAGCAAGGGACTCACGTCTGAGCATACCCTGCCAACTTATGGCGAACAAAGCAAAAACCAAAGGAAATGATGGACGGAGTGTTGAACATTGCAAGCACTCACCCCCAGTCAACTGATCTGGGTTTAATCCATCACCGTTCTTTAGCCCACTCTGCCACCCCAGTTCAGACATGGCCATATGCAAATCAGTGTGACCCTGTGCCTCATGGGAACAGTCCAGCCCGAACTGCCAAGCCATGTCTTTCCTGGACCGGAAACAAGCTTCCTAGGACCGGTTTCTGGCATTTCAGCCCTCTTCAGCCAGGTTTGCTTGAATCCAGTGGCAAAGTGAGCAAGGGACTCACGTCTGAGCATACTCTGCCAACTTATGGCGAACAAAGCAAAAACCAAAGGAAATGATGGACGGAGTGTTGAACATTGCAAGCACACACCCCCAGTCAACTGATCTGGGTTTAATCCATCACCGTTCTTTAGCCCACTCTGCCACCCCAGTTCAGACATGGCCATATGCAAATCAGTCTGACCCTGTGCCTCATGGGAACAGTCAAGCCCGAACTGCCAAGCCATGTCTTCCCTGGACCGGAAACAAGCTTCCTAGGACCGGTTTCTGGCATTTCAGCCGTCATCAGCCAGGCTTGCTTGAATCCAGTGGCAAAGTGAGCTAGGGACTCACGTCTGAGCATACCCTGCCAACTTATGGCAAACAAAGCAAAAACCAAAGGAAATGATGGACGGAGTGTTGACCATTGCAAGCACTCACCCCCAGTCAAGTGATCTGGGTTTAATCCATCACCGTTCTTTAGCCCACTCTGCCACCCCAGTTCAGACATGGCCATATGCAAATCAGTCTGACCCTGTGCCTCATGGGAACAGTCCAGCCCGAACTGCCAAGCCATGTCTTCCCTGGACCGGAAACAAGCGTCCTAGGACCGGTTTCTGGCATTTCAGCCGTCTTCAGCCAGGTTTGCTTGAATCCAGTGGCAAAGTGAGCAAGGGACTCACGTCTGAGCATACCCTGCCAACTTATGGTGAACAAAGCAAAAACCAAAGGAAATGATGGACGGAGTGTTGAACATTGCAAGCACTCACCCCCAGTCAACTGATCTGGGTTTAATCCATCACCGTTCTTTAGCCCACTCTGCCACCCCAGTTCAGACATGGCCATATGCAAATCAGTCTGACCCTGTGCCTCATGGGAACAGTCCAGCCCAAACTGCCAAGCCATGTCTTCCCTGGACCGGAAACAAGCTTGCTAGGACAGGTTTCTGGCATTTCAGCCGTCTTCAGCCAGGCTTGCTTGAATCCAGTGGCAAAGTGAGCAAGGGACTCACGTCTGAGCATACCCTGCCAACTTATGGCGAACAAAGCAAAAACCAAAGGAAATGATGGACGGAGTGTTGAACATTGCAAGCACTCTCCCCAGTCAACTGATCTGGGTTTAATCCATCACCGTTCTTTAGCCCACTCTGCCACCCCAGTTCAGACATGGCCATATGCAAAACAGTCTGACCCTGTGCCTCATGGGAACAGTCCAGCCCGAATTGCCAAGCCATGTCTTCCCTGGACCGGAAACAAGCTTCCTAGGACCGGTTTCTGGCATTTCAGCCGTCTTCAGCCAGGCTTGCTTGAATCCAGTGGCAAAGTGAGCACGGGACTCACGTCTGAGCATACCCTGCCAACTTATGGCGAACAAAGCAAAAACCAAAGGAAATGATGGACGGAGTGTTGAACATTGCAAGCACTCACCCCCAGTCAACTGATCTGGGTTTAATCCATCACCGTTCTTTAGCCCACTCTGCCACCCCAGTTCAGACATGGCCATATGCAAATCAGTCTGACCCTGTGCCTCATGGGAACAGTCCAGCCCGAACTGTCAAGCCATGTCTTCCCTGGACCGGAAACAAGATTCCTAGGACCGGTTTCTGGCATTTCAGCCGTCTTCAGACTGGCTTGCTTGAATCCAGTGGCGAAGTGAGCAAGGGACTCACGTCTGAGCATACCCTGCCAACTTATGGCGAACAAAGCAAAAACCAAAGGAAATGATGGACTGAGTGTTGAACATTGCAAGCACTCACCCCAGTCAACTGATCTGGGTTTAATCCATCACCGTTCTTTAGCCCACTCTGCCACCCCAGTTCAGACATGGCCATATGCAAATCAGTCTGACCCTGTGCCTCATGGGAACAGTCAAGCCCGAACTGCCAAGCCATGTCTTCCCTGGACCGGAAACAAGCTTCCTAGGACCGGTTTCTGGCATTTCAGCCGTCTTCAGCCAGGCTTGCTTGAATCCAGTGGCAAAGTGAGCAAGGGACTCACGTCTGAGCATACCCTGCCAACTTATGGCGAACAAAGCAAAAACCAAAGGAAATGATGGACGGAGTGTTGAACATTGCAAGCACTCACCCCCAGTCAACTGATCTGGGTTTAATCCATCACCGTTCTTCAGCCCACTCTGCCACCCCAGTTCAGATATGGCCATATGCAAATCAGTCTGACCCTGTGCCTCATGAGAACAGGCCCGCCCGAACTGCCAAGCCATGTCTTCCCTGGACCGGAAACAAGCTTGCTAGGACCGGTTTCTGGCATTTCAGCCGTCTTCAGCCGGGCTTGCTTGAATCCAGTGGCAAATTGAGCAAGGGACTCACGTCTGAGCATACCCTGCCAACTTATGGCGAACAAAGCAAAAACCAAAGGAAATGATGGACGGAGTGTTGAATATTGCAAGCACGCTCCCCCAGTCAACTGATCTTGGTTTAATCCATCACCGTTCTTTAGCCCACTCTGCCACCCCAGTTCAGACATGGCCATATGCAAAACAGTCTGACCCTGTGCCTCATGGGAACAGTCCAGCCCGAACTGCCAAGCCATGTCTTCCCTGGACTGGAAACAAGCTTTCTAGGACCGGTTTCTGGCATTTCAGCCGTCTTCAGCTAGGCTTGCTTGAATCCAGTGGCAAAGTGAGCAAGGGACTCACGTTTGAGCATACCCTGCCAACTTATGGCGAACAAAGCAAAAACCAAAGGAAATGATGGACGGAGTGTTGAACATTGCAAGCACTCACCCCCAGTCAACTGATCTGGGTTTAATCCATCACCGTTCTTTAGCCCACTCTGCCACCCCAGTTCAGACATGGCCATATGCAAATCAGTCTGACCCTGTGCCTCATGGGAACAGTCCAGCCCGAACTGCTATGCCATGTCTTCCCTGGACCGGAAACAAGCTTCCTAGGACCGGTTTCTGGCATTTCAGCCGTCATCAGCCAGGCTTGCTTGAATCCAGTGGCAAAGTGAGCAAGGGACTCACGTCTGAGCATACCCTGCCAACTTATGGCAAACAAAGCAAAAACCAAAGGAAATGATGGACGGAGTGTTGAACATTGCAAGCACTCACCCCCAGTCAACTGATCTGTGTTTAATCCATCACCGTTCTTTAGCCCACTCTGCCACCCCAGTTCAGACATGGCCATATGCAAATCAGTCTGACCCTGTGCCTCATGGGAACAGTCCAGCCCGAACTGCCAAGCCATATCTTCCCTGGACCGGAAACAAGCTTCCTAGGACCGGTTTCTGGCATTTCAGCCGTCTTCAGCCAGGATTGCTTGAATCCAGTGGCAAAGTGAGCAAGGGACTCACGTCTGAGCATACCCCGCCAACTTATGGCGAACAAAGCAAAAACCAAAGGAAATGATGGACAGAGTGTTGAACATTGCAAGCACTCACCCCCAGTCAACTGATCTGGGTTTAATCCATCACCGTTCTTTAGCCCACTCTGCCACCCCAGTTCAGACATGGCCATATGCAAATCAGTCTGGCCCTGTGCCTCATGGGAACAGTCCAGCCCGAACTGCCAAGCCATGTCTTCCCTGGACTGGAAACAAGCTTCCTAGGACCGGTTTCTGGCATTTCAGCCATCTTCAACCAGGCTTGCTTGAATCCCGTGGCAAAGTGAGCAAGGGACTCACGTCTGAGCATACCCTGCCAACTTATGGCAAACAAAGCAAAAACCAAAGGAAATGATGGACGGAGTGTTGAACATTGCAAGCACTCACCCCCAGTCAACTGATCTGGGTTTAATCCATCACCGTTCTTTAGCCCACTCTGCCACCCCAGTTCAGACATGGCCATATGCAAATCAGTCTGACCCTGTGCCTGATGGGAACAGTCCAGCCCGAACTGCCAAGCCATATCTTCCCTGGACCGGAAACAAGCTTCCTAGGATCCAATCGCCGGCTGCGCCGAACCATCAGTGTATATGACACAATGGTAATCTTCGAGCGGGCGCAATGACAGAGGAGCCTGATGAACGAATTCATACTGCAAGTACTCCTGAGTCTGTAATGAGGCATCAAAGATATATGTTACATCGGGCGATGTCAAGGAAGTGGCCCATTGTATCCACCGTTGATGCAAAGCTTAAGAATTAGGGACACTTGCTTTTGTCACTGCCTCAAGGGCAGGATATGGTGTGATGACAACCAACATGCGTTTTCCTTGCGACAGCGCTCGTTCTTTGAGAATCGCCATCTGCACAGCCGTCAGAACTTTTTCGACAGAGGAAAAGCGCAGTTCAGCTGAAGTGTACAGGTGTGATTTGTATGCAATGGGGACCGTATCGCCCTCATTGAACGTTAAGTACGTGAAACCCACTGCACCAAGTACAATTCTTATTACCAGGTTAGTGCGGTTGTCACGTGTTAGTAAGTATTTTGAAGCAAGAAGATCAGCTTGCAGTAATTGCAAAATTGCTGAATGCTCTGGCAGCCAGTTTGATTTGGAAAAAGTAGGTTGTACCAAGGCATAAAGTGGCTTGATATGCTGGGCATAATCGGGAATGTAGGTACGACCAAAATTCAGAAAGCCCAGCAAAGACTGTAATTTTTTCAGTGTTGTAGGAGCACGCAGGCAAGCGCACTTCTCCAGAAAGTGAGGAGCTAATCCTCGACCTCCATTGTTGAGCTCGTAGCCCAAAAACAACACTGTATACTCTGCAATGTGAGACTTCGCAAAGTTGAATTAGTAACCAAAGTCTGCAAACATAACAATAATGCGATCAACGCACCACAGATGCGGCCACAACTTGTCGTCTGTGAGATAAATATCATCAACATACGAGTACGCATCTGGGTTAATGCTCTCTAAAAGAGAGACTACACCTGGACTGTTTTTGTAGCCCATTGCTAATCTTGTAAACTGTTTTTGTTTGCCGCCAGAAGTAAATGCTGTCCACTCACTGCTAATAGAGGACAGATTATGGCTGTAAAAGCCATTGGAAATGTCAAGTGTGGTTTTAAACCTTTTTCTCACGAGACTATCGACGAGAGCCGAACTGTGGGTATTCCGTACTGTGCATGTCCGGCAATGAGAGTTTAAGTGCCGGTAATTCAAAACTAGGCGGTACGACCCATCAGGTTTCGGCATAGTGAATAAAGGATTATTTATTGGTGACACACATGTTTCAATAACACCTTGATATTCCAATTGTTCAAGGATTGCTGCGACGTGAGGTCTCACTTTGCGACGCATGGGATATTGGGGTTGTGGCTGGGGCATGGACCGAAATGGAATCTCCTGGCTGCGGGACAATATATCCCAGCCCACCTGAGTACGATACAAAGCCGGTGCTAGCACCAGAGCCCAGGTCGAGAGGATTACCTCCTCCCCTCTAGGAGCATCTAAAATGAAAGCCGGGGGCCAGTCTGCCTCCGCTAGGACAATGTCATAAGAAGAGGTCAGATCATCCCAAAAAATCCCTTGAATTGTACGTTGTATGTCACGTTCAATCAAGAGGACTATGTTATATAGCCTATCAGGGGGAGCCACTCTAGTGTCAGCAGTTTCAACAGTAATGAACGTGTCAGTTGCTGTCGCCTCCAGATATGGACGCAGTGCTTGTCGCACTAATGTAACTTCCGCCGCACTGTCGAGCAGCGTCAGTGCCCATGTCAGGTTCCGAAAATGCGTCTGTACTATCTGTGGCATACCTTGCTGTTAGCGCAGCAACTTTCTTCTTTTGAAACGCAAACTCGTCCTGCTTGCCTTTACCGTCAGTCTGACGGGGTTGCTCACGTCCTTGTTGGGCACCCCGACCTTTGCCACGGTCTCCACCACCGGACTGTGAAGCAGATGTTTCCTGTGCAGAACGAGGCGAACGTTGTTCAGAAACCTGAAATCTATCAGGTGACTTAATACTAGATCGATCGCGCAGATCATATGTGCGTTCACTAGTTGACTGTACAGGCGAGGCAGGACGAGACCCCTGTTTCTGTTGCTGCTTTCCCTGTATCTTGTTTCGCCAATTTTGTTTTGGAAAATTTGGGCGTTCGTCTTTACCAGACGAGCTCACCTTAGTTTGCTGTATCAAATCAGGAACTATTACTGTTGGTTGAACACCTAAGGCACTGCGGCCAACAGTTCTATATGCTTCCGCAATAAGTTTTGCGAACTGCTTGGGCATGTCGAGTTCGTCCATTCCTAATTCTACGGCTGCCTCCGCACCGTGATTCTCCTGAAAACGTTTAATAACAGAGGGAAGCACAGACATAGACAGAGTGCCGAAGCACTTCGAGTATGTTGCGGCAAAGACCTTGCCCCAGTTGGCACAATCGGCCATTTCTGGGACTAAGTCTTTCGGCAAACTAATGGTGAGTATCCTGTGTTTCTCCACAGGAGTAGTATGCGGAAAAACCGCTTCCAGTTGATCAAATTTCTCAGCAAGCCAATAAGGTAATTCATCCTTATTTTAGGGGTGCTTGCCCATCACCGAATTAACAATAACAGGACTAATAACCACCGCGTGGTGGTCTGTTGGTTGTCCCGCAACAGCAGGTGCCCCCACCTGCCCGTTGCATGACACGTACTGCACTAAAGCCCTATGCACTGTAATAAGGGCTGTGTGAAGTACACGCAACTCAGCCACCGCCACTTGTAGATAGCGGGGATGAGGCGTAAATCCGGCCAGCACCGGCCATGTGGCCCCTGCAATCGACAAAGGGCCCATTCTAGCCGATGTAACCGCATGGGGAAGGGCGCCATTAAACCAAATGCTATGCTGGCAGGCAGAAATTGGAATTTCTTGTGTCCTATATGGCGTATAGTTTGCAGGTATCTGCGTGGGAGTATAGGTGTGAAACGTATCATCGTCTTCATCCACCACCGGCAAAGTCTCCCAAGAGTAAAGCAACTCATAAGGATATGACGCATCGGCGCTCACGACAAAAATAACGGCCATTCCATCGTCCGGCACACCATACGTCGTCAAATGACGCCACAAAGGCGTACGGCTGTGTGGAGCTATATCGACTGCCATAAGGACACACTGACGATCTACAACTGTTTGAATTAGTAGCACAAGGGTTCAGTAACCTTTTTAATGATCAAGCTTGAATGAACCTATCAGGTAAGTAATAGGTAGGCTAAAATCCATTACTCCCGTTATCCGGAAACAAGAGTGAGGGTGTCGTGGACTAATATAAGCACTACTAAGGCGTTTCAAATCAATAGACCAAACGTTAGGTGCGCCATGTTGCAGGGATTCTGCTCATGCGCAGAACTATGTGCAGGAAACCAGGACCTCAGTGAATTGTGGTGTACCAAAAACTCACCTCAGAACCCAGAACCCCTATCCGGCCAGCATCAGTGAACCATTCGTTATCCGTATTATCACGGAGGTCCCAATGTATAGACAACCCAGAACAAGTGACTTAGAGTACTCTCAGGAATGGTGGGAATCAGAAATACCTGTTCGTAATTATTCTCATAACAGTCCACAACAAGAGTAAACAAAGACATGGTAAAGTTTAAAGAGTTTATTTTATAAACCTCGTGTCCTAAGATGCAGTACTTTGGCTAACATATGCAGACAAATTATTAAAATCAAAAGCATCAGCATTGTTACAATACCATAGAAAATAAAGGGAGAAATCATGTTATAAATGACAGTGGGTTACAGCCACCTTCCCTTCACTAATAAACTAATATTATTATTATACTAATAAAAGGTCTTTAGGCTTGAATGGGGAACCCCATACCGTAAAGATCAGCGTAGTAGGACCACATCACAGGATCAGGTGTTCTCTGCTCCTGGGAAAGCTCTTCTTCAGAATGTATGTTAAACATGCAGCCTGCAATATTAAAAGCACTCGACTTTCAGGTATTTGCAGCTGCGTGCGTGTTATGGCTAAATAGTAGGCCGATCAACCTGAACTCAAAACCATGCATTGTCTAGCGACCCAGACTATTTCTTTACACAATGTTCAGACCAAGGTCGCAGCTCACGGCTAGGGATGTGAACAACAGACAGTTCTCATGAGAGAAAAAGGCGAGCAAGCAGTTTTCAAATAATAACATGTAACTGCAGTGTCGTATGCAAAAGCAGCAAAAAGTGGCAAGATGGCTTTCTAGCATCTAACGTGGTTATGCTAACTTAGCAATGTATGTTTATAAATTGCAACCCTCACTACAGGTAGTGATTGATGTCCTTTATATAGGTGGAGTTGTGGGTGTGTCTTTGTTCCAGGTTTTTTTTGTTGATATTTATTGGCTTTGTCATTGCTTGTTTGGTCCTTTATTGTCTTTTTTGGGGGGGGATTTTCTAGACATGAAGGAGACGTTCTTCTGACCAAGACGGACGCTGATGTTGGCTTGTGCGGGCTTCTCCGCCTCGTTCACGCTGACTTTCTTCTGTGTTTGATATGCATCGGCCGCGGAGATCTCTATTGCTTGGGCTCCCTGTTTTCTGTGCGTGTCGGTCATGCGGCTTAGGCTCTGTGCAAGTCGGTCTGGGTTTACACGCATTGCATCGTACTGCGCAGATCGGACATCGCGGGTACGAGTCGGGTTGGGTTCATTCCGGGTACGTGTCGGTCGGTGCAACTCGAGTCGGTTTTCCGGCCGAATCACTATTTTCCCTACGGCTCGGTCGTACGGCTTGTATTCCATACGTGTCGGTTGTAATTCACATGCGTTGCATTGTATTGCACGGGTCGTACGGCGCCGGTCCGTGTCAGTCGGTATCCGTTCTGGGTCCGTGTTGGTCGGTACGATTAGCTGCCAGAATCTGAATCGGACCCTTAGGGTTAATTCTTGAAGGTGTCTCCATATTTATTGATTAAAATGATAATAGCAACCTTGTATTGCTCTGTGAGGGTAGTCTTTCAGGATAGCTTGTATCATTGACTGTTTGAAGTCTATGATAATTTTGTGAGGGTAGTAGTTATTAGTTTCTTGCTTTAATTTTGTTAGGAGTTCTAAATAGGTAGTTGTTTGGTAGGTAACAGGGCAGACATAAAGGGGATGTTGCTATTGTGGTACTGTCCTTGGAAGTGTATAATTTGTAAAAGGGTTGGGGACATATTTTAAATGTTCCATCCATCATACATGTCTCACAAGTTTGTAGTTTAAGTAGGATTGTGGGAGATGCAAATATTATAATTCTTTTTTCATTAGATTTATTATCCTAAAAAAGGAATTTGTCTTCATTATAAGTTATATAGAATATGTGGTATTTGTACTTCACTGAAATGTTAAGGGCTGGTTGGGTGTTCATAGATGATTTTTTTGTTCTAGTTGTTAATCTTTTAACATTGGGATAGAGTGTAATTGATCAGTTAGGTGTTCTGGAACTAGGGGTAGTATGTCCTTTAGTATTTCAGCAGTAGGTTTTTGAGAGCTAGTGCTAGCTTCCTTAAGAGTCTCAAAAGCATCTCTTACTTCTATTTCTGCTATGTTAGGGTGGTGGTTATGTTATTTGACATTTAATACAGTAGTTTATTTTGTTGTAGCCCTCCCTTAACATGCATTTGCATAACATTCGCTGCATTTCCAATTAATGTTGTTCCCTGTTTCATTTTCCTAGGTGTAGACATATCCCATATAGCACAATAAAAAATGTACTTTCTGTGAAGTAATGAATTTTGCACCTTCAGTCATTTTGATGAGAAATGTATATAGAAAATGTTACATATATTGTAAGGGTGGGCAGAGTTGGTTGAGTGCCACTTTGTGGAATTCCACAGAGTTGTCTAATAACTCTGTGGAATTCCGCTATTCTCCACTCCGTACCGCCCCCTCTGCTGCCACCCACCCCGAGGCCACCGCAGACTTACCTGGTCATGCCGATGCTTCCGTGCCATGCCCGGGCTGTCCTCCTGACTGTCTCCTCTCTCCACTCCAGGCTCATCCTACTCACCTATGCTCCCCGTCACTCTTGGGAGGACTGCGCATGCGCACGCATGTGCAGTCTTCCCAAGAGTGACATCGAGAGTCTGGGAAGTCAGACGAGCCTGGAGTGGGGAGAACTGGAGACCACCAGGAGCAGAGGACAGCCTGGGCAGGGCAAGGAATTACTGGTGTGACCAGGTAAGTCAGAAAGCGGGATGGGTGGCAGGGTAAACTCTGTTATGCCGCAGAGTCGGAGTTTTTTGCTAAACTTCGCTTCCCAGGTGAGCGTGAAGTTGGCAAAACTCTGCATGCTCCACTGCTGTTGCAGCATATTGTGCCCGGGGTCAATAAATTGTAAAAGTTTTTACTGTGGGACAGATTTTTATAAACAAAATTATACTTACATTTTTTAATCTGTAGAACTTTTTTGATGTTGAGATGTTTCTGTTGGTGGTTGGCTTTCGTTGTTTCTTATAATTTCTGCAAAAAAAAAATATTATTTTTATTCATTTGTTTAACACCAATTTCTGTATTTTGGGGTTTGTGTTTTTAGTGGGGCCTTTGGGTTGGGATTAATAATTGTTGCATTAGTATAATTTAATTTATATTTTCTTTTTGTCAAGGTGTTTTTTTTTTGTTTTTTTTTTTAAAACCTTTATTTTAGATCAGTGACACAGCTATTCAGCCGACAACCCGGAGGTACGGCAGCTTTAGAGATTCAACACATGCTTGCGTCCACATATCACTGACAGGAGAGCCAAAGGTTCAATTTTGCATAAACATAAATACAACCCTACACACAAGCAAGGCGAAAGGTACTGTAAACACCAAGAGAGGTTCACATCAGGGGGGACGAGCCCCATCACGTCCAACAGGCACAGTTCTATAGTAAGGGAAAAGAGGGAAAGGCAGAGACTCTAGAAACAATCACATATCAGCGGGAAAGTCAAAGCCGGAAAAAGACTAAGGGGAAAGTTGCTCCTCCGGAGGATCCGGGTCGGGGGGCAGGCATATATCCCCTCTGTACTGGTTCCATGGCCCCCACACAGCGTGCCATTTACGAGGGCGCCCTCGAGCACAATACACTGTCTTCTCCCTAAACATGCTCCAGTCCATGTTTTCCATCCACGCTGTCAATGTGGGCGGCCTATTGGAGCCCCACAGCCGAGCGATTTCGCGCTTGGCTACCATGTTCCCCAGGGTCACCCACTGAGTCTGTGCCGCATTGTGGTCAGTAGGACTCCAGACATTCAGGAGACAACATCGCGCCTCAGGCTGCATAACAATTCCTGTCACCTCCCCCATCACCTCGTGGACTTGCCTCCAGAACTCCATAATCGCACCGCATTCCCAGATAATATGAAGGAAGGTACCCACCATACCACAGCCTCTCTTACATAAGCCCTCCTCGGAGAAACCCATGTGGACCAACCTGGGCCCCGTCACATAGACCCTATGGAGTATTTTAAGCTGCACCAGCCGCAGGCGCGCGGGGATAGCGACCTCTTTGGGAGAAGAAACTGCGTACTGCCAATCCTCATCATCTAGTTCAAGGCCGTCCCTGGTCCATTGAGCGCGCAACCCTAGGAGAAGATCCGCCCGAACATTGATAAGTTTCTTATAAATGAGCGAAATCGTGCTCTCTGGCATGTGACCATCCAGGATCCGATCCTCCAACGGAGAGGACTCGGGCACCTTCTCCCCTTCCACAAGGACTGACCGCAAGGCGTGGCGCACTTGAGCATAACGGAAGAACTCCGTGCTCCCCAGCTCGTATTCCTTCTGCAGCTCCTCGAACGACTTTATCTTACCCTTAACCAAAAGGTCTCCAACCCTGGATATGCCGATCAAGTCCCATTTCTCGAACCCTTTTGTGCGCCAAAGCTTCCCCAGAATCTCGGAGTCAAACAGAGGGGTGGCAAGGGTAAGCTTACCCCTCCAGCCCAGCGAGTCCGTCGCCACCTTCCACACATGGACGGCCACTCTGGTGGGCCCCGTAAGGGTGGGGTCCGACGATTTCGAATACAACGCTCTGTGGTAATTACCCCCACGGAGCAACCAGCGGTCCATGGCGAAGCCAGGGCTCAGCGCCAGACCATAGACACCATGGTTGATCGCGCTCAACTGGGTGGCCCAGTAATAACGTTGAATGTCTGGAAGCGCGATACCCCCGTCGTACCACGGAAGCGTCAACTTGGCGACTGCGATACGCGGACGCCCGTCCCATAAGAGCGCGCGCTGGTGGCTTTCGATCTCACGGAAATAGCTGGCCGGGACCAGGTCAAGAGTATTCTGCAGGGCATAGAGGAAACGGGGAAGGGACATCATTTTAAACAGAGCGGCGCGGCCAAGGAGGGAGAGCGGCAATCGCCGCCAGCCCGCCACATCCCGCCGCAGGCGCGCCAAGGGAGGGAGCAAGTTCTTCTCGTAGCGCAAGATGGGGTCGGTTGAAATATAGATCCCCAAATACAAAAAGCCCTGCTGGGCTATCTGGATCGAACAGTTACGCGGGACAGGCGGGACATCCCCACACAGGACATACAAGTGTGACTTCCCCCAATTAATGACTAGGCCCGAGTTTCTACCGAAAGAGGTCAAGACGTCACAAACCACTATCAGAGATTTCTTAGGCGAGGCAAGATATAACAGAATGTCATCGGCGTAGAGTGAAATACGGTCCTCGTGGTCAGGCGACCAGCGAATCCCACGTATATCCGGGTGCCACCGTATCCACGCCGCCAACGGCTCAAGAGCAAGGGCAAACAGCAACGGCGACAGGGGACAACCCTGCCGGGTGCCTCTCCCGATATCGAACGGTGCCGACGCCCGCCCGTTCACCACGACGCTTGCAAGAGGCCCCTCATAGAGCAGCCTCACCCATCCCACGAATCCAGGCCCGAATTTGGCCAGCACCGCCCACAAGTATGCCCACTCTACCGTGTCAAAGGCCATCGTGGCGTCAAGAGACGCCACAATAGCCGGCTCTCGCATCGTACCCGTCCTGGCAATCACTCCATGGAGGCGTCTAAGGTTTAGTGCAGTGTTACGGTGCGGGATAAAGCCCGACTGATCCGGGTGGATCAAGTCGCCAAGTACCCGGACCAGGTGGTTCGCGAGAATCTTGGCAAGGATTTTCGGCTCGGCGTTGAGGGGCGAGATCGGCCGATAGGAACCACACCTATCCCGGGGCTTTCCGTCTTTATGTATTACCACAATCGTCGCCAGCCGTTGATCGAGCGGAAGAAACCCGTTCTCCCGCACCTCCACGAACATGGCAGTCAAGTGAGGAGCCAACTTATCCGGACAAAGCTTGTACAGCTCTATCGGCAGACCATTTGGGCCCGAAGCCTTGCCGGAGCGCAACGCACGGATAGCACCTGCCACTTCGTCTACAGTGATATCACCATCGAGGTCCTCCCTATCAATGGCGGAAAGGCAGGGCAGAGCGATGTCACGCAGAAGATCACACGAGTCCTCAGTCGGTCTATCCGAGACCGAGGCGTATACCGTACGAAAATAGTCCGAGAAACACCGGACTATACCGTCGGGATCAGTGACAACCTCTCCCCCATCCGTCAACAACTCCGGCACCACACGATTAACCCGCTCCTTTTTGTCCAGCCACGCCAGCAATTTCCCGGCCTTATCACCAACATCATACAACCGCCCCTGCTGCTCCCTGTGGAGGGTCTTGGCGGCATTTGTCACCAGATCCCTATACTCCAATTGCTTCAGGCTCAAATTGTGCAGCGTGGACGTCTCAATATCCCCCTCCAAGGCCACCTCTAAAGCCGCTATCTCGTCCTCCACTTGTAGCACCTCGGCGTCTCTCCGCTGCTTGGCGGCCACTACCAAGGACAAGGCTTCTCCTCTCAGTACAGCCTTAGAAGCTTCCCACAAGGACACCGCGGAGTCAACTGAGCCCTGATTTTCTCGAAAATAGTGGTCAACTGTCTTCAGCAACGCGCTGCGCAGCTTGGGGTCCCGAAAGTACCAGGGATTAATGGGAGCCACCCTGCCCCCCGCCACACGGCCTATGTCCAGACGTGCCCACACCAGTGAATGATCTGATATGCCCCGTGCCATGTGCCTAACCTCAGTTACCAAAGAGGCGTGTCCCGCCAGAGTGAGCAGATAGTCAATCCGGGAGAGACTCCCGTGGGCCCCGGAATGGAAGGTGTATTGTCGCTGAGTGGGGTGCAGCAGCCTCAAACAATCTACCAGGCCAAAAGTATCAATAAAGTCGGGAAGCCACTTCTGGGCCCCCCCGGTATCTCTGGGCGGGTACCTATCTAGCATTCCAGAACCAACCGCATTGAAGTCTCCTCCCACCACTAGCATCCCTTCGGGGAGTTCCAACAAGGCCTTGCCCAGATCAGCAAACGTGGAGGCCTGCAAGGCAGGAGGGACATAAACAGAAACCAAAACCAACGTTCTGCCCTCCCACCTCCCCGACACGGCCACAAAGCGCCCCCTATCATCAGCAATGGTGGAGTCAACCTCAAATGGCAGGGAAGCTCTGACAAGTATGCCCGCACCCCTGGATCCCGAGGAAAACCCCGAGTGAGCAATAAATTTGTAGCCCTTTCTGTTAAGTGCATAACACATATTCCCTATAAGGTGGGTCTCCTGCAAGAGGACTACATCTGGCAAGGTCCGTTTCAAAAATTGCAGGACTATCCCCCGTTTTATACGGTCGCCTAAGCCATTAACATGCCAGCTGAGTACGTTTAAGCCCCTATCCCCCATCCCTGAACACAAAGAGACCCTCCCCCCCCCGGAGAACCACATTCGGACAATTCTGACAATCATTGCTACGCCTTGCAAGAAAAAACAACAACCCCAAACAACAACCCCAACAACCTGAAACCCCCCCCCACCCTGCACCCCTGCGTCAGCTTTCAAAGCCCCCCCAACTTGCAGTGTGCCTGTCGCCCTACCAGAAACAAATCTACAAAAAGCACCCCAAGGGAGGAAAGAGCCCCTATCTTCCCCCCGCCGCCCTCCCATTACTGCAATAAGGTGCGAGTCACTGTCCAGGGCTGAATCGAAGCAGGCCAGCACCAAAGGTATCACTTCTGTCCATCCCGGTCGCCTTCCACCCCATCCACGCTGTCCCGGCCGGGCTGCCGCCGAGGGAGTGTATCCAACCAGTCCCCTGCCATGTCCGGCGATTCGAAGAAGAAAGTCCGATCCTCATATACCACACGCAGCTTAGCGGGGAAAAGCATGGCATACTTCAGGTCCATATCCCTAAGCCGCCGCTTCACCCCCAGGAAACTTTGCCTCTGTTTCTGCACCATCTGGGTGAAGTCAGGGTAAAAGCTCACAGAGGCATTTTGAAAAGGCACCGGGCCTGTCACCCTCGATGCTTGCAGGATAGCGTCCCGATCTCGAAAGTGGAAGATCCGGGCGACAATCGGCCGCGGGGGGGCTCCCACCTTAGGCCGTCCGCCAGGCACTCGGTGAGCCCGCTCCACTGCGAAAAACTTGCCGAGGCCCTTTGGCGCAAGATGATTCACCACCAAATCCTCGACGAGTAGGTCCACGGAGAGCTCCTCCGAAGTTTCCGGGACCCCAATAATGCGCACATTATTACGCCGGGCCCGACCTTCAAAGTCCTCGAGCCGGCGAGCGGAGAGGTCATTCACGGTTCATAGCTTGCGGACCTCGGCCTGGAGTTCCGAGACATCGTCCGCGAGCCCAGTAGTCTTGAGGTCCAGGGACTTGACCCGCTCATTGGTTTTTTCCAGGTCCGCGCAAATCAAGTTGACATCGACCAAAATCATGTGCACCTTGTGCGCCAGGGTCTCGAACTGTCGCCCAATCGAAGATTGCATCCCATCTATGGCCCCCTTGATATCCTGCAATGATAACTCCGAGGCTGGGGATAAATCTACCTTCTGTGCTTCCAGCGACTGTCCCGACCCACCAGGCGACCCCTTCTGCTGGGCATAGCGATCCATATTGTTGGATTGGAAATAGCCTCCCCGCCTGGTAGTCTTAGACTTCGACCTGTCTGCCTCCGATTTGGTCGACATCTCGGACAGCAGGACGGTCAGTCGCAAGAGGACGTCCCTCACTCAGGTAGAGGAGACAGGGACGACTAGGTCTTCAACAGCCAGTCAGGACCGGGTGGAGGTCTTCCAGACAACAGAGGATCTGTATGACGCACTCCCAACCCGGAGCAAACAAAGGGCGAGAAAGCGAAAGTGAAAGTGCAGCGGCATCCGTCCGTCAGTTCACACCTCCCAAGGCCGCTGTTGTTCAATTAGTGGCCGGGCATCCTGCCAACGCAAGCCCCTGGCATCCTTCGGAGGTAGGCTGCAATCTTCCGCCGTGTACAACTTCGGTCCCCGGTGGGCGACCTTGGCCCGGACAACGTCAATCGCCCCAGCAGTGACTCATCTGCAGGATTCCGTGCATGAAAATCAGGATTTAGGACAGGATGATTGCCGAAGGGCGCGAGGGTAGCGGGAGCTCTAGGCTCACGCGGCCATCTTGGTCAAGCGCTAGGCTCCTCCCCCCTCAAGGTGGTTTTTTGATGTTGTTTGTAGTTAGTTGAGTGTTGTTTGGAGTTTCTGTAGAGGAGATATAATTAAAATATATATTACATTACTGATTTAAATATTTTAAAAGTAGTTTACTTATCTTTTAATAAGTTATAACATTAGCTTCATATGTTACTTACTTTGTAAAGTTGAAATCTGAGTTTTCAATGTGGAAGTCTGATGTTGTAGAAGCAATCCGGCAGAGATTTCCCTTATTATTGTGTTTGCTGTTGTAAAAAATAATAATGTTAATTTTTCCTTAGTTTATATAGTGTATGTCTAATTGTTTTGTAAAACTTATTGGATTATTTAAGTTGTAGGTGCTTTTCATTGGTTGGTACTTATGTTTTTCAATTCTTTTGGCAGTTGTTTCCTTATTTAGGAAACGATATTTAATGTTCAGTTAATAGTTTTTTAATTATTTGTTAATTTAAAAGTATGATAGTATATAATTTGTAATTTATATTGTATTGAAGATATGAAAATAAATAGTCATGTAAATATATTCTGTTTGTAAAGAGGAATTAATTTGGTGGTTTTACTTATGTTAAAGTAAATGTATTTATTTATAATTTTTGTAATTTTAATCATGTATGTTAAATATGTTGTGTGTGTTTGTGATATTGTTCATGTTTTTTTTGTTATGTATTGTGATCTTTGAAATATTTTTAAGGTGTCGATATTTTAGTTTTGACGATAACTGTGTGGTCTATATTTTTGATTTCGTCATTTTTGTTATTATGTATGTTTATTTAATTTTGACAATATTAGATTTATCGATATTATTGATATTGATATTAGTTATATCAATATTTGTGTTTGATGATATTTGTGTTTCGATATTTGTGCATTTTTGTAACTAAGTATAGCATATCGATATTTAAGTTATAGATATTTGTGTCTCGATAATTTTGTATGTCAATATTATGAGTGTGGATATTATGTCAGTGATCCGTGTAGAATACTGGTGAACACAACTTGGTTGTATTTTTATCATTAATCATCATGTGAGCAGTGCAGAGTCGAGGGGCCAACTGGCACTTCAAATAAATGCATATATTTGAGGTACACATTTGGTATGGTGTTTCCTATGCCATCAACAGTTTCATTTGAGGGGACCAGGACACCGTCAATCACAGTAGTCAGACATGTCTATGAGTAGTGCATTATATGTACATTGCACAGTCCATTATGAGTCAACATGGTACTCATGGTAGTTGTAGTCATTTCTATCTTGACTTAACAACACTTGAGAAATGGTTAGTATACCACATCTGTTGACAACATGCATTTGCAATGAACTATGTATTTACATGTTTACATATATCATCAATCAATCATTTCATTCAATCTTTTTTGTTTATAGAGCGCACCACTCACCCGTGAGGGTCTCAAGGTGCTTGGGTGGGGTGCTGCCACTGATCGAACAGCCAGGTTTTGAGAAGTCTTCTGAAGGTCAGAAGGTCCTGGGTCTGTTGCAGGTGGGTGGGTAGGGTGTTCCTTGTCTTGGCGGCGAGGTTGGAGAAAGATCTGCCGCTGGTGGTCGTACGGTGGATTCGTGGGACGATGGCGAGGGTGAGGTCAGCGGAGCGAAGCTGGCGGTTCAGGGTGTAGAAGGAGAGTCGTTTGTTGAGGTATGCTGGTCCGGCGTTGTGGAGTGCTTTGTGTGAGTGGGTGAGGAGCTTGAACGTGATCCTCTTGTTGACGGAGAGCCAGTGCAGGTCTCTTAGGTGGGCAGTGATGTGGCAGTGGTGGGGTGTGTCGAGGATTAGGCGGGCAGAGGCATTCTGTATACATTGAAGTCTTTTCTGGAGTTTGGCTATGGTTCCTGCATAGAGGGTGTTGCCGTAGTCCAGCCTGCTGCTGACGAGGGCTTGGGTGACCGTCCTCCCGGTTCCGGTGGGGATCCATCTGTAGATCTTGCGAAGCATGTGGAGGGTGATGAAGCAGGAGGAGGAGACAGCGTTGACTTGATGGGTCATTGAGAGTGATGAGTCCAGGATGAACCCCAGGTTGCGTGTGTGGTTGGTGGGTGTTGGTGCATCTCCCAGCATTGCCGGCCACCAGGAGTCAACCTAGGTGGTAGGGGTGGATCCGAGGATGAGGACCTCCATCTTGTCCGAATTCAGTTTCAGCCGGTTTACGATGGCCTTCATTCCTTCGTGGAGGTTAGTTTTGGCGGTGGCTGGGTCCTTGGTGAAGGAGAGGATCAGCTGGGTGTTGTCGGCGTATGAAACGATGTTGAGGTTGTGCGATCGGGCTATGTTGGTGAGCGGTGCCATGTAGACAATGAAAAGGGTCAGGCTGAGGGATGATCTTTGGGGTAAGCCGCAGGTGATCTTGTTGGCATCGGATCGGAAAGGGGAGGTGGACTCTCTGGATTCTGCTGGTGAGGAAGGAGGTGATCCAGTCCAGCGTTTTGTCCCAGATCCCTGCGTCATGGAGGCGTGTGCATTGGGTGTGGTGGCAAATGGTGTCGAAGGCGGCCAAGAGGTCCAGGAGGATGAGGCCCGCGGTTTTGCCATTGTCCAGCAGGGTCCTTATGTCGTCGGTGGCGGCGATGAAGGCGGTTTTGGTGCTGTTGTTTCTGCGGAAGACGGATTGGGACGAGTCCAGGATGTTGTTCTCCTCTAGGACGTGGGTCAGTTGTCTGTTTACAGTCTTCTCGATGGCTTTTGCTGGGAACAGGAGCAGGGAGATGGGCCGAAGGTTCTTGAGGTCCTTTGGGTCTGCCTTGGGTTTCTTGAGTAGGGCGTTGATCTCGGCGTGCTTCCAGCTCTCCGGGAAGTTGGTGGTCTCGAAGGAGCTGTTGATGATCTTACGGAGTTGGGGTGTGATGATGGAGCTCGCTTTGTTGAAGATGTGGTGGGGAAAGGGATCGGATGGTGAACCGGAGTGGATGGTGTTCATGATTTTGATGGTGTCGTTGACGTGGTTCCAGGAGAGCAGGAGGGTGGTGTGCTTGGGGGGCGATGGGTCTAAAGTCTCGGCATCTGGTGGGGGGGTCTGGGTGTTGAAGTTGTTGTGGATGTCGGCATCTGGTGGTGGGTCTGGGTGTTGAAGCTGTCACGGTTTTCAGAGATCTTGCGGTGGAAGAAGGTGGCTAGGGAGTCACAAAGGTCTTGCAACGGTGGGATGTCGTTTGAGCTGGACGTGGGGCATGCGAGTTCTTTCACGATGTTGACGAGCTCTTTGCTGTTGTGTGTGTTGTTGTTGATGCATTCATTGAAGAAGGTCCTTTTGGCGGTAGAAATGAGTTGGTGGTGTTTGCAGCTGGCATTCTTGAGGGCTGCTTGGTTGTCTGGTGTCTGTTCGTGGTGCCACTTCTTCTCGAGTCTTTGGCAAGTCTGCTTGGAAGCCTGGAGGTTGGTGGTGAACCAGATGGCCCTCCTGATGGTGCATCTGTTGGAGGGTTTCCTGATGGAGGCTAGAATGTTGGTGCAGTCCTAGATCCATTACCTGAAGTTGGAGGCGACAGCGTCGGTGTTGGTGGGATCGGTTGGTGGACCTCGGGCGAGGGTGGTGATTAGCTGGTCTTCGTCGACCTTGTTCCGGCAGCGATGTGGGTGGTTGTATGTGGTGTTTTTCTTGAAGGAGAAGTGGATGCAGTGGTGGTCGGTCCAGTGGAGTTCGGTGGTGTGGCTGAAGGTTGATGTGGTTGCTGGCAGACAAGATGGGGTCGAGCGTGTGTCGGGTGGAGTGGGTGGGTGTCATAACGACGTGTTTGAGTCCGTAGTTGGCAAGGTTGTTGATCAGGGTGGTGGAGTTGCTGCCGTTGGTGTTCTCGAGGTGGAAGTTCATGTCTCCGAGTAGAATGTAGTCTGTGGAGGCAAGTCTGTGCATGCTGACGACGTCGGTGCTGGAGTTGCTGATCTGTGGTCGGGGTCCAGCGGGTCTGTAGACAAGGGTTCCTCTGAGGGTGATGTTGTGATTGATGTGGATCTGGAAGTCTAGGTGTTCGGCCGTGCTGAGGGTGTCTTCGGTGCTGGTCAAAATTATATTCCTGGGGACGATGACGATTCCTCCTCCTGTCTTCTTTGTGCGGTTCCTGCGGGTGATCATGTAGCCGTACGGGATGGCTATGGCGATGTCGGGTGCCGTGGAGGGGTTCATCCAGGTCTCTGTCAGGAAGGCAACGTCCTGGGAGGATGAGCTGAGTAGGTCCCAGAGTTCAATGGCGTGCTTGTGTACAGAGCAGGTGTTCAGAAGTAAGCATCTGAGATGGTTGCGTCCTGCCTTGGTGGGAGGGGCAGAGTGTGCCAATGCTCGGTTGCTGGTGAAGCTGCAGCTTCGACAGGTGTAGGGTCTGTGGGTGCACTATGGGGTGGCCTGGAAGCAGGTGGATGATCGGCCAGTGTTGAGTTTATGGAGGGAGTTGGCATCGTAGCGGCGTCGGGTGTCGAGGTGCTCGCAGGGGCCAGGGGGTCTGGCGCAGGGCACGGTCCAGGCATGGACGGGTGCAGACGGGCTTGCCTTAGGCACGCCTTTGGCGCGCCAGCAGCACAGCCAAGCAATGGCCTGCATTATCAAGGCGAGGTGGGAGGGAGGAGCAGCTGGGAGGCGGGTGCAGGCAGCGAATAGGTGAGTGAGGGGGGCAGGCCGCAGGGGACACAGCGGCGGGAAGGGGAAGATAGCAAAAGACCAGGGTCAAGAGAGATAGGAGCAAAGAGCAAAAAAACCAGAAAGGAATAAGCAATAGAAGTGAAAAAGAGTGGGAGAGAAAATAGAGGGAAAAAAGCGGCAGACAGGTGGAGGGGGAAAAAAACAGAGCTGAGGATTGGCGCGAACTCCCGACAGCAGTGAGGGAGGTAGTGCAGGCACAGATTATTCACCTACAGACAGAATTTCAACATGTGGCATGTTATGGGGATTGATACATGTGATCCACCTGTGCCCTGAAAGAGGAGGCCGCCGATTTAGTCTTAGCGCCACCTCAGGAACACTCTGTTTTGTTGCCTTACTCACCGATGGAAACTGTACCTCCAGTGAAGCGAGGAGATTAGGAAGACCAGGAGTATGGGAAATGTAGAATGAAGGCTGGAGAGTGAAGCACAGGGAAGTTTGGGACAGGTGAAACAAATGAGACCCAATGACCCAGTTTCTTGACCTCCCGCAGCTCCATGGCTCCTTAACAGTTATATTTGTGCCTAGTGGTGTGGCTGTCTTCTAGGCTGCAGGCTGAAGTGCAGGAGCTCACTACAAAGTTGCAGAATACAGTTGAGCTCTGGCCAGGGAGACCAAGGAGATCGCTGTGGGTCTCCTGCTGGGTTTCCTTCACTTTTCTTTTGCTCTTCTTTTTTTTTCTTAGTCCCCAACTTGGGCCTGTTACTTCTCCCATGATGGTTTAACACCGGTAGTCTCCTGATTTAACTTTTGTTGGCTCCTGCGGCAACCTGATCGACTGGTGGGTAAAATGTCTGCTTTAGGTTGCAGGTTGCTGATTATTTTTCACAAGTTGCAAGATGCAGGATTGTGGACAAGTGGGGAGCAACATGCCACCGCAGGCTGCACCCAAACCTAGATGGACCACCTCCGTGGGCCGTTGGAAACTCACAGTCCGCAGCCACCTACCACCAGCGGCCATACTTGTCCACTCTCCCATACTTACTACCACCCCGCACTTGCACCGCTGACAATATTATTGTTGCAGTGTTGCTGGTGTGTGGGATTATTGCATTGTGCAAGGGTTAGTGGAAAGATTCAAGGAGGACGGGAGAAACAAAAGGAGAAACTAGCGGCCCCAGCTCAACTTGCTCGGCTCACTCACTCGCACAGACTCCTTACCTCGCATCACACCACATTGCAGGGAGTCAAATGGGCAGTACATGAGCTGAATTCAACATTTGACTAGGATCACACATTGTGGTAATGTGTAGAAGTTTGGATGGTTGCCGCCTACACTGGAGTTACATAGTGCAGTCCAACCACCAGATGTCTATATTTCCCTTTCTCTACATTCACCATTGCAGCCCATATACCCCTCCCTAAACAACCCAACCCAACTCGCATCTGTGCAACCCTCATACAAATCAATTTCTACGCATTTTGAGTCTTGTGATATTGCTTGAGTGTTTTCATGTCATGAACGTACAATCCAGTTATGGCTACTCTACTTTATATGACACAATATAGTCTATTATGTACACACTGCACTCATTTGCCATACATTTAGTTTCACCCTTTCACTAGCCAACTTGGTGTGATATGGTATGCTGTAAAATGTCATATGTGAACATATTGAGGAGAGGGACACCAGTGATGCTGAACACATACAACATACTGCTGACATTTTATGAGCATGAGCATTCAGGTACATCGTTCTTGGGTTTACTCACCAGGGTCCTGCAACCGCCCAGTGTGTTTTTCCTGACCATATGTCAAAGCCAACCTTGCAGCAGATTTCACTGTGGGGACAGGATTCCTGGATGACATAATTGGGCAGTTGCCACATGTGATGCAGTGCATTTCAGGGCACAGTTCACAGTTCTGGTCCTGTTGATGTGAAAGATGTGATATGTCAATGACTTGTCGGCTAAAAATGTAGGATTTGGACCTTCTCCTGACCACTTACTTAAATGTTTGTAATGGTGGTATGGATTGCTGTGGTTGATGTTGTTGCATCCAAGCAGATGCAGGGACGTCTGCTACAGTGATTGACTGTACTCTGGCTGCATGTGTCAATAGAGGAGAACAGAGCAAAGTCAGCAAACAAAACATTTGCATTCTGCAACTTGTCACAAATGTCCTCATTGCAACTACATGCTATCAGTAATGCTAAGTGGAAGGAGCACTTTGTATATTGCTATTTACCCGTGTGAGGTATATACACCAGCATGACTGGCCCCCTTTTTGTGATAGAGGAAATGGGATTTGTCATTTCCATCACAAAGGTTTCTGGGACTTATAGTGCAACTTACAAAGGAGAAACATAAGGCTCTGACTCACAATGCTTTTTACACCTATTTGGGACACCATCCATAGTCACAATTGTGGTGCAACGAAGACAGACATTTCATCTCCATAACGGCTGCCTACTGTGTGCTGAAAGGGGGGAAACTGTGGAGCCTTTTGAGGTGCCTGACAATGAACTCGAACATCATGGTGGTCTCCTCCTCAGTAATATTTTTCTCCTCCTCTGGGATAGCATTTTTTGAAGCAAGGTGCAGATCAGGCAAGCAGGATCTCTATGTGGCCAAACCTGGGCTCTGTTTGTGTACTGCTTTTATTTGGTCTGTCATGCAGGACTTGCAGGTGGTGTCAATTGACTGCAGTTGTATGTGATTACACATCATCAGGTCCAAGTCAGAGATTCCGGCCTGCGTGCAGAGATTCCGGCAGGGTGCGGAGATTCTGGCTGGGGTGTTGAGATTCTGGTCTGGGCGTGAATATTCTGGCACGGGTGCGGAAGTTCTTGCCAGACTGTGGGTGAAAAGATACGACTCGTAAATGGGTTCTGTAAATACCAAATGTCGTATATGACTTTTGTGAATACAAAAGACTGTGAAACTCTAATATGGTTGCAGGACTACCAAGAAGTCAAAAATATTGTTGACAGAAATTTTGAAGGTAATGTTTAGAGTTGGCTAAAATAAGTTTGTACAATATATTATTAGCATGAATATAACATAGATTTTGTGGTTAATTCTGCATGATTGTTGTGATATTTGTGATTTTTTTAATAAAACGTTTTTGATGTGCTTCTGCATTTATTTATAAAATGTATTTGTGCATTAATTCCTTTTTATGAATTTATGATAAACTATATTTTAAGAGTGAGATGTTGAGTTGGTACAGGACAACTGTGTGTAGATTTTTAAAGTGTATTTGTACAAATAATGTTAAATTTAGACAAATTTAATGTTTATATCTTCTAAACAAATTACACAGATATTTAAATTTGAAAATAGTTCATGTAACGTATTGTGTTTTTTTAAATGTTGTATTTGAGAATCATTTTCAAAGTTGTGTTAAATATTTAGGTTTATAAAAATATATATTTTTTAAAAGTGTATTTAGCTATTGATTATTTATTTCTATCATTGTATTATTATGTTATGCAAATTCAATATGTATGATCATTAAAAATTATATATGTTATCTATTATCTTATTTAATGTAGGACCTTTCATATCATTCAAAATATATTTATTTCATGATTTTAAAATATATATAGTTTTCTAAATCAACGTTTTGTTTTGTGCGTAGTGTATATTTTATTTGTATGTGTTTTGAATAAATGTAGTCTTTTATTTTATGTAAAATATGTATTTATATATAATTGCAACGGGTGTGGATTATATTTCAACATCTTTTAGTTGATTTAAAATGTATAATTTTAATTTTAATTATTAACTTTTATTTAAATAATGGTACGCTTTAAGAAAGGAAATTGTAAATCGAAACGTTTTTAGTTTCCAACACCTTCCCAAAAATGGTGCACTTTGGAGTGGGAATAATAAATGTAAGCATTTAACTATCCACCTTCTTCAAAAGTAAATAGTTGGATTGTAAATAGAATATGTAAGTTCAATACAAACCAACAACTTTCCAAAATAAGTGAGTGTGAATAGTAGATATAACCTCTTTAAAGTCCAAAGCAATAGTCAATCTACCTCTTTAGTGTCCAACACTTTCATAAACATTATATAGTTTGGAGTGGGAATAACACATGTCAATTTTATACTTCCCGAAAGTGTTTTAGATTGGAGTAGGAATAGTAAATGTAACCTCTTTAGTGATCAACGCCTTTCTAAAAATAGTTTTGATTGGAGGGAGTATAGTTAATTTAACCCCTTTAGTGTCCAAAACCTTCCTTAAATTAGATAGTTTGGATTGAGAATAGCATAAGTACGTTTTTTTTCCAATTCTTCCACAAAGTACTTTCAATTGCACTGTGAATAGTAAATATAAGCTATTTACTGCCTAAATATTTCTGGAACAAAGTGTATTTTGGAGGAGAATAGTGTCTTGATTTTTTGTAGTTTGAATTTGTTATAATAGTAAACAACAAATGAGAAGGTTTTAATGTTTTTAAATTTTGATTTCTTATTAATTTCATTTAATGTATATACATAGTGTACATACATTTTTGATAATAATTATTTTTTGTTATAGTGGTACATTTGTATCTGTTAAATGTATATATCTTTTAGCAGTTTTACCATATTAACATTTTAAAAACAAATTCCAAACATGTTTTTTATACAAAAGTATTCCATTCTATTTGTATTTTACAGCCAGTTTTTACTATTACCTGCAATGGCCACCCAACACCTGCCCTGCCAGACTCACAATATGCATGAATGGAGGTGCACAGCACTGTCTGTTCCTGGTAAGAGTATCAGAACATTGCATGACATGTGCATTTAGAGGTCACGCACAATTTACTTGCTCACAATTACATGCCCAATGACTTTGTATACAACTGTGTGTTTTTTCATTCAAGAGTAGGCACAGTTCAGAATGATTGTCCGCACCACCACTGATCGAGAAGGGTCAATATTGGTCACCCCTATATTATCACACCTAGGCATTCTACACTGTTCTAGGCAGCTCTAGGAGGTTCCACATTGGCCAAACCTATACTAACACACTCTGCCCTTCTAGACAGTTCTAGAAGGTTCCGTTCTAGAAGGTTCCTAAACACCTGTTGCTGTGAGTGGCTATTTTGGCCAACCAAGTCAATATAAGCCATACCCATTGTCACACACATTGCTAGGCAATCTGTGACTCGGGCTAAGAAGCAAGTGGACGTCAGAGGTAATACTGAAGCTACTGCCCTCAGCCGAGTGGCAGTAGGAAAAACCATCCAGCAATGCGGATTCAACAGCATAGATGAACCCGCCTACAGCGCTGCTCCGGCAGCATCACAGCATCCAGGAGCACTCTGTGAGGGCTGCAAGGCTCTCACAAGCCTGCTTCATCAGACAACAAAGGAATCCAGATCTGTCACACAGATTTAGAACTGTGAGCACAAGCCTGAAATGGGAATGCACGCTGGGTGTGCCTTCAAATTAGAACAGTTTCATGTGCAACAGATTGTTAGTGACTGCCGGCATACTGCACTCTCGACACAGCCCCTTCAATGCAGGATTGTAGAGACTGATTTATGTATATATATTTGTTTATTGTTACCTTGTCATACTTTAATATTCGGGACCGCGTAGGGGACAGGGCCCTACCCCTGTCTATCTTGGTATTAGCAAACCGCAAATTGTAAATGCGGTATGTACGAGTGCTTTATATATCGTTCTAGCTATGAATGCACTGTGTACACGTTATTCTGCTTCACTACGCGGGTTCCATTTTGGAAGCGGTGGCCATCTTGTCATTGCCCTCACATAGGCTATAATGGAGCAAATACGGGCCTCACAGTACATGTGCTTTCCCGTGACTTCTCTGTGACCTGGGCAGCTGGCTCTGCTGCCCCAGGTCAAAGTGGTCTCACAAGCTCCCCTTCCTGTCCACCTGTGATTAGCATCAGGGCTTGACCCATCATAAAACCCTTTCATTCTACACGAACCTCCGGCTAATCTCTTTCACACCTGCTTGTTCCTGCTTTATGACTTGTTTCCCAAAACAGGAGATGCTCATGTTTATTGGGGGGGTCTATTGATATCCGATGTGGGATCTGAACCTTACTGTGTAAATCATTGTGGGCTGGCCGAACTGGAATGTGGGATGGTCATCATGACTCTGCCTTTTCCTTTGAAATTTATACATGTAATGGCCATATCATAAAACCTAGGAATGTATGCTTGAGGCAGGGAAAACTGTATTTAAGATGAAGTCCGTTTCTATGATTTTCAGCAGTCTCCTGAGAACATACACGCTGTTGTACTTCTAGGATACCTGTAATTGGTCTGCAGCCAATAAACGATCTTTGACTTCGCCCAGAAGACTCTGTGTTTCTGTAGGTCTGGAACAGGGTGAACCCAGAAGTCATAGGGTG
Organism: Triturus cristatus; assembly: GCF_964204655.1. Taxonomy (NCBI): domain Eukaryota; kingdom Metazoa; phylum Chordata; class Amphibia; order Caudata; family Salamandridae; genus Triturus; species Triturus cristatus. The sequence continues at coordinate 28,889,135 of NC_140587.1, forward strand.
TGTGCCCCTGCACCGCTGGGTCTAAAATACCCAGTACTTCAGTTTGGCGCCCAACTCGGGACGATTTCAGCGGTACCAGTCCAAGCCAGAGGTTCGTGAGGAGCTTCGTGTGGAAATTCCGGAGGAAGGCCGCCACTGCATCGACCCCTGCATGTCGACGTGGTCCGAAAGTCTTTTCTGCGAGGTTCTCCGCGTCCCGACGGCTACGAAGGACTGCTGCCCTGATTAATCGACCTGTTTTGGACCCTTGACGAGTTTGAGAGAGCGAAACAATCGAGAGAGTCTTCTGGTGACGCCATCGATTCAATATTCAGTTAAGTATATGTGGAGCGTCTCCCATTTGTTTGGTATCCTTCGGGTTCGTTTGATTTGGTAATTTGGTAATTTGGAGTTTGCAAACGCCAAAGCCAGAGGACTCGTGTATTCACGAGACTATCGTAATTGATAATCCTTTGACGTTTGGATCTAGACTAGTGAGCAAAGATGCCTGGTTCTAGAATATTTGGTAGATTATTCTGTTTGGGTTGTGGAAAAGATTTCCAGCTGGAGGAAACATGCCCGGTTCCTCCGGTTGGAACTCCAACTTATGAGCTCTATGTAAAACATGGCGTAGGCCCCATTGCATATAACAAAGTATGGATCCACTACACCAGGAAAGACGGTGTTTTAAAATGGCCCCAAAATGGTAGTTTCGATACCGATATTTTAGATAATTTGGAAATTAAATTGTTCAAAAAGAAAGCCCGGTCGGCGATGTTTGACTCTTTCCGCTTATGGCGAAAGGAAGCCAAACAGAAGGAAATTAAGCTAGCGAAAAGGAATAAAAGGGAGAGAGGTATGACAGTAATGCAAGCAGCTGTACAATTTAAAGATAATGAGGAGGAGCAGATGAATGAGCAATTTCACAGGCAGCGTAAGTTAGGGATCGACAAATGTTACCCAGCTTTGCCACACTCTAAGCAGAATGAGTTAGAAGAAAAGGAGAAAGATCCCCTGATGTCGCATTTGTTGAGTTCGCCGCCCCCGTATGCTCAAAATGCCACCGCGCCTCCCCAGCTTGTGAATATGCCACCTCCAGTTAATATACTGCAAGCCTTGCCGCAACCGCCAGCTGCTTTGCAGCCGGCTCCTATCCCTGTAGCGCAGCCCTCTCAAGGGCCGCTAGTTGTGCTTCCAACTGCCCCCGCACTTCCTGCGACTTTGTCCAATTCAGCAGCTGCCTCCCCTGACACTTTTCCTTGCACCACTCCAGTACCTGTTTCTACATCCTCTTTTCTTCCCTCTGTTGTTCCCCCTGTTTTCGCCTCAGCTTCTCCTTCAGCGCGACAGCATTTAGCTAATGTGGTTACTACGTTAATGTCGCCTCTCTTTGAGTCATCTGGTGCGACTCCTGGTTTACAGCGTAAGCAATTGCGCAGTCAATTGCCTAACCCTGATGAAAAAAAGGTAATAGATAGCATGGCGCGTAGATGGATTGTTTTCCCTTCATTGTATGATGTGGAATCAGTTGTCAACGTTTTCCATCAGTGGGATGCCCCAAAACAGACATATGTGTTTGAGAAAATGTGCGAAATTCTCTGTGAAGAATTGGAGGATAGTGGTAAAGACCCGAGCCCGCAGGAGTTGTGTAGAGTGAGGTTTGATTTTGGAACTGGTATAATTGTGGATCGCGAGGTAGATAAAGCAGTTGCGGTTGTATTGTCCTTCAGGAATGATGATTGTCAACAGTCGCTGTTTGAACCTGATGTCTCTGTGGGAAAGAGGGTAAAAGCACGCCAATATCCGATGCGTGAGGTTCCCCCAGTTTGGAGACCCGCTGATGCAAATGCTAATCCACCTGTCGTAGCACATTTCCAGCGTATTTGGGTACATGTTCCATGGAAAAGATCTGAGGTGTTAGCACTCAAGCAGTCATTGCCTGATCCCCGTAAAAACCCTACTGGTTATTATAAGGAGTTGTCACAGACTGCAGAATCGTGTGTAATGAATCTGGCTGATGTAGATATGCTGTTTGGGAATGTGGTTCCACAGCCTTTGTGGGGATCCATACGTAATACGGATCATGCTGCAGAACTAGGAGACACATGTGCTAATATCATCGCTGCTGATGCTAGACAAACTGGTGGTGCGAAACCTGAGCCTTTAGTAGCAGAACTGCCTGGTAGAATCATCACGTATGTGAAGACAATAATGCCCGCGATGCGCGTAAATTGGGACAAGCTATCTGCATGCAAGCAGAAGAAAGATGAGACAGTGTCAGACTTCTTTACTAGGTTTGAAGAAACGTTTGTTGACCACAGTGGGCAAGATATGAGTACTGAGGGTGGCCAACGGTTGTTTGTGGATAAGTTTGTGCAGAATCTACTTCCTGACCTCTGTAAAAAGTTAAAAGATTCAGAAAGTTCTTGGGCTGTTTACTCTTCAGCGCAAATACTGGCTACTGCACAGTATTATGAAAACAGAGATAAAGACGAGAAAGATAGGACAGAAAAGAAAACGAAGGAATTAAAGACAAAGGTCCTTTTACAGCAGGCCTATCCACCACGTGGAGGTCAGAATAATTATAGGCAACCCCAAGGTGTCTATCACCAACCCCAACAATTTCAGAACAATCAGCAAATGAACGGGTATTATCAACCACGTGTCCCTGTAGGTCCCAACCAATGTTCATACTGCAAAGAGGAAGGTCATTTTAAATATAATTGCCCTAAACTAATGCAGCGGAACGGTAATGCGTATGGCGCAAGAGGTAGGGGTGGTCAGCAAGCTCCTAGAGGCAGAGGGCGTGGAAGTGTTCCCCAGAACGCGCGTCCTCTTCCGCCCCAAAGCGCCATTAATAGCTTTGATCAGCAAGCCAATGCGACTAGTAATACGGCTCAGTATTATAATAATGATTATTATGCAGAGGACGGTGATGCAGAAAGTAATGATTACTAGGACAGCCGTAGACAGAGAGAGGGAGTTGTTTCAGTGCCAGTGGATCAGAGTGGACCGTATGTTAAGGTAACTACAGCAAATGTAACGGAGCCCTTTCTGCTAGACACTGGTGCTGCAAAGAGTTCAATCATGCATTCAAAACTCCCTGGCGCACCTTTGTCTGGCGATATAAATGTTTCAGTTGGTTTTTCTGGCGACCCGGTTAGGAACCCGATTTCTAGTCCCATGTCACTTTCTATTGGGCCTTGCGAGCTGAAAGCACCCCTGATTCTGACGACAGGTTGTGGTGAGAATTTGCTAGGATTAGATTTGTTGAAAAGATTGCACGCTACACTGTATTGTTCTCCTTCAGGAGTACAACTTACATTAGGCAAGAAAGTAATTTCCCCGATGTACTTGTCTAAAAATACAATGCCACCTGAATTGTCATCCCTTCCGGATGCCCTTTGGGCTACCGGTCCCAATGATGTGGGCCTCTTGGAGATACCGCCATACGTGGTGACTTTAAAGGCTAATGTCAGACTGCCACGTATTCCCCAGTACAAGATCTCTAATGAAGGCCAGAAAGCATTGTTAGACATTGTCAGCGACTTGATTAATAAGGGTGTGATTGAAGAGACAAGAGGCAACGTTTGCAATAGTCCGATTTTACCTGTCTTAAAACGAACGGACCCTTCACAGCCACCTGTTTACAGATTTGTGATTGATCTTAGAGAGGTTAATAAGATTGTTGTGCCACAGTTTCCAGTTGTCCCTGATATAACTGCCTTGTTAACGATGATTCCAGCCTCTGCTGCATGGTTTTCAGTGATTGATTTAAAGAATGCTTTCTTTAGCATCCCAATTGCAGAAGAGAGCAGAGACATTTTTGGCTTTAGTCTGGGAGGCCGAAGCTTCCGCTTCAAACGCGCTCCCCAGGGCTACTGTGAGAGTCCATCCATATACAGTCAAGCTTTGAAAGCGCAGCTTGATGCACTTGTTTTACCTAATGGCGCTATTCTGATTCAATACGTGGACGATTTACTAATCGCCGCGGATACTGAAAAGATCTGCAAAGAAGCCACATTGTCATTATTGCGCCATTTATCTGCTTTCCATCATAAAGTGTCTCTCTCTAAGCTGCAATATTGTCAACAAGAAGTGACAGACTTAGGTCATCTCTTATCGAAGGAGGGAAGGAAACTGACCCCAGAAAGACTTCAAGCCATTGCACAGTTGAGTGTGCCAAGAATACAGAGAGAAGTACGTGCTTTCTTGGGCATCACTTCATACTGTAGGCATTGGATCCCTAATTTTTCCTTGTTGGCAAAACCTCTGTTAGCCTTAACATGCAAAGACACACCGAATCCTATCCCATGGTCTGAAGAGTGCCAGAAAAGTTTTGTGGAATTGCGCAATGCATTATGTTCAGCTCCTGTGTTGGGTACTCCTGACTACAGCAAACCTTTTACGTTGTATGTTCACGAGAAAGATGGATGTGCGTTGTCAGTGTTAACACAGCCTTTTGGCGACAGACTGCGCCCATGCGCATATTTTTCATCAACCTTGGACCCTGTAGCGAGGGCATTGCCAAGCTGTCTGAGAGCGACAGCTGCTGCAGCAATGTCTATCCGACAATCTGCTGGTTTGGTAATGGACAACACATTGATCGTTATGGTTCCACATGCTGTAGACACATTATTAAACAGAACCAAGACACAACACTTGACTAGTGCGCGATTATCGGGCTATGAGCTTACACTGTTAGCAAATCACATACACATAAAGAGATGCAACACGCTGAATCCAGCTACGTTATTGCCACATCCAGCAGACCTAGATGAGAGTGAGCAACATGACTGTCTGTTCAGAACGGAAGAAGAGACGAAAGGGAGAGTAGATCTAAAAGATACTCCCCTGACTGAGTGTGATGGTACTTTATGGGTGGATGGTTCGTGTTTCAAGCTCCCCAATGGTGACACGACTGCTGCATATGCTATCACGACTTTGCATACGGTTGTGGAAACTGCACGAGTGCCACATAATTCGGCCCAAGCAGCAGAATTAGTCGCCCTCACGAGAGCATGCGTGTTGTCCGAAGGAATGAGAGTGAATATATACACAGATAGCCAGTACGCCTTTGGCGTGGCTCATAATTTTGGGCGTTTGTGGAAAGAACGTGGGTTCCTGACGTCGCATGTAGCTAAAATTCAGAATGGCAAGCTGGTGAATGATCTCCTTGAGTCACTGACCCTACCGTTGCAAGTTGCGATCATGAAATGCAGTGCGCACAGGAAAGTTATAGATGATGTTGGACGTGGGAATGCGTTTGCTGATGAGACCGCGAAAGAAACAGCACAGAATGTAAAGACTAGAATGTATGTTGCAGGCCCCGCAAGATGGGTTGACGATGTTGGGATGTGTGAAAACACAATAGAGAGTGTGAAGTCGCTTCAAGCTGAAGCCACAGAGAAAGAGTTAAGCAAGTGGAGAGAAAGTATGGGTAAGTTGGATGAGAATGGTTGTTGGATTGATCTGACAGAACATAGGCGATGGTTGTTGCCTGACGCATATGTACTCCCAGTGGTTACTATGGCACATGGAATGGCACACATCAGTACGAAAGGTATATGCAAGTTGTTGGCTCCAGTATGGCAAAATGCTGGGATTCCCAAGTGTGCAGAGAATGTGGTCAAGAATTGCATGGTATGCTTGAAGTACAACCCTGGTAGGGGAACCCCAACTCCAGCTGGTCACTTTGCACCCCCATCATGTCCATTCGAAGTTTTGCAGCTGGACTTTATTCACATGGAAAGATGCAATAACCTGAAATATGTACTGGTGGTTGTTTGTGCTTTCTCAAAATGGATAGAGGCTTATCCTCTGAAAGATAACACTGCCCTATCCACAGCCAAAGCCCTTATGAAAGAATTTTTCCCTAGGTTTGGAATGCCAAGAATGGTGTGGTGTGATAATGGAAGTGAGTTCGTGGGTAAAGTGATGAAGAATGTATGTGAAGGTTTAGGCATCCAGCAAAAGTTCCACACTGCAAATCACCCCCAATCAGCTGGACTAGTAGAGCGCTACAATGGAGCCTTAAAGCTCAAGCTGGCCAAAATCCAGGCGAGCACCGGTCTTAAATGGCCTGACGCTCCGCCTTTAGCACTCCTGTCCACCAGAATGACCATACACTCACGAGTGGGACTTAGTCCTTACGAGGTTGTTTTTGGCCGCCCGGCCAACGTATGGGGTGTACCGAGGCCTATGAAATTTAGTGAGATTGAGCATCCAGTACTACTCGATTACCTGTATGATTTGACTGTTAAACTGCGTGTTTTGCACCAACAGGTACATGATACTCTTCCTCAAGCTTCTGAAACTCCTGGACACCCTATCAACCCTGGTACGTGGGTGCTAGTCCGAAACTTCCAGCGCAAGAGAAACGACGAGCCTCGCTGGATCGGCCCTCACCTTGTGCTTTTATCGACAAGATCAGCGGTGCAAGTAAAAGGGAAGAAGCACTGGATCCATGGCACCCACTGCAAAGTAGTCCCCTTGCCTCTGCCATATGACCGGTGGGTCCAGGAGGGTATCGCCGACTCTGAGGCAGACACTGTACCTCGTTTTATACCGTTCAGTGAAGCACGCATAAGAGGCACAGTTTCAGACCAAGAGAGTGACAATATTCTGCAAGAAGCTGTGCCACCATCAAATCGACTGGACACCACTGAGCCTGAACTTTTGTTCCAAGACCAGACAGTACCTGGCCGTCTCCGCTATAATTTGAGACCAAGGCCCATGGACAAATAAAGATTTCTTTACTATTTCCTTTTTGACATTTTTGGCTCCCCCATCTGAAGGACTTTCTTGATTTTTGTTTTTCGAACCACCATCCGGGTTCAGCCGCAGGGTCGCGGTGCCAAGACTTTGGGGTACAGGCCGAAGACGTTAGGTCAACGGTTCTGGTTGGTCTAGGGCGTTTCCCTGGACTGACAGGCATACTCCTTAGCAGAAGAAACTCATCCGCCGCGAGCGGCCCGTTTAGAGGATGGAGTTTTTTAAGATGGAGAGACCCGTTGAGGAAATGAACTCTAAAGCAAGGATGTGTAGAACTGTAAAAAGTAAATGTTTTGTATTTTTGTGCCTATTTACACTGTGTAGTATCATAATGTTTATTGTAGGATTTGTGTTTTTCTCCGCTCAAAAGCCCATTGCACCCACTGTACAGCCTATACCTCTTTCTACTGCCTCCTCTCACTCTTTTCACCCTTTGCCTGAGCACGAGCAGACCAGACGATCAGAGTTTGTAAATAACTCGTTTATCCAGCTCTTGCACCAGCACCAACTAGTAATGAATACGACTAATTGCTGGGTGTGTGGGTTAATGCCACATACCATTAACAAGGGTATTCCTTATTTGGTGCTGCCATTTAGTTACAATGGATCGTCATGGGCATTCCAGACCATGTTTCTCTATGCTCTAGATACGTACTCCCCTCGCCAACCGCGTTCCATCAGACCTATCACCAATAATAAGGCTTTGATGAAAGGAGTTGCCGATATGAGTAGGGATATCGATGCATACTCATCCATTCCCAAGGAAGAATTGAGACCTTATGTAGGATGGAATGCGACGGGGTATAGTATTAGTCTGGGTGAAAGACAGCGAAAAATCTCATCCCCAATCTGGGTCGTACCCCACATGGGTCGGTTCTGCTTACAGGGTAATGGTCAGAATACTAGAGCTCAACTGGGAAGAAGTGACTGTACTGAAACGTACACTTTCCCGTCACAGTTTTCCCCTGCGTTTTTGGCTGCCAAGGGTACATATTTCATCTGCAATGACCGAGCATATACATGGCTGCCTCCTGATTTCTCGGGCACATGTTATATTGCAAATCTGCTACCGCCTACATTTACTGCTGCCTCTGATTATCACAAGACCAGAGTTGTGAGAGGTGTGATTAGTAAGGAGGATACTGCCGGTTAAGAAGCGGGAGACTTCTTTTTGGGTTTCCTGCCGTTTTGGGGACCTATGGTCAATAGTAGGAACCTGCGACAACTGACACGTGTGGTTGAATCCACTGTAAATGTAACGGCTGGTGCCCTTGGTAATTTGACAGCTGAGCTCCAAGCGGATCGCCTTATGACTTTGCAGAACCGCATGGTTCTAGACGTTATTCTTGCAGACCGCGGTGGGGTATGTAAGGTTATTCAATCTAGTTGCTGCATTTTCATACCAGATAACGCTCCAACAGTGTATCAAGCCATCTCCAAACTCCATAAAATATCTGAATCCATACACGTGGATAAAGGAGATTGGTCACTGGTGGGGTGGTTCTGGGAACTGATATCTGCCTGGGGTTGGAAAGTTCTGATGGTCATTGGAATGATCTTAGCCATTCTTTTCCTGTTCTGTCTGTGCATACAGTGTGCTCCTGCGATATGTGGCCTCTGTGCTACCTTATGTGTAAGGAAACCTGTATCGAGGGACGAGCTAAGTAATAGGATGATGCTACAGCAACATCTCCATGACTTTGCGAACATTGACCTAGACTCGGACTGAGATGAGTATAGTGATTGCCTATGTAAGGGCAAAAGGAGGGTCTGTCGTACTTTAATATTCGGGACCGCGTAGGGAACATGGCCCTACCCCTGTCTATCTTGGTATTAGCAAACCGCAAATGGTAAATGCGGTATGTACGAGTGCTTTATATATCGTTCTAGCTATGAATGCACTGTGTACACGTTATTCTGCTTCACTACGCGGGTTCCATTTTGGAAGCGGTGGCCATCTTGTCATTGCCCTCACATAGGCTATAATGGAGCAAATACGGGCCTCACAGTACATGTGCTTTCCCGTGACTTCTCTGTGACCTGGGCAGCTGGCTCTGCTGCCCCAGGTCAAACTGGTCTCACGAGCTCCCCTTCCTCCGTCCACCTGTGATTAGCATCAGGGCTTGACCCATCATAAAACCCTTTCATTCTACACGAACCTCCGGCTAATCTCTTTCACACCTGCTTGTTCCTGCTTTATGACTTGTTTCCCAAAACAGGAGATGCTCATGTTTATTGGGGGGTCTATTGATATCCGATGTGGGATCTGAACCTTACGGTGTAAATCATTGTGGGCTGGCCGAACTGGAATGTGGGATGGTCATCATGACTCTGCCTTTTCCTTTGAAATGTATACATGTAATGGCCATATCATAAAACCTAGGAATGTATGCTTGAGGCAGGGAAAACTGTATTTAAGATGAAGTCCGTTTCTATGATTTTCAGCAGTCTCCTGAGAACATACACGCTGTTGTACTTCTAGGATACCTGTAATTGGTCTGCAGCCAATAAACGATCTTTGACTTCGCCCAGAAGACTCTGTGTTTCTGTAGGTCTGGAACAGGGTGAACCCAGAAGTCATAGGGTGTGTGCCCCTGCACCGCTGGGTCTAAAATACCCAGTACTTCAACCTGTCCCCAAGAAATGCAGGCAGTGATCATGTTCGAGATACCTGACAACCTGAGACTGCGCAACCTCATCGAACCAGGCTTGCTCTTTCCCTAAAACAAGTTATCCTTGTGCACAAAACTCAACCTAGAGACTTCTAAATCTGGGTCTCAGTGCATGTCCCCATGGTATAATTTGAAGAGAACACATTAGTCCCCATTCATATCTTAGTAAGGTGTGGTCAAGTATACCAACAGGTAATTAACATTGGAGTGTGTGTGTGTGTGTGTGGAGTGTGACAGCGTGGAGGGCCTGAAGGGCGTGTAAAAAAGCAGTATTATGAACACACCTTATCCCACCAGAGTTCCTGGCCATGTGCAACAACGCCAAGAGGCTAAAGCAGATGAAACCCTAGCATAACACTGTGTTTATTGGTTGGTCATCTATTATTTTGTCCCTTCCCTCATTCCCTTCTCTTGTTCTCAGTGGTGAGCTATAAAGCTCCTTCCGAGGAACTTTAAAGTGCGTTCATGGACTATAGTCGAGCATCGCTCCTACTGGGTTTGAAGATCCAGGTTAGTGCAATTGTACTATAATGATTATATATGACTGCTCTTCTTTTCAAAGAGTTAATCTCTTTATCTATATGGTTTTAGGGGTAAGGGTGGTGGGTGGGGGGATTGATTTGCTCAGTGTGAGTTTTGGTGTTAGTTTTGATTTTAGGTGTGGTTTAGAAGTAATGTATAAATTGTTGTATTGTGTAATGAGGTAAGCCTATTTATAGGTTACTTGTAGTAATGTGTTATTTTACTTACAGTTATGCGTCCTACTATGGGGCCGATTCCGATCCGGGTCGGAAAGCACTCCGACCGAGTCGGATCTGGAGTGTTTTCGGACTGAGCCGGACCCCTACAGTCCGACCGAGCGAGTACGATGTGCACGTATGCTGTCGGACTCGGTTCGGTCGGACTCCTATAGAAGTCAATGGGAGCCGGTCGTACGACGCGTACATGGGCTCCCATTGACTGAATGGTACGTCTCAAACAAGTGCGCCCCCTACAGTGGGTACGCGTCGGTGCCACCCGCACCGTACATGCCTGTGTTGGGGAGACCCATAGGTCTCCCCCTGTGTCCGAGTCGTAGGGCTGCGGGTGTCAGGGGGTCTGATGCGGAACGCCAAAGTCCGACTCCGGGAGCTTTTGCGAGCCGAACACTCCATCTCGCACAGGCTGTCCGACGTGTGCATCGTACTGGTTTGGTTGTAAATCGCATCCAGTGCACGCCACGGTTAGCTTCCGTCTGGGACGTACGGAGCCGTTAGGACCCGGATACGACTCGATCGGTGAATTTCATGTAGCTCTCATCGTACTTGCTCGTTCGTACAGCTGTATGAGTCGGCCGGAAAATACGCGTACGGCTCGTAGTTTTTCCGTCCGAACCCGATTCGGTGCCCTTCCGACTGAGATCGGAATCGGCCCCTATGTTTTTAGAGTTGTTATGCAATAGTTATATTTTGTTTGAGATTTAGATTTTGTGAGAGTGGAGATGTTGTGCTTTCTTACCGATTCCAATATTGGTGTGTAATGTTTTGAGCTGTTTTCAAATGTGTTCATTTTTTCAAGCAAATTATTTTAGTGTCATTTTTTGATTACCTTTCTGCTTTTGAGTTTCCTGGAGGATTTTTCAATTTTGAATTTTTGGCTCATTTATGGTTCCTAATGAATGTGAATTACTTTGGTCGAGTTACTTTTGGATGTTTTTCTTTTTTGGGTAATTTATTTTTTATTAAGTTAGACTTTTTGTGGTTTGAATTTTTGCCAACAGCTACACAAGTGTAAGAATGATATTTGTGTTATTTACAGACAGGAAAGTTAAGTTTTACTATGTACCTTGTTGCAAATGGATTCTGCCCTTTTATCAGTCCCAGATAATGTGGCCCTTGTTGTGGTTGAGACTCCCTACACGAGTCTCACTCCAAGTAATTTCCTGGTAAATTTGTTTTTACTACCAGTGTCTGACTTTTAAAATAAGACCATTGCAATGGAGCTAGGGTAAGGGGTACTGGGCTAGTTATGCATGAACATGTGTGAAAATTAATGTGCACATGGGGTAGGCTGTACATGAGAGACTTTAGTCGTGAGCAGTTTGGTAGTTGCACATAGGAACACTGTTTGTTGGAGTTTTAAACTACACATTTCACCTGTCAAAATACATCTTGAGACAAACCTAAACCTTTCTTAAATGTAGGCATTATTGCCCATAAAGGCAAGATGCAAATATTAAAGAGCTGTAAAAATTGACATGGCCTTAAAGTGAAATATCATCTAAAAATGTGTTTCACGGTAGCAAGGTTAGTGCTGCAATAGGGAATCATTGGTCTACTTAATTACATTTATTAAATGCTAAATTTGGATTGGTAGCAGCTCAAAAATTGTTTCTTTTGTATTGTATTTAAAGTAAAATGAAGTGGTGAGATAGGATTTAAAGATATTATTTTAGAAATGCTGCTCAAGAAAAGGGTCTTCCCAAGCACACACAAAGCACAAATAAACCTGACACCATCCTATTATGTCACTGGCTGGGCTGGAGCTCAACCCTTGAAATCAGGAAGCTTAGGCAAAAGGAGAATACTCCTCCCTACAAGCTGGACTGGGCATATCAGTGGCATCCCAGAGCATGCAAAAGAGCAAGATTGTTATCTTGCCTGCGTCAGCAGAAACAACATATAAAGCTGGACGTATAACCCACCTGAAGCTGTATTTGACTGGGAAATCTATGTACAGCTGACCCCAGGACTAGAGGGTCTCTAAAGGACTGGTGCTAGTTTTGCTCTTACACTACCCAACAATATTTTGTGGGATGACTTGGACTCCACTGAATCCTCTGGATGCCCTGCAAGATGACCATTAGACCATGGGGGTCTGTGGAAAGCAGAGTAAAGGATAAGACTGGAGCTGGTAGTCAGCAAAACCAGCATTTCTGATGGTGAGTGCTTGTAACCTAGCATAAAGTGAGCCCAATAACTTCCAAATTGGCCCATCAGGCCCGAATTATACACATTTACAGATTTGACTGAGGAAAAAACGCTGCGTTGGGCTCTGTTGCACTTTTTGTGAAACCCCCAGGGTGGGTCATTGCCCGAGGGTCAGCATCATGAATAATTTATATTTAATTTATGACCTAGGCAGAGAGCATGAGAGGGCCCCCCTCCCAGAGTACTGTGAGGCCTGGAGCCCCCACTCCCTAGGCTGACATATTAAGAAATAGGTGAAGAGGGGAACAACATTTACAACGCAACTTTTACAACGCACTACACTTACAACGCATTTTTTACAACGCAACATCCATTACAACGCATTCCATTACATAACATGACACTACAACGCATTTTTAAAAACTACCTTTACAACGCATTCCATTACATCGCATACTACCTTTACAATGCATACCATTACAACGCATAATATTACACTACACTATCCAACACTTACCCTACTGTTGCACCCCCTGGAGTTAGAATAGTAATTTTTACCCCTATACTATCCAACACTTACCCTACTGTTGCACCCCCTGGAGTTAGAATAGTAATTTTTACCCCTATACTATCCAACACTTACCCTACTGTTGCACCCCCTGGAGTTTGAATAGTAATTTTTACCCCTATACTATCCAACACTTACCCTACTGTTGCACCCCCTGGAGTTAGAATAGTAATTTTTACCCCTATACTATCCAACACTTACCCTACTGTTGCACCCCCTGGAGTTTGAATAGTAATTTTTACCCCTATACTATCCAACACTTACCCTACTGTTGCACCCCCTGGAGTTAGAATAGTAATTTTTACCCCTATACTATCCAACACTTTCCCTACTGTTGCACCCCCTGGAGTTAGAATAGTCATTTTTACCCCTATACTATCCAACACTTACCCTACTGTTGCACCCCCTGGAGTTAGAATAGCAATTTTTACCCCTATACTATCCAACACTTACCCTACTGTTGCACCCCCTGGAGTTAGAATAGTAATTTTTACCCCTATACTATCCAACACTTTCCCTACTGTTGCACCCCCTGGAGTTAGAATAGTAATTTTTACCCCTATACTATCCAACACTTTCCCTACTGTTGCACCCCCTGGAGTTAGAATAGTAATTTTTACCCCTATACTATCCAACACTTACCTTACTGTTGCACCCCCTGGAGTTAGAAAAGTAATTTTTACCCCTATACTATCTAATACTTACCTTAAATGCAATTTAATATTATGCGTTGTAATGGTATGCGTTGTAAAGGTAGTATGCGATGTAATGGAATGCGTTGTAAAGGTAGTTTTTAAAAATGCGTTGTAGTGTCATGCTATGTAATGGAATGCGTTGTAATGGATGTTGCGTTGTAAAAAATGCGTTGTAAGTGCATGCGTTGTAAAAGTGTGCGTTGTAACGACATACATCCGGTGAAGAAGGTGAAGAACGAGTCCCAGGACCCCAAGAATGTCTACACAGTGATGGGTGCCTGGTACCCCATCGCTGGGCCCTCAAAGCAAGTAGAGGCCAGGGGAGCACAGACACACAACCAGTGATAGTGGACTCACCCCAGCTTCCTCTGCCTGCGTATGAGGTGACCAAAACACCTTCACCTTAAAGACAGAAATAAGAAAATCACAGCCGCCAGCTCCCACAACCAGGAGGGCTGGATGATACTTGGCCCTTCCCTACAGCCAAAAGTGTCAGCCCAGGAAGACCGTTTAGGTCTGTACCTGTATAATTGGATACATACCCTCAGTAATACTACACCCTCCTGGTGACTCAATCCAGTTGCTGCCAATAGGAGAATCCCATGATTGAATTATCATCAAATATACAGTTATACAAAAACCAAAAATAAGTCGGTCCCCTGGTACTCCCCACATCTTAGAGCACTTTAAAAAACTGCAAGATGGCTGAAAGGTAATGTAAGAAGGATTACGGGGATCTTAAAAAAATAAAATACCGGTAAGCAGTTAGAGCCTAGAATAAAGAAATTTGAACTGCTCAGGCCTCCTATTCCGAAACTAGAATTGATGAAGGTGACAATATCCTATGTGGATGTTTAAACTTAGCAAAGCACTGTTGGATGTGTCCTCCAATGGGTCAAACTCTGAATCTTCTGTTGATAAGTTCTTGTCACCCACTTCAATACCAAACTATCAGATATTTACCTCTCCTTTCAAGAGACAGAGGACAGCTCCAACTTCATCTCCCCTACTAACAGTAAGGATACAACCTCCCCCAACCTGGCAGAATATTCTCCTCTTACATTGGAAAAATGTTCAGCAAAATTAAATCTGAATCACCCTTTGATTCTGCCCCAGCTAGAATTGTTATGGTGTTTGGTTTTATATAGTGCTAAAATACCCAAGGGTGTCTTGGTGCTGTCATGAAGAAGCTAAGGGCTGAAAAATGTAATAGGGACATTTAGTGGGTAAACAGACATGTTTTAAGGGCTTTGCTAAATTGTGAAAGGTTGGTTGATTCTTTAGGCTGAGGGGGAGAGAGTTCCACAATTTTACAGTGTAGACCACAAAACTTCTGCCTACCCAGTAAGGCATTCTGAATTTGGGTAGCACCACATTTTTAGCGGTCATAGATCGTAAGGGCCTAGTGGGAGTGTACCATTAGAATATCTGAGATAGCTATTCTGGTCCAGTGTTGTGCAGAGCCTTAAAAGTGGTGCACAGAGCTTTGAAGGCTGTTCTTTCATTTATGGGTAGCCAATGTAGCTTTTACAGTGGTTAATCCAAATATCAGATGTGCTGCTGAATTTTGCAGTGCTTGAAGTCTAGATAACAGCTTTTGTTTTATGTTAACATTTAATACATTACAATAATCCAGTTTTGACCGTATTAGACTTGCAACAACAGGTTTTTTGCAATTTTTTAGGGATGTAGGGTAAGATTTATCTGACAGTTTTTAGCAAGTATAAAACAGATGAGGCCATTTGATTGATCTAACTAAAGTCAGATGGTTGTCAAAAATGACACCCAAGTTTCTAGCTTTTCTACTGGGGTTGGTAAGGTACCCATATTATTTGGCCACCAACTGGGAGACCAGAAGGAAGTGTTTTTCCTGAAAAGGAGAATCTCAGTTTTCCCCAAATTGAGACTTAAACAGTATTTATTCATCCACTCACAATATTTTCCATGCAGTTGTGGAATTGAATAGCAGCCTGGTATAAGTTTCCTGAGAGCAAGACCACGATTTGGGTGTCATCAGCGTATGATATTGGGGAGAACCCAAAGACTTTTATGAGTTTGATCAGTGGTATGATCTACCGATTAAATAAGCTAGGGCTTAGAGAGGCCCCCTGCCGAACGCCACAAGGAAGTGTGAAAGATTGAGATACAAAGTCTTCTAAAGCTGAGTACTTCGCTCTTTCAGATAAGACAAGATGACAGGAGCAGTATCTCTGAAACATAGACTGTAAAGATGGTTAATTAAGATGTTATGATTGACTGTTTCAAATGCTGCTGAGAGCTAACAGAACCAGGGCAGCACGTTCACCTCTGTCAACGTGTGCTCTAATGCTCTTTGCTGCAACAATTAATGCAGTTTCTGTACTGTGTAGGCTACTGAAACCAAACTGGGTGGCATCCAGAAGACCATTGGCATTAATAAAACCTGTCATCTGTTCATTTATAGTTTTATCAATGATTTTTGTCCGGAAAGGCTGTCGAGATATGTGTATATAATTGTTAGGGTCAGAAGAAGGAAGATTTATTTTTTGGATTAATGGTAAGATGGAAGCTCTTTTCCAAACTTTGGGAAATGTTCCTGTGCAAAGCATTTCATTGAAATGTATCGTTAGTTGATTTGAGATTACTTCAGGGATTTGACAGAGAATTTTACAGTGACATGGGCCCTCAGTAGAGCCAGATTTTGCTGCTTTTATTAATTTAGAGACCTGCTCTGTTATGAGTGAAGAAAAGGAGGTTAAGCATTCTCGGTTATTGATCGGTATGTGGGGACAGAACAGACTGGTGACTTTTTAAAACTGGATGCAAGAGCCAAGAAAATGTCCTTTACCTTAGCTTGAAAGGTGGGAGCAAGTGTATTACAAAACGTCTGTCTGGAATTGATATTTTTGTTTTCAGAGATATTTGATAGTGTTTTTACCATTTTAAAAAGTTATTTTTAGAAAGTCTTTTGTAGATTCTATTTTGTTTGTGAAAAACGTTGAGTTTGCTTCAAAAATCACACTCTTGTACTCATTTGAAGATTTCCTATATCAGACTTTATCTGCAGTGTTATACTATAATTTATGTTGCCTTTCTAATTTGTGGCGAATGTTTTGTGCTTTGAGCCTTTCAGAGTACCAAGGTTCTCAAGGAGTTTGTTTATATTTTGTTAATTTTGTCTCAAGGGCTAGTTGATTGGCTGCATTTTCTGGTCAGATGTGATAATTGGCTGTACTTTGGTCTAGGTTATCAGACTGAGGGGTTGATTCCGATGTCGGTCGGAAGGGTTCCGAATCAGATTTTGGTTTGCCGATTCCGATCTGGAGCCCTAGTTTCCAAACGACTCATACCAAGTTCTGAACGACCAAGTACAATGCATGGAAACTGTTAGCACCGAATGAATCAGTTCCAGAAGGCATTCGGACAGGCCAAGCCTTCTGGAGCCAATTCTTACAGCTACATGGACTGGGTTTCCGAAAAAGCTAGTACGATGACCAATTCGGACAGCCTTTCCGAATCAATTGTTCCGTCATGAGTCAGCTGGCGGAATAGGTCTTTGGAAACCCGTAGCAGGCCCCCTTCACCGGTGGCCATCTGAATCAGGCCCATGGGGGTACCTATGCATCCCCTCTTCCCACCCATGCACAGTGGGGTGCAGGTTTTTCTCCAGACACCCCTTTCTTCAATGGGATCCTGTGTTCGCATTCTGAACACAGGGTCCCATTGAAGTCAGTGGAAGTCCGACCAAATTGTATTCCGAAGCATCCGGATGCATGGTACTTGCTCGGTCAGACTCCTGTGATCTGAGTCGGTCAGGACCAACTCGGTTGCAATGCTTTCTGAACGACATTGAAATCAGGCCCTGAGTAAGTGAGGTTTTATTTAGGATCTATTCTAATCTTTCAATGTCTAATTTATGGCATGGTTGAGTGTTTTTAGTCAGTGGCAAAGATGTAGAGGGGGGTCACTTTTACTGTAGACTGTATGTCAAATATCAGAGCTGAGTGATCTGGCCATAGAAGTCTATGGAGTGTGAGTGGGAACATTTATTATCTAGCTTAAGCCTAGGCTGGCCATAGTTTCAATTAGAGCATTGGAATCTTTGACTAATGGGATTTCCAGGTGAAAAGTAAAGTCATAGAGTACCGTACAATAAGTAATTTAAAATCTAGGCTCAAGAGTAGGGCTAAGAAGTTAGATAAATGATGACCTGGAGCTTGGTGACTGATAGAGTAGAAGCCCATGCATCTAATTTAATTTCAAGGATGGATCTGCCAATGTTTCTGTTATGAAAGGTATATCAATTTTTTTAAAGATCCATGAACTCTTTAAATTCTATCCTATTTTTATCAAAGATTTTGCATTTATTAATGTACGCCCTGCAGGATTAGCTTTTGTTGTCTTTTTTGACAAGCCTTCTAATAGGGAGGTTTCCTTAGTTTTGAAGTTGCTAAGTGTGAGGTAACACAAGGGACAAATAGAACTATGTGAGTCTGCCTGTGGGTGGAGGGCAATACAAGAGGATTTCTCACTAGACCACCAAAGTGAGAGAAGTTTCTCTTTGGAGTATTGATGTTTGCTGTTGAATGTTAGGCTACAATGAGAAGGGGGGATGGGGCTGGTTGCAATCCAACCGTGGACAGGCGCAGATGGGCTTGCATTTGGCACACTAGCACTGAACCCGTGAATTTGTAGACTTGCATTAAGGAGAGGCGTGTCTGCGGGTGTGGTGACATGGCAAGAAAGGGCAAGCTAAAACAGTGAGGGTATACTTAAAAACAAACTGGGATCCAGCAATCCTTAGTGGACTACCACAGGTTTCCCTGCTGGTAGCCACTTACTGCTTACAGAAATGACAATTAACTGAAAAGGGATTAAGTGAGGCAAAACATAAAATCATGAAAAGCATAGTACATTAGCCCTTTCAATATTATGCAGCTAACATGATACGGAGCCAAGCAACTCTGAATTACAAGGAAATTAAAAGCAGATCTTCAGCAACGTTATTTTTCAGGCAAGGCTGCGGTCAGAGCTGTAATATTTTTCCCTTCTTATTAGAGTTGGCCAACCTGTCCCTGGGAAAGTGCCTGGTTCCTTAGCCATGGAAACACTCCATGGGTAAAGCCATTCACAAAAAGACTAATGTAGACCCTGCATGCCTGGGTACATTTAGACCCCGGGCAAATTATCACACAATTTCCCAGCTTTCAGGCATTAGTAAAGAAGAAGAAAAACACAATAGGCCGCTCTCTGACTTTATCAAGTTTTCGCCCTAAACACAGTACTGAAACTGCTCTGTTGGCGATGCTGGAGGATGCCAACAAGAGAATAGATCAAGGAGGTATGGCCACTAACATGCTCTCTTACCTTAGCCTCGCCTTTGAAACCATTGACCATACTATACTCCTGGACAAGATGGACTAGTCTGGTGTCATAGGAAAAACACGGAGCTGGCTTTGCTCTTTCCCGAAGGATAGATCCTTCCAGGCCTTTGAAAACGCCTTCTCCTCAGAGATGCTTTGGGCCACTTGTGGAGTTTTTCAAGGGTCATCTATTGTTTAGTGTATATTTGCAACCTTTGATGGAGATAAAAACTCCCTTCAGGATTTCCATAGTCCTGTATGCAGATGACACCCAGCTGGTCTTCTCGCTCACCCACAACTCAGACCCTGTAGTTCCTACTCTGGGACCTTGTCTGGCGCGAGTAGCCTGTTGGATGAATGTTAGAAATGGGATCGCTGGTTGGCTAAGGCTTGCGCCAAAGCCAGGCAGAGACCACCACTCTAGACAGGGCAAGGGAGTTACACGCCAAAGATAACCCCTGCTCACCCCCTTGGTAGCTTGGCACGAGCAGTCAGGCTTATCCCGGTGGCGATGTGTAAAGCATTTGCACAACACACACAGCAACAACATTCTAGGCACACCACAAAAGGAACTCCCCACAAGGTTATATCAAAAATAGCCTTTGTATTATCATAAAACACATTAGATGGTAATCACACAATATGCACTGTGCCAACTGGCACAGGGAAATATTTACAGGGGAGTATATACACATGACAGGGCAACGTAGGCCACTGTCAGAATCATCACTTAGTAGAGATAATAAATGAAGACATATAATCAACGTAGAACACAACCGGTCATTACTGGCAAACACTGTACTCAGCATCATCCTGTAACATAAATCATATCATGTAAAGTATCATATCAGGCGAGAATTACATTCTGTGCCAACCTCACCAGCATAAACACATTATGCAATCATCTCACAAGTCTAAGCACCTTAGGCCCTAACCTCCTAAGTATAACTCACGTTAGGGGCGTAAATCACACAGTGAAACATAACCTCCCCAGCATAAACACATTATGCAATCATCTCACAAGTCTAAACACATTAGACCCTGACCTCCTAAGTATAACTCACGTTAGGGGCGTAAATCACACAGTGAAACATAATCTCTCTAGCATAAACCATGATATGCAAAAACAACCTTTTAATCATAAACCACATTTAGAGGTATAACACAGGGTGCATAATCATACTACATACATCACATTTCCTAGCACCACATCATATTAGGGCCTGGTGCCCTATAAATCTAACAATCCCCCTGGCCAACTGGCCATCTCCAAAGGGGCTCAAATGCCCTCTGTCCAAAAGTCAGGGCGCGCTGCCTGTGCAGCGAGAGTCAGGGGTGCGCCACGGCGCAAACCTAAACGTAGCAGCTGCCCACTACTTGCTGGGCAGTTGTAATCAATCAATCAATCAAGGAATTTGTAAAGCGCACTACTTACCCGTGAGGGTCTCAAGGCGCTGAAGGGAGGGGGGAACCGCTACTGCTCGAAGATCCAGGTCTTGAGATGACTTCTGAAGGTGAGCAGGTCCTGGGTCTGCTGTAGGTGAGTGGGGAGGGTGTTCCAGGTCTTGGCGGCGAGGTAGGAGAAAGATCTGCCACCGGTGGTCTTTCGTTGGATGCGGGGGACAGCCGCGAGGGCGAGGTTTGCTGAGCGGAGATGGTGGGTGGGGGTGTAGAAGTTGAGTCTGTCATTCAGGTAGGCTGGTCCGGTGTTGTGGAGTGCTTTGTGTGTGTGGGTGAGGAGTTTGAAGGTGATGGTGAAGGCCTGGCACCTTTGTGCCACTTCTGTCCCTCTCAGGGACTCTCTTCAATCACTAAGCAGAGAACGTTGCAGCCGCCTACACTCTCACAGAGCAGCTGGGATCAGCCAAAAATGCGGGCACCACTGTGCCTCTGGACTCAATGTGCCTCCACACAGGGAAAAGCCTGGGCCCCTCTGGACCTTCTATTAACAATAATTTCAGCGACATTGGAGTAGCCCGCTCTCCTGGCGGGACCGCTCAGACTCTGTGCCACATCTCTGGGAAAAGCATGGGCCCCTCTGGGCCCTCTAGAAAATAGTTATACCCATCGTTGGAGCCCGCAGGCTCAGAAAAAAAACATGCCCCCACAAGTCACTGGCACTACTCGTGAATGGGGGAGCGGTTGCAGAATGCGGCCATGTCCCTTGCTCAGCCCTCACTGGACCCAGCACCAACACTACTCACAAGGAGCACAAGATCTGCTCCCACCCCAGCCTCCACTCACCGGGATGCACAGGGTCTCCGCTGGACTCTCCTATTCACCCAGGTGGCTCTTCTTGTTGGATGCTGCGGAGGCAGGTACCGGCAATGTGTCTCGCGCCCCCTCTGCGGGAAACAGGCTGCGGCGCTTGCGGGGCTCTCTCCATTCATGGGAGCCCCACGTCACCAGGCACCGTGCTTCACCCGGTCCCCCGTCGCGGGACCGGGACTTTAGATATATGAAGCCCACGAGGCTCGGAGCTGATTCCACTTCCGGGGCTCCCCACAGTTCATGGGAGCCCGCAACTCTAGCGCCGCGTCCGGCCAAGCCGCAGGCCCCGCCCATGCCACAGGCAGACTTGCCGGACAATTGCGCAGCATTCATTCTCACGATTTCATTCATACTAAACTCGACCCTGCACTCCCCTCATACCAAGAATTACCATGGACACACTTATCCCCCATGCATTCCTATGGGAGGGCAGGCCAATCTCACCACACGCACTCTGAGAGCGCACGTACTTTATACTGGGCCACAGTGCGAAAGTGCCCAGAGGCCTAAAACCACTACCACCAAGGCAGAACTTAAGGCAAAAAGTTCAGGGGTGAACCTGCCAAAAAGGGCCAAGTCCAAAATTGAACCAATCCTGTCTTGAGTTGAAAGGAGCCTAGACTGAGTTTATGATACTCAGGAACAATCCCCTTTTGCAACTGGATTTGAGCTGCCTGGAATGTCTCTGCCCCCCTCCTGCCCTCGAAATGGCCATAAAAAGTAAGGAGTTTTGGGTCCATAAGTCAATTGGAATGGAAACACAGGCTACCACACTATCAGGCAGTTGCTTTGCAATCCTGCATTAGCTACAGAAGATTCTGCCCCTGCTCTGTCTCTAGGAGGCTTGTCTTACAGACACTGCTTCTCTCCCAGTTAGATGAATGCTGCTCGCTCTACCAAGGGGCCCGAAGGCAGTTATATAATGAAAATTACAAGTTATATAGAGTGCTGCTACATTAGGGGATCCCTAGGCTTGAGTGAGCCAGACAAGGTTTAGTGCCTCTCCGCTGGCTGCCAGTGGTCCAAACAATCACATTTAAAGCCCTGTGCACTGCATGTAGAGCTGATCATGTGTGTGGTCCTACCATTCTATGCCAGGTTGCCATTCCCTACAACCCCAACTAAGATCCACCACCTCCCACATGGCCACTGTTCCTACCAGCAGAAGAGCCAGAAGTGGAGGATGGTCTTGGCTAAACCCTGGAATTCCCTTACTTTGGCCATTCAATCAATCAACAAATAATTATGTTTTTTTTAAACTTCTCATAACCTGTCTTTTTAAGACCCCCATGAAGGGATTCTGTCTTTGTTTTCAAAGTTCATGTGTGGGGGCAGCCCAGAATGAGCATGCCAATGCTCCCACCCATCCAAAAATGCCACAGTCTGTCTGTCCCCCCGCAGGAAGCAAATGGGGGCCATAACCTCTGATCTGCCTCCTGGGGCGACAAAAAGCCTACTAAGCACCATTATTTTTTTTATACACAGGGATGGGGGCCCCTTGAACAGGCATGCCAATGCCTCCACCTCCCAAACATTTCCACAGTGTTTTTACCCCTGGGTGGCAGATGGGGGCAATAGCCCCTCATATGCCCACTGAGGGCAGAAAGCCCATTAGGCACCAGGGATTATTTTATTTTTGTATACATAGGAGCGGGTGCTGCCCAGAATGGGCATGCCAATGCCCCCACCCCCCACACAAAAATGCCACAGTCTTTTTGACCACCGCAGGCGGCAGATGGAGGCAATAGCCCCTGACCTGCACCCGGGGAGGAGACCGCCCACTAGACACCAGGGATTATTATATTTTTTTTACATAGGGGTGGAGTCTTTCCAGTTAAGCTGCCCAGAATGGACATGCCAAAGCTCCCAACCCAAAAATCACACAGGCATTCTGCCCCCCAGAAGGCAGATGGGGGCAGTAGCTCCTTATCTTCCCCCCCAGGAGGGCAGAAAGCCCACTAGGCATCAGAGTTTTTTTTATTTTATTTATATATAGGGGAGGGGCTGTCCAGAATGGGCATGCTAATGCCCCCACGCAACCACATAGGGGTGGGGGCATCGGCATGCCAATTCTGGACAGCCCCCAACCCCAAAAAATGCCGCAGTATTTCTGTCCCCCCAGGAAGCAAATGTGGTCCACATTCCCTGTTCTGACTACTGGGGGGGGGGGGTGGGGGGAAAGCCAACTAGGCACCAGGGAGGATTATTTTCTTATACACAGGTGTGGGGTTGCCAAGAATGGGCATGTCAATGCCCCCACTCCAAATAAATTGCCACAGTCGTTCTGCCGCCCCGGTGGCAGAAGGTCCACTAGACACCAGGGATTATTTTATTTTGTTATACATAGGGGTGGTGGCTGCTCAGAATGGGTGTGCCAATGCCCCACACCCCTAAAAAATGCCACAGTCTTTCTGACCCCGTCATGAGACAGATGAAAGCAATAGCCCCTGATCTGCCTACGGTGGGACGAATGCCCACTAGGCACCAAGGATTATTTAATTTTTTTATTCATAGGGGTGAGGGCTGCCCACATTAGCTGCCCAGACTGGGCATGCAAAAGCTTCCAACCCCCCCCCCAAAAAAATCCCTGTCTTTTTGACCCCTGTAAGTAAGATGGGGCAATAGCTCCTTATCTCTCCCCCCGGGGGGGTAGAAAGCCCCCTAAGCACCAAAGATTTCTTAATTTGTATTCTACATGGGGTGGGGGCTGTCCAGAATGGGCATGATAATGCCCCCACCCCAAAAAAACTAGTTTTTCTCTCTCCCCTGGGAGGCAGACGGGGCAAAAGCCCCAGATCTGCTCCCTAGAATGGGAATGCCAATGCCACCAACCCCCCCCCAAAAAAAACAGTCTTTCTGCCCACCTTGGGGCATATCTGGGCAATAGTCCCCAATCTGCCACCCATGGCAATAAATCGAAATCTGAGGCCTCTGGGTCGCAGCCATTCATGCACCTTGCTGTTAAATTCCTCCAAGATGTTTACAACTGTATATGAATTCTTCTTCGCGAACATGGCCTCTGTTGCCTGCTGACGAATGCTCTTTAAACTTTTTTCAGGGCCAAGTCCTGAAGATAACTTTTGCTTTACCCCTGCAAAAGAGACCTACAGTGCAGAGATGCACATGTAATCAGTCACCTGACAACTGGTCCACATGTCTGTTGTCAGGTGGATGGTGTGAACAAACCTTTGCCGCAAAGCTTGTCACACAAACTGCAGCACAACGTGATGCAGCGCTGGAACAGCCACTCTGGCAAAATAGGTCCTACTTGGTACCTTCCATTTAGGTAAGATGGCAGCCACAAATTCTAAAAATCCCACTCCTTACACAAAAGAAAAAGGGAGGAGGTCCAGCGCTAATATTTTGCCAGCTTCCCATTGTACAAACGTGCGGTTGGGTGGTTTCACTAGTAGGGGCCTTCCTGCCTAAACATACCTATAATATTAGCCTGGATTTTCTGATTTTATTGGGGAACTGACACAGGGGTCTTTTGAAAAGTTAATGCCAGTGCTAGACTAAATGTGTGTCATGGTGGTGGTGAAGTCACTGTATGCTGTGGTGTCTTCTTCTCACTCTCAGTGCCATTGGGAAATTGCTGAGTTGGGTGAATCTGTTGGTACACTGCTGGGGACAGGGCTGATTTGAATGAAGATGTCATCCTCTTCTTCCTCATCATCACCTCCACAGTAGCTGATGCTCCCCGTCCCTCCCCACCACCACTACCACGTTCAGCAAGTTTATTAAGGTGCTCCTCGCACTTGATTATGTGGTGTTTTTAGATATGTGTCGTCTGGCCTCCAGTACCATAATGTGTACCAGGCTTACCTCGTAAAGCATTTTTGTGGCAAATGGTGCATACTGAAATGTGCTCCCCCTCTTTGCTAACTGCAAAAGTCCCAAACTGGAGAGGAGACATTTTTTACTGTGCCAATACCTAAAGAAGAACTGGAGGTAGGTGGGCATAGCGTCAATTGCTACTCTGCTTCTCCTGAGGCAGGGTTGGTGCAGATCTCAGGTGTGGCTTTGCAAATATGTAAGCTGGCGGTAGTGCTACCTGTGCCACATCCCTCAGAGCCAGTTGAATAGCATTATCAGGTTCCTCTGTGTCACCTTCCACCACGACTACCTCGTCATCTCCATCCTCCTCTTCAACTCCTTCTATAATTCTAAGTCTTTCTGGAGCTTTTCTTTTCCCTTGCCTCTGCTGTTATCTCCTGGTCTCTGTCGGGGCCAACTTCATGTCCCTTACATCATCATCATCATCTGAAGTGGTGCTTGGAGAAGATGGTGCAGTAATACCCTTCCTTTCCCATGCTGGCGATCTGAGAGCCAATAATTCTAACACGGGAGGTTTAACTTCTTGCATGGAAGGAAGCTTCACCTGTTCTGCTCCAACATCAGATAAATATACTATTGCTGGCTGCGGCCGCTGTCCACTTTGCTGTGTTTCCTGAAACGATTGTGTACTACTTTGCGAAAAGGACAAATCCAATTCAACATCTCTATTGGTTGAGGAGTGCTGCTCTCAGCTTGCTCTACGGAGGCCAGTGCGGCAGGCACAACTTTCCTGAAAAAGGTTGCGGTCCGCATGGCAGTGGTGGAAATCTGCTTCTTCTTCTCCTCACTGGCCACTTTCTTGGCAGCATCTATCTTTGGGGTCATATTGAAGCTGTGAGTTGGCAGTGGCACTGAGCTTCACAACAAGCTGAAGAGAGGACCGTGGTGCGTAGTCAGTCATGCATCAGGTAGTGCACAGGCATTCTGTCTGGCAGTACTGTGGGTGATGTCTCTTCTCTTGTGCACATAAAAGCAAATAAGCAAGATGTACATCAGTGAAACGTGGCATTGTTGCAGTTCAAGTAGTTGTACAAACAAACAATATCATTTATTGTGGTTACTTAACAATAATACAGTCTAACTATCCATTCGTAAAACCACACCACCAAACATGAATTGGACAACTGCAACTCACAATATTCAACTTAAAGGGGAATTAATCAATGCTAGATCACTGAGTAAACATTGCCAAGACGTCAGGGATCTAATCTTTTTTTTTTTTTTCAACGTTATTTCGACTAATTAGTCATAAAAGCACGTAGAAATACGACAGAAATGAATAAAAATGCAATAAAACATTTGACAGTAAAACAGAGACATAACATTTCACTTCTCCAACCTAACAGAGCAAAAATAATCTAGTAACTATTGAATTATAGAGAGGACCTTCATCATAATAAATCAAAATACTGGAAACAGCAAAATTCAAGTTAGGGGCACACCTTTAGTCTTCTTTTCCTCCAGAATGAAGCAAGAAATGAAGAAACTGCAAATACTATTTGCCTACATAGATCTGATTTAAGGACCCTGTAAGCTTCCCTACAGTGTATGAACCCTAGGTTCCTACAAATAGGTTGAATCCAGTATTTCCTGCTCTTTTTATAAGCGGGGCAAAAAAATAGTATGTGTATATCGGACTCAGATTCTGCATCACAACAGGGACAATTTTCCGGAGTAGAAAGAGACCATTTGGCTGTAAATGCTCTTACAGGAAGTGTGCCATATCGCCACTGTATAAACAATTTCCTGTTAAAATGAGGTCTGATCTCACTTAGGGCATCTTCAAAATAATAATGATCTTTAGCTGTTAAAAAGATTTGGGTTAGAGTGGAGGATTGGGATTTCGAAATGGTGTCTAAAAGTTTGGACTCATGATAGATATTGGTGAGTTTGTTACGGGAGATAGTAAAACAAGCTGTCACTTGGGCTGTCCAAAGGTCAGAAAGTCCAAGTTCGCCAAGTTGCCTCCTTACATACTGAAGCCAAGGGAATTTACCTGCACTCGGAAGACTCATTATTTCCTCTAGTTCATTACTATAAACCTCCAACTCAGGCGTTGTCCATATCCTCCTCCAAAAGATCAAAGGTTTCAGGCCAAGGACTTCATCTATAGGTCGCAGGCCCATGTCGAGTCTTAGTGGGAGTGAGGGAGTACTTTGGGGAAGAGCTAGCAAGTGCCTTATGAACTTAGATTCATTAAATAGAATCTCAGTGCAGCATTTCAATCCCCAGAGTTCTGCACCGTAAAGTATCCGACCACGAGCCTGAAGTTTATAAGTTTCAACAGGTGGCGCTAATGGTTTTACAGAAGAAGAGTTATAAAACTTCAAAATCCAACCAATCGACTGGGCTAGTTTTAAATGGTACTACATAAAGAGGGGGGGGACCGGGAGCATAATTAGAAATAGGTCCAGTACCCGTGCTCCCTCAGAATCATGTGCATATTTTGAGAGGGTAACTGTTCTTAAAGACACGACTGAGAAGGTAGTGTGTGCTCTTAAGGTGTGGTCGGGTCGGGTAGAGTGTGGGGAATTTCTCCTTTTGAATATAGTGCCCTAACACACCCTTTCGAGTGTCCTGCTTCATCATAGGGCGTTGCTCCTCGTGGGGGTGGCGCTGCAGTCCCCCACGGGCCCCGCAAGAGGGCTCTTTGTCGGAGATCTTTTGGTTGGAGATGCCGCAGTTGTGCATGGGGGTGTGTGGGCCTATCTAGAGGGAGGTGGGTGGTGCGTTAAAAATTCTGAATAGAGTCCAAGACCTTTATTCACAGCTCTACCTAGTAAAAGTTAAAAATAGTAATCCTGGAGCTCCTCTTGGAGAAAAATAGAGAGGGCAGATGTGAAAATAACTGCTGCTCTCAGGATAGTGAGTGGAAGTCCTACTGATAGGGGGTCAACATGTTTCGCGCTTCAGGGTGGGTCCTTAAGGGATCCCAATGCGCTTCGTCAGGACCAAAATATAAAGTGAGTGAGATTAGTGTGAATATTTGAAACAGGTTTCAATAAGGTGCTGTGTTGTAAACCTGTGGTACCTCAATAGTAAGGGAATACAGCGTCCTTGCGCTGGTAGGCGCTCCTTATTATTTGGAAAGCCTTTACCCAACCTGATAAGGTGGAAATACAAAAGAGACACACACATGGACAGAGGAGAGGGAAAACAATAAAAATAAAAATAAAACATAACATTTGGTAATCATCAAACATTGTAAGTTGTAATTTACAATGAAAACCAGCATAAGGTATATGTATTCAAACCATGCTTCTAATGATTACATGCAGGTAAAATGAACTAGTGTTGGAAAAATCTCCAACATAGTGCAGGAGACCGCTATAGTGGGGTGCGAGTTATGTTTTGTCAATTAGCAGTACTCGAGTGCCATACAAAAATTATCCGGCAGCGTGTATAAAGAAACAAACTCCGGTCGCACCGTGAGAATGGTTTCTATTACTATTGTGGTTGTAAAAGAGACGAACAGTACATCTCATAAGTGGAACACTAGAACTAGTGAACAGATTATTTAAAAACAACGGAACTACATAATATAGCCTACCCTTAAAGTATAGGGAATGGGCTCCATCAGCAACGTGGAGTTGGCAGAAAGAGAGACTGGTAAAGGGAAACAGAATGGTATACCATTGGAAATTGGTATCTCTCAAAATCTCAAAAGACTCAGAGCGCATGAGCGCACCTCTTCGTTATAAGTGGATACTCACGGGTGCTCTTTCGCCCAGGATGTGGGAACCTACCCCTCCTCCGTACAGCGCTGGAATGGATGAGGGAAGATGTAGGGACGTGCTTCTTAAGTATATTCCTCATTAGTGCTGAGTTCCGGGTAGGGGCGGTCCCGGGGCGCCGAAAAGTGACGTAATGACGTAGCGTGTTTAGTTGTCATGGTGATTCTGGGAATGTTATGACGCTACTTTATGACTCCTCGAGATAAAAGAAAAATCTGAATTAAACACCATGACTTGTGTCACTACATTTACTCCCAGCTCCAACAGTATACAGAAGGTGATCAAGAAACATTGGCCAATATTGAATTCAGGTTCATTTGAACCAGGCCCGCCACCTCTATTCGCATTCAAACGTGCGCAGAATTTAAGAGACCATCTGGTACATACTAGGCCAAAACTACAACCCACACAGCAACCCACATTATGGTCTCTACCACCTGTAGTAGGCCATTACCCGTGCGGCTCCTGTTCAACATGTGCAGAGACCACGATTTCAAAAGAAATCGACTTGGGCCTTACTACACCTTGGCGCCAAACCAGACACACGAATTGTAACACGACTAACTGTGTTTACACTATAGTCTGCCCATGTAACAAGAGGTACGTGGGCATGACTACAAGAGCAGTTAAAATTCGCATGGGGGAGCACAAAAGCACCATAAGACGAGGCAAAACTAACACAAAATTATTGACACATTTTGCAGAACAAGGACACACAGCGAATAGTTTAAGATGGACCATCATCGTCTCAAATCCGTACTGGACAAAACGTACTCTGTTCAGACAGGAACAACGATGGGTCCACAGATTGAGATGCGACACCAGGGGCCTGAATGACGAAATTCCTTGTGTTGAGTTAACATGATACCCCATTTTCAACATTGAATCTGTCTATGCAGATAATAACTAGACAGATGTAACACCATATCCCTATCTGGGACTTCCCTGTAATCCCATCCTGCGCATCAAACATGACACACACTCTGATGCACGATAAAACTTGAAAGACCATAAGATACTTGCTGCAATACTAACGCTAGTGTCTTAAGTATTGTATACACGCAATGTATTTACGCCATTGACCGGCGCCGGACTTCCACCACGGCCTTAGTGCTTCTGAGGACATACCCCTCAGGTACATCATTTTCTCCCATGAGACTCTTTTTTACGATTTTTTTCATTTTCGAAAACTTTATTGATGTCTCTTGAGGAATGTGAGACCAAATCTCTACGAACGCGTTTACACTTGTCCGCGTCGTACACACCCCCGAATACCATCACTACGGTTTGTTTATTGCCACAAACGTCATTTCTCGGCACTAAGCAACTCCCATGATTTCCATGGCAACTACTCACATTACGCCATCACGTCATAAAGTAGCGTCATAACATTCCCAGAATCACCATGACAACTAAATACGCTACGTCATTACGTCACTTTTCGGCGCCCCGGGACCGCCCCTACCCGGAACTCAGCACTAATGAGGAATATACTTAAGAAGCACGTCCCTACATCTTCCCTCATCCATTCCAGCGCTGTACGGAGGAGGGGTAGGTTTCCACATCCTGGGCGAAAGAGCACCCGTGAGTATCCACTTATAACGAAGAGGTGAGCTCATGCGCTCTGAGTCTTTTGAGATTTTGAGAGATACCAATTTCCAATGGTATACCATTCTGTTTCCCTTTATCAGTCTCTCTTTCTGCCAACTCCACGTTGCTGATGGAGCCCATTCCCTATACTTTAAGGGTAGGCTATATTATGTAGTTCCGTTGTTTTTAAATAATCTGTTCACTAGTTCTAGTGTTCCACTTATGAGATGTACTGTTCGTCTCTTTTACAACCACAATAGTAATAGAAACCATTCTCACGGTGCGACCGGAGTTTGTTTCTTTATACACGCTGCCGGATAATTTTTGTATGGCACTCGAGTACTGCTAATTGACAAAACATAACTCGCACCCCACTATAGCGGTCTCCTGCACTATGTTGGAGATTTTTCCAACACTAGTTCATTTTACCTGCATGTAATCATTAGAAGCATGGTTTGAATACATATACCTTATGCTGGTTTTCATTGTAAATTACAACTTACAATGTTTTATGATTACCAAATGTTATGTTTTATTTTTATTTTTATTGTTTTCCCTCTCCTCTGTCCATGTGTGTGTCTCTTTTGTATTTCCACCTTATCAGGTTGGGTAAAGGCTTTCCAAATAATAAGGAGCGCCTACCAGCGCAAGGACGCTGTATTCCCTTACTATTGAGGTACCACAGGTTTACAACACAGCACCTTATTGAAACCTGTTTCAAATATTCACACTAATCTCACTCACTTTATATTTTGGTCCTGACGAAGCGCATTGGGATCCCTTAAGGACCCACCCTGAAGCGCGAAACATGTTGACCCCCTATCAGTAGGACTTCCACTCACTATCCTGAGAGCAGCAGTTATTTTCACATCTGCCCTCTCTATTTTTCTCCAAGAGGAGCTCCAGGATTACTATTTTTAACTTTTACTAGGTAGAGCTGTAAATAAAGGTCTTGGACTCTATTCACTAATTTTTAACGCACCACCCACCTCCGTCTAGATAGGCCCACACACCCCCATGCACAACTGCGGCATCTCCAACCAAAAGATCTCCGACAAAGAGCCCTCTTGTGGGGCCCGTGGGGGACTGCAGCGCCACCCCCACGAGGAGCAACGCCCTATGATGAAGCAGGACACTCGAAAGGGTGTGTGAGGGCACTATATTCAAAAGGAGAAATTCCCCACACTCTACCCAACCCGAACACACCTTAAGAGCACACACTACCTTCTCAGTCGTGTCTTTAGGAACAGTTACCCTCTCAAAATATACTAGTTTTAAATGGGCCTTAATTTGGTGCGAGACCCAGGACAGTCCTTCATTTAAAGTAAGGCCCAGATAATCAAAGGTGTGGACTCTCTCCAGGGTAGTCCCAGCTATCGAAGGATTTGGGCGCGTTTTAGATGGAGGATTAAAGATCATGAATTTGGTTTTCAGAGTGTTAATTTCCAAACCGTGATCCAAACAAAATAGCTCAAACCCATCCAGTACCCTCTGTAAGCCTAAAGGGGATTTAGAAAGCAGTAGGGTATCATCAGCGAACATTATCGCCGGTATCCTATTGCGATCTAACTTAGGGGCATCGCTGTTTATAACCTTGTCTAGGTAGGTGAAGACTCCATTTACGTAGAGACAAAAGAGGGTAGGGGCCAGGACACAACCTTGCCTGACTCCCTTCTCTACAGCAAATCTTGAGGTGAGTGTTCCATACTTCCCGTACCTTACTTGTGCAAAATTCCCCATATGTAGGCGAATTGTAATATTCAACAAGGGTGCGGGAACTCCCAGGTTAGCTAAGACAGTCCATAATTTTGATCTGGGAACCAGATCAAAGGCCGCCCGAAGGTCGACAAACACGGTATAGAGTGAACCAGCCTCAACATGAACGGTCTTCCAGTGTAAAAGCATCAGCCGAAAAATTTGATCTATCGTAGATACCTTTTTCCTAAACCCGGCTTGGTAGGGACTAAGGATGGAGGGCTCCTCCATCCAATCTTGTAGTCGATTTAAAATCAAGCGGGCAACATTTTTTTGAGAAACGTCTATAAGACTGATCGGTCTGTAATTACCGGGGAGTAGAGGGGAGCCTTTTTTGTAAATTGGAACTATCTCTGCTCCAAACCAAGTGTTAGGAATTGCCATACCCTTTAAGATGGCAATAAATAGTACAGTTAAGTAAGGAGCCCATATTAGCGGCTCATTTTTAAAAAGGTCTAAACCCGGGGCTTTCCCGGTAGGAAGGGAATATAAAATATCTGCGACTTCATGAGCCCCAAATTCATCTACAAATTGGTGTGCAACAAGCTCCTCCAAGTTGACCTCTTCCCTCGAACCATCAAGAGGAGGGGCGGTTTCACATGCATAGAGAGCTGAAAAATGAGCCTCCCAGAAACTAGCCGCTATGTTAGGAACAACTGCTGAAGTGGGAGCTGGCGAACCCGTGTTGACAATATGCCAAAACATACGCGGGTCATTATTTTTGAGTGCCTGTGTTAGTTTATCCCAGTTATTGGCATACCACTCTGCTTTCGCTTGGGCGATCAATGATTTATATTCCCAGCATTTCTGTTTTATTAGTGTTTTATTATTGGTGAATTTAACTACGCTCAAGAGTTGTGTTTTCGCTTCCCTACATAGTGCATTATACCACTTTGGTACGGTAGGGCTCTTCCTTTCCGTGAGAATTATGGGATTGAACACGCTAGCCAGTATAGTGTTTAGCTCAAGGTTCAATTCCTCAAATTTCTTAAATGTACCCTTGGTAGGATTTCGCAGCGGTAAGTGTCCTACTGCTTCCAATAACGGGATTGTCTTAAGGTACAAATCATGAATTGCACCTGGCGAGTTAACCAATTTTTCCCACCTCACCCTTCTTCTGTTACTTGATAAAAGAAGGCCTGTGTCAGAGCTCCTTATATCATTTTCACTATCCGGAGTTATACAAACTCCCTGGAGAAAAAACCATAGCAATAATGGATTGTGGTCACTATCATCCCTAGGCTGGACCATAAAATCAAGTACTTTATCCCAGGAGCGGGTCTCCACAAATATATAATCCAGCATGGACTCTTGGCCAGGTTTGTTAAAAGTACATTTGGCGGGGGCATCAGATTTAGTGCGCCCGTTACAAGCCCTAATAAAAAATTGCAAATTTAAGGCCGTGATCTGGACTACCAAAGGGGACCAAGCCCTGGGAGAATTGCCCAAAGGTGATGGTATTTTCCAATAATCGTCCTCCTCCTGGATGTCGCCGTCTATCATACCAGGCAGAGGCTCAAAGTGGCAATTAAAGTCACCACCTATTACCATGGTAGAACACCGTGAAAGGGTGTTAAGGAATGACGAAAGCTGGGCAATAGTTATCGACTCAGCAGTTGGGTTCACTGGTCTTGAGTAAACATTAACCAGAGTGAGGCGGACGTCGTTCGGCCAGGCGAGGATCACACACTGGATGTCTGGGGATTCTGTATTCACTTCAGTCGCTTTACAGCCTAGGTGTGTACGGACCCACATAGTCAATCCCCCTGATGGCCTGCCCCGGCCCTGCCACTGGGCTGAGATTGAGAAAGAGGCAAAACCGCTACGAAAGTGTGGAGCCCTTGCCCACGTTTCTTGGAAAAGGCAGATGTCCATGCTTTCTATAAAGTTGCCCCAATCAGGGCAACCTAATTTGTTAGACAGACGAGCTATATTCCAAGATAGTATTTTCAATTTAGCGAGTGAGGGTGGTGCATCTGGAATTTCCGTTGGAGTATCCCCATTACTTATATGTAAGAGGAGGGAGGGAGGGAACGGGAAGAGGCACCAGCTGCCGTGAATGTTCCAAGAGGCGCAGGGTCCGCTGGTCTTTGCAGTCCCGCGAGTAGATTAGGGGCTAAAATCGACACTCTCCCTCAGTCTCCCCTCAGTAGAATCCTCCGGGCAGTTCTAGGCACTGGGAGCACAATCTGCACAATGTTCTGCCTCCGAGCGGCACTTTGCCGAAGGTACCGACTCCCAGGGTTTCTCCGAGCATATCTCCCCTGAGGATTGCCTGCTGGTTGTGGCAAAGTGAGGCACTGAGGTAGCAGGTCCCGCTGTGGCTACGGCTTGAAGCGTAGACTTTGCTGAGCCAGGTCACATCAATAGCTTTTATCTTCTCAGAAAAGTAGCCAAAAAAGTCTCCTTAGCGCTTCATAATCGGGCTCACATTGTCCTTCCTGCACTATTTTCAGTTATCCTGGCCGTCGCTGAAAGGCACCCCCCCCAATCACCTCAATGAGCGCAGCCCGCGCCGTCTACTCCTCTTCTGGCCGCCGAAAGTGCTCCTTCGCCTCGTCCAAAAACACCGGTGCGGGAAACCGGCGAACTCCCGGCTGTGGACCTCCCGAGGGCGAAGCTCCACTCAAACCGCGATTGCCAGCAAGGAAAAGCCACGATACCAAACCCTCAGGCTCCCGGGCTCTCAAGGACACCGTGCTGAACGCCGGCTGGCGGGTTTACGATGCATACTGATTGCCATGTTGGAGGGGGTGGGGCAGTGGTCCGCAGTCACTCACGGCTATCCGGAGGCGTGGTCCTCTGATCATAGATCAACAGCTTGACATTCTATTTGTCACTGAGACATGGTTGAAGGATTGGTGTAACCCTGACAGTGTGGTCTCTCTCCCACCCGGCTATACAATCCACAGGAAAGAAAGAAGGGATGGCAGAGGAGGGGGTTTGGCTATTATTTTACGTGACACACTAAACTGTACTAACTTTGATCTTGACACAATTAAGGGAGCAGAGAGCCTCGGCTTTTGCCTCTCCCTAAATGCCTGCTTGTCCTTCTCAGGAGCTCTAATTTACCGTCCTCCGGGTCAGAGCTCCACCTTCATAGACTCACTTGGGGATGCCTTGAGTCATCTCCTGCTCAGATACGCCAATTTCACTTTGTTAGGAGATTTTAAGCTCCATTTGGAAAGTAGAACTGAACCAAGAATAGACAACTTTCTTCAAATCATTGAGCTATTCACATTGCTCCAACTAGTGGAGGGCCCAACACACCGAGCGGGCCATACTTTGGATGGGGTCTGTTCCAACTTTGCCCCATTATGAGTCAACACCCCCATACCTCAGATATGGTCGGACCATCTCTTTGTTTGTCCCCCTTATAAATAAGGTCCCACATATGAGCTGCCCATATAAGTCACTTCCTGAACTCCGAAGTGGGCACAAATGGGCACAATTTGCTGACAACCCTAGGCTAGAAATCGCTGCCCACACTCTAACTTCCATTGTAACAGGGACCACTGGGTTGGACTCACGCCTCTTCCACTGCTGGCTCACCACGGTATGCAATAAACTTACCCCCCATGAGAGACCTGATAAATACAAGAAACCACAAATTCAGAAAGTCCCTTGGTTCACGCCCGCCCTGGCTCAAGCACATCTTCTATGTAAGCAGAACAAGCGTAAGTGGAGAACATCGTACAACACTGAAGAAAGAATAGCTTATAAAAATAGTAGAAAGCTCTACCACCACCAGATCAAATGCGCCAAAAAAGAGAACTTCTCAAAGAAAATTCAGGAGGCCAACCAAGACCACAAAATTATCTTCTCGTGGTAAAGTCCTTCACAAACCCTAAAATACTACAGAAAGGATTAGCCCCCTCACAAAAACTCTGTGATAAAATTTCAGTGTTCTTCGAAGAAAAAATCCCAAAAATCCAAAAGGATTTCATAATAGCTACTCCCCAGGACCTGGATGCCAGCCCCAAGCCAGCCCCCGTGGCCTCTGCTCACTCGTTTTGAACTTTTGAACGAGTTTCACTAGAACAGACTCGTGAGGCCATAAGAGCATGTAAATCAGGCTCACCCTTGGACTCCTGCCCCCCATGATTCTCTACAAAATCATAGATATAGTCAATCTAATTATAAATCAGATAGTTAACTCTTCCCTAAGCTCAGGCATAGTTCCAGATGAATGGAAGCTTGCACTGGGAAAACCCTTGAAAAAGAAACAAAACATCGAACCCTCTGTGCTCTCAAACTTCCTCCCTATTTCTCTACTCCCACTACTAGGCAAAGTCACAGAAAAATTTGTTCATAAAGAACTAACCAAATTCATTGACGACAATAATATACTTCACCCCCAACAATCCGGCTTTCGCCCCAAGCATTCTACGGAATCGGCTCTCCTGGAAATAACTGACACACTAAAAACTATAGCCTATAACGGCAAGAAAGCGGTTCTGATCCTACTCGACATGTCGGCCGCGTTCAATACCATCTCGCACAGTATCCTCCAGAAGCTACGCGAACACTGCGGCATCTCTGGCACCGCCCTGAATTGGATAAAATCATTCCTCACCAACCGCAAACAAGCAGTTACCCTTGGTACTTTCCTCTCAGCAGAACGCAACACAACAGGAGTTCCACAGGGCTCATACATGAGCCTACTGTTGTTTAACGTTTATGTGACCCCACTCATTTTCCTAATATGATCCTTAGGGATTGAAATTACGTCCTACGCAGACGATACCCAATTGATCCTTTCTATGGATAACAATTCCATAGAGACCGAACTTAACTTTAAACACTGCCTTGACGCAGGCATCCAGTGGATGAGGGACAACCAACTTAGATGCAACAAAGACAAAACTGAAATCCTCCCCATAGGGAAAGATGTCCTATTCCAGCTCTGTAAATGGTGGCCTGAGGGAACATCACCCCCGCCTGACACAGTCAAGGTAGCCAAAAATTTAGCAGTACAATTTGATACTGCACTTTCCTTCCTTCCACACGCCACGGCCGTAGCAGGGACCTGCTTTAGCCTTATTAAATCACTAAAAAAATTATTTGGTCTATTTCCACTTTCTGAAAGGAAATCAGTGGCAGTAGCCTTGATTCTCTTGCGTCTACACTATTGCAACAGCCTTTTGGCAGGAGCCAACAAATCAACATTAAAGAAATAAAGAAACTACAAGTTGTCCAACGTGCTGTGACTCGTTTAGTTCTTAGACTCCCAAGAAGCATCGGGGGCATTAAAAGCACTTCACTGGCTTCCGGTACACAAAAGAATTATTTTTAAAATCCTCCTAATCACCTACAGAGCCAGGCATAAATTGGGACCCAATTATCTCTCGGCACGGTTCACTCCCTACATCTCAACCAGGACTCTCAGGTCCTCATCTGCCAACCTCCTCAAATCACCCACTTTTAAATGTAAAACTAAAGGAGGAAAAACAGAGGCTGTTTTGGGAACCAAAGCTTGGAACCTACTACCACCTCATTTGAGACTGCTGAATACAGAAATGCAGTTCAGGAGGACCCTGAAAACCTGGGTATTCAGCACCCCAGATGAATTGTGTCTTTCTCCTATTTAGTAGTCTCAGGGCCCCCGCTCACCTTCGACCAACCTCTCGCCTTCGACCAACCAGTTCCAGGATGCTCCTTTCAGAGTGGCAGGCTGCGCTCGATAAATACCACTTTACATTACATTACATTACAGTTCATTACATTACATAAACCTTTATTGCATGGAGTACACACAGGAAGAATCAGAAAGAGCAACAACAACAACATACAGATGTATTTTTTTACTTTATGTGCATCACGTTAGGAGGTGCAGGTGACAATGAAATTATCCTTAGACAATGAATGCTGCTGTCCACTGCACCTATTTCAGTCTTGGGGTTGATGCCTGATATTAGGAAAATGGAAAAAACAAAACCTCAGAACCCAAGAAATAGAAAAAAAAAAAAATGAAATACACATTTTTGAAGAAAAATATGTAAAACATTTAAAAAAGTGTAAATTAAAAATGTATATACATTTCAAACAAATATATATATATATATATATATATTTTAAACAGTAAAATAAAAAACTAAAACATTAAAATACAAAAAATTAAATTAAAAAACTAAAGTTCAAAAAATTGAAATAAAAATATTTAAGGTAAGTGAAAATATCCACAAACAGATCAATTTATTAAACTGCTACCATTGTCAACCATACATACAAGCCTATGGAAAAGTGTCACACTCGCTAAAAACACAAAATGGCTGCCAGCCAGTGCCACATGGTAAACAAAAACTAACTATGAGAAAGGTGGCATAGCCACAAACAGAGAAGAAATGCAGGACTATGAGGAAAGCACACTGGCTGGCTACACAAAATGGCCAACAGCCACATGGTCAGAAAAACAACAACCAGCAAGGAGTCATGGCCACAAACAAAGACGACTTGCAAGCCTGTGGCAAAAGCACACTGGCTGGCTACACAAGATGGCCGCCAGCCAATGGATCATTACAAAAACAACCAGTAAGAAGGCATGGTCACAAACAAAAAATACATGTTGGCCTATGGGAAAAGCACACTGGCTGGCTACACAAAATTGTCGCCAGCCACATGACCAGAACAACAACAACCAGCAAGGAGGCATGGCCACAAACAGAGAAGACATGCTGGCCTATAGGGAATGCACTCTGGCTGCTTACACAAAATGGCTGCCAGCCATATGGTCAGAACAACAAGCAGGAGGTCTGGAAAACAAAGAACACATGCAGGCCTATGGTGAACACTGACTATACAAAATGGCCCCTGTACATATGGCATTGGGAAAACAAAGGCCAAGTGTGGCCTATAGCAAACATACACACAACACTGGCCAAACAAAAGAAGCATGGTAACACAGAGAACACAGCATTAATTCAGCAATGCAAAAAATTAAAATTAACAGGGCTAAAAATGTTTACAAAACAGAACCTCAATAGCCATTACCCCTCCTATATGCTGTTTGTAGGGGAACAAATCATGAAATGCACTAAAAAAACACTTTTTGGATTTTAACCCAATGTCATCCATGGCCTAAGTGAGGTTTCAATTCAACAGACAACACAGAAACAGTTGTTTCATGCACCCATGAATAGTACAGGGCCTACTGGTTGAAAGGCCCATTGGCAGACTAGTCCACAAAGTGAATTAAATCAATATTGAAAATTTATTAAAAACGGGGAGAAAACATAGTAAACTGTGTAACATTGTTCTTTATTAAAGAAGAAGAATTTCATGCAATCATATAACTAGTCCCCTACTGAAACTAAAGGCCACCAACCACAATAAATTAAAAAAATCGATTAAAAGTACAAATAAATCCAGGTGCATGCACCAATTAAACAAACAGCGCCCTTATACACCAGATCTCCAATTTACTTCTGAAATCTCGAATACAAAGTCCTTAAATCCAATGTTATATATGCAGCAGACAAGGAGAGTGATCCTTCCAGCTCCAAATTCCAATAAAAAGTGACCAGGAGAGGGACAAAGCATTGGGAGGAGTCTGCTTGACAGGAATAGGAAGTTTGCGTCACTGGTGCTCTGGCTTGCGGTTTAAAAAAAAGTTTTCAAAAATTGCTTCTCGCACAAAAGCAACATGTCCAACGACCAGTTTGAGAAGAAAATCCAGTCCAGAGCAGAAAAGCTGCCCGACCACTCTGCTTGCTTAATTGCGACCGGCACTAAGAATTCTCAATTGGTGCAGTCGAGTCTGGAAGCCGTGCAAGTGAGTCTTGCAAGAGCTCGCTAATGGTGTGAGAAGTCTTGTGCATGCACGCAAGCGGCCTGAGACTCTTGGCGCATACTGTTGAGACCCAAAAAAAATTTGAGCGCGCAAACAGGAAAAAAACTCAGCTTCAACCCCGAATGGTGGAATTCAGGAGTTCTGTGTGCCTTTGTGGCGTGTGGAGTGCGGAGTGCCCGAATATCGCAAACAATGCAAGCAGAGCGGAGTTTACAGCGCAGGCTTACTCTTTGCACTGACCAAAACAACCATCAGGCCTTGAACTCCAAAACACAGTCACCTGTGTCAGCCATGTTTTACCTGAATATCCCCTTACTGGCAGGGAGCCATCGGCCAAGTGGGGGAGGAGTGCTTGAAATGATCACAGCTACTATCAGGCAGTCTAACCCAAGCTCACATAAAAACAGACACCTTTGATGTACCTCAACAACTATTTGTCTCACATCTTAATATGGAGTGTAAGGTCAAAGTCACTGAGCTGTGAAGACACAATGTTATGCTTTTACACATTTGCCTACTTAGGATGATTTACACCATTGAGTAGAGAATAATGAGCACATTTCTGACACCATGACAATTTTGTACATAAAATACCACAAATGGTTTGAGTTTAGGCTGTCACGTCAGTGTATCCGGTGATACATTGACAATGCACAGCACACAGGAAGAACAACAACTAAATATTACCAATTGATGTGTAAGTATGTCTGGCCAATACATTTGGATTTGAATTCACTAATCCTCAACAGTCATCTACAGAGTGTCAGGTTCAAGTCATTGTCAGTATCCATGTCACAATCCAAATTGTGACAATGACCATATCAGCACAGAGGTGGAGCAAGACCATAATACACATTGAGAAGAATTTGCATTGTTTACACCAAATAAATGCTAACAAAATGGAGATAGGTGCCAATTCTTCCATCTTAATCTGTTTTTTGTTCCAGGCATTTACTAAATGTGTACCTGTTGAGGTACAATGTATAATCACATAGTTGAAAGTGTGATATCTGTATCAAGGGGACAATCTGGTAACATTTCAAGTTGGAGAATCTTCAGTAAACCCTGAGCCTGCAGTTATAACTCCCCCCACCCAATGTGGGGTGGGACGTCCAAGGAAAAATCTGAGAGGATCAGATGGCAGTGCACAAAACCCAGCTAATAAAGTAATGGTGCCCCTGATTTCTCTCTTTGTGCGCTGTAGGAAGATGGAATCTGACTGCCTGGTTGCCCCCACTTTTTTCCTGGTGTTTTGATGGTTTTTTACTAGTCTGGCTGGGATCCTGCTATCCAGGACCCCAGCCTATCTGCTTACTCCCCTATATGACATTGTGTGCATATTAGATGCACTAGTGATTGGATACTGTGGTACCTTATGAGCCCCTAGTATATGGTACCTTAGGTATTATAAGGACTTTGTGGGACACTCCGAATCCAGCTCCTGGTCATCGTCAATGCCTCCTGGACCTCGTGGCTGAAGAGTCAAAACACCCTTGATCACCTGAAATCACCCGACTACCGTGGGCATCCATCTTCCTGGCCCCGGGTCACTGGCAAGTGGCTGTGAACACTGTCCCTTCTGCTTTCAGGTCTTCTTCATCTTGAATCCAGCCTTGGATTCCACCGGACACTTCTCCAGTCTTCACAAGCAGGAAATCTTCTTCGGCTTCCACAGAAAACGATGACGTGACCCGACACCAAAAGACACCTATGCACCCGGCTTCCCTGGGTGAGGTAACACGTGCACTCCGGTGCTCCTGTGTGTGTTGGCCCTCGAATTACTTACCTTGTAAGTGGCTTGCTTGTAGACTCTCCCAAAGTACCCTAGAACTTTAAAAATCCAACTGCGACTTGCTCCATTGAAATTAATAGGGAACCCGCGGCTGTGTTTCTGCCAGGTTGTGGGGTATGCAGCAGGCGATAGTGATCTGACACACCTTCCCAGATGAGTATTGTAGGGCTCCTTCAGTTTTGTCTAGACATGGAAATTTGACCTTCAGGAGGCCAAAGCCGCTGTCGCTTACATATATATCGGAGGGCATCCACTTTGTGCATGCCTCATAGTGCTCCCTGTGCGCTATAAATGCATGATCAGTGCGGTGAGGTGAAACACCACACTGAAATGCGTTAGTCTAACGCGTGATGCGTGGTACTTGGCAGGGCTGCCGTGATTTGTTGTCCCATTATGTCAGACACATGTCCAGTTTTACACTGAGTGTGATCAACAGGTTACACACTTACACTACCTTACATTTGCTCCCAAAAATATTAACTCAACAAAAAGACCATATTTCAGTGTTATTTTATACAATGTGATTCTGGTAAATTGTCTATACTAGTTAGGTGTATGTCCAGGACTGAAGTGCTACTGTTCCCTTCCGGAGGACACAATAGTGTGATGGCCTAGCTGGTGAAAGATTTTACACCACCTGTGGTGTGGTCCCATCCACAGTGTGGGAAGAGGTATGGTGTACTCACTTAGGGCAAGGTCAGGATGGAGGGTGGTGCCAAAGGGAACTGAACATGTTTTTTAAATGTTAATATGTTTGACAACATGTGCGATGTGAAAATCTGTAGTCTGATAACTTGTTAAATGCTTAAGCTGGCTGTATAAGACCTATGTGACAAAGTAGCTGTAGAACTACATTTTGCATGTGTGCTAAGTATCTGATACCATATCATCCTTACAGGTCGACACCCATCAGAAGCCTTTGCCGTAGCAGACCATCGCCCAAAAGGTGCAGTCCTTGGGGTCACAAGTCAGAGCAGTGTCTATTGTCACAAACGGTGGCAGGACTCGCGAGGCTGGAGTAAGAAAATAGCGGAAGTCCAGCTGGGCCTGTCACCTCCAGGCAGAAGTGTTGCGCGTCGGACCCTGACCCCCTAATGGACTGCATACTGTCGGTGGCCCATCCCATCCTTGAGCTGCAGTTTAGAGCCAGACAGTAGCAAGGAGGGAGTGAGTATGAGCCTTGATGAACTTTGTACAATTTTAGGCTTGGAGAGAATCCAGACCCATGTAATGTGTAAACTGTAGCATGTGACACAATAGTAATAATAGGTGCATGGTAAGTCTATTGAATATGGGACCTGTAAGCTAGGTTATTGCCAGTTGTGTTATTCCATTTTAGTATGGACACATG
Organism: Triturus cristatus; assembly: GCF_964204655.1. Lineage (NCBI taxonomy): Eukaryota > Metazoa > Chordata > Amphibia > Caudata > Salamandridae > Triturus > Triturus cristatus. Next base: position 28,932,193 of record NC_140587.1, read on the forward strand.
ACTACACAGTGTCTCGGGAAAATGTAATTTATGTATTGTAGTCATGCACAACATATTTCCTCAAAAAAGCCACTTTTTACCCTGGTCTATGTATTGAGGCAACAACACTTCTGTGTTAAGTGATGCTTGAGCTCTTGACTGTGACATGCCATGCAATACATTCAGGTAGCAGGCAATGTGTAACTGGTTTATGATCTGTGGGGAGAAAATGCTAACACCGCTAGTGCCATCTGTTGTCCAATATAGCAGCTGGCAGGAGTGGACTGATGAGTATTGATGTCACATGTTAGACTGGCCCTTACCTTAAGTGAGGGTTTGATTGCATCCTATCTGATTTCAAGTTGATTGCATGTTTAGGCCTATGTGTAAATGACAACATATGCCTGTGATTGTCCAACAGGGGGGTAACGTCAAGGATGTGCGATTAACACATTCCCAATGGCATTGATGGGTGTCACAAGGGGAATCAATATGGTGAGGGCCAAATATCCATAGTTTGGAAACCTAAATGGCCTGCCTGGAAATGTGCTGAGAAGGGAAGATTCTTACAGGTGAAAAACACATTTGCAGCTATGAGGGTCAATATGTGCATGGTGATATTTATCAGGGAGGGATGGGCTGACTAGTCATGGTGAGATGTGAACATCAGAAGTATTCACAGGCTTGTAACTAGTGTTGCCAAAAGGTATTAGGTTACAAGATTTCCACTCCTATTATGGGACACATTAAGTATTTTACATGTCCTGGAGGTATTGTAAGCCACATGTCCTCCAAGTAATCTGCAATCATTGACATTGGTAATGTAAAACACTGTGTTCACATGCACCAATGTTTACAGTGTTGGGGTGTTTTGACACACTATGTCATTGCTGCACTGTGCTAACACAACACACTGCTTGTAGACATGAATCTTGTCTTTCAAAGTGTATATTCTATATGTGACTTTTATATGAGTTATGCATGTAACTCTTACAACTGTATCATCTGTCAGTGGACAGATGTGCATGTGTCATATGAACAGTGTGACATTATATTTTCCATACTTCCTGCATCTTGATAGTAACATATCAAAATAGAGTTACTGAGCAGGAGACCTGCTGTTTAACAAGGTCTGGATTAGCGATAGCTCACTATGTGCTGATTGTCAAGCCTTTCAGTGGTAGACAATTTCTTACAATGATGTCTATTCTCCCTTTGAACCCCTGAGGTAAGTATGGTATACTACAAGTTCATAAGAAGTTAGACTCAATACATCAGCTGGTATATACATTTAGAAAAAGAGGGCCTCAAGCTACTAGACACACTTAGACTCTCGGCAGGGATCACAAAGCCCACTGTGTTGTCAAACCAAATTATTTTAACAACTTTTAGTATTCAACCATACTTAACATTGGTACCTGGTGGCTATGATAGGTTTTTATTGACCAGATTCAGACTTGGGATTTTCCACAAACGTGTAAGCTGCCCAAAACTGAATGACTGGTCACAAGTATTGCATTTGTGGCCCTGCAATAACTACTCAGACGAATCCACCATACTTGTTGTTTTATTTTGTACATTCTATGATGAATTAAGGAAAACGTGGATTGTTACAATCTTAAAATCCCTATGGATCAGACAATGTCATGTTGCGTTTATTGTATTACAATTTTTGGAAAACAAACACATAGTCTGGAGGGTAGCAATGTTTTTCAGAAACAGGAAATGCATTGTAATATAAACGTCTAGCCCACAATGACAAAAGGAATAGTGATTCAAATGAATTAATTTTATAATTAACTATATATTTTATATTCCTAATCTTACTGTGTATTGTATTGTGATTTGTGCGCTTTTATGATTGTCTAAAATAGCAATTGAATAAAGTTTTACTTGACTTGACTACATGTAGTTAAAATTTTAAGAAGGAAAAACATGAAGTTGTAGCAGACTATGCTTATGCCACAATTATGTAAGAGTTTAGTTTTCAGTCATGTGCTATTGGCTATATATAAACTAATGTAGTCATCCAAGTACAAATGCAAACTGTAAAAAATGCCAGTCTGGTTAGAGTTATTTTTACACCTTTGTAGCCAGTATATATCATCATTGTAAGCATATTGTCCTTAAATATCTTTTTCAGCATCACATCAGGGCAGTGAATGAGACAGTGGCACTAATGTTGGGAATGCACCTGGCCACAATGGGTCACATACTGGCAGTGAGAAAGAGGTAACCAGTGGCACAGAGAGTGATGGGAGCATCAGGTGGGAGCTGTGTCAGCTTTGTCGTACTAATCTCCAGTGAGCCCTCGCAAGTGGTGGTGGATCCCCCTGGACCTGTGTCGACTCCATCTTAGTCCACCAACCCACACCATATCAAACCTCACAGCTGCTCCCCAGCCAGCTGTCCATGGCTGCTCCCCAAAAAGGGGATGAGTCTCCTTTACGCCAGGCACCTCACCCTCTGCCTCAGTCTCTCCTGATGCCCTGAGTGTGGCGGCCATATGACCTCCTGAGGCAGATCTCTGAGCAGTGCTGAATGTCCTCCATGTACATACCAATCAGCAGACCCAGATAATATCTTTCCTGGAGGGTTTTCACTCTGACATGTCTTCCCTAAACAGATCCATTCAGGCTCTAGCCTCCACACTCACGGCAGCCTTTACCCTATTCTAACTATCTACCCACCCTCATACCTCTCTCCCACCCACAGTCCCTATTCCCATACCTACCCAAAGTACATGTAAACATGACCATTCATCCTCCTCAACATCCACATGCAGCACACAAACACACGGACATAAGGCAAAAGACAGACACACATGCACTCAGCAGACATACAACACCCTCACTAGCACATCCACTGACATGTAAGCAGACTCAAAACTCACTGTAACACATAGCTGAAATACTGACAAACAGGCAGACACCACAGCATCACACACAGCCACTACAGACACAATACCAGCAGACACAGGCACTACAGACACCATACCAGCAGACAAGACATATCACATTCATCACAACCCTCTACCTCCACAACTCCTACGCTCTTCCTGATTGCCCTTGACAACTTCCCTATGCAAACTGAACAAACCTGTTCCAAACCTAAAAATAAGACCCTGCCACCTCAACCATACCCTTCCACATCACTCCCCAAAAAGCAAACCCAGCCCCCAACTAAAACCCAACCTACACCCCAAAGAACCCACAAAAGGAAAGGTCCCTATCCTGCCAACATCCCAACCTCTGTTAAAACCCAAATATCATCTTCCCCACCCTACCTCAGTACTTCCACGGTGAAGAAAAGTAAGCCTAAAAAAGTCCCCTCCCGCTATTCCCTTCACCACCCTACATTGTTACACAATTCCGAAGATGTTGAAAGAAACCCAGCCCCCACCCAACTGAATCCTGCCCTCCCACTGACCAAGCTAACACTCCCAATCCTGAGCTCAGCCCTTCCAAATAACAACCCAGCCCACCCTAGTTTTGTTCTTTTGGTGCCTGGACTGCCCTCTAGATGCCCCTTCCGGGGGAGGTATCCCTTTGCATTATATCTGAAGGCAAGTTTTGATGGGCAACAGATTGCTGATCACAACATGGACTTATTGACTAGCCATTGACCTTTGTTTTTTCCAGTTCAGATATTGATGGAATAAAAGTTCAGTAAAACAACATATTTTCTTCTGTACATGGACTGATCTTTACATTGATTTTTTCCAGACCGTGTTGTTTTAGTGTTTTCACTTATTGACAGTATGAAGTAATTTTCTAGGAAGGAAGAGCAAGGCTGAGATCCTGTCACCCTGTGTCTTCCTCTGTTTTTTTAATTACTAACATTTCTATTAACAATTCTCACCCATCTCCTACCAAACGGATCAGATCCCAAACATGATCCTGAATATACCCAAAAGACATCCACCAAAGGCCCTCTCAAAGTCACTTGAGGTTCTCATAAATCTCTCAAAACACATATAATGTAAAACATAACTGTGATTGAGACTCTCAGGTTGTCTCAAACAGATGAGCAGAAGGTTCCAAAGAGACTTACACTTAGAATCAACAAACCTCAACACGCCTTATCCTAGCTCTCAACGGGTTCACATGAATACATTTTATTAGACCCAGGTGTCTCCCTGTGATTGGTCCATAGACATGTAACTGTACACACTGTATATTTGTGATTGGCCTGTACACATTTAAGTGTACAGGATTGGTGCTTTCCCCTATTGTAAGTTCCTCTTCTTGTACTGCCTAGTTTTGCCACACGAGGTCTCTAAACACCCACACATTTTCAAGAGATGTTTAGCTGCAAGTCATGGCCACTATATAACCATTAAAACAAAAGAAAGAAAATGAAACTAGTTTTATGCACTAATCACTTGTTAACTCTCCATAGTACCTCAGATGCACAACAAAGAGAAGTGGTGAGTTGTCACCAACCAAGGTTTGAGTTTGGCAACACAATGACAGCTCAATATCTATTTATAATTTTTAATGACATTGAAACCACAAGAGCTGCACACCAGCTCTCACTTCAAAGGCACATCACAGGCCTCCTGCAGAGGGAGGCACGTGAAGGCACTAATGTAATGATGGACGAGTCTAAACCCCTTTCTACACCACCCACAGAAGAACAGAATGTGTAAGTTTGAAATGTAATAATCAGATCCCTTGTTTGTAAGGACAAAAACTATGTAAAATAGAAACAGAAAGTAGTTGATGATGAAAAAACGTGGCTTTACTGGGACATGTTAGGTTATATTGTGTGTGACTGCTGTATCAATCACTCAATCAACGAGCTGATTCTGAGAATCGGCCCGTTTGCGAACGGGAAAAAAACTTCATACATCTGGCCAAAATTACCTGGTAATAAATGTTCATTGGGCAGGTTGCAATATGCAACTCCTTGTGATTGGTTGTGAATACAAAGGCGGAGGCATGAAGAGGACAGAAATTATACCTTTGTACATATGCGACCCCAAACTGAATAAAAAAAAAATCCTATGTCTGATGCTCCTCCCTGACCACAACCTTCTTCAACGTCTACATGACCTGTCTTGCGGCCATCGTCAGGATCTATGGACTCAACATTTTCTCCTATGCTGAAAACACCCACCTGATCCTTTCCTTCACCAACGAACTCACAACAAACAGTCACCTCAAACTGAAATCGGACAAGACCGAAGTCCTCATCTTGAGACTCACCCTGTTAGCGTGGGCTGACTCCTGGTAGTCCTCCACATTTGGAACCCCACTGACCCCAAAGGACCACGGACAAAATCTCAGCATCATACTGGACTCCTCTCTCACAATGAACCGCCAGATCAACACCTTCTTCTCATCTTGCTTCCACAAGCTTCGCCTGCTTTGAAAGACATTCATATGGATCCCCACCAACTCCAGAAAAACAGTCACCCAAACACTCATCAGCAGCACACTTGACTACGTCAACACACTTAACGCCAGCGTCACATAAATCTTCTCAGTAAACTACAAAAGAATCACTTTTAGGCTTCTCACACACGCCTACAAAGCACTCCATGATGCATGACCAGCATACCTTACATGCCTGCCTCTCATTCCACTTACCCACTAGACACCTCCACTCTGCCTATCTGGCCCTTGCCACCATCCCTTAGATCCACAAGACTAAAACCGAAAGAGGATCCTTCTCCTACCTTGCTGCGAAGACTTGGAACACACTGCCTCTCCTCCCCAGACAATCCCAGTTGCTGACCCAATTCAAGAAGGATCTCAAAATCTGGCTCTTCGACTGAACTCCAGTGCTTGATGGATCAGCAGCCCCCTCCATCCCCCATCCACCAGCACCTCGAGACCCTCACAGGGGAGTAGCTGTGCTTTACAAACCCTGATAGATTAGTTGATGTGATTATTAAAATGATGTTTCCTATTTTGGAAGAAACTGGGGGAGCAAGCAGCAGCCCTCAGGACCACTGCCTCCCACTCCTTTCCTCTGTGACCACTAAGAAGATTGTGAAGGGGAAGTGGCCAAAAAGTGATAATTTACTGTTTGAGAATCAGTTTCCACCCCAAGAAGGATGAATATAATCCCAAAGCCTATGATGTTTGTGTGAGCATTTTTGACAGGTTTAGACTTTGCCATAGTGGAATCAGTAGATCCTAACACAACTTCCCAGCCATGTATCTTTTATCCATAACTAGTTCTGCTGAATTGTACAATTGTGTCTGTGGAGGCCAAAACAATGGTTGTCATCCTCTCAAGAATTGAGTTCTTCTGAGTTGCGGTTTAGTAATGTGGGATAACTTATATAAAAACTTACAACAATTAACAGGTTTGGCCTAGCAGAAGTATGGTTGGCAGCAGAGAGCTATGAAATCTTCAAAAGAGTTATAAATTAACCATCTGAAATTCTATCATCTCAGAGGACAAAGCAAATTTAAGTCTGTGAAAACTGCAGAAAGATATAGCAGTGGCTTTTAACAGCCAATACATTCAAACACACATGCTACTCCCTGGTTAAGATTGGTAGGTAAAATAGACTGAAGTCTGCGCTGCCACCCAAAGGAAGACCTAATTCATGCCCTGTTCTGCTGAAAAAAGAACCTTAGGGCCCGATTCACAGAACTAACTTAAGACAAAATCCTAAACTTACTACCATTTTCGTATTCACAGAAGTCACTTACTCATTTTGGTATTCACAGAAGACACTTACTCACTTCGGTATTCACAGAAGTTAGGAGTCCTAACTTTAGGACTCCTAAATGCCTTCTGTGAATACCGAAAGTCTTAAAATTAGGATTTTTCTCAGTTTAGGAGTCCTAAAGTTAGGACTCCTAACTTTACTACTACTAAACGGAGAAGAATCCTAATTTTAAGGCTTTCGGTATTCACAGAAGGCATTTAGGAGTCCTAAAGTTAGCAGTCCTAACTTTCCTACTACTAAATTGAGACAAATCCTAATTTTAAGACTTTCGGTATACACAGAAGGCATTTAGGAGTCCTAAAGTTAGGAGTCCTAACTATACTACTACTAAACTGAGAAAAATCCTAATTTTAAGACTTTCGGTATTCACAGAAGGCATTAAGTTAGTTCTGTGAATCGGGCCCTTTACCTTTGCCGCAGTTGGTTTGCTCTCTCTCAAAGGAGCTTGGGGTACACTCTTGCTGACAAGTGCTACTGGTCTGCCTCAACTCAGCTGAGCCACATCTTATCTTTTGGACTGTAAAATATCTCCATGGGGTTGAAGGGACACTAAAGAAGGCACTCAATCAGATTGATCCTAAGACCCAATAGCAAAACACCTCCCAAGACACCCCTCTGCAGGTACGACCGGCACCAAGTAATCTATAACACGCTTTTGTTGGTGCCGAGGAGTCAATGGACTGACAGCTCGACTTATCACCCGAGTACAATTGAGTCTCACTTTTCCCTCCGATCAGTAGTTGACTGATGTGGTCATATTTAGCCACCAAAAACTCTTACTCTATTAAACTTGAACAGAATTTCAAGTCCAAGTGCTTTTTCTGCAAGAGACTACTGGCCTAACTGACTACAAGGACAACAGCTCTGCTCAAACTGCTGCTAACATTTCAGCCATTTACTACTGCACTAAAACCCCATCACAGACAGTAGTAGGAGAACACATTAGCACCCAGATCAAGATCATCAGACTGCCTAACTAACTAGCATCCAGGGGTCATAATCTAGCACTTAATTTGCCTTTCTCCCCTCATTAGCCCTCAGTCCTCTGCACACAAGGGGGTCTACCCCAGCAATTTAACCCACTTAATGCACTTAGGGAAATAGCTGATGGTCTAGTAAGACATGGAACTATAGGGCAGATTTTAAATCCCATAAGGAGCATATATCTAGGCCCATCTGCCTATTTTCGCATGTTATACCCACATGTTGTACCTTATTGCACCAAGCTGGCCACCTTAATCAAGGTTGCTTTAACTTCCTAGCAGTCTCCGCCCCCCGAGAATTAATAATGGCAAGGGTAAGGTGCCCAACATGACAGATCCATAGACTCTACCCCCACTTGTAAAGTGAAGACTAAAGTAACAATGTGGTTTTAATGTTTTGATTGAATATGCAAAAGTTTTATTAATAATGCATAATAACATTATCTTTCTGTCAACATACATAACATCCTCTTGACCCAAACCAATGGACTAGTTAGAAATTTAATTAAACTCAAGAAGAATGCTGTTTGTCACCACTGAAAAAAGGCCAGGGATCACACTTCATGGCTGATCAATACAAGAAAGACCAAATTGCTGTTTCCTGTAACTGTACAAAAGTTCAACTACTTCTTGTACAGGAAAACATGCTACATCTGTCAGAATGTTAGAATGAGGAACTGGTGTTTACATGGACACAGTATCAGGGACTTTTGACCCCACAACTACAATATGTTTTCAAATGATGTGATGTTTATGGATCTTTACATAGGTTTTAAACGACACGGACATCCACGCAGAACCGTTCAGGCTCCCTTTAGGATAATATAAAAATATAATTGATGGAAAATCATTTTTTACCAAACAAAAAAGAAATTGTGGCATTGCAATAAAGTTAGCAACATTCACATTTGTATATGACAGATAGAAATATTAAATATGATAACATCAAATGCCACAATACAGGGGGCCATGTGTACAAATGCGTTTTTTGTGGTTGAAATTCACCCGATTAGCACAAGCGGGCCACTTATGACAGCAAAAATGTATTTTCATATGTACAAAACATGAATAGCCATTCAGTAACATTTTAACGAATCACAATTTTCTATTTAGAAAGGGCGTGTTTAGGACGTCCCTTGCAAATTCAAAATTGCAATGGTATGTATGAATGACACCTGAAGGCTGGTGGTAACCATTGGTGAATAGGGAAGAGACTAAAGGTATTTAGAGCAGAGATGACACAATGAAAGTACCAGTAAAGTACTGCTGGGGGCTGATTCTGCTGCACACAAGAGATGGATCAATGGGGTGGTTGCAATAAATACATTAATTTTTTTTTCTGAATACTTCAAACATGGGCTTAGACATGGAATACAACTCTACATGCTGACATCACTGCTCTTGGGTGTGAGAACGTGGATTATTAGTTGAAGTAGATGTCAGTATACCACAGGTGAATGGGCACTATTCTTGTTATGTCATGTGAAGGTTTCAGTAATATAACACTGAGCTCAACCCCAGGTAACCATGGCACAAATGAGACATACGTGTGTGAAGCATTTAGATGTCCCAAGCAGTTCAATAGTAAAAAACGCAACACAATAAAAATCCAACTTCAATTGATAGAAACTGGAGAATTTTGTAATATTTTAATTAACAAAATGATACAGTAACAGCAAAATCTGACAATTGGGACTACAGATATAAATTTTCAAAGATTTAAATAAAAATATCTCCAAAATTAAAATTTAAGGATGACTGCGATGGAACACAGGTTCAATAGAAGGACCAAGTGTATCCTGGTCAGAGTTATCTTCAGACTGAGACACTTCCTGAGAAAGTAGAATCCTCAGTGGAGCAAGGCTGCAGGCTGGATCTAAAGTTCGACTCATCAATTTTGACCTTTCAATGGAAAAGATCTCTGTGAAGGGGCAAACAGAGGTAGCAAAACATGACGATATGTCATCTTGTACTCCTACTTGCTCACAGTGCAACCATAAGTATCCCTAACCCTAAGTAGGTAACAAATGGATTATGCAACCTTCAACATGGCAACCCAGACTTCCAAGTAATCCTGGCAACAGACCTAGAACCCTCCCACTCAGTCACTCATGCATCCCAGGTAGGGATACAAAAATAAAAAATAAAAAAAAGTGGGGTTTCAACATTATTGAAGCATTGTGATCCTTGTATAAAATATATGAGCTGCACTGACCATGCTCCTATCATGGACTACCTAACCAAGCAGTCCAAATCCTGGTACTGGATGATCTAACTCCCCATCACCTGTGGTAAATGTGTACAGGTCCTCATATTGGTCACAAGCTGGGCATTCTTCCTGGCAGAGAGAAAACAGAAGTCAGCTGGGCTGTGTTTCCTTTGTGAGGCTACCCCCCAATGACAGCAGACTGGTCCTCTGCCTAAACGCAGAAGTGCATTAATATTTATAACAATAGGGTCTATGCTCATGGACGATCAGTAGATAACAATATTCGCACAATTGACTGTTGGGCCTTGTACTGAATATTCAAGGAGGTTGTGATAGTTTACCCACGAAGTAGGCACAGGGAAAGTAATTCTACACTGTTACGTAAGCAAATGTGTTTCAAAAGTCACCTTGTATGAATGAAGACCACTTAAGAGGCATGTAAATTTAATGATGGTTGCACTTCTTCCTGGGCCTAGGCCACCCACATCACAACCACTCCTTGTACGTGAGTCAAGCAAAGCTATCTAAGAGTCCTATAAGCAATGCATATATTTATTTGCATAAAAAGCTAAACTAGTCTAGAAGGCAATCATGCTGTTTGAGTCAAAATGCAGCCAGAAAGCCAAGCTTAGAATCAGAAAGGCAATTTAAAGCAGTGTGAATTACCTAAGATTATTGGAAACCTATGCTACGCTAGTTGGGTGTGCCAAAAATGGGATGCTCTTAGAAGTGCCCTAAACAATCATGACATGAGGTCCTTTTGGGATGTGGTTAATTTGGGATCCCACGAAGGTAAACCGGCTATAGAACCTAATATTGGGGAGGCTGTATGGAAGGCACATTTGGAATCCACATACCTAAGAGTAGAGGATGATGATGGGCCAGCAGCCAACACTCTTATGCCCCCTGAGTCAACTTTTCTAGCTACCCCTCTGATCTCCCTCAAGGAGATCACTAATGCACTGGGCAAGATAACACCAGCTAAGGCTCCAGAGCTGGACAAGATCCCTGGGGACCTCTTTCGTTCTGAGGCTACAGTCTGGGCCCCCTGCTTGTGGTCTTTGTTCAATGCCATCTTGCAAGGCATGGCAATTCCTACCACCTGGGTGGGGACCAAAATTATTCCAATCTTTAACAAGGATTGGCATAGCCAATAGGTCTCGCTTTTGGGACCTTATAAGTTTTTAATTATGCAGCACAATATCCTTGGTGCAACAATATTAACTGTTGCGTGGCTAAACACTTATAAGGTCCCAAAAGCGAGACCTATCGGCTATGCCAATGGTTGTTTTTTTTCGCTAACAACTGCAAGCATAACAAAGGGAAAGGACACAGTGCAACCCTATTCATTAAGACATGAATTTCAGGGGCCCCAGCTAGGCATGCAGTTGTGAGACTAGGCCTAAATATATTGCAAGCCAAGAACAAACACATTTTATGGTAAGAAATACTAATGAAAAGAACAAATACATGTACAAAGAATGCATTTGGAAAAAGTGGTTGCACTTTGCACACCGATTTTCACTGAATGCAAACAAACCTCCTAATACTCAGTTGAATGATTGGGTGCCTCAAAACATTACAGATCCAAATGGAAGAGTGACTCAGCCTTGACTAACCAATAGGAATCCGCCCTGTTGAAGGAGGTATATTTTTGTTCTGATCCCTTTGCGGTTATGGTGCCAGAAACCATTGGATTGAAATGCACTGAAATCACAGAAACCATGTGCAGGAAAAAGGTATGACCAGCTACAACTAAACTTGATATCCTCAAACAGGAAAAGTAATGTTGATATTGATACAGTGTGCCTGAGTACCAACATATGGACGATAGGTTATACACAAAGTATGCTATGGCCTTGGACTGATCAGGCAGGAGCCTAGATTGGTTCTTAGCTAGAGTCAGGTTTAACCTTTACTTAGGCCTAACTTTCACCCCTGAAAGTGGTTTCTGCCTAGCAGCTGTTGGAACTCCATGAGTACAGGGTTATGGCAAAGCTGTGATTCAGCAGCTGTCCCTGACTATATGCTGGCAGCGAAATTGTGGTTCATAGGGATCCTTCTCTTTTTTAGGGCCATCCACCTGATATAATCTGCCTCCTGAACATCAGGCCATCCCAGCTATCCCCATGTTCAGAAATAAACCAAAGACATGGCTTTTTAATTTAGCTTAAATCTGCTTTGGTCCCTGATGTTGTAATTATTGAAGAGCAGAGCGCCAGGACACTCTCCGGAGTAACAGTGCACTATACAAATGCCCTTTCATTTATTCATTCATAGCTGGCCTGAAACTGGAAAATTCAGCATCCATATTTTCATGTGTTCATGAATATAACATGATATTTCCACATCCTTCACTGTCACGTAAGCAAAGGTCTGTCGATAGTCACTGTGTATGAAAAGTAGGCAACCTAAAAGGCATGTAAATGTAATGATGGTTGCGCTTTTGCCCAGGCCTAGGCCACTCACCTGGCACTAAAGGTTGGGCAGATGCACATCAGTCTACAGCTTAGGTAGGCATCCATACGTCTACAGGTTGGGTGGCATGCATCATTCTACAGGTTGGGCAGACACACATCAGCCTACAAGTTGGGAAGACATACATCAATCTACAGGTTGGACAGGTACCCATTAGTGTACAGGTTGGGCAGACACGGATCAGTTTACAGGTTGAGCAGATGCACATCAGTCTATAGTTAGGGAGGCACAAATCCTTCTACTGGTTTGTCAGACACACATCAGTTTACAGGTTGAGAAGACACACATCGCTCTACAGGTTGGTCAGACACACATCAGTCTACAGGTTAATCGGACAGACACTGGTCTTAGAGGAAGCAACCTAAGCCTTGCCTTTGGGTCATTCCTTTTTTCAGTTGTTGCTCTTGTCAGCCACAAACTGGTCTACGAGAACTCACTTTGTCCAGATCCATTGTTGCAAATGGCCCTTTCTTCTTTTTCACAGAGAACAGTAGATAGTGGGTGGAATCTGAGGTGCAGAAGAAGGGGACATGCAGGGAAAATAGGGGTGACGGTATTCTCTCTTGATTACCATTACACTCTGTCTAGCATCTTACTGCCTTAGAATCTTCACACAACCAGGGAAGACACCAAGCAATCTCCTGCGCATTCTGCCTAGGGGGTAATGAGTTACCAAGGCAAGAAATATTGAGTACATAGAGATGAATGTATAAAGATTATGGAAGTTTAAATAGCATAACAGCATAAAAAACGATATAATTGCAGAGGATTCATATTATGTTTCAAATCAAACCAAATCCAATTATGAATGTGTAGATCATGCCTTGTATCATATTTCACAAAAGATATTCCCAAAAAATATGAATAGTTATCTTGAACAACAATTATATGATAATGAGTAAAGAGATTTAAACCATGATAAGGCACAATTGCCTAATGTTACACCATAAGGGGGAGGATTCCTCTAGAAACATCACAAATTGATGTAGATTTACATACAGAATACCTTTTCAAATTAGTTGAATTTTTTGGGCCAGATTTCTACAAACTCTACCATCATTTATTCAAGATACAAATGATTTATTGAGAAAATTGAATGGCATATCTAGGGACTCCAATTACCTATTGGTAACTATGGATGTCACACGTTTCTATACATGTGCATAATAAAGGTTTAGAGGCAGTGAATCATTTTCTACTCACCAAATCAGCAAGTTTCTTAAAACAGCCAGAGATGATTTTGGTCTTCATGGAATCATGTTTTTCTCCATCAAAACATGTTCTTCCACCAGAAGGGAAGAACTGAAATGGGATCCAGGTTTGTTCCATCTTACGAAAACCTATTTATCGGTCTATTTAAGATTAAGCTTGTCTGGACCGGACTTTGGTGTGACAGTAATACATTGATATATTGTGGCTGTAAAATTTATGAAATTTATGTTATTTGCAACAGGAGTCTAAATGACCTCTAGCTTTATCAGCAATATCTCAATCAAAGCAATTGGAATGTATGATTAAGTTCTGAATTTGATAAACAGCATATATGTTTTTAGATCTCATATTGTATGTTGATAATTGTACTCTGGATTACAAAACTTTAAAAAACCAACAACACTTAACTCTAGTCTATAAGGGAGTTAATATCCCCTCATGATATCAATATATATATATATATCAAATGGGAGCAAATAAAAATGTTGATCTATTTTTGCAATGTGCTTATAATCGGGAAATCATTTACGTGGCTAAAGAGAGTATTAGAAAATCTGAAAGGTTCACATTGCTTGAACGTAAGAATAAGAGACGATTAGGCAGTGACTCTGTCACGGCGCCCTCCTGCTTCTTCTCTGTCGCAACCCCTTCTTTGTTATCACCGTGACAGAACAATAGTTATGGATTGTTGTTAATAACATGGAAACCACAAGAGCTGCAAAACACCAACACTGACTACAATGCAAAGCATAGGCCTCCTGCAGAGGGAGGCATGTGAAGGCAGCAACGTCAGATGGACGAGTCCAAACACATCTCTACACCACCCACACAAGAAGAACAGAATGTGCAAGTTTAAAATGTAATAATCAGGTCCCCTGGTTTGTAAGGACACGAAAACAAAACTGGGTAAAAATAGCAAGAGAAACTAGTTGTGGAGGACAAGACTCTGTGTTACTGGGAAATGTTAGGTTAAATTGTGTGTAATGGATGTTTATCCTAACACTACAATAACCTCCTACTGTTACTGAGTTTGTCAAAACCAGTTCTTCAATTTGTCTATAGGAAGAGAGTATAACCGTGGTCCAAGCAGGCACAGAGTCACCACAGGGCCATGTTAGGTAGGTACCCACAACTCTAACTGGTACTTGATAATAATAGAACAGGGTTCAGAAGTGATGAGTTTGGGTCCAGAGTAGAAGTTTATTAGTTTATGATTAAACCTACCAATGTTTTACTTTCTTAGAAATGTTCCGATAAATATAGACAGAAACCATTTTGCTTCCTGGCCTAAGTGTATTCATATACAAAATGTAAATTAATTCTTGCAAGAAGCTTGCAATGATGTCTCTAAATATGTATGGTAAAACTGAGCTAAAGAAGACTGGTAACAGTAAGGAGTGCTATGCCTCAGAATGTGTGGGGACTCTCATCAGCCAGGATAGCTAGACTCCAGTGGCATGGACAGCACAGGACCCATGTCTGGGCATACCCGTCATACTTGGGGTGACAAATGCAAAAAGAACAATTGATGGACATAATGCAGAACAATGTCTTACATTCACCCCAGTACAGAAATCTGGGCCTAAAGCCATTATTTTTTTCCTCCAGTGCCGTTCAAGTTTTAATCTAGCCATATTCCTTCAGTCTTGACCCTGCGCCCAATGGGAACCGTCCAGCCCGGTTTCCGGGTTTCACCCCTCATCATCCAGTATAGCTAGACTCCAGTGAATTGGAGACTGTTCCCAAAAGGCACAGGGTCAAGACTGATTTGCATATGTCTGTGTCTGAAATGGGGTGGCGAAGTGAGCTAAAGAATAATGAAAGATTCAACCCAGATATGTGACTGGGGTTGAGTGTCAGAAAGGTTTCAGCGCTCCATCCATCATGTCCTTGTGTTTGCTTTGTTTGCCCTAGGTTGGCAGGGAGTGCCTAGACATGGGTCCCTTAATCACTTTGCCACTGGATTCAAGCTAACCTGGCTGATGAGGGGTGTTACAGCAATACCGGTCCCAGGATGCTTGTATCCGTTCCAGCGAAAACATGGCTTGGCAGTTCGGGCTGGACTGTTCCCATGAGGCACAGGGTCAAGACTGATTTGCATATATCTGTGTCTGAACTGGGGTGGCGATGTGAGCTATAGGATGATGATGGATTCAACCTAGATCTGTAACTGGGGTTGAGTGTCAGAAAAGTTTCAGCGCTCCGTCCATCATCTCCTTGTGTTTTCTTTTTTTTGCCCTAAGTTGGCAGGGTTTGCCAAGTCCACTGCTCACTTTGCCACTGGTTTCAAGCTAGCCTGGCTGATGAGGGGTGTTATCCCAAAACCGGTCCCAAGATGCTTGTTTCTGGTCCAAGGAAGACATGGCATGGCAATTCGGGCTGGACTGTTCCCATGAGGCACAAGTTCAAGACTGATTTGCATATAGGTGTGTCTGAAATGGGGTGGCGATTGAGCTAAAGAATGATAATGGATTCAACCCACATCTGTGACTTGGGGTGAGAGACTGAAAAGTTTCAGCACTCCATCCATCATCTCCTTGTGTTTGCTTTGTTCGCCCTAATTTGACAGGGTATACCCATATGTGGGTTCCTTGCTCACTTTACCACTGGATTCAAGCTAGCCTGGCTGATGAGGGTAGTTACCCCGAAACTGGTTCCAGGATGCTTGTTTCCTGTCTATTGAAGACATGGCTTGGCAGTTCGAGCTGGACTGATCCCATGAAGCACAAGGTCAAGACTAATTTGCCTATAGCCGTGTCTGAACTGGGGTAGTGAATTGAGCTATAGAATGATGATGGATTCAACCCAGATCTGTGACTGGGGTTGAGTGTCAGATAGGTTTCAGAGCTCCATCCATCATCTCCTTGTGTTTGCTTTGTTCGACCTAAGCCGGCAGGGTATGCCCAGACGTGAGTCCCTTGCTCACTTTGCTGCTGGTTTCAAGCTAGCCTGACTAGGAGTGTTTCCCCGAAACCGGTCCCTGGATGCTTGTTTCCGGCTCGGGGAAGACATGCCTTGGCAGTTCGAGCTGGACTGTTCCCATGAGGAACAGGGTCAAGACTGATTTGCATATAGCTGTGTCTGAACTGGGGTAGCGAAGTGAGCTAAAAAATGTTGATGGATTCAACCCAGATCTGTGACTGGGGTTGAGTGTCAGAAAAGTTTCAGCGCTCCGTCCATCATCTCCTTCTGTTTGCTTTGCTCGCCCTAATTTGTCAGGGTATGCCCAGATGTGGGTCTCTTGCTCACTCTGCCACTGGTTTCAAGCTAGCCTGGCTGATGAGGGGTGTTTCCCCAAAACCGGTCCCAGGGTGCTTATTTCCGGTCCAGGGAAGGCAAGACTTGGCAGTTCGGGCTGGACTTTTCTCATGAGGCACACGGTCAAGACTGATTTGCATATATCTGTGTCTGAACTGGTCTGGCGAAGATAGCTAATGGATGATGATGGATTCCACCCAGATCTGTGACTGGGGGTGAGTCTGAGTAGTTTCAGTGCTCCATCCACCATCACGTCATGTTTGCTTTGTTCCACCCTAAGTTGGCTAGGTATGCCCAGACGTGGGTCCCTTATGCACTTTGCCACTGGATTCATGCTAGCCTGGCTGATGCGGGGTGTTACGTCAATAGTAGTCCTTGAATGCGTGTTTCAAGTCCAGGGAAGACATGGCTTGGCAGTTCAGGCTGGACTGTTCCCATAAGGCACAGGGTCAAGAGTGATTTGCATATAGCTGTTTCTGTACTAGGGTAGCAAAGTGAGCTAAAGAATGATGATGGATTCAACCCAGATCTGTGACTAGGGTTGAGAGTCCGAAAAGTTTCAGCGCTCCGTTCATCATCTCCTTGTGTTTTCTTTTTTGCCCCTAAGTTGGCAGTGTATGCCAAGATGTGGGTCCCTTGCTCACTTTGCCGCTGGCTTGAAGGTAGCCTGGCTGATGAGGGATGTTACCCAAAAATGGTCTCAGGATATTTGTTTCTGGTCCAGGGAAGACATGGCTTGGCAGTTCGGGCTGGACTGTTCCCATAAGGCACAGGGTCAAGACTGATTTGCATATAGCTGTGTCTGAAATGGGGTGGCGAAGTGGGCTAAAGAATCATGATGGATTCAACCCAGATCTGTGACTGGGGTGAGTGACTGAAAAGTTTCAGCGCTCCATCAATCATCTCCTTGTGTTTGCTTCGGTCACCCTAAGTTGGCAGGCAATGCCTAGACGTGGGTCCCTTTCTGACTTTGCCTCTGGTTTCAAGCTAGCCTGGTTAATGAGGGGTGTTACCCTAAAACCGGTTCGAGGATGCTTGTTTCCAGTCCAGGAAAGACATGGCTTGGCAGTTCGGCTGGATTGTTCCCATGAGGCACAGTGGCAAGACTGATTTGCATATAGTTGTGTCTGAACTGGGGTAGCAAAGTGAGCTTAAGAATGATGATGGATTCAACTCAGATCTGAGACTGAGGTTGAATGTCAGAAAAGTTTCAGCGCTCCGTCCATCATCTCCTCGTGCTTAATTTGTTCGCCCTACTTTGGCAGGGTATGCTCAGACTTGCGTCCCTTGCTCACTTTGCTACTGGTTTCAAGCTAGCCTGGTTTATGAGAGGTTTTTCCCTGAAACCGGTCCCAGGATACTTGTTTCCGGTTCGGGGAAGACATGCCTTGGCAGTTCGAGCTGGACTGTTCCCATGAGGCACAGGGTCGAGACTGATTTGCATATAGCTGTGTCTGAGCTGGGGTAGCAAAGTGAGCTAAAGAATAATGATGGATTCAACCCAGATCTGTGAATTGGGATGAGTGTCAGAAAAGTTTCAGTCCATCATTCCTTCTGTTTGCTTTGCTCGCCCTAATTTGGCAGGGTATGCCCAGACGTGGGTCTCTTTCTCACTTTGCCACTGGTTTCTGTAGGAAGGTGGAATCTGACTATATGGTTGCCCCCACTTTTTTCCTGGTGTTTGCATGGTTTTTGACTAGTCTGGCTGGGATCCTGCTATCCAGGAACCGAGCCTATCTGCTTACTCCCTTAACTGATTGGTGTGCATACTAGATGCACTAATGATTGGATACTGTGGTACCTTATGAGCCCCTAGTATATGGTACCTTAGGTACCTAGGGCATTGGTACTTCACAGGCCTACCAGGGGCTGCAGCATGTATTATGCCACCCCTGGGAAGCATTCTCAATCTGACACCACAGGCCTGCTACTGCAGCATGTGTGAGGTAGTGTTAGCACTCCTCACTGAGGTATAGGTTCCTATATCTCACCATACACACACATATAAACCTATCAGCCACCCCTATAGCAGGCCCTATCAATACTGAGGGCAGGGTGCTTGGTTTACTATGTGAGGGGGTGCTTCTGCATGAGCAGGACCCCTCTGCAGCTGGCAGAGTCTATTCTCTGCTACTGTTTGTGGATGCGGTTAAACCGTATACTCTTAAGTGCATTATAACCTCGCGGTAAATGCTAACTTTGGAATGACTGCATCAAAACATGTTGTGTTTGGTGTCAAACAACTTGGAATCATACCCCCACACCAGTAACTGGTGTGGGAGTACGATCCCTCCCTTCTAGAGGGGATGACATGTACCCACTGTACTAAACAGTAGAAATCTAAAAGAGCCCTGGCATCACAAATTGGATGCCACCAGCACAGACACTGGGCTGCCCTCCTGCTGCTGACCGAAACTCGCAGTGGAGGAAGCCCAACAAAAGGCATCCTGTCACAGGGAAGTGTCACCACCTTCCAGACAGGATTTAGTGTATTGGAGCTGGGTGGGTGCACTCTTAGAGTCCTGCACTGGGGGAGCAGTAGGCTCCTCTGTGCATATGCCAGCTCAAACCGGTCCAGGGGCTACCAGCCCCTGATCTGGCACGAAACTGGACAAAGGGAAGTGGGTGTAACCACCCACTACCCTGACTCTCCTAGAGGAGTGGTCATAGAGCTAGTCCCTCCCCTATCTTCACTATAAGATAGCAAGCATTGCCAATGCAATTCAGATAACCCTGGACGACGCTCTA
The DNA here is from genome assembly GCF_964204655.1 of Triturus cristatus. NCBI lineage: Eukaryota > Metazoa > Chordata > Amphibia > Caudata > Salamandridae > Triturus > Triturus cristatus. The sequence goes on from NC_140587.1 coordinate 28,951,751, forward strand.
CAAAGAAAAATCCTGGCCCTTCGACGTTCCACTACCTTTGGAAGACAGAAGAATCTCCCTTGGAGTCAAGAAGTGACTCCCCTGCTTGGCAGGCACCAAAAACCTTAATCAACGGTTGAAAACTTTCCCGCTCCCGCCGGAGTTCAAAGTCCCTGCTGCTCCAGAAGTAGATTTCCTGACTTCTCCATGGTCCTTGTGAGTCCCCAGCGAAGCTGTGGCGAGTGGACCCCACGAGTGACGAGGAACAGCAATACCTGGGGAAAGTACACTATTGTCAAGTGCAAACCCTAAACAACGTTCTACGACCTTGTGCATTGGACCAATAGTGGCCCAAGCCCCCAGCAGGTCTTGCACCAAAAATCAGCTGCCTACCCCGTCCCGAGTGACCGTGGACTCCTGTGAAGCATTTCCTGCGGCAGCATCTTTGCGATCATTTGCCCGTTGGCTAGTGGGTCCCCCGAAGACTTTTTTATCAACTCAAAGGGCTCTCCTGGTTGCTCCAGGCCTGCCCTCACTTACGTTTGCTGGGTGAGTCCATCTGACCTTTCTGGTCTGCATCATCGAATATCTTCAGTCTACATGTACCTTGCAGTTGCCAAGTTTTGATGGCTCCAATCCGGTTGCCGACACAGTCATCAGCTGCAGACGTTGTGGGACACTCCGAATCCAGCTGCTGGTCATCGTTGATCCATCCTGGACCTCGTGAGCAAAGAGTCAAAACACCATCGACAACCTGAATCAACGCGACATCTGTGGTCATCCATCTTGCTGACCACCGGTCACAGGCAAGTGACCTTGAACACTGTCCCTTCAATTTTCAGGTCCTCTTCATCTTCAATCCACCTTCGGATTCCAGCGGACACCTCTCCAGTCATCGCAAGCAGCAAGTCTTCTTTGGTCTCCATTAAAAACAGCGCCTTGACCCGACACCAAAAGACACCTATGCACCCGGCTTCCCTGGGTGAGGTAACTCGTGCAATCCGGTGCCCAAGTGTGTGTTGGCCCTCGAAGTACTTACCTTGTATGTGGCTTGCTTGTTGACTTCCTCGAAGTGCCCTAGAACTTTAAAATTCAAACCGCGACTTGCTCCATTGAAACCAATAGGGGACCCATGGCTGTGTTCACACACTGCACGCGTCTCCTGTGGGCTTGTTACTTACCTGCTAACACTGCAGTAGTGAAGCCCCAGCGATTCCCCAGGCCCTAGGCCTTGTCATTTTGCAAGTCGACTTTGTTAACCCATTTTTTTAGTATATGGTCTGGTACGCCCCTAGGGCTCCAGCCATATTTGTGCTTAATTTATTGTGAAACGTTGACATCTGAATGTGTACCCGGCTTCTAATCTCATAAAGAGATTAGTAGAGTGTGTCTAGAAATAAATACATATATATTTGATATATATACCTGTGTGGTGTCCTTTCATTTGGTAATTCAAGAGATTATAAGGCAAAACAAGCTGCTTTACATTCCTCAGAGACTTAGCCTGAAGGCTGCTCTCCACAGCTACCACTAGGATAGCTTTCTTTAAAAGGTTGTCTTAAACCTATCTACCATAAGAGTTGAATTGGACTGGTGCAAGGTGGCCACTATAACTAGTAACCAGCATATGCCAGGCCAACTTCTCACAGTTTCAAGCTAGCCTGGCTGGTGAGGGGTGTTACCCCAAAACCGGTCCCAGGATGCTTGTTTCGGTTCCAGGGAAAACAAGGCTTGGCAGTTCGGGCTGGACTTTTCTCATGAGGCACAGGGTCAAGACTGATGTGCATATATCTGTGTCTGAACTGGAGTGGCAAAGTGATCTAAAGGATGATGATGGATTCCAACCAGATCTGTGACTGGGGGTGAGTGTCTGAAACGTTTCAGCGCTCCATCCAACATCTCCTCATGTTTGCTTTGGTCGCCCTAAGTTGGCAGGTTATGCCTAGACGTGGGTCCCTTACCCACTTTGCCACTGGTTTCAAGCAAGCCTGGCTGATGAGTGGTGTTACCCTGATCCTGGTCCCAGGATGCTTGTTTCCGGTCCAGGGAAGACATAGCTTTGCAGTTCGGGCTGGACTTTTCCCATCAGGTGCAGAGTCAAGACTGATTTGAATATAGTTGTGTCTGAACCGGTGTGGCAATGTGAGCTAAAGAATGATGATGGCTTCAACCCAGATCTGTGACTGGGGGTGAGTCTGAATACTTTCAGTGTTCCATCCACCATCTCCTCATGTTTGCTTTGTTCCACCTTAAGTTGGCAGGGTATGCCCAGACGTGGGTCCCTTATGCACTTTGCCACTGGTTTCAAGCTAGCCTGGCTGATGAGGGGTGTTACCCCAAAACCGGTCCAGGATGCTTGTTTCTGGTCCAGGGAAGACAAGGCTTAGCAATTCGGGCTGGACTTTTCTCATGAGGCACAGGGTCAAGACTGATTTGCATATATCTGTATCTGAACTGGAGTGGTGAAGTGAGCTAAGGGATGATGATAGATTCCACCAAGATCTGTGACTGGGGGTGATTGTCTGAAATGTGTCAGTGCTCCATCCATCTTCTACTTGTGTTTGCTTTGTTTGCCCTAATTTGGTAGGGTATACCAGACGTAGGTCCCTTGCTCACTTTGCCACTGGATTCAAGCAAGCCTAGCTAACGAGGGGTGTTACCCTGATCCCGGACCCAGGATGCTTGTTTCCGGTCCAGGGAAGACATGGCTTTGCAGTTTGGGCTGGACTGTTCCCATAAGGTACAGGTTTAAGAATGATTTGCATGTAGCTGTGTCTGGGAGTAGGTCTGAATAGTTTCATTGCTCCATCCACCATCTCCTCGTGTTTGCTTTGTTCCACCCTAAGTTGGCAGGGTATTCCCAGACGTGGGTCCCTTATGCACTTTGCCACCGGTTTCAAGCTAGCCTGGCTAATGAGGGGTGTTACCCTGATCCCGGTCCCAGGATGCTTGTTTCCGGTCCAGGGAAGACATGGCTTTGCAGTCGGGCTGGACTGTTCCCATAAGGTGCAGAGTCAAGACTGATTTGCATATAGCTGTTTTTTGAACTGGGGTGGCAATGTGAGCTAAAGAATGATGATGGCTTCAACCCAGATCTGTGACTGGGGGTGAGTCTGGATAGTTTCAGTGTTCCATCCACCATCACCTCATGTTTGCTTTGTTCCACCCTAAGTTGGTAGGGTATGCCCAGACGTGGGTCCCTTATACACTTTGCCACTGGTTTCAAGCTAGCCCAGCTGATGAGGGGTGATACCCCAAAACCGGTCCCAGGACGCTTGTTTCTGGTCCAGGGATGACATGGCTTGGCAGTTTGGGCTGGACTTTTCTCATGAGGCACAGGGTCAAGACTGATGTGCATATATCTGTGTCTGAACTGTAGTGGCAAAGTGAGCTAAAGGATGATGATGGATTCCACCCAGATCTGTGACTGGGGGTGAGTGTCTGAAACGTTTCAGCGCTCCATCCAACATCTCCTCATGTTTGCTTTGGTCACCCTAAGTTGGCAGGGTATGCCTAGACGTGGGTCCCTTACTCACTTTGCCACTGGTTTCAAGCAAGCCTCGCTAATGGAGGGTGTTATCCTGATCCCGGTCGCAGGATGCTTGTTTCCGGTCCAGGGAAGACATGGCTTTGCAGTTCGGGCTGGACTGTTCCCATAAGGTGCAGAGTCAAGACTGATTTGCATATAGCTGTGTCTGAACTGGGGTGGCATTGTGAGCTAAAGAATGATGATGGCTTCAACCCAGATCTGAGACTGGGGGTGAGTCTGAATAGTTTCAGTGTTCCATCCACCATCTCCTCATGTTTGCTTTGTTCCACCCTAAGTTGGCAGGGTATGCCCAGATGTGGGTCCCTTCTGCACTTTGACTCTGGTTTCAAGCTAGCCTGGCTGATGAGGGGTGTTACCCCAAAACCGTTCCCAGGATGCTTGTTTCCAATCCAGGGATTGCAAGGCTTAGCAGTTCGGGCTGGACTTTTCTCATGAGCCACAGGGTCAAGACTGATTTGCATGTATCTGTATCTGAACTGGAGTGGCGAAGTGAGCTAAGGGATGGTGATGGATTCCACCAAGATCTGTGACTGGGGTGAGTGTCTGAAATGTTTCAGCGCTCCGTCCATCTTCTACTTGTGTTTGCTTTGTTTGCCCTAATTTGGCAGGGTATACCCAGACGTAAGTCCCTTGCTCACTTTGCCACTGGATTCAAGCAAGCCTAGCTAACGAGGGGTGTTACCCTGATCCTGGTCCCAGGATGCTTGTTTCCGGTCCAAGGAAGACATGGCTTTGCAGTTCGGGCTGGACTGTTCCCATAAGGTACAGGGTCAAGACTGATTTGCATGTAGCTGTGTCTGAACTGGGGTGGCAATGTGAGCTAAAGAATGATGAGGGCTTCAAACCAGATCTGCGACTGGGGGTGAGTCTGAATAGTTTCAGTGCTTCATCCACCAGCTCCTTGTTTTAGCTTTGTTCCCCCCTAAGTTGGCAGGATATGCCCAGACGTGGGTCCCTTATGCACTTGCCACTGGATTCAAGCAAGCCTGGCTGATGTGGGGTGTTACCTCGAAATTGGTCCTTGGATGCTTGTTTCGTGTCCAGGAAAGACATGGCTTGGCAGTTCGCGCTGGACTGTTCCCATGAGGCACAGGGTCAAGACTGATTTACATATAGCTGTTTATATACTGGGGTAGCGAAGTGAGCTAAAGAATGATGATGGATTCAACCCAGATCTGTGACTGAGGTTGAGAGTCAGAAAAGATTCAGTGCTCCGTTCATCATCTCTTTGTGTTTGCTTTGTTAGCAGTAAGACGGAAGGGTATGCCCTGACGTTGGTCCCTTGCTCACTTTGCCACTGGCTTCAAGCTAGCCTGTCTTAAGAGGGATGTTACCCCGAAACCGGTCCCAGGATGCTTGTTTCCGGTCCTTGGAAGGCAAAGTTCAGGCTGGACTGTTCCCATGAGGCACAGGGTCAAGACTGATTTGCATATAGCTGTGTCTGAACTGGGGTAGCGTAATGAGCTAAAGAATGATGATTGATTCAACCCAGATCTGTAAATGGTGTTGACTGTCAGAAACGTTTCAGCGCTCCTTCCATCATCTCCTTCTGTTTGCTTTTTTTGCCCTAATTTGGCAGGGTATGCCCAGACATGGTTCCCTTGTTCACTTTGCCACTGGTTTCAAGCTAGCCTGTCTAATGAGGGGTGGTACCTTGAAACAGGTCCCAGGGTGCCTGTTTCTGGACTTGGGAAGACATGACTTGGCAGTTCGGGCAGCACTGTTCCCATGAGGAACAGGGTCAAGACTGATTTGCAATAGCTGTGTCTGAACTGGGGTGGCACAGTGAGCTAAAGAATGATGATGGCTTCAACCCAGATCTGTGACTGGGGTGAGTGTCTGAAAAGTTTCAGTGCTCCATCCATCATCTCCTCGTGTTTGCTTTGTTCACCTTAAGTTGGCAGGGTACACCCAGACGTGGGTCCCTTGCTCAATTTGCCTCTGGTTTCAAGCTAGCCTGGCTGATGAGGGGTGTTACCTCGAAACTGGTCCCAGGATTCTTTTTTCCAGCCCAGGGAAGACATTGTAGGAGAGTAGGATCTGCTTCACATGGGTACCCCCACTTTTTGCTGGTGTTTCACTGTTTTTCGACCTTAGTCTGGCTGTGGCCCTGCCTAGCTGCTTCCTCTCCAAAATGGTTTCCATGTACATTAGGTACATATCTAATCGGATTCTGGAGTGCCTTATAAGCCCCTAGAATATGGTATACTATGTACCTAGGGCATAGGTACCTCAGAGGCCTACCAGGGGCTGCAGCATGTATTATGCCACCCCTGGGAAGCACTCAAAAATGACACCACAGGTCTGCTACTGCAACCTGGGTAAGGGTGTGCTTGCACCCCTTACTGTGGTATAGGCTACCTATATCACTACTTTATACAGATCCATATAAACCTATAAGCTACTCCTATGGCAGGCCTTGACAATCCTGAAGGCAGAGTGCTTGGTTTTATGTGACAGGGTGCCCAAGCATGAGATGAGCCCCTCTGCAGCATTCGGAAATACTTTCTTATGGCTGTTCTGTGATACAGCCATACCATATACTCTTAAGTGCATTATAACCTCACTGTAAATGCTAACTTTGGGATGGCTGCATCAAAACATGTCGTGTTTGGTGTCAAACACTTTGGAATACTACCCCCCAGCCAGTTCTGGCGGCGTGGTTGTCTTTAACCTATCACCATAAGGGGTTGTTTGGACTGATACAAGGTGCCCACCAGAACTAGTGGACAGCATTTATCAGGCCACCTTCTCACAGACATGACTTGGCAGTTCGGGACGGACTTTTCCCATGAGGGTCAGGGTCAAAACTGATTTGCATATAGCTGTGTCTGAACTGGGGTGGCAAAGTGAGCTAAAGAATGATGATGGCTTCAACCCAGATCTGTGACTGGGTGTGAGTCTGAAAAGTTTCAGTGCTCCATCCTTCATTTCCTCGTGTTTGCTTTCTTCACCCTAAGACGGCAGGGTATACCCAGACGTGGGTCCCTTGCTCACTTTGCCACTGGTTTCAAGCTAGCCGGGCTAATGAGGGGTGTTACCTCAAAACCGGTCCCGGAATGCTTGTTTCCAGGCCAGGGAAGACAAGGCTTGGCAGTTCGGGCTGGACTTTTCTCATGAGGCACAGGGTCAAGACTGATTTGCATATATCTGTGTCTGAACTGGGGTGGCGCCATTAGCTAAAGGATGATGATGGATTCCACCCAGATCTGTGACTGGGGGTGAGTGTCTGAAACGTTTCAGTGCTCCGTCCATCTTCTCCTTGTTTTTGCTTTGTTCACCGTAATTTGGCAGGGTATGTTCAGAGGTAGGTCCCTTGCACACTTTGCCACTGGTTTCAAGCTAGCCTGGCCGATGTGGGGTGTTACCTCTAAACTGGTCCTTAGATACTTGTTTTTCGGTCCAGGGAAGACATGGCTTGGCAGTTTGTGCTGGATTGTTCCCATGAGGCACAGGGTCATTACTGATTTGCATATAGCTGTGTCTTAACTGCGGTAGCGAAGTGAGCTAAAGAATGATCATGGATTCAACCCAGATCTGTGATTGGGGTTGAGTGTCAGAAAAGTTTCAGCGCTTCGTCCATCACCTCCTTGTGTTTTCTTTTTTTGCACTAAATTGGCAAAGTATGCCAAGACATGGGTCCCTTGCTCTCTTCTTTCTGTTTCCCACCATCCTTGCACTAACACACTTGATTTCTCACACATCCTGCATTCTGTTCCTACTTGGATTCTGAATATATAGGAGTGACTCCTGACCCGCTTGCAGGCCAGGTCACCCCCCTGCAGCCACTCAGCTCCACCTGATTGATGCCTCGCCGCTGCCTCCCAGTGCGAGTTCACGGCCGCCGTGACCGCTGCCTCTGCTCATAGTCGCATGTAAAAGTTGATTGTTTTTATTCTGCTTGTCTTGTGCTTCTTACCTTTGTATTTTATTTGCCACAGCACAGACCCTCTTTTTCGACAGTTCGCCACCCCCCCACCCTCCTTTTTCTTCTGTATCCCTTGGCTTCCCGCTGCTGCCTCCTGCGGCCACGCCCCCTCGCCGCCCTGCTCCCGCCTCCCAGCTGCTCCTCCTTCCCTCTCCGCCTCATAAGGTGACTGCTGCCGGGCGATAGGGGTGACTCCTGACCCGCTTGCAGGCCAGTTTGCCTCCCTGCCGCCACTCGGCTCCACCTGCTTGACACCTCGCCACTGCCTCCCAGCGCGAGTTCACGGCCTCTGTGAGCGCTGCTTCTGCTCACCGTCGCATGTAAAAGTTGATTGTTTTTATTCTGCTTGTCTTGTGCTTGCCTTTGTATTTTATTTGCCACTGCTCAGACCTTCTTTTTAGCCAGTTCGCCACACCCACACCCTTTTTCTTCTGTATCCCTTGGTTTCCCGCCGCTGCCTCCTGCGGCCATGCCCCCTCGCCACCCCGCTCCCGCCTCCCAGCTGCTCCTCCCTCCCTCTCAGCCTTATATGGCAACCACCGCCCGGACGCGCAGCAGACACACGCAGCGGATGCACTGATTGCGTGCCAAAGGTGTGCCAAAGGCAAGCCTGTCTGCGCCCGTCCGTGCCTGGACCGCACCCAGTGCCAGAACCCCTGGATCTCACACACGCCACAACGTCGAGCTCTGGGACCTGCTCGACACCACCGCCCCAGACGTTGCCTTCCTGACCGAGACCTGGTGGAATGACTTCTAGGCACCCGACGTCGCCATAGCCCTCCCTGACGGCTACAAGATCTCCCACAGAGACAGCACCAACGGGATGGGAAGAAGAATAGCCATTGTCCAACAAGTCCAGCCTCCAGGTCCACACCGTCGCAGACGACTCCCTCAACTCCGCCGAACACCTTCACTTCCGGATCCACACGACCCCAACACAACCCTCAGAGGAACACTCATCTACAGACCTCCTGGACCCCGGGCCCCCTTCAGCGACTCCATCACCGACCTCACCAGCACCCACGCACTCGCCTCCACGGACTACATCCTCCTCGGGGACCTGAACTTCCACCTCGAGAACAACAATGATGCCAACTCCAGTGCCCTAATCGACAACCTCACCAACCTCGGCCTCCGACAACTTGTAACCGAACCCACCCACGCCGCCGGCCACACGCTCGACCCCATATTCTCCACAAGCACCCACGTCACCTTCAACCACACCACCGAACTCCACTGGACTGACCACCGATGCATCCACTTCACCTTCAAGAAACCAACCACACACCACCACACCCAATAACTGCATCGACGCTGTTGGAGCAAAGTCACTGAAGACCGACTAACCTCCAACCTCACCCAGAACCCACACACTGACCCCATCGACACAGACTCCGCCGCCCGAAATTTCAGACAGTGGCTCGACGACTACACCAACACCCTCGCCCGATCAAGAAACCCTCCACCAACCACCACAGCAAGAAAGCCACCTGGTTCAACGAAGAACTCCAGATCTCCAAACGGGCATGCCGGACACTGGAGAAGAAATGGCTCCACGACCGCACACCAGACAGCCACACAGCCCTCAAGGACACCATCTGCAGACATCACCACCTCATCAGGACAGCCAAGAGATCGTCCTTCAAAACCCGACTGGAGAACAACGCACACGACAGCAAATAACTTTTCAACATAGTGAAGGAACTCTCCAACCCCAGCGCCAACACCAACGACATCCCGCCCTCACAGGATCTGTGCGACTCTCTGGCCACCTTTTTCCATCGCAAGATCGCTGACATCCACAACAGCTTCAACTCCTCACCCACCCCGACCACATCAGACCACTCCCCAAACGCCACCTGCACCAACAAGCTGTCCTCCTGTTTTCTGCTTGCCTCACTGTGTCTGCTGTCTCTAGGCGGGTCTTCAATAAAAGCGCCGGGACACTCTGTAGAGTAGCCGTGCGCTATACAAGACCCATTTTAACATAACATAACATAACACACGTCAATGACGAAGAGACACGCAAGATCATAAACTCCATCCACTCAGGATCTCCATCAGACCCCTACCCACACCACGTTTTGAACAAAGCTGACACAACCATTGCGCCCCAGCTGCGAAAGATCATCAACATCTCCTTCAACACTGTGACATTCCCAGAAAGCTGGAAGCACGCCGAAATCAACACCCTTCTCAAGAAGCCCAAGGCGGACCCCAAAGACCTCAAGAACTTCCGGCCCATCTCCCTGCTCCCCTTCCCGGCAAAGGTCATCGAGAAAATCACCAACATGCCGCTGACCCACCACCTCGAGGACAACAGCATCCTATAACCATCCCAGTCCGGATTTAGACGCAACCACAGCTCCGAGACTGCCCTTATCGCCGCCATCAGGCGCCAGTTAGACAATGGCGAAACCTCAGCCCTCATCCTCCTGGACCTATCAGCCGAGTTCGACATGGTCTGCCACCGCACACTAAGAACATGCCTCCAAGAAGCCAGAATCCAGAAGAAGGCCCTGGACTGGACCACGTCCTTCCTCTCAAGCAGAACCAAGAGAGTCTGTCTCCCGCCCTTCTGATCCGAAGCCACTGACATCATCTGCGGTGTACCCCAGGGCTCATCACTCAGCCCGACCTTGTTCAATGTCTACATGGCCCCCTTCGCACAAGTGGCCCGCCAGCACAACCTGAACATCATCTCCTACACCGACGACACCTAGCTCATCCTCTCCCTCACCAAGGATCCGCACACTGCCAAAACCAAACTCGCTGAGTGGATGAGGAGCAGCCGTCTGAAACTGAACTCGGACAAGACGGAAGTCCTAATCCTAGGTCCCGCCCCCTCTGCTTGGGACGACTCCTGGTGGCCGACCGCACTGGGAAAAGCCCCGACCCCGACGGACCATGCACGCAACCTGGGATTCATCCTCGACTCCTCCCTCTCTATGTCAAACCAGGTCAACGCCATCTCCTCCTCCTGCTACAACACCCTCCGAATGCTCCGCAGAATCTACAAGTGGATCCCGACCAAAACAAGAAGAACAGTGACCCAGGCCCTCGTCAGCAGCAGGCTGGACTACGGCAACACACTCTACACAGGTATCCCGGCCAAACACCTACAACGACTACAGCGCATCCAGAATGCCTCAGCCCGACTGATCCTCAACGTCCTCTGCCGCAGCCACATCTCTTCCCACCTAAGAAACCTGCACTGGCTCCCCGTCAACAAGAGGATCACCTTCAAACTCCTCACCCACGCACACAAAGCACTCCACAACACCGGACCAGCCTTACTGAACAACAGACTCAACTTCTACACCCCCGCCCGACAGCTCTGCTCTGCCAGCCTCACCCTTGCCGCCGTCCTGCGCATCCAATGAACGACCTCTGGCAGCAGATCCATCTCCTACCTCGCCGCCAAGACCTGGAACACCCTCCCCACCCATCTACGGCAGACCCAAGACCTGCTCACCTTCAGGAGGATCCTCCAGACCTGGCTATTCAAGTAGTAGCAGCTCCCCCCCCTCAGCACCTTGAGACCCTCACGGGTAAGTAGCACGCTTTACAAATTCTTGATTGATTGATTGATTGATTGATATATCGCCTCTTTTCTTTTTCTTTTTGTAGAGAATTTCCCCTGAAGAAGGGCACACTCCCGAAATGCATTGGGGACCTATTTCCAACATGGTTACCTCTTAATATCCCCTTTGATACCTGTTAAGCCATTTTCACCTTTTGAAATGCATAAATGTCGAGTGTACAATTTCATATGACATAATATGAAGGAATAAATTCTGATTTTTGAAAATGACACAACTCTAGTTGGAATTTGTGTAAAACGATTTTCATTGTTCGGAGTGATTTAGATCTAAACCCTTCCCGGGGAAGGGCACTCTTGTAAGTTTCTTTAGCATCCTACCTCTTTTACTCTTTTGACAAGAAGATTTACCCAATCATTGACTCAGGAGTGCGACGGTTCCCTTACTCATTGCTATACTACTCCTCTGTTCACACCGTCTCGCACCCAATCAATTAAACATGTCGTATGAAGACATAGCGAATCTCACAGGCAACAAAGCGGACACATTCAGATTTTCTACAGAAGACACCAACAGGATCTATTCGCTTATCCAAGAACCAGAATGCGTTGCATCCAGCACTGAATCCATCCAATCAAATATTCGACAATTACTGTTCACAGCAAGGAAAGAAATAAAAAAGCGGCTGCATGCCAGCACTCTTATCAGATACCACAAAATCCAAAGAATCCCCAGGGGTCTGCGCATACCCCTCAAATCAACCTTGTGTAAGAACAATACTCGATTTACGGAGCGATGGTACAGCATCCTAAATAAATGCTCATTAGATTTGATACTTCTAATTGTTGAAGAACTCTCAAAAATGTTAGAAGATATTGAAAATGAGGTTTCACAACTCAAACAAGAACTCAGCGGAAAATTACCCAGTAAAGACATTAGAAGACATAAACTCTCAACTAGACAGATATACCAAGGAAATCAATGAAAGGAAATTTAGGAAGTTCAAACGAGATACGATGGACTACAAATTAGGAGATCAACAGAAGAAGATACGTCCTCATCAGAAGACACATCACGCAAAGGATACCAACGTGGGCCACCACGCAATACTACCGCAGAGAAAAGAGTCAATCTTCCACTTCAAATGTAGAACACATTCAAACGGCTCCTATTTTAGGAACAGACCGGAGCCAATAATCGAACCTGGAGGGCAAAGCACAAAAGAAAAACATACACCTGTGGCAAAATCAACCAGGAGCCGGAGAACTTAGTTATAAAATATTCTCGCAAACAGAACTAACATCTACACAAATACAGACACTCCAAAAGGGAATGTCATTTGTTCCCACATACTAGTCTAATGAACTTGATGCTCAAGTTCGCCTTTTCAAGTTCATGAGAACCATAAGATTAAAACATTTTTTCAAAAATATAGTGGAACCGCAACCTAGAGAAGAACAAGGCACTTTACTAGGCTTAAAACCTAAGAGCACCTTTATGGCACCCCTTAGCCATAAAGTGCTCGACACTTTTGAGACCATGGTACAAAAAGACTTGCATACTATTTTCCAGAATAAAGTTCACAGAATATCCAACCTGACTACCCAAGAACGTCATGCCATTTCACAACTTGCTGCTAATGATGAAATCACTCTATGCAAGGCAGACAAAAGAGGTGCTTTAATAATCCTAGGCACGGTTTTATACAATGAAAACTTGATGACACACGTCAATGATGACTCATTATACATGGAACTATTATCCAACCCAACAATGGAACTCAACAAAGTGCTACATACCATTCTTGACAAAGCTTTTCAAACGGGAACCATCACAGAACGTGACAAATAATTCTTGACTAAAGAACATCCACAAACGCCATATCTTTATATGGTACCAAAAATCCATAAACACCCAAACAGGGCACCATTCAGAACTATCGTAAGCACATTGAATTCCATACATGAACCTATCGGTCAATACATCGATCAACATCTCCAACCGAGTGTCCAAGAAATGACCACCTACATTCAGGATACTATGGATTTTTTAAGAAAGATTAGTAATATCAACCTTGACAAAGAACAGCATTACGTTTTCTGTACCATCGACGTAAATTCGCTGTATACCTCAATCCCCCATACTTGGATACAAGCCATGGAGTTGTTTCTACTTAATAGTGACAAAAACCTGGACCTACAAGTACTTCTGATGGAATTAATGCAATTTACTCTTCATCATAGCTATTTCAGCTGCAAAGATACATTTTACACTCAACTATCAGGAATGGCTTTGGGAAACTGTGCGGCTCCATCCTACGCCAATTTATTTATGCACAAATTTGAATTAGATCACATCCTATAGAACATCCAGTGGCAAGACAATCTGATCACACATTACAGCGACATCGATGACATTTTCCTGATTTGGAAATGCACAGAAACCCAACTACTTTTGGTAATAACGGAGCTCAACCAAGTATTTGCACTGGTGTTCTTTGTCTGTTTAGCTTTCATAGTTACCAGTACCGCTGCTACTTTTGCAGCGCCCACTTCTGTTTTTATACTTTTTACTTACTCCTTATTGTAATTCATCTTTTTTCCATTATTATACCACATTTTATTTTTACTTGGACTTCATGTCACAAACGTCGTCTGTTTTTTTATTTTCACTCATTCTTGTGCTACACTTCCGGGTTACGGACTATTACTTCCTGGCTGATTGCACTATTCGTAATTTGCAAGACGACATTTTTTTAACTCATTCTCGCTTCCAAAATCACGGGTGACAGTTCACAGGTATGTTTTTTGTGGTTGAAATTCACCCGATTAGCACAAGCGGGCCACTTATGACAGCAAAAATGTATTTTCATATGTACAAAACATGAATAGCCATTCAGTAACATTTTAACGAATCACAATTTTCTATTTAGAAAGGGCGTGTTTAGGACGTCCCTTGCAAATTCAAAATTGCAATGCTATGTATGAATGACACCTGAAGGCTGGTGGTAACCATTGGTGAATAGGGAAGAAACTAAAGGTATTTAGAGCAGAGATGACACAATGAAAGTACCAGTAAAGTACTGCTGGGGGCTCATTCTGCTGCACACAAGAGATGGATCAATGGGGTGGTTGCAATAAATACATTAATTTTTTTTTCTGAATACTTCAAACATGGGCTTAGACATGGAATACAACTTTACATGCTGACATCACTGCTCTTGGGTGTGAGAACGTGGATTATTAGTTGAAGTAGATGTCAGTCTAACACAGGTGAATGGGCACTATTCTTGTTATGTCATGTGAAGGTTTCAGTAATATAACACTGAGCTCAACCCCAGGTAACCATGGCACAAATGAGACATACGTGTGTGAAGCATTTAGATGTCAGAAGCAGTTCAATAGTAAAAAACGCAACACAATAAAAATCCAACTTCAATTGATAGAAACTGGAGAATTTTGTAATATTTTAATTAACAAAATGATACAGTAACAGCAAAATCTGACAATTGGGACTACAGATATAAATTTTCAAAGATTTAAATAAAAATATCTCCAAAATTAAAATTTAAGGATGACTGCGATGGAACACAGGTTCAATAGAAGGACCAAGTGTATCCTGGTCAGAGTTATCTTCAGACTGAGACACTTCCTGAGAAAGTAGAATCCTCAGTGGAGCAAGGCTGCAGGCTGGATCTAAAGTTCGACTCATCAATTTTGACCTTTCAATGGAAAAGATCTCTGTGAAGGGGCAAACAGAGGTAGCAAAACATGACGATATGTCATCTTGTACTCCTACTTGCTCACAGTGCAACCATAAGTATCCCTAACCCTAAGTAGGTAACAAATGGATTATGCAACCTTCAACATGGCAACCCAGACTTCCAAGTAATCCTGGCAACAGACCTAGAACCCTCCCACTCAGTCACTCATGCATCCCAGGTAGGGATACAAAAATAAAAAATAAAAAAAAGTGGGGTTTCAACATTATTGAAGCATTGTGATCCTTGTATAAAATATATGAGCTGCACTGACCATGCTCCTATCATGGACTACCTAACCAAGCAGTCCAAATCCTGGTACTGGATGATCTAACTCCCCATCACCTGTGGTAAATGTGTACAGGTCCTCATATTGGTCACAAGCTGGGCATCCTTCCTGGCAGAGAGAAAACAGAAGTCAGCTGGGCTGTGTTTCCTTTGTGAGGCTACCACGCCAATGACAGCAGACTGGTCCTCTGCCTAAACACAGAAGTGCATTAATATTTATAACAATAGGGTCTATGCTCATGGACGATCAGTAGATAACAATATTCGCACAATTGACTGTTGGGCCTTGTACTGAATATTCAAGGAGGTTGTGATAGTTTACCCACGAAGTAGGCACAGGGAAAGTAATTCTACACTGTTACGTAAGCAAATGTGTTTCAAAAGTCACCTTGTATGAATGAAGACCACTTAAGAGGCATGTAAATTTAATGATGGTTGCACTTCTTCCTGGGCCTAGGCCACCCACATCACAACCACTCCTTGTACGTGAGTCAAGCAAAGCTATCTAAGAGTCCTATAAGCAATGCATATATTTATTTGCATAAAAAGCTAAACTAGTCTAGAAGGCAATCATGCTGTTTGAGTCAAAATGCAGCCAGAAAGCCAAGCTTAGAATCTTAATGAAAATTTGAAAGGCAATTTAAAGCAGTGTGAATTACCTAAGATTATTGGAAACCTATGCTACGCTAGTTGGGTGTGCCAAAAATGGGATGCTCTTAGAAGTGCCCTAAACAATCATGACATGAGGTCCTTTTGGGATGTGGTTAATTTGGGATCCCACGAAGGTAAACCGGCTATAGAACCTAATATTGGGGAGGCTGTATGGAAGGCACATTTGGAATCCCCATACCTAAGAGTAGAGGATGATGATGGGCCAGCAGCCAACACTCTTATGCCCCCTGAGTCAACTTTTCTAGCTACCCCTCTGATCTCCCTCAAGGAGATCACTAATGCACTGGGCAAGATAACACCAGCTAAGGCTCCAGAGCTGGACAAGATCCCTGGGGACCTCTTTCGTTCTGAGGCTACAGTCTGGGCCCCCTGCTTGTGGTCTTTGTTCAATGCCATCTTGCAAGGCATGGCAATTCCTACCACCTGGGTGGGGACCAAAATTATTCCAATCTTTAACAAGGATTGGCATAGCCAATAGGTCTCGCTTTTGGGACCTTATAAGTTTTTAATTATGCAGCACAATATCCTTGGTGCAACAATATTAACTGTTGCGTGGCTAAACACTTATAAGGTCCCAAAAGCGAGACCTATCGGCTATGCCAATGCTTGTTTTTTTTCGCTAACAACTGCAAGCATAACAAAGGGAAAGGACACAGTGCAACCCTATTCATTAAGACATGAATTTCAGGGGCCCCAGCTAGGCATGCAGTTGTGAGACTAGGCCTAAATATATTGCAAGCCAAGAACAAACACATTTTATGGTAAGAAATACTAATGAAAAGAACAAATACATGTACAAAGAATGCATTTGGAAAAAGTTATTGCACTTTGCACACCGATTTTCACTGAATGCAAACAAACCTCCTAATACTCAGTTGAATGATTGGGTGCCTCAAAACATTACAGATCCAAATGGAAGAGTGACTCAGCCTTGACTAACCAATAGGAATCCGCCCTGTTGAAGGAGGTATATTTTTGTTCTGATCCCTTTGCGGTTATGGTGCCAGAAACCATTGGATTGAAATGCACTGAAATCACAGAAACCATGTGCAGGAAAAAGGTATGACCAGCTACAACTAAACTTGATATCCTCAAACAGGAAAAGTAATGTTGATATTGATACAGTGTGCCTGAGTACCAACATATGGACGATAGGTTATACACAAAGTATGCTATGGCCTTGGACTGATCAGGCAGGAGCCTAGATTGGTTCTTAGCTAGAGTCAGGTTTAACCTTTACTTAGGCCTAACTTTCACCCCTGAAAGTGGTTTCTGCCTAGCAGCTGCTGGAACTCCATGAGTACAGGGTTATGGCAATGCTGTGATTCAGCAGCTGTCCCTGACTATATGCTGGCAGCGAAATTGTGGTTCATAGGGATCCTTCTCTTTTTTAGGGCCATCCACCTGATATAATCTGCCTCCTGAACATCAGGCCATCCCAGCTATCCCCATGTTCAGAAATAAACCAAAGACATGGCTTTTTAATTTAGCTTAAATCTGCTTTGGTCCCTGATGTTGTAATTATTGAAGTGCAGAGCGCCATGACACTCTCCGGAGTAACAGTGCACTATACAAATGCCCTTTCATTTATTCATTCATAGCTGGCCTGAAACTGGAAAATTCAGCATCCATATTTTCATGTGTTCATGAATATAACATGATATTTCCACATCCTTCACTGTCACGTAAGCAAAGGTCTGTCGATAGTCACTGTGTATGAAAAGTAGGCAACCCAAAAGGCATGTAAATGTAATGATGGTTGCGCTTTTGCCCAGGCCTAGGCCACTCACCTGGCACTAAAGGTTGGGCAGATGCACATCAGTCTACAGCTTAGGTAGGCATCCATACGTCTACAGGTTGGGTGGCATGCATCATTCTACAGGTTGGGCAGACACACATCAGCCTACAAGTTGGGAAGACATACATCAATCTACAGGTTGGACAGGTACCCATTAGTGTACAGGTTGGGCAGACACAGATCAGTTTACAGGTTGAGCAGACGCACATCAGTCTATAGTTAGGGAGGCACAAATCCTTCTACTGGTTTGTCAGACACACATCAGTTTACAGGTTGAGCAGACACACATCGCTCTACAGGTTGGTCAGACACACATCAGTCTACAGGTTAATCGGACAGACACTGGTCTTAGAGGAAGCAACCTAAGCCTTGCCTTTGGGTCATTCCTTTTTCAGTTGTTGCTCTTGTCAGCCACAAACTGGCCTACGAGAACTCGCTTTGTCCAGATCCATTGTTGCAAATGGCCCTTTCTTCTTTTTCACAGAGAACAGTAGATGGTGGGTGGAATCTGAGGTGCAGAAGAAGGGGACATGCAGGGAAAATAGGGGTGACGGTATTCTCTCTTGATTACCATTACACTCTGTCTAGCATCTTGCTGCCTTAGAATCTTCACACAACCAGGGAAGACACCAAGCAATCTCCTGCGCATTCTGCCTAGGGGGTAATGAGTTACCAAGGCAAGAAATATTGAGTACATAGAGATGAATGTATAAAGATTAAGGAAGTTTAAATAGCATAACAGCATTAAAAACAATATAATTGCAGAGGATTCATATTATGTTTCAAATCAAACCAAATCCAATTATGAATGTGTACATCATGCCTTGTATCAGATTTCACAAAAGATATTCCCAAAAAATATGAAAAGTTATCTTGAACAACAATTATATGATAATGAGTAAAGAGATTTAAACCATGATAAGGCACAATTGCCTAATGTTAAACCATAAGGGGGAGAATTCCTCTAGAAACGTCACAAATTGATGTAGATTTACATACAGAATACCTTTTCAAATTAGTTGAATTTTTTGGGCCAGATTTCTACAAACTCTACCATCATTTATTCAAGATACAAATGATTTATTGAGAAAATTGAATGGCATATCTAGGGACTCCAATTACCTATTGGTAACTATGGATGTCACACGTTTCTATACATGTGCATAATAAAGGTTTAGAGGCAGTGAATCATTTTCTAGTCACCAAATCAGCAAGTTTCTTAAAACAGCCAGAGATGATTTTGGTCTTCATGGAATCATGTTTTTCTCCATCAAAACATGTTCTTCCACCAGAAGAGAAGAACTGAAATGGGATCCAGGTTTGTTCCATCTTACGAAAACCTATTTATCGGTCTATTTGAGATTAAGCTTGTCTGGACCGGACTTTGGTGTGACAGTAATACATTGATATATTGTGGCTGTAAAATTTATGAAATTTATGTTATTTGAAACAGGAGTCTAAATGACCTCTAGCTTTATCAGCAATATCTCAATCAAAGCAATTGGAATGTATGATTAAGTTCTGAATTTGATAAACAGCATATATGTTTTTAGATCTCAAATTGTATGTTGATAATTGTACTCTGGATTACAAAACTTTAAAAAACCAACAGCACTTAACTCTAGTCTGTAAGGGAGTTAATATCCCCTCATGATATCAATATATACATATATCAAATGGGAGCAAATAAAAATGTTGATCTATTTTTGCAATGTGCTTATAATCGGGAAATCATTTACGTGGCTAAAATCTGAAAGGTTCACATTGCTTGAACGTAAGAATAAGAGCGGATTAGGCAGTGACTCTGTCACGGCGCCCTCCTGCTTCTTCTCTGTCGCAACCCCTTCTTTGTTATCACCGTGACAGAACAATAGTTATGGATTGTTGTTAATAACATGGAAACCACAAGAGCTGCAAAACACCAACACTGACTACAATGCAAAGCATATGCCTCCTGCAGAGGGAGGCATGTGAAGGCAGCAACGTCAGATGGACGAGTCCAAACACATCTCTACACCACCCACACAAGAAGAACAGAATGTGCAAGTTTAAAATGTAATAATCAGGTCCCCTGGTTTGTAAGGACACCAAAACAAAACTGGGTAAAAATAGCAAGAGAAACTAGCTGTGGAGGACAAGACTCTGTGTTACTGGGAAATGTTAGGTTAAATTGTGTGTAATGGATGTTTATCCTAACACTACAATAACCTCCTACTGTTGCTGAGTTTGTCACAACCAGTTCTTCAATTTGTCTATAGGAAGGGAGTATAACCGTGGTCCAAGCAGGCACAGAGTCACCACAGGGCCATGTTAGGTAGGTACCCACAACTCTTACTGGGACTTGATAATAATAGAACAGGGTTCAGAAGTGATGAGTTTGGGTCCAGAGTAGAAGTTTATTAGTTTATGATTAAACCTACCAATGTTTTACTTTCTTAGAAATGTTCCGATAAATATAGACAGAAACCATTTTGCTTCCTGGCCTAAGTGTATTCATATACAAAATGTAAATTAATTCTTGCAAGAAGCTTGCAATGATGTCTCTAAATATGTATGGTAAAACTGAGCTAAAGAAGACTGGTAACAGTAAGGAGTGCTATGCCTCAGAATGTGTGGGGACTCTCATCAGCCAGGATAGCTAGACTCCAGTGGCATGGACAGCACAGGACCCATGTCTGGGCATACCCGTCATACTTGGGGTGACAAATGCAAAAAGAACAATTGATGGACATAATGCAGAACAATGTCTTACATTCACCCCAGTACAGAAATCTGGGCCTAAAGCCATTATTTTTTTCCTCCAGTGCCGTTCAAGTTTTAATCTAGCCATATGCCTTCAGTCTTGACCCTGCGCCCAATGGGAACCGCCCAGCCCGGTTTCCAGGTTTCACCCCTCATCATCCAGTATAGCTAGACTCCAGTGAATTGGAGACTGTTCCCAAAAGGCACAGGGTCAAGACTGATTTGCATATGTCTGTGTCTGAAATGGGGTGGCGAAGTGAGCTAAAGAATAATGATAGATTCAACCCAGATATGTGACTGGGGTTGAGTGTCAGAAAGGTTTCAGCGCTCCATCCATCATGTCCTTGTGTTTGCTTTGTTTGCCCTAGGTTGGCAGGGAGTGCCTAGACGTGGGTCCCTTAATCACTTTGCCACTGGATTCAAGCTAACCTGGCTGATGAGGGGTGTTACAGCAATACCGGTCCCAGGATGCTTGTATCCGTTCTAGCGAAAACATGGCTTGGCAGTTCGGGCTGGACTGTTCCCATGAGGCACAGGGTCAAGACTGATTTGCATATATCTGTGTCTGAACTGGGGTGGCGATGTGAGCTATAGGATGATGATGGATTCAACCTAGATCTGTAACTGGGGTTTAGTGTAAGAAAAGTTTCAGTCCTCCGTCCATCATCTCCTTGTGTTTTCTTTTTTTTGCCCTAAGTTGGCAGGGTTTGCCAAGTCCATTGCTCACTTTGCCACTGGTTTCAAGCTAGCCTGGCTGATGAGGGGTGTTATCCCAAAACCGGTCCCAAGATGCTTGTTTCTGGTCCAAGGAAGACATGGCATGGCAATTCGGGCTGGACTGTTCCCATGAGGCACAAGTTCAAGACTGATTTGCATATATGTGTGTCTGAAATGGGGTGGCGATTGAGCTAATGAATGATAATGGATTCAACCCACATCTGTGACTTGGGGTGAGAGACTGAAAAGTTTCAGAACTCCATCTATCATCTCCTTGTGTTTGCTTTGTTCGCCCTAAGTTGACAGGGTATACCCATATGTGGGTCCCTTGCTCACTTTACCACTGGATTCAAGCTAGCCTGGCTGATGAGGGGAGTTACCCCGAAACTGGTTCCAGGATGCTTGTTTCCTGTCTATTGAAGACATGGCTTGGCAGTTCGAGCTGGACTGATCCCATGAAGCACAAGGTCAAGACTAATTTGCCTATAGCTGTGTCTGAACTGGGGTAGTGAATTGAGCAATAGAATGATGATGGATTCAACCCAGATCTGTGACTGGGGTTGAGTGTCAGATAGGTTTCAGAGCTCCATCCATCATCTCCTTGTGTTTGCTTTGTTCGCCCTAAGCCGGCAGGGTATGCCCAGACGTGAGTCCCTTGCTCACTTTGCTGCTGGTTTCAAGCTAGCCTGACTTATGAGGAGTGTTTCCCCGAAACCGGTCCCAGGATGCTTGTTTCTGGCTCGGGGAAGACATGCCTTGGCAGTTCGAGCTGGACTGTTCCCATGAGGAACAGGGTCAAGACTGATTTGCATATAGCTGTGTCTGAACTGGGGTAGCGAAGTGAGCTAAAAAATGTTGATGGATTCAACCCAGATCTGTGACTGGGGTTGAGTGTCAGAAAAGTTTCAGCGCTCCGTCCATCATCTCCTTCTGTTTGCTTTGCTCGCCCTAATTTGTCAGGGTATGCCCAGATGTGGGTCTCTTGCTCACTCTGCCACTGGTTTCAAGCTAGCCTGGCTGATGAGGGGTGTTTCCCCAAAACCGGTCCCAGGGTGCTTATTTCCGGTCCAGGGAAGGCAAGACTTGGCAGTTCCGGCTGGACTTTTCTCATGAGGCACACGGTCAAGACTGATTTGCATATATCTGTGTCTGAACTGGTCTGGCGAAGTTAGCTAATGGATGATGATGGATTCCACCCAGATCTGTGACTGGGGATGAGTGTCTGAAATGTTTCAGGGCTTCGTCCATCTCCTACTTGTGTTTGCTTTGTTCGTCCTAACTTTGCAGGGTATACCCAGACATAGGTCCCTTGCTTACTTTGCCACTGGATTCAAGCAAGCCTTGCTAATGAGGGGTGTTACCCTGAAACCGCTCCCAGGATGCGTGTTTCCGGTCCAGGGAAGACATTGCCTTGCAGTTCGGGATGGACTGTTCCCATAAGGTGCAGGGTCAAGACTGATTTGCATATAGCTGTGTCTGAACTGGGGTGGCAATGTGAGCTAAAGAATGATGATGGCTTCAACCCAGATGTGTGACTGGGGGTGAGTCTGAGTAGTTTCAGTGCTCCATCCACCATCACGTCATGTTTGCTTTGTTCCACCCTAAGTTGGCTAGGTATGCCCAGACGTGGGTCCCTTATGCACTTTGCCACTGGATTCATGCTAGCCTGGCTGATGCGGGGTGTTACGTCAATAGTAGTCCTTGAATGCGTGTTTCAAGTCCAGGGAAGACATGGCTTGGCAGTGCAGGCTGGACTGTTCCGATAAGGCACAGGGTCAAGAGTGATTTGCATATAGCTGTTTCTGTACTGGGGTAGCGAAGTGAGCTAAAGAATGATGATGGATTCAACCCAGATCTGTGACTAGGGTTGAGAGTCCGAAAAGTTTCAGCGCTCCGTTCATCATCTCCTTGTGTTTTCTTTTTTGCCCCTAAGTTGGCAGTGTATGCCAAGATGTGGGTCCCTTGCTCACTTTGCCGCTGGCTTGAAGGTAGCCTGGCTGATGAGGGATGTTACCCAAAAATGGTCTCAGGATATTTGTTTCTGTTCCAGGGAAGACATGGCTTGGCAGTTCGGACTGGACTGTTCCCATGAGGCACAGGGTCAAGACTGATTTGCATATAGCTGTGTCTGAAATGGGGTGGGGAAGTGGGCTAAAGAATCATGATGGATTCAACCCAGATCTGTGACTGGGGTGAGTGACTGAAAAGTTTCAGCGCTCCATCAATCATCTTGTGTTTGCTTCGGTCACCCTAAGTTGGCAGGCAATGCCTAGACATGGGTCCCTTTCTGACTTTGCCTCTGGTTTCAAGCTAGCCTGGTTAATGAGGGGTGTTTCCCTAAAACCGGTTCGAGGATGCTTGTTTCCAGTCCAGGAAAGACATGGCTTGGCAGTTCGGCTGGATTGTTCCCATGAGGCACAGTGGCAAGACTGATTTGCATATAGTTGTGTCTGAACTGGGGTAGCAAAGTGAGCTTAAGAATGATGATGGATTCAACTCAGATCTGAGACTGAGGTTGAATGTCAGAAAAGTTTCAGCGCTCCGTCCATCATCTCCTCATGCTTAATTTGTTCGCCCTACTTTGGCAGGGTATGCTCAGACTCGCGTCCCTTGCTCACTTTGCTACTGGTTTCAAGCTAGCCTGGTTTATGAGAGGTTTTTCCCTGAAACCGGTCCCAGGATACTTGTTTCCGGTTCGGGGACGACATGCCTTGGCAGTTCGAGCTGGACTGTTCCCATGAGGCACAGGGTCGAGACTGATTTGCATATAGCTGTGTCTGAGCTGGGGTAGCAAAGTGAGCTAAAGAATAATGATGGATTCAACCCAGATCTGTGAATGGGGATGAGTGTCAGAAAAGTTTCAGTCCATCATTCCTTCTGTTTGCTTTGCTCACCCTAATTTGGCAGGGTATGCCCAGATGTGGGTCTCTTTCTCACTTTGCCACTGGTTTCTGTAGGAAGGTGGAATCTGACTATATGGTTGCCCCCACTTTTTTCCTGGTGTTTGCATGGTTTTTGACTAGTCTGGCTAGGATCCTGCTATCCAGGAACCCAGCCTATCTGCTTACTCCCTTAACTGATTGGTGTGCATACTAGATGCACTAATGATTGGATACTGTGGTACCTTATGAGCCCCTAGTATATGGTACCTTAGGTACCTAGGGCATTGGTACTTCACAGGCCTACCAGGGGCTGCAGCATGTATTATGCCACCCCTGGGAAGCATTCTTAATCTGACACCACAGGCCTACTACTGCAGCCTGTGTGAGGTAGTGTTAGCACTCCCCACTGAGGTATAGGTTCCTATATCTCACCATACACACACATATAAACCTATCAGCCACCCCTATAGCAGGTCCTATCAATACTGAGGGCAGGGTGCTTGGTTTACTATGTGAGGGGGTGCTTCTGCATGAGCAGGACCCCTCTGCAGCTGGCAGAGTCTATTCTCTGCTACTGTTTGTGGATGCGGTTAAACCGTATACTCTTAAGTGCATTATAACCTCGCGGTAAGTGCTAACTTTGGAACGACTGCATCAAAACATGTTGTGTTTGGTGTCAAACAACTTGGAATCATACCCCCACACCAGTAACTGGTGTGGGAGTACGATCCCTCCCTTCTAGAGGGGATGACATGTACCCACTGTACTAAACAGTAGAAATCTAAAAGAGCCCTGGCATCACAAAATGGATGCCACCAGCACAGACACTGGGCTGCCCTCCTGCTGCTGACCGAAACTCGCAGTGGAGGAAGCCCAACAAAAGGCATCCTGTCACCGGGAAGTGTCACCACGTTCCAGACAGGATTTAGTGTATTGGAGCTGGGTGGGTGCACTCTTAGAGTGCTTTGAAGTCCTGCACTGGGGGAGCAGTAGGCTCCTCTGTGCATATGAAAGCTCAAACCGGTCCAGGGGCTACCAGCCCCTGCTCTGGCGTGAAACTGGACAAAGGGAAGTGGGTGTAACCACCCACTACCCTGACTCTCCTAGAGGAG
This sequence comes from Triturus cristatus, assembly GCF_964204655.1. Taxonomy (NCBI): domain Eukaryota; kingdom Metazoa; phylum Chordata; class Amphibia; order Caudata; family Salamandridae; genus Triturus; species Triturus cristatus. The sequence continues at coordinate 28,976,721 of NC_140587.1, forward strand.
TGGTCATAGAGCTAGTCCCTCCCCTATCTTCACTATAAGATAGCAAGCATTGCCAATGCAATTCAGATAACCCTGGACGACGACGTTCTACAAAGAAGAATCCTGGCCCTTCGACGTTCCACTACCTTTGGAAGACAGAAGAATCTCCCTTGGAGTCAAGAAGTGACTCCCCTGCTTGGCAGGCACCAAAAACCTTAATCAACGGTTGAAAACTTTCCCGCTCCCGCCGGAGTTCAAAGTCCCTGCTGCTCCAGAAGTAGATTTCCTGACTTCTCCATGGCCCTTGTGAGTCCCCAGCGAAGCTGTGGCGAGTGAACCCCACGAGTGACGAGGAACAGCAATACCTGGGGAATGTACACTATTGTCAAGTGCAAACCCTAAACAACGTTCTACGAACTTGTGCATTGGACCAATAGTGGCCCAAGTCCCCAGCAGGTCTTGCACCAAAAATCAGCTGCCTACCCCATCCCGAGTGACCGTGGACTCCTGTGAAGCATTTCCTGAGGCAGCATCTTTGCGATCATTTGCCCGTTGGCTAGTGGGTCCCCCGAAGACTTTTTTATCAACTCAAAGGGCTCTCCTGGTTGCTCCAGGCCTGCCCTCACTTACCTTTGCTGGGTGAGTCCATCTGACCTTTCTGGTCTACATCATCGAATATCTTCAGTCTACATGAGACTTGCAGTTGCCAAGTTTTGATGGCTCCAATCCGGTTGCCGACACAGTCATCAGCTGCAGACGTTGTGGGACACTCCGAATCCAGCTGCTGGTCATCGTTGATCCATCCTGGACCTCATGAGCAAAGAGTCAAAACACCATCGACAACCTGAATCAACGCGACATCTGTGGTCATCCATCTTGCTGACCACCGGTCACAGGCAAGTGACCTTGAACACTGTCCCTTCAATTTTCAGGTCCTCTTCATCTTCAATCCACCTTCGGATTCCAGCGGACACCTCTCCAGTCATCGCAAGCAGCAAGTCTTCTTTGGTCTCCATTGAAAACAGCGCCTTGACCCGACACCAAAAGACACCTATGCACCCGGCTTCCCTGGGTGAGGTAACTCGTGCACTCCGGTGCCCAAGTGTGTGTTGGCCCTCAAAGTACTTACATTGTATGTGGCTTGCTTGTTGACTTCCTCGAAGTGCCCTAGAACTTTAAAATTCAAACCGCGACTTGCTCCATTGAAACCAATAGGGAACCCATGGCTGTGTTCACACACTGCACGCGTCTCCTGTGGGCTTGTTACTTACCTGCTAACACTGCAGTAGTGAAGCCCCAGCGATTCCCCAGGCCCTAGGCCTTGTCATTTTGCAAGTCGACTTTGTTAACCCATTTGTTTAGTATATGGTCTGGTACGCCCCTAGGGCTCCAGCCATATTTGTGCTTAATTTATTGTGAAACGTTGACATCTGAATGTGTACCCGGCTTCTAATCTCATAAAGAGATTAGTAGAGTGTGTCTAGAAATAAATACATATATATTTGATATATATACCTGTGTGGTGTCCTTTCATTTGGTAATTCAAGAGATTATAAGGCAAAACAAGCTGCTTTACATTCCTCAGAGACTTAGCCTGAAGGCTGCTCTCCACAGCTACCACTAGGATAGCTTTCTTTAAAAGGTTGTCTTAAACCTATCTACCATAAGAGTTGAATTGGACTGGTGCAAGGTGGCCACTATAACTAGTGACCAGCATATGCCAGGCCAACTTCTCACAGTTTCAAGCTAGCCTGGCTGGTGAGGGGTGTTACCCCAAAACCGGTCCCAGGATGCTTGTTTCGGTTCCAGGGAAAACAAGGCTTGGCAGTTCGGGCTGGACTTTTCTCATGAGGCACAGGGTCAAAACTGATGTGCATATATCTGTGTCTGAACTGGAGTGGCAAAGTGAGCTAAAGGATGATGATGGATTCCAACCAGATCTGTGACTGGGGGTGAGTGTCTGAAACGTTTCAGCGCTCCATCCAACATCTCCTCATGTTTGCTTTGGTCGCCCTAAGTTGGCAGATTATGCCTAGACGTGGGTCCCTTACCCACTTTGCCACTGGTTTCAAGCAAGCCTGGCTGATGAGTGGTGTTACCCTGATCCTGGTCCCAGGATGCTTGTTTCCGGTCCAGGGAAGACATAGCTTTGCAGTTCGGGCTGGACTTTTCCCATCAGGTGCAGAGTCAAGACTGATTTGAATATAGTTGTGTCTGAACTGGTGTGGCAATGTGAGCTAAAGAATGATGATGGCTTCAACCCAGATCTGTGACTGGGGGTGAGTCTGAATAGTTTCAGTGTTCCATCCACCATCTCCTCATGTTTGCTTTGTTCCACCTTAAGTTGGCAGGGTATGCCCAGACGTGGGTCCCTTATGCACTTTGCCACTGGTTTCAAGCTAGCCTGGCTGATGAGGGGTGTTACCCCAAAACCGGTCCAGGATGCTTGTTTCTGGTCCAGGGAAGACAAGGCTTAGCAATTCGGGCTGGACTTTTCTCATGAGGCACAGGGTCAAGACTGATTTACATATATCTGTATCTGAACTGGAGTGGTGAAGTGAGCTAAGGGATGATGATAGATTCCACCAAGATCTGTGACTGGGGGTGATTGTCTGAAATGTGTCAGTGCTCTATCCATCTTCTACTTGTGTTTGCTTTGTTTGCCCTAATTTGGTAGGGTATACCAGACGTAGGTCCCTTGCTCACTTTGCCACTGGATTCAAGCAAGCCTAGCTAACGAGGGGTGTTACCCTGATCCCGGACCCAGGATGCTTGTTTCCGGTCCAGGGAAGACATGGCTTTGCAGTTCGGGCTGGACTGTTCCCATAAGGTACAGGTTTAAGAATGATTTGCATGTAGCTGTGTCTGGGAGTAGGTCTGAATAGTTTCATTGCTCCATCCACCATCTCCTCGTGTTTGCTTTGTTCCACCCTAAGTTGGCAGGGTATTCCCAGACGTGGGTCCCTTATGCACTTTGCCACCGGATTCAAGCTAGCCTGGCTAATGAGGGGTGTTACCCTGATCCCGGTCCCAGGATGCTTGTTTCCGGTCCAGGGAAGACATGGCTTTGCAGTCGGGCTGGACTGTTCCCATAAGGTGCAGAGTCAAGACTGATTTGCATATAGCTGATTTTTGAACTGGGGTGGCAATGTGAGCTAAAGAATGATGATGGCTTCAACCCAGATCTGTGACTGGGGGTGAGTCTGGATAGTTTCAGTGTTCCATCCACCATCACCTCATGTTTGCTTTGTTCCACCCTAAGTTGGTAGGGTATGCCCAGACGTGGGTCCCTTATACACTTTGCCACTGGTTTCAAGCTAGCCCAGCTGATGAGGGGTGATACCCCAAAACCGGTCCCAGGACGCTTGTTTCTGGTCCAGGGATGACATGGCTTGGCAGTTTGGGCTGGACTTTTCTCATGAGGCACAGGGTCAAGACTGATGTGCATATATCTGTGTCTGAACTGTAGTGGCAAAGTGAGCTAAAGGATGATGATGGATTCCACCCAGATCTGTGACTGGGGGTGAGTGTCTGAAACGTTTCAGCGCTCCATCCAACATCTCCTCATGTTTGCTTTGGTCACCCTAAGTTGGCAGGGTATGCCTAGACGTGGGTCCCTTACTCACTTTGCCACTGGTTTCAAGCAAGCCTCACTAATGGAGGGTGTTATCCTGATCCCGGTCGCAGGATGCTTGTTTCCGGTCCAGGGAAGACATGGCTTTGCAGTTCGGGCTGGACTGTTCCCATAAGGTGCAGAGTCAAGACTGATTTGCATATAGCTGTGTTTGAACTGGGGTTGCATTGTGAGCTAAAGAATGATGATGGCTTCAACCCAGATCTGAGACTGGGGGTGAGTCTGAATAGTTTCAGTGTTCCATCCACCATCTCCTCAAGTTTGCTTTGTTCCACCCTAAGTTGGCAGGGTATGCCCAGACGTGGGTCCCTTCTGCACTTTGCCACTGGTTTCAAGCTAGCCGGGCTAATGAGGGGTGTTACCTCAAAACCGGTCCCGGAATGCTTGTTTCCAGGCCAGGGAAGACAAGGCTTGGCAGTTCGGGCTGGACTTTTCTCATGAGGCACAGGGTCAAGACTGATTTGCATATATCTGTGTCTGAACTGGGGTGGCGCCATTAGCTAAAGGATGATGATGGATTCCACCCAGATCTGTGACTGGGGGTGAGTGTCTGAAACGTTTCAGCGCTCCGTCCATCTTCTCCTTGTTTTTGCTTTGTTCACCGTAATTTGGCAGGGTATGTTCAGAGGTAGGTCCCTTGCACACTTTGCCACTGGTTTCAAGCTAGCCTGGCCGATGTGGGGTGTTACCTTTAAACTGGTCCTTAGATTCTTGTTTTTCGGTCCAGGGAAGACATGGCTTGGCAGTTTGTGCTGGATTGTTCCCATGAGGCACAGGGTCATTACTGATTTGCATATAGCTGTGTCTTAACTGGGGTAGCGAAGTGAGCTAAAGAATGATCATGGATTCAACCCAGATCTGTGACTGGGGTTGAGTGTCAGAAAAGTTTCAGCGCTTCGTCCATCACCTCCTTGTGTTTTCTTTTTTTGCACTAAATTGGCAAAGTATGCCAAGACATGGGTCCCTTGCTCTCTTCTTTCTGTTTCCCACCATCCTTGCACTGACACACTTGATTTCTCACACATCCTGCATTCTGTTCCTACTTGGATTCTGAATATATAGGAGTGACTCCTGACCCGCTTGCAGGCCAGGTCACCCCCCTGCAGCCACTCAGATCCACCTGATTGATGCCTCGCCGCTGCCTCCCAGTGCGAGTTCAAGGCCGCCGTGACCGCTGCCTCTGCTCATAGTCGCATGTAAAAGTTGATTGTTTTTATTCTGCTTGTCTTGTGCTTCTTGCCTTTGTATTTTATTTGCCACAGCACAGACCCTCTTTTTCGACAGTTTGCCAGCCCCCCACCCTCCTTTTTCTTCTGTATCCCTTGGCTTTCCGCTGCTGCCTCCTGCGGCCACGCCCCCTCGCTGCCCTGCTCCCGCCTCCCAGCTGCTCCTCCTTCCCTCTCTGCCTCATAAGGTGACTGCTGCCGGGCGATAGGGGTGACTCCTGACCCGCTTGCAGGCCAGTTTGCCCCCCTGCCGCCACTCGGCTCCACCTGCTTGACACCTCGCCACTGCCTCCCAGCGCAAGTTCACGGCCTCTGTGAGCGCTGCTTCTGCTCACCGTCGCATGTAAAAGTTGATTGTTTTTATTCTGCTTGTCTTGTGCTTGCCTTTGTATTTTATTTGCCACTGCTCAGACCTTCTTTTTAGCCAGTTTGCCACCCCCCACCCCCCTTTTTCTTCTGTATCCCTTGGTTTCCCGCCGCTGCCTCCTGCGGCCATGCCCCCTTGCCACCCCGCTCCCGCCTCCCAGCTGCTCCTCCCTCCCTCTCAGCCTTATATGGCAACCACCGCCCGGACGCGCAGCAGACGCACGCAGCGGACGCACTGATTGTGTGCCAAAGGTGTGCCAAAGGCAAGCCTGTCTGCGCCCGTCCGTGCCTGGACCGCACCCAGTGCCAGAACCCCTGGATCTCACACACGCCACAACGTCGAGCTCTGGGACCTGCTCGACACCACCGCCCCAGACGTTGCCTTCCTGACCGAGACCTGGTGGAATGACTTCACGGCACCCGACGTCGCCATAGCCCTCCCTGATGGCTACAAGATCTCCCACAGAGACAGCACCAACGGGATGGGAAGAAGAATAGCCATTGTCCAACAAGTCCACCCTCCAGGTCCACACCGTCGCAGACGACTCCCTCAACTCCGCCGAACACCTTCACTTCCGGATCCACACGACCCCAACACCACCCTCAGAGGAACACTCATCTACAGACCTCCTGGACCCCGGGCCCCCTTCAGCGACTCCATCACCGACCTCGCCAGCACCCACGCACTCGCCTCCACGGACTACATCCTCCTCGGGGACCTGAACTTCCACCTCGAGAACAACAATAATGCCAACTCCAGTGCCCTAATCGACAACCTCACCAACCTCGGCCTCCGACAACTTGTCACCGAACCCACCCACGCCGCCGGCCACATGCTCGACCCCATCTTCTCCACAAGCACCCACGTCGCCTTCAACCACACCACCGAACTCCACTGGACTGACCACCGATGCATCCACTTCACCTTCAAGAAACCAACCACACACCACCACACCCAATAACTGCATCGACGCTGCTGGAGCAAAGTCACTGAAGACCGACTAACCTCCACCCTCTCCCAGAACCCACACACTGACCCCATCGACACAGACGCCGCCGCCCGAAATTTCAGACAGTGGCTCAACGACTACACCAACACCCTCGCCCGATGAAGAAACCCTTCACCAACCACCACAGCAAGAAAGCCACCTGGTTCAACGAAGAACTCCAGATCTCCAAACGGGCATGCCGGAAACTGGAGAAGAAATGGCTCCACGACCGCACACCAGACAGCCACACAGCCCTCAAGGACACCATCTGCAGACATCACCACCTCATCAGGACAGCCAAGAGATCGTCCTTCAAAACCCGACTGGAGAACAACGCACACAACAGCAAATAACTTTTCAACATAGTGAAGGAACTCTCCAACCCCAGCGCCAACACCAACGACATCCCGCCCTCACAGCATCTGTGCGACTCTCTGGCCACCTTTTTCCATCGCAAGATCGCTGACATCCACAACAGCTTCAACTCCTCACCCACCCCGACCACATCAGACTACTCCCCGAACGCCACCTGCACCAACAAGCTGTCCTCCTGTTTTCTTCTTGCCTCACTGTGTCTGCTGTCTCTAGGCGGGTCTTCAATAAAAGCGCCAGGACAATCTGTAGAGTAGCCTTGCGCTATACAAGACCCATTTTAACATAACATAACATACCACACGTCAATGACGAAGAGACACGCAAGATCATGAACTCCATCCACTCAGGATCTCCATCAGACCCCTACCCACACCACGTTTTGAACAAAGCTCACACAACCATTGCGCCCCAGCTGCGAAAGATCATCAACATCTCCTTCAACACTGTGACATTCCCAGAAAGCTGGAAGCACGCCGAAATCAACACCCTTCTCAAGAAGCCCAAGGCGGACCCCAAAGACCTCAAGAACTTCCGGCCCATCTCCCTGCTCCCCTTCCCGGCGAAGGTCATCGAGAAAATCGCCAACATGCCGCTGACCCACCACCTCGAGGACAACAGCATCCTAGAACCATCCCAGTCCGGATTCAGACGCAACCACAGCTCCGAGACTGCCCTTATCGCCGCCACAGACGACATCAGGCGCCAGTTAGACAATGGCGAAACCTCAGCCCTCATCCTCCTGGACCTATCAGCCGAGTTCGACATGGTCTGCCACCGCACACTAAGAACATGCCTCCAAGAAGCCAGAATCCAGAAGAAGGCCCTGGACTGGACCACGTCCTTCCTCTCCGGCAGAACCCAGAGAGTCTGTCTCCCGCCCTTCTGATCCGAAGCCACTGACATCATCTGCGGTGTACCCCAGGGCTCATCACTCAGCCCAACCTTGTTCAATGTCTACATGGCCCCCTTCGCACAAGTGGCCCGCCAGCACAACCTGAACATCATCTCCTACACCGACGACACCTAGCTCATCCTCTCCCTCACCAAGGACCCGCACACTGCCAAAACCAACCTCGCCGAGTGGATGAGGAGCAGCCGTCTGAAACTGAACTCGGACAAGACAGAAGTCCTCATCCTAGGTCCCGCCCCCTCTGCTTGGGACGACTCCTGGTGGCCGACCGCACTGGGAACAGCCCCGACCCCGACGGACCATGCACGCAACCTGGGATTCATCCTCGACTCCTCCCTCTCTATGTCAAACCAGGTCAACGCCATCTCCTCCTCCTGCTACAACACCCTCCGAATGCTCCGCAGAATCTACAAGTGGATCCCGACCAAAACAAGAAGAACAGTGACCCAGGCCCTCGTCAGCAGCAGGCTGGACTACGGCAACACACTCTACACAGGTATCCCGGCCAAACACCTACAACGACTACAGCGCATCCAGAATGCCTCAGACCGACTGATCCTCAACGTCCTCTGCCGCAGCCACATCTCTTCCCACCTAAGAAACCTGCACTGGCTCCCCGTCAACAAGAGGATCACCTTCAAACTCCTCACCCACGCACACAAAGCACTCCACAACACCGGACCAGCCTTACTGAACAACAGAATCAACTTCTACACCCCCGCCCGACAGCTCTGCTCTGCCAGCCTCGCCCTTGCCGCCGTCCTGCGCATCCAATGAACGACCTCTGGCAGCAGATCCATCTCCTACCTCGCCGCCAAGACCTGGAACACCCTCCCCACCCATCTACGGCAGACCCAAGACCTGCTCACCTTCAGGAGGATCCTCCAGACCTGTCTATTCAAGTAGTAGCAGCTCCCCCCCTCAGCACCTTGAGACCCTCACGGGTAAGTAGCACGCTTTACAAATTCTTGATTGATTGATTGATTGATTGATATATCGCCTCTTTTCTTTTTCTTTTTGTAGAGAAGAAGGGCACACTCCCGAAATTCATTGGGGACCTATTTCCAACATGGTTACCTGTTAATAACCCCTTTGATACCTGTTAAGCCATTTTCACCTTTTGAAATGCATAAATGTCGAGTGTACAATTTCATATGACATAATATGAAGGAATAAATTCTGATTTTTGAAAATGACACAACTCTAGTTGGAATTTGTGTAAAACGATTTTCATTGTTCGGAGTGATTTAGATCTAAACCCTTCCCGGGGAAGGGCACTCTTGTAAGTTTCTTTCGCATCCTACCTCTTTTACTCTTTTGACAAGAAGATTTACCCAATCATTGACTCAGGAGTGCGACGGTTCCCTTACTCATTGCTATACTACTCCTCTGTTCACACCGTCTCGCACCCAATCAATTAAACATGTCGTATGAAGACATAGCTAATCTCACAGGCAACAAAGCGGACACATTCAGATTTTCTACAGAAGACACCAACAGGATCTATTCGCTTATCCAAGAACCAGAATGCGTTGCATCCAGCACTGAATCCATCCAATCAAATATTCGACAATTACTGTTCACAGCAAGGAAAGAAATAAAAAAGCGGCTGCATGCCAGCACTCTTATCAGATACCACAAAATCCAAAGAATCCCCAGGAGTCTGCGCATACCCCTCAATTCAACCTTGTGTAAGAACAATACTCGATTTACGGAGCGATGGTACAGCATCCTAAATAAATGCTCATTAGATTTGATACTTCAAATTGTTGAAGAACTCTCAAAAATGTTAGAAGACATTGAAAATGAGGTTTCACAACTCAAACAAGAACTCAGCGGAAAATTACCCAGTAAAGACATTAGAAGACATAAACTCTCAACTAGACAGATATACCAAGGAAATCAATGAAAGGAAATTTAGGAAGTTCAAACGAGATACGATGGACTACAAATTAGGAGATCAACAGAAGAAGATACGTCCTCATCAGAAGACACATCACGCAAAGGATACCAACGTGGGCCACCACGCAATACTACCGCAGAGAAAAGAGTCAACCTTCCACTTCAAATGTAGAACACATTTAAACGGCTCCTATTTTAGGAACGGACCGGAGCCAATAATCGAACCTGGAGGGCAAAGCACAAAAGAAAAACATACACCTGTGGCAAAATCAACCAGGAGCCGGAGAACTTAGTTATAAAATATTCTCGCAAACAGAACTAACATCTACACAAATACAGACACTCCAAAAGGGAATGTCATTTGTTCCCACATACTAGTCTAATGAACTTGATGCTCAAGTTCGCCTTTTCAAGTTCATGAGAACCATAAGATTAAAACATTTTTTCAAAAATGTAGTGGAACCGCAACCTAGAGAAGAACAAGGCACTTTACTAGGCTTAAAACCTAAGAGCACCTTTATGGCACCCCTTAGCCATAAAGTGCTCGACACTTTTGAGACCATGGTACAAAAAGACTTGCATACTATTTTTCAGAATAAAGTTCACAGAATATCCAACCTGACTACCCAAGAACGTCATGCCATTTCACAACTTGCTGCTAATGATGAAATCACTCTATGCAAGGCAGACAAAAGAGGTGCTTTAATAATCCTAGGCACGGTTTTATACAATGAAAACTTGATGACACACGTCAATGATGACTCATTATACATGGAACTATTATCCAACCCAACAATGGAACTCAACAAAGTGCTACATACCATTCTTGACAAAGCTTTTCAAACGGGAACCATCACAGAACGTGACAAATAATTCTTGACTAAAGAACATCCACAAACGCCATATCTTTATATGGTACCAAAAATCCATAAACACCCAAACAGGGCACCATTCAGAACTATCGTAAGCACATTGAATTCCATACATGAACCTATCGGTCAATACATCGATCAACATCTCCAACCGAGTGTCCAAGAAATGACCACCTACATTCAGGATACTATGGATTTTTTAAGAAAGATTAGTAATATCAACCTTGACAAAGAACAGCATTACGTTTTCTGTACCATCGACGTAAATTCGCTGTATACCTCAATCCCCCATACTTGGATACAAGCCATGGAGTTGTTTCTACTTAATAGTGACAAAAACCTGGACCTACAAGTACTTCTGATGGAATTAATGCAATTTACTCTTCATCATAGCTATTTCAGCTGCAAAGATACATTTTACACTCAACTATCAGGAATGGCTTTGGGAAACTGTGCGGCTCCATCCTACGCCAATTTATTTATGCACAAATTTGAATTAGATCACATCCTATAGAACATCCAGTGGCAAGACAATCTGATCACACATTACAGCGACATCGATGACATTTTCCTGATTTGGAAATGCACAGAAACCCAACTACTTTTGGTAATAACGGAGCTCAACCAAGTAAACAAGAGAATTCAATTCACCCATAATATGAGTAAAAAACAAATTGCATTTTGGATGTCAATATACAAATCGTCAATAATTAACTAGTGACTTCAGTTTACACGAAACCCACAGACCGCAATAACTACCTCCACTTTCACAGTTTCCATCAAATGAGTTTAAAAAAACACCTGCCGTGCTCTCAGCTACTCAGAGTCAAATGCATTGCATCCTCCAACACGCTATATGAAGAAGATAGTAAGAAGATCAAAAATAAATTTTTACAGAGAAGCTATCCACACTCTAATATACAAACAGCAGAAAACAGAGTGAAATCTAAGGAGAGATTGAAATTACTAACACCTAAACTCGCGATTAATGCCACGGAGGAACGCGCTGTGTTTGTGTCCAAATACTCCATCCAAAGTACCAAAATCAAGCACACCATATGCAAACACTGGCAACTGCTCCAAATGGAACATGATTTCAACAACATATTTCAAGCATATCTCATATTCGCCTACCAACGTACAAAAAATCTGAAACAATTGCTAAATAAGAAATCGCAAACATCAGGCCTAACTTAGAAGGGGACAACTGTGGAAACTGTAACAGCATCATCAAAAGCAACATTTTAACACATCCTACCCAAGGTACCCCTATCAAATTGAAAGTCAATGCCACGTGCGATACTGCCAACGCAGTGGACCTTCTCAAATGCAAATGTGGATTACCGTATGGTATGTGGGCAAAACCCAACGTAAGATCAAAATAAGACTAACCGAACACAGAAGCATCATACGGACTAAAAATATGAAATCATGTGTAGCGACTCATTTTTCCAAAATGAATCATAATGTTAGTCAAATTCGATTCATGTTGTTTGAAACAATTACAGACACTGAAGGAAGAGACAATAAGAATTTTTTGTTGCAACAAAACTTTATTGGATACACAGATTGAATGCCCTCCACCCAAAAGGGCTTAATGAAAGACTTGAATTCAGTTGTTTCCTATAATATTTTTGTATCGTTTACCCTATGACCTGCAACTTTTCAGATATTAGCACTCATACCGTGCAAAAAATTCTACCGTTCATATACTTTGATTCTCTCTTGATGTTTTTATCTCTCTTTGACTGTGCACCACATTGCCTTCTTGACTCTCCGCTATCTCCACTTTATCTCCACTCTTTGCCATCCTCACTTCTCCCTGGTTTTCTCTTTTTCTCTCTTCCGTTTCCTTTTTCTTTCACTCTTAAGTTTTTTCCTTTCGTTTATGATCATCCTTTCCTTTTTTCCTATTCACCGATTTTAGTGATTATATGCTTGTACTTGCTTATACTTTTTACTTACTCCTTATTGTAATTCGTTTTTTTTCCATTATTATACCACATTTTGTTTTTACTTGAACTTCACGTCGTCTGTTTTTTTATTTTCACTCATTCTTGTGCTACACTTCCGGGTTACGGACTATTACTTCCTGGCTCATTGCACTATTCGTAATTTGCAAGACGGCATTTTTTAACTCCTTCTCGCTTCCAAAATCACAGGTGACAGTTCACAGATATGCCCGAAATTAGACCCTTTAACCACTTTATTGTTTTATTTGCACTGGTGTTCTTTGTCTGTTTAGCTTTCATAGTTACCAGTACCGCTGCTACTTTTGCGGCGCCCGCTTCCGTTTTTATACTTTTTACTTACTCCTTATTGTAATTCATCTTTTTTCCATTATTATACCACATTTTATTTTTACTTGGACTTCATGTCACACACGTCGTCTGTTTTTTTATTTTCACTCATTCTTGTGCTACACTTCCGGGTTACGGACTATTACTTCCTGGCTGATTGCACTATTCGTAATTTGCAAGACGGCATTTTTTTAACTCCTTCTCGCTTCCAAACTCATGGGTGACAGTTCACAGGTATGCCCTAAATTAGACCCTTTAACCACTTTATTGTTTTATTTGCACTGGTGTTCTTTGTCTGTTTAGCTTTCATAGTTACCAGTACCGCTGCTACTTTTGCGGCGCCCACTTCCGTTTAGCCTTAAAATCGGCACCAACCTCGGCACCATTGACACCGCCTGTTTACCACTGTGCGTACTCGCGATCCTGCATGCCCCTTACTTTAAAGTTCTCTGCACCAACCTTGGCAATATTGACACTGCCTGTTTACCACTGTGCGTATGTACGATCCTGCACGTGATGTAGTGCGAAATACAAAATCCCTCTCTTCGTCACAGACCAAAAGTTCTACAAACACACTCATTCACTACACTCACTGGTGGGGCCCATAACACCAACATTCATTCTCTTTGATCTGTATTTCTAAGAGGTGATTGTTCCATTCGCTGTAATGAAAGGAAATACCTTTTATCCCTAATGAGCAATAGTTTACCTAAATTTCTCTATCTCATTAAGACCTAAACTTCACCTTTAGTATTCCTTCCATGGATAGGCCATGGATCAACTAGTTGTTGGTTTGAGTGATTTCTAATTCAATAATGACTTTACATCAATTCATTTCTCTTGAAATAAACAACCCGACACAATTCTGTAATTAATAAAATGAAATTAATCTAAATAATGTAAGCAAAATTATTAATCAATTAAGCAGCTTGTTCATCATATTTACCTATTCTGGCTAAATGTCGTCCTCTAAGTCAAATTTAGTCGTTCTGTCACTCAAATGTAAAAGTTCTGAGTATCAGGGAAATAGGCATTCGATCAGTCCGTCAAAGATTCAGGGAAACACCTGTCCTGCAGTGTCACCGTCCTCTCCGTCAGCATAACGCCAGGAAATCGAAAAGGCAATCAAATAGTGATGGATTGAACCCTCTCTATTCTATCATTTTTATAGTAAAAATCATTGCAACATGTATCAAATATGTGGGTTACAGTTCTCCTGATTGGTTGAACAGGGGTCATCCTTTCTGGTTCCCATAAGTTTGAGTCCGTGATGTCATTATACTTGACAAATCTGGTTTTAAGGAAGTCCTTTGTCTGTAAGGTTGTCACGTTTCCCGGTGCGGCCTTGATGGGTACAGCTTGCCTGGGGGTCAGGACGAGGCTATTGTTGCTCATCTTTAGCGCAGGTGCACTTCACGCATAATCTCGTGGAGTGTTGTTAATCATGTCAGCTATGGAAGGCAGCCATCTTATGGCAGGACCGAATGGCCAACTTAAGCAAAAGAAACACAAAAACTTAATTAATACATAGAAATGACTAATAAAATGTTATTTCCTCGCTAATACCCATATGTGTATGTATTTATCTAGCAAAAGCAACACTCATTGCAGGTTATACTCATTTTATAAAGCACGAATCACAAAAACACCAGAAAAGCAACGTATATCATGCAATATTCTAATTGTCTATCATTAGTATGCGTACATATTTTAGTTTACGTATTAATTAGGCCATGCAAATGTGATTCCCACATGTATTTCATATATTGTAGTATGGTAAACACAGCAAACTAATTAGTACAATTACTATTAATTAATTATTCTTATTAATGTAAACATGCAGAATGGAGGGGGTATACGATTTTCTAAACAAAACTTGCTCCAGCACACGCGCCTTACTTTAAATGCACGGTATGCAGCTGACTACCAGCTTGTTTCTGACAGTCAGCATTTCCGTATTCACGAGCGCATGTTCCTTCACACACTTTTTCCGATCACCTTCTGATAGTCAGCACGTATTTGATAGGCAGCAATTCTGAATTCACGAGTGCACGTCTTTGTTCTTACTGTTTCCCACCATCCTTGCACTAACACACTTGATTTCACACGCATCCTGCATTCTGTTCCTACTTGGATTGTGAATATATCGCCTCTTTTCTTTTACTTTTTGTAGAGAATTCCCCCTGAAGAAGGGCACATGCCCGAAATGCATTGAGGACGCTTTTCCAACATGGTGACCTGTTAACACCCCCTTTGATACCTGTTAAGCCATTTTCACCTTCTGAAATGCATAAATGTCAAGTGAACAATTTCATATGACGTAATATGAAAGAATAAATTCTGATTTTTGAAAATGACACAACTCTAGTTGGAATTTGTGAAAATAATTTTCTTCGTTCGGAGTGCTTTAGAACTAAACCCTTCCCGGGGAAGGGCACTCTTGTAAGTTCCCTTGCTCACTTTGCCACTGGATTCAAGCTAGCCTGGCTGATGAGGGGTGTTACTGCAAAACCAGTCCCAGAATGTTTGTTTCCATTCCTGGGATGACATGGCTTGGCATTTCGGGCTGGACTGTTCCCATGAGGCACAGGGTCAAGACTGATTTGCATATAGCTGTGTCTGATCTGGGGTGGCAAAGTGAGCTAACGAATGATGATGGCTTCAACTCAGAACTGTGAATGGGGGTGAGTGTCTGAAAAGTTTTGGCGCTCTATCCATCATCTCCTTGTGTTTGCTTTGTTCCCTATAATTTGGCATGGTATGCTTAGACATGGCTCCCATACTCACTTTGCCACTGGATTCAAGCTAGCCTGGCTGATTATGGGTGTTATCGCAAAACAGGTCCAAGGATGCTTTTTCCAGTCCAGGAAAGACATGGCTTGGCAGTTTGGGATAGACTCTTCCCAAGAGGCACAGGGTCAACACTGATTTCCATATATTTCTGTGTCTGAACTGGGGTGGCGATGTGAGCTAAAGGATGATGATGGATTCAACCCAGATCTGTGAGTGGGGGTGAGTGTCTGAAAAGTTGAAGCGCTCCGTCCATCATCTCCTTATGTTTGCTTTGTTCCCCCTAAGTTGTCAGGGTATACCCAAACGTGGGTTCCTTGCTCACTTTGCCACTGGTTTTAAGCTAGCCTGGCTGATATGGGGTGTTACCCAAAAACCGGTCCTAGGAAGCTTGTTTTCGATCCAGGGAAGACATGGCTTAGCAGTTCGGGCTGGACTGTTCCCAAGAGACACAGGGTTAAGACTGATTTGCATGTAGCTGTGTCTGGACTAGGATAGCGAAGTGAGCTAAAGTATGATGATGGATACATCCCAGATCTGTGACTGGGTTGAGTTTCAGAAAAGTATCAGAGCTCCCGCCATCATCTCCTTGTGTTTGCTTTGATCACCCTAAGTTGGCAGGGTATGCCCAGACGTGGGTTTCTTGCTCACTTTGCCACTGGTTTTAAGCTAGCCTGGCTGATATGGGGTGTTACCCCAGAACCTGTCCCAGGATGATTGTTTCCGGTCCAGGGAAGACATGGCTTGGCAGTTCAGGCTGGACTGATTATGGATTCAACCCAGAACTTTAACTGAAGGTGAGTGTCTGAAAAGTTCAGCACTCCATCCATCATCTACTTGTATTTGCTCTAATTTAATATTCCCATTTGAATACCAAGGATATGAAATGTGCGCACTGATTGGTTTGTAGATGGAATGGAATTTGTCAAGGAAGATATTGACCAATGGGTCACATTTTGTTTGTCTATGTTTCTTGTGGGGAATGGGCACAATATGACCTGGTAATAAATATTATCTGGGCCAGTTGCAATTTGCAACTCCTTGTGATTGGTTGTGACTGCAAAGTGGAGGCAAGAAGAGGACAGCAAGTATACCTCCCTGTATATGGAACCCCAAAATCGATTCTGTTAAATGATCCTATGACCTATGCAATTTTTTTTAATGATTTTCCTTTCTTGGATGATACTGGGGGGAAAATAATTGGTTCTGTGGCCCACTGCCTGCGATTCCATCACTCTGTGACCACTTACTTGATTTCTAAAGAGAAGTAGACCCACAGACATAACATGAAGTCTGTGAATTAGTTCCTACCCGAAAAAGAATATATTTAAACCCAATACTTCTAATGTTGGAGTAAGCTTAATTAAAAAAAAAATGTAAATATCATTTTTATTGGCATTCATAAGAATGATTACGGTACAATCTATGCATTTCCACATCAACATTAAAAGCTGATTATTGAGTGTTTATTAATGACGACTTTCATAATTAGAACTGAATGTTTCCGAACTGGGAAGTCGTCATTAATAAACACTCAATAATCAGCTTCCAGAATTCAAATCACACCAGTTACCATTTCCTCAGTCTGTAACAACCTTTTGTCTGTCAAATATAATGTTATGTTCCTACTGTATCAAAGTGCCCTGTGAGGAGTTGCTAAGTCCGTTGTCTACATTATCGCCGTCACACAAGCAAGCCCTTTGTGTGTCGTGTATGTCTATGTATTAAACCAAGAGCACAAAAAATAAACAATATAACAGAAACTTAAGGCATGTATAATACAATAGATGTCAAACCAGACTTAAACGCAACTAAGTCAGCCAGGGTCCACTGTCAACTAAGTAGGTCACTTTATTTCCTTTCCCGCTCGTTGGGGGGGGGGGGCGTGGGGGGAGCACCATTAACGGGCAGGATTGCTCTGTGGGGGGAGGCAAGGAAGGGTCCCGGGGAGGCAGTGGGGACTAAAGAAGGAGGGGGGAGTAAATGAGAGGTTACCTAGTGCACCTCTGCTCTGCAGCGAGCCTCTTTCCATCCCCTCCGCATGGCCACTCTGTCACTTGATTATCTAGCGACGCCTGGACCTGCACTAAATTATCGCTTGCCTCTCGCGTTATTTCTGTTTCGGAGTTATCTGTCTGCGAGTCCAAGTCAGTTGCATTACGTATTTCAGCCCATGGTTCTGCCGAAGATTTATGCCTTTTCATGAACATGTCCTCTCGTTGCAGTGCCCTCTCCTCTGATCTAGCCTAACAGGTAACATCATTTTCACTATTAATGGACACCTTGCTGTTCTCCACCTAGAGCTATTCTCCGTTTTGCTAGTAGGAAGGCCAGATCTACAAATCTATGTCCCAACCGTTTGGCTTTGGGCCTCAGGAAGAGTCCAGGCAACACCTCATAGTACGAGCCAAAATCCCATTAATCGTCTCCACTATCGTTGTGCAGACCAGCTAAAGCTCCGGGCAGGATCACACCATATGGTCAAATTTGGTGTCCACTGCTAGACACCTGGCACAAGTCTGGTCATCTCTCCTGTACACAACATTCAGCTTGTGCGGTGGGAGTTAAGTCCTGTGCAAAATATTACATTGCACCACTTTAAAGGCTGAAAGTAAGCTTACTTTGACAGATTTAAACTTCTCTATTGTTGATTCAGTAGATCCTAACACAACTTCCAAGCCATGTATCTTTTGGACTTATTGGACTACACAACAAGGTATCTACAATTAGTTCTGCTGAATTGTACTATTGTGTTAGTGGAGGCCAAAGCAGTGGTTTCCATCTTCTCAAAATTTCGGGTTTGAAAATATGTACTTTAAGGTTGTTGGATAAACTCCTTTGCAAGCTACATGAAGGCCACATGGAACTAGGTCTGTGTAACTTACATAATGGAAATTTTATGAAACTCAAGAAGCTTTAAGGCTGTTTGTCACAACTGAAAAAAGAGCAGGTATCATTCGCCCTGACTGATCTAGTCAAAGACAGTTCTATTGCCTACACATGTGAGAAAATTGTCAACTATCTTCTGTACAGGAGAACACACTGCATCTGCCCTGAATGTTAGAATGAAGAGCAGGTGGTCACATGGACATAGCGTCAGGGACTTTTGACCATACAATACAACTACAATATCTATGTTTTCAAATCATGTAATGTTTATGGATATTTACCTAGGTATTAAACCACACGGTCATTCACACAAAAATGTTCATGCTCTCCTTAGGATTGAAATTGATGCAATATAATTTTTGCCAAATAAAACATTTATTGTGATGCATTGCAATAGCATTAGCAATGTTTACCTTTACATATGCCAGATAGAAATAGAAAAATATTAAATACCGAAAAATTAGAGCTTTGTGTACACATTTTTTTGTGCCATCATAAATGGCCTAATTCACACAATCGTGTCATTTCTGGCCACAAAAATGCTTTTTTATATGAACAAAACATATTACTGAATAGCAATTTATGTTTAGCCTTTTGGAATTTGGAAGGGTCATATTTAGGGGTGTCCCATGCAAATGATGAGTGATGTATGCATGTTTTGTGGCAGTCGTAACACATTCCATTTTTTACCAACACCTCAAGGCAGGTTGTGACCATTCGCAAATTGGAAGGGGTCCCCAGGGGTCAGAACTGTGTCATAGAAGGCTAGCATGGAGCGTGGCCATTGAATGACAGCGACTGGGGAAGAGAATAAATGTTTTGAGAGCAAAGAGGACACAATGAAAGTTCCAATATACGGGCATATTATCAACAATAATTTTAACGCCGTTTTAGGGCCAGAAAACTGCTGCTAAAGCGGCGATAATGGGCTTGATAATATGCCCTTGAGAATTCCCATAGAAGCCCATGCTCTTGTGTCAACATAGGCTTCTATGGGAACTCTCTGCGGCGATAATTTAAACACAGTGCTTGATAATATGCCCCATAGTACTTCTGGGGGCCGAGTCAGCTGTTTTCAACTCCCCGAGAAGCAAGAACACCAGGAGGGAAACTGCTCAAGACTGCAATAGAAATTGGAATAAAATGGAACCAAACAGAGGGTAAATTCAAGAGCAGTACAGCTTCTGTGGAAAAAAGGGGGGGGGTTGAAATAAATGAAGTGATTTTGATTGGAACACTACAAATATAGGCCTAAGAATGGAATGCAACTTTACATGCTGAAGTCCCTGCTCGTCAGTATGAGAAAGTGGATTATTAGTTAGGGTGGATGGTGCTCCACCACACGTGATAATGGACACTGTTCTTGTTAGGACAAGTAAAGTTTTTTGTAATTTAAACCTGAGCTCCTCCCCTGGTAATGATGGCACACAACAAAATAATAATCCCTATGTTCATTTTAAAAAAAAAAGAATATTATAATATTTTAATGAACAAAATGACACTAAAACAACAAAATCCAACAAGGGGAATCGGAGATTTGTTTTTTTTATAGATATAAATAAAAATATCACCAAAAAGTATACAGCACCAATCAAGGGCAATTGATCACACTGGATTGGGACAGAGGTACGTTTTAAGGGTGACCGAGATGGAGGATGAGGTTGATACCGATCAGAGTTATCTTCGCACTAAGAAATTTCATAAAATGTTAGAGTCCTCAATGGGGCAAGGCTGCAAGGTGGAATTAAAGACTGGTTAATTTATCATGTCCTGGCAAACGACAATATTGTGGCGACAAAGGTGGGGAAAGCTCCAAGCTGGAAAAATCTGGAGTTCGCTCCATAGACGTTGATCGGATGTTGCTCATCAGCAGGGCCAGTGAAGATTTCTACCTTCGGACTTAGGCTCCTTTTTGAAACAAAGCTTCCTCAGTGGGGCAAGGCTGCAGACTCTAGCCGAAGAGTGTTTGATGTTGTCCGCTAGTGCTTGGTGTTAGGTGCACAGAATCAGATTTGTTGCTGCAGAGAAGAACATTGCAGCATCTGTGATTAAGTCAGGCCTACTTTTGATGCCCCCAAGTGAATCGCATGGCAGGTAAGTACCAGACCCACCATGTTATGTTATGTTATGTTATTTGAATTTCTAACGCGCACGGCTACTCCTAGGAGTGTCCCGGCGCGAGCATAGGGAAAACAAAGCATAACCTGACTTTAGATAAAAAGATGAGTTTTTAGCAATTTTTTAAAAGCAGCAAGATCCTCCACACAGCAAAGTGCCAAGGGAGGCGCATTCCAAGCGCGGGCCGCATGAACGGCCAAGGAAGCGCCCCCCAGGCGATACCGCTGGAAACAAGGGACCTTCGCCAGCCTATGGGATGAAGAGCGCAGAGTCCTCCCAGGGACATTAAAGGAGAATCATTTCTGCAAATAGCCCGGCCCTAGACCATGTAGTGCCCGATGGGCTATGGTGAGAGATTTAAACACCACTCGCGCCTTAACAGGAAGCCAGTGCAGGGATCGGAAGTAGCCCCGCACACTCTCCCTAGGCGAGATCCCACCCAAGAGGCGGGCCGCCGCATTCTGGATCACTTGAATTTTATTGAGGGAATAAGCTGGGATCCCCACATAAAGCGCATTAGTGTAGTCCAAACGGGACAGAATAAGCGCACAAACCACAGATTCATGTGCAGTCTGCGGAAGAAGCGGAAAAAATCTTCTCAGGACTCTGAGGAGCCCAAAGCAGCAGCCCGCAAGTCTCTTAACTTGACTAGAGAAGGAAAGATTTCCATCAAACCAAATTCCCAGATTCTTAGCAATCTGGCTATTAGACAATGGAGGTGGAAACTCAGCTGGCCAGATCGAGTCTCTAAACCCAGTCGGAAAGTCACCAAACAAAAGAACCTCTGACTTGTCTTCGTTACATTTTAATTAGGCCTTTGCCAACCACTTGAAAACCGAAGATAGACAAGACTGCACGGGGGCCACAGTAGCCACATTCTTATCACAGGTAAACAATAGCTATCATCAGCATAGGCAATCACCTTAGCCCCCAAACCCTCCGCCAAAATAACGAGAGGGGTGAGGTAGATATTACACAAAAGGGAGGTAAGGGATGAACCCTGGGGTACCCCTGTGCAGACCCGTTGAGGTGAAGAGGCCGCCGGAGGTAGCCATACTTGCTGAACCCGGCCCTCCAAGAAGGACTTAATCCAGCCCCAGGCTGAGCCAACAACACCAATCTCCGCCAGGCTGTCTAGCAGTAAGGGATGGGGGACCGTATCAAAAGCAACTGACAGGTCGGGCAGCACTAAGGCTGCTCTCCCGCCGGCATCGAGACACTCCCGAATCGCTTCTGACACTTCCACCAAAGCTCCTTACGTACTAAAGGAGGGGCGGAAGCCCAACTGGGCTGAATGTAAGAGCCCCGCCCTCTCCACATACTCCGACAGCTGTCTGTTTACTATCTTCTCACAAACGTTAGCAAGGCTAGGGAGGAGAGAGATGGGCCTATAGTTCCCCGGAATCGAGGGATTAAGAGTAGATTTCTTCAAGAGAGGGTGGATTTGAGCCTGCTTCCAAGCACTTGGAACCCTAACATCATGCAAGGACAGATTAATGATGTAATTGACTTCAGCATTCACAACCTCTGCCACAGAAGCCAATAATCTTGCCGAGCACGGGTCCGCCGGAGAGCCAGACTTCAGACCCTTCAGAATTCTCAACGTACAGGACAAATCAACCGAGGAAAAATTAACCAAGGAGTGATTAGAAGAAATAGCCTCAGGAATGGGAGCACGAGACACCTCAGATAAAGAAAAACACTCTTGAGCACCAGGACGTATGAAGCTACCTTGTATCCTTTGAATTTTATCCCCAAAAAATTTGGATAGCGTCTCGCACCAAGCCACCGTCGCAGGCAAAGTGCTACTCTGAGCTGAAGGGGACATAAAGCTCTGTACGATGGCGAAAATCTCTTTTGAGTTATTTTGGGCCTGGTCGATACGAGTGGCAAAATACTCCCTTTTTGCTAGGGAGATTGCCTTATAATACATTTTCTGGCCCTGCCTGAGCCGACCCTTGGCCACCCGACAATAATTACTGAGGCGCCAAGAACGCTCCAATTTCTTACAGTCCTGCTTCAGATGTAACAGCTCCGCTGTAAACCAAGGTTTGGAGGGAGAATCCCTAGAACACCTCGAAGAAGTAGGAGTGGCAATAGCAGCCATGGTGCCCTGCATCCAGATAGAAAAGGCTGCAAGGCTCCCATACAGGTCCTGCGGCAGGGACGGCCTGTTGTCCTCCAATGCCCTAGCAAATTTGGCGGGATCATTTTTCTTAAAAGGGGGTTTATGAAAAACTACAGATCTAAAACTCGGAAAGGCTACTTCCCATGAAAAGAAAATTAAATAATGATCTGACCACGAGACAGGAAGTGGTACCTTAGTTTTGATAGGAAAATTAGAAAAAATAGGATCAAGAGTGTGGCCCCCTTGATGGGTCGCCTGGGAGACCCATTGAGAGAGCTGCACTAATTGGAAGATATCAAGGAGCTCTAACGTGTCCCTTGAATCCTTTTGATCCAAATGGATATTGAGGTCTCCAAGAATCAAATAGTGCGAGAACCGAAGAGTCCGCGCTGATACAGCCTCATCACAGGCCTGAAGAAAAGATTTAGCCCTGCCCGGTGGGCGATAGATCAAAGAACCACCTAGCATAAAGTGAGCTGAGAAGCAAATACTAAAATCCAGGGCTTCACATCCACCCCAATTACTAAGCTCACACTTACAGAGCTCCCACTTCTCCTCAAAAATAACAGCCACCCCCCCTCCTCTCCCTTTAGTCCGATCAAATCTATAAATTTTGTAACCCCCAGGAATAGCCAGTGGCACTATAGGATCAGAGGATCTATCCAACCAACCAAGAACGATGGTTCTCCATACAAAAAATCTTGAAAACCTTTCTAAATCCAGCTTTTAATGTTAGGTAGAAGGAGTATACTCTGACAATTATTAAGTTGCAACAGGATCTCAGGGAGAACCACTTAAAGGTCAGGACCCACTGCAGTAGAAGCTACCAGCGGGGTCAAGGCAGATCATGTTAGAACTGGTCTGCTCAGCTCCTCGGAAATATGGGCTTCTTGCAGCGTATGTGTACCTGTAGCTTCAGCCAACTGACACTTCGATTTCAAGTCTTAGGGGACGATTATGATCCCATCCAGAAAGCCTTCCGACTAAATCGGTTTCGGAATGCGTTCCGAACGACTCGACCGTGAGCTTCCTGAACAGTGCATTACCATGCATTGCATGTTAAACTCCAACCGAGTTGTTTGGAACCCAATTTGTCTGACTGAACCATCCGGAAACAAGCCCGATGAGACCGACTCACTCAGAAATACTGACGAATACCATTCAGGTTACAAATCTGACTCAGTTTAACCCACGACCAGATGACGATGCATCTGACGCGGTTTTGGAATCGTGTCAGTTTGTGTAACAAATGGCAAAAGGAAAATAGAAAAAACAGGCAAAACAATCATTGGCAAAACCAAAGTTTAAAAACAAAAGTCTAACAACGATTCTTACCCTCCAATCCACCTATATAAAGGGTCAAAAACATGACCATGATTCTTTGCTACAACACAACTGCTGCTAGCTCACTGGATTTGCCACACATTTCCTACTCTCTACCTCATACATTCAGACTTCACCCACCACACACCTTGCACAGATTTGTGTTTGGTTAAATAAACACACACTCTTTTTCTTATTCACAGACACCCTCACACTCACCCTCACCTTCACACCCGCCCTCACAATGGCCCAAAGGAAGCAGCCAAGTTTCACAGAGAAGGAGTTGGAAATGCTTGTAGATGAAATAGTCAGAGTAGAGCCACGGATATTTGGGTACCAAGGCACACAGACCCCCCTGTCTCAGAGAAATAGGATGTAAGACAGGATAGTCAACAAGGTGAACACTGAAGCACCTTGCCTGCCCACAATGGATGATATCAGGAACAGGTACTATGATGTGTGAAGGAGGGTCAAAAAACTGCTGGCTAAGGAACATGCCCAAAGCTAGCAGACTGGTGGTGGCCCTCCTGCACAACCTGTGCATTTCACTCCCTGGGAGGAGAACATGCGTGCCATCCTTCTGCAGGAGAGCGTCTATGGACTCACAGATTAACCAGATACTGGTAAGTACCTACTTCACATTCCAATAAAGATACCAATTACAACTCTAGAGACATCACTGTGAAGGATACAGTTAAACAAATGACTGTTTTAACATATGAAAGAACTAGAGTCAATGCGCATGTGATGAGTATGTCATATTGATAACAAACATACCTGCAATGAGAATGAAAATGCATCAAACTATTACCATGTACATACTTCTCAAAAACTCACAGCAAGGCTTTGTGCTCCAAACACCAGTCACCAGCGTCAGCCATCTTGTCAGAACACCCTCAGGAATGTTGAGTCACAAGGAGGCTGTTTGGTGGGTGTGGGCACAGGCCTGATAGGAGTTGTACTCACAGCAAATACTCCTCTTCCCACACAGACCAGCAATCCCACCTGGAACTATGCTTTCTTGGCAGTGAGTGAAAAAAATTACAGGCATTATGTCCGACACTGGTGACTGCTGTTTGGAGCACTAGGTCTTGATGGGAATAGTGGTCAAGTCAGACAACAGGCATCAGTGTCAGACATCTTACCTGCACATTGTCACTCACTCTCCAGAAAGCTAAGTGATAGGTGGGCTGTTTGGGATGGTTGGAAAGGTGGGTGTGGGCACAGGACTGATGGAAGTTGTAGTCACAGCAAACACTCCTCCTCCCACACAGCCCAACAAAACCCACCTGGAAACATGCTTTCCTGGAAGTGAATAGAAAAGTAGAAGCAAGATGGCTGACACTGGGGCCTAGTCTTTGGAGAACAAGGCTCTGATGGGAGTTGCAGTCAAGTTAGACACCAGGCACCAGTATCAGACAACTTGATAGTAGACTTACATTTGCTGTCAGGCAGCCGTAGGCACAGATGGGCTGTTTGGGCTGGTTGGGAGGAGGACTGTTTGCACTCACTACATCTTCCATCAGGCCAAACACCCTCCCACCCAGCTCAAACACTATACCTGGGACTATCATGTCCCTGATGGTGAGTGGAAATGTACTGGCCAAGATGGCTAACACTGGCGTCTGGTGTGAGAAGCACAAGGCCATGATTGGAGTTGTGGTCAACTCAGAAACCATGCACAAGTGTCAGACATCTTGCTAGCACACTTCCCCTCATTGTCAGTACACCACTCTTCCTGGTGGCCTGGTTGGGCTGGGTGGGAAGGTGTGTATAAAACAGAGCCTGATGGGAGATGATGTTACATCAGACACTCCTCCTCCCAACCAGCACAAACAGCTCATCTGGGCCAATGTCTACCTGACAGTGAATGGAAGTGAACTAACAAGATAGCTGACACAGTTGAATGATGTTTGGTGCACCCGGCCTTGATGGGAGTTGGCTTCAAGTTCAACACCATGCACCATTGTCAGCCATCTTGCAAGCACACTTCCCAAGACTGTCAGGTACCGATAGTCCAAGATGAGCTCTTCAGAATGGGTGAGAAGATTAGTGTTTGCTGTCACTACAGCTCTCATCAGGCTTGGGACCACTCATAAATTCCCACACAGCTCAAACAGCACACAAATCAATCAATCAGGGAATTATGAAGCGCGCTACTCACTCTTAAGGGTCTCAAGGTGCTGGGGGCGGTCAAGCTCCAGTCAGTCAAAAAGCCAGGTCTTGAGGGTCTTCCTGAAGATGTGCAGAGTGTGGGCACATCTGATGTTGATTGGGAGCTCATTCCAGGTCTTTGCCCTGATGTAGGAGAAGGCTTTCCAACCCGTTCTGGCTCTACGGATGCGTGGGGTTTCAGCAAGTGTGAGGTCGGTGGAACGGAGGTTTCTCTTGGGTACTTGGAAAGAGATTCTTTTTTTGAGATGTTTTGGTCTGGTGTTGTGAAGGCATTTGTGGGGGGTTGAGCATCTTGAAGATTACTCTCTTCTGGACGGGGAGCTAGTGGAGGTCTCACAGATGTTGGGCGATATGTTTGTGTCGGGGGATGCCGAGGATGAGTCTGGCTGCCGTGTTATGTATGGTCTGGAGCTTGCGGAGTAGAGATTTTTTGATCCCAGAGTAGAGGGTATTTCTATAGTCCAATCTGCTGGTTAAGATTGCATGGGTGACGGTATTTCTTGATTCGGGGAGATCCATTTGAAGGTCTTGCGAAGGATGTAGATGGTGTTGAATCAGATGGAGGTGACTGCATTGATCTGTCGGGTCATGGTGAGGGAGGAGTCAAGTATGATGCCAAAGATCCGGGCGTGGGGTCTGCTGAGGGCTGTGGGCCAGCAGGTGTTGCCCATGCAGTTGAGGAGGGTCCGAGGAGGAGGACTTCTGTTTTCTGAGTTAAGTTTCAGCCGGCTGTTGCTCATCCAAGATGCAATGTCCTTCATTCTTTCCTGGAAGCTGAGTCTGGTGGTGAGGGGTTCCTTAGTGAGGGAGAGGATGAGCTGGTTGTCGTCGGCATAGGATACTATGCTGAGTTCATGCTGTTTGACCATGGCAGCAAGGGGGGCCATGTAGATGTTGAAGAGCATGGGGCTGAACAATGATTCCAAGGGTACTCAGCAGTTGAGCTCTATGGGTTCGGAGAGGAAGGATGGAATTCTGACTCTTTGGGTTCTGCAGGTGAGCAAGGAGCGGATCCAGTTGAGGCTGGTTCCCAGAATGCTGGTGTTGTGGAGTCTGGTGGTGAGAGTGTGGTGGAAGACAGTGTGGTAAGAGGCAGAGAGGTCAGGTAGGATCAGTATGGCCTTTGTCAGGGAGGGTGCGGACGTCATCTGTAGCAGTGAGTAGGACGGTCTTGATGCTGTGGTTTCTGCGGAATCCTGATTGGGAGGGATCAAAGATGGAGTTCCCTTCAATGAATTTTGTTATTTGTATGTTGACAATCTTCTCTGTGACTTTGGCCACAAAAGGGTGGAGAGACATGGGTCGATAGTTCTTGAGGTCTGTCAGATCTTCTGAGGGCTTCTTCAGGAGGGGCATGACTTATGCATGCCAGCTTTGAAGGTGGCGTTGATGGTGCTTCTTAGTTCAGGTGCACTGGAGGCGGTGGCTCGGTGGAAGATGTGCTGGGGGCAGGGGTCCACTGGGGCTCCTAAGTGAATGCCTTTCATGGTTGATGCAGAATCTTAGGTGGTGACTAGGGTCCAGGAGAGGATGGTGAACTGGTTGTCGTTGCTGGGGGGAGGAGTGGTTTTGGTGTCTGGAATCTGTTAGCTGAAGTTGTCATAGAGGGATCTTATTTTCAGGTCGAAGTAGGAGCTGAGTTTGTTGCAGAGATCCTGTGAGGGTGTGATGTCCGTGGCTTCGCTGGGGGGCTTGCTGAATTCCTAAATGATGCTGAAGAGTTAATTGAAGTTGCTGGAATTGGCGTGGATTTTGTTTCGGATGAAGCTACATTTTGGTGGATCTGATTAGTTGGTGGTATCTTGCCATGGTGTTCTTGTAAGTGATATGATCTTCCGAAGTTTTGCTGTTTCTCCAGTTCTTCTCGAGATGTCTACAGGTGTGACTGCATTCTTAGAGATCAGTGGTGAACCAGGTGGCCTTCCTGGGGCACAGTCTGTTGGGGTTGCGGAAGGGGGTGAGCTTGTCTGGGCAGTTGGTGATCCATCTGTGAAGTTCTTTGGCTGCAGAGTTGGCATTGGTCGAAGTGGGGGGCATCGCTGTTGAGGGTGGAGTTGAGGATCTCCTTGCTGACCTTACTCCAGTTCCTTCGCGGAGGGCAGGGTGCTGCTTTGGGGGCGGTGGGTTTGTCAATATGGAAGTGTACATAGTGGTGATCCATCCAAAGGGGTTGCGTGGTGTGGCTGAAGTGGATATTGTTACCTCCTGTTAAGATGGGGTCGAGGGTGTGTCCTGCCTTGTGGGTGGGGGTGGTGACAAGTTGTTTCAGTCCGAGGTTGGCAAAGTTGTCCAGGAGGGTGGCGGAGTTTGGGTTGCTGAGAAAGAGTGCTGATCAGACAATGAGGGGTAGCTTACTATTAAGATGTCTGACACTGGTGCCTGGTGTCAGAGTTGACTACAAATCACATCTTGGCCTTGTGCTCCAAACACCAGAAACCAGTGTCAGCCATCTTGCCAGTCAATCAATCAATCAACATTTGGAGAGCGTACTACATACCTGTGAGGGTCTCAAGGCGCTGGGGGGGGGGGGGGGGGCTGCTACTGATCAAACAGCCAGGTCTTGAGTAGCCTCCTGAAGGTCAGCAGGTCTTGGGTCTGTTGTAGGTTCAGTGGGAGGGTGTTCCAGGTCTTGGCGGCGAGGTGGGAGAAGGACCTCCCACCGGCGGTTGTTCTTCGGATGCGTGGGACAGTGGCGAGTGTAAGGTCGGCAGGGCGGAGCTGGCGGTTGGGGGTGTAGAAGGAGAGTCGTTTGTTGAGGTAGGCTGGGCCGGTGTTGTGGAGTGCCTTGTGTGTGTGGGTAAGGAGCTTGAAAGTGATCCTCTTGTTGACGGGCAGCCAGTGAAGGTTTCTCAGGTGGGGGGTGATGTGGCCGTGGCCGTGGCGTGGTACGTCGAGGATCACTCGTGCCGAGGCATTTAGGGTGTATTGCAGTCGTTTAATGAACTTGGTCGGGGCTCCCGCATTGAGGGTGTTTCCGTAGTCGAGTTTGCCTGTTACGTACCTCTGTTGGGGAGGATTCCCTTGCGCCTCACGTCATCTTGCTGTTTGCTGCTTCACCGGGGAGTGCAGAGTGCTGCGCCTGGGCTGCCCCCGCCGCTGTGCCGCTGCCGCTGCCGCTGCGCAGCTGCGACGAGGGCCGGACTACATCCCCCAGCAGGCCCTGCATCACCGCCCACCACCCGGTTCCCGCGCCTGGAGGCGTATAAAGGAAGGCAGCTCCCTTCGGTGAGCGGGAAACATTTGCCTGTTACGTACCTCTGTTGGGGAGGATTCCCTTGCGCCTCACGTCATCTTGCTGTTTGCTGCTTCACCGGGGAGTGCAGAGTGCTGCGCCTGGGCTGCCCCCGCCGCTGTGCCGCTGCCGCTGCGCAGCCGCGACGAGGGCCGGACTACATCCCCCAGCAGGCCCTGCATCACCGCCCACCACCCGGTTCCCGTGCCTGGAGGCGTATAAAGGAAGGCAGCTCCCTTCGGTGAGCGGGAAACATTTGCCTGTTACGTACCTCTGTTGGGGAGGATTCCCTTGCGCCTCACGTCATCTTGCTGTTTGCTGCTTCACCGGGGAGTGCAGAGTGCTGCGCCTGGGCTGCCCCCGCCGCTGTGCCGCTGCCGCTGCGCAGCCGCGACGAGGGCCGGACTACATCCCCCAGCAGGCCCTGCATCACCGCCCACCACCCGGTTCCCGTGCCTGGAGGCGTATAAAGGAAGGCAGCTCCCTTCGGTGAGCGGGAAACATTTGCCTGTTACGTACCTCTGTTGGGGAGGATTCCCTTGCGCCTCACGTCATCTTGCTGTTTGCTGCTTCACCGGGGAGTACAGAGTGCTGCGCCTGGGCTGCCCCCGCCGCTGTGCCGCTGCCGCTGCCGCTGCGCAGCCGCGAAGAGGGCCGGACTACATCCCCCAGCAGGCCCTGCATCACCGCCCACCACCCGGTTCCCGCGCCTGGAGGCGTATAAAGGAAGACAACTCCCTCCGCCTCGCCGACGCGTGCCGGCGGCGCCGGGAGAAGCCCGGGACAAGGGCGGGACCGTCTGTGGCCGTCCGGGGTCGCTGGAGGTCGGGCCGGGCAACCCCCCTTGGCCTATTTAAAGTTGGGGCTCAGTTGTAAGAGATCGTCAAGTGTGTGAGTATAGTACAGATTGTGACTGGGAATCAACCAATTTTTGTTGCGTAGTATACTCAAACACATATTGGAAAATGGGGAAAAAAGTTCCACCTGTGCTCAAATCTACCCGTAAGCAGCTAACATCTCCCTCAACTGTCACCGCCCCCACCCCATTGCCCAGTTTGACTGCTATCGATAAAATGCTCCAGAGGACGATCGGCGTTGTGGCTTCTGCCATCCAAAACACTGAAAGACGCCTCTCGCTCCCATTAAGTTCGCAACCACCTCTGCTGCAGGACAATACACTGGATTCCCTGGTTGCCACATCGGATATAACATCGTACGCGGGGCTACCAGGCACTGACTTTAATGTGAATTGCATAATCCTGGACAGCGTATCCCCTAATCATCGTACTATGGATAATAGACTATCACAAACCCCGTCTATGCTACAATCAAGTGCTAATAAGAGCACTGACACTATCCCATCCTTAACTAATGAGCAGGCTCACTTGGAAGGGATAGAATTATGCGCAGATACGGATGTATCGATTATAGATAGGGAAAAAAAGTGATAGTACACCAGCACGAACAAGGGGACAGAAAGCAAGAAAACAAAAAGCAAAGCGAAAAGGGAAACAAACAGAGCCACCAGTAGACAAACGTAGAGAGAATGGTGGGCGCCCTCAACTGAGGAGGCCTCTCACTCCTGTAGAACAAAACCATGCTCACAGTGAAGTGTATTTTAGTAAAAATAATGAACAAACTTCATTAACTAATGCACTCCTGGGGAATGAAGGATTTTGGGGGAGAATGGAGACCTTAATAACCACTCTCTTAGGACCCATTAATCAACAAGTCCTTAATATCGATAAGAGGTTGAGGGCATTGGATGATCATGTGTTAAAATTAGGTACAGGGTGTAATCCCATAACTACATCACACCCTGGTACAACTAACATTAACACATATAAACCACAACACACTTTGGCCAACAAGAAAAGTATAGTGGAGACCAATGCCTCTCCCTCCACATCCAAACTAAGTAGAAGTAAAGATCAATTAAACCCAGAACCTTTATCCAGACAGGTATTAGATACCAAAACCACTAAAACAGTTAGTTCTGGAGGAAGGGAGAAATCTACTGATATAAGCAATAGGCCACCAACGAGACAAGTGCACGATGTTAACCAAGACCACTCAACAGATAAGCCTGATATAATTGAAGTGATTAGTGAGAGACAGATTCCGGCCCGCATCAGTTTACCCCCAGATTGCGGACCGTATGTCTTGGTTTTAGCCAATGTCCCAAAACTGAGGGAAACCCAAGAGGAAAACTATACAAGCTTAAGAAACAGAACCCTCCATTGGCTTTCTGTAAATTGCAATTTTCCAATGGAAGGAGCAGGGGAAATCATTCATACCCAGAGGGTAGGGTGGGTGGGTCCAATGAGAAAAAAGTTTGAAGGAGATTGCCTTATTATAAACTTTAGATCCCCACAATGGGTGCAATCTACACTCTCAAAAGCCCCATTGCCCTCACCTTGGGAATTCAATACTACTCTGCTTCCTCTTGGGTATTTTTATAGACATTTAATTGACTTTTATTCTAACCCCGGGATTAATTTTTTAGCAGATCAACCAGGTATGAACTACAACATTATTAACGGCTATGAATATCCTCATCAAGATCTTAATACTAATTTTAGGAATGGTCGTTTATTAGGCCAACGGATTATACCCCCACTACATCAAATGCCATATCTACCTCTCCCCACTCCCTCATATATCAACCCAAGGGAGAGACCCTATGCAAGGCCCAAACAAAATTTTAACATGCCCCAGAACGAGCCAAGGTATATATATAACATACCAACGCATAACCGTTTTGAACATGCTCTCTCCAACTTGGAATGTCAAGATTGACTGTGGAAAAGAAATAGAGGGAGTGAGGATGTACCAATTACCATCAGGGAAAGCCCTCATTATGTACAATGTAATGAAATTGAGATAATGGCACCACACGCTGTTCCGGCTATGTCCCTAGTTACACATGAGAACACAATTACTTTACCAATTCAACCTAAGCAGCCTAGTGGCTATAATGCCTCTTGTGCCCCAAAACGTTCCAAATTGTCCATCCTTAGTTGGAACGTTGCTGGGTTGGAACCAAGATTGCTTGACCCTCAATGGATCAAGCTATTGGACAACAAAGATATTGTTATGTTCCAGGAGACATGGGCTGTCAGCAATTTATTTATTGAGGGTTACCATTGTTTTAGTGTAACCTCAAATAAGCCCATTTTTGGCCGTGCAGTGGGAGGATTATTTATAGGTGTCAGCACATTGGTGGGAGGTACTATCAAAGATCTATCAGAAGGAAACCCGAATATTCAGGTTCTCGAGCTGAAATTAAAACCCAGGATTTATATAATTAATTTTTATAATAATGATTTTCATTCCACACCCAATACAAATTATAGAGCCCTCTCTAAGACTCTAAGAAAATTGGAAATAAACTTGGAACCAGAGGAGGGGACAGGGATTCTAATCGGCGGAGATTTTAATGCCAAATTAATAAAGAAGTATTGGACCAAGGACACTAACAACATCACGGACCAAGCTGAAAAAAGGGGGTTTGAATTAGTAAAGATACTGAGCGAACACACCCTTAGAAATGCCATGGAAGTGTCTCAAACACCTGACATGGACTATGTCCCTACGTTTAGGGGGCGTGATTGTTGTTCAACCATTGACTTTATTTTTATGTCCCCTGATTTCTTGGACCGCGTATTGGAATCCAAGGTGATAAAGACATCTTTTGGCGATCATAACCCCCTCACAGTTACTTTGCATTTAGGCTCCCGCCCTGTATACGCGAAATCTAATGGTGCAAGAGATATTACACCATCAGGTGATGGCCTGCGGCTAAAATGGAGGGGGATTGATAGCGGAGCTATTTTAGAAAATGTGCAGAATGATCATTCTGATTTAATCAACTCCTGTCTACTTTTAAATGGAAATAATAATAGAATAATCACTGACTTTGGCAAACTGTGTTTAGTCATTAAAAAATTGTTGTCAGTCCCACTGCCAAAGATAGTGAAAGAACCAAGATGGTTTGATTCAACTTGTTCTAGGGCAAATAGGGAACTACGCGAAGCATTGTCCTCTAAGCCAAGGTGTATACTAGAGGTACAGCTGGCCAGGAAAAACTATAAGTTAAAAACAACTGAAAGGAAGGCTGCCCTGCTGACAGCACAGTGGGAAACATTGGTTGCGAGCGCAAATTTGAAGAGTAGCGGCCCCTTCTGGTCAGCGGTTAGGAAGACGCGAGATATGGGGAAACATTTATCCCCAATTAGCTGTAACATTACTAGCAGTAGCTGGGAGGCCCATTTTGCCAAAATATATG
This sequence comes from Triturus cristatus, assembly GCF_964204655.1. NCBI lineage: Eukaryota > Metazoa > Chordata > Amphibia > Caudata > Salamandridae > Triturus > Triturus cristatus. Next base: position 29,010,217 of record NC_140587.1, read on the forward strand.
CTACCCCTTCTAAGGAAGTAACCATTCCTCCTTTGAAGGTGTCATGCAACCTCAAGATTGACCTCTCTGAGATAGTCACAGCCATTAAAGAGAGCCTTGGTAACAAGGCCCCTGGTCCCGATGGGCTTCCTATAGATATTATCAAGTATAATACGGATTTATGGGCACCAATTCTTTTTAATGTTTTTAATAGTTTACCCATGGTGCCTATGCCTGACACCTGGGCGACCAGTACTATAGTTCCCATTTTTAAGAAGGGGGATAGGTCAGACCCAGCCAACTACCGTCCAATCTCGCTCTTGGACAATACTTTAAAAATCCTTGGACGAGTTATTTATAATAGGATGATAGAGTGGACTGAAGATACAGATCTATTGGATCCGTGCCAGTTGGGATTCAGGAGTGGTGTGGGAACGGTGGAGCAGTGTTTAAACTTGAAATTGATTGTTGATAAGTATAACGTTGCTCGATCCAGCCCAATCTATCTCGCATTTATGGATCTTTCATCTGCATTTGACCTAGTTAATAGATCCAAATTATGGCTTATGCTTTCTAACTATGGTCTGGATGCAACTCTTGTAAACTTTCTGGCCTATCTTCACACTGACCTTAAAGCGCAAGTTAGGATCGGGTCTGGTGGTGATGTGTCCGGACCCATAAAAATTGGTAGGGGGGTGAGGCAGGGGTGCGTTTTAGCACCTCTGCTATTTATTATTTATATTAACGGTCTTGCCAAAGCCCTGAAACAAGTGACGAGAGACGTTCCAATCATCCAGGGGAATCCACTACCAGTTTTATTATACGCAGATGATGCGGTCATTATGGGCCGCACTCCTAATGCTCTTCGTTTGCTCGTTATAGCATTCGTCCAGCATATGGAGGCACTAGATCTGCGTGTAAATTTAAAAAAATCTTTTATCATGTCTTGTGGACCCGGGAAAAGGAAGCTCAATACTATAAATGTAGGTTCGGATAAATTAGAATCCGTAACCTCTTTTCCGTATTTAGGGTTGGTTTTCGCTTCGAACGGCTCATGGAGTGGGCATTCTGCCCATGCCATGGGCAAGTTCTCGAAAGCCACCAATTCTATATTGAGCCTCCAACGCCCGAAGAAAATAGGTGCCACTAGGGCCATTTTAAAAATCTTTAAACTACAGTGCATTCCTGTGGCTACGTATGGGGCTGAGGTCTGGGGCTCAGGGAGAAACTCAGGGATTCAGCGTGAGGAAAACCGTTTTTGTAGGAAAATATTGGGTGCTCCTTTTTCCGCTTCTGAATTCATCTGTCACAAAGAACTAAATCTCCCATACGTTTGTGATTTTATTAGAGCCAGACCAGCCCTATTTTGGATTAGGATTTGGACAAATAACTCAGCGACCCTAACAAAAAACATTATAATGGATTGCCTAAAATGTGATCACTATATGTCAATACCTTGGTTAGCCGAGGTTTCCAAAACATTATGTGCCGTGGATAAAGGCGATCTTTTCTCAGAACCCATTGGAATTGAGAACAACGATAAGGTCGTAGTTAAACAAGCACTTTATGCACTTTTTAATTCAGAAAGAATGGGGAGGGAGTCACTTAAATCTTCTGTTGCAACATATATGGGGTATGATTTGTGTAGGCACCCACTACCATCTTATCTAACTCTCCCCATGTCTAATTGGGAACGATCGTTGCTTTTTCGTTTAAGGGCAGGTTCTGTAAAATTCCTGTTGGCTTTCCCTTTGGGGTATCATCATACAGTAGAATACAATCCCTGCCCGTGTGATGGAATTAGTAAACAGAATGATATTCACTTCCTATTCTTCTGTAAATTTTACTTAAAATATATTAATTGGTTTTTAACTCCCTATTTTAGAAAATTAAGACCCCTTTCTTTGGGGGAATCCTGTTCATTATTATTTTCCCTGGATACAGATGAACTAATCTTTCGCACCAGCACTTTTCTGAGATTAATAGTACACGCACGCAAAATGATGGAAAACCCCTGAAAATTATTTATGTCAACTGTATATTTGAAAATGAATTGTTGTGATTGTGGTGTTTTTTATGGATTGTATTATTGTATAAATGTGTTGTTTTCTTTTGTTGCACTTTTATGGATTTTATGAAATCCGAATAAAGGTCTTTTGAATTGAATTGAATTGAGTCTGCTGCTGATGAGGGCCTGGGTGACTGTTCTTCTTGAATCTGTCAGGATCCACCTGTAGATCTTGCGGAGCATTTAGAGGGTGTTGAAGCAGGAGGAGGAGATGGCGTTGACTTGATTGGCCATGGAGAGCGTTAAGTCGAGGATGATTCCCAGGTTGCGTGCATAGTCGGTGGGTGTCAGGGCTGTCCCCAGTGCCGTCGGCCACCAGGAGTCATCCCAGGCTGAAGGGTTGGAGCCGAGGATGAGGATCTCTGTTTTGTCCAAGTTCAGCTTCAGTCGGCTGGTCTTCATCCAGTCAGCGACAGCCTTCATTCCTTTGTGAAGGTTGGCTTTGGTGGTGATGGGGTCCTTGGTGAGTGAGAGGATCAGTTGAATGTCGTTGGCGTAAGAGATTATGTTGAGGTCGTGCTGTCAGGCGACGTATGCGAGCGGGGCCATATAAATGTTGAACAGTGTCGGGCTGAGGGAGGAACCCTGGGGTACGCTGCAAATGATCTCGGAGGCTTCGGATCAGAATGGGGGAGGGGAACGCTCTGGGTTCTGTCAGAAAGGAAGGAGGTGGTCCATTCCAGGGCTTTGTCTCGGATCCCTACAGCGTGGAGGCATATGCGTAGTGTGCGGTGGCAGAAGGTGTAGAAGGCGGCAGAGAGGTCCAGGAGGATGTGGGCTGCGGTCTCACCATTGTCCAGCAGTATTCTGATGTCGTCTGTGGCAGTGATGAGGGCGGTCTCTGTGCTGTGGTTGCTGTGGAACCCTGACTAGAATGGTTGACGATCTCCTTGATGACCTTGGCCGGGAACGGAAGCAGAGAGAGGGCCGGACGTTCTTGAGGTCTCTAGGGTCTGCCTTGGATTATTGGAGTAGGGCGTTGATCTCGGCGTGTTTCCAGCTCTCAGGGAAGGTCGCGGTCTCGAGGGAGAGATTGATGACGTTGCGCAGGTGGGGTGCGATGGAGCTGCTGGCTTTGTTGAAGATGTGGTGTGGGAATGGGTCTGACGGGGAGCCGGAGTGGATTGTGCTCATGGTCTTGATGGTGTCATCAATGCTCACGCTGGTCCAGGCTAGCAGGAGGTAGTGGTTGATGGTGTGCGGAGAGACTGTTGTGTTGCTGTTTGTTGGGGCTGTCTGGGTGTTGAAGCTGTCGTGGATGTCTGCTATCTTGCGGTGTAAGAAAGTGGCGAGGGAGTTGCACAGGGCTTGCGATGGCGGAATGTCATTGGTGTTGGAGCTGGCGTTGGAGAGTTCCTTCATGATGTTGAAGAGCTTCTTGCTATTGTGTGCATTGTTGTCGAGGCGGTCTTTGAAGGCGGTCCTCTTGGCAGTCCTGATGAGCTGATGGTGGTTGCAGGTGGCGTCCTTGTGGGCTGCGTGGCTGTCCGGTGTCTGTTCACTGTGCCATTTCTTTTCTAGCTTCTGGCAGGCTCGCTTGAAGGCTAGGAGTTCTGGGGTGAACCAGCTGGCCCTCTTGCTGGTGTCTCTGTGAGGGGGGTTTCTTCAGGGGGGTGAGGTTGTTGGCACAGTCGTCGATCCACCGTCTGAGGTTGCGGACAGCGTTGTTGGTGTTGGAGGGTTCGGTGGGTGGGCTGGGAGCGAGATTTGTGTGTAGTTGGTCTTCGGTGATTTTTCTCCAGCAGCGACGAGGGATCTGTTGGGTGTGGTGGTGTATGGTGGGTTTCTGGAAGGAGAAGTGGATGCAGCGGTTGTCGGTCCAGAGGAGTTCGGTGGTGTGGCTGAAGGTGACGTGGGGGCTTGCGGAGAAGATGGGGTCAAGCGTGTGGCCTGCGGAGTGGGTAGGCGTTGTGACAAGTTGCCTCAGTCTGAGGTTGGCGAGGTTATCGATCAGGGTTGTCGAGTTGCTGTCGTTGTTGTTCTCCAGATGAAAGTTCAGGTCTCCGAGGAGGATGTAGTCGGTGGAGGTCAGGGAGTGCGTGCTGATGAAGTCGGTGATGGAGTTACTGAACTTGGGTCGGTGCCTGGGGGGTCTGTAGACAAGGGTGCCTCTGAGGGTGGAGTTGGGGTCTGTGTGGATCTGGAAATGCATGTGTTCGGCGGTGCTGAGAGTGTCGTCGGTGCTGGTCGAGACCCTGATGCTGTTCATGTAGACGATGGCGATTCCTCCTCCGACTCCGTTGGTGCGGTCTCTGCGGGTGATCTTGTAGCCGTCTGGGATGGCTATGGCGATGTCTGGTGCGGACGGGTGGTTCATCCAGGTCTCTGTTAGGTAGGCGATGTCCGGGGATGATGTGTCGAGCAGGTCCCAGAGCTCGACAGCATGTTTGTGTACGTGTTCAGCAAAAAGATGCATTGGAGGTGGTTGAGGTCTTTCTTGGCGGGTTGTTCAGCGGCTCTGAGGCTGGTGTAGCTGCAGTTCCGGCAGGTGAAGGGACCTTGTGTGCATTTCAGGGTGGCCTTGAAGCTGGTATGGGTCCGTTTGGGGTTGAGAGCGTGGAGACTGGGGACTGGTAGATGGAGCACAAGGACATGAGGGAAGTTTTGCTCACAACATCCGGTGCAGCAACATCTGTACCAAACCACAGAGAGGGATTTGGATTCTGTTGGAGAGCCCCCAGCACCACAGCTACCTGCACCTGAGGGCCCCCTGCAAAATGTGGAAAGGATAATTTGAAGAAGAATCCTCAAGAGACAGATGGCTATGCATTCCCCCATTAAGTGACAAACTGCACCTGATATCCTCCATTGTGTGCCAAGCATTCACTTTGTTGACTGTCATTGAAGTGTCCCACATTGGCTGGTGGGTCTAAGTTAGACTATGGACTCAAATAACTGTGGATTTACTATTGAAGCCTTCATCTACAAACACTACCAACGCCTATCTGTACTTTAATTTTTAGTATTTTGTTGAGCCACCCATCATTGTGTGGAATGATACCATTACGTCATGCACTAAAATAAATCACTTGTCAAAAAATACTTGCTCGTGTTGTGACTTTGAATCCCAAATGTACAGATTGAAATGACACACAAAATCACAAAGAAGAAAGTGTCAACAACATTGGTAACAAATCACTTCAAAAATGTTAACTACTGGCTTGGGAGTAAATGTACCTTTTCACAGCATTATAGATTTACACAACCAGGTTATCACACAACCCGTAGTACATGGTACTGATTCAATTTAAGTCTTCTGTTGACAAAGATATCACCATTTGCAAGCACAATCAACAATCATTGTCAGCAAACCAGATCATCATGGAATATGTTTTGTTTCAGAATAATCTTTGGATGTGTGAAAACAGAGAAGGCACACCTCAATGTGTAGCACTGGTTTATTCTTCTGATACAACCTGGCGCCTTAACCCAAAGTCAAGTCACATCAAACAGTAAATGACCATCAGTTCAAAAGGAATTGTGTGCCAGGGATTTCCAAAACAGTTCAATGTTTGAGTATGTCACAACATCATGGGTCTGGTGGTGTCACAGCTCTGCAGTTGACATGACAAAGTACCCTGGTAAGAAGAAACAGAGAACAGAGTCAGGAATCCAGGACAAAGGTAGTTCAATTGTGCAAACTAAGTCATCTGAAGCCCAAGATTTACAGTGTGGACACAAGCTAAGATTCACTGCAATACTGTACATCCTGTTAACCTGCCCATCTAGAAAAAAACATCTTACAAAAAACTTAAGGATAATTTTCAGACACTTGCAAGCATACATACACATTGTCTGCCAGCAACACAATGACAAACAATTGGGGTAGGCACCTCCTCTCATTGCATTCTTACACTCATGTTAAAAAGTTGTGGATAAGCTATTGTCTCAAATCCACACCTTCATCATCATCTCCACTGTCATCATGTCCCAGTCCTGGATCCTCCCTCCCTGGCGTCTGCTGTTCTTCGTCATCCTGTATGAGAGGTATTTCCTTCCATGTAGCCTGGTTGTGGAGCATGCAGCAAGCTGCAATGATCTTGCACACCTTCAATGGGGCATATTGGAGGGCTCCTCCTGTGCGATCCAGACAGCTGAATGTTGTCTTCAGGAGGCCAAAAGTCCATTCCATGACTTGCCGGGTCCTACCATGGGCCTCATTAAATCGCACTTCTGCAGCGGTGACTGGGTTACAGAGTGGTGTCAGTAACCAAGGCTGGTTGGGCTAGCCAAGGTCTCCTATATTTAACACAGAAAAAAAGATTCAGTTGTCAAATAACAAAGCACTGTCTGATAGACAATAAACACACTCAGCAACATACACATGCCATATCACCTACCAACAAGTCAGGCACGGTCATGTTGCAGCTGAGACATTAAATGGGGGATGATGCTGTTCCTCATGATATATGCATCCTGTGCCGATCCAGGGAAACGTGCACAGACTTGGGAGATGAACATGTCACCCAAACAGACCACCTGGACATTGATGGAGTGGAAATGTTTTCTGTTGCGATACACCACCACATTTGCCTGTGGTGAGATCAATGCAATGTGGGTGCCATCAATAGAGCCAATGACATGGCGTATCCGTCCAAAGGCATATAATTCACCCTTGATATCTGAAAACTCTCCAGGTGTTGGGAACTTTATGCACTGGTTCAGGTAACAGAGCAATGCCTCCAAAACATCATGAAGGACTTAGCTGAACATGGTTTGTGACATTCCACCCGATGTTGCCACTGTGTAGGAATGATCCCATGGCAAAGAAATGTAATGCTGCCATAACCTTCACTTTGGGCATCAGTACAGTTGAATACGTGTGACCAGGCTGCCAATGAGGTGACAACTGCTCAGACAACTGTTCAATTATTGGCCTCGTGAATCGGTACTTCCTGATTCTATTATATTCTTCCATGGTCTGTAGGTCTGGAAAGGGTCTGTGTACTGGAGGTCTCCTGCGATACCTATGTGTAGAGTACAAAATAGTTGGTGTTAGGTCACAATGTACAAAGCAACATTCATTGACAAAAACAGAACATGAAATATGAACACAACTTCTCGCGCCAGGACACTCTTAAGTATTGGTGCGCGGTATAAGTTTATAATAACATAACATAACATAACATAACTGAAGCTACTGAACATTGGAAAAACGCATTTCAATGAAAAAGGCTGACCTTAGATACATAGCACAGCATTAGTATCCTTCCCAGACATGTTACCAATTCATTGATCAAGCATCACATACTCCACACTTCCCTGACAAAAAGAGACAACATTTAGGTTTGTGAGAACATTACATGGTTAAAAGGTTCACACAGTAGGATCATGTAATGCCTAGATGTGTGATTCTTGATACACACAGCGACTCACAATGTGAATCATGCACACCACTGTCAAAGGGTGTACACTGTCATGTTGTCATGTCTGCATTACACATACAATCACTTACACAAACCATGTACGATGTTGGAGTTGAAAATATATGTAACGCCGTCATCCGCTTAAGTCTGGGCCACAAATATACACTAGTAATTCACATTACAAACACAAGCTGATGTGGCTGAATTGTGTCACTGTCTACTCATCCAAAGCTAAATGCTTTATCCATGACTTACACACCAAACATTTACAGTCTGAAATCACACCAATGTCACAATGGGTCACGCAGTCCCCAAATGTAATGAATTTGTAAAGAATGCACTTGTACATCCCCATAACTTAATTGGCACTGTGACCAAGCCTAGGAGGCTAAATGAATTAATTTTGCATTGTGTTGGTATTAGCCTCTAAATCAGTGTGTCATGTAGCCCTCAAGGTTAGCTCCTCATGGGAGTGTGAGCTATTCACTTAAAGGTCCATTTCATGAAGAAAAAGCTGCCTCCACACATGTAATGCACATAAATACAACAATCACAGAAGTGTCTGCCCTGCCTACCGATTATTCAAAGGACGCAGTAGCCATATCCAAACCGATCTGGACACAGCTATTGACTGCAAGTTGTTATGGAGACATACGCACATGAGTATTCAAAGGACGCAGTAGCCACATCCAAACTGATCTGGACACAGCCATTGGCTGCAAGTTGTTATGGAGACATACGCACATGAGTATTCAAAGGATGTGGTAGCCACATCCAAACTGATCTGGACACAGCCATTGGCTGCAAGTTGTTATGGAGACATACGCACATGAGTATTCAAAGGATGTGGTAGCCACATCCAAACTGATCTGGACACAGCCATTGGCTGCAAGTTGTTATGGAGACATACGCACATGAGTATTCAAAGGATGTGGTAGCCACATCCAAACTGATCTGGCACAGCCATTGGCTGCAAGTTGTTATGGTGACAGATGCGGGTGAGTGTTCAAAGGACACGGTAGCCGCATCCAAACCAATTCTGACACAGCCATTGGCTGCAAGGTGTTATTGTGCGTTTTGGCTCGTGCCATTATCAAGTGGATACCGGGTCGGTGACCTCCCATTACCAATGTATAAAAGTCACTCGAGGTCGATAATGAGCTTTTAACGTCACGGGAGGCGTTTCGACTGCATCCACTTAATACATTGGACCGATTTGGGAAATGCGACTGACGTAAACCTATCACTTTGGACATATGGAATTAAGACTGCTTCTGCTGTTTAGATATGTCTGTTTGTTCCCTTGAGACTTCACTTGCCTGCACTACCTGCATCTTTCCTGTACCTCCTCCTCTCTCTGCTGCTGTGTCGACATCCTCTGGGAACTACTATGCCCATACAGTGGGCAGGGCCCCAGCAGTCAGAGGGGAGGAGAACCAGGCCCTATTTGACACCCTCCTGCCTCTGTACAGGCAGTAGTATGGCAAACCAGAGGAGCAGGTGAGTGATGATGACTCTGCATTTTCATTGGACATGTGCAATTATCATGTACTACTAGCATTAGGATTCTCATTGGCAAGCATGTAAACTGTTTTATGAAAGTGTAAACGTGTGTAGATAACTGTTGTGGTCAGGTATACTGCTTTAGAAGTGTGTGTACTGGGGTAAACATCTTATCACTGTTCTCATGGGATGGAGTTATCATTGAACACAGGACAACTGCACATAATGCCAATTGCCTACCCCTTAGACATTGTTGCCAATCTGACAATGACCTATGTGTGGAAGTATCTGACTCAGAAACAAGTTTCATGTGAACTAAGGGTCTGTCACCATGTCATCCTCACAGGTCAACTCCCATGAGAAGGCCAAGCTGTGGAGGACCATCGCCTGGAAGGTGCACTCCGTGGGGTTGGAGACTCAGCATGTCCGTCATTGACGCAAGAGGTGGCTGGACAAAGAAGAATGATGAAGTCCAGCTGGGCCTGTCACTTCCAGGCAATAGGGGTGGGTGCCGAAACTCGACCCCTCACATGCTACAGATCCTAGCGGTGGTCTTCCTGACCTGGATGGGCAGTTGAAAGCCACATAGCAGCAAGGAGTATGTGAGTATGTGCCTTGTCTTACAGCTTTCTTGAACCATACATGTTGTAGTATATTACCCTGCTGGCCCTTTTACAGGTCAGAACAGAAGTCAGCCAAACCCACTGTTCATTTTTAAAAGATGCATATGTGCAAGGATCATTAGATGAACTGTGAGGAAGTCATGTTCAGGGCAGTGACAGTAGTGCCATGCTCATGTGCTCAGCAAAAATTACAACAAGCATTTGCAATGCAATCGGTCTCGTCTTTGGGACCTTATATGTTTTTAGCTATGCAGCACATTAGCCTGGGTGCTGAAACATCTACTTTAACATGGAAAGTAAGCACCAAACTGTGTGACACGCCAGGTATAGGAACACATGGAGAGAATTATTGCCTTTCAGCGGGAATATGTATAGTCCACTGCTCTGTTTATGTTATAAAATCAGGGCCTTCTGTGGTCATATCACTGAAAATCCAAGATTTAAAAAAAATATTAATGTGTACGGGTGCTCGTGGTAGACAGTTTTAATGGACAGGAATCTAGAGCATGCTAAAGTGATTCTGGTATTTTACTAACCTCTGCTGGTCGTTTTTTAGCAAGAAAGTTAAATAGAGGCAGTTGCCGGAAACACATAAAAAAGAAAGTCCCTCAGCAGAAAACAATTCTGGTATTTTACTGATCTCTACTGGTCGTTTTCTATCAAGACAGTTAAATGGAGGCAGTTGAACAGAAAACATAGGGGCATATTATCGCCGCTTTAGCGGCAGAAAACCGCCACTAAAATGGCGATAATGGGCTTGATAATATGCTCTTGAGAATTCCCATAGAAGCCATATTAGATGTGAAGGACATCTAACATGGAAATAAATTCACATGGGCTTCAATTGGAATTCCATAGAGCATATTATCAAGCCTATTATCGCCATTTTAGCAGCAGTTTTCTGCCGCTAAACCGGCGATAATTTTATCGCCTGTCTTGATAATATGCCCCAAAGTCCCCAAGCGGAAGCAGACAAGTCCTAGGGCTGATCTCCAGAGCCCACAAAGTACATACACATATAAGTATATTCTAAAGTATATACAAGAGGTTTCGAATGCTCGACCTAAAAAGGACCCTTAACCCCTTGTGTGCGAGTTTATTTCCCGGGCTGTGCAGGAGAAATAAACGGTGGGTGGGATTACGACGGCTCCCGGCAGTCGTCCGCACACGTCCACCGTAATGCACAATGGCCGGGAGCCGTCGTGCGCACACAAGGGGTTAAAAGAATATTTGAACATTTGTCTCCTTCCATAACTAACAAGTCCATTGCTTGAAATAAGCACATTTTTTATTTTTCAGCTGAACGTTTCTATTTTGACTGTTTGTTCTGGAGAATTAATACATTTTCATGATTTTATGTCAACCTTTTTCTGGACTTCCACCACTACATCGTTTGATCTGCATCTTTTCTTTCCAGCATTTTACAGCCTTTCTCTCAGATAGAATGTTGCACCTGTTCAAGCAATCTATATAGATTCACCTATCACCCTTAAATGCTTGGAAACTTCATGTCTGTGACTACAGTACTCGAGAAGTATATATATCGTGGGCCTTATGGCACATCAGAAGATGCTCCAAAAACTGCAAGCAAAAATGAAAATATTAAGGAGTACCAGTTATGCCAGCGGAACACTGTGTATCCTCTTCCGAGAATGTCCTCGATGGCGGCCATTTTAGGACAGGCTGCTCCAAATGCCACCACTTGTCCCAGCTGTCACAAAGGTGAACAGTAACCGCTCTAAACTCAGTCCATCTACTCAAGTTTGGACATGCCGAGGTTGGTGTATTAAGTACCTTCTACCTTCATATATGGAGTTATAATGAAGTAGATAACAACGGGGTTACTCTTCCTCTATAAAAGTGCTTACAGTGCCCTCGTAAACTGTTAATCCTATTCACTGCCCCCACCAAAAATAAAATACGTGCTCTGCCACGTAAAATGAAGGAGTGTGAGTTAGGGTGAGATACTATAAAGGGGTTTAAAATAAAAAATCTATACCTCTTAGAAACAGCAGTGGCAAAAGGCCACCACATTCCTGAACATCCACACACAGCGTGGCGTAGTTTGGACACTCTGGGCCTCATTTATGAAAAGTGACGCATCGCTGCGTGAAAACAGTGATGCGCCACTTTTCACTGCACCCTCCCTGCGACTCCAGTGATGCGTCATATTTACAGTATGACGCATCATGTCGCAAGGAGTCACAGATACGTCAGTATTTCTGACGTATCTGTAGGCGCAAAAGTGACGCATCGCTGGAGTGTGTCACTAAAGTGACGCAACTCCAGCAATGTGTCCTTTCACATGGGGCAAGCCCCATGTGAAAGGGCCTGCGTCAGTCTTACGCCTGCTGTGAGGCAGGCGCAAGAAATTGACGCATTTGCACACTAGAAGTGGCGCAGTGAAATCTCGTAGATTTCACTGCGTCACTTCTACGACCCTTTGTTGCGTCAAAACGCCCCCCTTGCATACATTATACCTGGCGCAGGTATAATGTGGCGCAGGGGTTTACAAAGTGACGCATCTACCTAGATGCGTCACTTTGTAAATATGGCGCAACATGGCGCATGTTTAATGCCACTGGTGCGTCACAAAAAGTGACGCACCGGCGGCGCAAAAGTGACGCAGGGGCTCATAAATGAGCCCCAACATTTCTTGGAAACTGACTGCTTTATCAAAGTGATGGCTGTTTTTGAGTCTTTGAGTCGATGACGGCTCTGTGTGCTCGACCAGGGGCAGCAGTGGGTAATTAACTGACCTCCCCAAAGGTTCAAAACTGTCAGATTAATTTCATTGAACCTCCTGGTGTCCGCATAATGCACATGACAGGCTGGAGATTCAATCTGTGTGAAGTGTAAAGCTGGAAGTGCCTTTTGACAAGTGGCTCTGAGCGAGTATTGTGGTGGTTGACATGATGTGTGTGGCTTAGGAATGATTCCTGATGTGTCTGCAGAGGTTCAAACAAGATGCTCTGCTTAAGCATCCAGTAGCAGAAAAGAAAGGCCTACACCGTTTAACTATCAGACCTGCCTTGCCTCTGTTCCCATAATTACGCTGAAAAAGACCCCAAAGGGCCCCAATTACGGGCAATCTCCTGGCACACTCGGAGGTATCGAACTCGTCCTCCAAAAATGGGCACTTGTGCATGAGGTCACCACTGGAAGTCATTGAAAAGCGAGCATGGCCCTCCAGGATCCTGCCGCGTTCCACACGCACACCCCGTTACTTCCTTCCTCCTCCCCCTCAGCACTTATAAGGAGGGACTAACAGCATATAAACCAATTGGAAGGCAGCATTCAGAAAGGTAAAAGACACAAGCCAATGAAAAAGTGGGCGGGGGAGTAGGCGTGGCTTCCCCCATACTCTACTACCACAGATCAGCCCCAGAGCAGCGCTTGCACGCTGGCTCAGGGCTCAATCTAAAAACATGTCCATGGGGATAACCTTCAGCAGTAATGCAATTGATCAACATGTGCCAGCCTGTTCTCAGTGTAGTTTCAACAATTCTGTGAAGTGTGTTGCTCTTGGAGAACTCAAGTATGACAAGCACATGCTATACATCCCAGCAGAAGGTGACATCAATGTTGAGGCCTTGGTGAGTATTGTTTCGTCAGTGTGCCAATGTTTGGTCCTAGCCATGCTGCTCACTGAAATCAAATGTATCCCATGGGACAATTACAGGTATGCTAACTCTGGTAACCTGCCACAATGGCCTGTCACATGATTATGTGGAATATTCCATTTACTTCATCCAAAAGAGTGAGTGCATGTGTCTGACTCTGTAATAGTGAAAACACATGCCATTCACTGACAAACACAGGTGGTCACTGATGGAAACATGGCTGAAATTGTAAGGTATGATGTTAGGTACACATTCACAATGGACCGCATGTGTGTAAATGCTCTTGACTATTCATACTTGAGGGTTTTTTGCAAACCATGTGTATGATGCATCACTCTCAGATTGAGATGTGTGAAATGTGCATCATTTTGGAGAAAATGACCACGATGAAATGGAAAATAAGAGCAATGTAAGGTGCAGAAAGTGTGCAATATGTCCTATCAAAGTGAGGGACAATCAGACTTGGCCCATACAAGTGTGGACTTCTTCAGTCTAGACAGGATTTGTACACAGTTTCGACTGGACTAATGAAGAATAGAGATTCAGTACTCATAGTCTGTACAGACAGTGCACCCAGACAGGCCATTGGCATGGTGTTCCACCAGAAGCATTGTCAATATGCAGTCAACAGACTTGGAAGCGCGTTGACCATTGTTAACATCTGAAAATGGTGACCTGTTTACAATGGGAACAACATTCAGATTCATCCTCATGACACTGTGCAGGGATTACAGAAGACGGTGTGCCTCACGCCTCTCACCCTAGCTATGCCTACTACCTTGGTGTCTCCACAGGAAGAGTCAGATGTGTAAACTAACAGTAGAGAACCTAAGTTACAGAACAAATTAGCACAGTCACTGTTATCTGTGTGACATGGCTCATGCAATGACTTCGCAATATTGAATTTTAATAAGGAAGTCATTTGACCTGTAACATTTAGGGCCAATGGTTCCCAATTTGATGACGAGGGATTGCATAATGGATACCATGTCTCAATTCAATTGTGTGACTCCTATATCCATGGTGAGGTCTAAACTCCCTTGAATGAAATGAGACAGATATGTCAGGACACAAGACTATTAGCAAGTAGCAAGAAACAATACTTCACCTGCTACATAGCGAAGTAGTTGACATTGTGGTTGTGGCATTTGATGTTGATACTATACACCCAATGTTGCAGATAACATCATGAGTTGAGGGAGCAATGGTTAACTAGTATACTGTCAAGTGCCATGTATGGTAATGAGGCAATAGGTAATAGCAGTAGTCACAATGATGTATTTATTTGATCTGTGCAGTTGTGAAATGCTACCTTTGTGCAAGTACATATGGATGACTTATGTTATTCTTATTCATTATTGTTCACTGACAACAGACTCACCATGCAGGACCAAGTCAAATCACTGTGTGGGAAAAGTTTTGCCATGCTAAAGCTCTTACAAAGACATTTTATATGGAGCCCTCTGAACTGTCCCAAGACCATTACTCAGGCACTAGTTACCAGCAGGCTGGATTACAGGAATGCGCTTTATGTGGGCATTGGCAGACTACCTGTTCACCCGACTGCAGATGATTCAGAACGCTGCTGCCAAACTTGTCTATAATAAAAGCAAGTATAGCTCTGCATCAGAATGCATGAAGGAACTTCACTGGCTGCCTGTGCGCCAGAGAGCCACATTTAAACTCTTGTGCCATGCTCATAGAGCATTACACTAGCTTGGCCCTTGAATTTTGCAGGACAAAATTGATTTCTACTCTCCCGCAAGACAACTGACGTCTTTTAATCTCACTCTGGCCACAACTAAACACATCAAGAAAACCAGAGTAGGAGGCTGGTCCTTCTCCTATTTAGAAGCCACCCACTGGAACGAACTCCCCTTAGATCTTTGCCATACAAACGACTATATGTCTTTTAGAAAGAAGTTGAAAACATCACTGTTCCCTTAGCCTATAAACAACGTTACTGACACCCTGCACTTTGGATCCCTATCTCAGTCCGTGGGCTATCTGTTCACTGTTATATCAGGATATTTTTTTCCAGTGCTGTGATATCCCTCGAGATGATTGTTGCACTTAACATATACAAATACAAATACAAATTGATCACAGCATAAGCACCGGCCAGCAGAGGAGGCAGTGCCATGGATGAAGGGAGAGCAGTTCTCTTAGTCTAGGACCAGTGCTGAGTCCAGTGCTGAGTCGGAGGAGGAGGAAACCAGTGGCATGGAGGGTGAGGGGATCCATACTAAGGGCATGTCTGAGACAACATCTGCAACATCTGATTCAGAATCCAGCTATAGTGATGTCTCCCTTGTGGTGGTGGAGGAGAAAGGGACTGAATCGTGGACATCGGAGTCCACCACCACCACTACCACCTCCACCCTCCCACCGTCTGTGGATGCTCCCATGGAAGGGGACCTATCTCCTTCGCTCCCGGCACCTCAACCCCTGACCTGGTCTCCCCTGCTGTCCTGTGTCTTGAGGCCATTGATATCCTGAGGCAGATCTCTGTTGGGTAGACAGCAGCGCTGAATGTCCTCCAGGTGATTACCAATCATTTAAAACAAATGGTATAATTCCTGGAGGGCATTCACTCGGACATGTCTGCCCTACAGAGATCTAATCAGGCTCCAGCCTCTAGACTGATGGAAGCAGTGTCCCAGCTCCAGCAGTCCCTCCTCTTGCCTCTTCCACATACACAGTCCCAACTCTCCTCCCTGACCCAAGCACACTATCCAACACTTTCCCTACTGTTGCACTCACTGGAGTGGGAATAGTAATTTTTACCCCTCTGCTATCCAGCTCTTTCCCTACAATGGCGCTCACTGGAGTGGGAATAGTAATTTTAACTCATCTGCTATCCAGCTCTTTCCCTACTGTTACACTCACTGGAGTGGGAATGATAATTTTTACCCCTCCGCTATCCAACACTTTCCCTACTGTTGCACTCACTGGATTGGAAATACTAATTTCTACCCCTCCACTATCCAGCACTTTCCCTACTGTTGCACTCACTGGAGTGGGAATAGTAATTTATACCCCTCTGCCATCCAGTCTTTTCCCTACTGTTGCACTCACTGGAGTAGAAATAGTAATTTTTACTCCTCCGTCATCCAGTACTTTCCCTACTGTTACACCCACTGGAGTGGGAATAGCAATTTTTACTCCTCCGCCATCCAGTACTTTCCCTACTGTTACACCCACTGGAGTGGGAATAGCAATTTTTACTCATCCGTTATCCAACTCATTCCTTACTGTTGCACTCACTGGAGTGGGAATAGTAATTTGTTCCCCTTTACTATCCAGAACTTCCCCTACTGTTGCACTCTTTGGAGTTGGAATAGTAATTTTTAACCCTCTGCCATCCAGCACTTTCCCTAGTGTTGCACTCACTGGAGTGGGAATAGTAATTTTTACCCCTTTGCTATCCAGCACTTTCCCTACTGTTGCACTCACTGGAGTGGGAATAGTAATTTTTACTCCCCAGCCATCCTTCACTTTCCTTACTGTTGTACTCACTGGAGTGGGAATAGTAATTTTACCCCTCCGCTATCTTTCACTTTCCCTATTGTTGCACTAGTAATAGTAATTTGTAATCATCCGCTATCCTGCCCTTTCCCTACTGTTCCACTCACTGGAGTGGGAACACGCCTGACCTCCTGGAGCCCTAGCTGGGATCCGGGAGGCAAATGAGCCCTCATCAGGACTTCCAGGCTGGCCTGGCCATCTGGTCGCCCCATTGGAAAGCATTGCACGCGACCAGATGGCTGAGGGCCGAGGAGCGACCAGATGGCCTGCACCTAAAAGGACTCCAGTCCGCCCACCCTGAGCCGAGCCATAGCGGTAGGGCTCCCGCCTGCCCACCCACGCAGGGCTCGGGAGCTCTGATTCCTGGGGGGCTCGGGGACCACGGGTGGGCCTCAGGCACGGAGAGGGACCACCGGAGCTCTCAGGCGCGGGCGCCCGGGTGAGGACTGCCCGGGACCCGTGGAGCCCGTCCCGGGCACTTTGCCACACCGCGAGTCGGAGGCTGCAGGAGGGAGCCCCGGACGCCTGGGAGGATGTTGCCCTGGCATAGCCCATCTGGTCCCCGGCAAAGAACCACCAGCCCCAGGAGGGGCGTCCCAGCATACCCTGTCTCTACTAATCCGCAAGAAGGCTACCCCCCCTTTCTTGTAACCCGCGTGCACCGTGAGGCTCAGGGGACCCTAGACGTGAATGCGCCCGACCTCCTGGAGCCCTGGCTGGGATCCAGGAGGCAAATGAGCCCTCATCGGGACTTCCAGGCTGGCCCGGCCATCTGGTCGCCCCATTGGAAAGCATTGCGCGTGACCAGATGGCCGAGGGGAGAGGTGCGACCAGATGGGCGGGACTGAAATGACGCCAATCTGCCCGCCCTGAGCCTTCGGGGTAGGGCTCCCGCCTGCCCTTGCAAGGCTCGGGGGCTGCAGGGCACGGGGCCTGCAGGGCTCGGCAGCTACAGGGCTTGGGGGCTGCAGGGCTCCGGGGCTGCAGGGCGGCAGGGCTCCAGGGCTGCAGGGCTCCGGGGCTGCAGGGCTCTGGGGCTGCAGTGCTCCGGGGCTGCAGGGCTACAGGGATCCGGGGCTGAAGGGCTCCGGGGCTGCAGGGCTCGGGGACCCCACACTGGTCCCCAGGCAATAAGAGGCCCGCAGGAGCTCCCGGGGCCCGGATGCCCAGGGGACCCATGGAGCCTGTCCCAGGCACTTTGCCTCGCCGTGGGCTGGAGGAGCGAGCACTGGACGCCGCGGAGGTGTCTTCTGGGCTTAGCCCATCTGGTCCCCGCCTGAGAACCGCCATCCCCAAGAGGGGCGTCCCAGCATACTGTCCCCCTAGTAACCCTGAGGAAGGCTACCCCCCTTTCTGGTAAACTGTGCGCACCGAGTGACGGAGGGGACCCTAGGCCCGGATGCATCCGTCCTCCTGGTGTCCTGGCTGGGATCTGGGAGGCAAATGAGGCCTCATCGGGACTTCAAGGCCGGCCCGGCCATCTGGTCGCCCCATTGGAAAGCATTGCGCATGACCAGATGGCCGAGGGGAGAGGTGCGACCAGATGGGCGGGACTGAAATGACGCCAATCTGCCTGCCCTGAGCCTTCGGGGTAGGGCTCCCGCCTGCCCTTGCAAGGCTCGGGGGCTGCAGAGCACGGGCCTGCAGGGCAGGGCAGCTACAGGGCTTGGGGGCTGCAGGGCTCCGGGGCTGCAGGGCTGCAGGGCTCCAGGGCTGCAGGGCTCCGGGGCTGCAGGGCTCCGGGGCTGCAGTGCTCTGGGGCTGCAGGGCTCCAGGGATCCGGGGCTGAAGGGCTCCGGGGCTGCAGGGCTCGGGGACCCCACACTGGTCCCCAGGCAATAGGAGGCCCGCAGGAGCTCCCGGGGCCCGGATGCCCAGGGGACCCATGGAGCCCGTCCCAGGCACTTTGCCTCGCCGTGGGCTGGAGGAGCGAGCACTGGATGCCGCGGAGGTGTCTTCCGGGCTTAGCCCATCTGGTCCCCGCCTGAGAACTGCCATCCCCAAGAGGGGCGACCCAGCATACTGTGCCCCTAGTAATCCTGAGGAAGGCTACCCCCTTTCTTGTAAACGTGCGCACCGAGTGACGGAGGGGACCCTAGGCCCGAATGCACCCGACCTCCTGGAACCCTGGCTGGGATCCGGGAGGCAAATGAGCCCTCATTGGGAATTCAAGGCCGGCCCAGCCATCTGGTTGCCCCATTTGAAATCATTGCGCGTGACCAGATGGCCGAGGGGAGAGGTGCGACCAGATGGCCAGGACCGTAAGGACTCCCATCTGACCAACCCCGAGCCTTCGCGCTAGGGTTCCCACCTGACCTTGCAGGGCTTGGGGGCTGCAGAGCATGGGCCTGCAGTGCTCGGGAGCTGCAGGGCTTTGGGGCAGCAGGGCTCCGGGGCTATAGGGCTGCAGGGCTTGGGGGCTGCAGGGCTCGGGGCTGCAGGGCTCCGGGGCTGCAGGGCTCCGGGGCTGCAGGACTCGGGCGGGCTCGGAGACCCCACGCTGGGCCTCAGGCATGGGAGGCCCGCAGGAGCTCCCGGGGCCCGGATGCCCGGGGGACCCATGGAGCCTGTCCCGGGCACTTTGCCTCGCCACAGGCTGGAGGAGGGAGCACCGGACGCCGGGGAGGTGTCGTCCGGGCTTAGCCCATCTGGTCCCTGCCTGAGAACCGCCATCTCCAGGAGGGGAGTCCCGGCATACCGTGCCCCTAGTAACCCTGAGGAAGGCTACCCCCCTTTCTGGTAAACTGTGCGCACCGAGTGACAGAGGGGACCCTAGGCCCGGATGCATCCGACCTCCTGGAGCCCTGGCTGGGATCTGGGAGGCAAATGAGCCCTCATCGAGACTTCAAGGCCGGCCCGGCCATCTGGTTGCCCCATTTGAAATCATTGTGCGCGACCAGATAGCTGAGGGGAGAGGTGCGACCAGATGGCCGGGACCGAAAGGACTCCCATCTGTCCAACCCCCGAGACTTCACGCTAGGGTTCCCACCTGCCCTTGCAGGGCTCGGGGGCTGCAGGGCATGGGGCCTGCAGGGCTCGGGAGCTGCAGGGCTCGGGGGCTGCAGGGCTCCGGGGCTTGGGGGCTGCAGGGCTGCAGGGCTGCAGGGCTCCGGGCCTGCAGGGCTCTGGGACTGCAGGGCTCCGGGACTGCAGAGTTCGGGGGGGCTCGGAGATCCCATGCTGGGCCTCAGGCATGGGAGGCCCGCAGGAGCTCCCGGGGCCCGGATGACCGGGGGATCCATGGAGCCTGTCCCGGGCACTTTGCCTCGCCACGGGCTGGAGGAGGGAGCACCGGACGCCGGGGAGGTGTCGTCCGGGCTTAGCCCATCTGGTTCCCGCCTGAGAACCGCCATCCCCAGGAGGGGCGTCCCGGCATACCGTGCCCCTAGTAACCCTGAGGAAGGCTACCCCCCTTTCTGGTAAACTGTGTGCACCGAGTGACGGAGGTGACCCTAGGCCCGGATGCATCCGACCTCCTGGAGCCCTGGCTGGGATCTGGGAGGCAAATGAGCACTCATCGGGACTTCAAGGCCGGCCCTGCCATCTGGTTGCCCCGTTTGAAATCATTGTGCGCGACCAGATAGCCGAGGGGAGAGGTGCGACCAGATGGCCGGGACCGAAAGGACTCCCATCTGTCCAACCCTGAGACTTCATGCTAGGGTTCCCACCTGCCCTTGCAGGGATCGGGGGCTGCAGGGCATGGGGCCTGCAGGGCTCGGGAGCTGCAGGGCTCGGGGGCTGCAGGGCTCCGGGGCTTGGGGGCTGCAGGGCTTGGGGGCTGCAGGGCTGCAGGGCTGTAGGGCTCCGGGCCTGCAGGGCTCTGGGACTGCAGGGCTCCGGGACTGCATGGCTCGGGGGGCCTCGGAGATCCCATGCTGGGCCTCAGGCATGGGAGGCCCGCAGGAGCTCCCGGGGCCCGGATGACCGGGGGATCCATGGAGCCTGTCCCGTGCACTTTGCCTCGCCACGGGCTGGAGGAGGGAGCACCGGACACCGGGGAGGTGTCGTCCGGGCTTAGCCCATCTGGTCCCTGCCTGAGAACCGCCATCCCCAGGAGGGGCGTCCCGGCATACCGTGACCCTAGTAGTCCTGAGGAAGGCTACACACCTTTCTGGTAAACTGTGCGCACCGAGTGATGGAGGGGACCCTAGGCCCGGACGCACCCGACCTCCTGGAGCCCTGGCTGGGATCAGGGAGGCGAATGAGCCCCCATCGGGACTTCCAGGGCAGCCCGGCCATCTGGTCGCCCCATTGGAAAGCATTGCGTGCAACCAGATGGCCGAGGGAAAGGTGCGACCAGGTGGCCGGGACCGAAAGGACTCCCATCTGAACGCGCCGAGCCATAGCGGTAGGGCTCCCGCCTGCCCTTGCAGGGCTCCGGGGCTCTGCACCAGGGACCCTTGTCCAGGGCAGATGGACACTTGGCAAGCCGCAGGACGTGGTCTCCCAGGCTCTGACCGAAACTCAGGAGCCCAGGCCGGTCCCTGCTTCTCAACGCAGCCAGGCCGGGTGTTGGACCCGGTCTCGTAGAATGGCCCTCCGTGCCCCCGCACCACCAAAACCTGGTACCTGCAGCCCAAGCACACGGCCCAGCCGAACCTCCCCACCAGGACACACGCACCGACCCGGACATCCCCGTCCCTGGCCTCTCTCCTTTCGGCCACCCCGGGCCCGCGTGCCCACTTCATGCACCAAGATGGCCGCCCGGCCCCAGCGCGACCCGGGCCTAGAGGCGCCACTCCGGCTGGAGGACATCACGCTTCCAGGGGATGAGAGAGGGAGGAGCAGTTTCTATCGCACCTCTGAACTCCCCCGGGACGATGGGTTTCGATCGGCCCTCCGGCCTCCCTGAGGGCTGGCTCCATGTCTGCTGGGTGTCTGGGACTCCTCCCGACCCGGCCCTGAAAGGATCAAAACACAATAGCAGGAAATCCCGACAAGCGACCCCCAGGTGACAAGACCCCTGCCTGCACAGACTCCGGACATCAAAGAGGGGTCGACCTATAACAAGGGGTGCTCTGGGTCTGTCCGGCAGATTCGACGCTGGAACAACGAGAGCCTGCCGACGTGGTCGCGGCTCCTGGAACTTGGACCCTCCTGAGCCCTGCTGAGTGACTCGCGGCTCCCTGAAGATCGTAAGACCTCCGAACTTGTACCTGAGCCCTGCTGAGTGACTCGCGGCTCCTTGAAACTCGTAAGACCTCCGAACTTGCACCTGAGCCCTGCTGAGTGACTCGCGGCTCCTTGAAACTCGTAAGACCTCCGAACTTGTACCTGAGCCTGCTGAGTGACTCGCGGCTCCTTGAAACTCGTAAGACCTCCGAACCTGTACCTGAGCCCGCTGAGTGACTCGCGGCTCCAACAGACTCTCACGGTCCCGCCGGCCCCCGACTACAACATCGTATCCCCCAGCTCGAGGATTGTGAGCTGTGCGCCGGATACGTCCCTGCTTTGAACCTTTACCAGAGACCGTCCCGCTACCCCCTACCCCTTCCGAGACTCTTGAGCCTGTGCTCACCTTGTACATATTTGCCGTGATAACCTACTTGATAAAGATTGTTTTCTCAGAATACCCGGTGTGGTCACTCTGTGTCGTGTGGTGCCAGAAGTACGATCCTAGATACGAGATTCCTCCCCCTGGGGAGTCTCCCGCCAGTGCCCGGCTACGATACTTTGAGGGTGGGTCTCAGGGTAGTCAGGACCCCTTCCAGGCTCCTCTGAGGTCGCCGTCTAACATTGGTGGCAAGCGACGGGATTCGGGCCCCTCACCTAGAGATCGTACCGTGAACAACGGAAGCACTACCGACAAAGATGGCAGAAGGAAGCGCCGCGAGCCCCGCAGAAACCAACGCCAACAGGGTGTTCCAGGTGGAGCAGCTAGAAGAATACACACACAAAGAGCTAAAGCAATTTTGCAAAGAACTAAAAATCGCTACCACTGGTCTCAACACTAAAGAGGATTTGCAGAAAGCACTGAAAACTTGGGTGGAGACCGGGGCCTCCCGCCCGGAAGGCACGGGGGAGCGCCCCGACGAAGCCAAACCCCCCCCAAAGTGAAAGCAGTAGCAATCAGGTGCGAGGCATCGTACCAGACGGGGGCCTATCCCCGGAAGAGCTCGCGGACAGAGAGAGAAGCCGCAATCATGAACTCGAGTTAGCCAAACTCAAAATCGAGGGCGAATTGAAGTTAGCGGAAAAAAAGCTAGCAGTAGAGCAAATGCGTGTACAAGGCGAACTGGAAGAAAAGAAGCTCCAACGGGAGCACGAAGGAAGGAAGCTCCAACTAGAGCACGAACGCAGCTTGAAAGAAATTGAGCTCAAGGCCAGGAGCGAGGAAGGAAGGCCCCCGGGAAACCGAGAGACGGCCTCCCCAGCGGAACAGAAGGTCCACATCCCCAAGGATGTGGTCAAGGAATATTATAAAAACGATGACATTCAGCAATGGTTCAGGTCCTACGAGGTCGCCATGTCCTCCCATCGGATCCCGCAGAAGGACTGGGGGGCGGGGTTGTGGGGGCGGTTTCTGAGCGAAGGAAGGGACACCCCGCTCGACCTACCCCTCTCCCTGCAGACCTCCTACAGCCACATGAAAGAGGCCCTACTCACAAGATACGGCCTCACCCCAGAAATGTACCGTCAGCGATTCCGGGACTGCAGGAAGATCCCGGGCACCACCTGGGTGGAGTATGTAAACTTTTTCAGTCGGGCCTTCGATGGGTGGATCAAGGGCAGCAAAGTCACCACCCTTGCCGAACTCACTGACCTCATGTTGTGGGAACATCTGGCTGCGAACTGCTTCATAGAACTACGTCAGCATCTGCTTGACAGCAAGCTCACAGATCCCCGGAAGCTGGCTGTGGAGGCCGACCGCTGGACCAACACCCGGGTCTCCCGGGGCATGGTAGGAGAGTACCCCCGAGCCAGTCAGGGACCACCCCGCCAGAGAGGGGGAGGGAACCAGGGAGGGCCGAGAGAGTCCCAGCCTAGCCCCCCGAAGACACAACCTCCACCTTTCCCGGCGCCCCCCCCACCGGTGACAGGGCCCCCTGGGAGACGGGGACACCGGGTGACCGTCACATGTTTCCGTTGCCAGAAACCCGGGCACTACGCCAATGACCCAGAGTGCCCCATGGCCACCCAAGTCTCCCCTACCACCCCTGCGAGACAGATAGCCAACGTAGCCCTGGGGGAGGAGGTTGAGGAAGCCGAGGAGTGGGAACCTGCAGCGATGGCCCTAGTATCCCTGGGAGATAGGGAGATGATCCCTGGTAGCCTCCTACCCTCCAACACACAGAAATACGGGCAGCTCGTCAAGATCAATGGCCACCAGGTAGAGGCCCTGCGGGACACCGGGGCCAGTATCACCGGTGTCCTCAGGCACCTAGTCCCCGAGGAGCTGATCCTTCCCAACGTCTTTTGCCCCGTAATATCCGCAGACAATAGAGAAAGTATGTGTCAGGTAGCCCTGGTGCCGTTTGAGTGGGGAGGGGTGATAGGTAAACTCAAGGTGGCCGTAAGAACCTCCCAGCCAGTCGACTGCCTCTTAGGGAACGACCTGGAGAGTTCTCCCTGGAAGCACGTCGAGCGCAAGGCCCACCTAGGAATGATGGGACTCCCCGAGTGCGTGTGTGCCACCACCCGATCCATGTCAGCCCGACTCACTCCCCGGAGAGAAGTCGAGAGCACCCCGATCGAAGAGACCAGTACCGTCCCCGCCGAGGGTCCTCCCGTCCCCCCATCAGAAGGGTCCGTCGCCCGCGACGAACCCGTACCATCCGACCCCGCCCCGGTCCCCGAGTTGGGAGACCTACCCGAGTTGGCCCATTGGCGCCATGAGGGCGGGCCCACTCGGGAAGAATTTTGCCAGGAGCAAGCCACTTGTCCTTCCCTACCCGGTGTGGTCACTCTGTGTCGTGTGGTGCCAGAAGTACGATCCTAGATACGAGATTCCTCCCCCTGGGGAGTCTCCCGCCAGTGCCCGGCTACGATACTTTGAGGGTGGGTCTCAGGGTAGTCAGGACCCCTTCCAGGCTCCTCTGAGGTCGCCGTCTAACATTGGTGGCAAGCGACGGGATTCGGGCCCCTCACCTAGAGATCGTACCGTGAACAACGGAAGCACTACCGACAAAGATGGCAGAAGGAAGCGCCGCGAGCCCCGCAGAAACCAACGCCAACAGGGTGTTCCAGGTGGAGCAGCTAGAAGAATACACACACAAAGAGCTAAAGCAATTTTGCAAAGAACTAAAATCGCTACCACTGGTCTCAACACTAACACCGGGGAGAACGGGGAGCCTGCCCAAGCACGAGTGACTCCAGTCCCGGGAACACGGTCCCTCAGGTTTAGCGCTCGTTTTCCACAATTTTTGTCAAAATTGTGCATAGTTGCACTAGGCCACCCAGACCCTACTCAGGACGTGCGCTCGTTTTCCACAATTGTTTTGAAAATTCTACATAGTGGCGCTACGCAAAGTCCGCCCAGCCCTAACCAACCTCCTACTACGCACTGGAAAGGACTTAGCCAGCCACCCAACCACCTGGCCCGGTCCCTGCTTCTGATCCCAGCCAGGTCTGGGGAGCCTCCCTTGGCCCGATGGACCCCGTCATGGGCTCCCGGACCCTCGCCAGGCCGCAGGACGGGTGATCCCGCACCACATGGTCGTATAGGGGTGGGCAGAAAACTATGCTCCGCCAGCATAGCAGATAAGGCTAGCCACTCCTGCTCACCGGCCCGGTCCCTGCTTCTGGAAGCAGCCAGGCCGGGGAGAGCCTCCCTGGGCCCAGGTGGACACCCTTTCCCAGTGCCCAGACCCTCGGCTGTCTTGCAGGATGGGGGGCTCACGCACCCCAGAGCCCGCCGGACGGAGCACAAGCCCCGGGCCTGGTCCCAGCTTCCGAACCCTAGCCAGGCCGGGGAGAGCCTCCCCGGGCCCCTGTGGACACCCTTCACCAGCACCCGGACCCTCGGCTGGCTTGCAGGACGGGGGCTCCCGCAACCTGGGACACTGGGATGGAGCACAAGCCCCGGGTCCGCGCCCAGCTACCCTACCTTAGCCAGGCTGGGGAGAGTCTCCCCGGGCCCCGGTGGACACCCGGACCCCAGCGCCCGGACCCTCGGCTGGAACCAAGAAGGGTTAAGCCCAAGCTACGTCCCCTCCCCAACAGCCTGCCCAGGGAGCCCATTTTTCTCGACTATTAAGCACCCACGTAGTCGTGCAGCCAGGTGACCAGATGACCCAGGACGAACCAGCACCCGGATGGCCTGGGAAGGTGCCGTACCCAGCCGACCTTGCAGTCCAGCGAGGTTGGCCAGGTGCTTCGAGGCAGCCGCTCTGGAGGTTCCTTCCCCCGGGGCTGCCGCTGCACGTCTCTCTGCTCGACTTGCACGGAAGCAGCCAGAAGGGGAGGCCCGGCCGGCCCAGGCCATCTGGTTACCCTGCCGACCTGCAAGGGATGGTGGCCCCATCCCCGCACCCCGGTGGGGCAGGGACAAGAGGGGAAGGCAACCATGCTGGAGGGCACGTGGTGGAGGCAGCCTCCCGCAGGCCCGCGTTACCCCCTCTGCGACCCTCCCGCCGGCCCGGCAGCAGAGGAACCCACCCCTGGGTGTGGTGGAGGAGGGCGTCCATGGGCACCCACGCACAGAGAGACAAAAGCTTGGCTCAGAGGATGACTTTCAATAGATCGCAGCGAGGTAGCTGCTCTGCTACTTACGAAACCCTGACCCAAAATCTGGTTGTCTACGAATGATTTAGCACCGGGTGCCCCACGAACATGCGGTGCACTAAGGGCGATGGAGGCGGCCCCCTTCCGTCCATGCTCTGGTCCCCAAGCGAGCGGCTCTATGCACCGGCCCCCTGAGAGAGGCCGGCTATCCCAGTCCAACCGAGGCACCACGGCACTGCGGTATCATTACGGTTTAGGGGGGATTCTGACTTAGAGGCGTTCAGTCATAATCCCACAGATGGTAGCTTCGCCCCATTGGCTCCTCAGCCAAGCACATACACCAAATGTCTGAACCTGCGGTTCCTCTCGTACTGAGCAGGATTACTATTGCAACACCACATTATCAGTAGGGTAAAACTAACCTGTCTCCCGACGGTCTAAACCCCTCACGTTCCCTATTAGTGGGTGAACAATCCAACGCTTGGTGAATTCTGCTTCACAATGATAGGAAGAACTGACATCAAAGGATCAAAAAGCAACGTCGCTATGAACGCTTGGCCGCCACAAGCTAGTTATCCCTGTGGTAACTTTTCTGACACCTCCTGCTTGAAACCCAAAAAGTCAGAAGGATCGTGAGGCCCTGTTTTCACGGTCTGTATTCATACTGAAAATCGAGATCAAGCCAGCTTTTGCCCTTCTGCTCCGCTGGAGGTTTCTGTACTCCCTGAGCTCGCCTTAGGACACCTGGGTTATCGTTTGGCAGGTCAAACTCCACACCTGCCACTGTCCCCGGAACGGGTTGCGCCCGGCAGGCGCCGGGCGCTTGGAGCCAGAAGCGAGAGCCCCATGGGGCTAGCCCCCCGCCTCACCGGGTAAGTGAAAAAACTATAAGAGTAGTGGTATTTCACCGGCGGCCCGAGGGCTTCCCACTTATCCTACACCTCTCATGTCTCTTCACAGTGCCAGACTTGAGTCAAGCTCAACAGGGATTTCTTTCCCCGCTGATTCTGCCAAACCCGTTCCCTTACTTGACTGTGGTTTCGCTAGATAGTAGGTAGGGACAGTGGGAATCTCGTTCATCCATTCATGCACATCACTAATTAGATGACGAGGCATTCGGCTAGCTGTACCACCTGGCGGTGGCTCATTCTGGGTTATTATGCTGCCCATCAGCGTCAAATCGGGTTTGCTTCCAACAATACAACATTTGTTCGCTCCGGAGTACAGCCACACTTTAAGCTGTCCTCAGTGGAACTGGGGTCACGTATAGGCCAGAGATAGTACACCCCGCAGTACTATTCTAACAATATAAAATTGTCTACGAACAGTCCTGATTAGCAGGACATCAATAATCAATGCAATAAGTAGTGACTATGTGTATGTATTTATTTGAGACCTATTTTATTCAAGACGCATGATGTACACAATTGTATCTAAATCATTATAATATAAGCACACAACTATAAAAAGAATACACATCTATAAATTGCACATCTAGTTTGAAAATACATTTCTATAAACTTCACATCTATAAAATCCACATCTATACTAATTCTTGTGTCAACTATTAACTATTACGTGACTGTTGAACCACATGTAAATATTAGTGAATCAACATTTAGGCTAATACTTTTCTAAAAGTGACATGTGTGCTGTACGATAGTGTACATCTCAGTGTTTGACCTGAAATTTAGTTGTCCATGAATACTTGGCACATTTTTAGAGTGTCCATTAATGTAGTCGGGCAAACATTCTTCTTGAATGGGAACGACATTTGCAGACCAAGATCAGCCAGAGCAACATCATTACATTGAGGCCAAATACGCCGACATCCTACAATAAAGCCATGAAATTTTACAGTTTTACAGTTGGTAAGATCTTTGATTTGCTGTGATAGATCCTGATAGTATTTAACTTTACTCTCATACGCTAATTCAAGGGAATTCTGTGAGTTTTCATAACAAACTGAAACATCAACCACTACAGCAGTACCATTTTTGGTGAACACTACATCTGGTTTTCTTAGTTCACCTTGACTATTTTTGACATGAGGTTCCCTGTATGTCATCCATCCACACCTTTTTTCTCTATCAATTAGCAATTCCAACACTTTGTTATGCCTTTTTATTCTTATGTCCTTGGTTTTAGGACATGCACCTGAAATATGTGCAATTGTTTCACCCACATATTTACAGTAGCTACAAGTAGCAAATGTACGATTTCTTCCCCTAGTGATGGTTTCTCTAGAATACAGGACATTTGCTCTCAACATCAGCGCAGCTATGTATTGATTTTCTTTTATTTTGTTATGTTTGCTGATCCAAAAATTTGAGGTTGGATTACTTGCTAAGTATTTTATACCATCACCTTGGACAGGGAGATTTGCCCATTTCTCAAATTCTTCTTTCCTCCAGTCATATGTTGCTACCAAATTCAATTCATGACTCAGAAATCTACTGCCTAAAATGTTGAGTTTGTGTGTTTTAATGATGCTATCAATTTTTTCATTGATTACATACATGAATGAATGAGCTATGTACAGATCTGGAGCTTCCCTGAGGTACAATAAGTTATTAACTTTGTTCAGACCAATTGTCGTACATAACTTTGGAATACTGAGGCCCCCAAAGGATCTTTTCGAATACAGGAGACCATCACATGTGTATGCAGGTAGGTGTAGAAAATGTTTGACATACTTTCTAATTGTTTGATCCAGAATGTTTAAAGTTTTCGCTTCTGTTCCTGTCATTTCCAGTTTAAATGACAGTTTAGGGATCAATTATTGACAGAATATTTCTATTTTCTGTGTGGGCTTAAGTGGTAGATTGTTGAGTTTTTGAGCCCAGTCAACAAGAACCTCATTAATTTTGTTGTTGATTGAATGGCCAGTGTGTGGATCAAAGTTCAGTCCGAGGTATCTCTCACTTTCTCCTGGGTGGATGTTTTCAATGTTTTGTTTTTCAAATTGCCCTGGTTTACAGTTGTTGACCAGGATCTTATCTTTATGGTCACTTATATAAAATCCATGTGTTTTTTTCACATTAAGTTTTAATCCTGTTGTTTTACTGAATTTTTCAATGATTTTCAGATTTGTACGCATTCCTTCCCAGGTGTTGCTGAGTACTGCGATGTCATCGGCAAAGGCCAGAGTGGTGATTTGCTTGATGAGATCATTGGAACCGAATGTGAAGCCCTTGCCTTCTTTCTGAAGATCACAGATCAGAGGATCCATGGCAATATTAAACAGCAGTGGGGATAAAGAGTCACCTTGCTTAACTCCTGACTTCATTGTTATTTCCGGAGTTGCTTCATTGTTTTTTCCCTTGAAAAACGTTGTTGAGTCAGTGTATAAGTCTTTTATTATGTCTCTGATGCATGATGGAACTCTGTGTCTTGCAAGACTCTGTAGAATATGACGATGGCTGACAGAGTCAAAAGCTTTTGAGATGTCTACGAACACCACTGCCAACGAGCTTCTGTTCTTTCGTGCCCCTTTTATAATGTTTTGCAGAAGAGTCAGATTTTCGAGACAACCTCTCACCTTCATGAAGCCTTTTTGTCTCGTATTTATTTCAATGGAAAATGTGAGTCTTTTAGTTAACATTTTTGTGAACAACTCCATGAATGCCGTACCGATGGTAATTGGACGCCAATTACTTATCTTTTTGAGTTCGCTAATCGGTACATTCTTGGGTATTAGTATTGACCGGTTCTTCTTAATACTGTCTGGTACTCTTCTCATCAATAGCCAAGACGATAAGATTCTGGGTAGTAGTCTTGGTTGCCTGCTATGCACTTTATTTAAGTCATTCAGACCAATTTTATCAGGCCCCACTGCTTTCTTTAAATCTGATTCATCAAAGGCTTTAGTTACTTCGAGCAGTGTAATTTCTTTACATAAACTTCCAATTTCCCATCCATCTGGTATCCGGTCAATTGGGATGAATTTGGGATTTTTCTTGTTTTCTTTTTCAATTATGTCTTTATAGTATTGGAAGATTTCATCAGCACTGATTTGACAGGTGGCATCTTCTGCCCCATCAGTGATTATCCTGGCAATTTTCTTTTTGTCTTTTTGGAACATTGTCTGGTATTCTTTAAAACTGCCCTTTGCTTTTGCATAGTTTTTCTTGTGTGTCTGATTGAGCCATCCATTTTTCTTATTTTTCTTTGGTATCTTGTTTTGTACAGAGGCAGTCTGTTGCTCATCTTGAGCAGAGTTCATAAGTTCATTATCGGGTTCGCTCATTGGTTCGGTACGATTTGCTGGTACAGGACTTATATCATTGGTGTTTTCTGATATATAAGTCACTATCTCATCCATCAGATCCATAGCAGCATCGTGATGCTGGATGTTTTTGGTGTACTTCTCGATTTCTGTGATTCTATCATTCAGTTCATCAAAGTTTTTTATTTTTGGCGCTCGTTTCCGATTGATAAAGTCTCTGCGCCTTTCTGTTGTTACTTCTACTGCACTCTCTGGTTCATCGCAGGAGTCATTCTCAGAGATATTGGATGCTTGCAGTACATCCTTTGTCGATTTTTTGCTCATATCTCTTCTATCTCTTCTTTTTTCTGCAATTTGTTTACTATTTTTATTGTTAAAATGCGGAACCATCAGCGCATTAATGTTTCTTTTGTTCTCGTATACTTTTTCCAATTCTGCTAATAGCAGTATTTCCTCCTGTGACCATAGTTTTGATGGTTTGCTTGCTAGAGCTGCCAGTCTAGCCTCATTTTGCGCTCTTGGATGCGCGTGCCGAGCATGTAGTGAAACTCCAATCTTTGTTCCAAATCTGAGGTCACAGTAGCTGCACAGGAATGGCAACTTTCCTTTTTGAGGTCTTCCTTTACATTTTGCATAGTGGCATGCAATATTGTGATATTCGGCTTCTTTGTCACATTTTGAACAATACGTTTTGAGATAGAAGCCTTTATGCTTGTTGGAGACATGTTTTCTTAATTCTTTGAAAGTTCCCAATATGTCTCCACACAAGTCACATTTATACTTTTCGTTTGGGTATTTCCAATATGTGACTTTTTTGGAGTAGTCACTTTTCTTTGTTATCAGTTCTTTGCTGATTTCGTATACATCCGGTAGGTTTTCAAAATTGGCTGTATCAATGTTATTCTTGGCTGAAGAGGCCACAAATTCAATGGTTTCGCTGAGGTCTACTGTTGTGTCTTCTTCTGCTTCGGAGGGTGAACCAAGACCTATAACGTGACCAGGATCGTTGTTGTTTGTTGTATTGTTTGAAGCTAGTGCTGGTTTGTCAAATTCGGTGAGGAGGTTAATGATTTCTTGAAAAGACAGCACCCCCTTACGCCATCTTAACGGGGTTTTTATTCTCCAGGAACTACCCCATCTGGAAATGTGTTTGTTTGCTTCGCCACTTCTCACTATCCTGCTCGCTGCCATGATAGAACCTTGTTTAGCCTGTCTCTATATACTTCTCTACGCAGAGTCTAGTACCATAGAGGCAGTTACCGGCGGGACCACTGGGAGGTAAAGGCCACTACAGAGCCAACCTACACGAAGGGATGAAAGAGGTAGCCGAGTGGATGACGACCAGCCGCCTGAAACTGAACTCGGACAAGACGGAGGTCCTCATCCTGGGCTCCTCTCCCTCCGCCTGGGACGACTCCTGGTGGCCTCCCGCCCTGGGCACCGCACCCAAACCGACAGACCATGCACGAAACCTGGGCTTCATCTTGGACTCCTCCCTCTCCATGACCAGGCAAGTCAGCAGCGTCTCCTCGGCGTGCTTCAACATCCTACGCATGCTACGGAAGATCTTCTGGTGGATCCCCACTGAGACCAGGAAGACCGTCACCCAGGCCCTCGTCACCAGCCGACTGGACTACGGCAACGCCCTCTACGCCGGGACCACCGCCAAGCTCCAGAAGAGACTCCAGCGGATCCAAAACGCCTCAGCCAGACTCATCCTCGACATCCCACGATCCAGCCACATCTCCGGACATCTGAGAGACCTTCACTGGCTCCCCATCAACAAGAGAATCACCTTCCGCCTCCTCACCCACGCACACAAAGCCCTACACGACCAAGGCCCGAGCTACCTCAACAGCCGAGTCAACTTCTACGCTCCCAAACGCCACCTCCGATCAGCCAACCACGCCCTCGCCGCCGTCCCCCGCATCCGAAGAGCGACTACAGGAGGAAGGTCCTTCTCCTACCTGGCCGCCAAGACCTGGAACTGCCTCCCGTCCGACCTGCGCCTGACCCAAGACCACCTCTCCTTCAGGAAGAAGCTGAAGACCTGGCTGTTCGAGCAGTAGCGGCACCCCCCCCCCCCCCCAGCGCCTTGAGACCCTATGGGTATGTAGCGCGCTTTATAAGTGTCACTGATTGATTGATTGATTGATTGATTGACAACTGAGAATAGGTTAAGAGAGTCATAGTTACTCCCACCGTTTACCCGCGCTTCATTGAATTTCTTCACTTTGACATTCAGAGCACTGGGCAGAAATCACATAGCGTCAACACCCGCCTCGGGCCTTCGTGATGCTTTGTTTTAATTAAATAGTCAGATTCCCCTGATCCACACTAGTTCTAAGTCAGCTGCTAGGCGCCTGCCCAGCACCCCCGGGAAGGGGGCACGGGTAGAGGCGACCACCGCAGCTGGGGCGATCCACAGGAAGGACCCGGCTCGCGTCCAGAGTCGCCGCTACCGCAGAGGGAGGCGCCTCGTTCAGCCGCGGCGCGCACCCAGCCCCACTTCGCACCCCAGCCCAACCGACCCAGCCCTTAGAACCAACGGATCTGACTTTTTGACTTCCCTTACCTACATTGTTACAACATGCCAGAGGCTGTTCACCTTGGAGACTTGTTGCGGATATAGGTACAGTCCGGCTCGAGCTTTACACCATTTCCCCCGGATATTCAAGGACCAGGAAGAGCTCACCGGACACCGCCGGAACCGCGCCGCTTTCCAAGGCTCGGGCCCCTCTCTCGGGGCAAACCCATTCCAGGGCACCCTGCCCTTCACAAAGAAAAGAGAACTCTCCCCGGGGCTCCCGCCGGCTTCTCCAGGATCGTTTGCGTTACTGCACTGCACTGGACGCCGCAAGGGCGACCGTCTCCACCACTCCGTGTTCGGGGATCTGAACCCGACTCCATTTCGATCGGCCGAGGGCAACGGAGGCCATCGCCCATCCCTTTCGAACGGCGCTCGCCCATCTCTTAGGACCGACTGACCCATGTTCAACTGCTGTTCATATGGAACCCTTCTCCACTTCGGCCTTCAAAGATATCGTTTGAATATTTGCTACTACCACCAAGATCTGCACCTGCGGCGGCTCCACCCGGGCCCTCGCCCCAGGCTTCCGTGCGCACCGCAGCGGCCCTCCTACTTGTCGCGGCTTAGCCCCCGTGGCTCTCAGCCTGCGACGGCCAGGTATGGGCCCGACGCTCCAGCGCCATCCATTTTCAGGGCTAGTTGATTCGGCAGGTGAGTTGTTACACACTCCTTAGCGGATTCCGACTTCCATGGCCATCGTCCTGCTGTTTATATCAACCAACATCTTTTCTGGGGTCTGATGAGTGTCGGCATCGCGCGCCTTAATCCAGTGTTCGGTTCATCCGGCAGCGCCAGTTCTGCTTACCAAAAGTGGCCCACTAGGCACTCGCATTCCATGCCCGGCTCCACGCCAGTGAGCAAGCCTTCTTACCCCTTTGAAGTTTGAGAATAGGTTGAGATCGTTTCAGCCCCAAGACCTCTAATCATTCGCTTTACCAGATAAAACTGGGGGCTCCGAGCGCCAGCTATCCTGAGGGAAACTTCGGAGGGAACCAGCTACTAGATGGTTCGATTAGTCTTTCGCCCCTATACCCAGGTCGGACGACCGATTTGCACGTCAGGAACGCTACGGACCTCCACCACAGTTTGGTCTGGCTTCGCCCTGCCCAGGCATAGTTCACCATCTTTCGGGTCCTTTCACGCACGCTCATGCTCCACCTCCCCGACAGAGCGGGCAAGACGGGCCAGTGGGGCGCCCGCTGCTGGAAGTGCGGCAGGATCCCACCTCAGCCGGCGTGTGCCGGCCCTCACCTTCATTGCGCCACAGGGTTTCGCCCTCCGACTCACGCACATGTTAGACTCCTTGGTCCATGTTTCAAGACGGGTTGGGTGGGTAACCAACATCGCCACAGACCCCTGGCTCCCGGCTGGGCCTCCACACCTGGTGGCGTGACGCGGTCGGGGCACACTGAGAACAGTCCGCCCCAGTCGACAGTCACGCCAGGAGCAGGGGGCCTGTCCCCCCTTCAATCGCCCAAGGGGCAGACGGGAACGGGTGCCCGGGGGAGGGCGCGGAGGCGGTCGAATCTCCCTTGGCCCCACGGACACGGCGAAGCTGCTGCCAGAGGGACTGTAACACCCTCCGCCGGACAGAGGGCCACCTGCCACCCCAAAGCCTTTCCAGCCGACCCGGAGCCGGTCGCGGCACACTGCCACGGAGGAAATGCGCCCTGCGGGGGCCGGGTAGGGCCCAGGCACCAGTTCCGCAGAGGGGATCCAGAACTCCCGGGCCACCGACCTTCCCGCCATGTTGAATCCTCTGGGCGGACTGCACGAACCCCATCCGTTTACCTCTCGATGGTTTCACGCCCTCTTGAACACTCTCTTCAAAGTCCTTTTCAATTTTCCCTTACGGTACTTGTTGGCTATCAGTCTCGCGCCCGTATTTAGCCTTAGATGGAGTTTACCACCAGCTTTGGGCTGCATTCCCAAGCAACCCGACTCCGTGAAGACCCGATCCCGGCGCACCGGGGGCTGCTACCGGCCTAACATCGTCCCCGGGGTGAGCCCCGATCAGAAGGACTTGGGCCCCCTGAGCGACGCTGGGGAGTCGGTCTTGTGTACGCCACATTTCCCGCGCCCGCCGCCAGGCGGGGATTCGGCACTGGGCTCTTCCCTCTTTACTCGCCGTTACTGGGGGAATCCTGGTTAGTTTCTTTTCCTCCGATTAGTCTTATGCTTAAATTCAGCGGGTCGCCACGTCTGATCTGAGGTTGTAGTCGGAAGAAGACGCCGGAGCGTCAAGGGGAAGGCTCTCGAGGGGTTTTGCCCTCGCCAGGAAGCCAGCCGCGGAGGAGGGCAACCGAGGCGCGTGCGCGCAGGCAGCCGGTGGGACACCACGGAGAGCCATGCGCAGCACACAGCGAGGAATCCCGGGAGGCCATCCGTCCACCACCCCTGCGGCGAGACAGCCCGGGAGCCCCATTCAAGGCTTCCCCTCTGGGAGTCAGAGAGCACCATCGGGAGAAAAAAAACATTGCCTGGCGCTCGGCCCGGGAACCCGCCCCCACCCACCCAGCCGGGGGCGAGGGAGGGGGCTCCCAGAGCGACGGGAGCAGGCAGCCCCCATTCCCTCCTGGGGTAACCCAGGAGGGACGACACGAGTCTTCAAACCCCTCAGCTTGGCCACACGGGACTGGGTCAGACCGGGTACCTGGCAACAAGTGAGGATTGCTCCACCTGCACATCAGCCGTCCGCCGCCGGGTGGCCCCGAGCCGTGCCAGCAGGCTGGCGATCAGCCAGCCGCCACCCTCGCCTGGGTTAGAGGCGCCGGAAGGGAAGAGCCAGGCGGCTCCCCATCCCACACGCCTCCCACCGAGAGGAGCCGGGGCCCCCTCACAGGCCCTCCTCTTCCAGGCCTCTCTGCCGCGCGAGAAGGGCCGCTCCTCGGTTGCCCGGAACCAGGTCAGGTCGGGCCGGGTCTCGGGATGCCTGGAGAGCCCAGCTGGCGCCAGGGCCTTTTCGAGGAAGGGGTGGTGCCAACCAAGGGATGCACTGCCATTCGGTTCCTCCCTCACCACTGTGGGGGGGTCGTGTCGTGTCGGGTGAGCTTAGGTTTAGTCTCGGAGAGGGACAGGGGATGGGGCTACCCCCTGCCCCAGTCCCTCACTCGTCGGTCGGGCCTTCCTCGGGGGAAGGGGCCTGCCGAAGTCCCGGTCCTCACCCAAGCGCCCCTTGCGGCCGTGGACCGCTCTGCCGGCCGGGGCGTGCCAATGCAGGGCCGGGCCCTGTGCCTACAGTGCGTGCTCATAGGAGGTGGGCCGAGGGCTTTGGGCTGGCTCCGTCGGTCGCTCGGGCCGCTCTGCCGTTAATGATCCTTCCGCAGGTATACCTACAGAAACCTTGTTACGACTTTTACTTCCTCTAGATAGTCAAGTTTGATCGTCTTCTTGGCGCTCCGCCAGGGCCGTTGCCGACCTCAGCGGGGCCAATCCGAGGACCTCACTAAACCATCCAATCGGTAGTAGCGATGGGCGGTGTGTACAAAGGGCAGGGACTTAAACAACGCGAGCTTATGACACGCACTTACTGGGAATTCCTCGTTCATGGGAAATAATTGCAATCCCCAATCCCTATCACAAAAGGGGTTCAGCGGGTTACCCGCACCTGTCGGCGAAGGGTAGACACACGTGTGTGCAGCCCTGGACGTCTAAGGGCATCACAGACCTGTTATTGCTCGATCTCGTGTGGCTGAATGCCACTTGTCCCTCTAAGAAGTTGGACGCCGACCACCGGGGGTTGCGTAACTAGCTAGCATGGAGGAGCCTTGTTCGTTATCGGAATTAACCAGACAAATAGCTCCACCAACTAAGAACGGCCATGCACCACCACCCACAGAATCAAGAAAGAGCTATCAATTTGTCAATCCTTTCCGTGTCCGGGCCGGGTGAGGTTTCCCGTGTTGAGTCAAATTAAGCCGCAGGCTCCACTCCTGGTGGTGCCCTTCCGTCAATTCCTTTAAGTTTCAGCTTTGCAACCATACTCCCTCCGGAACCCAAAGACTTTGGTTTCCCGGAAGCTGCTCGGCGGGTCATGGGAATAACGCCGCCGGATTGCTAGTCTCGATGGTATCTGATCATCTTTGAACCTCCGACTTTCGTTCTTGATTAATGAAAACATTCTTAGCAAATGCTTTCGCTTTGGTTCGTCTTGCGCCGGTCCAAGAATTTCACCTCTAGCGGCACAATACGAATGCCCCCGGCCGTCCCTCTTAATCATGGCCCCAGTTCCGAAAACCAACAAAATAGAACCGGAGTCCTATTCCATTATTCCTAGCTGAAGTATTCAGACGACCGGCCTGCTTTGAACACTCAAATTTTTTCAAAGTAAACAATTCGGACCCCCAGGACACTCAGTCAAGGGCATCAAGGGGGCGTCGAGAGGCAGGGGCTGGGACAGGCGGTAGCTCTCCTCGCGGCGAACCGCCAGCTCAATCCCAAGATCCATCTACGAGCTTTTTAACTGCAGCAACTTTAATATATGCTATTGGAGATGGAATTACCACGGCTGCTGGCACCAGACTTGTCCTCCAATGGATCCTCGTTAAAGGATTTAAAGTGTACTCCTTCCAATTACAGGGCCTCGAAAGAGTCCTGTATTGTTATTTTTCATCACTAACTACCCGAATCGGGAGTGGGTAATTTGCGCACCTGCTGCCTTCCTTGGATGTGGTAGCCGTTTCTCAGGCTTCCTCTCCGGAATCGAAACCTTATTCCCCGTTACCCGTGGTCACCATGGTAGGCACAGAAAGTACCATCGAAAGTTGATGGGGCAGACATCCGAATGTATCGTCGCCGTCACGGGGACGTGCGATTGGCCCAAGTTTATCTAGAGTCACCAAAGTGGCTGGGCAAGCCCGGATTGGTCTTGGTCTGATAAATGCACGCATCCCGGGAGGTCAGCGCTCGTCGGCATGTATTAGCTCTAGAATTACCACAGTTACCCAAGTAACAGATGGAGCGATCAAAGGAACCATAACTGATTTAATGAGCCATTCGCAGTTTCACTGTACCGGCTGTGTGTACTTACACGTACATGGCTTAATTTTTGAGACAAGCATATACTACTGGCAACCAGGTAGCCGCACCTGCTGACGGTGTGGGGGCCGCGTGCCCATCTCCCCGACCGGCAACCTTCACGCACCCCTCCCTCTTGGGAGCCTGCCAGGGGAAGGAGCCAACCCACCTGGGCGGGAGGGCTCACTGGAGGGGTGTGGAGAGGTGCAGTCGCATGGGCACTGACAGGCCCAGCCATCTCCCCCAGGAGGGAGAGGCAGGCCGAGATGCAGCCTGAGTGATACACAGGGGTGCCGGAGCCTGGCGGCAGCAACACCCCTCAGAATAGTCATTCCGTGCTGCTGTGAAAATGTGCTGGGCAGAGAGGGGTGACGGCATGACGCGTGGGGCCTTCGGACCTGCTGAGCAGCAGCATCCAAGGGCCTGGCACCACCAGACACCTCCCGCTCGGGTCAGACACCTGGGGGTCAGGAGCTGCCGGGACCGCTTGGCCTTCACTCTGCTGGGTAGGGTCTCCCGCCAGGCGGCAGGCCCTCGAGTCGGACGGTCCATGCGGGTTGGAAGCACTTTGCTCAAAACAACAGCTGAGGCTGGCCAAGCAGTCCGTCCCTAAATGGACCGAGAGTGCCCAATCGATTGGAGTATGGCTGGGGCATCTCCTGGCAGGCCACCCTGCAATAGGGGGCATGCTGGCTTAGCGTCCCTTCTTGTTCGGGGGCATGCAGACTCGGAGAAAAAGGACCATTGGGAAGGGGCTGAGAGGCAGGTGCGTACCCGGGCCCCTGGGGGCCCCGGCGGGTGGGTCTGGGTGCTGCCTTCCCCCATCTCAGGATTGCTGGACCTCACAGAGGTCTGACCCAGCAAATTCGGTGAAAAAGAACCATCTGGAAGGGGGCTGAGAGGCAGGTGTGCGTACCAGGGCCCCTGGGGCCCCGCATCGGGCAGGCCCAGGTGCTGCCTTCCCCTGTCTCAGGATCCCTGGACCTGTGAAGCCATCTGGTCACTCTGTGCCCCAACAAAAGAGTGAGTGGGCACCGGGGCATGGGGGACCATAGGCCCAGGGCCCCAGCTGGGCCCCAGCCATGGAGGCTGCGTGGGGGACCCAACGGGCTCTCCATCTCAGGGCCCACGGACACCTTGACAAGCAGGGAAGGCCTGCACGGGACCGACAGACCCCTGTGCCGGGCCCTTGCAGGTGCAGTAGGCCAGAGGACGGGGCCCAGGGCCGGAGCCCCTGACCCGGGGCCCGGCGGGGCTCTGGACCCAGCCGGGGCTCCCAGGCCCGGAGGCGCAGGGGAAGCCTCCCTGGGCCCGCCAGACCCCGTCCCGGGCACCCTGCCATGCGGCAGGACCCAGGACGGAGCCCGAGGTGGGGAGGCCGCCCTCCCCGGGGCCCTCAGGGGCCCGGCCAGAGCTCCTGAAACCAGCCAAGCAAGGGGAGGCTCCCAGGCCACAACAGAACCCTGTCCCGGGCCTTTGGCAGTGCCGTAGCCCCTAACCCAAGGCCCAGCAGGGCTCCTGGACCCAGCCTGGGCTCCCAGGCCCGGAGGCACAGGGGAAGTCTCCCCTGGCCCGCTGGACCCCATCCAGGGCACCATGCCATGCGGCAGGACCCAGGACGGAGCCCACGCGAACTTGTTCGGGCACCGTGCCACGCGGCAGGACCGAGGACGGAGCCTGGGGTGGGGAGGCTGCCTTCCCAGGGGCCCCTGGACCCAGCCCAGCAGGGGAAGGCCTGCCGGGTCTCTTCTGGGGCAGCCTGCCATGCGGCAGGCCCTGGGACAGATTCAGGGCTGGGACGCCATCCTGGCCTGTCCAGCTGCCGGGTGAGGACCGCTAAGCCGAGAGGGGTCCCAGAGTACCCTGTTCCTAGTTATCCGGAGGAAGGCTACCCCCCTTTCTGGTAACCCACACACTCCGTTTGACAGAGGGGACCCTAGGGGCAAATGCGCCCGGCCTCCTGGTCGCCTCATTGGAAAGCATTGCGTGCGACCAGATGGTTGAGGGGAAAGGTGCGACCAGATGACCGGCACCTGAAAGGACTCCCATCTGCCCATCCCAAGCCGAGCCATAGCAGTAGTGCTCCTGCCTGCCCACCCATGCAGAGCTCAGGGGCTCTGCTTGTCGGGGGGCTCGGGGACCCCGGCTGGACCTCAGGCACTTGGAGGACCACCGGAGCTCTCGTGCCCGGGGGAGGACTGCCGGGACCCGTGGAGCCCGTCCCGGGCACTTTGCCACACTGCGGGCCGGTGGAGTGGGCCCCGGACGCCTGGGAGGATGTTGCCCGGCCATAGCCCATCTGGTCCCCGGCAAAGAACCACCAGCCCTGGAGGGGTGTTCCGGCACACCCTGCCCCTACTAATTCGGAGGAAGGCTACCCACCTTTCACGTAACCCGTGCGCTCTGAGTGACGGAGGGGACCCCTGGCGCGGACACGCCCTACCTCCTGGAGTCCTGACTGGGATCCCGGAGGCAAATGGGCCCTCATCGGGACTTCCAGGCCGGCCCGGCCATCTGGTTGCCCCATTTGAAAGCATTGCGCGACCAGATGGCCGGCACCTGAAAGGACTCTCGTCTGCCCGCCCCGTGCTGAGCCATAGCTGCAGGGCTCCGGGTCTGCAGGGCTCCGGGGCTGCAGGGCTCTGGGACTGCAGGGCTTGGGGGCTGAAGGGCTCCGAATCTGCAGGGCTCCTGTGCTGCAGGGTCCACGGCACCGGGGCTGCAGTGTCCGGGGCTGCAGGACTCTGGCGCTGCAGGGCTCGGTGGGCTTGGAGACCCCACGCTGAGGTTTAGGCATGGGAGGCCCTCAGGAGCTCCGAGGGCCCGGACGTCCGGTGGACCCATGGATCCCATCCCGGGCACTTTGCCTCGCCGCGAGCTGGAGGAGGGAGCACCGGACGCCGGGGAGGTGCCGTCCGGGTTTAGCCCATCTGGCCCCCGCCTGAGAACCACCATCCCCAGGAGGAGCGTCCTGGCATACCCTGCTCCTACTAATCCGGAGGAAGGCTACCCCCCTTTCTTGTAAACCGTGCGCACCGAGTAACGGAGGGGACCCTAGGCCCGGACGCACCCGACCTCCTGGAGCCCTGGCTGGGATCGGGAAGGCGAATGATCCCCCATCGGGAATTCCGGGGCAGCCTGGCCATCTGGTTGCTCCATTGGAAAGCATTGTGTACGACCAGATGGCCGAAGGAAAAGTGCGACCAGATGGCCGGGACCGAAAGGACTCCCATCTGCCCGCGCCGAGCCATAGCGGTAGGGCTCCTGCCTGCCCTTGCAGGGCTCCGGGGCTCTGCACCAGGGACCCTTGTCCCGGGTAGATGGACACATGGCAGGCGTGAT
Organism: Triturus cristatus; assembly: GCF_964204655.1. Classification (NCBI taxonomy): domain Eukaryota; kingdom Metazoa; phylum Chordata; class Amphibia; order Caudata; family Salamandridae; genus Triturus; species Triturus cristatus. Next base: position 29,051,746 of record NC_140587.1, read on the forward strand.
CTCCCAGGCTCTGACCGAAACTCAGCAGGGCCCGGGGCCGGTCCCTGCTTCTCAACGCAGCCAGGCCGGGGAGATCGGGGAGCCTGCCCAAGCATGAGGGACCCCAGTCCCGGGCACACGTCCCTCAGGTTGTGCGCTCGTTTTCCACAATTTTTGTCAAAATTGTGCGTAGTTGCGCTAGGCAAAGTCCACCCAGCCCTACTCAGGACGTGTGCTCGTTTTCCACAATGTTTTTCAAAATTGTGCATAGTGGCGCTACGCAAAGTCCGCCCAGCCCTAATGACAACCTGATGTGTCATTGGTCCGAACTGGGTATTATCTTAAAAGTAAATAATTTTTCATATTCTATTAATTTATTATTTGTCGTACAAGCAAGTTGTGAGTTTTTATACAGAAAATGGTCAATGTTATTGTGGTTGTCTGTTGTTTATGACAATAGAATAATATATTATATTTCTTTTGTATAAAAGGTCATTCTCTCTGATTCATATTTCATATATTACACTGTTGATTTATGTATATGTTGTACATATTGATGATGTTGAACTTATGTTGACAGCCCTGAGGGATCGCGTCATTCAGGAAACAGGGATTGGCTGCCGTTAATTCTATTGAAAATCTTTATGGACTTATAGTTATTGGAAGCTACTTGATGAAATAAAAATACAGTAAGATAACATTCACTTCTATACAGGGACTGATTTTGACATTGATTTTTCTCAGACCGCGTTATTTTAGAGTTTTCACTTATTGACTGTATGTGAACTGGGAGAATATTTACGAGCCCCTATCGCAACAGCAACGTCACTTTTAGTGAAGTTCCTTTGGCGATTTGGGCTTTGCCTTAATGTGGCTTAATGCTACCTTCTTAATAAGGCACCCTTTCACGCTTTACATGAAAGGGACGGGCAATGGATGTTGCGGTGGGCGTTACACCGCAACTCCCATTGATTTTGATGCTGCCCAATATTTACAAGGGTGGTGTAAATATGGGTCAGTGCCAAAATTTTGACCAGGGAAAACCTGTTCTTACCCTGGCAAAACAAGGAGAAACGCTTTGTTTCTCCTCGTTTTTGTTATTGCTATGTGTGCTGCGTTGTGCAGCACACATAGAAACAGCAAAACGCCATTGATTGTTTATGTATAGGAAGGTGACCCTTCCAGCACATAAACACTCATAAAAAAAAGACGAGTTGCAACTTCTATGTGCGCTACAGAAAGCAGCACACATAGAAGTTACAAAACACCATTTCAGATTGTTTATGTGCAGGAAGGGACACCTTACTGTACATAAACAATCGTTCCCTTCAATGCAGGCATTCATGCACGATGGTGCAAGGGTGCCTGCGTTGGTTCTAGGCTGATAAATTTAGCACCAGTTCAGGGAGAAATACAGGGCTGCACCGTATTCTTTGAAATACAGTGCAGCCCTGAGTTTCAGCAGTGGAAGAGCCCAGTGTTAAGCCAACAAGGCTAACGCTTTACTCCATCACTTGTTTTGTAAATATGCCCTGTAGTGCAAGGCTGATATCCTGTCACCCTGTGTCTTCCTCTGTTTTTTTAATAACTAACATTTCAATGATGAATTCTCACTCATCTCCCACCAAATGGACTAGATCCCAAACATGATTTTGATTATACCCAAAAGAAATCCACCAAAGGCCCTCTCTTGAGGATCTCATAAATCTCTCAAACCACATGTAATTCATGAAATACCTCCACCTCTCAACAGACCCTGCATTTTTGAAATTTCAATCTTGAACCACCATAATGTAAAACATAACTGTGAAGGAGACCCTCAGTCTGTCTCATACAGATGAGCAGAAGGTAGTGCAAAAGAGTCTCACACTTAGGTGCCGATCACGATCCGGCAAAAACCGGGTACGAACCGTCGGACGGAGCATAATCTCCGTCCGACGCGTACCCGGTCGTCAATTTTTACAAACAAGGAATTACGATTCGCACGGGTACACCATTACCGTACTGTGGTAAATTTAAATTACCTGGACTTAATTTATGCGGTAAAATACAATACGAATAACTCAGTAAAAATAAGAGGCAGAATCCGTGGTATTCGAGGGTATAATAGGGTATTTATTCCTTACAAAGGAATGATGGTTCGAACCAGGCAATCGAGTTCCGTCACCACGAAGGTTCAGGAAGGGATCAGCAATACATTATTGACAGGTTATGGCATATATAGTAATGCATTACAGTAAAGACAGATGCAGGAGGCGTAACAACTGATAAGAATACACATACGTAATAAAAAAGGCGTTACAATAGGCGTGCATAGAGGCGTTATACTAAAAATGTCATTATGATGATGACACAAATGGGTGGATCCATAAGAGAATCCTGCAAAGTCAGCAAAAATACATGGCAGAGATGCGCGCGCAGCCGCATGACGTATGATTGACGTGTAACTAGAGGGTGAAGGGAACTTGACATTTAGCCCTACATGAGGAGACAGAAGTCTGGGGTGTCAGGACAACCTAGTCCTAAATCATATCTAATATCTTGTGTTTAAGGAACTATATTATCTGGAAGGAAAGGTCTTCTCAGACAGATCCTATTCTATACTGACTGCTAGTGCGTGTACAAGCGTCTAAGTGTCTACATGAGATGCGAGGGGGCATGGGCCTACCATGGTAACGAGAGTCATGAATTACTTGCACGGAGACAGTAAGGCCGGGCCCTTTGCTCTGCAGCTGGAGGGATGTTTACCTAAGCTATTTAGACAGGAATGCATTTCTTGAGGAGCGAAACAGATAACTTGAAGGCTGAATACAGTTTTGGCAGGCAACAGGCCGGGCTAGGCACCGTTAGCCGCGCAGGAAGTAAGACAAAGTTCATGGATACAGATGCAGGTCCAGGCTGGAGCATTCAGAGGGCAGGCAACAGGAAAAAGCTCGATGGCAGAATTCAGGGCCTACCTTGCCAGAGCTGGAAAACGTGAAAAGTATACCATATAAAGACGGTGGCAAGGCATACTTAGGAACGGAATATCTGGCCCATTCATGGCAGATATGAAAGAGTACATATTAACGTTGGACACAATTGTATTTGCGTCTTCATAGCTTGAAGTGGAGGGAACATACATGTACTTGTAGCATGTACATGGAGCCGTTGGGGTCTAGATAGGGGACACAATTGACCATAAAAATTCATATTTCCTCATTCCCTCCTTGTCCCCTACGGACCCTCATGAAATATCGATCTTCAGGAATCCATCAATCTGTTCATGTATCATCATTTGCTCTTCTTTCTTCTTCCGGGATCTTGAATGAAAACTTGAACGTGGAATACACGATGTGGCACACAGGCCGCAAATCGCTGGTCCACATTGTAGACATAGGCAGCAACTGAATACTATGAGAAGGCCAATGCCTAGGAAGGATAGGACTTTCCATCCCCAGGCTGACAACACGCTCCAGAACCAACCGGACCATGTCCAAGTGCCTGCATTCTGATGTATCTGGTTTGCAATCTTGTGAAGACGAGTTATGGCTTTATATACAGATGGCGCGTTTTCTGGGATGAAAACACAGCAACTTGATCCGATGACCCTACAAGCTCCGCCCCTATCTGCTAGGATGACGTCAAGGACAAGACGATTTTGGAGAACAACAATCCGCATCGCCGACTGCTCCTCTGTTAAGTTGCCTAGGGCAGAGGTAGTTTCATTCACTACTGCTTCAAGGGTTCTAGTTAATCTACGTATCAGTTTACTGTTTGAGACAACACCTATGTAAGGAAAGAGACCTTTATTGAAGTCTGTATATTGTACCCATGCTGTTTCGGTGTAGTCAACAATCGGGGTATCTCTCTGGGGTCTATGGTGTACTAGATTGGTATTTCTATGATAGTCAGGAGGGGCTAGGAAAACAGGTGGCAGAAGGAATGCAATGTAACAGGTACCATCCCAATCTAGGGGTAGGCGTATATATGCGGTGTGACCACAGATGAAGTAGGAGTGACGAGAAGCTCTAAATGTAGACTTGCCTTTATCACTGAATTCGATCACAGTAGTACATTTACTATGACCCAGGTGTACTGAACCATTCTTTCTTACACATAATTCACCTTTGACTGGTAATACGAACATAGCAGGCAAGACTAGTGTAGCTTCAGATTCAACATTTAGAATCATGAGGTTAAGTGTAAAATTACCTAATCCATATACTTCATTTTCTAGGTCAGTTCCTGTTCTTTTGGGAAGTCCCTCCTTGTTAGGATAACAGGCTTTAAGCAAAACTAGGTTCAGGTTTCCCCATACCCAGTTGCTCTGGTAAACTACGGTGTTTGAATCTAAAGAGTTAATCAAACTAAACCATGCTCCACAGGAACCATTGTGTGTGAACGGATATGGAAAGAGAGGCAGAACTCCTTTGTATTTCTGATAGGGAGGGAGTCGGCCACATATCCAACAATTTGTAGCATTGCTGGTTTGATGGAAATGGTGTAACATACTAATGAATGTGTTGTTGCGCAGCGCAAATCTATAGGACAACTCATGTGGAGGTAGTCCACTAAAAGAATGTTCGGCTGTAACATTGTAAGCACGCTTGAAAATAGGATAGTACATATGTAACAGTATACTTGCAACAATAATAAAAAGACTTAGGAAAAACATAATCAACAATGTCACTATACAGTGACTATGAAGTGATTTACAGTATGCATGTTTCTTGAGCTGTTTCTGTCTATTTCTCTCTCTTATTCGGTCTAAAGGATACATGTCAAAGACTTAATTCAACCGATTCACCTTGGAGAGGACTTAAACAATCGAATTGTCTGACTTGCTAGACCTTAGTTTCAGTTTATAGTTCTGAGATTCGGTCGGTTCAACCAGGGGGAGTTTTGAATCAGTCTCTGGAAGGGGGCAGGGCTGAGAGTTCAGTTCGGATGGTAGTCCATGAAATTTCTTGATATGACTCGAGTGTAACCAACCCTTGCGACCTTCGACCTTCACTGCTGTCCTCGTCGTTAGGAGAACCAGCTTTGGTTGTAGCCAGCGAGGCTCCAACGGACTCCTCCTGTCGAAATTTCTGACGAAAACGAGATTTCCCGGAACCACTTCATGGGGCTTTACCTCGGTGTTGTCGGGAAAGGCTGCAGCTACCTGTGAACGGCAAGATTGTAGTGCAGACATCAAGGAAGCAAGGTAATCTGTCAGCATATTACAATCAACATCAGTTATTTTACGAGGTATAGGCGTCCCCCACATATTTGGTGGCCTACCGAAGACCACCTCGTACGGGGATAGCCCTGTGCGAGAATGTGCTACCATTCTCATGTAAAATAGTGCAACCGGTAAGGCTACTATCCAGTCGACACCTTTCTCTCTACAGATTTTGGAAAGTCGTATTTTCAGGGTCTGATTATGGCGTTCCACGAGACCTGCTGCCTCGGGATGTCGGACACAGTGGAATTTCCATTGATAGCCTAACAAGAGTGAAATGTGTTTCATTAGCTCGGATGAGAACGGCTGGCCATTATCTGAGTACACGATACGGGGCAAACCATACCGTGGGAAGAATTCACGAACTAATTGTTTGGCAGTAGTCGGGGTAGTGTAATCTGAGACAGGATACGCCTCTGTCCAACGGGAAAGAGCGCATACAACTACGAGGACATATTTGAATCCTCGACATCGTTCCATCTGGATATAATCCATCTGGAGGACTTCAAAAGGGTGATCGGGAGGTTGAAATCCACCCTGCTCTACAGGTACGCCTTTACCTGGGTTGAACTGACAACAAATCATACAAGTTCGGACTTTCTGTTTGGCTGCAGCTCGTAAGTGTTTGTTGAACCAAATGTGTTGAATACTGTCTAACATAGCTTTTTCTCCTAGATGTGCTGGACTATGTATTGTGTTAATGATAACTTGAACCATTGAGTCGGGGAGAAACCATATAGATTTTCCCTTCGTCATCCATCCCTGATCTGTCTGGATCCCTCCTAATTCAGTCCATTTCTTTATTTCCTCTGGTGTAGCATGTGTCTGTATGTCAATTACATCAAGAGCGGGATCCTTAACTGTCATGCAGTGTGTCGGCGTCGGAACTATTGTCTTTGTCAAGTCAGTTGCATGAGTCTGATTCTGTGCTGTTTGCTTAGCTGTTCGGTCTGCTAGGTCGTTACCCTGGGAAATAATATCGATGATTTTTGTATGAGCTTTGCACTTCATGATAGATATTAAAGTAGGTAGATGTATTGCATCTAATAGAGCTTGAATGAGGGGACCGTGTTGAATGTTGGCACCGTGAGAAGTCAAATAACCTCTCTCTCGCCAAAGGACTCCGAAGTCGTGTACGACTCCGAAAGCATAACGTGAATCTGTGTATATGTTAACTTTTCTATTCTTGGCTTGAATACAGGCTTGTGTCAGAGCAATAAGCTCTGCTGCTTGAGCTGATAATGTGTCGATACAATTTGTTTCAATGACTTCGGTGTCTGTCGTGACTGCATAGGCGGCCACTAACTTTCCTGTACTTGTTCTCATACATGAACCATCTACATAAAGTGTCAGGTCTGGATCTGGTAATGGGACATCTGTCAAGTCTTGTCTGGGTTTCGTCGTAATAGTAATGACTTCAATACAATCATGTGCCAGTGGGTCTGTTCCACTTAATGGCAAAAGTGTGGCAGGATTTAATGTACTACAACGTCTGATTTCTATGTGTGGCTGAAACAATGTGAGTTCGTAACCTGTCAGTCGTGCTATAGTCAAGTGTTGTGTCTGTGTCCGGTTCAAGAGAACCTCTACTGCGTGTGGTACTTGTACTGTCAATTGATGTCCTAATACTATGGAATCGCTTTGTCTAATCGCTAGAGCTGTCGCTGCGACTGATTTCAGGCACGCAGGAAGAGCCTGAGCTACGGGATCTAATGTGCTAGAAAAGTAAGCACATGGCTTGTGTGATCCTGCTTGTTCCTGCGTGAGTACTGACAAAGCAGTACCTTCACGTTCTGTAACAAAGAGTGTAAAAGGCTTACTGTAACATGGTGTCGCTAAAACAGGTGCTTGGCATAAAGCTTTCTTTAAGTCTTCAAAAGCTTGTGTATGTTCTGGAGTCCAAGGGAGGACAGTCGATGTCGCTGCCTCCTGGGTTGTCAATTGAATGAGTGGTTTTGCTAAAAATGCATATTGGGGGATCCACTGCCTGCAGTACGAAGTGAGGCCTATGAAGGCCCATACCTCCTTTTGTGTCTTGGGTGGTGGCATGTTTACAATTAACTGGATACGATCAGGTGTGAGCTGTCTCCCCCATTTGGACAGCAAGTGCCCTAGGTACACAACTTGCTGGGCACAAAATTGTAGCTTTGAAGGGGACACCTTGTGCCCCTTGTCGGCTAAGAAATGTAAAACCGTCAGTGATGCTTTTTCACATTCGGGTTCGCTTCGGGCGGTGATCAGCAGATCATCGACATACTGAAGCAGTGCAGTGTTAACCGGCATGTGGATACTGTCAAGTTGTCTTTTCAGTGCTTGGCTGTAGATGCTAGGACTTTCTGTAAATCCTTGAGGTGCGCGTGCGAACTTAAAACTTGGTCCATTTAAACTGAATCCGAACAAATATTGGCTTTCCGGATCGATTGGGACGCTGAAGAAGGCGTTCTTGAGGTCAATTACAGTAAAGAACGTTGCCTCTGAATCAATAGCTGTCAGTAATGAAGAGATATCTGGGACCACGGGATATTGTGGTACAATGCATTTATTCAATTCTCGCAGATCAATAACTAATCGATATACTGGGGGTGCTTTTGGGTCGGTTCGTTTAAGAATCGGAATAATCGGAGAATTACATATATTGGAGTCGGTTTCTACAACCACTCCTTGTGCAATGAGCTCGTCAATGATTTGCAGTAAAGCCACTACAGCATCTCGTGGTAACTTGTATTGTCGCATTCGCGGTAGTACCACTCCTGTTTTGAGCGTAACTTGATAAGGTGTAATGTGCATACAACCTACATCAGTGGGGCCTTGCGCCCATAAATGTGCAGGTAGATTCTGTAACCGGTGATCCATGTCTCTAGACACGTAGTGACCTTTAAAGTCACGCAAAAAGAGTCGTACTCCATCCGGAGAACAGCATATTATAGCTCCTAGAGCTTTCAATGTTTTTATACCTAACAAGTTTTCTGGGCATGATTTCGTAAGCAATAGATCTGTAGTTCGTGTCAATGGACCGACTGTGAATGCAAGTGGTTGCGATACTTCGTTAATAGTGGGCTTTCCTGAAAAACCAAGGGAAATATTTTGTGAGCCTGAGAGGGGTGCCCCTGGGACTTCATCGTGACTTATAGTTGTTCTGCTTGCCCCTGTATCGAGTAGAAACTTTCTGTCTTTCCCTAATACTTGACTCTGCACATAGGGACCCTCTTGATCTACAGGAACCTCAATAAGGGGTAAGCCAACTTCCCTCTCTAGGCTATTTCATGTGTAGCGCTGATACTCTGGATAGTCATTTTGTGCATACTGGTACATCTGCTGTGTCGTGTTTTGTGTTGCGGCAATAGGCTGTGGCTGTTGTTGTGGTACGGTCTGTTGTGCAGTTTGCATAGGCTGTATATTCTGAGGTACTTGTTGTTGGATCTGATCCTGTCTAGGCGGACGTGGTCTCTCCTTGGTTTTACCCGTGGAGATATTATGTTTCAGAACTGCACAATCGTTTATATAATGACCTGGCTGTTTACAATAGTTGCATGTCCCTTTAACGGGAACCGCTGAATTACTGGACTGTGTCGCACCCTTTTTATGACCGTCAGCTGGAACTGACTGAGCGACAAGCATTTTCATTTTCGTGTCTTTCATACGCCTTTGTTCGTGTTCTTGTTCTTCTCTAATTCTATTCTGGTGATACTGTAACATTTGTAACATTTGTGAAGGAGTTGTGGAAATATGGATTTTTCTGATCAGTTATGTCCCCTATCTTGGACCCCAACGGTTTCATGTATGAATCACAAGTACATGTATGCTCCCTCCAGTTCCAGTTATGAAGACGCAAACACATGTGCGTCCACCGTCAACATGTCTTCTTTCAGATCCGCCATGAATAGGCCGGATATTCCATTCCTAAGTATGAAAGGCCACCGGCTTTATATGGTTCACTTATGCCATTCTACAGTCCAGGCAAGTAGGCCCTGATTCTGTCATCAAGCTTCTCTTGCCTTCTGCCTCTGAAAGCTCCAGTCTGAGCCTGCATCTGTGACCATGAACTTTGTCTCATTCCCTGCGCGGCTCACGAAGCCTGACATCAGCCTGTTGCCTGCCAAAAACTGTATCTCACCTTCGAAATTATCTGCTCCGCTCCCTGCTCGATGCATTCCTGTCTAGTAGTTTAAGTAAACATTCTTCCAGTTACCGAGCAAAGGCCCGGCTTCTCTGTCTTTATGCAAGTAATTCATAACCCTATTATTATGGAAGATTTCTGCCCTCGCATCTAGTGTAGACACTTAGGGGCTCATTTATGAGCCCCTGCGTCACTTTTGCGCCGCCGGTGCGTCACTTTTTGTGACGCACCAGTGGCATTAAACATGCGCCATGTTGCGCCATATTTACAAAGTGACGCATCTAGGTAGATGCGTCACTTTGTAAACCCCTGCGCCACATTATACCTGCGCCAGGTATAATGTATGCAAGGGGGGCGTTTTGACGCAACAAAGGGTCGTAGAAGTGACGCAGTGAAATCTACGAGATTTCACTGCGCCACTTCTAGTGTGCAAATGCGTCAATTTCTTGCGCCTGCCTCACAGCAGGCGTAAGACTGACGCAGGCCCTTTCACATGGGGCTTGCCCCATGTGAAAGGACACATTGCTGGAGTTGCGTCACTTTAGTGACACACTCCAGCGATGCGTCACTTTTGCGCCTACAGATACGTCAGAAATACTGACGTATCTGTGACTCCTTGCGACATGATGCGTCATACTGTAAATATGACGCATCACTGGAGTCGCAGGGAGGGCGCAGTGAAAAGTGGCGCATCACTGTTTTCACGCAGCGATGCGTCACTTTTCATAAATGAGGCCCTTAGACGCTTATACACGCACTAACAGTCAGTATAGTCAGTATAGAATAAGATTCTACTCTAAGAGACCTCTCTTTTGGATAACGTAGTTCTTTAAACATAGGATGTTAGATATGATTTGGGATTAGGTTGACTTGACCCTCTAGACTTCTGTCGCCACATGTAGAGCTAAATGTCAAGTCCCCTTCACCCCCTAGTTGCACGTCAATCATACGTCATGCTGCTGTGCGCGCATTTCTGCCAAGTATTTCTGCTGACATTGCGAAATCCTTTCATGGAACCACCCTATTATGACATCACACCTGATGACGTTCTTGAGTTACACCCAGTTACGCCAGTTACGCCCACTTTTGCTACGTATGTATGTTTTATCTACACTATCAATTGTTACGCCTCTTGCATTTGCTTCGCTGTAATGCCTATTGTATAAAAGTAATTACTTATCAATAAAGTATGTACTTCACTTCCTGAACCTCCGTGGTGATGGAACTTGGAGTCACCGATTCGAATCGTCCATTGGAATAAAGCCCATTCCGAACCTCTAATACCACGGATTCTGCCTCTTATTTTACTGAGCTATTTTTATTATGTTTCTGTATCAAATTAAGTCCCGGTAATTAAATTATTTACCACAGAGTGTTGGCTTGCCAAGTGCTCTCAACTTTCAATACTCTGTTTTTAACCTGCGGCAGTGAATTCTCGACTAGTTTTGTTACAAAAAGGTGTGGATATGACTCACTATTTGCTTTCAGGCCGCTATTAATACCAAAACATTTTTCAAATCGGGAATAAAAATCACTGGTGTCTTCCTCGGGTTTCTGTTTACAGGCTGAGATTGCTCCCCAATCTTCCTTTTTCGTAGTTAACAAACGTGGCAATACTTGTACTAATAGACCTGGCAATGCTTTTGTTTTGTCCCCAAGCCCTACGCCTGCAGTTCGGTTATTTTCTTCAGTTTCTAACGCGGTCCAATCAATCTTTTGGTCTCCCACCTCCCATTCCTTTTCCTTGAGTTTCTCATAAATACCGGCAGGCAATAATACTTTCAATATTTTCATAATGTCAGGATAGGTATAATCACCCATGAGTAACATGTCTTTTAGTTCACGATGAAAACCTGCTGGATCTTTGTCATGGCTAGGCACTAATTTTTTCATTTCCAATAGTTCTATTTTAGTTATGGGCGTGTACACAAACACGCGTCTAAACGTATTGTCATCATTTCTAACTGGGTGTACTTCGCTTAGGGGGTTCTGTCTGTCTATGTAATACGGGTTTCTCTCCATGGAAGGAGCTGGATCATGTTCTGGACACAAAAAGGCACTATATCTATGTCTATATTCTAGAATTACTTTAATTAGATCGGTACCTAGACCTCTCCATTTATTCATGAGTAGTTCTATCAATATATCAGGTAGGGGACCAGGATCGGAGTGTTGGCCTTTATATAATATAAGGAGATGTTGTATCATGTATATACCAGCTAAACGTTGTTCGTCTGGGGCGAGATTCAGAAACGTGTTTGCTAGCGCATCATCACTGTATTTCTCAGAGCTGTCAGCCCATTGTACTGCTGACCTGGCTAATTCTTGTTCATCCATAGAATCGAGCACATGGTATCCCCTTCGTTCTCGAAGTAATTTATCAGTAGCCTGGAATAAGTGTTCAGGGGTCCTTGGATTTGTAATAACTGTTTGAAAAATTCTGTTACATTCTGGATGTATCGGACGTATTGTTTTATTAAAAGATCTTCCTTTTCCTACATAAGCTATCATTTGTTTAGCTGGTAATTCAACTTGTCCTGTGTTCATTTCTAACTGTTCCTCCTCCTCTTCCTCTGATTCAGTTTTATCTGCTTCTACTCTGCTTTCATGTATTCGTTCTACTTCTTTTCTGATCCTTCGGCACATGGCTTCTATACACTTCTGTTTATCATGTCTCCCGTCTGTTATATTCTGACCCCATTTGGTAAGTGTTTGCATTTCTTCCGAATCTACCTCAGGCCTATCTCTATTTCTGATCAAACAGTTTATAAAAAAGCGTAACAGTAATTTTTGTATGTCTACTTTCTGGTATTCCATGGCTTCGGCAATACTTTCAGGACCTTGCCCTGATTGGATAAAGCGATATATTTTGTCTAGATGTTCAACCATTCCTGGTAACGTCATTAAATAGTTTGCAGCTCGTCGCAAACGTACTGAAGACAGCAACATTCTGTCGTGTTTTCCTGGCACTGGATCATATCTACAATCGGAAAGAGGCTCGTTTAATATATTGTCTGATATTCTTTGGGGTGTGCGTCGATATGCTAAATCTCTATAAGTCAATCTAGTGTTTGGCGGTGGCGTGGAAAAACCTCCTGTCGCACCCCCTGAGGTGGCAAGTCCAAAAGGATTTGTTGGGTGCAGGGTAGAGAGTGTCAGTGCAGGAAGGACTGTAGAAACAGATGGAATTGTTAGAACTTGAGTAGGAGTTTGTTGCTGCAGAGGTGAGTGCAGCTGATTTTGTGGTTGAGTGTCGTTAACGGGTGGTGTGCGTGGCTGCACACCATTAGCATATTTGGGGGCTGTATCGTCTAAATAGGAAGAAAGGAAAATGTTTTTTGCGGTCTTGGGATGTACTTTAATCGGGAGTAACGGAGGTGGCAGATCTTCTGGTACCTCCAAAGTGGCCTTAGGCAAACCCTCGGCCAGAAGAGGATACATACCATTCATAAGAGTGTTTCGTTGTCTGTCTACTTGTTCTGTTTTTATTCGGGTACCTTCGTCAATTAATATGTTTTCTCGGGCCTTTTCTGAATCTTCCCTACTTTTCTCTTCTTTTCTGAGCGCTTTCTCTGTGCGCCTATGCGATTCTTTACGCCATGGCATCTTTCTGTGACTGTCTGGCTTTCTTTTTCCATAACGCTTCTTCTATTCTCATGATGCAATCTGCATCCCATGTTCCAGCAGCGGGCCATCTCTGACTCTCTGCCAAATCCTTGGTGTAGTCCACCCATAGATCAAGATATAATACGGCATCTAGGCCATGTTTATGGTACATAAAGTACCCTGGAGTGTCCCTAGGTGGGATAGGAACAGCTTCCTCGAGTATCCCTTTTCTAGTTTTCATCTGTCTTAATTTTGAAAATAACGGCATCTTGAACCTTGTTACTTAATTCTTACTCGGTTTTTTAACACAATAATTACAATAAACACAATAATGAAGATCGAACAATCACTCATACCACGACATTTAAAACATTATCAAAACATTTTAGAACGAACAATAATAATTAGAATAAAACTAGTTAACTGCATAATACTAAATATACTGTATGTACTGCTAAACAGTACAGATACACTGCTAAAACAGTGCAGACCAGGTCTGTGTACCCAGACCCGTCTTGACCGGCACAAACTAATGTGCACGTCTAGATGCGTCCTCAGCAACGGTACTCACCGGGAAGCACGGAACGGAAGGCCTCGGAAGTCTGGACTGGACTAGACCAAACTGGGCTGGACTCGACTCGTGACTTAGATACTTCGGAACTTCGGAATCTGGTGGGCCTCTGTATACCTCGGATCTTGCTCTCTCAGCTAGGCTCTGGTCGGGATTCTCCGCACTCCTCACCGCCTCGTCTGGGTGTTGATCGCAGCCTCAGTCGCCCCCGTTGGCCTGAGGGAGATACAGGAAATCCTGCGGGTACGCGTAATTGTCCGTCCGGCTGTGGCAGGAGACCGGGTCTGCAACGCACCTCCGGCGCATGGGGTGTGAGAGGTGTCCCTATTCGGGCGCCAATTATGTGGTAAATTTAAATTACCTGGACTTAATTTATGCGGTAAAATACAATACGAATAACTCAGTAAAAATAAGAGGCAGAATTCGTGGTATTCGAGGGTATAATAGGGTATTTATTCCTTACAAAGGAATGATGGTTCGAACCAGGCAATCGAGTTCCGTCACCACGAAGGTTCAGGAAGGGATCAGCAATACATTATTGACAGGTTATGGCATATATAGTAATGCATGACAGTAAAGACAGATGCAGGAGGCGTAACAACTGATAAGAAGACACATACGTAATAAAAAAGGCGTTACAATAGGCGTGCATAGAGGCGTTATACTAAAAATGTCATTATGATGATGACACAAATGGGTGGATCCATAAGAGAATCCTGCAAAGTCAGCAAAAATACATGGCAGAGATGCGCGCGCAGCCGCATGACGTATGATTGACGTGTAACTAGAGGGTGAAGGGAACTTGACATTTAGCCCTACATGAGGAGACAGAAGTCTGGGGTGTCAGGACAACCTAGTCCTAAATCATATCTAATATCTTGTGTTTAAGGAACTATATTATCTGGAAGGAAAGGTCTTCTCAGACAGATCCTATTCTATACTGACTGCTAGTGCGTGTACAAGCGTCTAAGTGTCTACATGAGATGCGAGGGGGCATGGGCCTACCATGGTAACGAGAGTCATGAATTACTTGCACAGAGACAGTAAGGCCGGGCCCTTTGCTCTGCAGCTGGAGGGATGTTTATCTAAGCTATTTAGACAGGAATGCATTTCTTGAGGAGCGAAACAGATAACTTGAAGGCTGAATACAGTTTTGGCAGGCAACAGGCCGGGCTAGGCACCGTTAGCCGCGCAGGAAGTAAGACAAAGTTCATGGATACAGATGCAGGTCCAGGCTGGAGCATTCAGAGGGCAGGCAACAGGAAAAAGCTCGATGGCAGAATTCAGGGCCTACCTTGCCAGAGCTGGAAAACGTGAAAAGTATACCATATAAAGACGGTGGCAAGGCATACTTAGGAACGGAATATCTGGCCCATTCATGGCAGATATGAAAGAGTACATATTAACGTTGGACACAATTGTATTTGCGTCTTCATAGCTTGAAGTGGAGGGAACATACATGTACTTGTAGCATGTACATGGAGCCGTTGGGGTCTAGATAGGGGACACAATTGACCATAAAAATTCATATTTCATCAGTACGAATCGTAAAAAAGCCCGACCGAACAAAAAAACACCTACCAATGCGATCCGGGAAAGCGCCGACCTGACGTCGGGACGCTCGCAGCCAGCCATTCACGACCCAGGAATCACGATTCGCACCGACGTCACCCCGCACGGTGAATATTTTGCGGCAGCCAAAAACTGCCGGGAAATCAGGACGACGCGAACAAGGACCACCAGTACGCGACGGACAGACGACGACGCGAACAAGGAGGACCAGTACGTGACGGACACACAGGACGACACGACCAAGGAGGACCCGTACGCGACAGGACGACTGGACAAGGAGGACCCGTACGCGACAGGACGACGCGATCAAGGAGTACCAGTACGCGACGGACAGACATGGACCCGAACCTACGAGTCATCCCTGCCCTCATAGCAGTACACCTCCTCTACAGGTTAAGACGCAGACGCCGCAGAAGGTCAGAATAACTAAGGGAGGGGGGAAAGTGGGGTGGGGTGGGGGTGGCACGACCAGGGCAGGCCACAAAACAACCACATAAGTCACACACCACACATGGCCTGGACATACCTGACTCCCATGCCCTGGTCACCACGAGGGGGTGGGGGCTTATCCTGATAAGCCAGCGACCGCCACAACGGAAGTCCGTCACCACGCGAACCGGCAACACAACCAGACAGGTACGTCCCGTACCCACGCCTGAAGAGCGTGGGTACGAGTCGTACCACGCCCACACACACGTCACCCCAACAATGGCGGGACGGATCATGCCCACGTGGCAAAGGCCTGGGTACGGCCCGCACAAGCATCACATAGCGTGGGGACGGATATGTACGGACCCTACCCCCACCCCGTATGCATGGAGCGTACCCTCACCCCAAGAGTGTAAGTACGACCCGTACCCCCACCCGCGTATGCAAGGAGCGCACCCCCCACCCCAACAGTGTAAGTACGACCCGTACCCCCACCCGCGTATGCAAGGAGCGTACCCCCCACCCCAACAGTGTAAGTACGACCCGTACCCCCACCCGCGTATGCAAGGAGCGTACCCCCACCCCAACAGTGTAAGTACGACCCGTACCCTCACCCGCGTATGCAAGGAGCGTACCCCCACCCCAACAGTGTAGGTACGACCCGTACCCCCACCCGCGGACTCACGGACCGTACCCCCACCCCAACAGTGTAAGTACGACCCGTACCCTCACCCGCGTATGCAAGGAGCGTACCCCCCACCCCAACAGTGCAAGTACGACCCGTACCCCCACCCGCGTATGCAAGGAGCGTACCCCCCACCCCAACAGTGTAAGTACGACCCGTACCCCCACCCGCGTATGCAAGGAGCGTACCCCCCACCCCAACAGTGTAAGTATGACCCGTACCCCCACCCGCGTATGCAAGGAGCGTACCCCCCACCCCAACAGTGTAAGTACGACCCGTACCCCCACCCGCGTATGCAAGGAGCGTACCCCCCACCCCAACAGTGTAAGTGCGACCCGTACCCCCAACCGCGGACTCACGGACCGTACCCCCACCACACCAGTGTAACTAGACCCGTACCCTCACCTCGAATGCATGGAGCGCACCCACACCGTGTATGTTCCAAGCGTACATATCCAGAAATAGGAGGTGTGTGTGCAGAGTCCTCCCAGCAGTGCCCAGAGACAGGAGGGGTGGGGGCCTATCACTCACAGCAGTGCCCTGAGACAGGAGGGGTGGGGGCCCATCACTAACAGCAGTGCCCTGAGACAGGAGGGGTGGGTGCAGAGCCCTCCCAGCAGTGCCCTGAGACAGGAGGGGTGTGTGCAGAGTCCTCCCAGCAGTGCCCAGAGACAGGAGGGGTGGGTGCAGAGTCCTCCCAGCAGTGCCCTGAGACAGGAGGGGTGGGTGCAGAGTCCTCCCAGCAGTGCCCTGAGACAGGAGGGGTGGGTGCAGAGTCCTCCCAGCAGTGCCCTGAGACAGGAGGGGTGGGTGCAGAGTCCTCCCAGCAGTGTCCTGAGACAGGAGGGGTGGGTGCAGAGCCCTCCCAGCAGTGCCCTGAGACAGGAGGTGTGTGTGCAGAGTCCACCCAGCAGTGCCCTGAGACAGGAGGGGTGGGTGTGGAGTCCTCCCAGCAGTGCCCTGAGACAGGAGGTGTGGGGCCCTATCACTCACAGCAGTGCCCTGAGACAGGAGGGGTGGGGGCCTATCACTCACAGCAGTGCCCTGAGACAGGAGGGGTGGGGCCCTATCACTCACAGCAGTGCCCTGAGACAGGAGGGGTGGGTGCAGAGCCCTCCCAGCAGTGCCCTGAGACAGGAGGGGTGGGTGCAGAGTCCTCCCCAGCAGTGCCCAGAGACAGGAGGGGTGTAACACATGTGTGTGAGGCCGGAATTACCCACATCCATACTGCCTACAAGGGAACATGTCCCCATGAACTCATGTCAACAGACTCCACACACAAGTACAGTGATCACCAAGGATGCCACGATTGTTGCAGGTGGAGACATGGCCATGCATGCATGGCCAAAGTAGAAGGGCTCCGTCACACACACAGCCCATGTAGACACTGCTCTGCGCTAAACATTGGGAACACCCTGCAGGGAAGAAATCTGGGTACACAGAGGAAGGAATACACCCTGGGACAATTGCACCATGCAGTAACTGCTGACATGACCTAAGGAAGTTAGCCAACACCTTGTGATGGCACACAGATCCCAGGGTCCCCCCAATGAGCAGAACACTACTACAAATCCCACACACCCAAAGCCTTAAACACCACCCAAAACCATGTAGCAGCCCCACCAACACCAATACCACCATAGCAGTAGTGTGATAATGAAAACAAAATTAAGCTTTATTCAGCATGAGCACAATGTCCGTGGATCGCAGGCAGTTCAATTTTAACAAAGCCCATAGGGCAGTCAATGATTCCCAGCTGGATGGGGGACACAGTGGGATGTGTGTCCCCTACCTTGCCTGCACAGTCAAATGGCATCGTCTTCCATACTGGTGAGGGCATCAGGGGGGGGGGAAGCAACAGGCACCGCAGGGACATCAGGGCAAAGGGGCGGCGTTGTGGGTGCAGGGATGGAGGACTCAACCACAGGGGGTGTGTCATGGCCAAAGGCGGAGGCCAGGATGGCACTACACACCTTAGCAAGGTCCTCCAGGGACTCCCCTGCACCCGAAGTGACCTCAGGCCCCAAGGAGGGGGGGGGGGTCAGAGGGATGGGTTGTAGCGCCACCGGGGGAGGGTGGAGACAGGGGGGGAGACTCAACCACCCTGACCGAGGACTTCCTTGACCGCTTGCGTGGTGGTGGAACTGTGGGGCTCAGGGACAGAGCGGCCATGAAGGAGTCCTTGGGGGAGATGTGGCCAGGAGAGCTGAGGGGAGGGGATTTGGAGGGAGTGGATTGTGTGGAATGCGGACTCCCACTCTGGCTGCGTGTCACACGTTTGCCCCCCGACCCAGTGGGTGTGCCTACCTCACCCTGTGTGTGCGTGTCAGGAGGAGTGCGGTGGACCTTCCCTGCTGGTGTGGTGCCTGTGTCTGTTGTGGTGGGTGCATGCCGACGTCTGGGTGTACGTGGGACAGGCATGGAAGTGGGAAGTGTGGATGGGGCAGGGGTAGGTGGGGGGAGGTCGCGCTGCAGGAGACCCACTGCTGCAGTCAGTGTGGAGTCTATGGACCTCAGCAAGTTGCGTTGGTCAGCCTGCGAAGAATGAATGCCCTCCAAGAATGCCTCGATGTTGGTGAGGGTTTTCCCGTGGGCATGGAGGACATTAAGGATCGCAGCCTGACCAACCTGCAGTTGCCGCTGGATGTCCACAGACTCAGCATTGGCGGCAGCAGTGGAGACAGGGGCAGGGGGTGCGGTGCCTGGCCGGAAGGAGACATGCGGTGACCGGGCACGCTGGGAAGGGACACGAGCAAGTGGGAGGCGGCTGATGGGAACTGAGGGGGCGGTGCAAGGTGTTGTTCCGCTGTCAGCTGCTGGTGCAGCCACCGCCCACTCGGAGAACTCCTCCTCGGACCTGTCAGCTTCGTATTCTGACGTGCCAGTCGACAGGTCCTCGGCAGCACTATCCTCCACCTCTGTCCCACTCGATGTACCAGCCCCGATGTCACGGCTGGCACTGGTGCTCGGTCCCTCCGCCTTGCCTGTGTCCATGTCTCCCTCTGTGTCCCCCGACGATGCTGTGGGCAGGGTGGAGAGACAGAAATTAATCAGACAGCTGTACACATCAGTCACATGAGTCCAATCGACATAGGTAACATTGCATAGCCTGAAAAGGAAGATCCATAACATCTTCAAAACAAGGTACTGATGTAGGGCATGAAACACACAGTTGGTTGAGCCACCATGCCACTGAAATACCATGGAGAGTATGAGACAATAGCTAAAGACAGGAAACGGAGTCTGACATAGCACCCAGGCCCTGGGGACAATCCAGCACTGCATCTGCACCACACAGCGTTGGCGAAAATACCGATGACCAGGGACCATATCCATGAACTTGAGACACATGCTGCATAGGTAATGCTGCAAACATGCCCAACATGACTCGGTCACTGCACCTTGCGTGTGTGTCCAGAAACATCACACACTGCCCAGACCCAGCAAGTAGAAATCCGGATTTGACACATAGGCATTGCCCGCCCCAACAAACCCCTACACGAGGCACATTGTTGAGACACAGGTGGCACCAACATCTCATAGTCTGGGTGATAAACACAGGGGCAGGCAAAAAGCAAGATTGGACGCCAAACAGCCAAGGTGCGCCTGTACAAATAATGAGGTACCAGTGCCCATCCTCAGATGAGTATAACAAGACACACAGGCACTGGCAACTGTGAGTATGAAGAAGGACAATCAGGTCAGGCTGCACAGTGGACACCTGTACATAATAGCACGTCAATATACATGGTGACAGGGGACAATGGCACAGAGCACAAGCTACGCTGTAGACAGTGAGAGTGTCCACGTTTATGATGACACATACAACACTGAGGAAAAGGTGCCCCAGGGGACAGTAGTGGGCACGCAACTACATGCTACTGAATGGTAATGACTGCAACACACGTCACCATCCCTGCACTATGCGTATCGCACACTCATGCACATCATGTCACAGGCCACTACATAGGACATGCGCGCTGTAAGGCATGACACATGAGAGACCAACTCCCATGTCTGGAGTCAGCATCAGTGCCAACTGACATGGAACCCACATGCAGTGAACTTGACAGTGCACAGGCAAGGTCCCACAACCTGTTACACACCACCCCCAGACATGATGCTACAGTCATTGTTCTCGTGGACAAAGCGCCAGCCTACATTACCTTGTGAAGGAGTGACTACACACAGACCAGGGAACACATTGCAAGGAGGGGAAGGGTGGCAGGGGCGCAGCGCTATACTGGGGCAAACAGAATCTGCACAGCACCTTTAAACCCTGCCAGTGAATTCATGCTACTGTGCCCTTACAAATGCCGGTGACACACAACAAACACACATGTACCTACCCCCTTCCGGCTGCTGCTTCGCCTGTAGGCGCCTCTCCAGGTCTGGAAAGACCACCGGCAGCACACGCCTGTGGAGGTGGTTCAGACGGCGGCGGCCGCGGTTCTTGTGGCTCTCAGGTGAGTCCCCCAGCAGGAGCCGTGCAATCCTCCGCGTCCAGCACCGGATATCCTGCCAGCGTTTCCTCACCTGGGACAGGCTCCGCCTCCGACCATCCACACCCCTCACGGCACTGACGGCGGTCAGCCAGATCTGCTCCTTGGCAGTGGCGCCTACCTGTGAGGAAGAACAAGTGACACCACATCAATACACCAGCCACATGTCACAGAGAGACATATGAGTACAAATTAGCTGGATACAACAAGGCATGTCATGCAGTCAACGCATTGCACCTTTGTCATAGGGACATCATGCCCTGGTGAGGGAAAAAGCAGTACGTGCCATAGTGGGTACACAGGTGGAATGATGGCAATGTCACAATCAATGATCAAGGCTCACACTGTGCATCACACCCACCCCTCCTGTCTCAGGGCACTGCTGTTAGTGATAGGCCCCCACCCCTCCTGTCTCAGGGCACTGCTGTGAGTGATAGGCCCCCACCCCTCCTGTCTCAGAGCACTGCTGTGAGTGATAGGCCCCCACCCCTCCTGTCTCAGGGCACTGCTGTGAGTGATAGGCCCCCACCCCTCCTGTCTCAGGGCACTGCTGTGAGTGATAGGGACCCACCCCTCCTGTCTCAGGGCACTGCTGGGAGACATCAGGCACCCCCCCCTGGTACCCCCCCGACAGTACATGGCATGTGTGTCACACCAGGACACAATGCCTGAAGTCACAGTCACAACATAGGGAGAGTCTGTGGCAGTGGCCTATGCACTCACCTGATACCCTGGTCGGCCATACAGCATGGAGTACTGTGGGAGGATCACATCCAGCAGAGCCATGTTCTCCTCCAGGGTGAATGGCTGTGTCCTCTCCACAGCCCTTGACATGGTTCCAGGGAATCAGTTGCAGCAGCTGGGTCGACGAATGCAAAGATGTGCAGGCAAGTACTCCCTCATGGGACCTGGCTGCCTTATATGTGCCCTTCTGCCCAGTCTCATGCACAGGAGTACAGAGTGATTGGTCACTCACATTTGCATCCTATGTTTCCACCAATCCCTTCAAACCTAGCAGTCTGTGGGTTCTCTATCGGTTTCATTCTCCTGCATGATGTCAGCCCCACAAACACATTGCAACAAAGTAGAAGAATTCCATCTGACTTCTGCTGTGCACCTTCCAGAACAAATTCGAAATTTGAACGTGGTCTCCATGACAACCAGCATGCATGTAGGCCTTAATACTTGTCCCCTATGTAATTTGGAGCATCACACACAGGTACGGTGCGTTTCGGGGCCCTAGGGCACCCCAAATGCATGGCAACGGCCCCTACGTTCACAATCACTATGGGTCTGCACGCGTATGCGTACTCGTAGTGGTACGGCCCGTACACTCGCATGTACGCTCACTATCACTACGAGTACGCATACGCGTGCAGACCCATAGTGATAGTGAGCGTAGATGCGTGTGTACGGTCCGTACCACTACGGGTACGCATACGCGTGCAGACCCATAGTGATAGTGAGCGTAGATGCGTGTGTACGGTCCGTACCACTACGGGTACGCATACGCGTGCAGACCCATAGTGATAGTGAGCGTACAGGCATATGTACGGTCCGTACCACTACGGGTACGCATACGCGTGCAGACCCATAGTGATAGTGAGCGTACAGGCATATGTACGGTCCGTACCACTACGGGTACGCATACGCGTGCAGACCCATAGTGATAGGGCCGTACACACGCATCTACGCTCACTATCACTATGGGTCTGCACGCGTATGCGTACCCGTAGTGGTACGGACCGTACAAATGCCTGTACGCTCGCCATCACGATGGGTACACATACGGCAGCACTCCCACAGTGATTTGGGAACATACACAGGCCCTCTTAGCAGCAGTACGGCGGTTTTTACACATCACAGTGGTGATAGGCGACACACAGGTAGGAATAGGGTGGACATACTTGTCCATGGATGGACATACTTGTCCATGGATGGACATACTTGTCCAGGAATGGACATCAAGGCATCGTCTGTGCATTACTACATGTGTGGGGCACGGGTGTGACAGGCTGTGATGTGGAACATGACTCCTGAGTGGAGAAGGCACCAGATGTATGATGAGATGTGTATAGGTGTACTGTGTGACGGTGCAATGTGTGCCAGGCATGCCCTTGACTCCTTTGACATGTGTGCATGTCGTACTGCGCACTTGGGGTGAGCGTCACTGGCATTGCATGGACACCAACACACGGAAGTGTCCCATGATGCCCGGTACAGGGGTCATGACACATGACTTGTCACTACCCACAGTGCACAATGTGACTATGTCATTTATGTGTCCGGGATTTTCATCAGGTTGATGTTGTAGCACCCTCAAAAGCTGCAGCCGTTGCAGCAACCAACATGTGTCTGTGTGTAGATTGTCATTGCACACTGTTCCGCACCCCATGCCACATGTGTTATCGGATGTGAGGTGCACATGTATGCATGGGACACGGAGTAGCGTGACAAGGCCATGTCAGCATCCTCACAAGGAATGTGTGGTGAGTCATGACATGTGCTCCTTCATGGCAAGGTGTGTGGGCTGGACTAGTGTTATGTCATGTGACCTGTGGCTCCAGTGTTCCGCTACCAGTCTCTGCAATCGGCATCCTACTGCTGCTGATGTGTGGGCGTATGTCACTCCTGTCTTGCGTCTGGCTGTTCAATTGCACTGGGACACAGCTATTCCCATGGCGTGGCATGGGGAGGTTCTCAATCTCCGTGTGTAGCTGGGTCTTGGTAGGAGGGTCACCTGGCAGCCATGCGTGTCCTGGGCATGTAGCACATACCTGACTCCCTATGTGGCATGTGTGTTTTGCCAGATTTACATGTGCTCAGTAGACATGAGTTGTTGTCGTAGTGCACTCACTCTTCCTTGTCACTTCCAAATTACTGCAGAGCGCCGCCTCTTGCCCGAATAATTCCAGACTTGGCTGCCATGCAGGAGAATGACAGGATCCGGCTCTACCGCTTCACCCAACCGTTGATTCTGGAGCTGACGGCGAGACTGGCACCACACCTGCAACCGCAGCACAGGTATCCTACGGCACTGACACCACAGCTGAAGGTAATGGCTGCCCTACATTTTCTTGCCACGGGTACCTTCCAAAATACCGTAGCTCATGTTGGTGGCATGTCCCAGAGCATGTTCAGTGGTGTGCTGCATGATTTCTTGGAGGCCATGTTGATTCACCTGGATGACTTCATAAAGTTCCCAACCCCTGAACAGATGACTGAGGTCAAGCGTGGATTCTATGCCCTGGGAGGGATGCCCCATGTCATTGGGTCCATAGATGGGACACATGTAGGTTTGGTACCACCACATGCACGGGCGGTGGCGTACCGCAATCGGAAGCACTACCACTCCATCAATGCCCTTGTGGTGTGTCTGTCCAACATGGTGATTTCACATGTCTGTGCTCGTTTCCCAGGATCAGCACACGATGCCTACATCATGAGGCGTAGCGGGATGCCTGATATGATGATGCAGCTGCGCAACAAACGGGCATGTGTTGTTGGTGGGTACAGTCTGTCTGTCCTGTATTCTGTATAGCCGACCAGCACGACCGCTTCGCCAGTTCTAACGATATCCATGTGCATTCCATGTAGGGGACGCTGGCTATCCCAACATGCCTTGGCTGCTCACACCTCTCCGCAACCCCATCACGCCGGCCCAGCTCCGCTACAACACCGCCCATGGCCGGACAAGGCGAGTGATAGAGAGGACGTTTGGCATGCTGAAGAGCCAATTCCGGTGCCTCCACAAGACCGGCGGCGCACTCCCATATGCCCCGGGCGAAGGTTTGCAAGATCTTCATGGTCTGCTGCATGCTGCACAACATGGCAGTTGAAAGAGCTGTGCCACTCATCCTGAATCAACATGACGAGGACCATCCACCCGTGGAGGACGAAGGGCTTGGCAATGGGGCTAGTGATATGGAGGATGTGGAGCCGCAAGAGGACATCCGGACTCGGCTCATACGCGACTTCTTTGCTTAGTGGTGAGTACCAGTGTCTGAGTGTGCACGCCTTGGTCCCCGTGTGGCATGTGTTGTGATGTGTGTCTCCACCTGCATGTATGGCACGTGAGTCAGAGGTGTGTGTGGGTGTGTCACTGGAGTGATGGTGGCAGTGATGGTAGTATTTCCCCAGTCATAATTGTGACCTAGCATGTTGTCATCCATACATGTGTCGAGTAAATGCACATGCAAGTGGCTGTGCTTTTTGTGGCTGACTTCTTGTGTGTCTCTCTTCCCCAGGTACCTGCGCATGCCATCTGCTGGTTGCATTGTTGTGGCACTGCTATTCCTCATGGACATTGCATCGTGGGCTGACTCAGCGTTACAGGCACGGACACGTTTGGAAGTCTCCATGGGGTAAGGGATGCATCTGGGGTGTATTGGGTGTGGCAGTTGTTCACGATGTGTGCACACTGCCCCTGTCGGGGTTTGGTTCATCTGCAGACATGTCGCATCCCCATGGGACACGACATGCAGCTGGGTACACCTGAATAGATGGTCTGCCTGGTTGACAGTCATCAGTGATGGGATAGTGGATTGTGATGATGGCATCAATGTGTGTGACACTGCCCTCGGACACATACGGTTAGCATTGGCTTGACATGGTGTGGGACTTCCACATCAGCAGATCTATGGTGTATGGCAGGCTCTCCGTGTGCAGCTGTGGGTATTTAGCTGTTAGCCGATGCTTGTGTGCCAGTACCATGGCTATCACGCATTTGTGCTGCAGAAGGGGGGTGCCAGTGTTGGACCCACATGTCACTCCACATGATGTGTTCATCTGTACTTCGAGTTGGCTCTGCAAACCCGAATACATGACTAATAAAGGTGTCCATATGCCTCCAAGGTGCCTCTTCTCAGTCAATGCTGGTGTGTTGGCACGGTGCATCCTGCATGTCTGGCATGGTATTCCCTGATTGTGGCTATGTGTCAATGTGTCGAGTGGCAAGATGCACGCTGTGTGTGTGGCCTGAGACTGTGTATTGGGCATGATGTCCATGACTGCGTGGGTATTGTGACATGTGCCATCCCCATGCATCCAACGTTGGCCAGGCCCCCATTCTCTGCATCCACCGGACTCAAGCTTGCAGGACATGGTTCTGCCACCTGTCTAGACATACCTGGGTGCCCCCCAGGACACTGGACTGGATCCCTGACCTGTGCGCATGACTGTTGGTGTACTCAATGTGTGTGTCAGCACGGTTGTTCGGCCACCCCCTCAGCTGGTTGTGCCCATCACGGGTGTGTATGGTGCTCCATGTCTGTCTTGCCTAATAAACTGTGACCCATGTGTCCTGTGCCAGACTCAGGCCCCAGGGTGTGGATGGTTGTAGAGAAAAGATGACTCAGGCATGTTTAGACTTTACAACACACATGTTAGGTAATAATGCGACCAGCAGGCATCTACTCTTAATAGTGTGATTTATTATTGGGGGGGGGGGGACAAAGTGAGGGGCTTTCCGGGATTAGGGAATCCAAAGTTCAGTAGGGGAGTTGGTGTCCTTGCCATTGGAAATCCTCAGAGTCCATGCCACAGTCTTTGTCAACATTGGTCAGCCAGTGACCAGCAGGGCCATGTGGCAGAGAATGTCTCTTCATGCTGTGATGCTGTTGCTCCAGTGGGCCAGGTGCCAGGCCAGGTGTCCTGGGAGATGGTGATGTAGCGCCGACCCTCACGGTCCTTTCCGTGGACGACCCGGCCTCCTGCGGGGAACCTCAGCAGCAGCCCGTGACGACGTCTGGGATGCTCCGTCGGATGTTTCCTCCTCCTCCTCCTGGACCCTCCCTGTGGGTGGTGATGTTCTCCGCCTTCTGGCACAGGGAGGGTCGGCCATGATGTCGGCCATCCGACGGAGTGTAGCGTGAATCCCCTCGAATGCCGTCACTTGCTCAGCCTGTCTGTCCTCCATCCTCCGTTGGTGTTCCAGTAGACAGGCATGTTGCTGGGCCTGCTGTGCCTTGATCCCCTCGAGGACGGACACAACCTGGGCCATGCCCGTGGTGTCCTCCCGGTATGTGTCCAGGATGTTACGGACATGGGACAATGCCGGATCCCCAGCCAACTGGTCAGGCTCGCGCCTCCGCCGTCCTCCACTCCCACCAACCCTGCCCACTTGCGCCTGCCCTTGTGGGCACATGGGGTCTCCGGGACCCCTGAGGGGTGGCATTGGCGTTGTCGCCTGCCTCCTCCTGGGTGCCCGGGACACCGTGTCCCTCCTGGCGAGCCTGGCTGCATTGTGGTGTTGGGGCAGGGATCCTGGGTGTCTCCTGGGATGTGGCAGGAGTGGGGGTGGTGGTTGGCACAGTTGTACCTGACGCAGGTGCTGCAGGTGGTTGGACACCAGAGGGCCCAGGTCGGTCGGGGTCGTCCGCAGAGTGGTGAGAGTGGTCGCTGCCGGTGGGATCGGGCTCCTGCAGATCCGGGTCCTGTGAGTGTTCCCCCCCAGTGTCGGGGGGTGCACCACGACGTTGACCTGTGTGTGAGAGAGACAATGTTAATTTTGGTCCATGCAACATCCATGTTTCATCATTTTCAAAGTTGACACATTTCCTCTTGGAATTAGGATCTGTCTTGCATTCCACTCACAGTGCACTTGTGCATGGGTGTGTCCCTTGGCCACCACTTTGGCCCCTTTAACTATGTGTGGCACAGTCTTACTTGCTGCGTCAAGTGTGACTGCAGTCAGCGGTGGAGTGTGCAGGTGTGGCGAGCCATGCATTTGCGCCTTCCTTGTAGCACTGTACATGTGCACATGGAGTGGATCCACACACTTATATGATCCAGGTAGCTGTCCTTGTGCTCGTGTACAGGTTGTGACATGGCCCTGCGTTTTGGCATGGTGAAGAGGGGGGGTTCTGGCACTGGCCACCCTTGTCTACATGCACGCAGTCTACCTGCTGACGAGCAGCCATTCACACACGCCACACGGCTGATTTGCTCTCCCTGTGTCTCGCTCCATCTCTGTCCCCCTCTCCCTCCATTTCTGTCCCCCTCTCCCTCCCTCTCTGTCCCCCTCTCCCTCCCTCTGTGTCCCCCTCTCCCTCCCTCCGTGTGTCAGCCTCCTCCCTCTGTCCGTCTCCCTCCATCTCTGTCCCCCTCTCCCTCCATCTCTGTCCCCCTCTCCCTCCCTCTCAGTCCCCCTCTCCCTCCCTCTCTGTCCCCCTCTCCCTCCCTCTGTGTCCCCCTCTCCCTCCCTCCGTGTGTCAGCCTCCTCCCTCTGTCCGTCTCCCTCCATCTCTGTCCCCCTCTCCCTCCATCTCTGTCCCCCTCTCCCTCCCTCTCAGTCCCCCTCTCCCTCCCTCTGTGTCCCCCTCTCCCTCCCTCCGTGTGTCACCCTCTGTCACCTCGGCCCAGCTTCCTGGGCACACACTGTTAGCAGATCTTTGAGTGGCCCTTGGCTTGTTGATGTGAGTTTGTTTCTGATCTCCAGGCACCCATTTGGTGTGATGTGTGTCTGTGCGCTGCTGCTGTGGTGGTGTGTGCTGCCACTCTTTCACAATGTTGGCTGTTCATTAGCTGCCGTCATGTGCAAACCAGTGCCTTCACCCCCATGTGTTGATGCAAGGCGTCCGGCATTTGCTGGCAAGTCATTCCTGTGTTGGGACACACTGTTTGTCTGGCTGTGACCTAGGCCATATGGGCAGAGGGCATTGTTGTCTGCTTTGGAGTCGCACTATGTGATTTTTGGTGCCCAGCCTCCCGCCATCCGGGTTACCGTGTCATGTGTTGTTCTCTTCTGTGGCCTGTGACTTGACATTGTCCAGCTGGGTGCATGGGGCATGGTGGCAGCAGTGGCATGTGCCTGCTCATGGGGTGTGGTTGAGTCATGCGATGGCTTGTGGTGGTTGCGTGCCTGTTATTGATTTTGGTTGTGGTTGCAGTTCCCCCCATGTGAGGTGCGTTGTTTGTGTACTCACCCGGGTCTCGGAGTCCTTCTAATCCTTCGACTGCCTCCACCGGCAGTATGGCCATCACCCTCTCCTCCCAGGGATGGTACTGTACGGGTCTGCGGGAGGGCCCTCCTCCGGTGGCGTTGGCCTGGTCGTGTTCCTCCTGCCTCTTGGCTCTGACCCTCCTCCGCAGATCGTACCACCTGTTCTGGCATTCCTGCTTGGTCCTCCTGGTGTCCGCAACAGCATTCACAGCATCGACGATGGTCTGCCACATGGCTGTTTTGGCTGCCAGGCTGGTGCTTCTGACCAATGTTCCAAAGATCTGTGGCTCGACTCTGAGGATTTGATCAACAAGGACCTCCAACTCTCGGTGACTGAACTTTGGATTCTTGGTAGTGGGCATGGGGAGGGGTGTGGGTGGGGATGGTGTGGGTGTGGGGGGTGTGTGGATGTTGGGGGTGTGTGGATGGTTGTGTGTGTGTGAATGTGATGAGAGGGTGTTTGTGAGGGTGGTCGTGTGAAGGTGTGCAAGTGTAAGGTGTGGTGTAGCTTGTAGTCTGGTTCTGTGGTGTCTGGCAGCAGTGAGTCTGTTGCAAAGGCACATGGTTTGTGTGTGTGGGCCCTTTTTATTGGTCCATGGGTGGGTGTGGCAGTGTTTGAATTTTGGGTGGGTGTGTTATAAGGAGTGGTGGTGTATTGGGCCTCTGTTTGTTTTTGGCAGTTGCAGGTCAGTGATTGTGTTATTTTAGTGGTTGTTGGCCATGTTTAGTGGCTTTGTGCCTTTCGAATGGTGTATTCTTGTGTTGTTTTGTTTTGTCCTGGTTGTGTACGTGCGTTTTGAGCGTGTGTACGGTGTGTACATGGGCCATTTGGTTGTACGGTTATGTCCTTGTGTGTGGCTTTGTACGACTCGTACATGCGGTTGTGATGTTGGGGCATGGGGTGCGCTCCGTACTTAGGAGGTTGTGTTGGGGGTGCGCCAGGAACTACTGGGGTGTACATAGACGGTGGTACGACACGTACAGGGGTGGGGGGGGTACATGGACGGTGGTACGACACGTACAGGGGTGGGGGTACGACTCGAACGTACAGGGGTGTACATTGACGGTGGTACGACACGTACAGGGGTGGGGGGGGTACATGGACGGTGGTGTGACACGTACGGGGGTGGGGGTACGACTCGAACGTACAGGGGTGTACATTGACAGTGGTACGACACGAAGAGGGGTGGGGGGGGTACATGGACGGTGGTACGACACGTACAGGGGTGGGGGTATGACTCGAACGTACAGGGGTGTACATTGACGGTGGTACGACACGTACAGGGGTGGGGGGGTGTACATTGACGGTGGTACGACACGTACTGGGGTGTTGGTACACGGGGGGTATGACACGTACTGGGGTGGGGGTGGGGCTCGAACGTACTGGGGTGTACATAGACGGTGGTACGACACGTACTGGGGTGGGGGTACGACTGGAACGTACTGGGGTGTAGGTACACGGGGGGTATGACACGTACTGGGGTGGGGGGTGTACATTGACGGTGGTACGACACGTACTGGGGTGGGGGTACGACTGGAACGTACTGGGGTGTAGGTACACGGGGGTATGACACGTACTGGGGTGGGGGTGGGGCTCGAACATACTGGGGTGTACATAGACGGTGGTACGACACGTACTGGGGTGGGGGTATGACTGGAACGTACTGGGGTGTACATTGACGGTGGTACGACACGTACTGGGGTGGGGGTACGACTGGAACGTACTGGGGTGTAGGTACACGGGGGTATGACACGTACTGGGGTGGGGGTGGGGCTCGAACGTACTGGGGTGTACATAGACGGTGGTACGACACGTACTGGGGTGGAGGTGGGGCTCGAACGTACTGGGGTGTACATAGACGGTGGTACGACACGTACAGGGGTGGGGGGGTGTACATTGACGGTGGTACGACACGTACTGGGGTGGGGGTACGACTGGAACGTACTGGGGTGTAGGTACACGGGGGTATGACACGTACTGGGGTGGGGGTACGACTGGAACGTACTGGGGTGTACATAGACGGTGGTACGACACGTACTGGGGTGGGGGTACGACTGGAACGTACTGGGGTGTACATTGACGGTGGTACGACACGTACTGGGGTGGGGGTACGACTGGAACGTACTGGGGTGTAGGTACACGGGGGTATGACACGTACTGGGGTGGGGGTGGGGCTCGAACGTACTGGGGTGTACATAGACGGTGGTATGACACGTACTGGGGTGGGGGTACGACTTGAACGTACTGGGGTGTACCTAGACGGGTGGGGGTATACATACACGGGGGGTACATGTCGGACGTACGGGGGCTGGGGGGAGTGTTGGGCGCGTATGCGGGCACATGTCTCCATGGTTGCTATTGGAGTTCGGTGCGGACGGTGTTTTTTCCATACGGTTGTATGCTCGGATGCACGGGATGGATCGTGATTCCTCGGTCGGACTTGGCTTTTCACATTTGTAAGGTGAATCGTCCGAGGACGTGTCGGACACATTTTCCAACCCGCGGACGTGTGGGGAATGATTCCCAGTGCGGTTCGTATGGACTTTTTACCATGCGAATCGTGATTGCCAGTTCGTACGGCACTTGTACGATTCGTACGGTAAAAAGACCCGATACGAGTCGTACGGGGACTTTTTTACCGGATCGTGATCGGCACCTAAGAATCCACAAACCTCAGCACACCTTATCATAGCTCTCAATAGATTCACAGGAATGCATTTATTAAACCCAAACTGCCTCCCTGTGATTGGTCCATACACATGTCACTAGACAGAGGTGCCGATCACGATCCGGCAAAAACCGGGTACGAACCGTCGGACGGAGCATATTCTCCGTCCGACGCGTACCCGGTCGTCAAAATATACAAACATGGAATTACGATTCGCACGGGTACACCATTACCGTACGAATCGTAAAAAAGACCGACCGAACAAAAAACACCTACCAATGCGATCCGGGAAAGCGCCGACCTGACGTCGGGACGCACGCAGCCAGCCATTCACGACCCAGGAATCACGATTCGCACCGACGTCACCCCGCACGGTGAATATTTTGCGGCAGCCAAAAACTGCCGGGAAATCAGGACGACGCGAACAAGGACCACCAGTACGCGACGGACAGACGGCGACGCGAACAAGGAGGACCAGTACGTGACGGACACACAGGACGACGCCACCCAGGAGGACCCGTACGCGACAGGACGACGCGATCAAGGAGGACCCGTACGCGACAGGACGACGCGAGCAAGGAGTACCAGTACGCGACGGACAGACATGGACCCGAACCTACGAGTCATCCCTGCCCTCATAGCAGTACACCTCCTCTACAGGTTACGACGCAGACGCCGCAGAAGGTCAGAATAACTAAGGGAGGGGGGAAAGTGGGGTGGGGTGGGGGTGGCACGACCAGGGCAGGCCACAAAACAACCACATGAGTGACACACTACACATGTCCTGGACATACCTGACTCCCATGCCCTGGTCACCACGAGGGGGTGGGGGCGTGTCCTGATAATCCAGCGACCGCCACAACGGAAGTCCGTCACCACGCGAACCGGCAACACAACCAGACAGGTACGTCCCGTACCCACGCCTGAAGTGCGTGGGTACGAGTCGGACCACGCCCACACACGTCACCCCAACAATGGCGGGACGGATCGCACCCACGTGGCAAAGGCCTGGGTACGGGCCGCACAAACATCACATAGCGTGGGGACGGATATGTACGGACCCTACCCCCACCCCGTATGCAAGGAGCGTACCCCCCTGCCCAACAGTGTAAGTACGACCCGTACCCACACCCGCGGACGTACGGAGCGTACCCCCAGCCCAACAGTGTAAGTACGACCCGTACCCCCACCCGCGAATGCAAGGAGCGTACCCCCCTGCCCAACAGTGTAAGTACGACCCGTACCCCCACCCGCGTATGCATGGAGCGTACCCCCCATGCCAACAGTGTAAGTACGACTCGAACCCCCACCCACGAATGCAAGGAGCGTACCCCCCTGCCCAACAGTGTAAGTACGACCCGTACCCACACCCGCGGACGTACGGAGCGTACCCCCAGCCCAACAGTGTAAGTACGACCCGTACCCCCACCCGCGAATGCAAGGAGCGGACCCCCCTGCCCAACAGTGTAAGTACGACCCGTACCCACACCCGCGGACGTACGGAGCGTACCCCCAGCCCAACAGTGTAAGTACGACCCGTACCCCCACCCGCGGACGTACGGAGCGTACCCCCAGCCCAACAGTGTAAGTACGACCCGTACCCCCACCCGCGGACGTACGGAGCGTACCCCCAGCCCAACAGTGTAAGTACGACCCGTACCCCCACCCGCGTATGCATGGAGCGTACCCCCCATGCCAACAGTGTAAGTACGACTCGAACCCCCACCCACGAATGCAAGGAGCGTACCCCCCTGCCCAACAGTGTAAGTACGACCCGTACCCACACCCGCGGACGTACGGAGCGTACCCCCAGCCCAACAGTGTAAGTACGACCCGTACCCCCACCCGCGGACGTACGGAGCGTACCCCCAGCCCAACAGTGTAAGTACGACCCGTACCCCCACCCGCGAATGCAAGGAGCGTACCCCCCTGCCCAACAGTGTAAGTACGACCCGTACCCCCACCCGCGAATGCAAGGAGCGTACCCCCCTGCCCAACAGTGTAAGTACGACCCGTACCACCACCCGCGTATGCATGGAGCGTACCCCCCATGCCAACAGTGTAAGTACGACTCGAACCCCCACCCACGAATGCAAGGAGCGTACCCCCCAGCCCAACAGTGTAAGTACGACCCGTACCCACACCCGCGGACGTACGGAGCGTACCCCCAGCCCAACAGTGTAAGTACGACCCGTACCCCCACCCGCGGACGTACGGAGCGTACCCCCAGCCCAACAGTGTAAGTACGACCCGTACCCCCACCCGCGAATGCAAGGAGCGTACCCCCCTGCCCAACAGTGTAAGTACGACCCGTACCCCCACCCGCGAATGCAAGGAGCGTACCCCCCTGCCCAACAGTGTAAGTACGACCCGTACCCCCACCCGCGTATGCATGGAGCGTACCCCCCATGCCAACAGTGTAAGTACGACTCGAACCCCCACCCACGAATGCAAGGAGCGTACCCCCCAGCCCAACAGTGTAAGTACGACCCGTACCCACACCCGCGAATGCAAGGAGCGTACCCCCCTGCCCAACAGTGTAAGTACGACCCGTACCCCCACCCGCGTATGCATGGAGCGTACCCCCCATGCCAACAGTGTAAGTACGACTCGAACCCCCACCCACGAATGCAAGGAGCGTACCCCCCTGCCCAACAGTGTAAGTACGACCCGTACCCACACCCGCGGACGTACGGAGCGTACCCCCACCACACCAGTGTCAGTAGACACGTACCCTCACCTCTAATGCAGTGTGCGTAACCCCACCGTGTATGTGCCAAGCGCACATATCCAGTAATCGGAGGTGTGTGTGCAGAGTCCACCCAGCAGTGCCCTGAGACAGGAGTGGTGGGTGTGGAGTCCTCCCAGCAGTGCCCTGAGACAGGAGGGGTGGGTGCCCATCACTCCCAGCAGTGCCCAGAGACAGGAGGGGTGTGTGCAGAGTCCTCCCAGCAGTGCCCTGACACAGGAGGGGTGGCTGCAGAGTCCTCCCAGCAGTGGCCTGAGACAGGAGGGGTGGGTGCCCATCACTCCCAGCAGTGCCCAGAGACAGGAGGGGTGTGTGCAGAGTCCTCCCAGCAGTGCCCAGACACAGGAGGGGTGGGTGTGGAGTCCTCCCAGCAGTGCCCTGAGACAGGAGGGGTGGGTGCAGAGACCTCCCAGCAGTGCCCTGAGACAGGAGGGGTGGGTGTGGAGTCCTCCCAGCAGTGCCCAGAGACAGGAGGGGTGTGTGCAGAGTCCTCCCAGCAGTGCCCTGACACAGGAGGGGTGGCTGCAGAGTCCTCCCAGCAGTGCCCTGAGACAGGAGGGGTGGGTGGTGAGTCCTCCCAGCAGTGCCCAGAGACAGGAGGGGTGTGTGCAGAGTCCTCCCAGCAGTGCCCTGACACAGGAGGGGTGGGTGCAGAGTCCTCCCAGCAGTGCCCTGAGACAGGAGGGGTGGGTGCAGAGTCCTCCCAGCAGTGCCCAGACACAGGAGGGGTGGGTGTGGAGTCCTCCCAGCAGTGCCCTGAGACAGGAGGGGTGGGTGCAGAGACCTCCCAGCAGTGCCCTGAGACAGGAGGGGTGGGTGTGGAGTCCTCCCAGCAGTGCCCAGAGACAGGAGGGGTGTGTGCAGAGTCCTCCCAGCAGTGCCCTGACACAGGAGGGGTGGCTGCAGAGTCCTCCCAGCAGTGCCCTGAGACAGGAGGGGTGGGTGGTGAGTCCTCCCAGCAGTGCCCAGAGACAGGAGGGGTGTGTGCAGAGTCCTCCCAGCAGTGCCCTGACACAGGAGGGGTGGGTGCAGAGTCCTCCCAGCAGTGCCCTGAGACAGGAGGGGTGGGTGCCCATCACTCCCAGCAGTGCCCAGAGACAGGAGGGGTGTGTGCAGAGTCCTCCCAGCAGTGCCCAGACACAGGAGGGGTGGGTGTGGAGTCCTCCCAGCAGTGCCCAGAGACAGGAGGGGTGTGTGCAGAGTCCTCCCAGCAGTGTCCAGACCCAGGAGGGGTGGGTGCAGAGACCTCCCAGCAGTGCCCTGAGACAGGAGGGGTGGGTGGTGAGTCCTCCCAGCAGTGCCCAGAGACAGGAGGGGTGGGTGCAGAGTCCTCCCAGCAGTGTCCAGACCCAGGAGGGGTGGGTGGTGAGTCCTCCCAGCAGTGCCCAGAGACAGGAGGGGTGTGTGCAGAGTCCTCCCAGCAGTGTCCAGACCCAGGAGGGGTGTGTGCAGAGTCCTCCCAGCAGTGTCCAGACCCAGGAGGGGTGGGTGCAGAGTCCTCCCAGCAGTGTCCACACCCAGGAGGGGTGTAACACATGTGTGTGATGCCACAATTACCCACATCCATACTGCCTACAAGGGAACATGTCCCCATGAACTCTTGTCAACTGACTCCACACACAAGTACAGTGATCACCAAGGATGCCACGATTGTTGCAGGTGGAGACATGGCCATGCATGCATGGCCAAAGTAGAAGGGCTCCGTCACACACACAGCTCATGTACACACAGCTCTGCGCTAAACATTGGGAACACCCTGCAGGGAAGAAACTGGGTACACAGAGTAAGGAATACACCCTGGGACAATTGAACCATGCAGTAACTGCTGACATGACCTAAGGAAGTTAGCCAACACCTTGTGATGGCACACAGATCCTAGGGTGGCCCCAAAGAGCAGAACACTACTACAAATCCCACACACCCAAAGCCTTAAACACCACCCAAAACAATGTAGCAGCCCCACCAACACCAATACCACCATAGCAGGAGTGTGATAATGAAAAAAAAAATAAGCTTTAATCAGCATGAGCACAATGTCCGTGGATCAACGGCAGTTCAAAGTCAACAAAGGCCATAGGGCAGTCAATTATTCCCAGCTGCATGGGGGACACAGTGGGATGTGTGTCCCCTACCTTGCCTGCACAGTCAAATGCCATCGTCTTCCATACTGGTGAGGGCATCGGGGGGGGGGAAGCAACAGGCACCGCAGGGACATCAGGGCAAAGGGGCGGCGTTGTGGGTGCAGGGATGGAGGACTCAACCACAGGGGGTGTGTCATGGCCAAAGGCGGAGGCCAGGATGGCACTACACACCTTAGCAAGGTCCTCCAGGGAGTCCCCTGCACCCGAAGTGACCTCAGGCCCCAAGGAGGGGGGGGTTCAGAGGGATGGGTTGCAGCGCCACCGGGGGAGGGTGGAGACAGGGGGGGAGACTCAACCACCCTGACCGAGGACTTCCTTGACCGCTTGCGTGGTGGCGTAACTGTGGGGCTCAGGGACAGAGCGGCCATGAAGGAGTCCTTGGGGGAGATGTGGCCAGGAGAGCTGAGGGGAGGGGATTTGGAGGGAGTGGATTGTGTGGAATGCGGACTCCCACTCTGGCTGCGTGTCACACGTTTGCCCCCCGACCCAGTGGGTGTGCCTATCTCACCCTGTGTGTGCGTGTCAGGAGGAGTGCGGTGGACCTTCCCTGCTGGTGTGGTGCCTGTGTCTGTTGTGGTGGGTGCATGCCGACGTCTGGGTGTACGTGGGACAGGCATGGAAGTGGGAAGTGTGGATGGGGCAGGGGTAGGTGGGGGGAGGTCGCGCTGCAGGAGACCCACTGCTGCAGTCAGTGTGGAGTCTAGGGACCTCAGCAAGTTGCGTTGGTCAGCCTGCAAAGAATGAATGCCCTCCAAGAATGCCTCGATGTTGGTGAGGGTTTTCCCGTGGGAATGGAGGACATTCAGGATCGCAGCCTGACCAACCTGCATTTGCCGCTGGATGTCCATAGACTCAGCATTGGCGGCAGCAGTGGAGACAGGGGCAGGGGGTGCGGTGCCTGGCAGGAAGGAGACATGCGGTGACCGGGCACGCTGGGAAGGGACACGAGCAAGTGGGAGGCGGTTGGTGGGAACTGAGGGGGCGGTGGCAGGTGTTGTTCCACTGTCAGCTGCTGGTGCAGCCTCCGCCAACCCTGAGACATCCTCCTCGGACCTGTCAGCTTCGTAGTCTGATGTGCCAGTCGACAGGTCCTCGGCCACACTATCCTCCGCCTCTGTCCCACTCGATGTGCCAGCCCCGATGTCACGGCTGCCACTGGTGCTCGGTCCCTCCGCCTGGTCCGTGTCCATGTCTCCCTCTGTGTCCCCCGACGATGCTGTGGGCAGGGTGGAGAGACAGAAATTAATCAGACACCTGTACACATCTGTCACATGAGTCCAATCTACATAGTCAACATTGCATAGCCTGAAGAGGCAGATCCCTAACATCTGCAAAACAAGGTACCGATGTAGGGCATGAAACACAGTTGGTTGAGCCACCATGCCACTGAAATACCATGGAGAGCATGAGACAATAGCTGATGACAGGAAACGGAGTCTGACATAGCACCCAGGCCCTGGGGACAATCCTGCACTGCCTCTGCACCACACAGCGTTTGTGAAAATACCTATGACCAGGGACAATATCCATGAACTTGAGACACATGCTGCATAGGTAATGCTGCAAACATGCCCAACATAACTCGGTCACTGCACCTTGCGTGTGTGTCCAGTAACATCACACACTGTCCAGACCCAGCAATTAGGAATCAGGATTTGACACATAGGCATTGCCCGCCCCAAGCAACCCCCACACGATGCTAATTGCTGAGACCCAGGTGGCACCAACATCTCATAGTCTGGGTGATAAACACAGTGGCAGGCAAAAGGCAAGATTGGACGCAAAACAGCAAAGGTGCGCCTGTACAAATAATGAGGTACCAGTGCCCATCCTCAGATGAGTATAACAAGACACACAGGCACTGGCAACTGTGAGTATGAAGAGGGACAATCAGGTCAGGCTGCACAGTGGACACCTGTACATAATAGCACGTCTATATACATGGTGACAGGGGACAATGGCACAGAGCACAACCTACGCTGTAGACAGTGAGAGTGTCCACGTTGATGATGACACAAACAACACTGAGGATAAGGTGCCCCAGGGGACAGTATTGGGCACGCAACTACATGCTACTGAATGGGAATGACTGCTACACACGTCACCATCCCTGCACTATGCGTAGCGCACACTCATGCACATCATGTCACAGGCCACTACATAGGACATGCGCGCTGTAAGGCATGACACATGAGAGACCAACTCCCATGTCTGGAGTCAGCATCAGTGCCAACTGACATGGAACCCACATGCAGTGAACTTGACAGTTCACAGGCAAGGTCCCACAACCTGTTACCCACCACCACCACCCATGATGCTACAGTCATTGTTCTCGTGGACAAAGCGCCAGCCTACATTACCTTGTGAAGGAGTGACTACACACAGACCAGGGAACACATTGCAAGGAGGGGAAGGGTGGCAGGGGCGCTGCGCTACACTTGGGCAAACTGGATGGGCACAGCACCTTTAAACCCTGCCAGTGAATTAATGCCACTGTGCCCTTACAAATGCCGGTGACACACAACAAACGCACATGTACCTACCCCCTTCCGCCTGCTGCATCGCCTGTAAGCGCCTCTCCAGGTCTGGAAAGACCACCGGCAGCACACGCCTGTGGAGGTGGGTCAGACGGCGGCGGCCGCGGTTCTTGTGGCTCTCAGGTGAGTCCCCCAGCAGGAGCCGTGCAATCCTCCGCGTCCAGCACCGGATATCCTGCCAGCGTTTCCTCACCTGGGACAGGCTCCGCCTCCGACCATCCACACGCCTCACGGCACTGACGGCGGTCAGCCAGATCTGCTCCTTGGCAGAGGCGCCTACCTGTGAGGAAGTACAAGTGACACCACATCAATACACCAGCCACATGTCACAGAGAGACATATGTGAACATAATAGCTGGTTACTACATGGCATGTAATGCAGCCAACGCATTGCACCTCTGTCATAGGGACATCATCCTCTGGTGAGGGAAAAGGCAGTACGTGCCATAGTGGGTACTCAGGTGGAATGATGGCAATGTCACAATCAATGATCAAGGCTCACACTGTGCATCACACCCACACCTCCTGTCTCAGGGCACTGCTGGGAGGACTCTGCACACACACCTCCTGTCTCAGGGCACTGCTGGGAGGACTCTGCACACACCCCTCCTGTCTCAGGGCACTGCTGGGAGACATCAGGCACCCCCCCCCTGGTACCCCCCCGACAGTACATGGCATGTGTGTCACACCGGGTCACAATGCCTGAAGACACAGTCACAACATAGGGACAGTCTGTGGCAGTGGCCTATGCACTCACCTGATACCCTGGTCGCCCATACAGCATGGGGTACTGTGGGAGGATCACATCCAGCAGAGCCATGTTCTCCTCCAGGGTGAATGGCTGTGTCCTCTCCACAGCCCTTGACATGGTTCCAGGGAATCAGTAGCAGCAGCTTGGTCGACAAATGCAAAGATGTGCAGGCAAGTAATCCCTCATGGGACCTGGCTGCCTTATATGTGGCCTTCTGCCCAGTCTCATGCACAGGAGTACAGAGTGATTGGTCACTCACATTTGCATCCTATGTTTCCACCAATCCCTTCAAACCTAGCAGTCTGTGGGTTCTCTATCGGTTTCATTCTCCTGCATGATGTCAGCCCCACAAACACATTGCAACAAAGTAGAAGAATTCCAACTGACTTCTGCTGTGCACCTTCCAGAACAAAATCGAAATTTGAACCTGGTCGCCATGACAACCAGCATGCATGTAGGCCTTAATACTTGTCCCCTATGTAATTAGGAGAATCACACACAGGTACAGTGCGTTTCCGGGCCCTAGGGCACCCCAAATGCATGGCAACGGCCCGTACATGCATGCCTACGTTCAAAATCACTATGGTTCTGCACGCGTATGCGTACTCGTTGTGGTACGGACCGTACAAATGCCTGTACGCTCTCTATCACTATGGGTCTGCACGCGTATGCGTACTCGTTGTGGTACGGACCGTACAAATGCCTGTACGCTCACTATCACTATGGGTCTGCACGCGTATGCGTACTCGTTGTGGTACGGACCGTACAAATGCCTGTACGCTCACTATCACTATGGGTCTGTGTACCCGTAGTGATAGTGAGCGTACATGCGAGTGTACGGTCCGTACCACTACGTGTACGCATACGCGTGCAGAACCATAGTGATAGTGAGCGTAGATGCGAGTGTACGGTCCGTACCACTACGTGTACGCATACGCGTGCAGAACCATAGTGATAGTGAGCGTAGATGCGAGTGTACGGTCCGTACCACTACGTGTACGCATACGCGTGCAGAACCATAGTGATAGTGAGCGTAGATGCGAGTGTACGGTCCGTACCACTACGTGTACGCATACGCGTGCAGAACCATAGTGATAGTGAGCGTACAGGCATTTGTACGGTCCGTACCACTACGTGTACGCATACGCGTGCAGACCCATAGTGAGAGGGCCGTACACTCGCATGTACGCTCACTATCACTATGGGTCTGCACGCGTATGCGTACTCGTTGTGGTACGGACCGTACAAATGCCTGTACGCTCGCCATCACGATGGGTACACATACGGCAGCACTCCCACAGTGATTGGGGAACATACACAGGCCCTCTTAGCAGCAGTACGCCGGTTTGTACACATCACTGTGGTGATAGTCGACACACAGGTAGGAATAGGGCGGACATACTTGTCCATGGATGGACATACTTGTCCAGGAATGGACATCAAGGCATCGTCTGTGCATTACTACATGTGTGGGGCACAGGTGTGACAGGCTGTGATGTGGAACATGCCTCCTGAGTGGAGGAGGCACCAGATGTATGATGAGATGTGTACAGGTGTACTGTGTGAGGGTGCAATGTGTGCCAGGCATGCCCTTGACTCCTTTGACATGTGTGCATGTCGTACTGCGCACTTGGGGTGAGCGTCACTGGCATGGCACGGACACCAACACACGGAAGTGTCCCATGATGCCCGGTACAGGGGTCATGACACCTGACTTGTCACTACCCACAGTGCACAATGTGACTATGTCATTTATGTGTCCGGGATTTACATCAGGTTGATGTTGTAGCACCCTCAAAAGCTGCAGCCGTTGCAGCAACCAACATGTGTCTGTGTGTAGATTGTCATTGCACACTGTTCCGCACACCATGCCACATGTGGTATCTGATGTGAGGTGCACATGTATGCATGGGACACGGAGTAGCGTGACAAGGCCATGTCAGCATCCTCACAAGGAATGTGTGGTGAGTCATGACATGTGCACCTTCATGGCAAGGTGTGTGGGCAGGCCTAGTGTAATGTCATGTGACCTGTGGCTCCGGTGTTGCGCTACCAGTCTCTACAATCGGCATCCTACTTCTGCTGATGTGTGGGTGTATGTCACTTCTGTCTTGCGTCGGGCTGTTCACTTGCACTGGGACACAGCTATTCCCATGGCGTGGCATGGGGAGGTTCTCAATCACCGTGTTTAGCTGGGTCTTGGAAGGAGTGTCACCTTGCATCCATACGTGTCCTGGGCATGTAGCACATGCCTGACTCCCTATGTGGCATGTGTGTATTGGCAGATTTACATGTGCTCAGTAGACATGAGTTGTTCTCGTAGTGCACTCACTCTTCCTTGTCACTTCCAAATTACTGCAGAGCGCCTCCTGTTGCCAGAAGAATTCCAGACTTGGCCACCATGCAGGAGAATGACAGGATCCGGCTCTACCGCTTCACCCAACCGTTGATTCTGGAGCTGACGGCGAGACTGGCACCACACCTGCAACCGCAGCACAGGTATCCTACGGCACTGACACCCCAGCTGAAGGTAATGGCTGCCCTACATTTCCTTGCCACGGGTACCTTCCAATATACCATAGCTCATGTTGGTGGCATGTCCCAGAGCATGTTCAGCGGTGTGCTGCATGATTTCTTGGAGGCCATGTTGATTCACCTGGATGACTTCATCAAGTTCCCAACCCCTGAACAGATGACTGAGGTCAAACGTGGTTTCTATGCCCTGGGAGGGATGCCCCATGTCATTGGGTCCATAGATGGGACACATGTAGGTTTGGTACCACCACACGCACGGGAGGTGGCGTACCGCAATCGGAAGCACTACCACTCCATCAATGCCCTTGTGGTGTGTCTGTCCAACATGGTGATTTCACATGTCTGTGCTCGTTTTCCAGGATCAGCACACGATGCCTACATCATGAGGCGTAGCGGGATGCCTGATATGATGATGCAGCTGCGCAACGAACGTGCATGTGTTGTTGGTGGGTACAGTCTGTCTGTCCTGTATTCTGTTTGGCCGAGCAGCACTACCGCTTCGCCTGTTCTAACGATATCCATGTGCTTTCCATTTAGGGGACGCTGGCTATCCCAACATGCCTTGGCTGCTGACACCTCTCCGCAACCCCATCACGCCGGCCCAGCTCCGCTACAACACCGCCCATGGCCGGACAAGGCGAGTGATAGAGAGGACGTTTGGCATGCTGAAGAGCCGATTCCGGTGCCTCCACAAGACCGGCGGCGCACTCCCATATGCCCCGGCGAAGGTCTGCAAGATCTTCATGGTCTGCTGCATGCTGCACAACATGGCAGTTGAAAGAGCTGTGCCCCTCATCCTGGATCAAGATGACGAGGACCATCCACCCGTGGAGGACGAAGGGCTTGGCAATGGGGCTAGTGATGTGGAGGATGTGGAGCCGCAAGAGGACATCCGGACTCGGCTCATACGCGACTTCTTTGCTTAGTGGTGAGTACCAGGGTCTGAGTGTGCACGCATTGGTCCCCGTGTGGCATGCGTTGTGATGTGTGTCTCCACCTGCATGTATGGCACGTGGGTCAGAGGTGTGTGTGGGTGTGTCACTGGAGTGATGGTGGCAGTGATGGTAGTATTTCCCCAGACATAATTGTGACCTAGCATGTTGTCATACATACATGTGTCGAGTACATGCACATGCAAGTGGCTGTGCTTCTTGTGGCTGACTTCTTGTGTGTCTCTCTTCCCCAGGTACCTGCACATGCCGTTTGCTGGTTGCATTGTTGTGGCACTGCTATTCCTCATGGACATGGCATCGTGGGCTGACTCAGCGTTACAGGCACGGACACGTTTGGAAG
Source organism: Triturus cristatus (assembly GCF_964204655.1). NCBI lineage: Eukaryota > Metazoa > Chordata > Amphibia > Caudata > Salamandridae > Triturus > Triturus cristatus. The sequence goes on from NC_140587.1 coordinate 29,095,030, forward strand.
TCTCCATGGGGTAAGGGATGCATCTGGGGTGTATTGGGTGTGGCAGTTGTTCACGATGTGTGCACACTGCCCCGGTCGGGGTTTGGGTCCTCTGCAGACATGTGGCATCCCCATGGGACACGACATGCAGCTGGGTACACCTGAATAGATGGCCTGCCTGGTTGTCAGTCATCAGTGATGGGATGGTGGATTGTGATGAAGGCATCAATGTGTGTGACACTGCCCTCGGACACATACGGTTAACATTGTCTTGACATGGCGTGGGACTTCCACATCAGCGGATGTATGGTGTATGGCAGGCTCTCCGTGAGCAGCTGTGGGTATTTAGCTATTATCCGACACTTGTGTGCCAGTTCCATGGCTATCACGCATTTGTGCTGCAGAAGGGGGGTGCCAGTGTTGGAGCCACATGTTACTCCACATGATGTGTTCATGTGTACTTCAAGTTGCCTCTGCAATCCCAAACACATGACTATTAAAGGTGTCCCTATGCCTCCAAGGTGCCTCTTCTCAGTCAATGCTGGTGTGTTGGCACGGTGCATCCTGCATGTCTGGCATGGTATTCCCTGATTGTGGCTATGTGTCAATGTGTCGAGTGGCAAGATGCAAGCTGTGTGTGTGTGCTGAGACTGTGTAATGGGCATGATGTCCATGACTGTGTGGGTATTGTGACATGTGCCATCCCCATGCATCCAACGTTGTCCATGACCCCATTCTCTGCATCCACCGGACTCAAGCTTGCAGGACATGGTTCTGCCACCTGTCTACACGTACCTGGGTGCCCCCCAGGACACGGGCCAGGATCCCTGACCTCTGCGCATGACTGTTGCTGTACTCAATGTGTCTGTCAGCACGGTTGTTCGGCCACCCCCTCAGCTGGTTCTGACCATCACGGGTGTGTATGGTGCTCCATGTCTGTCTTGCCTAGAAAACTGTGACCCATGTGTCCTGTGCCAGACTCAGGCCCCAGGGTGTGGATGGTTGAAGTGAACAGATGACTCAGGCATGTTTAGACTGTACAAGACACATGTTAGGTAATAATGCTACCAGCAGGCATCTACTCTTAATAGTGTGATTTATTATTGGGGGGGGGGGGCCAAGTGAGGGCCTTTCCGGGATTAGGGAATCCAAAGTTCAGTAGGGGAGTTGGTGTCCTTGCCATTGGAAATCCTCAGAGTCCATGCCACAGTCTTTGTCAACATTGGTCAGCCAGTGACCAGCAGGGCCATGTGGCAGAGAATGTCTCTTGATGCTGTGATGCTGTTGCTCCAGTGGGCCAGGTGCCAGGCCAGGTGTCCTGGGAGATGGTGATGTGGCAGCCACCCTCACGGTCCTTTCCGTGGACGACCCGGCTTCCTGCGGGGAACCTCAGCAGCAGGCCGTGACGACGTCTGGGATGCTCCGTCGGATGTTTCCTCCTCCTCCTCATGATCCCTCCCTGTGGGTGGTGATGTTCTCCGCCTTCTGGCACAGGGAGGGTCGGCCATGGTGTCGGCCATCCGACGGAGTTCAGCGTGAATCCCCTGGGACGCCGTCACTTGCTCAGCCTGTCTGTCCTCCATCCTCCGTTGGTGTAGCTGTAGACAGGCTATTAGCTCCGCATGTTGCTGGGCCTGCTGGACCTTGATCCCCTCGAGGACGGACACAACCTGGGCCATGCCCGTGGTGTCCTGCCGGTATGAGTCCAGGATGTTACGGACATGGGAAAATACCGGATCCCCAGCCAACTGGTCAGGCTCGCGCCTCCGCCGCTCTCCACTCCCACCACCACTGCCCACTTGCGTCTGGCCTGCACTTGTGGGCACATGGGGTCTCCGGGACCCCTGAGGGGTGGCATTGGCGTTGTCGCCTGCCTCCTCCTGGGTGCCCGGGACACCGTGTCCCTCCTGGCGAGCCTGGCTGCATTGTGGTGTTGGGGCAGGGATCCTGGGTGTCTCCTGGGATGTGGCAGGAGTGGGGGTGGTGGTTGGCACGGTTGTACCTGACGCAGGTGCTGCAGGTGGTTGGACACCAGAGGGGCCAGGTCGGTCGGGGTCGTCCGCAGAGTGGTGAGAGTGGTCGCTGCCGGTGGGATCGGTCTCCTGCAGATCCGGGTCCTGTGAGTGTTCCCCCCCAGTGTTGGGGGGTGCAGCACGACGTTGACCTGTGTGTGAGAGAGACAATGTTACTTTTGATCCATGCAACATCCATGTTGCATCCGTTACAAAGTTGGCACATTTCCTCTTGGAATTAGGATCTGTCTTGCATTCCACTCACAGTGCACTTGTGCATGTGTGTGTCCCTTGGGCACCAATTTGGCCCCTTTAACTATGTGTGGCACAGTCTTACTTGCTGCGTCAAGTGTGACTGCAGTCAGCAGTGGAGTGTGCATGTGTGCCGAGCTATGCGTTTGCGCCTTCCTTGTAGCACTGTACATGTGCACATGGAGTGGATCCACACACTCATATGATGCAGGTGGCTGTCCTTGTGCTCGTGTACAGGTTGTAACATGGCCCTGCGTTTTGCCATGATGAAGAGGGGGGGTTCTGGCACTGGGCACCCTTGTCTACATGCACGCAGTCCACCTGCTGACGAGCAGACATTCCCACACACCAAAGGACTGATTTGCTCTCCCTGTGTCTCCCTCCTTCTCTGTCCCCCTCTCCCTCCCTCTCTGTCCCCCTCTCCCTCCCTCTCTGTCCCCCTCTCCCTCCCTCTCTGTCCCCCTCTCCCTCCCTCTGTGTGTCAGCCTCCTCCCTCTGTCCATCTTCCTGTGTCTCCCTCCCTCTGTGTCCCCCTCTCCCTCCCTCTGTGTGTCAGCCTCCTCCCTCTGTCCATCTTCCTGTGTCTCCCTCCCTCTCTGTCCCCCTCTCCCTCCCTCTCTGTCCCCCTCTCCCTCCCTCTCTGTCCCCCTCTCCCTCCCTCTGTGTCCCCCTCTCCCTCCCTCTGTGTCCCCCTCTCCCTCCCTCTGTGTGTCAGCCTCCTCCCTCTGTCCATCTTCCTGTGTCTCCCTCCCTCTGTGTCCCCCTCTCCCTCCCTCTGTGTGTCAGCCTCCTCCCTCTGTACATCTTCCTGTGTCTCCCTCCCTCTCTGTCCCCCTCTCCCTCCCTCTCTGTCCCCCTCTCCCTCCCTCTGTGTGTCAGCCTCCTCCCTCTGTCCATCTTCCTGTGTCTCCCTCCCTCTCAGTCCCCCTCTCCCTCCCTCTGTGTCCCCCTCTCCCTCCCTCCGTGTGTCACCCTCTGTCACCTTGGCCCAGCTTCCTGGGCACACACTGTTAGCAGATCTTTGAGTGGCCCTTGGCCTGTTGATGTGAGTTTGTTTCTGATCTCCAGGCACCCATTTTGTCTGCTGTGTGTCTGTGCGCTGCTGCTGTGGTGGTGTGTGCTGCCACTCTTTCACACTGTTGGCTGTTCATTAGCTGCTGGCATGTGCAAAACAGTGCCTTCACCCCCATGTGTTGATGCAAGGCATCCGCCATTTGCTGGCAAGTCATTCCTGTGTTGGGACACAGTGTTTGTCTGGCTGTGACCTAGGCCATATGGGCAGAGGGCATTGTTGTCTGCTTTGGAGTCGCACTATGTGATTCTTGGTGCCCACACTCCCGCCATCCGGGTTACCGTGTCATGTGTTGTTGTCTTCTGTGGCCTGTGACTTGACATTGTCCAGCTGGGTGCATGGGGCATGGTGGCAGCAGTGGCATGTGCCTGCTCATGGAGTGTGGTTGAGTAATGCGATGGCTTGTGGTGTTTGCGTGCCTGTTATTAATTTTGGTTGTGGTTGCAGTTCCCCCCATGTGAGGTGCGTTGTTTGTGTACTCACCCGGGTCTCGGAGTCCTTCTACTCCTTCAACTGCCTCCACCGGCAGTATGGCCATCACCCTCTCCTCCCAGGGATGGTACTGTACGGGTCTGCGGGAGGGCCCTCCTCCGGTGGCGTTGGCCTGGTCGTGTTCCTCCTGTCTCTTGGCTCTGACCCTCCTCCGCAGATCGTACCACCTGTTCTGGCAATCCTGCTTGGTCCTCCTGGTGTCCGCAACAGCATTCACAGCATCGACGATGGTCTGCCACATGGCTGTTTTGGCTGCCTGGCTGGTGCTTCTGACCAATGTTCCAAAGATCTGTGGCTCGACTCTGAGGATTTGATCAACAAGGACCTCCAACTCTCGGTGACTGAACTTTGGATTCTTGGTAGTGGGCATGGTGAGGGGTGTGGGTGGGGATGGTGTGGGTGTGGGGGGTGTGTGGATGTTGGGGGGGGTGTGGATGGTTGTGTGTGTGTGTGAATGTGATGAGAGGGTGTTTGTGAGGGTGGTCGTGTGAAGGTGTGCAAGTGTAAGATGTGGTGTCGCTTGTAGTCTGGTTCTGTGGTGTCGGGCAGCAGTGGGTCTGTTGCAAAGGCTCATGGTTTGTGTGTGTGGGCCCTTTTTATTGGTCCATGGGTGGGTGTGGCAGTGTTTGAATTTTGGGTGGGTGGGTTATAAGGAGTGGTGGTGTATTGGGCCTCTGTTTGTTTTTGACAGTTGCAGGTCAGTGATTGTGTTATTTTAGTGGTTGTTGGCCATGTTTAGTGGCTGTGTGCCTTTCGAATGGTGTATTGTTGAGTTGTTTTGTTTTGTCCTTGTTGTGTACGTGCGTTTTGAGCGTGTGTACGGTGTGTACATGGGCCATTTGGTTGTACGATTTGGTCCTTGTGTGTGGCTTTGTACGACTCGTACATGCGGTTGTGATGTTGGGGCATGGGGTGCGCTCCGTACTTAGGAGGTTGTGTTGGGGGTGCGCCAGGAACGTACTGGGGTGGGGGTACGACTGGAACGTACTGGGGTGTACATAGACGGTGGTACGACACGTACAGGGGTGGGGGGGTGTACATAGACGGTGGTACGACACGTACAGGGGTGGGGGGTGTACATTGACGGTGGTACGACACGTACAGGGGTGGGGGGGTGTACATTGACGGTGGTACGACACGTACAGGGGTGGGGGGGTGTACATTGACGGTGGTACGACACGTACAGGGGTGGGGGGGTGTACATTGACGGTGGTACGACACGTACAGGGGTGGGGGGGTGTACATTGACGGTGGTACGACACGTACTGGGGTGGGGGTACGACTGGAACGTACTGGGGTGTACATGGACGGTGGTACGACACGTACAGGGGTGGGGGGGTGTACATGGACGGTGGTACGACACGTACAGGGGTGGGGGGGTGTACATTGACGGTGGTACGACACGTACTGGGGTGGGGGTACGACTGGAACGTACTGGGGTGTACATGGACGGTGGTACGACACGTACAGGGGTGGGGGGGTGTACATGGACGGTGGTACGACACGTACAGGGGTGGGGGGGTGTACATTGACGGTGGTACGACACGTACTGGGGTGGGGGTACGACTCAAACGTACTGGGGTGTACATGGACGGTGGTACGACACGTACAGGGGTGGGGGGGTGTACATTGATGGTGGTACGACACGTACTGGGGTGGGGGTACGACTGGAACGTACTGGGGTGTACATAGACGGTGGTACGACACGTACAGGGGTGGGGGGGTGTACATTGACGGTGGTACGACACGTACTGGGGTGGGGGTACGACTGGAACGTACTGGGGTGTACATGGACGGTGGTACGACACGTACAGGGGTGGGGGGGTGTACATGGACGGTGGTACGACACGTACAGGGGTGGGGGGGTGTACATTGACGGTGGTACGACACGTACTGGGGTGGGGGTACGACTGGAACGTACTGGGGTGTACATGGACGGTGGTACGACACGTACAGGGGTGGGGGGGTGTACATGGACGGTGGTACGACACGTACAGGGGTGGGGGGGTGTACATTGACGGTGGTACGACACGTACTGGGGTGGGGGTACGACTCAAACGTACTGGGGTGTACATGGACGGTGGTACGACACGTACAGGGGTGGGGGGGTGTACATAGACGGTGGTACGACACGTACAGGGGTGGGGGGGTGTACATTGACGGTGGTACGACACGTACTGGGGTGGGGGTACGACTCAAACGTACTGGGGTGTACATGGACGGTGGTACGACACGTACAGGGGTGGGGGGGTGTACATTGATGGTGGTACGACACGTACTGGGGTGGGGGTACGACTGGAATGTACTGGGGTGTACATGGACGGTGGTACGACACGTACAGGGGTGGGGGGGTGTACATGGACGGTGGTACGACACGTACAGGGGTGGGGGGGTGTACATTGACGGTGGTACGACACGTACTGGGGTGGGGGTACGACTGGAACGTACTGGGGTGTACATGGACGGTGGTACGACACGTACAGGGGTGGGGGGGTGTACATGGACGGTGGTACGACACGTACAGGGGTGGGGGGGTGTACATTGACGGTGGTACGACACGTACTGGGGTGGGGGTACGACTCAAACGTACTGGGGTGTACATGGACGGTGGTACGACACGTACAGGGGTGGGGGGGTGTACATTGATGGTGGTACGACACGTACTGGGGTGGGGGTACGACTGGAACGTACTGGGGTGTACATAGACGGTGGTACGACACGTACAGGGGTGGGGGGGTGTACATTGACGGTGGTACGACACGTACAGGGGTGGGGGGGTGTACATTGACGGTGGTACGACACGTACTGGGGTGGGGGTGCGACTGGAACGTACTGGGGTGTACATGGACGGTGGTACGACACGTACAGGGGTGGGGGGGTGTACATAGACGGTGGTACGACACGTACAGGGGTGGGGGGGTGTACATTGACGGTGGTACGACACGTACTGGGGTGGGGGTGCGACTGGAACGTACTGGGGTGTACATGGACGGTGGTACGACACGTACAGGGGTGGGGGGGTGTACATAGACGGTGGTACGACACGTACAGGGGTGGGGGGTGTACATTGACGGTGGTACGACACGTACAGGGGTGGGGGGGTGTACATTGACGGTGGTACGACACGTACTGGGGTGGGGGTACGACTGGAACGTACTGGGGTGTACATAGACGGTGGTACGACACGTACAGGGGTGGGGGGGTGTACATTGACGGTGGTACGACACGTACAGGGGTGGGGGGGTGTACATAGACGGTGGTACGACACGTACAGGGGTGGGGGGTGTACATTGACGGTGGTACGACACGTACAGGGGTGGGGGGGTGTACATTGACGGTGGTACGACACGTACAGGGGTGGGGGGGTGTACATTGACGGTGGTACGACACGTACTGGGGTGGGGGTACGACTGGAACGTACTGGGGTGTAGGTAGACGGGGCTGTGACACGTACTGGGGTGGGGGTGTGGCTCGAACGTACTGGGGTGTAGGTACACGGGGGGTACGACACGTACTGGGGTGGGGGTGCGACTGGAACGTACTGGGGTGTACATAAACGGTGGTACGACACGTACAGGGGTGGGGGGGTTTACATTGACGGTGGTACGACACGTACTGGGGTGGGGGTACGACTGGAACGTACTGGGGTGTACATAGACGGGTGGGGGTATACATATACGGGGGGTACGTGTCGGACGTACGGGGGCTGGGGGGAGTGTTGGGCGCGTATGCGGGCACATGTCTCCATGGTTGCTATTGGTGTTCGGTGCGGACGGTGTTTTTTCCATACGGTTGTAGGCTCGGACGCACGGGATGGATCGTGATTCCTCGGTCGGACTTGGATTTTTACGTTTGTAAGGTAAATCGTCCGAGGACGTGTCGGACACATTTTCCGACCCGAGGACGTGTGGGGAATGATTCCCGGTGCGGGTCGTATGGACTTTTTACCATGCGAATCGTGATTGCCAGTTCGTACGGCACTTGTACGATTCGTACGGTAAAAAGACCCGATACGAGTCGCACGGGGGAATTTTTTACCGGATCGTAATCGGCACCAGACTGTCTATTTGTGATTGGTCTATACGTATGTAAGTGTACAGCACTGGTGCCTTTTCCTATTGTAAGCTCCTGTAGCTACACTGCCTTCTTTTGCCACACAAGGTCTCCAAACTTCCACACATTTTCAAGAAATGTTTAGCTGCTGGTCATGACCAATACATAACCATTAAAACAACAGAAAGACAATTAAACTAGTTTTCTGAACTAAGCACTTGTTAACTCTACATAGCACATTAGATGCACAACATAGAGAAGTGGTGAGTTTTCACCAACAAATGTTTGATTTGGTTAACACAATGACAGCTAAATTGCTATGTATTATTTTTAATGACATGGAAACCACAACACTAGCACTCGCTACAATGGGACAGAAAAGGCCTCCTGCAGAAGGAGACATGTGATGGCAGCAAAGGTATATGGAAGAATGTGAATAGCTTCAAATAAGGCTTGGGTTTGTTACCACGATGACAGCTCAATAGCTAGGGATTGTTGTTAATAACATGAAAACCACAAGAGCTACACAGCACTAGCACTCACTACAATGGCACAGCACAGTCCTCCTGCAGAGGCATGTGAAGGCAGCAATGTCAGGTGGATGAGTTCAAACACTTCTATACACCACCCACACAAGAAGAACTTGGGGCCAGATGTATGAACATGACAATTTGCGACTTGCAAACTGCGCTCGATTGCGAGTCGCAACTTATGAGTCGCAAATTGCCATGTACAACAATGACTGAGACACTGTTTGCGATTCTCGGACATATTGGACCAACCGTTTCATCAGTAAACTGATAAAAAACCTTGAAGTAACCTATTTGAGTCTCACTTTTCAATCTCCTCTTAATAAGGAGCCACTGAACCATCAAATAAAGGCCACGCTTAAGGCTAAACTCTGGGACACTGGTTTAAAGATGTTTTAATGGCTGTTGAGTGATGTTTCGTTTTTTTTTTATTCTGATGTATATTGTAATCAATTAATTTTAGTTCAAGAAATATTTGCATAACATAACACTTATATATGGGTTTACACTAGAATCATCCCTTCGTACAACTCTACTTAATGTATACATGGCACCATCAGCCTCTGCCATTCACTCGTATGGTATAAGTGTTGTCTCACATGCGAAGAACTCTGTTGCCACACATGAGGCATTCAAAGTTTGTCAATTAGTGCATTGGAGTGGATCAAATAGACCTGGTGATCCAAAGGTCAATTCAGGTAAAATGGAAAGTTTACTTCTGGAAAAGGTCATGATTGCTGGGTTAAAAACTGCTGGCCTGTTTGAACTCCCCCTGTGACAACCATTGTTGACAGGAATTTGCAAGTTCATAATCTGTTTACCACAAGTGGTTTTCTTTTCTCCCCTGCAGAGTCTGCTTCTCGCATTGAAGTTTCGACCCACCGATAAAAGATATACATTGTTGGATCTGTAGTGTTCATTTCCTTTCTAGCTGGTAGAACTGTGTACTTACCCCAATTAGAGTTTATATTAACAATATTTTGTGATTATATTTGCACATATTAGATTCAGGTTTCTGATACTATGGGTAGAGTTTTGTTTCAGTAATTTTCCATTACCACATTTCCACATCATTTATCCCATTTTCCCCTTTTGATCCATTCTCACACAATGCAAACATACTCTAACATTTCCAGTCAGCATCATGGCAACTAGTCCTGTACACATTGTGCCAATCAATGTTAATGGCCTTACTAATTACACTAAAAGGAAACAAATTCTTTCCTATTTAGCCTCCAAACATACAGATACTGCTCTCATACAAGATACACATCTATATGGTATAGAATCAGAAAAATGAAAACAAGATTGAGTAGGCCAGATTCTTTACAGCTGCAAACCTCCTTCCTATATCCTATACTCCTACTAGAAAAGGTGGTGTAGCCATTCTAATATGGAAAACACTGCGATGTCAAATACAACAGTCCCGATACAAACTACTGACAGAAAAATCACAATTACAATCACATTTGACTACTTAATGCAAGGCAACAAAGGTTCAGTTTCTTCTCCACAAATTTTACGGGCACCTGCAAAAGCCACCATTAGGGGGAAAATGATGAGAGATTCTGTCATAGCCAAAATAATGTAGAAAAGAACAACAGACCATTTTAGAAAACAATATGAAGACCCTGACACATGCTCATTTTGCCAATCTAACTGAAGCTCCCAGATGTAGATTGGGAAAGGCTAAAATGGAGCTTAATACACCTCAAAAGCAGAATATATGTTATATAGACTTAAGGCTCAACATTACGAACAAGGAATAAAAGCTGGTCATTTACTAGCAGCACGATTAAAACACAGAGAAGCTATGACTGCTATTGAGCTAATAACAGAGATGCAGGAAATAGCGAATACATTTGCAGATTATTATGAGAAGGTATATAGCTCAGAGGGTGATGACGATCACCACAAAGATCAGGAATTTTTTGATAAAATAACATTCCCCTGCCTCAATGAACAGGATCGGCTCATACTGGCAGGCGAGATAACAATGCATGAAATTGCCTAAGCAATCTCCAATCTTCCATAGAATAAAGCACCGGAAGAAGATTGTTTTCCTGGGGAATTTTACCGTTGGGTAAAACCAGAAGCAACAGAATCCCCTTTATGATGCCTGGAAAGAAGCAGAGGAAACTGGTAGCCTCTTTTCACTCACAAATAAAGCTATCATAACAGCCCTTCCCAAAACTGAGAACGATCCACTAAAGTGCAATAGCTATCATCCAATTTCTGTCCTGCATACAGATTCAAAGATATTAGCCACCATTCTCCCCAAAAGACTCAAACAAGTTATCGCTAAACACATATTAAATTCTCAAGTGGGATTCATGCAGGCAGAACTCTCGTAACCATCTACGGATTTTGGTTCACATACTCTGGTTTTCCAAGGATGCTAGAGAAGACAGAGTAGCCTTAACCTTAGATGTCAAGAGGCTTTGACCATATTTAATGGAGCTATATGTTCCGTACACCACATAGGTTGGGATTAGGTAATGAATAATCTCTAAAGTCAAATGGTTATATGCGACACCATCCGCACAAGTGAATTGTGGGGGTTTCCTTTCAAAATATTTTTAATGCAAACAGGAACCCACCAGGGATGGACTTTATCGCCCCTTTTATTCCTTCTTGCACTTGACCTGCTGACTGTGGCAATAAGACAGTGTTCACAAAGAGCAGGCATTCCTACACCAGCAGGGATGTCAAAAATACTTCTTTATGCAGATGGCATATGTCTCACAAATACTGATCTGCCTATTTTCACTCCTGACACTCATGTCTACCATTTCTCGGTTCTTAATCGTTTCTGGCTACAAAGTCAATTGGAATAAGAGTGAAGCTCTACCATTGTCCAGGGGTACAACAAAAGCAGCTATTTTGGGCTATAATTTTAAATGGAAAGTGCCTGAAGTTTCTAGGTATTTATATCAACACAATTTAGAACGTATGATTCAAGATAATTTAGATCTGCTTATTGCCAAAACGAAATCAGAGTATGAAAAATGGTCCCATCTTAACCTGTCCTTTTGGGGTAGAGTACAGGCAGTGAAAATGATTATAGTGCCCTGTTTCACTTATGCTTTAGGTATGTTGCCTTTGACAGTTAAAATATCAATATTGCAAAATATCAACAAAGGTATTAAAACCTTTATTTGGAGATCTCTCAGACCTAGACTTTAAATGTCAATATTGATTGCTCACAGGCAATATGGGTGTCTTAGTTTACCGTGTATTGATCAATACTATACAACCCTCCATTTATCTCAATTGGTTTATCTTTGGCCCAGACAGGATGATCCCCCCATGGGTTCTCATTGAAAGACAATCAGTACAGGCATCAGGTTTGCACATGTTTTACACCCATAAATCACCTGCTTTACAAACCTCCAACCCTGTTATTCAACCTATGCTTAAGATTTGGATACATGCCCACAAACTCCTTAGTATTAACCCAAGACTGCATGGAAAACCCCCCATGTGGCATAACACTGATATTAGAATAGGTAAACAGACTATTCCCTGGGACATATGGGAGAGAGCAGGTGTTCTAACTTGGATCACTTACTCATTCTAGAAGGTGAGCTTAAGCCCTTTGAAATGCTTAAGATAGAATTTCAACTCACTGCCTCCCAAGAGGGGAAATACTTACAACTAAAACAAGCCCTATTTCATAGACTAGGACCATTTACTTGGATAGTTGAGGAATCCCCAGTATTACAATACTTAAAAACTTTGGGGAAATTCAAAGGTGCAGTCTCTGGATGTTATATTCTCATAGTGCATAAATTACACTCATACCCATTACTTGCACAGCTTCATGTCAAATGGCAAGGGTTAATTACTGTAGCGTATTCCGATGAGGAATGGGAGGATGTTATTATGAACATGGATAAGGGAATCAGAGAGGCCAGAATGAAATTTACTCTCTTACTGGCACCGGTCACTGCAAAAACTCAGAACAGCAGGTTTACTACACAAATCTGTCTGTTGGAGGTGCCCACAGGAGGACTGCGATATACTACACATTTTATTCTGATGTCCAATTTTAAAAGAATATTGGTCTTCCATAACTGCCTCTCTACATAGAGCTATACATGTGTCTGTTCCTTTAACAGAAAAATGTGTTCCATTACATGATGTTACTAATCTCCCAAATCTAACAAACCATACAAGATAATGAATAGCTATTGCACTCACGGTTGAAATAATTTTTTATCAAGACATTGGAGAATACCTCAATGTCCTACACATGATGAATGGATTATTGAAAGGTATAAAATGGCATTATATGAAAACCTAATTTATAGAATGCAGGCCATGTTGGTATCTTCATCCAAATTTGGAACCCCTTTCTAGCTAATACATATTCTATTTCCGGTAATATTTCAGATTTTTCCTTCTAATTAGGAACTAAAATAAGGGAATAATTTCCTTTTACATCTCCTTATTATTTTATTATCATCATTATTTATATTCATTCTGTTGCTGTTTTCATTAGGATTGTTTAAGTCATTAACACTTTTTGATTTGAATGAGGACTTACTATTTACTTTTTGGAAATTGTTGAGTTAGTAGGAATATCTCCACTTGAAATATTATATTTGTATGATATTATTGCTACTATCTTCAAAGTATCTATAATACATTGTTTGCTACATATTGTATACTATCTACATCATCTCCTCCCTTGTCCTCCTTTCCTATTTCTTCATCTCCAGGTTTTGGGTATCTCATGTATTGTATTTTTTACATCCATCTGTATTATATTTTTGTGTTTGGAAATCTGAGAAGTTAACATATTATCATAATGTATTGTGTGGCCATAATTGAATTTATTGTTTATCCCCTTTTATTAAGTATTGTTTATAAACTGACACGTGCTTCTCAATAAAAATATGCACAAAAAAAAGGAATTTGCATGTTGAATTTGAAAAGGATTTATCATTTTGTCCCCACATTCTGTCTGTTGCAGGCACATGATTTTTCTCCTACTCTTCCTTAAAATATATTGAATATTTTACTGATAGAGACCCATAGAATCAAAGTCCATGTCCTGGCCACAGTCAGGTAGGACTGTGCAAATGTGCTTTATCTGAGCCTTTCTAATTATGTGGTTGAATATCTCCAGATAATTCAGAATGCGTCAGCTAGACTGATCTCGAAGATGCCCTCCATGCCAGTGAATTTCTACATACCTTGAACAGCTTCACTGGCTGCCTGTACAAAAGAAAAGTCTGTTAAAATTGTTAGTTATTGCTCTCATAGAAGTGTAAATGTCTAGGTGCCACATTTATGAGAAAGTAACGCAGCGCAGTGTAGTAAGTCAACTGTGTGACACGTAAAGTCAGGAATGTAAGGAGGACACCTTCCTCCACAAAAATGATCCTGTAATGCATTTTCCTCTTTATACATGTGCTGCAGAATTCTTGTTATGCCTCACCTGGGAAGGCATAGCAGTTTGGCAAATTCCCAGGTCTACCACTTTTGTTAAATTATGGGGTTGTGTCAAAATGGCCCCAGCAAGCTCTATCATTCACTCGTAGGGTGTCAGTGTTGTCTCCTAACACCCACGCAACACCCATGGAATGCGTCCCTGGGGCAAAGTAACGCGATTTGTGCTGTGTTGAATTACTCAGGATTTATCAAGCGACTTAGGGCCACGCATTTTGCGGTTGTGTCAGTCATACACCATGTTGCTTGGTGTAAAAGCAACACAACTCTCATAAATATAGCCATGACTTTTTAATATCGAGGGACATAAATATCGAGTCAAAAATATCTAATGTACAAAATATCGAAATAGATAATATCGATGTGAAAAATATCGTTTTTTTTTTTAATTATATGTCGATGTAAGTAATATCGTTAGTAATAATATCGACATGTGAAAATATCGTTATTGTGTGTTTAGTAAATATTTTGAAGTTGTTTGTATAAATAGTTAAAATGTATATAATATGAGAAATATTTATATTGTTTTAGGGGCGGGATGTTGGGTTATAGGGGATAAGGGTGGGGAGTGTTTTAAAAAAGTTAATTTTTTTTTTAATATATTGTAAAATTGAATTAGTAAATTTTATTTCAAATTTGAAATGTATATTTAATTTTAGGAGCGGGATGTTGGGTTACAGGGAATGGGTGGGAAGTGTTTTAAAAATGTTTATATATTTTAGAATTTAAAAAAAAAAATATTTAGAAGTTTTAAAATACATTTAGAATTTTACAATTAATTTTAGGAGCGGTATGTGGGTTTATAGGGGATAAGGGTGGGAAGTGTTTTAAAAATGTTTATATATTTTGAAATTTTTTAAAAAAATTATTTAGAAATTGTAAATTAAATTTAGAATTTTACAAATAATTTTAGGAGCGGGATTTTGGTTTATAGGGGATAAGGGTGGGAAGTGTTTTAAAAAATTTTATATATTTTTTAATTTAAAAAAAAAATTATTTAGAAATTGTAAATTAAATTTAGAATTTTACAAATAATTTTAGGAGCGGGATGTTGGGTTATAGGGGATAAGGGTGGGAAGTGTTTTAAAATTGTTTATATATTTTTTAATTTAAAAAAAAAAATATTTAGAAAATTTAAATATAATTTAGAATTTTACAAATAATTTTAGGAGCGGGATGTTGGGTTATAGGGGATAAGGGTGGGAAGTGTTTTAAAAATGTTTATATGTTTTAGAATGTTTAAAAAAATTAATGTAGAAATTGTAATTTTAATTTAAAAATTTAAAATTATTTTTAGGAGTGGGATGTTAGGTTATAGGGAATAAGGGTGGGAAGTGTTTTGCAAATGTTTATATATTTTTGAAAGTTTTTTTAAAAAAAATTATAATTTTAAATGTAATTTAGAAATTTAGTTCACATTTTCGGAGTGGGATGTTGAGTTACAGGGGATAAGGGTGGGAAGTGTTGTAAACATTTTTTTTTAATTTGGAATATTTAATAAATTTAATTTGAAATTTGGAATAAAAATATATTTTTTATATTATCTTTTAGGAGTGGGATGTTGGGTTATAGGGGATGAGGGTGGGGAGTGTTTTAAAAAATTTGATTTATGTATGAATAATTTGTATACAAAATTTAGAAAATTATAATAAAATTTCGAATGTTATATTTAATTTTAGGAGTGAGATGTTGTGTTATGGGGATACGGGTGTGGAGTTTGATAAAAATGTGTAAAATGTTGGTAATATTGTATAAAAAGTATGTATAAATTTTGATTTTGATTGTACAATTTAAAAATTTTTTGGGGATTGGGATGTTGGCTTATAGGGGATAAGGGTGGGGAGTGTTTTAAAAATTTATTTGAAATTAGTAATATTGAGTAATTTATATTAAAAATAAATATATTATAATATAATATTTAGGGATACATTTTAGATTGGGGATTTGGATTTGTAGAGGGTATCGTTTTATGTAAATTTTTTACTAATGATTAAAACATTTTTTTTTATATATTTATATTTATATATTTGTATTGCAATTACTGTAATTAAATACATATTGGAGTGGGAATATAAAATTAATTAAGATTAGTATACATGATCTAGTGTAATTAAATATATTTATGAGTGGGAATACTAAATTAATGAAGTTTAGTGTTTTGCACCTACCATAATTAAATATAGATTTGAGTGAGAATATTAAATTAATTAAGTTCAGTGTCCAGCACTTATCTTAATAAAATATAGACTGGAGTGGGAATAGTAAATTAATTAAGTTCATTGTCCAGCACCTACTTTAATTTAATATAGGTTGGAGTGAGAATAGTAAATTAATGAAGTTCAGTGTCCAGCACTTATCTTAATTAAATATAGACTGGAGTGGGAATAGTAAATTAATTCAGTTCAGTGTCCAGCACATACTATAATTAAATATAGGTTGGAGTGAGAATAAATTAATTAAGTTCAGTGTCCAGCACTTATCTTAATTTAATATAGACTGGAGTGGGAATAGTAAATTAATTTAGTTCAGTGCCCAGCACCTACCCTAATTTAATATAGGTTGGAGTGAGAATAGTAAATTAATTAAGTTCAGTGTCCAGCAGTTATCTTAATTAAATATAGACTGGAGTGGGAATAGTGAATTTATTAAGTTCAGTGTCCAGCACCTACTCTAATTTATTATGAGTCGGAGTGAGAATAGTAAATTAATTGTGTTCAGTGTCCAGCACTTATCTTAATTAAATATAGACTGGAGTGGGAATAGTAAATTAATTAAGTTCAGTGTCCAGCACCTACCCTAATTAAATATAGATTGGAGTGAGAATAGTAAATTAATTAAGTTCAGTGTCCAGCACTTATCTTAATTAAATATAGACTGGAGTGGGAATAGTTAATTAATTAAGTTCAGTGTCCAGCACCTACTCTAATGTAATATAGGTTGGAGTGAGAATAGTAAGTTAGTTAAGTTTAGCGTCCAGCACTTATCTTAATTAAATATAGACTGGAGTGGGAATAATTAATTAATTCAGTTCAGTGTCCAGCATATACTCTAATTAAATATAGGTTGGAGTGAGAATAGTAAATTTATTAAGTTCAGTGTCCAGCACTTATCTTAATTTAATATAGACTGGAGTGGGAATAGTAAATTAATTAAGTTCAGTGTCCAGCAGCTACTCTAATTTAATATAGGTTGGAGTGAGAATAGTAAATTAATTAAGTTCAGTGTCCAGCACTTATCTTAATTAAATATAGACTGGAGTGGGAATAGTAAATATATTTAGTTCAGTGTCCAGCACCTACCCTAATTTAATATAGGTTGGAGTGAGAACAGTAAATTAATTAAGTTCAGTGTCTAGCACTTATCTTAATTAAATATAGACTGGAGTGGGAATAGTAAATAAATTTAGTTCAGTGTCCAGCACCTACCCTAATTTAATATAGTTTGGAGTGAGAATAGTAAATTAATTAAGTTCAGTGTGCAGCACTTATCTTAATTAAATATAGACTGGAGTGGGAAGAGTACATTTATTAAGTTAAGTGTCCAGCACCTACTGTAATTTATTATAGGTTGGAGTGAGAATAGTAAATTAATTATGTTCAGTGTCCAGCACTTATCTTAATTAAATATAGACTGGAGTGGGAATAGTAAATTAATTAAGTTCAGTGTCCAGCACCTACTCTAATGTAATATAGGTTGGAGTGAGAATTGTAAATTAATTAAGTTCAGTGTCCAGCACTTATCTTAATTAAATATAGACTGGAGTGGGAATAGTAAATTAATTCAGTTCAGTGTCCAGCATCTACTGTAATTAAATATAGGTTGGAGTGAGAATAGTAACTTTATTAAGTTCAGTGTCCAGCACTTATCTTAATTTAATATAGACTGGAGTGGGAATAGTAAATTAATTAAGTTCAGTGTCCAGCAGCTACTCTAATTTAATATAGGTTGGAGTGAGAATAGTACATTTATTAAGTTAAGTGTCCAGCACCTACTCTAATTTAATATAGGTTGGAGTGAGAATAGTAAATTAATTATGTTCAGTGTCCAGCACTTATCTTAATTAAATATAGACTGGAGTGGGAATAGTAAATTAATTAAGTTCAGTGTCCAGCACCTACCCTAATTAAATATAGATTGGAGTGAGAATAGTAAATTAATTAAGTTCAGTGTCCAGCACTTATCTTAATTAAATATAGATTGGAGTGGGAATAGTAAATTAATTAAGTTCAGTGTCCAGCACATACTCTAATTAAATATAGGTTGGAGTGAGAATAGTAAATAAATTAAGTTCAGTGTCCAGCACATACTGTAATTAAGTATAGGTTGGAGTGAGAATAGTAAATTAATTAAGTTCAGTGTCCAGCACTTATCTTAATTAAATATAGACTGGAGTGGGAATAGTTAATTAATTAAGTTCAGTGTCCAGCACCTACTCTAATGTAATATAGGTTGGAGTGAGAATAGTAAATTAATTAAGTTCAGTGTCCAGCACTTATCTTAATTAAATATAGACTGGAGTGGGAATAGTAAATTAATTCAGTTCAGTGTCCAGCACATACTCTAATTAAATATAGGTTGGAGTGAGAATAGTAAATTTATTAAGTTCAGTGTCCAGCACTTATCTTAATTTAATATAGACTGGAGTGGGAATAGTAAATTAATTAAGTTCAGTGTCCAGCACTTATCTTAATTAAATATAGATTGGAGTGGGAATAGTAAATTAATTAAGTTCAGTGTCCAGCACATACTCTAATTAAATATAGGTTGGAGTGAGAATAGTAAATAAATTAAGTTCAGTGTCCAGCACATACTGTAATTAAGTATAGGTTGGAGTGAGAATAGTAAATTAATTAAGTTCAGTGTCCAGCACTTATCTTAATTAAATATAGACTGGAGTGGGAATAGTTAATTAATTAAGTTCAGTGTCCAGCACCTACTCTAATGTAATATAGGTTGGAGTGAGAATAGTAAATTAATTAAGTTCAGTGTCCAGCACTTATCTTAATTAAATATAGACTGGAGTGGGAATAGTAAATTAATTCAGTTCAGTGTCCAGCACATACTCTAATTAAATATAGGTTGGAGTGAGAATAGTAAATTTATTAAGTTCAGTGTCCAGCACTTATCTTAATTTAATATAGACTGGAGTGGGAATAGTAAATTAATTAAGTTCAGTGTCCAGCACTTATCTTAATTAAATATAGATTGGAGTGGGAATAGTAAATTAATTAAGTTCAGTGTCCAGCACATACTCTAATTAAATATAGGTTGGAGTGAGAATAGTAAATAAATTAAGTTCAGTGTCCAGCACATACTGTAATTAAATATAGGTTGGAGTGAAAATAGTAAATTAATTAAGTTCAGTGTCCAGCACTTATCTTAATTAAATATAGACTGGAGTGGGAATAGTTGATTAATTAAGTTCAGTGTCCAGCACCTACTCTAATGTAATATAGGTTGGAGTGAGAATAGTAAATTAATTAAGTTCAGTGTCCAGCACTTATCTTAATTAAATATAGACTGGAGTGGGAATAGTAAATTAATTCAGTTCAGTGTCCAGCACATACTGTAATTAAATATAGGTTGGAGTGAGAATAGTAAATTAATTAAGTTCAGTGTCCAGCACTTATCTTAATTAAATATAGACTGTAGTGGGAATAGTAAATTAATTCAGTTCAGTGTCCAGCACCTACTCTAATTTAATATAGGTTGGAGTGAGAATATTAAATTAATTAAGTTCAGTCTGTAGTGGGAGTAGTATGTTAATTAAGTTTTGTAAATAGCAAATATTAGAATTAAATATAGAGTTGAATAGGAACAGTTAAATTAATTTGTTTTAATTTACAATAAATCTATAGATTTTAGTTTTGGTTGGATAAAAGATAGAAGTTATATCAGAATGCAAATTCCAAATTTTTGTATAAAATAGTAGAAAGGAAAATAAGATTTGTTTTATAGTTAGAGAGAAAATATTGTTTATTATTACGCATATTATAATAATTAAATCATTGAAATTAACATGTAATAAAATAATTAATATTTAACATTTGTATTATTGTAATAATTTTTTTATAATGGAGATATTTTTGTTTAATGTATATTTTGGACATTAATATATGAACAGACAAAATATTTAAAAAAAATAATTCTGATTTTTATAGCTGTTTAATATTTTTTAATTTATAGTGTGTACTCTCAATATTTTTAGATTTTATTTGAATTTATAAGAAATTGTATGTTTTGAAATATATCATAAATATATTTTAATTATTAATATTGATATTAGATAATTAATATTGAAATTGTTTACATTTTAGAATATTTATTTTTATTTTTAGTGTTGGTATGTTGTAGATACAATATATTAATTATATCATGTTCATCCATTTTTTTTGGGTAATATATACAGTTTTATTATTATATTAATAAATATATTTTATTTATTATATTTATTTTTATACGTTAAATCATTTTCACATATATAAAAAAAATAGGTATTCTTTTTGAGTATTTTATTCTAATGTTTTACTAATTTTTAAAGTAATGTGTAATGTTAAATAAATAGTTAGGGCATTTATTGGTATTTTTTTAGTTGTTATGTTTGTTTGGGTCTTTTATTTTGTAACCGCTCGCTGTTGTTTTGGGTTATTTTGGTAGAATCCAGGTCGCGGTCGGTCCAGCGCCTTGAGACCCTACGGGTATGTAGCGCGCTCTATAAGTGTCACTGATTGATTGATTGATTGATTGATTGAGCTGTTTCGCGTTTGAGAAGGTAAGAGTTATTTTCTTTATTATTAAATAGTTTTAAGTGTTTTATGGAAGTAGTAATGTTGTAATAAGTGTGTATGGATTGATGTTTTAGAAGTTAGGGTGTTAGTAATAGTTTGTATACGGTTTTTTAATTTACGTTGTGTTCCGTGTTTGTGGCTTTGTTAGTGTTTTGTTATTTCGGTGTGTTAAAGTTTTATAGTGTTTGAATAATGTTTGTAGTGATGTTTTTAGGTGCATTATGTGTGTTTGTGTGTGGGTGGGAATGTTTGTTTCTCTTTTGTAGGTTTTACGGAGAAGATATTTTCGTCTCTTTCAAACACCTTATTTTTTTTTAAGGAAGTGTGTATTAGTTGTGTTTACTAATCTTTATTTTACACTTCCTTTATTGTTCGGGTTTCCAGGAGTGGTTATTTATCTTTTTAATATTTTTCGGGATATTTATGGTTAATGGATAGTCGTTTTTTTGCGTAGACGTTTTTTTCGAAAAACAGTTGTATTTTTCCATTTTATTTGGATTTCTTTTTGATACCTATGGATTTTGAACTACCTGGATTTATTTGGAAGGAATGTTATTATCCCATTGGAGCAACTACACAGGCAAGTTCATTTAAATATTTTAATTGTGGGTGGGCAAATCTTATATATTTAATATTGTTGTTGTGTACTTGGTTTGTTTAATTATGTTGTCTAAATATATGTAGATATAAATTATTTATATATTTTAGACCACATAATTAAATATGTGATATAATAAAGTGGTTTATTTATGTTGTGATAGTTGTTTTAGTAGAATTGTGGGTTAATATTTTGGAAAGGGTTTAGAAGAAAGTTTGAGCTATTATATTTAAGTACTCAAGTCCTCTTGTGAATGGGTATAGCTGTACCTGTTGTTGTAGGTAATTATACATTTGAGTAGTTTGTCTAGATTGTTTTGGTTTTAATTGTAGGACAGATTGTTGCATTCTTAATTCTTGGAAACTTTGTTCCTTTTGTATGGCAATTAGTAGTTTTTGTAGTGTTGGAGTTGTTCTCCCAGTAGAAGTTAGGAATGCATTATGCCAGCCCTCGACGGCGTTGTTAGTTTTGGCTTGTTGGTTGAGTGTACTTACATATACATTCCACCAAGGTATTTGGAACTTGGGCTGACGTCTATGGCCTGATCTGTGTAGTCTCCCCACCCAGGTATCCTCAAAATAATCTAAGAGGGGAGATAACTTTACTTCATTTTGTTTGTAGAATGGACTTTCTAATAAAAGATTGTAATGTTCTGCAACATCTGTGGTTGGTACATAAGCTAGGGCTGTTAGAAGTTTTATTTGATGTGCAAAAGTTATGTTTGTGGCATATTCTACACTTAGTGAAGATTTCTGTAAATGTCTCCATATACATTGGTTTAGATGGAAGTAACATCCTTGGATAGCTGTATGGGGGTACAGTTTTAGAATGCAATTTATCATGGCTTGCTCAAAGTCTATGATAATTCTTTGAGGGTAAAAATCATTTGATTCTTGTTTTACTTTTCCTAGCATTTCATTATATGTTGTGTTTTGTTTGTTAGGTAATAGTGCATAAATTAAAGGTATGGAAGTGTTGTGATATTGACCGTGTATTGTGTAAAGCTGGTAGAATGGTTTTGGGCATATTGTAAAGGTGCCATCCATCATCCATGTTTGGCATTGTTGGAGTTTAGTTATATTGTTTGCAGTAGCAAACATTATGATTCTTTTTTCTGTGCTTTTGTTATCAAAAAAAATAAAAGGTTCATTATTGTGGGTGATAGTTAATTCTGGTGGAATGATGATCTCTTGAAAAGTTTTAGGGGATGGTATAGTTGTCGTGGTTGATTTTTTGGTCCTAGCAATTGTTCTTTTTATAGAAGCCATTGATGGTAATTGGCCTCTTGCTTCTTTGGGCACTCTAGGTAATAGTTCTTTTAGGATTACACTTGTAGCAGTTTGTGAACCAGTGCTTAATTCTTTTATATTTTCAAGGGTTGATCTGACTTCTATTTCAGAGAGATTGGGTGGATGGTTATGCTCTCTTGTATATAGTACAGTTGTTTCTTTTGTTGTTGCTCGTCCGTAGCATTTGTTAGAATAATATTTAGAACACTTCCAGTTCACTTTTCGGTCCGTCTGCTTTTCTTGGGTGTATGTGTAACCCATGTAACACAATAGGAATTTTCCTTTCTGCGAAGTTATAAATTGGGCTTCTTCTGTCATCTTGATGTGTTAGAAATCTGGAAAAAATGTATATGAAAATATATGCAATAGTACTTTATATATTTCTAAAGGAAACAAAACACTTTGTTATATATACTTACCAAGTGTTTTTGGTTGTATTTGAATGAAGATGTTCTTTGTAGACAAAATGCTGTTTAGTTGATTTAGTCTCTGAAAGTTAAAGAACATATATTGTTTTGGTTGGTTTAGTTTTTTTAAGTGGGGTGGTATTGCTGTTTGGTATAGACTATATTTTTTTTGTTGAAACGTATTTTATTGTTTTACAAATCAACAACTCAACAAACATTCCCCCGCCTTCACCCGTCCCGGAAGTACCACACATTTATCATCAAGACCAATTATTCAGGAGAAGGAACAACCTTCCCACCCACTTCTCTACCCCCCTCCCCCACCCCATGTCAATGTACCCCCGTCCCCTACCCCTCTTACTATGTGCCCCTCCTCCCTAATAAATAAGATGCAGGAGCTCAACCTCTCCCTAAGCAAACGGAGCCTTCCCTCATGCCGAGTGGTATAGACTATAGGTGTTAATTTATACAGGTTTTTAAAAACTTAAAAAAGAGAACATGGATTTGTTTAGGGGTTTAGGATGTTTTGGGGTTTGAGTAGGATTTAATTAATATTTTATAAAGTATTTTGATAGTATACTTACTTTTTAGTGAGTCCTTTCTGGCAATCTTCAATATTTTCTTTAGCTGTTTTGAGTAATATCTGTAGTGGAAACATAAAGAGATGGAATATATAAGTTATTTATTTATTTGAGTAAAGATACATTAGTGTTTTAGTTTAATTTGGCAGTTTAGTTAGAAAAGATTATTTACGTACGTTTTTAGAATAGTAGTAGGATGTAGGTTTCTTCTGTTTAGCAGAGTTTCTTCTTCGTTCAATGCTTTGGTTTAAGGCACAGTAGAAGACTTGTTTTAATTGGTTTATATAGTGGTTTTAAATTGTTTCTTGAATGTTATTGGTTGTTTTCTGTATGTGGCCTTTCTATTGGATGGTTTGAATTTTTTTTAGTTAATTGGTTTCCTTTTATGGAAAATGCTAAGTAAGAGTATATTTAGTTTTAAAGGAGGAGAGTTTTAAATAATTATATATAAAAAGATTGTTTATAATGTGTTGTAATTTTTTTAAATGTGTTCGAAATGCCTATGTGATAATTATTTCAGTGTTTTTGTATTATGTTGTTAAATATTTAGATCGTTATAAATGTTATGTTTATGTTTAAGTAGAATATAATTGGAAAATGTATGTTTTCGGAAAATATTGTATTTATGTTGTTGAAAGTATTGGTTTTATTAGTATTAGAATTGTCGATATATTAAAAAAAAACTATATTATTGATGTCTATATTTTGGTTATAGATATTTGTTACATGTGTTATATTTATTTACTTATGTCGATATTTAGTATTGCGATATTGATGTGTGCGATTTTTGTGTGATCGATATAATTGTATTACGATATTGTAGTGTCGATATTAGTGTAGTTTTTTAATTAAGTATACAAAGTCGATAATTTTGATGTCGATATATTTGATGCGATATTTGTGTAGTTCGATAATGTGTCTTTCGATAATATGTCAGAGATCCGTTAGAAGAGGGGGGTGCTTCTTCACCCATCTGTCAGCAAAGGGCTGGAATAGTATTCCATTTTCATTCCATGCCAATTCAGAAAGCAGCTGAAAACGTAGCTTTTTAATGGCATTTAGTTAAATGTCTATGAATAGTGTCTCTGCTTTTCATATGCACTGGTACACTCTTTTGTGAAGCTATTGCACTTGATACATTTGGAGAATCATTCATTCATTCACTTGACTTGGCTACTACATGTACAGATACTGCCGTTCTCCTGGAAACACATTTAATGGCATTGGAAACAGAAAAAGTTGCCGGGTTAGTTGTTGGCAGCAGCTCTAGTCTATCCAAATCCTGAGGTGGGCGCTCCTTCTTAGTAAAGATCTTCTAGGTAAGATATTGCAAACTTGGTAGGATTTGTAAAGATTGTAGATGCACTATTGATCTCTGGGCTGGTATGTGCAGTGCACCCAACTTTTCAAACCTCCTCATAGAATAAGGCAGGACCTGTACTATCCTCAAAGGGGAGTGGAATCTGCCCAGATCTCACAACAGATATGATAAGTCCTGAGATCATCTGTTTTCCCAGGATCTTACAACGTGAAATCTACGAGCGTGGACTGTCTGTTTTGAGGGCATATATTGAGGAGGAATGACCTGAGACATAATAAATAAGACATAACAGAACGTGTATTTGTAAAGCCCGCATTCACTCATGGGCATCTAGGCGCTATATAACAGATGTTTATTGTTACCCAACTCAGTGGTACTTATACTAATGAAATATTATGCAACTGCCACTGGACACCGGCAGGTTACGGAAACCCAGGAGTAAGTCTCACCTTCTGATGCTGGCGGTGTGACCAAGAAGAGGGCGTGATGTGACTTATTCATTGTACATCTCCTCTAATATCATCCTGCTGGTCAGAGCCCTGGGGCACACTCTCAACACGCAGCAGATTATGCATTGCATCCTCCAGGACGTGGCTCTGTTGCATGACGTGTCTAATGTCTGGGATTCGTCTTCTTTCTGGCATTGGCTACCTCACTCACAGTGGCCACATTCTGCTTATCCCCCCACTTGAAAACCACAGCTACCCAACACATGATGAAAGAATGACTCAGCTTTGCTAGTTCACCTCATATGCGGGGATAATGCACAAGGCACAAGGCACACTGGATGTATTCAACAAGCAGAGGGCTCCCCTGCTTGAACACTGAGGCCACTTTCACCCTGCTCTCTCGATGGTTCTCAGTAGATCATCCATGGGAAGACATTGGCACTGTACATATCCCAGAGGGAATATTCACTTATTTTATGTGCAACAATTGCGTAACAATAGACTTGGAAATACCTATGTGTGTTTGATGTCATAAGTGCACCCTCTCATTCAGACATTGGACATAAGACAATGCATATTCCCCTTGTTTGTGTTAGTGTGTGTTGCAAAGGAACCGTAGCACTAACCTCATTATCGATTGGTATGTGTTATAGGCACATTTCTTGTATCTTGGTAGGTTTTATACCATCCACGATCCAAAAAGAGCAATATTGGGGCATATTTACAATGGTATTATCGCCGCTTTAGTGGCATTTTTTGCAGCTAAAGCGGCGATAATTTCATCACCCTATTAACAAGGCGGTGCTAACATGCATTGGCGCATGTTAGCTGCCGTTTTAGTAACACCACGCATCTTAGCGATATACATAGCTAATGAGATGCACAGTAGGCGTACCTTACAAGTAACACCATGACAAAAGGTCCCAAACAGGACATCACGTTATTTACAACATGGCCCCGGAACCACGAAGTGATGATGAAAGCCACACTAACCGCGGTTTACGCCGGATCCTTACGCCTGGTCAAAACTTGACTTAAGCATGTTTTGAATGGTAGGTGGATTCTTTGGTTACATCCACACTCCCCTATTATCAAGCCTTTCATTAGCGTGTGAAATCATCGCTTGATTTCACACGCTAATGATGAATATCGCCGTCTATCGCATTGTAAATATGCCGCAAACACGGCGATGTAAACCAGCGAAAGGCGGCGATATTCCAAATCACGCTAAGCGGGATTTGCGATGTTTAACGCGATTCATTGTTAATATCCCCCATTGTTTCTATGACTCTGGAGATAGGAAGCTGTGTTACTGCAGTTCCATGATGGAAACTTAATAATAATTGTTAAAAATAAGCAAGATTTAGTTAAACATGGCCTGAGATATGTATTTATTTATTAATTTATGTATTTAAGTTTTATACAGCACAAGCATTGCTCAAAGAAATACATTTGATGTTGTCATCGGACACACAAGGTCTCCAAACATCCACAAATTTTCGAGAAATGTTTTTCACGCCCCAAAATAGCTATTAAAACAACAGAAAGAAAATTAAACTAGTTTTTGCGCAAAACACTTGATTACTCTGCACAGCACATCAGATGCACAACAAAGAGAAGAGATGCCTACTCACCAACCAAGGTTTGAGTTTGTCAACACAATGACAGCTCAATAGCTATGGATTAATTCTAATGACATGGAAACCACAGGAGCTACACAACAGCAGCTCTCACTACAATGGCCCAGCACAGGCCTCCTGCAGCGAGAGACATGAAAAGGCAGCAAAGGCATGCAGAAGAATGTGAAGAGCTTCAAAGAAGCCTTGGGTTTGTTACCACAATGACAGCTCAATAGCTATGTATTATTGTTAATGACATGGAAACCACAAGAGCTGCACAACACCAGCTCTCACTACAATGGCCCAGCACAGGCCTCCTGCAGAGGGAGGCATGGGAAGGCAGTATTGTCAGATGGACGAGTCCAAACACATCTCTACACCATCCACACAAGAAGAACAGAATGTGTATGTTTACTATCAAAATGAGTTACAGCAAACAAATGATGGACAGAATGCTCACACTGCAAACATTCTCCCCCAGTCAAAAGATCTGGGTTAAATCTATCATTCTTTTGCTCGCCACGCCACCCACTTTAGACCCAGCCATATGCAAATCAGTCTTCACCATGTGTCTCATGGGAACAGTCCAGACTGAACTGCCAAGCCAGGTCCTCCCTGGACCAGAAACAAGCATCCTGGGACCGGTTTCAGGGTATGTCACCCTTCTTCAGGCAGGCTAGCTTGAATCCAGTGGCACAGTGAGCAAGGGACCCACGTCTGGGCATACCCATCCCACTTAGGGTGAAAAATGTTACAGCAAACAAATGATGGACGTTCATTTAAAATTCAACATTAAGGTTTCCATGATTGTAAGGACGCCCAAACAAAATCTAAAAAGGTAGCAACAGAATCTACTTTTCCGCAAACAGGATCTGCTTCACTAAAAATGGTAGGTAATATTAAATATTACCAAACACTAAGATACCACTTCTTTCAATAGTCCCTCACTGCTGGTGGGCGTGTGATAAGCATACAGTCCAGAGAATTTATGAAGAAAGGGTAATAGCCCTGAAGAGTTTAGCAAAGGACATTGCTTTTAAATATAGACAGACTTTACTGCAAAAGTGGCATGTTGTCACTTTTCTAGCTCTGCATGGATGGAACGGTGGTATTCCTATGCTACAAAACTTTGCTAGAAAAACATACATTTGCGGTCGGCAGTTTATGAGTGTCAGGGCTGTGGTGAAGTGTTCCACAAGAAAGAGCTGCTCTCCATCTGGACTTCAAGTATGAGTTTTTCAGCTTGGTGTTGAATGCACCGGCTAATCCCATGCTTAACGACTGTTCTGTTGTAAAAATGTCAAAATACTTTTGCCACTCTCGAGCTCAGCATGCATGAGTAATTATTTGTTGTGTTTGTATTCTGCAATGCTGAACAAAAAATCTGAAAAACATTCTCATACTCAGAGGTAAGTTAAGTTTACGTTAAGAATATTATGTGATCTAGTTTGATATAGCCAGGTGCTCAGCGCTCACTAATCACACTCTTCAGCACTCGCTTAGACCGATTATTTAAAAAGCCATGCAGACTCTGTCCTCCTGCCTCCAAGATAGTACTATCAGTGGGTTAGCATTCTCTGTGAATCCACGGCATCAAACAGCTGGTGCTACAGAATCCCACCCAAACCTCTTGTGGGTACTCGATGCCTATGTTATGTTATGTTATGTTATTTTCATTTATACAGCGCACAGATACTCGGAAGTGTCCCGGCGCTATAGACCGCTGGGGAACCCGTCCTGGCTATCCCTGTGAGATGGTCCCTTTCTGGGTATCTCCAAGGTGAAACCAGGCATCCCCTGCGTCTGTGGGGGGCCGTTGTAGAGATGAGGCAAGCTTAATGCCCAGAGTTGCCGAGTGTGTTCCTGGTTAGAGTAGGTACCGAGGCGAGAATTATCGAGTCCGTTTTGACCCTGGTCCACGACCCTGCCGCGTCGGGAATTGAACCCTGGTCCCTGGCCGATTCTCTGCTTACAGATCTGCCACCTCTAAACCGTGAGCCACACCTCTCCACCTATGAGTGGTATTAGAGAGCATTGGGCCAAGTTGAACAACACTACAGGAACATCTTTCAGCTGCAGGTCTCCCAAGACCAAAGACTCAAATGTTTGAACCATCAAATGGACAAGGTCATAACAGTGCTGAGGGATATCAGTACCAGCCTCCACCAGTTAGCTTGTCAGCAAAACACCCCTCCCTGTATGCCTACTCCGTCTCTGCCAATAACATCTGCACAAGCCACAGGGAGGGACGTTGAGCCAGGGGGAGATTCCCCAGTACCTGAGGAGCCTGTTTCCCCACCCAAATGTACTGTGGGTCCTCAGTGGAAGGATAAGGGAGAGTCAGATGGCAATGCACCACTCCCAGCAAGTAAATACAGGTGCCCATGATATCATCCATTGTGTGCAGAGCATTCACTTAATTGACTGTCCATACCAACTGTTCCACATCTGATGGAGGAACAACGTTGGACTTTGGACTTGGATATACTCTTTTGGATTTTATCAGTAAACACTCGCAACTCCAATCATCAGATTTTTTAGTTTTATGAGCACAACTCTATTTTATGTCATCACATATACACCATGTATGTCAAAATAAACCACTTTATACATCATTACTAGCTTAAGTTGTGACTTTGAATTCAAGCTCTAAATTTTGTCATCTCCTTTTTACCACTATGATAAAAGTTTCACCAACCTAGGTAATCAAATACTTGTAAATTGTAACTTAGGTACCACTAAGTAAATGAACTTTGCACAACAAGAGAGATATATACAATCAGAGCTGTAGACAAATTGTAGTCCACAGTACATAGTCACAGGAAGTCAATTGTGTACACAACCATCACTAGTTGCCAGCCCAATGAACAATTACAGCTAGTCAAGTATTTCATCATGTTCAAAGTTAGTTTATAACTTGTTTGAATGTGTGATATCAGACAATGCATACCTCAATGTGGATCATATTTTTTATTTTCCAGATACAATCTGGTACCTGACCTCAAACTACAATTCTATTACACAGTAGTGAAAAGCAGTAGACTATTATGTCAGAAGGAAACGTGTGACAGGTATTTCAGCAATATTTTAATGTTCATGTTGGTGTCAGTCGGGGGCGTGGCCAAGATGACGGCGGGAGCGGTCACACTGTCTTAAGCTCTTCTTCGAGCCGGCCGTATATATACTGAAAACGCTGTGCCTGTCTGTGGCAACTCCTTTTTTCCGATACCGGAGGCCCCCGAAGCAGTTTCCTGTGCACATAAAAGCTGATATTTGGCAGAAGAGGCGGGAGAGCTGTGTAACGACCGGAGACGTGTTGCTCCGCTATTGTCGGGCACCTCTGCGTTTTGCTGACCTGCCTCTCCCCAGTGGTGGCACCAACCCCCTTCGGCTGGGCCCTTGACCCATCGGGGACCTGAAGGCCATTGTTGGACCTGATTGTGGCACGGGGTTGCTGGACAGAGAGCTACAACCCCGTTGGTGTGCAGAGCTGCGAGGCCTGGCCTGCGTCATTCCTGCCGGATGCACGTCGGAGGCATCATCACTGTGAGCCGTGAACACGGAGGTGCAGGGGCATATATGTTAACGCTACGGAGACAGGCGCAAGTTGTGGGTCCTGCACATCGGCCAATCTGTCTACAGAGCCTGTTACATTTTCTTGGATACGCGGGATTTGCACCACCCGTGACCGCTCGTGGGGCAGAGCGGCTGTCAGGGTGGCCCTCAAGCGAGAAGTGTGGACACACGTACACATTGCTGTGACCCCTTAATGAGCCCCTACTCTGCGCTGACCACCTGTCAACAACCAGTGCACAGTGACCCTGGGCAGGCACCTGGGCCCCACTGCTGAGGTGAGGGGCAGAGGCACCGTATATTCGAAGAGATGCTGCTGTCCCCCTAGCAGAGGTGGCAGAGCATTTGACTCTGTCCCACCGGTCCCATTCCTCACTAATCACCACAGAGTGACTTGGTTTAACCTCCGGTATGTAGTAGAGGTAGTTGTGCATTACTTTTGTCCCCCATATGCTACTGGGCCCTACGTCCAGAGTATGCGATGATTTGGCAGCTTAGAGGCAGCTGGGAATTGAAGAGACGTTATAGGAGATTGGGATCTGCTCTTATGGGTACCCCCACTTTTTGCTGATGTTTCACTGTTTTTTGACTTTAGTCTGGCTGGGGCCCTGCTATCCAGGACCCCATGCTAGCTGCTTCCTCTCTAAATTGATTCCAAGTACTTTAGGTACACTCCAGTTTGGTTACTGGGGTACCAATATAGTATATGGTACCTTAGGTACCTAGGACATAGGTACCCCAGAGGCCTCCCAGGGGCTGCAGCATGTATTATGCCACCCCTGGGAAGCCTTCCAAAATGACACCACAGGACTGCTACTGCGGCCTGGCTAAAGTGGTGCATGCACCCCTTACTTAGATATAGGTTACCTATATCTACCTTAAATCACTACACATATGAACCTATCAGTCACCCCTTTGGCAGGCCTTATCAATCCTGAAGGCAGGGTGCTGGGTTTTGTGTTTGAGGGTGCCCATACATGAGCAGGGCCCCTCTGCAGCCTTCGGAATCTATTCTCTGAGGCTGTTCTGTGATGCAGCCAGACCATATACTCTTAAGTGCATTATAACCTTGCAGTAAATGCTAACTTTGGAATGGCTGCACAGAAACATGTTGTGTTTGGTGTCAAACACTTTGGAATCATACCTACTCTGGCGGCGTGGGTATGATTCCATCCTTCTAGAGGGAGAGTCATGAACACACCGGTACACGCGGTACCAGTTTAAAAGAGCCCTGGCATCACAAAATGGATGCTACAGACACAAGTCTGGCCTCCTGCTGGTGGATGAAACTCCGGCAGGGGAGGCCTGGACAATAGGTTTCCTGTCACAGAGAGGTCTAACCACCTCCCAGCTAGGCTTTAGTGTATTGGGGCTGGGTGGGTGCACTCCAAGTGTGCTTTGAAGTCTGCACTGGGGGCACATTTGGTGTCCCTGTGCATAGCCCAGTTCAAACTGGTTGCAGGGGCTACCAGCCCCTCCTCTGGCACGAAACTGGACAAAGAAACTGGGTGTAGTCACCCCTCTTTCCAAACCCTCCCATAAGTGGGTCCCCAGGTATGTCCAACCCCTTCCTTTGGTATAAGAAAGGAACCCCTAACTACAGGACTTTAGATTACACCTGGACGAAACTCTGATACTGAATCCTGGAACTTGACTGAAGAATCTCCTTTGGAGTAAAGGAGTTACTACCCTGCATGGCAGGCACCAAAGACGCATCTGACTAGTTTGGATCTCCGAAGCTCCCGCCGGACTCCGAAGTATTTGCAACACAGGAGGTGGATTTCCAGACTTCCCCGAGGCCGACCTGAGTCCCCAGCAAAGCTGAGACCCGTAGCCTTCATGGGTAATGTTGAACCAGAACCCCTGGACACCGTGCACATTTGCAAGTGCATTAGCTTCTCTGCATTCCTTGAGGCTGTGCATTGGCTTACTTGTAGCCCAGACCCGAGCACCTTTTCCACTGCAGATTGATGGCCCTTTGTGTTTTCGCTCGAGGTACCTTCACGAGCCCTGGTTCATCGACTGGTGGGTCCCTGAGAAGAGAACTTTGAATTTCATTGGGTTTCCCTGGTTGCTCCAGACAAGCCCTAACTCTCCACCCCTTTGTGAGTCCCACAGACCTTGCTGGTCCACACCAAAGCATCTTTTATTTTCCTGCATGTGTTGCTGTTGCCAAGGCTTGTTGGGTCCAATTCGGGCACCGACACCGCAGCACTCAACATCCTTTGCGGGACAGCTCAAATCCAGCTCCTAGTCATTGTTGACGCCTCCTGGTCCTCGTGGCTGCAGAGTCAAGCTTCACCTCTTCAACCTGAAATCACCCGATATCGGTGGGTATTCGTCTATCATGCCCCTGGTCACTGGCACGTGACCCAGATTCTATTCCCTCGGTTTTCAGGTTCCTCCCATCTTTGATCCAGGCTTGGATCACACTAGACACTTCTCTTCTCGACGGCAGCAGCACTTTGCAGCAGATCGCCATTGAAATCAACGACGATTCCCGACACCAAAAGACTCCTATGCACCCGGCTTCCCTGGGTGAGGTAACTCGAGTATTCTGGTGCTCCCGTGGGTGTTGGCCCTAGAACCCCTTAAGGCTAAACGGGTTTGCTCAAAATCCTCTCCTAAGTGTCCTTAATCTTTAAATTTCCAACTGTGACTTTTCCCATAGAAGCTAACGGCATCTCGCGGCAGTGTTCTCACACTGTACGCGTCCTCCGTGGGTCCCCTGTGTCACTACCTTGGGTGGTTCCTTGGGGTCCCAGCGATTCTACAGGCTCTAGGCCTTGTGTCTAGTCAAGTTGTGGTTCTTATACCACTTTCTTAATATATTGTTTGGTTCGCCCCTAGGGCCTAACATGTATTTTGCTAATTTACTGTGATACATTAAGTGTAACGTATATGCTTTGACCTCTAGCCTCATAAATAGACTAGTGGGGTGTGTTTAGAATAAATACATATATTTTATATGTATACCTGGTGTGGTTGTCCTTTCATTTAGCCATTCAAGAGATTATAGACTGGTAAAATAAGTTCTGTTTCACATTCCTTCAACACTTAGCCTGAATGCTGCTCTCCATAGCTACCACTAGGATAGCTTTCAAATAAGGTTGTCTTTATCCTATCACCTCTAAGGGGTTGTTTGGACTGGTGCAACGTGCCCACTATAACTAGTGGACAGCATATGCCAGGCCAACTTCTCACAGATGTTGAGACCCTCCTTGTGGTGACGACGGAGGTGGCACAGGGAGCTTGATTGCGTTGCCTCAGCCCTATTCCTCGCTTACTTGTCAACACTGTCTGGCCTGACCTTTGATCCATAATAGAGGTACATGGCCATTGCTTTTGCCCCACTCACGCTGCCGGCACTGACTCCCTGACTTACGCCTTCACGGAATTGCTGGTGAAGTTGATGAGACCTTCACTTGGCCCTGGTTGGTGGTGACAGGCCACTGGACTACAAGTTCCCACATCATATGGGGGTGCAGCTTCAGGTTGGTTCCACAACAATCCCACCATATCGGAGGAGCATTTCTTACCCGGCCTCTTCCGACATTTCCTTCATCCTTATTGTGAAAGACAGTAGTGGGACCTTTCTCCATGGACTTGCATAAGAACCCGTACCCTTGCACTGATCCCTCGGCCGCAGTTGGCTCCTTGCACCTGGCAAAATGGTTTTATACCTGGGAGAAATACTGGATTGAACCTGTGATGTCTATTCACATTGCTGGAGTGGGTGAGAGGTAAAGAGGCAGAAATACCCTGGGTAGCATCCCTAGATATCGAGAAGGCATTTGAAACGTTGAGTTGGGATTACTTATGTCGGTGTTATCAGGATTTGGTATCGGCCCTAATTTTTTTAGATGGATCCGATTGCTATATCACAGACCACAGGCCAGAGTGAAGATGGGATGAGTTTTTTCCTCACTTTTAACAATAGCGCGGGGAACGTGTCAGGGCTGCCCCTTAACGCTGACACTTTTTGCCTTGGCTATGGAGCTACTGGAGTGTAGACTAAGACAGCGGGTGGTGGAGTGGAGCCTGCACTCAAACTGCCGATGGCATATAGTGTCACTATACACAGACGATGCCTTGATTTATCTACGTGGCCAAACTGAAATACTTCAACGGATAATGGACCTGTTGAACGATCAAGTGCTGGTCTCGGGGTTGTGAGTTATTTGGTCCAAGTCGGTGGTGTTCCCGATGGTACCTATGTCATCGACCCAGTGACAGGCTACACCACAAACCTTTAAATATCTGGGGGTACAGGTCTACCACTCGGGGATGGATACCATAGATGGCAATCTGGGACATGCTATTACCAGAGCCCGATCTAGTCTCCCGTTCTGGTTAAGCCTACACTTGTCTCCTATGGGTTGAGAGGCGATCTCCAAGATGCTGGTTCTTCCGCATCTCCTAAGTTTCTTTTCTACACTCCCCTATTGCCTGCCATGAACATTTTTTAAAGATCTGGAATCTCTTTTGTTCTCCCTCATTTGGGGACACTCTAGGGCAAGGGTGGCCTTAAATAAATTGTATCTACCATTGTCAGGGCACTCCGAATTACAAGCGTTGCTACACTGCAGCCCAGTTGATATGGGCAATGAGATGGCTAGGTAAGAGTAATCTCCCAGAATTGATAATGGAGGCCATTTTCTGGGATTGCCGACAACGTTGGAATGGTTACCACACCGACCCAGAAACACCATGGTAACATGCTAATGATGGCGGCTAGATGCAGTTGGTCCAGATACGTGCCAGGTGCTGGACTGCACCGCATGCCTTGAGCTTGCCATTGGAGGTACTATCGGGCATATTCACTTGGCACGAACGCTCAGAGCTTGGCCCTTGGAGGGACAGGGGGTTGGACACGTGAGGGGACATGTACGCAGACTCCCAATTGCAAACGTTTGATGAGCTAGTGGACATGTATGACATACCACAGGGTTCCTTCCTCCTACATGCCTTGCTCACACATCACTTTTTACGAACGTGGGGTAATGATCGAGCAGAACCTCCCACTTCACATCTCTTGCAGACACTGCTGACACATGGAAAGGGCAGGCGCGCAGTAACGGCCATAAATATTTCTTTCAGGCTGGATGATACACCTGCACTGATGGCCTTGCATGCGTACTGTCAAGCTGTCAACCACTATCACAGACAAACACTGGGCGCAATGCCTTGGTCACCCAAAAACGGGCTCAACCAGTGCTAGGCAGCAATACACCCAAATTAACTACCTACACCACACATATCTCACTCCCTACAGATTAGCCCGCATGTACCCAACATCTATTGACAGGTGCCCCAGATGCTACGGCCCGGGGGCAACATTCACACATATGGTATAGACCTGCATAAGCATACAAAGGTACTGGAGTGCAGTAGCCACTGTACTTGCAGAAGCAGCCGAAACCCAGTTTTCGGTAAACCCATTCATTTCCTAGTAGGTGCTACAAAGCACTCTGCATCACGATAAGCCCTGAATAAGTTCCTAGACCTAGCTCTGGGCCTAGCCAAATGCAAAATAGCCATGACATGGAAAGCCCAGATGGGCCCCAGCATGCATTCGTGGTTGCTGGACCTCCAGAGGGCGCTGGTATCAGAGCACACAAACTAGTTATCACAGATTTTACGAGCGCTGGTGCCCCCGCGACGGCCTCTTACTCAGTGAGGGGACTACCTGTCACTGATTGAGATCAGGCTGGCCGAGATGGACCACACCTCATAGGCGGTGTCTCCCTCCTCCCTTTTCTCCCCCCTCCTTTTCCCCCCTCTCTTCCCTCTCTTCCCTGTTGCCCCCCTCAATTGACACACCCAAGCTGGGTGGTGCACGGCACGTGACTATCCACGTATGTAATACCCACTGAAACATTTCACTGTTAGGTGAGCACTGTTCTGTACCCATAGGTAGAGATCGATCTATAGTTTTGTTTTTTTCTTTATGTATTATTTTATGTTGATGCCTGAATGTGGCTCCATGACGGAATTGCTTTGTGTTTCACAGAAGGACCATATGATATACAGAAATGTTGTATCTAAGTTGTAGAAAAGGGCACTCTAATAAGTACATGTATGATGTTACAGAGCGCTCAATGGGCCTTCCTTGTTGGTGGCAGGAATTTTCCGGACATCCTGCCCAAGTCATTCATATTACTGTAATTGAATTATCACTATTGAAATGTGTTGTAATACAGAAGCTGATAATGTTCTGTTGCTGAAAATCATTAATAATTATTTTCACACAAAAAAATGCTGGTGTCTGTCACAGCATCATATGTCTGGTGTTGTCAAGACTCAGTAAGTCCACTCTGTATATGACATGGCACAGTGCACTTGGAAAATAACATAAAAAACAGAGTTTAGCAATCATAAGTAATGTCTCACAAGTCATAAAAGTATGACACTTCAGCCACAACAATATCATTGTTAACACTAGATAGGTTTCATTGAAACACTGTATATGTCAATTTAAACATTTTCAAAACAAGTCTCCAACAAACTTCATGATACCTATCCTACACTCTTAAGCATACATACACATTGTCTACCAACTACACAACACCAAGCAATGGTGGTTAGTCACCTCCTCTCATTGTATACTTGCAGTCATGTGAAAGAGTTGTCGATAAGCTGTTGTCCCAAGTCCACTCTATCATCATCACCACTGTCATCATTGCCCAGTCCTGGATGCTCCATCGGTGGCACCTGCTGGTCTCCTTCATCCTCATTTAAAAGTATGTTCTTATGAATTGCTATGTTGTGTAGCATGCAGCAAGCCACAATCCGCCTGGTCCAGACATGGGCATCATTAAAGTGCACTTCTGCTGGGGTGACTGGGTTGCACAGTGTTGCCAGTAACCATGGCTGGTTGGGGAATTCAGAGTCTCCTACATTGAAGATAAAAAATAGTTCAGTTGTCAAAATAAAAATTACCTTCTGACATACAAACAATAAACACTACAATACTCGTGTACAACCTCACAAACCAACAACCCAGGTACGTTTAGGTTGCAGTTGACTCATCAAATGTGGGATGATGCTGTTATGCAGGACATATGCTTCAAGTGAAGACCCCAGAAATCTTGCACAGACTTGTGAAATGCACATGTCAGGCAAACACACCACCAGGACATTGATGGAGTTGAAGTGTTTCCTATTGTGATACACCTGTTTATTGGCCTGTGGTGGTACCAAAGAAACATGAGTGTCATCGATTGCTCCAATTACACTGGGTATTCACTCAAAAGCATGAAAATCACCCTGATTGCAGCCAATTTTAGGAAACGTGATATAGTGGTCCGTGTATTGAGACAATGCCTGAAACACATCACGAAGAACACTACTAAACATGGGCTAGGACATTTCACCTGATGTTGCCACTGTGTTTTGGAATGTTCCTTTGGCAAAGAAACCTTGGGTGGTAGTGCTGTTAGATAGGTGCTCTGAGGCAACAAATAGGGTGCTAACTGCTGCCACATATCATCGATTGACGCCCGTGTGAGACAGTATTTTTTTATTTTTTCTCACTCTTCCATTGTTTGGAGGTCTGGAAAAGACTTGTTCACAGGAGGCTGTCTTCGAGCTCCTCCATGATACATATGTTTAGAGTGTATACACAGTTGGTACCTGTGAGAAGTTGTGAGAAGTTGACCTGGTATATGATGTTCACTAGTTAAAGTGACCACCTTGTACCATGCCAAGCAACCCTTATGGTGTGGTTGTAAGTCAACCTTTTTGGACTAGCTGCCCTAGTGGTAGCACAGGCTAAGCAGTCTTTGAGGCTAAACTCGTTAAAGCGTGTTAAGCAGGCTGTTTTACCATATGTAAGCCCCTTTTACACCAATGAAAGGACACCACACAGATATATATTCAAAATATATATGTATTTATTACTCAAAGTATCCCCTAGACTCGTTATGAGCACAGGAGCACAAATCGTTAAACAAGAAAGTATTACAATATACAGAAGTTGCACTTTATATGGATAGGCCCTGGTGGCCGATCAAACCATATACTAAAATAGTGGTATAAGTACCACGAACAGGAAAGGGAAAAGGCCTAGGGCCTCTAGAATCGCTGGGCCTACAAGGAGCTAACTTCAGTTAGTGACCAGGAGGTCCACGGGTCGCGCGTGCAGTGAGGAAAGTTACACGCGGGCTCCCATAGGTTTTCAATGGGTGCGTAAAAGTTCAAAAGTTACTGCTAGAAGGGTATTCTGGATGGACTACGAACTTAAGACTTAAAACACAGACACTAGAGATGTTTCTCTACACTTGGGCACCGGAGTGCCAGCTTTACCTTACCCACAGGAAGCGGGTGCATAGGTCTCGAAGTGCGTCGGGTTTCGTCTATCTGTTCAATGGAGCCTGATGACAAAGATGCTGCAGGCGGTCGGTCCAGAAGAGATGCGGTGGATCCAAGGGTGGATGGGAGTTGTAGAAGACCTGAAAGCAGAGGGGACAGTGTTCACAGTCACTAGCCGGTGACCGGCGTGGCACCAGGTAGGTACCAGGCGATGTCGGGTGCAAACAGGTGATGAGGTGTAGCTTGTCTCCACAGCCACGTAGTCCCTGGAGGTTGAAGACGTCCAGGAGTCGGTTCACGAGCTATCCCACGCAGGCTCTCGCGGTCGGCCGTGTCGGCGACTCGAAGGAAGCAAACAAGCCTTGGCAAAAGCAGAAGTCGTGAAGAATGAAGAAAGCTGATTGTTCTGACCAGCAAGGTCAGAGGGGCTGCTCCTTTGGAGAGCAGCAGGGGCCAGTCTGGAGCAACCAGACCAGCATCGTAGATTTCAAGGTTCGTCGCCAAAATGGCCACTAGCCAACGGGCCCGGGATCGGGCAGGCACGTCGAGATGCAAAGTGCAGAGGGGCCCCACGCAGATCGTGGAGATGCTGGAGGGCTCACCTTTGGTGCAGATGCTGCTCGGATGTTGGGCTTCTCAGGACCCAAAGCACAACTTGGAGGGAGCCTCTGTTGTCGCGCTTGCAGCTTGTCGTGGGTCTTTCAAGATGGCTGGCTCCACGTGTCTCGGTGCCTCCACGGGTTCCTTCTTTTCAGGGACTGTGGATCGGGCGGTGAGAGGT
This sequence comes from Triturus cristatus, assembly GCF_964204655.1. Classification (NCBI taxonomy): domain Eukaryota; kingdom Metazoa; phylum Chordata; class Amphibia; order Caudata; family Salamandridae; genus Triturus; species Triturus cristatus. The sequence continues at coordinate 29,134,596 of NC_140587.1, forward strand.
CTGGAGGTCCAGGTCTTGTCGGGCTCTGGGCTCGGGCTCTGGCAGGAGGCGGCAGCAAAGCAGACGTCGAGTAGCTGGTTGGTGCTTGCGTTAGCAAGATGGTCACTCCCTGACCATAGGGGAGATTTCCTTCTGTCCTCTGTGCAGCAGAGCGTCGAAGTTCCCGTCTTCTTCTTGTAGTTAAGTTGATTCCAGGATGTCTGAAGTCTTAGGACACAGCTCCTACCTTTAAGCGGATTCTAGGGGCCGGACTACCTGCTAGGTCCCTCCCTAAGGGTGGGACCAGGAAGGGGGGTGGTTACACCCCCAATCCTTTGTCCAGCTCGCCCCAGGTCTGGGGCTGGTGTGCCCCAGGACCGGTTTGAACTGGCATATGCACCGAGGCTCCTTGTGAGCCTCAGGCATGTCTGATTCTATTCAAGCCCTACCTGACCAATACACAAAATCCTGTCTGGGGTGGTGCACGCACCTCCCCTGGCAGGAAACCCTTTGTCCACGTCTCCCAAGCTGGAAGGAGTCCCAGCAGCAGGAGGGCAGACTTGTGTCTGTGGTGGCAGCATCCATTTTGTGGAGCTGAGGCTATGTCTGATTTTACCCGGGTTTCAGGTACTGTACATGTCGTGTCCCTCTAGAAGGGTGGAATGCTAACCCCATCGCCAGAATTGGCGAGGGGTTAGTATTCCAATTCGTATGACACCTTACTCAACATGTTTTGATAAAGCCAAACCAAAGATAGCATTTAACCGCGAGGTTCATAATGCACTTAAGAGTATATGGTATGACGATATCTGGAAACGGTAGAAGGAAGTTGTTCCGACCACTGCAGACAGGCTCAGCTCATGCCAGAGCACCATCTCACATGAAACCAAGCACTCTGCCTTCAGGATTGTCAAGGCCTGCCATACGAGTGACTTATAGGTTAACATGTGTCCCATTTAAGGTTAGGTATAGGTATACTACACCTAAGTAAGAGGTGGTTACACCAACTTACCCCAGCTGAGTGATCAGCCAGTTGTGTCAAATTTGTTAGGCCAGGCCAGGGGTGGCACAATACATGCTTCAGCCCCTGGTAGGCCTTAGATACACCAATGCCCTGGGTACCTAGTGTACACTGGTACAGGGGCTCACAAGGTGATCCAATTCCAATTGGTTATGCACCTATAGTGCATAGTGTCAATTTAGTAGAGAGAACAGCAGGCTGGGGGTCTGATTAGCAGGCCCACAGCCTCAATATGTCAAAAACCAGTGAAGCAAAAAGCAAAAATTTGGGGTCACCATAGGATAGCAGACCCTACTCTCCTACACAACCCCCCCAAACGCAGGGACATTAAACTAGCTTTGACCAGTCTCGTCTTCATGTCCTAAGTGGAAGTACCTGGAGAGACCATCTGCATTCCCATGGTCTGTACCTGGCCGGTGCTCCACTGTAAAGTCCATCCCCTGTAGGAAAATGGACCAGCAAAGCAGTTTGGGGTTTTCACCCTTCATCTGATTTAGCCACAAGAGGGGCTTATGGTCTGTCTGAATCTTGAAGTGAGTGCCAAACAAGTATGGCCTCAGCTTCTTCAGGGCCCACACCACAGCAAAGGCCTCCCTCTCAATAACTGACCAATTCTTCTCTCTGGGGGTCAACCTTCTGCTAATAAAAGCAATGGGTTGGTCTTGACCATCTACATTAAGTTGTGACAGCACAACTCCCACACCCAACTCAGAAGCATCTGTTTGGACAATAAACTCTTTGGAGTAGTCAGGACTTTTCAGGATAGGTGCAGAGCACATGGCCTTCTTCAGGTCATCAAATGCCTTTTGACAGCTTACTGTCCACTGAACCTTTTTGGGCATCTTCTTGGATGTCAGATCATTAAGAGGAGTCACAATGGACCCATAGTTCTTAACAAACTTCCTGTAGTACCCAGTCAAGCCCAAGAAAGCTCGAACTTGAGTCTGGGTGGTTGGAGGGGACCAGTCCTTGATGGATTGTATCTTACTCTCCAGTGGTTGAACTTGGCCTCCACCTACAAGGTGGCCCAAATACACAACCTTACTCTGCCCTATCTGGCACTTAGTAGCCTTGATAGTGAGGCCTGCCTTTTGCAGAGCCTCAAGTACCTTCTTCAGGTGGATCAGGTGATCCTCCCAGGTGGAGCTAAAGACAGCAATGTCATCAAGATATGCTGCACAAAAGTCATCCAACCCAGTAAGGACTTGATTCACCAACCTTTGGAAGGTGGCAGGTGCATTCTTCAGACCAAAGGGCATCACCAAAAATTGATAATGCCCACCTGGGGTTGAAAATGCTGTTTTGGCCTTAGACTCCTCAGCTAATCTGATTTGCCAATAGCCAGCTGTCAAATCAAATGTGCTCAAAAACTTAGCAGAAGCCAGTTTATCTATATGCTCATCTGCCCTTGGAATAGGATGTGCATCTGTCCTAGTGACAGCATTGAGTCCTCTGTAATCCACACAGAACCTCATCTCTCTCTTGCCATCTTTGGTGTGAGGTTTGGGGACCAGAACCACTGGGCTAGCCCAGGGGCTCTCTGAGGGCTCAATGACACCCAGTTCCAGCATTTTGTGTACCTCAGCCTTTATACAGTCCCTGACGTGGTCAGGTTGTCTGTACAGTTTGTTCTTCACAGGCAGACTGTCACCAGTGTCCACCACATGGGTACACCAGTCAGTTTGACTAGGTATCAAGTGAGGTTGCCTCCAAGGGTCACTCCTTCAACTGAACCATCGCCAGGGTTCTGAGACAACAAGTCTGGGAGAGGGTCACTCTCCTCCTCCTGTCCCTCATCTGTAGCCATGAGCAAGCCCATGTCTGCCCTGTCAACATATGCTTTTAACCTGTTAACACGGAGTACCCTGTGGGGACTCCTGGGAGTTCCTAGGTCCACCAAGTAGGTAACCTATCCCTTCTTTTCCAGGATTGTATGGGGTCCAGACCATTTGTCTTGGAGTGCTGCTGTGGCCACTGGCTCCAACACCCATACCTTCTGTCCTGGCTGATACTCAACCAAGACAGCCTTTTGGTCATGCCAAGCTTTCTGTAAGGCCTGGCTTGCCTCAAGGTTTTTGGATGCCTTCTCCATATACTCAGCTATCCTGGAGCGGAGACCAAGTACATAGTCCACTATGTCTTGTTTAGGCTTTTTGAGACGTAACTCCCATCCTTCCTTCACTAAACACAGTGGGCCTCTTACAGGGTGCCCAAACAACAATTCAAAGGGGCTGTAGCCAACTCCTTTTTGTGGGACCTCTCTGTAAGCAAACAAAAGGCAGGGTAGAAGGATGTCCCATCTTCGCCTGAGCTTTTCAGGTAATCCTTTGATCATACCCTTTAGGGTCTTGTTGAATCTCTCAACAAGCCCATTGCATTGTGGGTGATAAGGGGTGGTGAACTTGTAGTTGACACCACATTCCTTCCACATAGCTGTCAAGTATCCTGACATGAAGTTGGTACCTCTGTCAGAAACCACCTCCTTAGGAAACCCCACTCTGGAGAATACTCCCAGCAGGGCCCTGGCCACAACAGGAGCTGTAGTGGTCCTAAGGGGAATTGCCTCTGGATACCTGGTGGCATGATCCACTACCACCAGTATAAATCTGTGCCCAGATGCAGTGGGAGGATCCATGGGACCCACTATATCTATTCCCACTCTTTCAAAGGGGACCCCCACCACAGGTAGTGGTATTAGGGGGGCCTTTGTTGTGCCACCTGATTTGCCACTTGCTTGGCAGGTCACACAGGAGCGACAAAACTCCTTGGTATCTTCATTCATGTGAGGCCAGTGAAAGTGAGGGACACGCCTGTCCCAAGTCTTGTTCTGGCCTAAGTGTCCTGCTAGAGGAATTTCATGGGCCAAGGTAAGAAGGAAGCCCCTAAATTGCAGCGGTATAACCAACCTCCTGGTTGCACCAGGTTTTGGGTCTCTAGCCTCTGAATAAAGGAGCCCATCATCCCAATACACTTTATGGGTACCTTGAGCATTCCCAGCAGCCTCAGCAGCAGCCAGCTGTCTGAGGGGTTCAAGAGATGGACAGGTTAACTGAGCCTGCCCCAAGTCAGCCCTTGAAGGTCCCCCTGTCCCCAGAAACTCAACCTGATCAGGTTCAAGCTCTTCAGGGACAGTTCCTTCAGGGTCCTCTAGATCATCTTCCTGGGAAGGCTGATCATCACCTTGAGGCAGGGGGGAAGGCACAGCCTTGACCCTCCTGTTCTTCTTCTTGGTAGGTGCTTGGTCCATTGTTCCAGGATCCAAGACCTGTGGTTCAGTAAGGCACTTTTTGGCCTGTGACCTGTAATTGGACGGCTCTGAACTCTCTTCCTTCGCGGATTTTCACTATTTTGGCTCATCCTTCGCCACAAGCGACGCCTGTAATTGGACGGTTCTGAACTCTCTCCCTTCGCGGATTGTCACTATTTTGGCTCATCCTTCGCCACAAGCGACGCCTTTAATTATTAGGTAGTATTCTTCACGCCCGTGATTTTCAGTTGGACCTCATGTGTTTACTCACCGTCTTGCTCAATTATCGATACAGATTTAAAGATACTGTGGCTCTCCTGATGAAGACGCTGTGTTAGCGTCGAAACGCGCGTTGAGAACATCTCGGTCTTCGCCACTCCTATTTTTATTTTTCTGTATTTATATTCTGTTATTTGATCGACTACAGATGCGATTTGTTGCATATTGTTTAATGCATTGTCCATTTCATTCAACCTCTGTTTGAATCACATCTTCCAATCATATAGTCCTGCATCATCAATTTATCTCTATCATTGCTATATTTAAATATAATAAATTTCATATATTTTTTATAATATATTGTATGTTGTGTCTCCTTCTATAACATTCATGTTCTTCTATTGAATATTATATTGTTTAATGTCTTTCTATTGAACATTATATTGCTTTGTGCTTAGACTGCCTAGGTGTTTATTTTTACAAAGTTGTTCCGACCACTGCAGACAGGCTCAGCTCATGCCAGAGCACCATCTCACATGGAACCAAGCACTCTGCCTTCAGGATTGTTAAGGCCTGCCATAGGAGTGACTTATAGGTTAACATGTGTCCCATTTAAGGTTAGGTATAGATATACTACACCTCAGTAAGAGGTGGTTACACCAACTTACCCCAGCTGAGTGATCAGCCAGTTGTGTCAAATTTGTTAGGCCAGGCCAGGGGTGGCACAATACATGCTTCAGCCCCTGGTAGGCCTTAGATACACCAATGCCCTGGGTACCTAGTGTACACTGGTACAGGGGCTCACAGGGTGATCCAATTCCAATTGGTTATGCACCTATAGTGCAAAGTGTCAATTTAGTTAGAGAGAACAGCAGGCTGGGGGTCTGATTAGCAGGCCCACAGCCTCAATATGTCAAAAACCAGTGAAGCAAAAAGCAAAAATTTGGGGTGACCATAGGATAGCAGACCCTACTCTCCTACAGTACCTGTTCAAAATGTACCATGCAACATGCACTTAGACCAACAGGGAAGAGCAATTCAACACACATAACACTCCATGTCAGTGAAAGCTCATTTCAATGATCAGTAGTATCATTAGATACATATCACAGCATTCATGTCATGGCTAAACATGTGTAAAAGGTTTGGAGACACAGCAATTATAATGCAGTAGTGTCATTTTCACTACTGTTGTTGTTTATGCAAAATTAAGCAGGACATACCCTAAAACTCATAAGCCAAGAAGCCTAGACTTATGTTTGTGATATCAATTATATAGTTAATCTGTACACACAATAGAATCATATAATGCATGACATCTTGGACACCACATACATCCAGCATAACATCATCATCATCATCATTTAGTCTTTATTCAATTAAAAATCATAAAAGACACAGCATCAACAAATATATAAGCCACATCAATAAATTACATAAAACAAATATTAAATACGCCAAGACTAGTATAATAACAGTAAAACAATACAAACAATATTCACTCATAAAACCCAATAATAGGTTTTAAATTTGCAGATATTTCCTTCTTATAACCCAACACGTGGACCAGAACTTTGCCACAGCAACTACAATAACCTCCTTAGTATCACACTTGAGGATACGCAGGGCTGTTTGCGCAGAATTTATGCCTAGCTGTTTACACAGGGGCTTGATCCACTTCATGCGGGGTGCTCTGTATGCTGGGCAAACAAATAACACATGTGAAATAGTCTCAGGGATCCCTGGGCAACAGTGGCAGGTAGTATCTGTATTTAGACCCTGATTTTTGCCCCAATTTGTAGTAAAAAATTTTAAGGGTAAGCATCCAACTCTGAATTGATGGTACAACTTCCTATCACCGACTCCAATAATAATGTCCCAATAGGGTTCCAATGAGTAATCAACCTTATGGTCCATAAAGAGATCAGTTAATGAATCCCTGGTAATCTGGGCGTGAGACTTAAATTGGGACATCTCAACATACAGTCTCTTAAGCTCAATCTTCGATGGGAAGGGAGTCCCTTCTGGATCTATCCAAAGATGACCTAGGTTCATAGCCATAAGGGCAGCTCTGATGTTGTAGAGCCAAGGGATTTGACGGGACTTATCCACCCCTATAAGATGTTTAAGAGCCAAAGCATAAGGTGCTAACTCTGGGGTGGTCCACAAGCATCTCCAATACGCCAATGGTCTGAACCCTGCTATCTCTTCAAAAGACACACACCCCAAATCCTGCAGCAATGGTTTTAGGGGTGTAGATTGGGGTAAACCAGTAAGAGTTCGCAAAAACTTATTTTGGGCAAGTACCAGGGGTCGCAAGTTTTCAAAACCCCAGAGTTCCGCACCATAAAGTATTGACGCTCTAACCTTCCCATGATACAACTTCATTACTGGAGCTATAGGTTTAGTTAAAGAGGATCTGTGTTCTTTTAGAAGGGCTCCCGCTAATTGATTATGTTTAATTACCGAGAGATCCAACTGATGATTCCAATTAAGTCTCCGCCCCAGAGTCACCCCTAGGTATGCAAATAAATCAGTTTGTTCAATAGGGGCATTATTCATTCTAAGTGTAGTACTGATTTTTTTCCTCTTATGAAGGACCATAAATTTTGTCTTCCCAACGTTAACCTCCAACTTGTTGTCGCTACAAAAGAGTTGGAAGCGATCCAGAGCACGTTGGAGGCTGGGTTTAGATTTGGACAATAAAAGAGTATCGTCCGCAAACATTAACATCGGTATTCTTAACCCATCAAGTGTGGGGGCATCCATAGGATAATCAGTAAAATAGGGAATGACATTGTTAATAAAAAGGGAGAATAAGGTGGGAGCTAGCACGCACCCCTGACGCACACCTTTAGCCACTTTAAAACTATTAGTAGTCTCCCCTTGCCCTCCCCATCTCACTCAAGCAGAGTTATTTCCATGGAGCCTTACAATAAACGATAAAATCTCTAATGGCATCCCAGCCCTTTCCAGGGATTCTCAAAGCTTATTTCGTGGAACCAAGTCAAAGGCGGATTTAAGGTCCACAAAAGCTGCATATAGGACACCACCGCCCAGCACTACTGTATTCCAATACAACATCATAAATCTGAAAACCTGGTCAATAGTGCTGACATGGCTCCGGAAACCCGCCTGGAAATTTGATAGTATGTCATTTTCATCTATCCACTCTAATACCCGATTAAGTACAATTTTGGCCACCAGCTTCTGAGTTGTATCAATCAGGCTGATAGGCCTATAATTAGATGGCAGGGCCCGATCACCCTTTTTATAAATAGGGATGATTTCAGCCCGAGCCATGAATCGGGTAATGGGGCACCTCCTGCGATACCATTAATCAGTATTTGAATATATTTAACCCAGTTAACACGCTCAATTTTAAATATATCGGAATGGATCCCGTCCGGGCCTGGTGCTTTCCCGGCCGGTAGACCATCCAATACATGCTCCACCTCAGCATACGAAAATGATAATGTCCCCACTCTTGAGTCAGACAAGAAGGAAAACGGGATCGTCGAATTGGTACAGGGGAACTGGGTTTCAAAAAAGATAACCCAGTCCTCAGGAGATACATGGTTTACCGGATTAGGATTATCAATACCACTTCCCCATTTAATTAGATGCCAAAATTTACTCCTATCCCTACATGATAACAACAAATCCCTCCAACGAGACTCATCAAACTTCCTCTTTGCTAAATATTGGGTTTGCTTATATGCCGCGCGACATCTCCTTATTTCTGGAGTTAACCCCGCTTTGATTGCACAAGATAAAGCTCTAAAAGCCCTCTTACAGTCCCCGTTATACCATTTGGCCAACTTGTGTTTTTTATTAATGGCACAATTGTGACTTGGGTCTGATTTAAAAAGGATTGACCTCAGCTTCTTAACCAATACTAAATGATGTGCTGTTAACCCTTGAACATTAGCTCCTGCAGCATCTAAGTTTAACTGGGTGACAGCAGCTAGGGTATCTAATAAAATTTGCCTGATCATAAAGCATCATGTTTCGTCATTTACAATCTGATCCCACTTAACTCTACGACTATTATTAGTGACTAAAATAGAGGACGAAACACCAACTTTCTCAATGACTACTCTCTCTTTCGTGAAGACTTCCAATTGTGCTAGAAGTGGGTCGAGATCACTCTCTGTCCTAGATCGTACCTCCATGTCAATCAATTTGGGCCACAATTCAACATTTAAAATGAGATAATCTATCCTGCTATGTTTTCTACCCATATTATATGTGGATTTGACCTGAGGATCTGATTTAGACCTACCATTAACTGCCCGGAGCCCATACTCCATTGTGAGTGCCTTTAGCTGAAGTGCGGCTGCCGACCAATTTTTAACAGGATCTAATGTCAAAGACGGGATACCCCAAACTGGATCCCCATCACATGTGAGATTACCATCTTCAAAACCAAGGGGTTCGAAGGTACAATTGAAATCTCCAGCAATAATTAAATTCCCAGGATTTTTTTGGGACTGCAGAAAGGTGTCAAGAGCAACCACCGTGGGCGATATTCTTCCGCCCACCTGACCTCTGGCATAAACATTCACTAAGGTGCACTTGAGGCCATTGCCAACAGAAATAGAGAGAGCCAGAATATCCAAATCTGCTATTTCCACCTCCTTAGCTACAATATCAGCCCGTTGTCGAACCAAAATTAGAAGACCTCCCATAGATCTACCCTTATTTCTAGGTGCTAGGGTAGCCAGTTTCCCAAAAGACAGGAAACCTGGCCTAAAATGCATTTCCCTTGCCCAAGTTTCTTGAAACATTATTATATCAGACTCTTCTATAAAGGAAGACCAATCCTCTGAGGCAACTTTGGATCCTAAACCCGCTATGTTCCATGAAAGTATTTTAAGTATACTGGACACAAGAAGACTAGGTGACCCTGAGTTATCAACTCTTTCGGCAACAAGAGTAACACTAGAGTTGTCATAGTCAACAACAGGGATCTCAGTAGGTTCTTCCAAGATGATGGGTGGCAGCTTAGGCTTCACAACTCCCTCATGCAAATGTCAGTCACAATCTTCAAGCCCTGATAGCGGAGCAAACCGGTTAGTGGTTAGGACCCCATGGGATCCTACCTGTAGCACCCCTCTATCTCTTGTAAAACACACCCTGCCTTCTATAATTTAGCGTGAATTTACTAGGGGGATTATAAAATGAGCTTAAGTGGCAAACAATGATATTGGATGGATAACAGCCCCCTGTATTTGAACTTAAGTAATCCAATATCATACTGGCTACTTCAGAATTGTTGAAATTAGCCACAACACAGTCTCCACTCTCTGTTTTGGCTGCCGAGCCCAACCATGAACATCGCCTCGCCATTATGAGATACTCACTAATATCCCACTCCGGGCTTACTCTTTTTTTCATTTGAGTGTTGAGCCAATGCATCACCTTCAACAACTGCTGATCAGTCGTTTCGCTTTGTCCCTCTTGCACTGGGGGCACTTGTCTAAGTATTACCACCAGCGGGGCTGCTTCCGGGGGCAAATTGAGAACTCCCGGCACGCGCCCATAAACAGATCTAGCTTGGCCCAAATTATTAGACAAACTTGCTTGGGCAGTGTTTCCCATTAACCGGGGATGCCTGGCCTCATAATCTGTGTTAGGCCCTCTTGGACGATCATCCACAATTTTGGGGGGGGAGCCAGAAATAAACAGCGCTGATTCCCCTGACAAATTTGCAGATTCCGAACCCTTGTCTTGAGTACTATGAGCCAAAGAACACAAATTGGAACCCTCCACTAAGTTACTCGATGATGAAGAAGCAATGAAAGGGAGCGGAACAGAAGGGTTAGGAAAAGCAATTCCACTAGGTGAACTAGAATTAGAGACAAGGGGAGACTCAGAAATAGTTTGAAGGCCCACCGATTTAACAGCCCCAGATGCTATCTTAACCTTAGCGCATTGGTCGCAAAGCAAAAATTTCTGCTCAATCTGAGCCAATTTATCCAAAATCGGATTCAACATGAGGGTTAGCATTTCCTTTAATTTCGGTAAGAGGTGCTCCTCATAACTACTAGGCAGATTGGAGCTCAACAAGGGAGGATCTGGGACAATAGTGGTCACATAAGGACTATCAGTTACCAAAAGAGAAGGAGAAGGCAAGATATTAACATCAACAATGTTTGCGGACCTAGACATTTTTGCGGATTTTCCTGAATGTAGCATCCTCCCTCGCTTCCTCTTAGCTTTAACAGGGTCCTTACATGAGTTTTGTGGCACCGGCTTTTTTAATGACTTAGACCTCGAGGGCAACATTTGGGCGGATGATAAATCAGAATTACTAGGTAATGGAAATCTTGAATTTGGGCTGGGAACAATATCCACATCCCCCGCACCAAGACGAGGAGAGTGCAACATGGTAGGAACACTAGCTCCTAGGGATTGAAAAGCTGATTCTTCATTTATAACAAGTACCCTATCGGGGGTTATAGCAGTCGCTAAGGGGCCCAGGGACGATCTTCTATTCCCTTGGGGATCCAAGGACAACCGCCTCTCGGTTAGAGTAATTTCCCGTTCTAATAGGGAAGCTGCTCTAACAATAAAATTATCCAAGGTCCCTGTAACACTCCCTCCCGAGTGACATTATGTGGATCTGCCATCCCTCAAATTCATGGTAAGGAGGAATTGAATAGCCAAAACTGGATATACAACACAGTATGTGGGACAAGAAATAAACCAGATGTACGTATCAAATTAGCAATCCAATATGCCGTGATCAGACGAAGCGTACCGGAGGAGCACTCTAACTATACACATGTACGAGGGGGGGCCCAGCCCAGCCTCTACCTGTATCGAACGGGCTCAAACGGGCCCGCCCTTGGCCCGGGCTTCGCCCGGCGCAAGCCCGCGCACGTCCCGCGCAGTGGGAACGGCGAGGAGTTTTTAAAGACCTTGCCCCGTGTCAGCTGCGGCCAATTTTCAGCCTCGCTAAGCCTCCTGGGCAACGAAGTCCTCAACAGCAGGAATTGCAGGATAACAGGTCCGAAATGCAACAAAGTGGCTTCCGCGCAGCGGGAGCGGCGAGGAGTTTTTAAAGACCTTGCCCCGTGTCAGGTGCAGCCAATTTCCAGCCTCGCTAAGCCTCCTGGGCAACGAAGTCCTCAACAGCAGGAATTGCAGGATAACAGGTCCGAAATGCGACGAAGCGGCTCCCCCAGCATATCACAATGCAATATAAGCACACTAATGTCACATGGTGGACACAGTCATGTTCTCATGTCTGCATTCCTCAAACAATTACATACACATACCATTTATAATCTAGGAAGTGTCAGAAAATGCTGTTGTACACTCAAGTGTAGTACACAAAAATGTCAATGAACTCACATATCAGAGCAAAGTGTATGTAGGCAGTTTTATATTACAGGGTAGTCATTCCTCTGGGAATGTTTTATCCAGGACTTCAAACACACAACCTCTTTCCACCTGAACATCACACAGATCGCACACTGGGTTACACTGTCTTGTAATGCAGTGACTAGGTGTAATCTGTACTTGAAATGCACCTTAGAGACATACTGACTGATATAAACCCTAAGTACAAAAATGGCATAGTCTTTTTCCTGTTGGTATTAGTCTCCCAATGAGTGTTTCATGTGCCTCTTAAGGTTAGGTTATAATGGAAGTGTCAGCATTTCAGTTAGATGTCCCTTCCACGAGAAACATACTACATCCAGGCATGGAATATCACAAACTCACAACATGACAAAAGTGTTTGCACCGCAGAACGATTTTTAATAGGTCCCGGTAGGCTGTCTATAATCAATTCGGGACACAGCCATAGGCTGATAGTTGTTATGGTGACAGTTGGCGATCTCTGACTGTGTCCGCCCCTCATGTAAACCAATGGGGTAAACTCCCATTAGTCATGGATCAAAGTTATCCGAGGACGGCAAATATTTTTTTAACGGTGCTGTAGGCGTTGTGTCAGTAAGCAATAGAATGCATTGGACTGGTTCGGAAAATGCAACCGACACGGACCTATCAATTTGGCCACCTGACTGAAGACCGCCTATGCACTGTAGATTTAAGTCTGACCGTTTATGAGAGAGTTCACTTATGTGAACTAACTGCATCATTTTAGGATCTCCCCACCTCTCTGCTGCTGTCCAAATCCTCTGGGAGCTACAATGTCTCGCTGTACAAGCCAGGGGTCCCCAGCCTTAACACCTAAGGAACTAACGGTGCTATTGTAAACAATCCTGCCCCCTTACAGGATTGTTAGTTCACATGTGCAATAACCATTCACTGCTGCCATTAGTAGTCATAGAGACAGCTATTCAAACTTTTTTTTAACATTTCAAAGTTTGTATGTAAATATTCTGGGCAAGTACACTGCTGTAGATGTGTATGTACTGGTGTTAACATTATTTCACTGTTCTCATGAGAAAGAGTGCTCATTGAACACAAGTGAAGTGCAGACCACAATGCTAACTTTTAAATTGCTTGGCCAAGCTGTTCCTGTCCTATGTGTATAAGTATTTGCATATGTACATGTGGTGCAGAGAAAGAATATCGAGTACAAAATATCGAGTTGCATAAATATCGAGTCATTAATATTGTGGGTCAGGAATATCGACAGCAAGAATATTGTGGTCAAAAATATCGACTTAAGGTAAGTAATATTAATTTTAAAAACATCGAAGTGTTTAATATCGTTTGCAAAAATATAGGGGTCGATTCCGATCCAGGTCGGACAGCTCTCCGAGAGCTGTCTGTAGCCTTACCGTGCGACCAACAGGTACCCGTAGCAGATCCGTCCTGTAGATGAAGTACGATGCGCATAACGGCCAATACGACCGACACACAGGCTGTGATTCAAGCTTCATTCTCTGTCCGAGCCGTAACTCCGAAGGCCGAACCGAGTCGCCAGCAAGCAGTATCCACAGCAGTTTCCGCCCTGACAAGTACGATGCGTGCTTCCTACGCGCCGGACGTGTCGGCATGTACGGCACGTCACAGCATCCGGAAAACAAGTATATCAGCTACGATTCGCGCCACAACTCAATCCACGGCTACGAGACGGACCAGCTTGCAAAGGGTATGAGACGGAGCAACAAGCAGCATGTACGACACGAACACATCATGAATCCCACCGCGCAGGTCATACCAGTACTCTACATCTATGACCGGATCAGGAACCGACGCCGACGGCGCAGACGGTAAGTCTGACACCTACCACAGAAACAAACGACACATACCCGCAAAATGGCACACACACACAGGGGATCCACATCCTGGCCACTAGCAACAGCCCACCATAGGGGTTGCATGGCCAGCACCGCTACCACCCCCACTCATAGGGCTTATGTTGCCCATCACCCCTGCCACCCCCACTCATAGGGCTCATGTTGAACAGCACTACTGCCACCCCCACCCATAGGGCTCATGTTGCCCATCACCCCTGCCACCCCCACACATAGGGCTTATGTTGCACATCACCCCTGCCACCCCCACCCATAGGGCTGATGTTGACCATCACTACTGCCACCCCGACACATAGGGGACCTGTTGCCCAGCACTACTGCCACCCCCACACATAGGGGACCTGTTGCCCAGCACTACTGCCACCCCCACACATAGGGGACCTGTTGCCCATCACCCCTGCCACCCCCACACATAGGGGACCTGTTGCCCAGCACTACTGCCACCCCCACCCATAGGGCTCATGTTGCCCATCACCCCTGCCACCCCCACACATAGGGCTCATGTTGACCCTCACTACTGCCACCCCCACACATAAGGGACCTGTTGCCCAGCACTACTGCCACCCCCACACATAGGGGACCTGTTGCCCATCACCCCTGCCACCCCCACTCATAGGGGACCTGTTGCCCATCACCCCTGCCACCCCCACCCATAGGATGGGTGATGCGCCACACATCCATCATACTCCAACATTAGGTATGTCAGCAAAATACATCCCCCCTAACATCATGACAACAGTGTGTAGTCTGTGACAAATGCCCACAGCAGTGATTATGACCTCGAACATACAATGTAACTAACAGCACATGTGTGACCAACAAATGAGTGTGCCCTACACAAGGCAAGCATCACTAAAGCACTGTGTCAATGTAATAATAACCCCCCTCACTGTGTAGAACAAAAGTGAAGTGTGGGGTTCCAAACTGCAGCAAATGTCGAGCATTGTGGTGATGTGGTCTAAACCCCCCTCATCACAGTTACCAAAAGGTAAGTGTCATCATGGTCAAAGCTGCAAATGCCAAACAGCATGTATGATTCCTGCTCCCAACACATGAAACACTTTTGGGGCAAACTAGTGCTTGTGTTCCATACCCACAGAGATGTGGTGAGGCTAACAGTGCTGTGAAAATAAAACATACTCTTGGCCATGTGCAGACAAGAACCACACATGGGGGCTGACAATGCATACAGTGTACAATGACATAAGAGCAGAAGTGACCATCACAGAGCATACACACATCTCGAAAATAGACACAATAATAAAAACAACTTGTGTAGACTATAGGTGTCAGGTCACAAACTCACATTCCATGCCAGCAATGGCACCCAACAACCAGGATGAATGTGCAGAATGATGTGATATGACTCACAGGGACAGCAGGGAAAATCACAGAAACAGCATCCAGACAATGGCCCACAACAACAATACCAATGCACTGATGCATATGCACAAACACAAACAGGCAACCTCACACTGCACATCTGACACAACATGTGTGTCTCAGTATCCCCAGGTAACTACACAACACATGAGGGGGGCAGAACCACAGTGACACAGATGTGGACACAGTGCCATACAAAAGTAACCCATTGTTGGGACACCCTTAGTGGGCAATCAGGCATCGTGAGATGAGAGGGAGCACAACAGACACATGTGACACAAACTGGAATGAGCACCAACTAACACAGCAAGAGACTGACACACAACAGCACTACCCCCAGGGACCAGACATCGGGGTGACACAAGCATGCACGACACCTCCAATGTGATGACAAAGGTAGATATCGTACAAACTGGGAAACCCAGACATATGTCCTGTGCCATAAACGTACATCACACCCACACAAACTCAAATCACTCAGCAGGGCCTGTCATCCATGGACAAACGGGAGCTAGGGGACCATCCATGCAAACATTTACATCAGTCCACCCTCAACACCACACACCCTGAACTGAAACAATGTGCATCTGTGAAGCCCACATGGACAGGTGACATTGCACATGCACCCATGACAAACACAGGAATGTTGGGAGGAACTAAGGTGCACAGACTCATCACAGAAGGACAGTTTACAACTCTGTGGATAATGACAGACATTTTGCACAGTATGCAGTACATGGCCATGACGTCAAAGCTCACGTAACCTTCCGAATACCTGCCACAGTCCCAGGGCAATGCAGAACGCAAGGAGAACCACAAGACACACATGCTGACACCTGCAAACATTGCAGCCCTGAACCTGACAAGTGGGAGCAGTCACACACACATACACATGTCCCAATCACTGAAAGGTACCACCTAGGGACAACTACATGACATTGAGAACAAACAAGTGCCTTGAGGAACACTGACTGTGTCCCATCTGCGTCTGACAACACCATCACCACTCCGAACAGACAAATCCCAATGATGAAACACCAATTAACAGTAGTGTGTCATGCACCCACACATCTGGTGGCCCATGGCAAAGTTGTGAGAGGTACACAGTACCACTCAGCAAGCATCAACAACAGGAACATATCAAGGGAACACTGCCTGTGTATGAAAAGGGATGTGGACACACACACACATGCTCATACAACACAAACCATGGGCCCAGGCTATGTTACGGGACAACACATCCGTGTAATAGCCTGAGGTGACACAACTCCTGTGTAAGTCCAGCTGTGCCAAACATAGTCACAGCACGTCCCACTCATGTCAGCAGAACACTTGGTCAGTCGTCCGTCAGTTACCACACAAAGAAGGCTCTGGTCACAACAGCCTGGGTACGTGAGTCTCCCCTAAGTCATCTGTACATATGTACAGCAAGTTGCACAGAGGACCCAGTTGCTCCTATACCAAAGATGCCCACACCTGTAGGTCCAGTGGAGATGCACCCACAGTCAGGGAAATAGACAAATTGGACAATGGGAAGCACATCATATGTGCATGGGTGCAAGCCACAGATGTGACCATGCAAATGAAGGGGTGGTGGATGCAGGAGAGTCACTTGCAACTGCAGTGGAGCTGACTGAAGTGCTGGGTGCAGTCACAACTGTGGGGCACAAGTCAGATGGGGTGGGTGCCGGCACAACTTCAGTGGGCAGGTCATATGGAGTGGATTGGGTCCCCACTTCAGTGCCCAAGTCAGATGGGGTGGTCGTGGACTCCACTGCAGTGCCTAAATCCATGTGAGTAGAATGGGGTGCGGGTGAGATCGCTCGAACATTAATCTGCCCAGATATATAGCGTGGTACCTGTAAGTGAACTTGAGACTATTGGTTTTTAGTTCTATTTTAAAACCATGCTATTCTTATTACAATATGGTCTACTTTATACTTCTAGGCAACATTGGCAGCGTGACACCTGATATCTCTATCCTGTTACAATTCTACGGGTCCGTACAGCTCAACATAGGCATATTGCTGGCCGGTATCAACTCCTGGCCCTGATATTGATTTTACCTTTTTGTCACCTTAGTTGGGTAAGTTTTGGGTTTGGACCATAGAATTAAAGGGTCAACTAATATAAACTATTGCCGGTCATATCCACGGTTATCAAGACAGTTCTCTAGAGAGAATTATCGTCCTGACCTACTCTGTATATCTATTATGCCCCGGGTTTATCCGTATGGTAACATTCATACAGATTTGGGTGTCTTAATACAAGATACATTTTTCGTATATAATCAGTGCACCATTTGAAGTCTTATGTTTCTTATCCTCGGTGCAATCGAGTTATTTTATATAGGTCAGTTAGTGGTTACTACTCTAGGCGCGCTCTCTCTTTTTTTTCCCAGGATCTATTAATAAAGTTGGGAGTCTTTTTACCCCTTTAAAAATATAAACTACAGATGCTGTAGTTCATTATGATTCCTTATTTTGTTATTGTCACTTATTAATTTTTGATTCTTTTCCAGTTCTTTCCAAATAATAAATACATCAATTGAAGTTGTCTTATGTCTGGTGCTTCCATTTAAAGCCCTTCTTCCAAGTATGTGTATATTCATTATATTCTCTAAACTAGGTGATTGGCATTCTGTTTTTCTCTTACTTTTCTTGATTCACACATTTCTTTTCTTGGTGTTACTGGTTCACTGGTTATAATTAGTCTCTTTGTATTAGCTTTCAGCCTCATAACATTAAAACTATATCAAACATATTTATCCTGGTTTTTTGTACCCACAGACCAACGGTTGTCAATATTGAATTTGCACCCTCACCGCATGACGTTGGACATGAAGTTAGGTCTTGTAGTTGTTGCCTTTTGAAAGACCTATCAAACATGCCCTGAAGAAGGAGCCTGTATAAGATATATAGGATCTCCGAAACGCGCGTTGGCGCTGGTCTTGTGTATAATTTTATGGTTTAATGTTTTTAAAAAAAACACTTTCCTTCCTTTGTTAATTCTGATGTTTATTGTTTTTGTATTGTATTATGTATATGTGTTTTTTATTTATGTCATCATGGTGTGGGTTGTTGAAGATAAGTTGTATTTGTGTCTTACTATTGTGATGTAACATGTACTATATGTATTAATATACAGTTTAAAATATACATGTATATGTTTTCCCAAAAAATGAAAAAATGAAAAAATTACTAAATAAATGAATTGATCTATTTTTGTACACCGTTGACTGTGGGTTTTGCCTTATCAAATGGACATAGTGCCTAATATTGAACTAGATAGGTGTAGGAAGCTTTGTTGTGCTTTCCAGTGGAGATGCACCCACAGTCAGGGAAATAGACAAATTGGACAATGGGAAGCACATCATATGTGCATGGGTGCAAGCCACAGATGTGACCATGCAAATGAAATGTTCACAGAGATGTCCACAAATTGATGATCATGACACACCCAGGTAGCTGCAAAGGATGACATGGACACCGAACAGGATAGGATACATATCTCATGGACCACATGGAGTACCTCACATCAACACCTCAGTTTTCAACATTGGAAACCAAGCATTACAGGTGCAAGGGCATGCTAAACATCTTCAACCTAATGTACAGCTAAGTCAAGTTCACAAGGATAAAGAAAAAAGCTTTATTCAGCATATGAAATTTGAAACGTCCGTTCAAACAAAAGGCCAATGGCCAGTCCATCATCAAATTACAAGGAGTGAACTTGAGTAACAACAGTCACACGTTGCATGCCTGCACTGGAAGGACAGGGGACATCACCTCGGAGGGGCATACATGGAGGCAGGCCAGGCACCGCAGGGACAGGCTCAGGGCACAGCAGAAGGAGGCAGTGAAGGGGTGGTGGATGCAGGCGAGTCACTTGCAACTGCAGTGGAGCTGACTGAAGTGGTGGGTGAAGTCCCAACTGTGGGGCACAAGTCAGATGGGGTGGGTGCCGGCACAACTTCAGTGGGCAGGTCATATGGAGTGGATTGGGTCCCCACTGCAAGTCAGACGAGGTGGTCGTGGACTCCACTGCAGTGCCTAAATCCATGTGAGTGGAATGGGGTGCAGGTGAGGTCGACAGGACAGAGCGGTCCACACATCAGTGGTACTAACCGTCTGACCGGGTGTGGAGAAGCAAGTGGTAGGGCCTCAGCATTTTGGGGATGGTGTATCTGTGGGTGGGAGAACCCGGGGCAGGGTATGGCGGGGGAACATCTGGAGTGGTTGTCTGGGGGATGGAGGACAGAGGCTTTGCCTTGGAGCTGCGTGGCAGCGGTGGGGTCTTGTTCTTCCGGCTCTGAGGGGACTTGCGGGTGGGGGGCACAGTCTGAGTGCACCTAGGGGAGGGTGTCCTGGTGTGAGGGGCACTCCCCTCTGTGTGTGGGGACTTCCTCTTCCCCTTGTAATCTGGATCTGCTGGGTCGGTGGGGAAGAGGCCAAGGTCACAGAGGAAGAGATTCTGTGGAGATGGGGTTGCAGGTGAGGCAAGGGAAGGGGGCTGGGAGGGAGAGGTTTCAGAGGACAGCGGAGTGGTCGGGGATATCTGTGTGTGTGTCTGCAAACCATCCGCTGTGAGTGTGGTATCAGTCCCCTGTGCTTGCTTGTGTGCACGTCTAGACCTTGGTATGGGTATTTGTGTGCTGCACGTGTCTGTGTCTTTGTGAGAATGTGCAGGTGTGTGTGTGCTTGGGACAGGTAGGCTGCTAGGAATCGTGGGTGGTGCAGGGGAAGGAGGGGTATGGGACTGTTGGAAGAGGGACACTACTGCCGTCAGGGAGGAGGCCACGGACTGATTGGTCCTCTGTAGGCCAGACATGCCCGATGAAATGCCCTCCATGAACGACACCAGTTGCATCAACAGAATGATGTGTGCATGGATGACACTCAGCATCGATGTCTGCCCTACATGGATCTGTCTAAGTAAGTCAACAGACTCCTCACTCAGGGCAGCAGGGGACACACGGGCAGGGGGTGCGGTGCCTGGCACAAAGGAGACATGCTCCCGAACACGGGAGCCTCCACGGACCTCTGGGATGGGAGCCGATGGAAGGGTGGGGATGGTGGTGGTGGGGGCGGTGGTGGGGACAGCCTCACTAGCTGGGGTTTGGTGGCTGCTGACACCCGCCTCCACAAGGGAGTCATCCTCAGAGCTGCAGTGGCCCTCAGCTGGGGGGATGGTGCTGACGACTCCTCTGTGTGGCTCCACTCGCTCTCCGTGCCACTGGGTCCCGCTGACTCCTCTCCTTCTGTCCCTGTCAGGCTCTGTGGCTCCTCCTGGTCAGTGGAGGTGTTCCCTCCTGTGGCCGTGGATATATCTGGATAGGAAAAGGAAGAAAGAGAACAACATCACAATGACACAGAGGCAGACACCTGAAGGCACATGTCACGAAGCACAACCTGTAAGTTGATACACAGGAGTGGGATTACAGAGTCTTTCTAAATGCCCTTGAGGAGGCATGACTGTCCAGGTCTACGTGAAACAGTGTTTGGCCCTGGACAGTAGTGAGGTGGCTAAGAAAGTGTGACATACTTGATATACATACTCCCAAGGCCCCCAAATTGGAGTCCCCTGCTGCATGGGTTTGTTTGAAATACCCCAGCCACAAGTGGCGAGTCAGACCAGCAATTGGAACACATATCAAGGGCACACACAGATCACATGTCAGATAACAGGTATTGTGCAAACATTTGAACCACCGATGAAACACACAACAGAGTCATGGGAACAGATGCTGTCCGGTAGCTGAAGCATAACTGACTGCAGGGACACAGTGCCCTAGTGACACAAGCAACAGACTGTAGGGGCCACACCTGTGGAACAGATGAGGAGGGTGCATAACACAATTGAGGGACCTGAGTATTGGATTACAAGACCTACGTAATGTGACCAGGCCAAAAGACTGCAATTAGCATGTCAGACATAGTACACATATTAGCCATGGACTTACCCCCTCCTTGCTGCCGTCTGGCCTTCAGCTGCCTATCCAGGTCCGGGAAGACCACCGCCAGGATCCGGAGCATGTGGGGGGTCAGGGTCCGGTGTCCGCCCCTCCTGCGTGGAGGTGACAGCTTCAGCTGGACTCTAGCTATCCTCCGGGTCCAGCCCTGAAGGTCCTGCCACCTCTTCTGGCAGTTGCGGATCCGGCGCTTGTAGATCGTCACCGAACGAACTGCCCGGGCGATGGTCAGCCATATCTCCTGCTTCTGGTGGGCATCAACCTGTGAGATTGACAAAGTTAAAAGTACATTAACACACATGCCCCATATTTGTGCTGCACACATTTGGATATACAAGTAATCATCACAAAGGGAAATGAGTTACACAGGTGGTGGAACCATGGGGAAGGACAAATCACCTGCATGTCTGACTTGTTAACAATGCCTGGGAAGTTTAAGCTTGTACTAATGAACTTTAGCAGCAGAACACCTGTTCATTACATGTACCTACACATTTTGGGTGATGAAAGTAGTTAGTGGGAATGCTTGCCACTGGTGTACACACTGCTAGTACTGCTAGTCAGACAACATGCATAATTAGGGAGGCAGTGGACTGCACACTCACCTGCTCCCCTGGTTTCCCATAGAGTTTTCTGTACTCTGGAAGGAGCCCGTCCAGCAGGGCCTGTTTCTCCTCCTCAGTGAAGGCTGGGGCCCTCTCCAGAGTACGTGCCATAGCAGGAGCCAGAGGATGCAGAGACAGCAGCAGTGGTAGCAGGAATGTGGTCCAGGAGCATGTAGTGCATGCAAGTGGGCTCCCTGGGGGCCTGCCAGCCTTATATCTGTGCTGCAGAGGCAGAATCTGTGCCATGTGTCTCAAGTGATAGGTCCAACACGGTTGCATTCTATGAATCTGGCCAATCCATGGAAATGTACGACTCATACACGCCTTCCGCATCGTTCAAATCTTCACCTTAATGAAACACTAGTAATTGCAATAGTGTTGTAGGCATCCAACTGAATTTCCAGCATACAACTTGTACAAGTTTTGAATCTGCATCCGTCTATATGACAGTCCAGAGCCAATGGATGCATCCGGCTCAGTCAACTGACTGTACAACGCGTATTTTGAAAATACACATGCACCCGTCTCCATACGATTCAATGGCCAAGGCGTACGGCTGTCTGGGAACATGCCTGCCCAACGCGTATGCATGATAGTCACCCGCGTCGGACCTCATTGCAGTCCATGGCAAAGCATACGCATGGCTCGGTCATGAACCGTGCAATGCGTACGCATTGTCACCCGTGTCGGACCTCATTGCAGTCAATGGCAAAGCATACGCACGGCTCGGTCATGAACCGTGCACTGCGTACACATTGTCACCAGCGTCGGACCTCATTGCAGTCAATGGCAAAGCGTACGCACGGCTCAGTCATGAACCGTGCAATGCATACGCATTATCACCAGCGCCGGACCTCATTGCAGTCAATGGCAAAGCGTACGCACAGCTCGGTCATGAACCGTGCAATGCGCACACATTGTCAGCCGTGTCGGTCCTCATTGGTGTGACTATTCGACGGATTCAACACACAATTACTTGCCAGGGACACCTGTGCACACCTACCACACTACAGCTTTGGCCACACAGTGTCCTATGGCATGTAAGACTGCATTCCCTGGGTGTTGGGAGGCCATATTTGTTTTGTTGGGTGGCACTTTTGTTCAGCCACTCCCAGGCTGTGCACGTGTACATGGGGGCAGAATTCTTTGTGTGTCGTGTACATTATCACTGTGATGTGCAAATGTACAGTATTGGGCATGAGTCACGGACACAGTTTGTTGTTGGATATGTTTAGGACATGTCACATACACCTAGAGTCATGGGGGGGATGGCATGTACGTCACAGTGAGACCTGTAGCCACAATTCTGATGTGCACCCACAGTCTGTGTGCATGTTGTGTCTCAGATGTGTCTGATCAAATGTGCCCAATGGGAGACAGTCTCCGCATCCATGTGGTATATGCATCAACCTTGAAGGTGTGTGTGTCTGTCTAAGAGATGTACATGTAGGGCCTGCAGGGACAACAGTGGCCACTACCTGTGGGACTCATGCTTGCCTTGTGGTGTGTATGTGATACGCCATGTCCATGCCAGTGTCGATGTGGCAATACAGGGACCCTGGGTTTCTTCATGGCAAAGATCTGTGATGCCTGGGAGACATCAGGCCTCACTTGTCACTGTGGTGTGTGTTTGTAACGTCACAGCAGTACATAGGTCGGGTGACACAGCCAGATGATTGGCCATTGCGCTACATGGGACTCATGTGAGCATGTGGAATTGAGATGTGAGGTGATGGTCATGTAGGTGACATATGTGTCCATGCCCAAAAGCACACACCTCAGTACATTGTGTAATGTCATGATCTATCATGTGATATTGAGCCTGGTCATGGCCACATGGGTGGATGAACCGACAATCTTCCTTTGTTCATCTCTGTTCTGCAGGGCACCAGCTGTCCATCGACCGTTCCAAGACCTTGCAACCATGCAGGAACGTGACTGCATCCGACAGTACCGCTTCACCAGGCCACTGATTGAGGAGTTGGCGGAGCAGTTGGCGCCACATCTGCTACCTGGCCAGACATACCCTACAGCACAGACCCCAGAGGTGAAGGTGATGGCAGCCCTGCACTTCTTTGCTACTGGTACCTTCCAGTACACTGTGGCTACAGCAGGTAGGATGTCGCAAACTATGTTTAGTTGTGTGCTACGTGATGTCATGGAGGGGATGTTGCATTTCCTTGACCTGTACATCAAGTTCCCTAGCCCAGCTGAGCTCCCTGAAATAAAGGATGCCTTTTATACCTTGGGGAGGATGCCGAACGTCATCGGATCTATTGATGGGACACCTGGCTTTTTAATCTTTAGGCTGTTCTTATTGCTTCAGTTTCAGTTCTTTTTCTCATTCTTTTGCTGTGTTGTGTTATTTTTATTCTGAGATGCAGGTGGAAAGCGCCGGGACACTCTTTTCGAGTAGCCGTGCGCTATAAAAGAACGCTGTAACATAACATAACATAACATGTGGCCCTGATACCACCACAGGCACATGAGCAGGCATACCGTAACAGGAAACATTTCCACTCGATCAATGCTCTGGTGGCATGTCTTGCAGAAATGTGTATCACACATGTGTGTGCATGGTTCCCTGGTTCTGCGCACGATGCCTACATAATGAGGAGGAGTCGCATTGCAACGCTGATGTCACAGATGCCAGCTCAGCATGCCTGGCTTGTCGGTGTATACTGACTGTTTACCATTGTGTGTGTTTGTCAATGTGGTATTCCGCACTCCTACAAAACTCAGCTACTTGTTCATTTTTGTGTGTGTAGGTGACTCCGGATACACCAACATGCCGTGGTTGCTGACACCCCTCAGGAACCCTGTGATACCAGCCGAGATGCGCTACAATGAGGCACATGGTCGGAGCAGGAGGGTGATTGAGCGGACATTCGGTCTCCTGAAAAGCCCCTTTCGCTGCCTGGACAAGACCAGAGGGCCCTCCCATATGAACCTGCAAAGGTGTACAAAATAATCCTTGTATGCTGCATGCTACACAACATGGCAGTGCGGAAGGAGGTGCCTCTCATCCAGGATGACGATGACCAACCTCCGGCACCTGTGGAGGATCCCGGCCTGGGCCAAGACGCCAGTGATGATAAGGATAAGGGTGACGTCCGCTCACAGCTAATCAACAACTTCTTCACCTGAATGTGAGTTTCCAGGGTTGTTATGTCAATGTATGGAGTTAGCCTGGAATGTGTTATGGCTGCTCTGTTGCTGTCTGAGTTTGTCTGTGTGCCACTTGACTGGATGCATGCAGTGATGTGTCCATTCAGGTGGTGTGTACTCCACAATAGGGTAGTACTGCTAACTTGTTTTTGTGTAGGTTTCTTGTGACATGTTTTGTGCATGTGTATTGCATTTCTCTCCTGTTCTGCTGTGCTTTTGACTGTGTCTTGTGTCTGTCCTTCACAGGGTAATTTGCCTGTTGTTTTTTCAACACTGACCCCCAACACCCAGAATCCGACACCAGTGTAGGAGTAGTCAATTGACATCAAGTGATGTGCCACACACCCCTGGACTACAATTTTCAGACACTCTGTGACCGTGTGTCCACTGTAACGTACAATTGCCTTGCAACTATTTTTGAATAAACATGTTGCTGATGTGTAATGAACCTGTGCTATGCTTTGTTAGGTGTGTGGTCTTTCTTCCCACATCTGACTGACATTTGATTACCTCACCTGTGGACTTGTTACCACTGACTGTGGATAGGTGTTGTGTCTGTGCATACCAATGTGTTTAAGGTCACCATCATTGTGTGGGATGAGTAACATGGCCATGGTGAGTATGTGTTGTGTTGCCATAGTGGTGTGTCTCCCTCACATGTCTCACATCACCATGACTCATCTAAAGTTGGTCACATTGTTGCAGTATTTGAAATGCACTGTGTTGTGTAGCAGATCGACATCTCCATGACACATGACAATTTGGAATCACAACAGAGGCAAGTATGGTGTACTAGTGAGTTTATTTTCGAACATGTGTGAGGAAAGTGCACAATATGGTGGGTGCTGTACATTGGTTTTGGAATCCAAAGTTCACATTAGAGTTGGAAGTGCTGGTAGATGAAATGTCCAGAGTAAAGTCCACAGTCATCTGCTACATTGTCCCAACATGAAGCCTCCATGTCATGTGGGCGAGTTGTGTGCGATTGGACAAGGTGAACAGGTTGCGCACAAAGAACATTATCCAGAACAGGTTTAGAGGCCCTGGGGGATGTGCTGGGACATCCGCCTCTCACATGTCCTTCTTCGGACGACCCCTCTCCTTCCTGGGGGGGATCCTCGGGAGCAGGCCTCCGCGCTGCAGGGGACTCTCCGCCAGAGTCCTCCTCCCTCCCTGTGGTGCTGCCAGATGGTGTTGCAACAGATGTTGTGGCCACACAGGGAGGTGTGGACAGGTTTGTGTTGATCTGGCGGAGGCATTGGAGTATGTCCCGATGCACCGCAGTAAGGGCATCCCACTTGGCCTCCATGCGGGACTCTGCTTCGCTGTGAGGGGGTGTGACAGCAATGGCAAGATGGTTGACTGGGAAGTCCTGTTGTTTGTTGTTGCCCATTTCCCAGCAGGGCCTTGTGCTCCCCACAGCATAGCCCAGTGTCAGACATCTTGTCAGTCCCTTCCCACTCCCTGTGCTACGAGCATGGTTCAGTGTATGCTTGCTGGGCCATGTGAGTGGGTGTAGATTGTCTGTGACTGCGACTCCCATCATACCCATGGCTACACCCCCTTCCCAAAATGCCCATACTTCCTCTCTCTTGACTCTGCTTCCCTGTGAGGGGGTGTGACAGCAATGGCAAGATGGCTGACAGTGAAGTCCTAGTGTTTGTTGTTGCCAATTTCCCAGCAGAGCCTTGTGCTCCCCACAACAGTGCCCAGTGTCAGACATCTTGTCAGTCCCTTCCCACTCCCTGTGAGGCGAGCATGGTTCAGTGTATGCCTGCTGGACCATGTGGGTGGGTGTAAATTATCTGTGACTGCGACTCCCATCATACTCTTGGCTACACCCCCCTTCCCAGCATGCCCATACTTCCTCTCTCTTGACTCTGCTTCCCTGTGAGGGGGTGTGACAGCAATGGCAAGATGGTGTGTGAGACCCTGTGTGGTAGAAGTCCTCGTTTTTGCTGCTATTTTGTATTGCTGCTACTTGCTATTTTTAAAACTGTTTTTAACATTGCTAAATACCTTGATTGCACTCTGCACTTTACTGTTGCCTATATTGGGTGACATTTTATTACTATTATACTTTTAGCCAAAACCAGTCACAGTTTTGTTCCTACCTTCGTACCTTCGTTTCCCTGATCACTCGCCCCTCTCCTCGCGCTCGACCCTGGTGGAACCCGGATGTTAGCGGGCCCGCACTGCACAAGGGTTGGCGCGCTAGTCTTTTCTCGCTCTCATATCCGGAAGCTACATTAACACGCTGGGGCGCCCGTCTGAGCCCGTCAGCGTCCGTAACGCGTCCAGCGCCATAACCCCTGGCCAATTGCGCTCCGGAGCATATAGCAGGGTACAGTTATTATCTTTGGACCTAGGACCATGTAAGCCACATGATCTAACTCTTTTGAGTAAAATGGAGTGTACAAATTGTTCGCATTGTTTGGGAGGTCCAATCAATGCTAGGGTAGGAGGAGGGGAGGGTGGAGTCATGGGCACCCAAAGGGATACCGAAATTGGTGCCCCTTCCAGGTATGAAGTGGCTGGTAACCACTTTCATGCTCAGGAACTGAATTTGCAATGTGTGTTACTTAACATTCGATCGCTAGGTAAACACAAATACGAGATCGAGGACATGATTCGAAGTTTGAATACTGACATAGTTTTTCTCACTGAGACATGGACAGATAACGCCTCATGTCCTGATTGGAACATAGCCCTGCAAAAAGGCTATGCAGTGACCTCACAAGATAGAGAGGAGGAACGAGGGGGGGGGCATAGCTATTGTTTATAGGGAACATATAAAACTGTGTGTAACTACCATCAAGGATCTCCTGCATTTTATTATTAGTATCAACAATACCATGAATGTTCAGGGCTTATTGCTCTATCGTCCCCCTGGTCCCAAAAGTGCCATTCGCTCAGTCTCTGATGACTTACCTAGAGTCCCAAACAGACTCTGCCCCGTTCATGTTACTGGGGGATTTTAATTTTCACCTGGATCTTGCTGACAATACAGATACAAAAAGGTTACTTGATAATCTTGTCACTTTTGGATTTACCCAGCTGGTCACAGAGGCCACCCATCAGGCGGGTCATATTCTAGATGGTATTTTTTCTAATAAATCTAAAATAATTGTGGTAAGAGTTACTCCTCTTCCATGGACAGATCATTACGCAGTCCATTTTAAGATCAAGGTTTCACTACCACCTCTGGGGAAACAAATTAAACCTACTAAAGTTATGTCCAGAAGGTGGAAAAAGTCAGCGCAGATGACTTGCTAGTAGCACTTGGCCAAGGTCCCCTGTCGCTGTCCAAAGATAGCAACGAGGCAGCCTCTGAATTTAACAATTGGCTTCAGACAGCAGCTGACCAGGTAGCCCCTGAAAAATGCTCTACCATTAGGAGACATAAGCCCACCTCACCTTGGTATAACCCCCATCTGAAAGCCCTAAAGGTGAAATGTCGAACAGCCAAACGAAAATGGCAGCAGGATTATGACAAGATTGCAAAAATGAATTATAATACTGCCCTTAAACAATATAAGGAGGCAATTATGGAGACAAAAAAACTGTTTTTTACCGCAAAAATTGAGGAAGCCGGAAACTCCTCTAGGGATCTTTTTAAAACAGTAAATCTGCTCTCTAAATCCCAAATTGGCACTATTTTTCATCCTAATCAAATCATGTGCAATAAGCTAGCAACCTTTTTCCAAAACAAAATACAAGTTATCTATGATAACCTCTCTGAAGCTCGTCAGCTTTCAGATATATCACAGCAATCGCAGCTGACAGTAGAACCACCTTTGAGGGAATTAAATAGTTTTCCAGTGATTAGTCGAGATGAAGTTTGTAATCTGCTCCTCTCCATAAAATCTGAATCACCTAAAGATCCTTGCCCTGCAACGGTACTACACTTGGCTGCTAATAGGATTGGTGATGAATTGACGCCAATAATCAATCAAGTTCTGGAGTCAGGCAGCTTCCCAGCATGTTGGAAAAAGGCCACGATCAGGCCTGTCTTAAAAAAACCTACGCTAGACCCAATGGAGCCCAAGAACTACCGGCCGATTGCCGGTCTGCCCATAATGGCCAAGATTTTGGAAAAAACAATGAACAGAACATTGACAGAATACCTTGATATCAATGAAGTATTGGATTCAACTCAACATGGTTTTCGACCTAACCACTCTACCGAATCTGCTTTGATCGTAGTTGCTGAGGAGATCCGGAAAATAATTGATCAAGGGGGAAATGCAGTCTTGGTACTGCTTGATCTGTCGGCAGCTTTTGACACCGTAAACCATACGGTGTTGGTTCAGCGGCTTCGAGATGTGGGCATTGGGGGGGTCAGCTCTGTCCCTCCTATCCCCTTTTCTGGACGGGAGAGTGCAGACCCTGCATTGGGAGGGTTTGGAATCAGAGAGCTTCCATTTGTCCTGTGGGGTTCCCCAGGGCTCAGCATTATCACCTACTATCTTTAATATCTATATGCTGCCTCTGACCTGTTTGATTAGGAAGCATGGTTTTGCATTTACGTCATACGCAGATGACTCCCAGCTCATAATCTCCATGGCTAAACATCCAGAGAATACGGCTGTTAGGTTTTATGCCTGCTTGGAGGAGATAATGACTTGGATGAACCATAGCTTCCTCAAAATCAATACTGACAAGACAGAAGTCATTGAATTCAGTCAGTGGCAACCTCGATGGGACGTATCTTGGTGGCCAATGACTGCTGGGGAATGTCCCACCCCTGCACTTAAGGTCAGAAACCTGGGAGTCATCTTTGATT
This sequence comes from Triturus cristatus, assembly GCF_964204655.1. Classification (NCBI taxonomy): domain Eukaryota; kingdom Metazoa; phylum Chordata; class Amphibia; order Caudata; family Salamandridae; genus Triturus; species Triturus cristatus. The sequence goes on from NC_140587.1 coordinate 29,164,217, forward strand.
GCAAATTAACTTTTTCTGCCCAAGTAAATAGTATCACCTCTTTTTGTTTCTTTTCAATTAAAACTTTGAAGAAGATCTTTCACTTTATTGGGATGGAATTGCAGAAGTCAGTGGTAGTAGCCCTTTTGCTTTCCAAGATAGCCTACTACAATGGCCTACTACTGGGAATAAATAAGTCCCAAAAGAGCAGGCTTCAATCATTATAAAACGCTGCTGCTAGATTGCTCCTAGATATACCAAGGGGTAAACCTACCTCAGCTGGAATCCGAACCTTGCATTGGCTTCCAATTTAGCATAGAGTGGAATTCAAAGCCTTATGCTTGGTCCATAAAGCTTTCTATGGAGGAGGAGCTAAGGCCATGCAGATATTGTTTAGACCCTATATCTCCGCTCGATCACTAAGATCTAGTACTCTGGGTCTTCTCCATCTGGACAGGATTAGGAAGGCAAGATGGGGTGGTAGAGCTTTCTCCCACTGTGCAGCAAAGTTATGGAACTCATTGCCTACAGCCATGCGTTTCCAACCTAACAGACTAGTTTTCAGGAGAGCTTTGAAGACCTGGCTGTTTGCTACAACAAAGGCGACTGCTATGGGCATTAACACAGGTACTCACCTTAGCGCCAAGACGCCACGGCATACAAGCGCTCTATAAACACATATCCTATCCTATCCTATCCTATGGCTGACTGTGAAATCCTGGTGTTTGTTTGTCTACAAGTCCAAAGAGAGCCCCTGTGCTTCACACAGCTGCAACCAGTACGGGGTATCTTTTGCTGATATTTCACAGAGGTGTGGGTCAATGCATTCTACCCGGTGAGTTGTGTGGAGTTTGTGTTGAGGGGGGGTGTCTCGACATGCTGCTAAGTATGGTCAGAGCTGTCAGTCCTCCTTCCCACCCAGCCAGACATCCCACCATGAAACGTGCTTCCATTGGAGGGCGTGCAAGTTGTCTTTCAGGATGTCAGTCAGTGGTGTCCTGCTTCTGATTTGCGCACATGCCCTACCAGGGCCTTATGCTCCCCACAGCAGGACCCAGTGTCAGCCATCTTATCAGTAATTTTCCACTCCCTGTGATGTGGGCATGGTTCAGGGAGGTCTTGATGGGCCAATTTAGAGGGGGAGCATTATCTGTGACTACAAACCCCATCATGCTGCGCCTCTCACCAGGCCGGGTCACCCCCTTGCTCCTCCTGCCGCCTCCTGCTCCTGCCTGCCAGCCTTGCCGCATTTTTCCAACGCAGACGCCCCCCTGGCCCCCCGAGCGGCCCAGCCTCAGCAGAGCCGCCCGCTCGCCAGTTTCCCGCCGCAGCTCGCCACAGGCCCCGCCCACCAGCGGCCCATTGGCCGAGCCGCTCCCGCCGCCCAGCTGACCCGCCCTCTCGTCCCCCTTCTTATGACGCCCCCAGAGCGACCGCGCAGCGGACGCGCGCAGCGGGAGCGCCGACTGAGCGCCGAAGGTGCGCCAAAGGTAAGCCCGTCTGCGCCCGTCCGCGCCTGGCCCGCGCCCAGCGCCAGGACCCCTGGCCCCCGCAGACCCCAGCCCACCCGCCGGACGTACGACGCTGCCACCCTCAACGCACTCAACGCCGGCCGAATCCCAGGATGCTACCGAGCCACCCCGAGACGCACCCACGGACCCTTCTGCTGCAACGCCTGCAAGTTCACCTGCATCCGGACCAGCACTACTCCAGCACCAACCAAGACCAAGACGAGCAACAGCAGCAGCCACCTGAAATGCATCCTGCTCAACACCCGCTCCGTCCACAGACACGCCATCGAGCTCTGGAACCTGCTCGACACAACCTCACCAGACGTCGCCTTCCTCACGGAAACCTGGATGAACACCTCTTCAGTGCCCGACATCGCCATCGCCATCCCAGACGGCTACAAGGTCATCCGAAGGGACCGCATCAACCAGACCGGAGGAGGCATTGCCATCATCCACAGGAACACCATCCGCATCACGACCAACACCGACGACACCCTCGCACCCGCCGAGCACCTGCACTTCCAGGTCCACATCAACCCCACGACCACCCTCAGAGGCACCCTCATCTACAGACCCCCGGGACCACGCACACAATTCAGTGAAGACATCGCCGACTTCATCAGCCCGCACGCCCTCCTCTCCGCTGACTACATCCTCCTCGGGGACCTCAACTTCCACCTGGAGAACAACAACGACCGCAACACCACCACCCTTCTGGACAACCTCGCAAACCTGGGACTCAAGCAGCTGGTCACCACCCCCACCCACTACGCCGGACACACACTCGACCCCGTCTTCTCATCCAGCAAGGACATCGCCTTCAGCCACGCCACCGGACTCCACTGGACGGACCACAGCTGCGTCCACTTCAGCTTCAGAAGGACCACGATCCACCACCAGCAACAGGTTGCACGCAGAAGCTGGAACAAGATCACAGCCGACCAGCTCACGACCTCCCTGAGCATGAACCCTCCCACCAGCGCAACGAACCCAAGCCAGGCGGCCACCAACCTCGCGAAGTGGATCAGCAACTGCGCAGACGACCTCGCCCCTCTGAAGACCCCGCCCAGCAGACCCAGTAGCAAGAAAACCCCATGGTTCACCAACGAACCCAAGAGCTCCAAGAAGAACTGCCGAGCCCTCGAGAGAACATGGCGCAGAGACCCAACACCGGACAACATGACTGCCCTCAAGCTCGCCACCCGAAAACACCACCAACTCATCCACGCCACCAAGAAAACCGCATTCAAGGAACGACTGGACACACAACGCACACAACAGAAAGAAACTCTTCAACATCGTTAAAGAGCTCTCCAACCCCAACGCCGGAAACAACGACATCACCCCTTCGCAAGACCTCTGCAACTCCCTCGCCTCCTACTTCCACAACAAGATTGCGGACATACACAACAGCTTCAGCACTCAACCGACGCACGCCACGACCGAACCACCGCCCCCCACCACTTCCCTCCGCGCCTGGACCCCTATCAGCACCGAAGACACCGTCCGCACGATGAACTCCATCCACTCCGGATCTCCTACCGACCCCTGCCCTCACCACGTCTTCAACAAGGCCGACGCTGTCATCGCACCCCACCTGCAGGACATCATCAACACCTCCTTTGACACCGCTACATTCCCGGAGAGCTGGAAGCACGCCGAACTCAGCGCTCTACTAAAGAAGCCATCAGCCGACCCCACCGACCTCAAGAACTACCGCCCCATCTCGCTGCTCCCGTTTCCTGCAAAAGTCATCGAGAAGACCGTCAACAAGCAGCTGGCCGCCTTCCTCGAGACGAACGGTTCCCTCGACCTCTCGCAGTCTGGCTTCCGGGCCAACCACAGCACCGAGACCGCCCTGATCGCAGCCACCGATGACATCCGAGCACTGCTTGACAACGGAGAAACAGCAGCCCTCATCCTCCTAGACCTCTCTGCGGCCTTCGACACTGTCTGCCACCGTACACTAGTGCAGCGACTCAGCAACGTTGGAATCCAGGAGAAGGAACTGGAGTGGATCATCTCCTTCCTCGCCGGAAGGACACAGAGAGTCCGCCTCCCCCGTTCAGATCTGAAGCCACCGAAGTCATCTGCGGCGTTCTTCAAGGCTCCTCGCTCAGTCCAACCCTCTTCAACGTCTACCTAAGCCCCCTCGCAGACATCGCACGCCAGCACAACCTCAACATCATCTCCTACGCCGACGACACCCAGCTGATTCTCTCCCTCACCAACGACCCCGCCACCGCCAGAGCCAACCTTCACGAAGGGATGAAAGAGGTAGCCGAATGGATGAAGAACAGCCGCCTGAAACTGAACTCGGACAAGACGGAAGTCCTCATCCTGGGATCCTCACCCTCTGCCTGGGATTACTCCTGGTGGCCCCCCGCCCTAGGCAGTGCACCCAAAACAACAGACCACGCACGCATCCTGGGCTTCATCCTGGACTCCTCCCTCTCCATGACCAGACAAGTCAACGCCGTCTCCTCGTCGTGCTTCAACATCCTGCGCATGCTACGTAAGATCTTCCAGTGGATCCCCACCGAGACCAGGAAGACGGTCACCCGGGCCCTCGTCACCAGCCGTCTGGACTACGGCAGCTCCCTCTACGCCGGAACCACCGCCAAACTCCAGAAGAGACTCCAGCGGATCCAGCACGACTCATCCTGGACATCCCCGTCGCAGCCACATCTCCGGACACCTGAGAGACCTGCACTGGCTCCTGGTCAACAAGAGAATCACCTTCCGACTCCTCACCCACGCACACAAAGCCCTACACAACCAAGGCGCAGGATACCTCAACAGCCGCCTCAACTTCTACGCTCCCAAACGCCAGCTTCGATCGACCAGCCACGCCCTCGCCGCCGTCCCCCGCATCCGAAGAGCCACCACAGGGGGACGGTCCTTCTCCTACCTCGCCGCCAAGACATGGAACTCCCTCCCGACCCACCTCCACCTGACCCAGGACCACCTCGCCTTCAGGAAGCAACTCAAGACCTGGCTGTTCGAGCAGTAGCGGACCCCCCTCCCCCAGCGCCTTGAGACCCTCTGGGTGAGTAGTGCGCTATATAAATGCTTTGATTGATTGATTGATTGATTGATTGATTGATAAACGCACTTCACCAGCATCCCCACTATTCCTTCCTGTCAGTCAGCTGCACTGTGAGGTAGTATGTTTGTGGTGGCAAACTGTCTGGCAGTGTCTATTTAGCTTTGTGCCACTGCCTTGCTCTATTTGTTTGTAGGTTTGTGCATGTCATGACACAGTTCCAAGTCACTTTGAGATGGCAGGAATTGTGTTTATCTGACTGGTATACACATGTTGGGATGATTATCTATTGGTTACTGTGGCTTTGCTTACGGTGCATGGTTTCACTGTCCCCTTGCCACACATTCTTGGGTATGTTGTTTGTGTACTCACCAGGCTCTGGTATGTCTGTTAGACCATGGACACTCTCTGGTGGTAGGATGTCCCGTACCTTCACCTCCCAGGTCCTGAAGTAGACTGATTTGGAAGGAGGGCCACCGCCGGTGCACTGACTCAGTGGCTCTACTCTGATGATCTCATCTACCAGCACTTTTAACTCACTCTCTGTGAACTTTGGATTCTTTTTTAGGGGCATAGTGATGGGGGTGGTGGTGAGGGATGTGTGTGTGAGTGTGCAAGTGAGGGTGGGTTGATGTTGGTTTTGCTGGCTGTATGTGTGTGTGCTTTTGGATGAGGTGCTGATGGTGTGTGAGTTGTGTGATTGGTGAGTTGTGAGTGTGTCTGTGGCTGCTGTGTAATGGTGTTTGCTGCTGGCTGTGTCTCCTGTTTGCAAGGGATCATGGTAGTGATTGTAGTCCTTTATATATTTGGAGTTGTGGGAGTGTCTTTGTCCCATTTTTTTAAAAATTTTATATTTATTGGCTTTGTCATTGCTTGTTTTGTCCTTTTTTTGTCTGTTTTCCTTTGGGTTTTGTAGACATGAAGAAAATGTTCATCTGACAGAAACGGACGCTGATGTTGTCTCGTGTGGGCTTCTCTGCCTCGTTCATGCTGCCTATCTTCTGTGTTTCATACGCGTCGGTCGCGGAGATCTCTATTACTTGTGGGCCCGGGTTTCTGTGCGTGTCGGTTGTGCGGCTTGGTCTCTATGCGAGTCGGTCGGGGTTTACACGCATTGCATCGTACTGCGCGGATCAGACATCGTGGGTACGGGTCAGTCGGGTTCATTCAGGGTTCGTGTTGATCGGTGAAAATCTCATCGGTTTTCCGGCCGGTTCACTATCTTCCCTACGGCTCGGTCGTACGGGTTGTATTCTGTCCCTGTCGTTTGTAATTCACACGCATTGCATCGTACTGCACGGGTCATACGGTGCTGGTCAGTGTCGGTCGGTACGATTTGCGACCAGAATTGGAATCTGCCCCATAGTTGTTAAAAATATTGTTTTTTATTATTGTTATGTATTTTAGTATATGTTGTATATGTAGCTGATGTATGTATTTTAGTATATGATTTGTTCATATTTTAAATATATCTGTAACATTTTTTGTAGGTACTATTTTTTTTTATCTTGCGCTTTTAGTTCGGGGTTGTGGGTTTATAGGGGACTGCGGTGGGAAGTAATTTAATCATATTAAATATATAGATTTTTGTTTTATTTTTATTTTGCATTTTTAGTGCCAAAGCGGGTTGTGGGTTTATAGGGGAATAGGGTGGGAAGTAATTTAATTATATTTAATGTATTCATTAATATTTATTTATTAACATTTGTTTAATTGAGATGTAAATGTATTTATTATTAATTTAATAATTGGTTGTTAATTATTTTATTAACTAATTGGTCATTAATTATGGTTATTGTGTAATTAAGTTTAGGTGTGTGTTGTGGCTTTTATAGGTGTAATTGGTGGGAAGAAATGTATTTTTTAATTTATGAATTGTTAATTGGTTGTTAATTTTAATTAATTCATTTGTAATTAAGGGGGCCATTCTGATGGTGGAAGGCCAACCACCGCCAGCCGTGCGGTGGCGGGCCTTCCGTCATCGGACCGCGATTTTGCCCCTCCACATTATGATGGTGGGGGAATCCAGACTGCGAATGTGGCAGGCGGGAAAACGGTCCACCACGGAACAGCCACAGGCAATCGTTCCAATTGCCTGGCAGAGCAGTCTGCACTGTCCGCCAAATTAGGATGCTGTCTTTAGCCAGCCTTTCCATGGTGGTTGGGGATTGATTTTGGGGGCCCGCTGCAGGCCCCCCTTGTGTTTGGGGGTGGTGTTTGTGCACTGGGGGTACCCCCTACATTTCACTGCACCAAGTGGCAGACACTGTGTGGTGCCTGCCAAGTAGTCCAGTGAAATTAACAACATGCATTTTTTACATCGCGGCGGGTGCTGCAGTCAGCAGCACCCGCCGCAATGTTAAAGTGCAACATGCGACCACCATAGTGGCAGTTGCATCCTAATTGGGTGTGCGAGACCGCCGCATGCATGGCGGGCAGTCCCGATTCCCACCAAGATGGCGGGCAGACTCAGGTCCGCCCACCATTGTAATGACCCCCTAATTCTGGTAATTGCGTATTTAATTACATTTGTATATAATAAAAATATATGTAATAAAAATGTTGAAGTGTTTTGTTATTGGTGTGAAGACGGCTAAAATGCCAGAAACCGGTCCTAGGAAGCTTGTTTCCGGTCCAGGGAAGACATGGTTTGGCATTTCGGGCTGAACTGTTCCCATGAGGCACAGGGTCAGACTGATTTGCATATGGCCATGTCTGAACTGGGGTGGCAGAGTGGGCTAAAGAACGGTGATGGATTAAACCCAGATCAGTTGACTGGGGGTGAGTGCTTTCAATGTTCAACACTCCGTCCATCATTTCCTTTGGTTTTGCTTTGTTCGCCATAAGTTGGCAGGGTATGCTCAGACGTGAGTCCCTTGCTCACTTTGCCACTGGATTCAAGCAAGCCTGGCTGAAGATGGCTGAAATGCTAGAAACCGGTCCTAGGAAGCTTTTTTCCGGTCCAGGGAAGACATGGTTTGGTAGTTCGGGCTGGACTGTTCCCATGAGGCACAGGGTCAGACTGATTTGCATATGGCCATGCCTGAACTGGGGTGGCAGAGTGGGCTAAAGAACGGTGATGGATTAAACCCAGATCAGTTGACTGGGGGTGAGTGCTTGCAATGTTCAACACTCCGTCCATCATTTCCTTTGGTTTTGCTTTGTTCGCCATAAGTTGGCAGGGTATGTTCAGACGTGAGTCCCTTAATCACTTTGCCACTGGATTCAAGCAAGCCTGGCTGAAGACGGCTGAAATGCCAGAAACCGGTCCTAGGAAGATTGTTTCCGGTCCAGGGAAGACATGGTTTGGCAGTTCGGGCTGGACTGTTCCCATGAGGCACAGGTTCAGACTGATTTGCATATGGCCATGTCTTGACTGGGGTGGCAGAGTGGGCTAAAGAACGGTGATGGATTAAACCCAGATCAGTTGACTGAGGGTGAGTGCTTGCAATGTTCAACACTCCGTCCATCATTTCCTTTGGTTTTGCTTTGTTCGCCATAAGTTGGCAGGGTATGCTCAGACGTGAGTCCATTGCTCACTTTGCCACTGGATTCAAGCAAGCCTGGCTGATGACGGCTGAAATGCCAGAAACCGGTCCTAGGAAGCTTGTTTCCGGTCCAGGGAAGACATGGCTTGGCAGTTCGGGCTGGACTGTTCCCATGAGGCACAGGGTCAGACTGATTTGCATATGGCCATGTCTGAACTGGGGTGGCAGAGTGGGCTAAAGAACGGTGATGGATTAAACCCAGATCAGTTGACTGGGGGTGAGTGCTTGCAATGTTCAACACTCAGTCCATCATTTCCTTTGGTTTTTGCTTTGTTCGCCATAAGTTGGCAGGGTATGCTCAGACGTGAGTCCCTTGCTCACTTTGCCACTGGATTCAAGCAAGCCTGGCTGAAGACGGCTGAAATGCCAGAAACCGGTCCTAGGAAGCTTGTTTCCAGTCCAGGGAAGACATGGCTTGGCAGTTCGGGCTGGACTGTTCCCATGAGGCACAGGGTCAGACTGTTTTGCATATGGCCATGTCTGAACTGGGGTGGCAGAGTGGGCTAAAGAACGGTGATGGATTAAACCCAGATCAGTTGACTGGGGGAGAGTGCTTGCAATATTCAACACTCCGTCCTTCATTTCCTTTGGTTTTTGCTTTGTTCGCCATAAGTTGGCAGGGTATGCTCAGACGTGAGTCCCTTGCTCACTTTGCCACTGGATTCAAGCAAGCCTGGCTGAAGACGGCTGAAATGCCAGAAACCGGTCCTAGCAAGCTTGTTTCCGGTCCAGGGAAGACATGGCTTGGCAGTTCGGGCGGGCCTGTTCCCATGAGGCACAGGGTCAGACTGATTTGCATATGGCCATGTCTGAACTGGGGTGGCAGAGTGGGCTAAAGAACGGTGATGGATTAAACCCAGATCAGTTGACTGGGGGAGAGTGCTTGCAATGTTCAACGCTCCGTCCATCATTTCCTTTGGTTTTTGCTTTGTTCGCCATAAGTTGGCAGGGTATGCTCAGACGTGAGTCCCTTGCTCACTTTGCCACTGGATTCAAGCAAACCTGGCTGAAGACGGCTGAAATGCCAGAAACCGGTCCTAGGAAGCTTGTTTCCGGTCCAGGGAAGACATGGCTTGGCAGTTCGGGCTGGACTGTTCCCATGAGGCACAGGGTCAGACTGATTTGCATATGGCCATGTCTGAACTGGGGTGGCAGAGTGGGCTAAAGAACGGTGATGGATTAAACCCAGATCAGTTGACTGGGGGTGACTGCTTGCAATGTTCAACACTCCGTCCATCATTTCCTTTGGTTTTTGCTTTGTTTGCCATAAGTTGGCAGGGTATGCTCAGACGTGAGTCCCTTGCTCACTTTGCCACTGGATTCAAGCAAGCCTGGCTGATGACGGCTGAAATGCCAGAAACCGGTCCTAGGAAGCTTGTTTCCGGTCCAGGGAAGACATGGTTTGGCAGTTCGGGCTGGACTGTTTCCATGAGGCACAGAGTCAGACTGATTTGCATATGGCCATGTCTGAACTGGGGTGGCAGAGTGGGCTGAAGAACGGTGATGGATTAAACCCAGATCAGTTGACTGGGGGTGAGTACTTGCAATGTTCAACACTCCGTCCATCATTTCCTTTGGTTTTGCCGTGGTATGGGGTATGAAATAAAATAAATTAATTTATGTTTAAAATAATATTAAAAAAATATATTGTTTATAAATGTATTTATTAAATAATTTTATACAGTATTTGTATTTTTTATATGTAACTAATATTATAATACGTATTCTCTTTATATGTTTAATATATTTAATTTTTTGTTTTATGATTTTTTAATTTTTTTTACTTTTTTTTCAACTGTTAAATGCTATTCGTAATTTTTGACTCTTTGCTATCCAACACTTTCCTTATTGCTGCACTATTTGGAGTGGGAATAGAAATTTTTACCCCTCCGCTATCCAACATTTTCCCTACTGTTGCACTGACTGGAGTTGGAATAGTAAATTTCAATCGCTCGGCTATCCAACACTTTTCTCACTGTTGCACTCTTTGTAATGGGAATAGTAATTTTGCCTCTCCCCTATCCAACACTTTTCCTACTGTTGCACTCACTGGAGTGGGTATACTAGTTGCTACTCCTCTGCTATCCAACACTTTCCCTATTGTTGCACTCTTTGGAGTGGGAATAGTAATTTGTATCCCTCTGGTTCCAACACTTTCCCAACTGTTGCACTCTTTGGAGTGGGAATAGTAATTTTTACCCCTCCATTATCCAACACTTTCCCTACAGTTGCACTCTTTGGAGTGGGAACAGTAAATGTTTCCCCTCAGCTATCCAACACTTTCCCTAATGTTGCACTCACTGGAGGGGGAATAGTAATTTTTACCCCTACACTATTCAACACTTTCCCTATGGTTGCACCCTTTGGAGAGGGAATAGGATTTTTTATCCCGCTGCTATCCAATACTTTCCCTACTGTTGCACTCTTTAGGGTGGAAATATTAATTTTTTCCCCTTCGCTATCCAACACTTTCCATACTGTTGCTATCACTGGAGTGGGAATAGTAATTTTGTACCCCTCCACTATCCAATACGTTCCCTACTGTTGCTCTCACTTGAGTGGGAATAGTAATTTTTAGCCATCGGCTGTCCAACACTTTCCCTACTGTTGCACTCACTGGAGTTGGAATAGTAAATTTAATTATTCTGCTATCCAACACTTTCCCTAATTTATTATATTGGGAAATGTTAGTTAAAAGTTTTGTAATAGTTTAATGTTTTAATTTATTATAGAATTATTTTTATTTTAAATTATTGAGATATATATATATATATATATATATATATATATATATATATATATATATATATATATATATATATATATATATATATATATATATATATATATATATATATCCATGCTCATGCTTGGTTGGTCGTTTGATTTGAAAAGCACTCGACAAACACCAAGGTGTTCCAAGCATAACACCTTTATTAAGCGGAAAGGAAAACGTCTCTCTACTGCTTACACAGTTCCCACCACGTACGCCGACGCGTTTCGAGGCAATCCTCTCTTCAGGGCTGGTAGTGGAAAAATGCACCTCCGATCACTCCCTGCTGAAAGCACCATGTGATAAACCATGTGGTCGGTTGTCACCTGTGCGATGAGCAAAGTATTCTGGGCAATATAGTGTCGGCTTTGAATAAGAGTGCAACTTCCTGCTGAACGGAGCCCCCAAATGAGCCCCGGCAGATCAACGTAGTCCTCAATTCCTTGATGTAAGTCCCCAATTAGAGGCCGGCAGATGTCAGCCCCTGGGGCCCCCAGGTTCTCGGGGTGGTGCTCTTCGACGGCACGACCGCCGCCAATAAATCCATGCTCATGCTTGGTTGGTCGTTTGATTTGAAAAGCACTCGACAAACACCAAGGTGTTCCAAGCATAACACCTTTATTAAGCGGAAAGGAAAACGTCTCTCTACTGCTTACACAGTTCCCACCACGTACGCCGACGCGTTTCGAGGCAATCCTCTCTTCAGGGCTGGTAGTGGAAAAATGCACCTCCGATCACTCCCTGCTGAAAGCACCATGTGATATACCATGTGGTCGGTTGTCACCTGTGCGACGAGCAAAGTATTCTGGGCAATATAGTGTTGGCTTTGAATAAGAGTGCAACTTCCTGCTGAACGGAGCCCCCAAATGAGCCCCGGCAACATATGTATATAAATATGTTGCAAATCTATGCTTCTCTCTGCACGACTGCTTAAACTGCAGCCATGTGGTGACACTGGCACCCTTGCACCATAGTGCAAGGATATCTGTGTCATGTGCTGTTTGTTTTTCTGCAGGAAGACACACCTTCCTGGACAAAAACAATGAGAACTTGCATTTTTCTCCTTCAACGTATGCTGAACATTTCAGCATGCATTGAAGATGTAAAAATGTGGAGAAATGAAAATAATTCTCCTTATTGTGCTTTCCTACACCAATTTTAGAATGGTGCAGCATTCACACACATATTGAGATTTATGATTTCTAATAAATCAAGAGATGCGTCTTGTTCTATGAGTATTCAGTGCAAGCATGCACAACAACACTTATAGGACACTCTTTCAATGCAAAGTGGTGTGTATGATGACGTTGTATTTACATTGAGTAGAAAAAGTGCACAGAGTGCCTTTTTCCTCTCTTTGTAAATGTGAAAGATTGTCTTGCGCAATAACTATGTTACAAAAAGTGACATATTTCTGTTTTTAAAATTGCTTGCGAACGATAGAAGGTAAGCACAGAGTTTTGTCTGCAAAGATGCTCAAAGAAGAATGATTGAAATGATTGCGGTCCTTCAATAGGTACAATGGGAAATATTATGAACCCCTCAAATCTCTTTTTTTGCAGGTCACATGATATCTGATTATGGTCAGATTTTAAAACTACATAGGTATAAACAGAGTGTTTTTAGAAACGTGTTTCAACTTTGTAGCTTCTTGTAGACCTCCTCATTCTGCATATTGAGACTTCGTTAAACTTACCTTCACAGTAATAGGAATAAAAAATGGTATACATTTTCCAGATTTTCATTGCAATCTAAATTGATATAAATTGCTTATTTTAAAATTTGGATCTGTGAAAGAAAAGAAAAAAAAATTATATCATGTAATAATACATTTTTTACAACACAGCTTAATTTCCACAAAGTAATTTGTTTACCTTTTTTGCTGTTCTCAGAATATATTGAATTTCACTAGAAATAGTGATTTCAATCGTACTCATCACTTAACAGCGGGCAAAAAAAAAAACAATCAGAAAGATTGGTAAAAAAAACACAACATGCTATTCTCAGTAAAATACCAAAAAATACTAATCACACATATATGAAATGCTTACGGCTTACAAAATGTTATAACTTTAACTTATAAAAACTGTAAATATTGCCGCTTTAAAATATTCACAAAATCAATGACCACCAAAAAGTCCATAATTCAAAAATATACCTTTCCTTTAGGCCAAATGGTATTTTTGCACTCATTCTTTATGTAAATTGTCCAATGGTAGTCCTATTAAATTATAATAATAAATTCCTTAGAGAATGAATTATCTTCCTAAAACTTTGACTTTAAAAATATTAGGTAGGAATTTTGTAATTCCCTAGGCAAACGTTGTTTAAAAACCAACTGAGAATCATTACAAAGTGTCAAGCCTTTGTCACATTTTAAATAGGCAGTGTAATTTCAGATGTGGTGGAAGGACCAACATGGAAATTTATAGCAATTGCTACAAAAGTCCTTCCTGATATTGATAGATGTGCTGCTACAAATTGCTTTATTAAAGTATCCAATTTTCTTCCGTCAGCTGTACAACGTTGCATCATTAAAATTATGTATTTTCCATATTTTGTTAAGAATAATGTGGATAACATTTCTGATTTACATTGGCTACACTCCATGTTTTGATTTGCACCTTTAACTAATTTATTGAAAGACACTGATTTACAGTCTGGTAATGTTAAATACAGAAATCTCTCAGTGTCTACATTGGTGCTACAGGTATACATGCAATTTTCACAATCATGTTCGCATTTGTAAGAAAGGCCAAAAATATTTTCTATTTCGACACCTTCATTTTCAAAAATGGTAAACATACATTAAAAATTCCTGAGCATCTTGTTGGATATTTTGTGAAAATTGAGTAGAACCAGAACACACATCCAAAACACTACGAACATCTGAAACAGATTGTATTTTACTTGTATCTGTTGTCAATTTTTCATAAACAGAATGCAACAGAAAACAAATTCTTTTTTGCCGATTCTGCATAATTTGTTCTCGCAAACTTTCCAGACAAAAAACAACATTGACCACTACATTAGCATAGCAGTTGACACCTGAACTATTTTCAAACTGATAACCAACAATCTCTTCAACAGTGTCCAATTTCATTTTACCTGCAATCACAACATTATCTTGTTCTTTTCCCTTCTTGACACCTTCAGAACAGATATTCTCAAACCTTCTTTTTCGACCAACCACACGCTTTTCAAAAACAGGATATTGACCTAAATTTGGAGCATATACCCTTCTTAACCTATTATATACTCTTTTACACAGTTTGCAGCTGCAGTAACCTTCGTCTCATCAAAATCAATCAAAAACAAACCAGATAATGTTCTGAATCACGACAAAGCAACATATGCCATACCCCTTTTCCCCCTCCTGTGCCAAGCCTTTTTTTTGCTATTTGGGGTAGTGTGCGCTTAGGCCCCTGTAACTTTTTGACCACATTAGGTATCCACGCCAAATTTGCGTCCTTTTCTTCCAACATCATGGGGATTCTAAAGGTACTCAGGGTTTGTGGATTCTCCTAGAGGGGTTACAGAAATGAGCCAAAATACAGCAACATTTTGTTTTTTTTTCTGAAAAATGGGAAAAACGGGCAGCAAATGAAAGCATCTGGGGTTTTCCCTGCAAATGTTATCAAAAAAGGGTTTGTGGGGTTGAAATCACCATTTTCCCAGATTTTCGGGGATACCAGACTTTTGTCAGAAACCCAACATTTTTTACACAGTTTTGGCATTTTTCTGGGACATAGCCTATTTTTGCTATTTTTTGTGCTTTTGACCTCCTTCCAGTTAATGGCAGAAATGGGTACAAAAGCAATAATGGATCCTGGATAATTATATATTTTCAAAAAGAAGACAGTATTCTGAATTCAGCAAGGGGTCATTTGTGTAGATCCATCAAGGTTTTCTTATAGAAACTAACAGTTAAATATAGATAAGTAGAAAATTAGTTGAAAAAAACAGCATTTTGTGTCAACGTTTTCACCTGTAACTTCGTCTAATTATGACAGATCTTTGAAAGCAATATACCATTACATCCGCTGGACATTACTGGTTGTGGGGATATATAGGACTTGTAGGTTCACCAAGAACCAGACGAACCCAGAGCCAAAAACTGAGCAGACACTTGCAATGGTTTTTTATTATGTACCGGGTATATAGTAATTATTCTGTAAAAATGTGAACATGGAAAAATCGGTATGAAAGACAATTATGTATTCCTGAAATGGGAACAAAATATAGAGTTTAGAAAGAATAGATATTTGCACATTTCTGAAATTGGGAATACTCATACTAGCATGAGAATTATCAGTCATTTTTTAGAATGACTTCTTTTTTACACAATATCTTTCATTTGGAAGGCAGAAATGCATCGAAAGTCAATAGATAATAACAAAAAATTGTAAAAAAACCCACCTTTTCCCCACATTTCTGTGGTGGAAATTTCCGGAATCTGCGTGGATCCACAAATTTCCACCCACCCCGCGTTCCCCAAAGTCTTACAAGAAAAACGGTACCTCACTTGTGTGGGTCGGCCTAGTGCCCGCGACAGGAAACGGCGCAAAACGCAACGTGGTCACACCTCAATTTCGCAGTGAAAAATGACCCTTTTTTGGCAAAATGTCTAGCTGTAGTTTTTGAACCCTAGCTCTGCGGGCACCTCGGGAAACCTAGCAAACCTATACATTTTTGAAAACTAGACACCCAGGGAAATCCAGGATTGGGTGACTTGACTGCCTCCCACCAGGGTTTGTTACCCAGAATCCCTTGCAAACCTAAAAAACTGTCAAAAAAAACACATTTTCCATATATTTCTGTGGTGGAAATTTCCGGAATCTGCGTGGATCCACACATTTCCACCCACCCCGCGTTCCCCAAAGTCTTACGAGATAAATGGTACCTCACTTGCGTGGGTAGGCCTAGTGTCCGCGTCAGGCAAGGGCCCAAAACCAATTGAGGAGACATCAAAATTACCTATCGCAAAACAACCTGGTTTTGCAAAGGGGGTCCCATGAGTTTTTGGCCCCGGGCTTGGCGGCTATCTAGGGAAACCTACCAAACCCACACATTTCTGAAAACTAGACACCAGGGGGATTCCAGGGAGGTATGGCTTGCGTGGATCCCCCAACGTGTCCTTACCCAGAGTGCCCTGCAAACCTCAAATTTAGCTGAAAAAATCACCTTTTTCACACATTTCACACGCCGGGCCAAAAACCCAGGTGACCCCCGTGCAAAACCAGGTGGTTTTGAGATAGGCAATTTTGATGGTTTGCAGGGGATTCTGGGTAAGGAAACGTTAGGGGATCCACGCAAGCCATACCTCCCTGGAAGCCCCCGGGTGTCTAGTTTTCAGAAATGTATGGGTTTGGTAGGTTTCCCTAGGTGGCCGCCGAGCACCGGGCCAAAAACCCAAGTGACCCCCCCTTGCAAAACCAGGTGGTTTTGAGAAAGGCAATTTTGATGTCACCTCACTACGTTTTGGGTCCTTGCCTGTCGCGGGTACTTGGGCCTCCCACACAAGTGAGGCACCATTTTTACCGGGAGACCCAGGGGAACACTGGGAGGTGGGAAATTTGAGTGAGCCCGGTGATGCCACAACTTTCCCAGACAAAAATGTGTGAAAAAAGTGATTTTTTCAGCTAAAATTGAGGTTTGCAGGGGATTCTGGGTAAGGAAACGTTGGGGGATCCACGCAAGCCATATCTCCCTGGAAGCCCCCAGGTGTCTAGTTTTCAGAAATGTATGGCTTTGGTAGGTTTCCCTAGATTGCCGCCGAGCACTGGGCCAAAAATCCAGGTGACCCCCCTTGCAAAACCAGGTGGTTTTGAGATAGGCAATTTTGATGTCACCTCACTACGTTTTGGGTCCTTGCCTGTCGAGGGTACTTGGGCCTCCCACACAAGTGAGGCACCATTTTTACCGGGAGACCCAGGGGAACGCTGGGAGGTGGGAAATTTGAGGGAGCCCGGTGATGCCACAACTTTCCCACACAAAAATGTGTGAAAAAAGTGATTTTTTCAGCTAAAATTGAAGTTTGTTGGGGATTCTGGGTAAGGAAACGTTAGGGGATCCACGCAAGCCATACCTTCCTGGAAGCCGCCGGGTGTCTAGTTTTCAGAAATGTATGGGTTTGGTAGGTTTCCCTAGATGGCCGTCGAGCACCGGGCCAAAAACCCAGGTGACCCCCCTTGCAAAACCAGGTGGTTTTGAGAAAGGCAATTTTGATGTCACCTCACTACGTTTTGGGTCCTTGCCTGTCGCGGGTACTTGGGCCTCCCACACAAGTGAGGCACAATTTTTACCGGGAGACCCAGGGGAATGCTGGGAGGTGGGAAATTTGAGGGAGCCCGGTGATGCCACAACTTTCCCACACAAAAAATGTGTGAAAAAAGTGATTTTTTCAGCTAAAATTGAGGTTTGCAGGGGATTCTGGGTAAGGAAACGTTGGGGGATCCACGCAAGCCATACCTCCCTGGAAGCCCCCGCGTGTCTAGTTTTCAGAAATGTATGGGTTTGGTAGGTTTCCCTAGATGGCCGCCGAGCACTGGGCCAAAAACCCAGGTGACCCCCTTGCAAAACCAGGTGGTTTTGAGATAGGCAATTTTGATGTCACCTCACTACGTTTTGGGTCCTTGCCTGTCGCGGGTACTTGGGCCTCCCACACAAATGAGGCACCATTTTTACCGGGAGACCCAGGGGAACGCTGGGAGGTTGGAAATTTGAGGGAGCCCAGTGATGCCACAACTTTCCCACACAAAAATGTGTGAAAAAAGTGATTTTTTCAGCTAAAATTGAGGTTTGCATGGGATTCTGGGTAAGGAAACGTTGGGGGATCCACACAAGTCATACCTCCCTGGAAGCCCCCGGCAGTCTAGTTTCCAGAAATATATGGGTTTTGTAAGTTTTCCCTAGATGGCCGCCGAGCACCGGGCCAAAAACCCAGGTGACCACCCTTGCAAAACCAGGTGGTTTTGAGATAGGCAATTTTGATGTCACCTCACTACGTTTTGGGCCCTTGTCTGTCGCGGGTTCTTGGGCCTCCCACACAAGTGAGGCACCATTTAACCGGGAGACCCAGGGGAACGCTGGGAGGTGGGAAATTTGAGATGGACTTCAGTATGGATTGTGGTGGACAGGCCTTCAAGGTTAACCCACAATTGACTCCACTAGGGTACACCTGCTTGTGCTAAGACATCAAGCCTTCTAAGGTCTAGTGGGGCCTTCTACGGTCTAGCATGGGAATGTGCTCCCTCAGTACAGTGGTGTGGTGGACTGGTCATGAATGCGGAACCCGGTTCCCCAGTTCCAAATTCCACAGCTCTGGCCATAGTGCCACATCCAAAACTAAACACCATACTTGCCCACTGAAACACGCACTGCCTTCAGCTGTAACCTAATTGTGCCCGCTATAAACACTTGGATGTGGCTCAATTCAAATTATGCACTTGATAAGAGTAATATGCTGCCTAAAAAAAAAAAAAATAGCAGCCACTCATAGGGAATGCAAAGCATGTAAAATGTAAGCAGAAACAACATGGTTACCTAAACAATCTCTCACTAACTATTCAGAAATCAGCGAGTGGTTTCACCTGAAAAGTTATGGACATGACTAGAGGGCCCTGAAGGGAACCATTTCACTGTCCATTGCTTACATCCTTACAAAACGTAAGCAGTATGGTATAAAAAGACCACATCCATAAACACAGAGCCATGGTACACATTGTGTTTTCCAATCCACCCATCAACCAGGTATTGCAGTACCTCCAGGAATGGTACACTCTCCCAACCTGGAAACAACAATGCTCTTCAAAGAAAGACAAGAAAATGAAAGTAGCACTTCACTGGCAAACTCTGTAAAGTGATGCTGGTGTATTTGGATGTAAAAAAAACAATCTGGCCAGTTTGAAACCCCTCTGTCTTGCTATTAGTTAGGTATCATATAAGAAATTCTTTTTCTCTACATGCTGCTGCACTTTGGATTTGAAAAACTAAAAAGAAGGGCATTTCTCGGATCCATTTCACAGGGAAGCAACTAGAAAGACAAGCGTTTTTCAAATTTGGATCCATTTCACAGGGAAGCAACAACAGGCACACACGAGCGAAGCCAAGCCTCGTGGCATGCCTGGGCATTCCAAAGTGCCCCCACCCTAACCCAAACCCACCGATGCAAAAATCATGCTGCTGCACTTTGGATTTGAAAAATTACAAAGAAGGGCATTTCTCAGCATTTTTGGATCCATTTCACAGGGAAGCAACTAGAAAGACGAGCGTTTTTCAAATTTGGATCCATTTCACAGGGAAGCAACAACGTGCACACACGAACGAAGCCGAGCCTCGTGGCATGCCAAAGTGCCCCCACCCTAACCCAAACCCACCGATGCAAAAATCATGCTGCTGCACTTTGGATTTGTTAAATCAAAAAGAAGGGCATTTCTCAGCATTTTTAGATCCATTTCACAGGGAAGCAACTAGAAAGACGAGAGTTTTTCAACTTTGGAAACAATTTACAGGGAAGCAACAACAGGCACACACGAACGAAGCCGAGCCTCGTGGCATGTCTTAGCATACCAGAGTCCCCCCACCCTAACCCATACCCACCGATGCAAGAAACCCCCCTCCCCAGCCCCAAAACTCACCTTTACTCTCCGTGGCGCAGGAAGCAAATGGCTTCCTGCGCCTCGGAGAGCAAAGGGAAACCTCCAATGACGTCAGCGCGGCTCGCGCGCTGACGTCATTGATGACACGGGGGGAGGAAGGGGAAGGTCTTCCCCTGCCTTCCCAGTGAAAAAAAAAAGATCGGCCACTCACGGGGGGAGTGCCAGCGCTTCGCCCGTGGGTGGGTGTCATGACGAGATGGTCTCGTCATGGGCACAGCGCGACTGTGCTCCATGACGAGACCATCTCGTCATGGGCACAGAAGGGGTTAAATACAGTAGATCCAATGATCACCAATGCACTGTCTACACTTAATCCTTGAGATTTATGAATAGTCACTGCATATGCCAGAGAAAATGGAAATTGTTTCCTACGGACATATAAATCTTTAACAAGCAAAAAACGAACTGAACAACGACCAATTTCTTTAAATTCATCAATCTGATCACATTTTTATTTTTAAAAATTCAATTCCTTTTTTTTTCTGATAATTCACAAAATCCACCACTTTACCCGTTGCACCATTAACTAAACCCTTCTCTACATCCAAATTACGCCTTAAAATTACCCGACAGTTTACGCACGCATATAGTGTCTTTTCTAAACCAGCAGTTTTAGATATTTTTTTTTCTAAACAATCCAGTTTTGATCTCAACTTTCCCGTCAAAATAATAGTGATTCCTTCATGCTGTATTTTATCGATGGCTTTCATTTTTACAATTTCTTCATTTTCCAATTTCAATAGTTCTTCGTTGAATATGGAACACTCGTGCAGTGTTGGCATTAATCAAATCACTGATTTATTTTTAGCAATTTCCACGTACACTTTTGCAGGAACTGCATTTTCATTTGAAAAGACATTGCAAAGTAATCGACTCTCCAAAGCTTGTTTGCCTTGTTTTGAAAGAATTGCAATTCTTATATCTTGAAGAATACTTCCATATTCAGCATTGTTTGCCTGTCGCATATTTCTTGTCAGTTCTTTGTATTCAAAAATGAGTCCAAATGTTCACAATACCAACACTGCCAAGAGACTTTCTGGTATCTTCATGGGCTAGTGTTTTAAATACCGGTTGTCCTTTTACCGGAGTCAGTTGCAGTAGATCTCCAAAAACTGTGACGTGTTTTCCCCCAAAAGACACGTCATACTCTGTTTTAAGAATTTGCTGCATTCTTAAGTGCACAAAGGCAAGCATCAAGTTTGAGACCATGCTCACCTCATCAATAATGAGAAGTTTTAGTTTCTTTGGGACTCTTGAAACATCACAACAAGCTTCTCTGGATAGCTTGTAGAATCCCAATTTGTTCTCATGCTCTACTGGCAGCATTAGTAAACCATGTAAAGTAATTCCTTTAATGTTATGTGCTGCCAACCCAGCTGGAGCAATGACAACACAAGACAAATGCGAATCAGTTGTTTTCTGCAGATAACTTGTAATTACTTTAATTAAGAAACTTTTTCCTGTTCCAGCTTGACCACTCACATACATTCGGACAGGTTGAAATGATGTACATGAGCACCCTCTCTTTTCATGAAGTAATCCATGGTCAATCTGTTCTTTCACTTGCTGATATATTTGTTTCTGTTCAACATTTACAGCCTCATGCATCAAGCCAAAATCCAGTCGGTAAAATACCGAATCGCAAAAATCACCCGTTAGCGATTAAAAAATACCTACTTCAAATGCATGAACCCAAAACGTGAGCAAATAACGAATCGCAAAAAATAAATCCGCCAAAATACCGAATCGCTAATAACCAAAATTCAAAATTACCGAATCGCTAAATACCGAATTAGCAGTTACCGAAATCACTATTAGCTCCCGGAAAGTGGCAATAGCAAATAACGATTCGCACCCCAATGCAACAACAGTCGCTAATAACGAAAATCCCCAAAATCGCTATTTTGCAAGAGCTAAATAAGGGGAATCAAAACCTGGAGGTAAAGTTAAAAAAAAAAACGCAAATGCTAAAAAAAAAATTCAACATGTGCAAATGATTGAGGCAATCACAAAACCCTTAAATGTGTCCCAGGAGACCCTGTTGGCTCCCACAAAATGGCTGCCCTATACGTGCTCGCAAGGAGGATGCGTATCAATGCAGCAGGACAGCGCAGGAGAAGGGTCCAGGAGCGAGTTTTCAGACTGCGTATAACCTTGCTCGGGCAGAATGAGGACGAGGTGTACGAGAAGTATCGCCTCAATCGTGCAATGATCATGCGCCTGATTGCAGACCTGGAACCATTACTGCAGCACCAGACACACCGGACCAATGCAATCCCTGCACACGTTCAGGTCCTATGCAGCCTGCACCTACTGGCCTCAGGGAGTTTCCAGGGGGTAATTGCGGTGGCCGGAGGCGTATCGCAAAGCGCACTGTCACGCTTCTTCAAGAAATTCCTAGATGCCATGCTGACAATGCTACACACCCACATCAGCTTCCCCACAAGCCCACAGCAGTTGGACTGCACCAAACAGGCATTCTACCAGGTGGCACAATCCCACATGTGATTGGATGCATCGACTGCACGCATATCCCCATATGTCCACCCGCAGCAAATGAGTACATATTCCGGAACCGCAAGTCATACCGCTCGATCAACGTGCAGGTTGTGTGCGATGCCAATAACATCATAACGGACCTAGTGGCACAATTCCCAGGGAGCCCACACGACTCCTAAATCTTCCGCCACAGTGGAATGCACAGGCGACTAATCAACGGAGAATTTGGAGAGGGACTCCTGGTAGGTAAGTAAAAATACGCTTCCCCACACCAACTCCACACATGTATGTACATCACCAATGCTAAGCCTATGCTTCTATCTTCTAGGTGACAGTGCTTACGCCCTGCGTGAATACATACTCACCCCATACATCAATCCAGCAACCCCGCAGGAACATCGCTACAACGCTGCACACATCAGCACTAGGAATGTCATAGAGAGGACATTTGGGATTCTGAAGAGTCACTTCAGAATCCTACACAAGACTGGCGGCGCCTTGCTATACAAACCTGAAACATGCTGCCGGATAATTGCTGTATGTGCAATGCTGCACAACATTGCGACCAGAAGGGGGATACCCATAGAGGTGGACAGGGATGACGACCACCGGGATGACCAACCACCCGCCCAACAACTACAGGCACACGTCCCTAACACAGCAGAGGGCCATAGGAGGTGGACATACATCATTCAAAATCATTTTTGAAACATGTGAGAATGAAACATTACAAGTTAGTTTGGGGTGCAACTGTTTAATGCACAGTAGCACTGAGGTTTGTGTAACAAAACTAGCTATGTAAATCATGCTCCAAACGCATAAAGTAAAATAAAAGGTGCCTTAAAGTCACGCCTGTGCATACTCAGTAAGTGGATGTCCATGGTTGCCCCACCATGGTCCTGTATGCATGTCCAACTGTCTAGCGGCGCTTCCCACGTACTCCAAGCCACCGCTCAGGTGTCTCCAAAGCCTCACCACGGCCTGTCCCCGTGGATGCCCGTGAACTGCGGCGCCTGGTGCTGCCCTCTGCCACAGACACACTGATCACACTCGAGGCAGCCTCACTAGTGTCATCCCCCCCAAAGCTGCAGCACTGCATGTGCTGCTCTGGAAGTGTTCCACAGCAGTGGTCAACTGCCCCAGTGCCTTTGCCACATCCCCGCAGAAGTGCCCAAGGTCGACCTGCAAGGACACAGTGCGGCGTGCCAACACTGCGGTACTGTTGCTGTGGCGCGTGATAGCCTTAGTAGCGGCAGCGGAACGCAACAATTGCTGTCGGTGCCTCCTCTTCTGGCACTCATGGCCCTCCCTCATGGCACTGGTGAGCTCTTGTACATCTTCCCTGAGGTGAGCATTGCCCTCTGCCACCACAGTGCTCATGTCCCTGACCGCAGTGCCCATGGCCGTTACTGCGGCAGTCATGGCTCGCATTTCACGAACAAGGTGCACGATGTTGGTGCTGATGGTTGCCATGTGGCAGCTCTGCACGCGCTAGACAGACAGCATCCTCTCCTCAATGCCAGGAGTGTGTTGGAGATCCAGGTTGCCTGAGGAGACCGAACGTTGGCGAGACCTGCGCCGCTGTGTTAGCCTGGCGCAGACAGGTGGTGCATCAGGTGGTGTGATGGCGCGCTGACCGTGTCCCGTTTGTGTGGTGGGTGTTTCCATCACCGCCAAGGGCGCAACCTGGGACCTGCGCCGCGGCGCTTTGGTGGCTGTCGTGGCAGCAGCTGGTGTGGCTGGTGCTGGTGCTGGTGTTGCTGGTGTTGCTGGTGTTGCTGGTGCTGGTGGTGCTGGTGGTGCTCGTGGGGTGGCAGGTGTAGGTGATGTGAGGGCATCCTGTGCTGTCTCAAGGTCTGATTCAACCGGTATTTCGGAGATTATCAGCCAGCCGCTGTCATCTGAATCCCCAGGTGATGCATCTGTGTGTGAAACAGTGCATGGTTAGTGGAATAGTCAGACCTACGTAGTGTTGCACACATACATGTCCCTCTGTGATCCACTAAACATACTGTCTATACCCAGCTTCTACTGATCTGGTGAATGGTTATTGCATTTACCCCAGTACATGCACACTTGCCTGAGTAGACTACAACTCCCATGATGCACTAGTGTTAGGAGTAAAGCTGTGTGTTGCAAAGCTGCATGCACACTCGGATCCTGCTGGGGGCCTGGAATGGGATTTACGCTATGCTGGGTATGGCAACAGGCCTGCATCTTACCTTGGGCACTTGTGGCTGCGCCGGACGTGTTCATCTGGGTCACTCCCACGACGGCTTCCCGCTCAATTGTACCTTCCACCAGCTCCTCCAGGGCAGTGTTAGTCTGGACCGTGGAAGGGCCGCCTCCCGTTCTGCTAGCGTCCCGGAGCCTCTCTGCTATCCTCTCCTTCGCGCGCTTACGCAGGTCGTACCATCTTTTTTTTAGGTCGTCGATGCTGCGGGGCGTCACACCAACTGCATTCACCCTCTCGCGGATGCGCAGCCATATGCGGCACTTCTCCGCCTCAGGAACCTTGAGGGACAGCTTGCCGAAGAGGCGATCGTGCTTGCTCGAGACTCCCTCAATTAGGTGCTCCAGCTCCCTGTCGGAGAACTTGCGCTTGCGCTTGCGCGCAGCCTCAGCGCTGGATGGGGCTTCCTTCTCCATGGATGGTGTATTTTAGCAGATGGAACAGTCTGTGTGGCTTCAGTCTGCACAGGCAGTCTGCAGTCAGTGCTCCTGTTTGCTCCTCTGTCGATGCAATGAGGGTAGGGCTGCTGTATTTCCTGGTTGGTGATTTCATCTGCACGTTCCCGGTGCGACGCGGTCATTTGCGATTTCGCTAATACCGAATTCGCTATTTGCTAATTCGGAATTACCGAACTCGCTAATAGCTAATCGGAGTTTGCATGCTCCGCTATTGTATAATCGGTAAAATTAGCGATTTTTAAGGAATCGCTAATTATTACCGAATCTGTTGATGCATACCCAAAAGCGATTCCTTAATAACGATTCCTTATTTCTCGCTAGTAAGGAATCGCTTTTGGTTTGCTTGATGCATGTGCACCTTAGTTGTTCTTCCAAGTTTCCTAACTGTATTGCATCTTCTTGAGCTTGATACATTGCTGTTTCCACCTCATTCATTGCAATCGCTGCTTCATTTTCAACAATTGGTTGTCCTAGTGGATCTTGTCTCAGTGCAGCAGAACGTTGACTGTCTTGAGAACTGACTCTAGCAATCTCAGCTGCAATTGTAGCTTCTTGATCAATTTCATCATTCAACATTTTGACATAATTTGCAAAAGCACTGCATTGTATGCTATCTTTAGAAGCATTAAATTAATCTTCATAGCTGGGAAAATCTCCAAGTAATTGCAGTTCTGAACGCCATGGTTTGAACATTTGCAAAAGGGCTAAATAGTAAAATTCCCTTTTGTCAGCAGTGTCGCAACTCAGTTTTCTGTGATTAATTACATTTCCTTTCCTTTGTTTCACCAGACATCCTTCGGAACCAATAACTGCATATTTTCCATCGTTGATGTTCTCTATAGTATTCCATTTAAAAGTGTAGTTTTGCAGCACTTCATAGAGACACATGTTCTCAAGATGATGACTTCTATTTGGGTAGTATGTATCCAACATATTCGTTTTCAAAATATCTGTACTTTCTGGTTCATTTTCTGCTAAATATTAAATTTCTTGAACAGATTTCAGTACCCGATTTCGCATTCCTGCAAGACCTAGACTCACCCAAATGATTCTTCTACTTTTGGAATATAGACTTACAGATGATAACCGATCTGAACATTCATATGCTCCAATTTCACGATGCGATAACATCTTCAAACTGAAACTGTATAATTTCTTACTTACAGTCTTCTCGTGAGAAATCTCTTCCCACATTTCTTTCAATTCAGTCTTTTCTGATTTAGTGATTTAAGACGTTACATATCGAGCAACAGCAATGGAATTGTCCGCAACATACTGAATATCCATGTTAGCGTTCCACATGGATAAAATAACTGGATTGTAGTAATTTATGTATTTCGATTCTTCGCTTCTTCTTAAGTTGTAGGTGTTTTTCTGAGAATTTCTTGTGATGGTATGTCGCATAGCTGACATAAGACTGTTCACTCTTCCTTTGGATAATACAGGACGTGGAAATCCAAAACGACATTTTGTATAGAACTTATCCTTTGACTTGTACTTTTGTCGACAGTTTTTTCCACACCTGTGGCTTTGAAATCATAAGACTTGTTGTTTTAAGTTTTTATCTTCTCTGGTATTGGGAGGAGCACATGTAGCATAATCTTCAATGAAAGACAAAACAGTTTCATCTGAATCTGTTCCAAATTTGGGGGCGTCCTTGATCCTTAACAACATATGTATGTGAGGAGCACCTCTTGCTTGATACTCCTTTCTCCAAAAGAAATCCACAACTTCTCCAAGAGGAGGATTCTTTTTATTGTAGATGAAAGACCTCATAGCTTCAAATCTATGATTGAAATATCTGCATACATTGACAGGAACCAATGCGCACAAATCTCCAGGTGTCTTGTATTCAATATTTTTTATATTAGAATTTGCCTCTCGAAGAAATTTAAGTAAATCATCCCAAGCATACTCAGCACAGCTTAGTGTAACAAACCATGTAGGAGTTCCCAAGTTCCGTAGCATGCATTTCAGTTCTCCATGTCGACAGTACCAATATTCATTAGTCCCACGCTGACATGCCATCAGATTAATCAACTGAGATTCTAAATGATCACCTCTCTGATGCACTTTATCCATAAAATCCTTTGCAGTTAAATTTTGAAGATGCATTCCAGTTTTTAAAATGTGATTTACTGCATATGAAAGTCCAGACAAGTCACTTTCAAACAAAAGATGAAACATATAAGGGATACATTGTTGAAATCTTGGATCTTCTGCATATAATCTTGTTGTCCGATATTCAGATGCAGGAATCTGTACAGGACGTTCATCATATCGTCCACCTTTTCCTGTTGGAAACAACTGCGGGAAACAACGAGCTTCCAAGCTCTCTTCCCATACACTCATGGGACTTCCTGTTGCTTTTTTCATTTAAAACAACTCAATCGTATTCCCCATCACCTCTTTGGAATGAAGTGGATGTACACTGTAATGTTCATAGATATCTTCACATCTGGACATGTCCACTTTTTCTATTTGTCCACTTAATGTTTCAGCATCTTCTGCTAAATCTATTTCTTCTTCTCCTACAAACACATTTCTATAGTACTCATTATTTTTTAACAGATACAATGATGCCTTTTGCACTTTTCTAACATCCACTAACTCTTGCCAAATTTTCTTATTCTTAGTAGGAACACCATTAACTAGAATGACTAGTGGCTCATTTTCTGCATGTCTACACCAATAGTTTCAATATTTTTCCTTAAATCTAATGGTAAATACACAACTATTCCTTTCAATCCTCTTTGCAACTCTGATGGAGGTAATTTACAATAGCCTGAAATGGGTGAACACATTGTATGAGAATAGACATACGTATTTAAATCTATCAGCTCTGGAGGAATAGCAACCAACTCTAGACTATTATGAACAGCTCTAGCCGGCATTTTATTCTCATCTAATAACATCCCAAATCAAAACAATCCTCTACCAGCAATAAGTAGCAAATTCCATCCACTTATCATTATCTTCTATTTCACTTTTTAAATACAGATTGACACCCCTAGTCTGATTTTTATAGTGATTTCGCCGACAACAAATACAAGAAACTTTTGGTCTTTCACCTGAAATTACTTTAAACTTTGTGATTTCATCCTCAAATTTTTCTGTAATTACGGGTTGTACATTGTCTTCAACATTTTGTTCTACTAATGTGTCAGTTTCTTCACTCTCTTGCTGAGGACCAAAGTAACAAAACTCAATATCATCACAGACCTGCTTCACATCTGATACTGACCCACGCAAAAGAGCACTGTTCATCTCACTTAACATTAGTGCTGGACTTTTTGCATAATACAACCTTCTCACTAACATCCGCATTTGAGTATGATGTACTGCCAGCATTCTGAAATGGTGAAAAACACTTTGACAAACTTTCCTAGAAAGACAAGCCAGAGAATGACCTTGCAAACCAGTATGTTTTCTCACTCTGCAAGGGTCTAGTCCTTGCAACAGCTTAATCTTTTGTTTTACACTTTTTTTAGTATAGGCTCGTAAAAAACGACATAATTTTTCAATAGATTCCTGTCGTACACTGCAAACACTACTGCAATCCCAAGTGTACCCATGGTTTTTAGTACGTCTCCCTAAAACTTCATCAGCTATCACTTCTTCTGCGTTTCTTTCAACCATTTTCTCTTTCTCAATTGGACAACCGTCGCTAACCTCATAACCTCTACCACTGGTGTCAACTGCATACAATAATTTTTCGCTCAGTGAATAACTCTCTTCGTTAAAAAAAGGCTCTGAACTGGAACTGTGTTTCCATTCTCCCAAAAAAAATCACAACATTTTTTTTTATTAATAACTCTTTTCCTCCTACTTTTGACCTTCATGACATGGATTGGTTTATCTAGTGATCGAATTCTGTTTAATACTAAAATAAACAGTTTCCTTTTTACTTCAAAATCCTTTTCCACAATGTTTTCAATATGCTTCTTCTTTTTATAAAATAAAGCTCTCTTTTTATATTTCTTTACATCTTTCAGCAAATTATGCACTACTCTCTTGTAAAAAATTTTTTTGCGTAATTCGTTATACTGATTTTGCCTTCTTTTACCATACTTTATCTCCTTTGCCTGACCATTTGCTTTTTTACTTTTCCTCTTATTTTGAATTTTGTTCTTACTTGAAGAATTCTCAGTAGTTCCAGAATTATCTACATTCTGTTTGCTCCTGCAAACATGTTTAATAAATTGCTTTGTGATCATACCTCAATACTTGTGGTTGATGTTTCTTCAAATAATCCTTCTGTCTCTGTTCTTTTCTTTTTCTTTTTTTTTCTGGCATGATTTCTCTATTTTAACATTGAAAAACAGTATCTATAAAAAATTATCACAAGTAAATGTATATTAATAACTTTCAAATGTATACTATTCCATTACTGTTCAAACACATTGTATATAAAAACTGACTAAGAAACTATAGCCCTGAACCACAAGTGTGACGATGGTTAAAACACTACATGCATAGTGCATACTACTTTGAAGTAGTTCATGCCCTAAAGCCTACCTCACTAAGGGCCATATGTAGGTAGCCCAATACCGGTCGGTAACGGCCGATTTTCGGTAAATACACCGTTACCGACCGGTATTTAGGCTTTTGATATGTAGGGGGATCATTTCTGTATTCGGTAATTTACCGAATCGGTAAAATTACCGAATCGGTAATTTTACCGATTCGGTAAATACCGAATACAGAAATGAGATGTAGGGGGAGTGTGTGGTGGGTGTGGGGATTCGTTATTTACCACCAACTGAAAGTTGGTGGTAAATGACGAATGACTCAGTTAATGCATTTTTTGGCCCTTAGATGTGTGCAATGTGGCAGACACACATGCCCTCAGGGCATGTATGTGTGCCACATGTGCACACATGCAGGAATCAGGGGTGCAACAGGGTGTCAATGTGACACCCTGCCACCCTTGATTGAGCTCCCCCCATTACCGATTCGGTATTTACCGATTCGGTAATGGTAACTGGCTTCCCATTGATTCCTATGGGCCTCCTGGCCCATAGGAATCAATGAGATACAGGTTACCATTACCGAATCGGTAAATACCGGTTCTAAAATACCGACACTTACCGAATCGGTATTTTTTTACCTACATTACATTTACCGATTCATAAATACCGAATCGGTAAAATTCGGTATTTAAGAATCGGTAAATGTAATTTACCTACATAAGTCCCTAAAAGACTACATGCTAACTGACTGAATGATTACAGTACTATAAGGAGACACACTGGGTGAGTAACAGGGTGTTTGCTAGAAGTGTATGAATACTGACTGGGGAATTGAAGGTGTGAAAGACAACTGTGTAGGTGGTTAGAGGACTGCATGCATACTGGATAGGCATTTGAAGCAGTCCATGTGCTAAGGCCTGGCTCACTGCATGAGTACTTGGGTACTGACTGAATGATTAGAGTAAAGCAAGGAGAGTGCCTGGGTGAATTTATAAGTGGTTGGCTTTTGGCGCAGTGAATGGATTAGTACTTGGTACTTAATGGGTCACTAGAGGAGTGCAAAGGGAGTGACAGGATGTTTGCTGGAAGTGAATGAATACTGACTGGGGAATTGAAGGTGTGAAAAACAACTGTTTAGGTGGTTAGAGGACTGAATGCATAGTGAATAGGCGTTTGAAGCAGTCTATGTGCTAAGGCCTGGCTGGGTACTGACTGAATGATTAGAGTACAGCAAGGAGAGTGCCTGGGTGAATTTAGTGGTTGGTTTTTGGCACAGTGAATGGATTAGTACTTGGTACTGAATGGTTCACTAGAAGAGTGCAAAGGGAGTGACAGGATGTTTGCTGGACTGTATGGATACTGACTAGGGAATTGAAAGTGTGAAAGACAAGTGCATAATATGTTAGAAGACTGCATGCATACTGCATAGACATTTGAAGCAGTCTATGTGGTAATGCATGGTTCACAACATGAGTACTTGGAAACTGACTAAATCATCAGACTACTGCTAGGACAGTGCCTGGGTCAAACTTTTTAATTTTCAGTTCTGGCGCAGTGAAGAGAATAGTAAATGGCACTGCACTTTAGTGTCAAACCCTGACTCATTTTATCAATGCATAAGCAAAGACTGGCTTCTAATGCTACTAAAGCTTGACAACATGACCAGTTTTAAAACAGTTATCTGTCAGCAAATACACGATGTTACCAAATGCTTCTCTCACAATCCTTACGCAAATGCACACAGACTCACAGTGTGATTTTAGGCAAGCAACACTATCCTAGGAGTTTAACAAAACTCATTCACTAGTCTGGAAGGGGTAAGGGGACTGCACACAAACTACATATTTCAGAACTGCACTTTAGTGCCAAACCTAACTCATTTAATCAAAGCATAAGCAAAAACTGCCTTCTAATGCTATTGAAACTTGACAACAAGACAGGTTTTAAAACAGTTATCTGTCAGCAAATACACAATGTTACCAAATGCTTCTCTCACAGTGGTTCCCAAATGCACACAGACTCACAGTGTGATTCTAGACAACATTCACTATCCCTAGGAGTTTACCAAAACTCATTCACTACTGTGGAAGTGGTAAGGGAACTGCACACAATCTACATATTTCAGGAGTGCACTTTTGTGTCAAAGCCTAACTCATTTAATCAACGCATAAGCAAAGGGTAAATAGACATAATATCGAAAAAAAAAATATCGAGTGGACAGAATATCGAGTTTTTAATATCGAATGAACAGAATATCGAATAGCAAAAATATAGTGGTGAAGAATATCGAAAAACAGGTAAGAAATATCGATTACAATAATATAGAAGTAAGTAATATCGACAGTCATAATATAGTTGTTAAAAATATCGAATTTTTTATAGTGTTTTAAGTGTTAGTATATGTGTTAAAAGTATGTATTAATATTGGAATGTATGTTAGAATATTTTTAAAGTAATGAATTTTATGTTATTTTATTTTTGTGTAATTTAATTCCGTAGCGGGTTGTGGGTTTATAGGGGAGTAGGGTGGGAAGTAATTTAATGATAGTACATTAAATAATAATTTATAGGCATTATTAATTATTTTAAATTTAATTTAGCGTTGTACTTCTGAAGCGGGTTGTAGGTTTATAGGGGAATAGGGTGGGAAGTAATTTAATTATAGTACATTAAATAATAATTTATAGGAATTATTAATTATTTTTAATTTAATTTTGCGTTTTACTTCTGTAGCGGGTTGTGGGTTTATAGGGGAATAGGGTGGGAAGTAATTTAATTGTTATTAGTTAATTATTAATTGGTATTGAAAATTAATTGGTTGTTGATTAATTATTAATTGGTAAATAATTTGTATTAATTGGTAATTAATTTGTATTAATTGATTAATTGATAATTATGTTAATTGTATTCATTTAATATTTGTAGCGGGCAGTGTGTTTATAGGGGAATATGGTGGGAAGTAATATAATTGTAAAAAAATAATTATTTAATTAATTTGTGTACATTGTTAATGAATATATCTTTAATTTAATTTTGCGTTTTACTTCTGTAGCGGGATGTGGGTTTATAGGGGAATAGGGTGGGAAGTAATTTAATTGTTATTAGTTAATTATTAATTGGTATTGAAAATTAATTGGTTGTTGATTAATTATTAATTGGTAAATAATTAGTATTAATTGGTAATGACTTTGTATTAATTGTTTAATTGATAATTATGTTAATTGTATTTATTTAATATTTGTAGCGGGTAGTGTGTTTATAGGGGAATATGGTGGGAAGTAATATCATTGTAAATAAATAATTTTTAATAATTTGTGTATATCTTTAATTAATATATTATAAATTAATTATTAATTGGTAATATTTGCATTTATTAATGTTTGTTATTGAAAAACAATTGTTTTTTAATTAATTAATAATAGTTAATTAATTAAACCAAATTGTATTCGTATTTATAAATAATCAATTATTAAATCTTGTGTGATTGGTAATTAATTGTAATACTTGTTTTGGTATTAATAATTAATGTTTTATTTTTAAAAAATTAATGTAATATTTTCCCTACTATTGCACTTACTTGAGTGGGAATAGTAATTTTTACCCCTACGCTATCCAATGCTTTCCCTAATATTGCACTCTCTGGAGTGGGAATAGTAATTTTTACCCTCCCGCTATCCAACGCTTTCCCTACTGTTGCACTCACTGGAGTGGGAATAGTAAATTTGACCTTCCCGCTATCCAACGCTTTCCCTACTGTTGCACTCTCTGGAGTGGGAATAGTAATTTTTATCCTTACGCTATCCAATGCTTTCCCTACTGTTGCACTCTCTGGAGTGGGAATAGTAATTTTTACCCCTACGCTATCCAACACTTTCCCTACTGTTGCACTCTCTGGAGTGGGAATAGTAATTTTTAACCCTACGCTATCCAATGCTTTCCCTACTGTTGCACTCTCTGGAATGGGAATAGTAATTTTTACCCCTACGCTATCCAACGCTTTCCCTACTGTTGCACTCACTGGAGTGGGAATAGTAAATTTTACTCTCCCGCTATCCAACGCTTTCCCTACTGTTGCACTCTCTGGAGTGGGAATAGTAATTTTTATCCCTACGCTATCCAGCGCTTTCCCTACTGTTGCACTCTTTGGAGTGGGAATAGTAATTTTTGCCCCTACGCCATTTGACGTTTTCTCTACTGTTGTAATCACTGGAGTGGGAAAAGTAAATTTTGAACTCCTGCTATCCAACGCTTTCCCTACTGTTGCACTCTCTGGAGTGGGAATAGTAATTTTGTCCCTCCCGCTATCCAACGCTATCCCTACTGTTGCAGTCACTGGAGTGGGAATCGTAAATTTGACCCTCCCCCATCCAACGCTTTCCCTACTGTTGCACTCTCTGGAGTGGGAATAGTAATGTTTACCCCTACGCTATCCAATGCTTTCCCTACTGTTGCACTCTCTGGATTGGAAATAGTAATTTTTACCCCTACGCTATCCAACGCTTTCTCTACTGTTGCACTCACTGGAGTGGGAATAGTAAATTTTACACTCCCGCTATCCAACGCTTTCCCTACTGTTGCACTCTCTGGAGTGGGAATAGTAATTTTTACCCCTACGCTATCCAATGCTTTCCCTATTATTGCACTCTCTGGAGTGGGAATAGTAATTTTGACCCTCCCGCTATCCAACGCTTTCCCTACTGTTGCATTCTCTGGAGTGGGAATAGTAATTTTTACTCTACCGCTATCCAACGCTTTCCCTACTGTAGCAGTCACTGGAGTGGGAATAGTAAATTTGACACTCCCGCTATCCAACGCTTTCCCTACTGTTGCACTCTCTGGAGTGGGAATAGTAATTTTTACCCCTACGCTATCCAACGCTTTCCCTACTGTTGCACTCACTGGAGTGGGAATAGTAAATTTTACCCTCACGCTATCCAACGCTTTCCCTACTGTTGCACTCTCTGGAGTGGGAATAGTAAATTTTACCCCTACGCTATCCAATGTTTTCCCTATTATTGCACTCTCTGGAGTGGGAATAGTAATTTTTACTCTCCCGCTATCCAACGCTTTCCCTACTGTTGCATTCTGTGGAGTGGGAATAGTAATTTTTACCCTCCCGCTATCCAACGCTTTCCCTACTATTGCACTTACTGGAGTGGTAATAGTAAATTTTACCCGCCCGCTATCTTACGCAGAAAATATTGAATATTTTTAATTAATATTACATTAATATATATGTATTAATTTTGTTTTTTTACTTACTTTAATTATTTATTAATTTTACTGTTATTTAAGTATTTTTAAGGATGTGTCAGTTAATTCTATGTATTATTTCATTAATTTTACATTACTTTTTAAACATTTAAAAAATTCGATATTTTGACTAACTATATTATTTACAACGATATTTTGGATTCGATATTTTTGTAATTTCCTGTTTGGAGATAGGGGTTCGATATTTTGGTATTCTATATTTTGGCATCGATATTTTTGTAAGTCTATATTTTTGTAGTCGATATTATGTCAGTGATCCTAAGCAAAGACTGGCTTCTAATGCTACTAAAACTTGACAACATGACAGGTTTTAAAAGAGTTATCTTCCAGAAAATACATGATGTTACCAGATGCTTCTCTCACAGTGGTTCCCAAATGCACACACACTCACAGTGTGATTCTAGAAAAGCACCACTATCCCTAGGAGTTTACCAAAACTCATACACTACAGTGGAAGGGGTAAGGGAACTGCACACAATCTACATATTTCAGGACTGCAATTTTGTGTCAAAGCCTGACTCATTTAATCAAAGCATAAGCAAAAACTGCCTTCTAATGCTACTAAAACTTGACAACAAGACACGTTTTAAAACTGTGGCACGTTTTAAGTTGGGGAATGAATTCCTCTACAATCCAGAAGTCCCCTAGGGGCCAACTAGCCCACCAGGTACCTCCAGTAAGTGCCACGGAGCTGCGTTGCAGTGTTGTAAAAAGGAGTGTGGCATCTGAACACCTCTCTGCAACGCAGCTCCCTGGTGCATATTGGAGGTACCTGGCGGGCTAGTTGGCCTCCAGGGACCCTCAAGATTGAGGAGGAATTAATTCCCCAACTTGAAACGCGCCACAGGGCGTGTTTGCACACGTCACCTCAGGCCCCGCCCCCTTCCTTCACCATTGTACAAATATTCCTCTAAAATCAGCTGAACTACGAATTCCGATTTACTCACCTGTTATCAGGAGAGGACCCAGTGTTGCATATTTTAGAAAAGCACTGACCCTGAAAAGTAATTCTAAGCGTACTTACCAGTAACTTGTATTTCCTTCCATTGGAATCCATTGTGTGGTTTTCAGCAGAAAAGTTTCTAAGTGTCAATTTTTGAAACGTACAAATATTCCTCTAAAATCAGCTGATCTACGAATTCCGATTTACTCACCTGTTATCAGGAGAGAACCCAGGGCTGCATCTTTTAGCCCAGCAGTGACCCTAAAAAGTAATTGTAAGCGTACTTACCAGTAACTTGTATTTCCTTCCTTAGGAATCCATTGTGTGGTTTTCACCAGAAAAGTTTCTGTGTCCATATTTGAGTCATACAAATATTCCTCTAAAATCAGCCAAACTACGAATTCCGATTTACTCACCTCTTATCAGGAGAGAACCCAGTGCTGCATCTTTTAGGCCAGCACTGACCCTGAAAAGTAATTCTAAGTGTACTTACCAGTAACTTGTATTTCCTTCCATAGGAATCCATTGTGTGGTTTTCACCAGAAAAGTTTCTAAGCGTCCAATTTTGAAATGTACATATATTCCTCTAAAATCAGCCGAACTACGAATTCCGATTAACTCACCTGTTAAGAGGAGAGAACCCAGGGCTGCATCTTTTAGCCCAGCACTGACCCTGAAAAGTAATTCTAAGCATACTTACCAGTAACTTGTATTTGCTTCCATAGGAATCCATTGTGTGGTTTTGAGCAGAAAAGTTTCTGTCTATTTTCACAAACTAAAAATATTCCTAAAAAATCATCTGTATGACTTAAAAACATTCGTTCAACTGTTTACAGGAGATTCGCCAATGCTGGATCCAGGATCCACCACTGAGTAAGAAAAAGTAACGATAACACTACTTACCTGCTAAGTGAATTTTCTGCCATAGGATAACATTGGTGATTCTATGTGAAAAAATTTCTAAGTGTCAACTTTTAAAATACAATAATATTCCTTAAAAATACCTACTGCAACCAAAACGCTTTTACTCAACTGTTTACAGGAGATGTCCTAGGACTGAATCTAGGATCCAGTACTGTGGTTAGAAAAGTAATACATAAAGTAACTAATTGCATTTGACTAGAAATTCACATTGAGCTCAATGTTGCATTGTGTTTGGAATTGTTTTGCCCATTGCAAAAACTGTAGCTACTGTACTTAAAAGTCTATTGCCTATTTGCAAAGTATTTAAACTAAAGTAATTCATTCTGAGAAAGTATATTTTGCATTGTAATGTATAATGTAATTAAAAAAATGAAAAAATGAAATATCTAAAAATAAACAGTATAAAAAGAATCAGTATAACAATTAATGCATTAAAAATTGTCATTCACTCAAAAAAAACATAGGTTTCAGGCCTGATATAGTTAGGAATTAGCATTTAAAAAAACTTTGAAATTCACTGAAAAAACCATAGGTTTCAGGCCTGATATAGTTAGGAATTAGCATTTAAAAAACCTTAGAAATTCACTGAAAAAACAAAAGGTTTTAGGGGTGTTATATTTAGCTGGACATTTCACTCGAACAAAACCATTGAAACTCCTCCGATATAGTTAGTTGTACTAACTACATCTCGCGCGCCCGCAATCCACTGCTGATGATGTCACATATTACATCATTCATGACATGGTCAGTGACATCACTGATGACATCTCAAATGACATCACTTATGACATCACCGCATATTCTTCAATAAAAGACAAAACAGTGTCATCCAAATCAGTTCCGAATTTGGGTGCATCCTTGATCCATAACAGCATATGTAGATGAGGAGCACCTCTCACTTGATACTCCTTTCTCCCCAAAAAATCCACAACTTCTC
This sequence comes from Triturus cristatus, assembly GCF_964204655.1. Taxonomy (NCBI): domain Eukaryota; kingdom Metazoa; phylum Chordata; class Amphibia; order Caudata; family Salamandridae; genus Triturus; species Triturus cristatus. The sequence continues at coordinate 29,201,474 of NC_140587.1, forward strand.
CAAGACGAGGATTCTTTTTATTGCAGATAAAAGACATCATAGCTTCAAACCTATGACTGAAATATGTTATGTTAGTGGAGATTTATAAAGCGCTCGGCTACTCAAAAAGAGTGTCCCGGCGCTAAGAGTAACCTGCCAAAAATCATGGAGCTCACATACGACTTCTTGAGACCTCACCAAGCGATGAGGCTACAGTCTATAGGAGAAACAGCCAGGTTTTAAGGAGCTTTCTAAAGCTGAAGAGTTCAGAGGTGCTTCTGAGGGCCAGAGGGAGGATGTTCGATAATTTGCTAACCATCACCTTTAAAGAAGCGACCACCCTTTCTGGTTAGAAGGAACTTAGGCACCTGAAGCAAATAGAGAGCAGAAGATCTTAACGACCTCACCGGACAGTAATGAATAATTCTCTTTTTAAGATAAGCAGCTCCTATATTATGAAGCGCCTTAAAAGCAAGGACCAAAGCCTTAAAATCAATTCTATTTTTTAATTTGAGCCAATGAAGTTCCCTAAAAAGGCTAGCCAAATGGGTCCTAGGGCCGACCCTCAGAACAGCCCTGGCTGCAGCGTTCTGAACTAATTGCAAGCGATTCAGAAGAAATTTCGGAATACCCAGATCAAGGACATTTGCATAGTCCAATCTGGAGATGATGAGAGCCTGCACTACAGTCTGTCTGTGAGACCTGGACAGGAGGGAAAGAAAGTTCCTCATCATTTTAATAAGCCTGAAACCGGTGCCAGTCACAGATTTCACTTGCGACTTCATAGAGAAGTCGGAGTCCAATAAGACTCCAAGATTTTTCACTGTGGACACAGGATTGGGTGGTGAAGGCTGGTCCTGAGGCCACCAGTTTTTCCATTCGTCCCCAGGCGAGTGGCCAAAAAAGATGATTTCCGTCTTAGCCGAATTACAGGCTAGCTGATTCAGGCGGAACCATCCAAAAATATTAGACAGACATTCCCTGATTAAAAATTGATTAAACGGTTCATCCTTCCCATAAGAAAACAGGATTTGAGAGTCGTCAGCGTGTGTTATGATCTTGGCTCCACATTTTTCAGCAAGAGAGGCTAAAGGGGCCATGTATATATTAAAAAGAGTCGGACTCAACACTGAGCCCTGAGGTACTCCCACATTTAATGGGGGAATGGCAGCAGAGAAAGGAGGGGACCAAACAGACTGCTGACGCTCATTAAGGAAAGAGGAGAACCAGTTCAGAACCGTGCCCCATAGGCCGCACTCCCTCAGTCTCTGAAGGAGGTGGTCATGGGGCACGGTATCGAAAGCAACTGAGAGATCAAGCAGTATAAGAACTGCTTTTCCACCCTTTTCGAGAGTGTTCTTGACGCTTTCAGAGATTTCTAACAAAGCTGTCTTGGTACTGTAATTTGTTCTAAAGCCAGATTGGCTAGCATGAAGAGCGTTGGTGGTTTCTAGATGCTTAGTAATTACTGCATTCACATATTTTTCTAAGGTTTTAGCAAAGAAGGGAAGCAGCGTAATAGGTCTATAGTTGTTTGTGACTGCTGGGTCAGCCGAGGGTTTCTTTAAAAGAGGGAGTATCATGCCACGTTTCCAACTCATCGGGACAGAGCCCGTACTTAGTGCCAAATTAAACACATAGGTGCCGATTAGGATCCTGGAAAAAAGTTCCCCGTACGACTCGTATCCGGTCTTTTTACCGTACGAATCGTACAAGTGCCGTACAAACTGCCAAGTACGATTCGCATGGGAAAAAGTCCATATGAATCGCATTGGGAATAATTCCCCACACGTCCTCGGGTCGGAAAATGTGTCCGACACGTCCCCGGACGATTTACCGTACAAATGTGAAAAGTGAAGTCCGACCGCGCAAGTACGATCCATCCCGTGCGTCCGATGTTACAACCTTATGGAAAAAACACCGTCCGCACCGAACTCCCATTGCAACCATGGAGACATGTGCATACATACGCGCCGAACATCCCCCCCAGCCCCCGTATGTACGCGCCGAACACCCCCCTAGCCCCCGTATGTACGCGCCGAACACCCCCCCAGCCCCCGTATGTACGCGCCGACCTCCCCGTGTATGTACACCCATGTACGTACATGCCATACCCCCACCCGTGTATGTACCCCCACCCGTGTGTGTACCCCCACCCATGTATGTACCCCCACCCGTGTATGTACCCCCACCCATGTATGTACACCCATGTACGTATATGCCGTACCCCCACCCGTGTATGTACACCTATGTACGTACGCGCCGTACCCCCACCCGTGTATGTACACCCATGTACGTACGCGCCGTACCCCCACCCATGTATCTACACCCATGTACGTACGCGCCGTACCCCCAACCGTGTATGTACTCCCACCCGTGTATGTACCCCCACCCGTGTATGTACCCCCACCCGTGTATGTACACCCGTGTACGTACGCGCCGTACCCCCACCCGTGTATGTACACCCATGTACGTACGCGCCATACCCCCACCCGTGTATGTACACCCATGTACGTATGCGCCGTACCCCCACCCGTGTATGTACACCCATGTACGTACATGCCGTACCCCCACCCGTGTATGTACACCCGTGTACGTACGCGCCGTACCCCCACCCGTGTATGTACGGTGCATACCAACACGGGTGGGGGTACGGCGCGTACGTACACGGGTGTACATACACGGGTGGGGGTACGGCGCGTACGTACATGGGTGTACATACACGGGTGGGGGTACGGCGCGTATGTACATGGCTGTACATACACGGGTGGGGGTACGCCGCGTACCAGGCCCCCTAATCTGTTCGTTTTGCGGCGTACTTCGCATTTCCGGCACTTTTTGGGTGCCGTAAAAATATTGCCTTCCGGACTGCTGTTGGTTCAATTCGTACTTCCTAGGTCATGAAACGCTGCCTGAAAGCGTCCCAACGTCACGTCGGAGCATTCCCGGATCACATTCGTATGTATATTTTCGTCGGTCGGTGTTTTGTACGACTCGTACGGAAATGGGGTTTCCGTGCGAATCGTACTTCCATGTTTGTAATGTTTTTTTCCCGGGTACGAGTCGGACGGAGAAAACCCTCTGAGCGACGGTTCGTACCCGGTATTTCCAGGATCCTAATCGGCACCATAGTTGGCGGCCGGGTTCATAACTTCAGAAATTGATGCTAATATCTTAGCAGGGCACGGGTCAGAAGGCGCACCTGATTTTAATGATCTCATGATGGCTAGAGAGACATCCAGGGGTATTGGCGGGAATTCTTTCAAAATATCCGTCTGGGAGCCATTATAGAAATCGGAGGCGCTCTCGGAAATTAACTGTGGGGATACAGCAAAAGAGTCCTGAATGGACTTAATCTTGTTGTAGCAGAATGTGGCAATGTTAGCCGTCCATAAAGCAGTAGGAGTGAATGGATTCTGGGTAACAATAGGGTTAACGAAATCCTTCACTACTTTAAAAAGTGCCTTACTGCAATTATTTGCAGACTCAATTTTATTTCCTAAAAACTTTTTCTTCTCATTGCGAACTGCATACATTAACAGGATCCAAAGAGCACAATTCTCCAGGTGTCTTGTATTCCATATTTTTTAGATTTGAATTTACCTCTCGAAGTAATTCAAGTAAATCATCCCAAGCGTATTCAGCACAGCTTAGGGTAATAAACCACGTAGGTGTTCCTAAGTTCCTTAGCATACATTTAAGTTCTCCATGACGAAGGTACCAATACTCATTAGTACCACGCTGACATGCCATCAAATTAATCAGCTGTGATTCTAAATGATCGTCTCTCTGATGTACTTTATCCAAAAATTCCTTTGTTGAAACATTTTGAAGATGTACTCCTGTTTTTAATATGTGGTTAACTGCATATGAAAGTCCAGACAAATCACTCTCAAACAAAAGATGATATATATGGGATACATTGTCAAAATCTTGGATCTTCTGCATACAATCTTGTTGTCCGATATTCTAATGCAGGAATCTGCACTGATTGTTCATTATTTCGTCCACATTTTCCAGTTGGGAACAGCTGCGGAAAACGAGCTTCCAAACTTTTTTCCCATACACTCATGGGAGTACCCTCTGCTTTTTTGATTTGGAAACATTCAATAGTATTCCCCATCACTTCTTTCGAATGAAGTGGATGTACACTATAATGTTCATAGATTTCTTCACTTTTGGACCTGTCCACTTTTTCAATAAAAGTATTTCTTCTTCTTCCACATACACATTTTTGTAGTAATCATTGTTTTTTATCAGTTATAATGTTTCCTTTTGTACTTTCCTAACATCCACTAATTCTTGCCAGATTTTCTTAATCTTAGTAGGAACTCCATTAAATAGAATAACTAGTGGATTACTTTCTACATTCTCTATACCAATAGTTTCAATATTTTTCTTTAAATCTAGACGTAAATATACAACTCTTCCTTTTAATCCTCTTGTTGGACTTGGCCCTTCTGGCAGGTTCACCCCCGAAACTTTTTGCTTTTATTGGTGACTGGCAATATACCTGTTTTAGGCTCCATATGAACAATAGCCTGAAATGGGTGCACACATTGAATCAGAATAGATTCATACGTATTTAAATCTATCAGTTCTGGAGGAATAGTTACCAACTCTAGATTATTATGAACAGCTCTAGCGGGCATTTTATTCTCATCTAATTTGTTATAACAATATTTACAAATTCCCTGATCAGAACCCAAATCAAAACAATTCTCTACCAACAAATAAGTTGCAAATTCCTTCCACTTATCATTATTTTCTCTTTCACTTTTTAAATACAGATCAACAGTACTAGTCTGATTTTTATAGTGAGTTCGCCGGCAACAAATACAAGAATAATTTGGCCTTTCACCTGAAATCACCATAAACTTTGATATTTGTTCTTTAAAAAATGTTGTACTAGTATGTTGCACATTCTCTTCAACATTTTCTTCTATTAATGTGTCAGTTTCTGCACTCTCTTGTTCAGGACCAAAGTAACGAAACTCAATTTTATCACAAACCTTCTTCACATCTGATACTGACCCACGCAAAAGAGCACTGTTCAACTCATTTAACATTAGTGCTGGACTTTTTGCATAATACAATCTTCTGACTAACTTCCGCATCTGAGAATGATGCACTGCTAACATTCTGAAATGATGAAAAGCACTTTGACATACTTTCCTAGAAAGACAAGCCAGAGAATGACCTTGCAAACCAGTATTTTTTCTCACTCTGCAAGGATCTAGTCACTGTAACATCTTAGGGGCCAAATCCAATCCTGGAAAAAGGCTGTACGAATCGTAGTACGAAGCGTTTTCTCCGTACGACTCGTACCCGGTAAACTTTCCTTACAACCTAGGAAGTACGATTCGCACAGAAAGCCTCTTTCTGTACGAATCGTACAAAAGACCGTACGGTAAAAAAAAACAATGATTCTGATCTGGAACAGCCTGTACGTGACGTCTGGACGTATTTAAGCAGCGGTTTCCGGCCCAGCAAGTATGATTCGTCCCTACGGCACTCCGTACGGCTCTTTTCTTACGGGAGCCAAAAACAGCCATAAAAGCAGAGTCCTACAAACGGAGCCCCGGTACGCAAGTCCTACAGGGGTATGAGTAGTACAGGGGTACGAGTCCTACAGGGGTACGAGTCGTACAGGGGTACAAGTAGTACAGGGGTACGAGTCGTACAGGGGTATGAGAAGTACAGGGGTACGAGACCTACAGGGGTACGAGTCCTACAGGAGTACGAGTAGTAGAGGGGTACGAGTCCTACAGGGGTATGAGTAGTACAGGGGTACGAGTCCTACAGGGGTACGAGTAGTACAGGGGTACGAGTCATACAGGCATACACCCCCATGCGTTGTGTATGTATGGTGCGTACCCCAACATTATGTATGTACAGTGCGTACATACACGATGTTGTTGTAAGGTGCGTACATATGTACAGGGGGGCCTGTACGACTCGTACCCCTGTACTACTTGTACCCCTGTACGACTCATACCCATGTACTACTCGTACCCCTGTACGACTCGTACCCCTGTACTACTCGTACCCCTGTAGACTCGCACCCCGGGAACAACTTTTCCCGGGATACGAGTCGTACAAAGTTCGCTTCGTAGCGGGTAAAGTCATTCCCCGTTTACGGGACGTTTTCCGTACGAATCGTAAATCGGAAAGCCGGTCCAGGTCGTACTTGGACGGTCGGACTGTATTTTTAGGATTCTTACAGAAAAGTGTCCGGGTCCGTCTCGTACAACTTTTCCTGATCCGATTCGTATGGATCGGGCCGATCCATATGTATTTTTCCCATACGAATCGTACTTCACGGGTCGGACAGGACTTGTACGATTTGTACGGAAATAATTACAGATATGAGTCGTACGGAAAAAAAAAATACAGGATCGGAATCGACCCCTTAATCTTTTGTTTAACACTTTTTTTACTATATTCTCGTAAGAAATTGCGTAAAATATCAATAGATTCCTGTCGTATACTACAAATACTACTGCAATCCCAAGTATACACTGGGGCTTTAGGACGTCTCCCTAGAACTTCATCACCTATCACTTCTTCTACATTTCTGGGAACCATCTTCTCTTTCTCAATTGGACAACCATTTCTATCCTCAGAAGCTCGACCACTGGTATCAACTGCATGCAATAAATTATTGGTCTGAAAATAACTCTCTTCATTAACCCCTTCAGTGCCCATGACGAGATAGTCTCGTCATGGAGCGCGGTTGCGCTGTGCCCATGACGAGACTATCTCGTCATGAACCCCGCCCGCTAACGCAACACCCGGCACAGGGCGGGGAAAGGGCGGGGCACTGAAGAGGTTAAAGAAAGGCTCTGAACTTGAACTGTGTTTCCATTCACCCAAAAAAAATCACAAAAATGAGTTCTGTTAATTACTCTTTTCTTCTTACTTTTGACCTTCTTATAATGAATTGGTTTATCTAGAGATAAAGCTAAAATGAATCATTTCCTTTTTAACCGGTTGAGTGCTCATGATGAGCTGAGCTCGTTATGAGTCACAGTGGAGCTGTGCTCATGACAAGCTGAGCTCGTCATAACGGCCGCGGCCCGCCCACGCGTGATTAATTCCAAGCCTGTGTGGGAGAATTAAATGAATGGGCGGGGTCGTGACGAGCTCAGCTCGTCATGAGCACAGCTCCACTGTGAGTCATGACGAGCTGAACTCATCACGAGCACAGCGGTGCAGCGGCCCCCCCACTGCACCGCAGGGGAATTACCCCCGCGGGGAAGGTGTTAATTCAAAAGCCTTTTCAACGATAATTTCTATTTCCTTCTTCTTTTTAAAAAATAGTGCTCTTTTTTTGTATTTCTTCACATATTTCAACAAATTAAACACAACTCTATTGTAAAAAATCTTCTTTCTAATTTCTGCATACTGACTTTTCCTCCTTTTACTATACATTGTGTCTTTTGAATGTGAATTCCTTTTATGTACGTTTCTTTTCTTATTATTCTTTTTTGTTGTTGAGGCATTCTTTGTACTTTCCTCAATGTGCACACTGTTTGTAGGCTTTGAAAGTTTTTTAATAAGTTCTTCTGTTCTCTTACCGGAAGACTTGTTCTTTTTCCCCACATGTTGTTGGTCATCCAATAGTTGTTGTTGAATTTTCTTCAAACAATAGTCCTTTTTCTGTTCTTTTTTCTTTTCTATTTTTTTAGTCATGATGAGTTTATTTTAATGATGATAAACAATATCTGTAAAAAATAAATATATATACAATTATTTCAATAAATCTATAAAATATACTTTTGTATTACTAAACAAACTCATTGTATATTAAAACCATTTAAACATTTCCTGCATCCTCCTATAATCCAGAAACATCAGGAAAAAATACTCCGGGAAACTGACTGCAGCTTGTCCGAAAGGGAGTGGGAGTGGGTCAGCCACTCTGGTGGCAGAGCACTTCGTGCTGCAAACTATAAGAGGATGGCCTTTCTCTCTAGGTGGCTGGCCTATTTGACACCCTCTACTTTAAGTAAAAGGGTTCCCGATGTAGAAAACAGGTGTTTTCGATGCGCCAAACTTGGGGAAGACGGATGGCACCATATCTTTTTTGTATGCCCCGGGCTGAGGTCTTTTTGGGAAGCAATCTTTTCCGACATCGAGTGCGCAATCGGGAACACTATTCCGATTGCAGCCGAGACTGCTCTATTCGGTTGTTGCAAGGGAGATTTACAATTGTCAAATCCAGAAAGAATTTTTATTTTCATTGCCTGTGCGGTTGCTCGCTCTTTAATTTTGCAAAATTGGAGATCAAATGCAGCCCCCTCCCATTTGAAATGGATTACTAAAATGAAAAGGGTTAAAAAATTTGAGGAGGCTTATGCTAGGAGGGTTGGAGCTGTAAAAAAATATGAGCGAAATTGGAAGTTTTTTGAAAAACTGGAGAAGACTTAATTTTTTTTTTTGTTTTTTTTCTCTTTCTTCCCCTCCTAGGAATGCACTTGCACTTTGTTCGGCAATTGTTTTTAAAAACATTGGAAGTGGTGATTCGCTTTTTATTCTGATTATTAGGAGTATTATGATGTCGAATTCTTTTGACTAGAATTTTTTGTAGTCTACCTTGTCTCGCACTTGCACTTTAAATGGCTTAAAGTATTGTATTTTTGCTATTTTTGCACTTGGTATATCGCACTTTTGTCTAAAGTGATCTACTATTTAGATGGCTTTCCTTCAGGAATGTATTCAGCACTCTATAGAAATTTCTAAATGTATGCTTATATATTGATCATTAGTTGTCAATATTAGTGTTATTATTAATGCTCAGCACTTGCACTTTAGTGGTGTTTTACATATATGTACTCTTGCTGCTATACAGTATTATTGAGTTATTATTAATGCTCAGCACTTGCACTTTAGTGGTGTTTTACATATATGTACTCTTGCTGCTATACACTAAGCATATCGTATTTCTTATTAAATGTTTTTCTCTTATTGTACTTTACACTTCCAAGCCATACTATTTATGCAACGAATGTTAATTGTACTCTGTAATGTCTTGTTTTATTTACCTCTTGCTCCGTTCAATAAAAAAAAAAAAAAAAAAAAAAACATTTCCTTTTGTAATTATAATTAATTTACTGAAGCACACAGGTACTAATTGAATCATTATTACAAAGACTACATTTTTTACGAATGAATACACAGTAAATGAGTACCTAGAGTAGTACTTGTTCATAGCAAAGTATACCATTGCTTGTGTGAATGCTGACTCATTCTCCAAGACAGTGACTGGGTTCACAGGCTGCTATTAGTTGAGAGCCTAATAATGTATAAGTGCTTAAGTTCCAGTACAGAAATTAGATAGTAGAAGTACACACAGGCTCACAGTGTCTTTAAAAAAAACCATGACTATTTCCTGGATTTTTCCAAGACTGACTCAATAGTGTACAAGGGATTAGGTAACCATATATATCATGCACATTTGACTGTACCACTGCTTGTCTGAAAGCCTAACTGGGTTCTCAGACTGCTAGTAGTTGATAGCAAGATAAGTTGATAAGCGATTATGTATCAGCAGAAAAATTAAATAAGCACATGCTTCTGTCAGGGTGATTTTAACACTACACACAGACTCACAGTGTGATTGCAGACAGGCAACACTATTCCCTGGACTTTAGTAGGAGAGACTCAGTAGTCTGGAAGGGGTTAGGGGACTGCATACATTGTGCTCATTTGACTGTTCCACTGCTTTTTTGAATGCCTGACTCATTCTCCAGGTGCATACACAGTGACAGAGTTCTCATAGTGCTAATACTTATCATCACGATAAGTTTATAAGCACTTATACGTCTGCAGTGAGATTAAATAAGCACATGCTTCTGTCACGATGATTCTAAAACTACACACAGACTCACAGTGTGATTCCAGACAGGCAAGACTATTGCCTGGACTTTAGTAAGAGAGACTCAGTAGTCTGGAAGGAGTTAAGGGACCGCATACATTGTGCTCATTTGACTGTACCATAGCTTTTCTGAATGACTGACTCATTCTCAAACTGCATACAGAATAACTGGGTTCTCATAGTGCTAATAGTTATAATAACGATAAGTTTATAAAGACTTATGTCTGCAGAGAGATAAAATAAGCACATGCTTCTGTCAGGATGATTCTAAGACTAGACACAGACTCACAGTGTGATTGCAGACAGGCAAGGCTATTCCCTGGACTTTAGATGAAGAGACTCACTAGTCTGGAAGGGGTTAGGTGATCGCATACATTCTACACATTTGACTACAAAAATCCTTCTGTGAATGCCTGAATCATTCTGCAAGTGCATAAGCAGTGACTGTGTTCTCATACTACTAATAGTTGACAACAGGATAGGTTTATAAGCAGTTATGTGTCAGCAAAGAGATTAAGTAACCACATGCTTCTGTCACAATGGATGCACAAGTGGACACAGACTCACAGTGTGATTCTAGACAAGCAAGACTATTCCCTGGACTTTAGCAGAAGACACTCAGTAGTCTGGAAGGAGTTATGTGACTGCACACAATCTTCACATTTCACTATTTAACTGCTTGTCTGAATGTCTGAATCATTCTGCAAATGCTTAAGCAGTGACTGGGATGTAATACTACTAATCGTTGACAACAGGATAGGTTTTTAAGCAGTTATGTGTCAGCAAAGAGGTTAAGTAAACACATGCTTCTGTCACAATGGATGCACAAGTGGACACAGACTCACAGTGTGATTCTAGACAACCAAGAGTATTCCCTGGACTTTAGCAGAAGAGACTCACTAGTCTGGAAGGGGTTAGGGGACCGCATACATTGTACTCATTTGACTGTACCATTGCTTTTCTGAATGTCTGACTCATTCTCCAAGTGCATACACAGTGACTGTGTTCTCATAGTGCTAATAGTTATCATCACGATAAGTTTATAAGCATTGATTTGTCTGCAAAGAGATTAAGTAAGCACATGCTTTTGTCACAATGGATGCACAAGTGGACACAGACTCACAGTGTGATTCTAGACAACCAAGAGTATTCCCTGGACTTTAGCAGAAGAGAATCACTAGTCTGGAAGGTGTTAGGTGACCGCATACATTCTACAGATTTGCAGCACTCAGTCAGTCAAATTTTTTTTTTGTCTGCACTCCTTCTGTGAATGCCTGAATCATTCTGCAAATGCATAAGCAGTGACTGGGTTCTAGTGCTACTAATAGTTGACAACAGGATAGGTTTTTAAGCAGTTATGTGTCTGCTAAGAGATTAAGTAACCACATGCTTCTGTCACAATGGATGCACAAGTGGACACATACTCACAGTGTGATTCTAGACAAGCAACACTATTCCCTTGACTTTAGCAGAAGAGACTGACTAGTCTGGAAGGGGGTAGGTGACCGCATACATTCTACACATTTGACTACAGCACTGCTAGAGTGAATGCATGAATCATTCTTCAAATGCATAAGCAGTGACTGGGTTCTAATACTACTAATAGTTGACAACATCATAGGTTTTTAAGCAGTTATGTATCAGATTAAGTAACCACATATTTCTGTCACAATGGATGCACAAGTGCACACAGACTCACAGTGTGATTCTAGACAAGCAAGACTATTCCCTGGACTTTAGCAGAAGAGACTCAGTTGCCAAAGAATTAGCGATTCAACTCCGATCGCGTCAGTACCCTGGGCGCCTGGTGCGGCAAGCATGGAAGAGAGTGTCGAATAATAATCGAGATGCTTTGCTGGATAATAGCACTCCCAGGATTCCCAGTGACAGGCTCACCTTTGTAACTACCTTCTGTACCCTGTCCAACCGATAACAGAAAACGGTACGTAGACATTGGCATATACTCAATGTGGCATCCGAAAACATCCCGCCCCCCTTTTTTCGTTTAAGAATGGTCCGAGTTTACGGAATAGCCTGGTCCACACATGACCACTGTCACAGCCTACACGTGATGTTAATACTCTGTGGTCACTACCTCCGATACGAGGCCATTATCCATGCGGCTCGTGCAGTGTCTGCCCTCAGACCACCAAGACTACATCGGTGGACATAGGGACTAGCCGTCCCTGGATACTACACAACCATACAAATTGTAATTCAGAGTGTGTGATCTATATGATCACATGCCCTTGGACTCTGCATTACATCGGGTATACCACACGCAAAGTGAAGCTCCGCATAAGTGAGCACAAGAGTACTATCCGATGCATGAAACAGTCCACTTGCTTGACAGATCATTTTCTGGCCAAACAATATAAGGCCGACGATCTGAGGTGGCTTGTGCTGGAACGTCCTTTCATTCCCCAGCACGTAACAGATATTTCAAGGTTCCTATTTTCCAAAGAGCAGAGGTGGATTTTCAGATTGAAAACAGACACACACGGCCTTAATGATAGTATACCATGGGCCTCTATCTGAAATCTGGTTTGAAAATCATCAGTCTGAATATCTACTGTTACATGGATACTCTACCAGAGACTCTATTTCACACGATATCCCTAACCATTGATAGGATAGCTGATCCCACAGGATATATGCCCTGTTGTACATAGGAGTACTTAGACTCCATCCCACAGAGACACATCTACATCTAGGCATTTGCCATCCTTCACGCACTGTCTGTCTCTATGATTTGTCATGACATCCTTTGAAAATGTATGCAAACATGGCTTTGGCCACAGCTGCTGGTTTTCGCTGTTTGGCTACATGTATAATATTCCATCTTGTATTTAGAGCAATTGTTTTGGTGGTTAAGTCCTTTGGTGGTTAAGTCCCTTGGTCTCACTCTTTCTGTACTTATACCATACTAGATAAACGGCCCAGGATCGGTAGCTGCTATATATCCTGAAAAGTATAGACAGTTACCGTCATATGAGGTCCACCGTTATAAGAGCTAACCTTTTAGGTTGTAGAAAAACAAGCAATGGAGTGGTTCGGTTTGGTTTGTGCTTTGGGTTCTTTATGGCTTGTGCTGACTCTGCCACTGTAAACAACCAGTTAGCCTCTACACTAGCACGCATGCGCAGGTATGAAACCACAAAGTTTTTTAGGGCTTCGTCTACCACGCATGAATATAAAAGAAGTGGGGCACTCGAGGCAAGGCCCCCACTGAGGTCGTTCCTGTCGATCTATTTATGCTTTTACAAACACGCATGCACCGTAGTGATTGTCTTAGTGCCTGCTTTAGGTCTCCTAACGCGCATGCGGTCTTGCGTTAGGGACACCCCAGCGGCACAATTTAATTTAATTTAATTTTGAAACACGTATGCACCAGATTGAGTGTTTTGGTGCGTGTGCTGGGCCCATAACCCAGCGGTCGATGAATCGAAACCATCCTCTGCTACCAAGAAACTGGTGCAGATCAGAGCTTACGAATCCCCTCTACTTCCACGGACGGACTGATCTCACAGTCACACACGCATACACACATCACACGCTGGTGGGGCCCATTACACCAACATTCGTCCTACCACTCTTATCCGTGCCATGTATAAGGGAAACACACCTTTCAATACCTATCCAATCTGCATGCCCTTTGAGGTCAATGGCATCTGCTTAGTTGCTTATAAATCTAGCGAGAACATTTCAAAGAATACACAAATAAATTCAATAAACATGACCAGAAATAATCACCCGACACAGAGATTCAAACAGAATTATTGATTTATCTAAAATTGTAAGAAAAAGCCAATTAAATGCAAATTCATTTCTCTCATATTTACCTATTCTGTCTAAATGTCAGATCCTAAGTCAGAATCGGTCCTCTGTAGAAGAATTAGAGTTTCCTTCCGTCATGTAGAGTCATCGTCCTCTCCGTCAGCATAGGGACCTCGGAACATCAGCTCGGGAAGAAGTGGCGCTCGACCTCTCTAGTCTCCTAATATTTATAATAAAATTTACATTCTGTAAAGTTACAATTTGTAATTCAGAACGGATGAATGGCGGAAATAATGTCATCTTGGTACATTTACGTTACTGTGCGAGATTTTCTCACACTTAGATTGTCCCAAATAATGAATAGGAAAATTGAATGTTCATGTCTAATTCGATACATCCACGGATGTTTCTACTGGATAAATTTGTATCAAATAGTGGGATCATTATAAGTTCATGATGTCAATATTTCAAAATTGCAACAACTCCATCTTCCAGGGGCACTTGGCAGATTTCCTGAACTTGTCATCATGCTCATGGCTTTTCAGTTCATCGGAGGTGCAAGGTCACAGGCAGCGCGAAGCCTTTTTGTAAAATTTCCATCCACTCGAATGCAGGCTGCGGGTGGTAGCCATCTTGTTGTAGGCCACATTAGTCAACTTAACTAAAAATAAACACAAAACAGAATTACTGCACGGAAATGATTATACAGTGTTATTCCCTTGCTAATACCCATATGTGTGTGTATTTATCTAGCTATTTGCGACATCAAAAGACATTAATGCATATTAATTTAAGCACAAACACAATAACATTACATAAGCAACATCTATTTTCTGTCAGTTTGCTCACCAACTTAGTTCACTTATTATTTTAGCCATGCAATAGCATTCCCACGTGTAATTCTTTTGTTAATAAGGTTGGTTAAACAACATTTGACAAACTTTTAATAGTTAATTATTAATCAGTAGTACTTTCAGTTATAACATGCGAAAATGAAACAGCTATTCGGTTTTAGAGTAAAAACCCTGCTCCATCATGTGCGCCTCCTAAAAGGTCTCTGACGCGTATGCGCCTTTGCCATTAAGGACTCTCTAGCCGCATCACTCGATTTTCAAACAAGCATGCACCGTAGTGATTATTGTGGTTCCCGCGTCTCCGTAGGTTCTCTAACACGCATGCGCCTTTGTGGAGATACCAGCCGCACACATTCGATTTGGCGAGTCCGTACAACACGCTTGCTCGGAGGCGTGTGTCTCGAATCCGGCGCATGCTCCATGTGACGTTTAGTCGCGCGGGCACTAAGAACTTACCTGCACCTGATTATAATTGAGTATTTTAACGTAATCAAGGCGGATATTTAAGGACCCCTTCCCTTCCTGCCGCCACCTCCCAGACAGCTCGAAGGCTGGTCTGAAGTACTGACGGACAGGTAAGGAAAGGGGGCTTCCGCACTTTTGTTGAACAAAGAGTGTTCTGTTTGAAGTTGAGAGTAAGCTAGTTACACCCCTTGCGCTGAACTCTGCTTAAGACTTTAGGTCCATCTGTATCTAAACAAATGGTTTTGTGTTTGGTGTCAACAGAAACATAGTTATAACTATTCACTCTAAACCTTGCATAAGATATATGTCTTTTTCTGAACCCTGCTACACTTGAAAATGATGTAGTTTTAAGGAACATCGTTTGACTTACCTGCACTATTATGTCCATGGGGGTTTCTTTAGGTCTTTGACATTTTGGTTTTTTAGGTTTATTAGAATGTTTAAAGGTATATGTGAAGAGTTTGGACAGATGAGTATCAGTATGCAACTTGTCTGTTTGTCCTCACATTTAAACAGAGCGGTGCCTCCATCTCCGAGCAGTCAGCCGGGTGAGGTGAGGCGTTTCTCCCACAAAAGGCTGGGTGAGTTCAAAACAGTTTTTCTGCAATTTTGTTTGTATGCAACTACCATTTTGGTTTTTTGTAAAGAAGGCAGTGCATAATGGGCACTGCTGAATAGCGGCCATGAATGCTGTGATTTATGTGTAAGATGTCTTTTCTGACGGTTGATTCTCAGGATTCTTTCTAGGAAAGAAGACATAGTTCTTACGTACAAGCACGAGATTGCTTGTCCGGTAGGGTGGCTATCGCCACAGATTTATCTGACGATTGCACCTTCCCTGTCTAAATATTGCTTTTCACGATTCACATTTAATGTGTTTACCCTGCAGTAGCCTTTATTTTCCCACCGTATTTAGGTCCTGAAGAAAGCTGGGTCAGCTGACCATACCGGCTGAAACATGTCGACCGTATAAGACTGAGCCAGGAAATAGTCTATTTTTTCAAGACTATTGTTTTTTTTAAATATGACACCTGGACAATTCTCAATAAATATATTTTTTGCCCAGGTATTCATTTTTAATTCACATTCACACTAGAGCACTGCATATCACTGCAGTCCTCAGAGTTTGAACACACACCTTGGCTGGAGTTTTCCCTTTTCGGGAAGCATCAGGCTGTGCACCCAGCAGGGCCTGTTGGCTCTATATTGTGGGCCCAGACCATGATTCCCGAGAGTCTCAGATGACGAAGTTCCGCCAGTAAGGGTGGGCTGATGGACTCTTATCTTCCGCCAGGTGATGTACTAACTATCTGAGGAGATTCTTGCACTCTCTAACAGCGTGTAGTGGCTTGCTGTTCTTTATGAATGGACTTAGCACCTTCTGTTAGTTGTCATAGTGTCTATTGGGGATTGGAGGTGTAGAAGTCCCTAAATTAAATTTCCCCTGTGACCCTTATATATATTGTGTTTTTGGTTATTAGAGCAGCTACGGCTGTGGGTCCTGTCTAGACTCTAGATTCTCTAGAAGTCTTTATCCACTCCCTAAGGTCTCTGACCTTTAGAATACTTCCCTATGATGGCTGACTTTGCAGGTTTAGCCTTTGATGATGAAACCCTTAGTACTATACTGTCTGACAATCCCAGTATCCTAGACTCCCTACCAGAAATGACAGGGAACCCTAAGGATGACTGGGTTACCTTACTTAATCTTAGAAAGACACAGTCACGAACAGCAGTCCATGGTTTAGTCATGGCTGAATATCTGCGAGGGAAGTGCACCCCTACTGGTCTGATCGTGACCAACACTCCGAGATTATTTCTCACTGACAAACAATTTATGCGGGATTGGTCACTCATTGCCTGGCAGTGTACCCATGACTGGTTAATTTTGATTATCAGCACGGCGAAACGCCAGGCTGACGCCATCCTCATTGAAATTCAAACATTAGAGGGACAAATTAAAATCACCATTACATCAGCTCTATACAAGAAAAAACTGGATGAGACAAATAAGACTAACAAAGAATATAGAGACAACATCTTGACTATCAAAATAGACAAGTTTAAGAAAGACCTGGCCCGTTTTTCTTGGGAGAAAATCTACCCCTACACGAGTGACACTTATGTGGCCCCATTATTTAACAACAAAGGTAGGCGTTATGGGTCCAATTATTCATCATCTGGGTCCGAGTTAGGATCTGACGATTCCGATTCCTCCACAACGGGGGCCCCCCAAGGGAGAGGGAGAGGACAGTTCCGCAGATACAACAAGAGGCGCGGAACCCAGGGATTTTACCCTAATCAAGGTCAATGGTGGCCACCGGCTCCTTGGGGTTATCAACCACCTCCTTTTCCACCACACATGCAATCCTTCCCACCACAACAACAATTTTATTCGAACCAGTCTTTTTTAGACCAGGGACAAGGTCACACCAGAGGCAAACGGAGAGGCACTCGAACCGTCCATTGGCAACCAGATCAGACATTCCCGAACACTCGAAGCAGGAGGGGCAATCAGCAGCAAACCTCCAACTTGACCAGCGAATGAACGATCTCGTAGTCAACCTTAGTTCAAGGACCCTCACAGAAAATGAACAGAGTGTCCTAAACAGAGGGTTAGGTTTTGTGCCTACTTACTCAGGCGATCCTTTTGCACTGAGGTGTGAGCTGGAAAATTTCTTCAGAAAAATCCGACTCCACTTCTTTTTTAAAAACAGAGAGTCGAACGATAATATATCCCCCAGTGATGACATAAACAATGTGAACACTGGGCTACGCCTCAAAAGCAACTTTACACCTTTGCCACATCAGGTCCCCTCCCAGGTTTCGACCTTTGAGAAGGCAGTAACTTATGACGTGATGGCATTATGTGACACACTGTCAACGAATTATTGCAATTTCTCTAAAAAGGACAGATTGGCCCTCCAGAACCTGACAAAAGATACGTCCGTTATTATCAAGCCGGGGGACAAAGGGGGTGCAACGGTCCTGCAAGGCACCGCAATCTATCGGACTGAATGCCTCAGACAGCTTCTGGACACCAAATCCTATCAGGTTTTGGGAATAGACCCTACACCCAGAATAACTCTAGAGATAAAACAGCTAGTCGAGGAAGGGGAGGCAGAAGGGTGGATTATGCCACATGAGGCTAAATTTTTGGTAACTAACAACCCTGTGATGCCCTATTTTTACTGCCTCCCTAAAATCCACAAAAACCAACGACCACCCCCAGGACGACCCATTATTTCTGGGATTGGCTCATTACTTGAGCCTTTGTCTAAATTTGTGGATGTTTTTTTACGGCCTATGGTTACTGAGATGCCGACTTACCTCAAAGACACGTCTGATGTCTTACGGATTTTGCCTGATATCGAGTTTAACATCGATACAGATATTTTGGCCAGTTTTGACGTGGAGTCACTCTATACGTGCATTCCACAACAAGAAACTTTGGACTCCATCAGGGGACTGTTGGAAGCACGCGATTTGAACAGCATGACCCCCGTCACTTTCATTATGGAGTGCGCCAAACTAGCTATGACGGAGAACTTCTTTAGATTTGAAGACCAGATCTTTCTCCAGACGTCTGGCACCTCTATGGGCAGTGTTTTTGCGCCTAGCCTCGCCAACCTGTATGTTCATTTGTTTGAACAAAATCATGTACTGAACCACAGCAACCCTTACCGTCATCATCTGGTGCTGTGGAAGAGGTACATAGACGACATACTGGTGGTATGGGGGGGCACTAGCCAAGAGATTCTGGCCTTCTACACTTGGCTTAACCAACAAAACGCCTTCTTGAACTTTACCTTCGAGTTCAATCAACGACGGTTAGCCTTTCTTGATATCTCCATTTTTGTCCATGAAAACTCATTGCAATGTGAATTATACAAGAAACCTATGTCGAGGAATTCTCTTCTCCCCTTCGATAGCTATCACCCGAAGGCCCTTAGGGAGAATCTTCCCGTGGGCCAGTTCCTACGTGTGCGGAGGAACTGTTCCACTAGGGATCTTTTTGACAAACATGCCAAAGAATTAGCGATTCAACTCCGATCGCATCAGTACCCTGGGCGCCTGGTGCGGCAAGCATGGAAGAGAGCGTCGAATAATAATCGAGATGCTTTGCTGGATAATAGCACTCCCAGGATTCCCAGTGACAGGCTCACCTTTGCAACTACCTTCTGTACCCTGTCCAACCGATTACAGAAAACGGTACGTAGACATTGGCATATACTCAATGTGGCATCCGAAAACATCCCGCCCCCCCTTTTTTCGTTTAAGAAGGGTCCGAGTTTACGGAATAGCCTGGTCCACACACGACCACTGTCACAGCCTACACACGATGTTAATACTCTGTGGTCACTACCTCCGGTACGAGGCCATTATCCATGCGGCTCGTGCAGTGTCTACCCTCAGACCACCAAGACTACATCGGTGGACATAGGGACTAGCCGTCCCTGGATACTACACAACCATACAAATTGTAATTTGGAGTGTGTGATCTATATGATCACATGCCCTTGTACTCTGCATTACATCGGGTATACCACACGCAAAGTGAAGCTCCGCATAAGTGAGCACAAGAGTACTATCCGATGCATGAAACAGTCCACTTGCTTGACAGATCATTTTCTGGCCAAACAACATAAGGCCGACGATCTGAGGTGGCTTGTGCTGGAACGTCCTTTCATTCCCCAGCACGTAACAGATATTTCAAGGTTCCTATTTTCCAAAGAGCAGAGGTGGATTTTCAGATTGAAAACAGACACACACGGCCTTAATGATAGTATACCATGGGCCTCTATCTGAAATCTGGTTCGAAAATCATCAGTCTGAATATCTACTGTTACATAGATACTCTACCAGAGACTCTATTACACACGATATCCCTAACCATTGATAGGATAGCTGATCCCACAGGATATCTGCCCTGTTGTGCATAGGAGTACTTAGACTCCATCCCACAGAGACACATCTACATCTAGGCATTTGCCATCCTTCACGCACTGTCTGTCTCTATGATTTGTCATGACATCCTTGGAAAATGTATGCAAAGATGGCTTTGGCCACAGCTGCTGGTTTTCGCTGTTTGGCTACATGTGTAATATTCCATCTTGTATTTAGAGCAATTGTTTTGGTGGTTAAGTCCTTTGGTGGTTAAGTCCCTTGATCTCACTCTTTCTGTACTTATACCTGTTGGACTTGGCCCTTCTGGCAGGTTCACCCCTGAACTTTTTGCTTTGTATTGGTGACTTGGGTGTTGTTGCTGGGTGCGCGCGCAAACGCTTTACACATCGCCTCAGAGATAAGCCTGACTGCTCGTGCCAAGCTACCAAGGGGGTGAGCAGGGGTTATCTTTGGCGTGTAACTTCCTTACCCTGACTAGAGTGGTGGTTTCTGCCTGGCTTTGGCGCAAGCCTCAGCCAACCAGAAATCCTATTTCTAACATTGGTGGCAGCGGTGGGATTTCGAATTTGCATTTATGATTTACATACAGTGAATTATTGATCACCACGTAGAGCAGACCTATAACGCAGCCACAGATTGATTGACAGTTGTTGCTAAAGAAGAATCTCCACCTTACGAAACCATGCCTAGCTCAGTCAGTGGGAGCAGAGCGTCCTCCGTATTCTCTGGAGTTGATGACATCGATTGGGAGGAAGGCGCACTGCGGAAGTGCAACAATGATATCTTGAAAGGATATCTCTCCAAGTACCGAATTAAACAAAGCGGACTAACCACTAAGGATCAGTACGTAAAGGCGCTGAGAGCCTGGCACGAATCAAAGTTCCCAGAGAATGCCCGGGAGGTGATACCCCCAGAAGGTGTTTCTGAGCCTAGCGGAGGCCTGTCGCCAGAGGAGTTGGCCGACAGGAGTGCCGCCCGAGCACATGAGGTGGAGATGGCAAAACTGCAAATGGAGAGAGAAAGGCAGAAACTGGCCATGGAGCATGAGGTAAAAATGAGGGAGTTGGATCTCAAGGCCAGGAGTTTAGACAACTCACCCTCTGGTGGCAGCAATTTAACAGAGTCAAGGGTGCACATTCCTAAAGATGTAGTCAAAAGAATATTATAAGCAGGATGATATTGGGCAGTGGTTTAGGGCCTATGAAGTAGCCATGTCCTCCCACCGGGTCCCTGAGAAGGATTGGGGAGCGGGGTTGTGGGGAAGGTTCCTGAGTGAGGGGCGGGACACACTGCTAGACCTCCCCTCTGATGTCCACACATCCTATCCACACATGAAGGAGGCTCTTATGACAAGGTATGGGTTGACTCCTGAATTGTACAGACAGAGATTTAGGGATTGCACCAAGAAACCTGGTACCACTTATGTAGAATATGTGACCTTTTTTTGCAGAGCGCTGGATGGTTGGGTGAAGGGTAGCAAGGTGGATGATTACCAAGGGCTGTTTGATTTAATCGCCTGGGAGCACTTGTCGGATAATTGTTTTCCTGAGCTACGCCAACACCTGATCGATAGCAAGCTGTCCAACCCGAGGAAGCTTGCTGAGGAGGCGGACCGCTGGATCAGCACCAGGGTCCACAAGGGTCCCGTGGGAGGCCCCGCCAAGGGTGTTCAGGGTCCCCAGCAGAAGAGTGGGGGGGACAAGGGTAAACAGAGGGAGTTCTACAAAGGGCCCCAAAGTAATTCCCAAGGGAACCAAGGGAAAGGTTCTCAGCCACCCCCACCCCCGAAGCAGACCGGGGCCCCGACAGGTAACCCTGTTCAAAGAGGGCCCCTCAGATGTTACAAGTGTAACAACCTGGGGCACATTTCTGTGGATCCCAAGTGCCCCCTGTATGGTAAACCAGCACCCTCTGGTGCCCCACCCCCCAAGCAGGTGAATAGTGTAGCCTTGGGGAGGGAGATAGACGTCCAAGGGGCGGGGGATCCCGTACAGATGACCCTAGTCTCATTAGGAGACAGTGAGATGGTCGCTGAGGCCCAGCTGCCCCCCAATACTCAAAAGTATGGGCAGTGGGTGACCATAAATGGCAAGAGGGTGGGGGCTCTTAGAGATACTGGAGCCAGTGTGACTGCTGTCAAGCAAC
Organism: Triturus cristatus; assembly: GCF_964204655.1. Lineage (NCBI taxonomy): Eukaryota > Metazoa > Chordata > Amphibia > Caudata > Salamandridae > Triturus > Triturus cristatus. The sequence goes on from NC_140587.1 coordinate 29,223,482, forward strand.
ACCTGGTGTCTCAAGAGCAGGTTGTCCCGCACGCATTCTGCCGTGTTGTCAACGCTGACAACACAGAGAGTCAGTGTCCAATGGCTCAGGTTCCCTTTGAGTGGGGGGGGGTCTCTGGTACTCTGCAAGTGGCTGTGAGAGAGGCCATGCCTGTTGATTGTCTCCTAGGTAACGATTTGGAGAGCTCCCCTTGGGAAAAGGTGGAGAAGACGACTCACCTGCGGATGGTGGGCTTGCCTGATTGGGCGTGTGTGACCACCCGGTCGATGGCAGCCAGTAGGGGTGTTGAAGGAACCCTGGAGCCTGAGGGAGAGGCCCAGGAACCGGCCTTAGAGAGAGGGCAAGGGAGGCACGGGAATCCGGCTCCTGACGTTCCCACGGCCCAGGAGGAAGCAGACCTTGAGGGGGATGCCCTGGAGCCTACCGGGGAACAGATAGCCGAACTGGGGGACCTGCCTGAGCTGACCCATTGGCAGCAAGAAGGAGGCCCTACCAGGGAGGAATTCTGCAGGGAGCAGAAAGAGTGCCCCTCTCTAGAGGGTATGCGGCAGCAGGCTGCAGCCCAGGCCAATGGTGATCAGTCCGGAACTCACTTGATCTACTGGGAGAACGACCTCCTATACTCCGAGCCTAAGGTTGCTGAACCTGGGTCAGCCCGTGCGCTGGTGGTACCCCAGAAGTTCAGAGCCTTCCTACTGGGGCTGGCTCACGACGTACCGTTAGCAGGACATTTGGGGCAGGACAAGACCTTTGAAAGGCTTGTCACCCACTTTTATTGGCCCCAAATGCGCAGGAGTTCTGACACTCACTGCAGGACATGCCAGACTTGCCAGGCAAGTGGCAAGAGTGGAAGGAAGCTGAGAGCTCCACTCCAACCTTTCCCTGTGGTCAGTACCCCATTCCAGCGGGTGGGGATTGACATTGTGGGGCCGCTGGACCCCAAGACAGCCATGGGCAACAGGTTTATCCTGGTCTTGGTGGACCATGCCACCCGGTACCCTGAAGCCATCCCTCTGAGGACAGTGACGGCCCCCGTGGTGGGACGAGCACTGATGGGAATTTTCTCACGAGTAGGATTCCCTCTTATGAGGTCCACCGTTATAAGAGCTAACCTTTTAGGTTGTAGAAAAACAAGCAATCAAGTGGTTCGGTTTGGTTTGTGCTTTGGGTCCGTTATGGCTTGTGCTGACTCTGCCACTGTAAACAACCAGTTAGCCTCTACACTAGCATGCATGCGCAGGTATGAAACCACAAAGTTTTTTAGGGCTTCGTCTACCGCGCATGAATATAAAAGAAGTGGGGCACTCGAGGCAAGGCCCCCACTGAGGTCGTTCCTGTCGATCTATTTATGCTTTTACAAACACGCATGCACCGTAGTGATTGTCTTAGTGCCTGCTTTAGGTCTCCTAACGCGCGTGCATTCTGCTGTTAGGGACACCCCAGCGGCACAATTTAATTTAATTTAATTTTGAAACACGCATGCACCAGATTGAGTGTTTTGGTGCGTGCGCCTCCTAAAAGGTCTCTGACGCGTATGCGTCTTTGCCATTAAGGACTCTCTAGCCGCATCACTCAATTTTCAAACACGCATGCACCGTAGTGATTATTGTGGTGCCCGCGTCTCCGTAGATTCTCTAACACGCATGCGTCTTTGTGGAGATACCAGCCGCACACATTCGATTTGGCGAGTCCGTACAACACGCTTGCTCGGAGGCGTGTGTCTCGAATCCGGCGCATGCTCCATGTGTCGTTTAGTCACGCAGGCACTAAGAACGCACCCGCACCTGATTATAATTGAGTCTTTCAACGTAATCAAGGCGGATATTTAAGGACCCCTTCCCTTCCTGCCGCCACCTCCCAGACAGCTCGAAGGCTGGTCTGAAGTACCCACAGACAGGTAAGGAAAGGGGGCTTCCGCATGTTGGTTAATGTTCCACTTTTGTTGAACAAAGAGTGTTCTGTTTGAAGTTGAGAGTAAGCTAGTTACACCCCTCGCGCTGACCTCTGCTTAAGACTTTAGGTCCATCTGTATCTAAACAAATGGTTTTGTGTTTGGTGTCAACAGAAACATAGTTATAACTATTCACTCTAAACCTTGCATAAGATATATGTCTTTTTCTGAACCCTGTTACACTTGAAAATGATGTAGTTTTAAGGAACATCGTTTGACTTACCTGCACTATTATGTCCATGGGGGTTTCTTTAGGTCTTTGACATTTTGGTTTTTTAGTTTTATTAGAATGTTTAAAGGTATATGTGAAGAGTTTGGACAGATGAGTATCAGTATGCAACTTGTCTGTTTGTCCTCACATCACATCAGCGGTGCCTCCATCTCCGAGCAGTCAGCCGGGTGAGGTGAGGCGTTTCTCCCACAAAAGGCTGGGTGAGTTCAAAACAGTTTTTCTGCAATTTTGTTTGCATGCAACTACCATTTTGGTTTTTTGTAAAGAAGGCAGTGCATAATGGGCACTGCTGAATAGCGGCCATGAATGCTGTGATTTATGTGTAAGACGTCTTTTCTGACGGTTGATTCTCCGGATTCTTTCGAGGAAAGAAGACATAGTTCTTACGTCCAAGCACGAGAATGCTTGTCTGGTAGGGTGGCTATCGCCACAGATTTATCTGACGATTGCACCTTCACTGTCTAAATATTGCTTTTCATGATTCACATTTAATGTGTTTACCCTGCAGTAGCCTTTATTTTTCCACCGTATTTAGGTCCTGAAGAAAGCCGGGTCAGCTGACCATACCGGCTGAAACAAGTCTGAGCCAGGAAATAGTCTATTTTTTCAAGACTATTGTTTTTTTTAAATATGACACCTGGACAATTCTCAATAAATATATTTTTTGCCCAGGTATTCATTTTTAATTCACATTCACACTAGAGCACTGCATATCACTGGAGTCCTCAGAGTTTGAACACACACCTTGGCTGGAGTTTTCCCTTTTCGGGAAGCATCAGGCTGTGCACCCAGCAGGGCCTGTTGGCTCGATATTGTGGGCCCAGACCGTGATTCCCGAGAGTCTCAGATGACGAAGTTCTGCCAGTAAGGGATGGACTCTTAAATCCCGCCAGGTGATGTACTAACTATCTGAGGAGTTTCTTGCACTCTCTCACAGCGTGTAGTGGCTTGCTGTTCTTTATGAACGGACTTAGCACCTTCTGTTAGTAGTCATAGTGTCTATTGGGGATTGAGGTGTAGTAGTCCCTAAATTAAATTTCCCCTGTTACCCTTATATTCATTGTGTTTTTGACCACATACAATCTACACATTTCAAAAATTAAATGCTTGTCTGAATACCTGAATAATTCTGCAAATGCATAAGCAGTGACTGGGTTCCAATACTACTAAGCAGGATAGGTTTTTAAGCAGTCATGTGTCAGCAAAGAAATTAAGTAACCACATGCTTCTGGACTTTACCAGGACTGACTCACAACACCTCACAAATTAATTACCTTTCAAATTGATCTGTAGATTATGAAGTATCTGAATCACACACCAGATGTTCTTATGCACACAATATCTTAAGTGCACTGCTCTTAGCCAGACCAAAAAATGGCAAACTTTCCCTCTCATTCTGCACACATATACATGTAAATATCAAATCACATTCCTTCCCACATTAATTCAAACGCTAACACACATTTCTATTGGTTATACATTTCAACCCTTTCCAATTGACATAACTTTCAACCCTACCCCCATTCAGCTCAATGCCTGTTACCATAGTAAGAGTTCATGGAACACTCAACTGAAAACATAGGTCACAAGTACAGCACACAATGTTGCAAATTCGAACAGCAAGTGTGCTTGACTTTTCAAAATATCAGCATATCTTATCTAATGTACCTTTCAAAAAAGTTTTACTAACCAATAAGAAACATGCTTTTAAAACCAGAAACATGCACCCTATTTTTCAGTGTATAATGTTCTCAAACAGCCAATCATTTCTCTTCTTTTTTTTAAACTGCATCTTATTCACCATTTTATACACCTCTTATTATACCAACTGCCTACTTCACATACACACATCTTCTGAGTGCATCCAGACTTCCCTTCAAGATGCTTAGAGTGTGGATTGTGGGGCACAGCTATGTTTTCTGGTCCAAAAGGTATGCTGAAAACAAAGGTATTGTCAAAGACCTAGGTTTGCTAAATGTAGACTTTAAATGTATTGGACAGAGAGGATTAAAGTGGCACCAATTAATGCCATTGGTTAAATCCTTTTTACATCTCCAACACCCTGACCTCATAATTGTGCACTGTGGTGGCAATGACCTAGGCACTTTGACTGGGGTAGATCTGGAAATGGCAATGAAGGACACCTTTTGACAATTGATGTTACTTTTCCCCCAAACTGATTTTGTCTATTCTAACATATCCCAAAGACAGAAATTGAACTGGTCCAATCATTTTTGTCCACAGCTTGAGAAAGCTAGGAAACATGTCAATAAAGCTGTTACTGCTTATCTCAGAGATTATAGGGGTCCATTTACAGCAACATTCTGCATTTTAATATGGATGGCATCTATAGGAGAGATGGTGTACATTTCAAAGAAGAGGGTAACAAAGTCTTTCTCAACAACTTTAGACTCTGCATAGGTACTTACTTGTAGGTACCAAAATCTCACAATAAACACAAGGGCTCTTTTTAGAGCCACCCAAGATCCAAACATATAACATAGATTTATATTAAAAAAATATTACATTTTTTTTGCTAGGCGTCGCGCACCCAGCGTGTTTTGGAGTTGCGCACCCATCACGTTTACACCATGGGGCAGTGCAGGGAGTCGTGCACCAAGCGCATTCACACCAGGTGGCCGAGCTGGGAGTCGTGCACCCAGCGCGTTCACACCAGGGGGCCGTGCTGAGCTCCGCGCTGGAGTCGCGACTCCAAATTTTTCTGTAAACATTTTTTGGCTCCTACCGCTATTTTCTATTCTCCCCAGGGACCCTATCCCACAGGGCCTATACACTATGATGGGGACCGTGTGGGGAGCACCAATGCCCCCATGGTCCCGCCGGCTACCCGCGTCCTTCGGGAGCCAGCATTGCTTTTCCACATGGGGAGCTGCTGACATGCAGCTCCCCATGTAGAAAAGCAATTCAGCTTTGGTACTTGGAAGAGAGAGCAGGTTTCCTGCTCTCTCTTCCAAATACCAAAGCAGAGTTTGCTATGGGAGAGCGGGAGCCACGAGGCTCCCACCCTCCCATTGCAAACAGCAGTGTCCCGGGGGTAGGCACCCTGGGACACTGCAGGAGTCGGCCCTGGGGGGTGCTGGCCCCCTCCTAACAATTACAAAGCTCCTTGGGGTGGCGGTCCCCGGGGCATTGGGGGGGCCATGTGGCTCCACTGAAAATATTTAAAATAAAAGCCCCTGGGGTGGCGGTCCCCGGCGCTTGAGGGGGGGCTTACATGCCTACCTATCTTAAAAATAAATGCCTGGGGGTGGCGTCCCCGGGGCAGTGGGGGGGCCGTGTGCCCCCCAAAAATATTTAAATAAAAGCCCGGGGTGGCGGTCGCCGGGGCTTGAGGGGGGCTTGGATGCCCCCAACTTAGAAATCAATGCCCCGGCCCGGGGGGGGTGGTGGTCCCCAGGGGCTTTATTTAAACAAAGCACAAGAGCCTGCGCTTCGTTTTTTTATTTTTCGCGGCTGGATCCGCGCACCATGCCCGCATCACGGCATTTAAAAAAAATAAATCAATCTTTTTTTACCCCTGGAAATTCCTTGTACGACCCCCTAAACTGACCTACCGGTTCAGGGTGTTTCAACACTGCCCCCTCTTCTTGTTTTCACCTTTATGTTACTGCCATCTTGTGCCTCGCTTCTACCGAGGCACAAGTTGGCTGCTCCTGGTTTAGAGTGTTCACAACCAATTAGAATGCAGCTCGTGATCATCAGGGTGCGCAGATCCTAATCTACACGGTGCGCGGATCCTAATCTGCAGGATGCGTGGATCCTACATGGCCTTAGATATTACAACTTTTTTGTTTTTGACTTTCTCAGCAACTACTGAAAGAATTTACACCATTTAACAAAAAGGGATCTTTCTGAACCAAGGGCTACCTTTTTGCCAAATTTGATGTAATTCCGTTCAGCAGTTCGGGCTGTAGCCTTGTCCGATGGAAAATTGGGGAAAACATGTTTTGGGACCCCCCTTTTTTCTCGGCCCCCGCTTGCCGAATCACCCCGAAACTTTCAAGATAGGAGCAGACCGGAGCACCCCACGAGTTTTGAAAATTTTGCAAAGATTCTCGTCGACCGGCGCCAAAGTTATTGGGAATAGAATGTTGCAAATTTCCTATGGAAACTAGGTTGTAACTATAACTATCTACTAGCGCCCGCCAGTAGGTAATATATACATATATATATATATATATATATATATATATATATATATATATATAGATATACAAAGTATCAGAATCCTGTCGTGCCTGGGATCCCCCAAGGAAACAGGTATGGACCACAGCGTGTTCTTCGTAGTTTTTAAGTGCAGTTTATTGCATTTAGGTTAACAGCATCTCTGGCATATCAGCATTGCGCGTTTCGACAGTGAAACACTGTCTTGATCACATGACATGCATACGGCCAATCTGTGCTTAAATACTGGTGAACAAACAGTGAAAAAAGACTTGTCTTGCCATTGTTTTAAAATACCAAGGTACAAACAATCTTAATTCATCATATTAATAATACAAATATTAACATTCGTATTTAAACAATGTGCAAAATCGCAGTTTACAATAAATAAATAAATATGTATGTAAACAATGTGAAGTGCAATTGCCAAAAACAATCTATTAAAAAATCACCAATTATTTAAGACAGCATAACTGTTGATAAATTATACATTTTAAATTATATTTATATTCGACTCTTTCGAGAAGCCTATACTATTATGAGGTCTTTCGTTGTTGTTTTTCTCTCAGTTGGCAAATGCAGTGATAATGTATACTATAATGATAATCAATCCCCTGTGGGATTATAGCATATTCTCAATTTTTTAGATCTAATCCTGATTTCTAGCAAGTGCTAATGATTTCCAGGTATATTAGGGAAACTTCATCGTGTTGAAGGATCAAATCAAGGATTAACACATTGATAATGAAAAAATAGACACCATTAATTCTGTAGGCAGAATAATATCCCTATAAAATCACTTCCAATAAATACTAACGGCGATTCATTCGTAAAAAGACTGGTAAAATCAAAGGTAAAAACTGGGACTACCAGTTCTAAAAACTAAATAAAAAGCCAGATGAATAAAAATCGGAATAGTTTAAAAAGTGATGAAAACCGGGATTACAAAATAATTGTAACAGTTCTTCTATGTCACATGTGAAAAGTTTATAGAAAATGATGCATTTCTTCTCCATTATTTAAACCCTTTGGCATTTTTGAATCTAGAGTAAGTATGTAATGTGACTCCAATTGTCTCAGTTTCTTTTCCCTGTTTCCCCCTCTAATAGATTTAGGTACCATATCAATGACAAAGTAGCTGAGATAATTTAAGTTGTTGTTGTGTACATTTTTGAAATGTCTAGCTACTGGGTAACTGGGGTCCGAGTTTACTATGGCTCTTAGATGTTGTTAGACGCGGTTAAAGACCTGCAGTTTCGTACTTCCCACATATCTTAGTTTGCGGGTACACTCAAGAACATAGACTGCAAATTCAGTACGACATGTCAGTACTTTGGAGATTTTTATAGGATTTGAATCAAATATTCCTATCTCCTCACTTGTGTTTTTACCAAATTTGCAGGCTCTAGAAGAGCTACATTTAAAGAAACCCTTTCTTTTAGTTCGCCAATTGGATGTCTTCATAACTTCTGGACTAGATCTAACTAATGCGTCTCTCATTGAGGGTGCCTGTCTAAAAGTAATGTTAGTTAGCTCAGGTACCATTTGGGACATAGTAAGGTCTGTTTTGATAATGGGCCAGTTTTTAAAAATGATCTTTTTGATTTGTTTTTCCTGTTGACTATATGCTGTGATGAGTCTTATGTTGTTCCCTGATTCAGTCATTTTCTTTTTGTGACAAACAACTTCAGTTGATACTACATCATTGCTAAAAGCATTGGCTTTGTTCATAGCTATCATGAGCTCATTCTCTTTGTACCCTCAATGGAGTAATCTCTAAAATGCCTCACTCTGGCAGTTCTTGAGGTCTTGATCTGTGTTGCATATACGTTTGATCCTCAAGAATTCCCCATATGGGATGCTTTTAATCAAATGATAGGGATGAGAGCTACTAGCATGCAGTATTGCATTGCCTGCTGTGCTTTCTCTGTGTAGTTTGGTGTGAATGAGATTATTTTTGATGTAGATCTCATCATCTAAAAACTGTATTACCTCCTCATTGACTTCTGCGGTGAAATAAAGGTTTAACCTCTTCAGTGCCCATGACGAGATCTCGTCATGGAGCACGGTCGCGCTGTGCCCATGACAAGACTATCTCGTCATGAACCCCACCACTAATGTAATGCCGGCACAGGAGGGGGAAAGCGCGTGGCACAGAAGGGGTTAAATCATTAATGTTTATGCTGCTAACAAATTCATAAGCTGTTTCTTTAGTACCTTCCCAGATGACGAAAACGTCATCTATGAACCGCCACCATTGTTTCACATGTGTTTCAAATGCCTCCTTGTGAGTGGTTCTGAGGACATGTTCCTCCCACCAGGCAACGTGGAGACACGCGTAGCTGGGGGAAAACATGCCCCCATCACCACTCCGCAAAGTTATTGGAACACCTCTTTGTTGAAGATAAAGAAATTGTTGGTCAAACAGATGTTGATCATGTCTAGAATCATTTCATTATGTTGATAAAATACACTAGAACGTTTAGAAAGAAAGTGTTTGCTGGCCAATATCCCATCAGTGTGTCGTATGCTGATGTATAGAGAACTTATGTCCATGACAAGAAAGATATATTCTTGTTTCCATTCTATAGATTGTAATTTAGGTATAAAATGGCCAGTGTCCCGAATGTAAGAACATAATGATTCCACATGATCACGGAGAAAAAAGTCCACATATTTTGACATATTTTCCAGCAGTCCCCTTTGTGCTGATATGATGGGTCTTCCTGGTACTGGGGTTATTTTTTTTATGTACTTTGGGAATAAAGTAAAGTACCGGTGTAATGGGATGGTCATTTTTTTAGAATTCCAGTTCATTTTTACTTAATAGTCCCATTCTTCTCCATTTTGATAATTCTTTGAACACCAATTCCTTGACCTTTTTCAAATCATTGAATGTTGCCTTGTTGTAGCATTCCTTATCTCCTAGGTGTTTGCATACTTCCTCCATGTAAAGCTCCCGGGGCCACAGGACTATGTTGCCGCCTTTATCAGATTTATTAATTATAAGGTCTTCACGTGATTGTAATTTTCGCATTAATGTTGAGTATTGTATGTCTTTGTATTTTCTATGTTTTTGTTTTCGTAGTACTGTTTGGTTGAGTTTTTTTAGGTCTTCTGTGATACAATCCCTGAAAATGTCAATAGCATCCTTAGGCATCATCGGTATGAATGATGAGGGCGGTCGAAAAGGTGTTGGACTATTCAGATTGCCTTGTATGCCCATTTCTAACATGTCCTCTTGTGTGGACTGGGTTATATTAGATTCTTCTTGAGCTAAAGCATGCAAGGAGCGGAGTAGTGGAATGTCACAAACTTGGATCAACTCATTGCAATGGTGGGTTCAGGTGTGTTTACTTTTTCGGTCACTTTGTTCAATTTGAAATGTTTCATAAGCTTTAATTTTCTGATGAATTTGAAAACATCAATTCGAGTTTGTGGGTATTTAAAATTATTGCCTGGACAGAAAGATAAACCAAGTGATAGTAGTTGTAGTTCTGCTACTGTTAATTCAATGTTGGATAAGTTGATCACCGTACTATCTGGGGCTACTTCATTCGTTCCTGTAATTACCATTTCTTGCCCCTGCCCCCTCTGCCTCTTCCTCTGGATTTTTCTCCCTTGTTTACGCCTAGTGTTGTTTTCTCGGCGTTTGTCTTCTCGGGATTGTATACATATATGTATATATATGTATATATATATATATATATATTCACTGAAAAAACCATAGGTTTCACACATGTTATAGTTAGCGGAAATTTTACTGATAAAAAACCAATGAAATTGCCCCGTTATAGTTAGTGCTGGCAACTATAACTCACGCGACCGCAATCCTCTGCTGATGCTAATACTGTATTTAGACACTTATTTGCCCATGTCTTCTTCCATACATTTTTAGCTATCCATATATTACAAATATTTTTTTTTCATAAAGACACATATGTCATCAGCAGAAGATTGCGGTCGCGTGAGTTATAGTTGCCAGCACTAACTATAACGGGGCAATTTCATTGGTTTTTTATCAGTAAAATTTCCGCTAACTATAACATGTGTGAAACCTATGGTTTTTTCAGTGAATTTGCAAGGTTTTTTAAATGCTAATTCCTAACTATAACGTGTGTGAAACCTATGGTTTTTTCAGTGAATTTGTACGGTTTTTTAAATGCTAAGTGACTTTACGCCATTCGTGGCGTGCGCGCCCACTTAACGCAGTTCGTTCCGTGCGCGCACCGTGCGCGCTTCGCGCACCGTGCGCGCACAGTGAGCACGCGGTGCGCTTCGCGCACCGCGCACCCACTTTACGCAGTTAGTGCCGTGCCCACGTTACGCTAGATGGGCCATGTACGCACGATGCGCTTCGCGCACCGTGCGCACATGGAGGACATATTATGCGCTTCCTTGTGATAGGTAATCTGTTGAAATTTTTTGGGAAATTTCTGTGTTCTGATAAGCCATGCACAAATGGTGGCCTTCGGCCACCATTTGCACAAAGGGTGGAGAAAGTGTGGATAGTGTTTTTTTTATTTTTATTTTTTTACCGTACGCTTACGGTAAGCGTACGGTAAGCGTACCCCGCGAAATTGCCGAAAAAAAAATAATGCCGTTTTTGCTCTTGGAGGATGTTTGGGGACTCCCTCAACATGACTATGTGAGAGGGAGTTGTCAAAACATCCCCGTAACATGTTTTTGGCCATCATGTTTGATACATAACACTCAGTGCGGTAGACAAAATGGCGGATGCCGCTTCCTGGTTTCTGCCGATTCGAATGTTTACTAAGATCTAAGAGCCAATCAGAATCGCGCTCGCGCACGCCGCCGTACGCTTACCGTAAGCGTACGGTAAGCGTACCGTAAGCGGGCTCAGATATATATATTGATTTAAAGGCTATTTTCTCAGAATCTACTGAACAGATTTACACCAAACCTACAAAAGGCACTTCCTTGACCTAGGGACTACCTCTCTGCCAAATTTCTAGTAATTCTGTTCAGCCGTTCGGGCTGTAGCTCGTTCTAAAGGTCCTATGGAAAAATGCATGGGAAAAACGCGTTTTGGGACCCCCCTTTTATCTCAGCCCCCGCTTGACGAATCCCCCCGAGACTTTCAGGGTAGGAGCGGAGCGTAGCGCCCCACCTATTTTGAGAAATTCGCGAGGATTCGTCGACCGGCGCCAAAGTTATTCAAAATAGAATGTTGAGGTTTTCCTATGGAAACGTGGTCCTAACTATAACTACCTACTGGCGACCGCCAGTAGGTAATATATATATATATTACCTACTGGCGGTCGCCATTAGGTAGTTATAGTTAGGACCGTGTTTCCATAGGAAATCTGCAACATTCTATTTTGAATAACTTTGGCGCCGATTGACGAATCCTGGCGAAATTTTCAAAATAGGTCGGGCGCTCCGCTCCGCTCCTACCCTGAAAGTCTCGGGGGGATTCGTCAAGTGGGGGCTGAGAAAAAGGGGGGTCCCAAAACGTGATTTCCCCATGCATTTTTCCATAGGACCTTTAGTCCAAGCTACAGCCCGAACGGCTGAACAGAATTACTTGAAATTTGGCAGAGAGGTAGTCCTCAGGTCAGGGATGTGGTGTAAATGTGTTCAGTATTTGCTGAGAAAATAGCATTTAAATCAATATATATATCTATAGGCGCGCTCCGAGTGCGTACGGTAAGCTTACCGTACGCGCACGCTGCCGTGCGCGAGCTTAATTCTGATTGGTGGTTACATGACTGTAAACATTCGAATCGGTCTAAATCAGGAAGTGTCGGCCTCCATTTTGTGTGTCTCACACTGATAAACAAAGAAGGAGAACGTGGAAAGGGGGCAACGAAGAAAGTTGCAGACCCCCTAGCATTTGTCAGGGGGTCGAAGAAGGTCATAAAAGTATGAAAAATAAATAATTTTTTTTTTTTTTAAATCGCGTGGTGCGCGTACTGTAAGCTTACCGTACGCGTACGGTAGAAAAAAAACACAATAAAAAAAATAGAAGTAAAAAACAAATTTAAGTGTTAAGATATTAGGGGGCTCTAAAAAGAGCCGTTGTGTTTATGAAGTGTTTTTTGGTACCTATAAGTAAGTACCGATGCAGAGTCTAAAGTTCAAGAGGAAGGCTCTGTTGCCTTCATCAGTGAAATGTACACCGTCTCCTCTATAAATGCCTTGCATGTTGTAACGCAAGTTGTTGTGGTATATAGAACCCATACCATAGTCTCTGAGGAAAGCAGAAATAGATTTGTTGACGTGCTTTCTTACTTTGTCAATCTGCGGACAAAATTGGTTGGACCAGTTCCACTTTTGCCTTTGGCATATGTTAGAATATACAAAGGCAGATTGAGGAAAAAGCGACATCAATTGTACAAAGGTGTCCTTAATAAGCATTTCCAGACCTACACCAGTTAAAGTGCCTAGGTCGTTTCCACCACAGTGCACAATAATAAGGTTAGGCTGTGGGAGATGTTGAAAGGTTTTCACCAAAGGCAATAATTGGTGCCACTTTAACCCTCTCTCACCAATCCATTTAATGTCTACATTTGGCAAAGCAAGGTCTCTCACCATACCTCTGTTTTCTGCATACTTTTCACTCCAGAAGACATAGCTGTGACCTACAATCCACACTGTGAACATCTTTCAAGGAGATCTGGATGCACTCAGAAGATGTCTTTCAGTAGAATGGGAATATGAAATGAAAGACAGTTGTAAAATGGAGGCATACATATTTTTTTTTAAAAAAAGAACTCATTGGCTGATTCAAATCTTTTTACAGTAAAAAGTAGGCTGTATGTGAACATTTTTAGAAGCATGTTTTGTATTGGTTCAGAAAATTGTGTTCCCACAGAAGATTAGTTTGGATTTGCTGTTAGGTTGGACAGGTGAAGCACTCTTGCTCTTTGGATTTGAAACATTGTGTGCTGAACTTCTGACCTCTCTCCTCACAGCAGTGTTCCATGAGCTGTTGCTATGGTAGCAGGCAGCAGTCAAGTTGGGGGAAGGGTACATTTGGAAAAGGGTTGAAGTTTTCAACCAATAGAAATGTGTGATTTCATTTGAAAAAAAGTGGGAAGCACTGAGATTTGTAATTAACATGTATATGTGTGAAAAAAGAGAGGGAAACATTGCCATTTACTGGTTCTGGAGAGAGGAGAGAGGTGTAGAGCTCTGATATTCTGACTCTGATAGTCTGCTGTTTGAGTGCCACATTTCTTTCTCAACTAACTAATTTTAAAGGTGAGTTATGAGTTTGAGAGGGGATGTATGTGGTGATTTTTGATATAAATATTAGAATTGTGATTCTTCTTTAAAAGTTATGTTTTACATTTTGTGGTTTGGGAGATATTTAACTGTCTTTAACTAGTTAAATATTATGGAGTGTGTTTTTACCATAAGTTAAGGTGCACTGGTATCATTGAGGAATACTGTTTTGTGCCTAGAATCAACCCATGAGTCTGTGTGCACACAGGAATTGTTGTTAAAGATTCTAATAGTGATGGTCCGGTTCTGTAAGAATGGCATTTGTAGGAAAGGGGCAGCTTTCTTTTTGTAAATATGATGGTTTCCATTCAGCATAAATCAGTAAGACACAAATGGGAGGCAAATGCTAACACATTTGAAATTGATATCGTAGATTTTGCTTCTAATCATGCAATTGCTGAGCTTGGTCATACATATACCAAACCTGCAATTAAACCTTGCCACACATGTACTTTTACATACATTACTACAATGTTTAGGCTGTTATGGATGCATGCATGAATATGTCTCTTGCAACTGAAAATACACAGTCTGCATAAGCAGACTGTTAGCACACACCCAGCAGTTTATCCTGTAGAATCATGCTGAGTATTCACAAGTGAGTGGTGTTTCAGGTAGCAGTGAGTAACGCTAATACATTCAACATCACTGAGGCTGATTTCTTTTGCTAGAGTGTAGTCAGTCACCAAGGTCACACATGTTTATGGTCTCAAAAAGCTGTTTGCACATGTGCTGTTTTCTGTATCTGAAAACTGTAATGAAAATGTATGCGACTGTTAGAGTACTTAACACTTGCAGAAAAAAACAGTAGTAAGTGTGCTTTGAAATTGGCAAGCAAATTTCATTTTCTGCCTAAAATCACAGAAAGCAGTAGTAAGTGTGCTTTAAAATTGGCAAGCAAATTTCATGTTCTGCCTAGAATCACAGCATGAGTCTGTGAGCACACAGGAATTGTTGTCAGAGATGTATTTCGTGTCACTCTGGCTCTTTTTGGATGTATCCATACATATGTCTCTTGTAACTGAAAATACACAGTCTGCATAAGCAGACTCTTAGCACACACCCAGCAGTGTATCCTGTAGAATCATGCTTAGTATTCACAAGTGAGTGGTGTTTCAGGTAGCAGTGAGTAACGCTAATACATTCAACATCACTAAGGCTGATTTCTTTTGCTGGAGTGTAGTCAGTCACCAAGGTCACACATGTTCATGGTCTCAAAAAGCTGTTTGCACATGTGCTCTTTTCTGTTTCTGTAAACTGTAATGAAAATGTATCAGACTGTTACAGTACTTAACACTTGCAGAAAAAAACAGTAGTAAGGGTGCTTTGAAATTGGCAAGCAAATTTCTTTTTCTGCCTAGAATCACAGCATGAGTCTGTGAGCACACAGGAATTGTTGTCAGAGATGTATTTCGTGTCAATCTGGGTCTTTTTGGATGTATCCATGCATATGTCTCTTGTAACTGAAAATACACAGTCTGCATAAGCAGACTCTTAGCACACATCCAGCAGTTTATCCTGTAGAATCATTCTTAGTATTCACAACTGAGTGGTGTTTCAGGTAGCAGTGAGTAACGCTAATACATTCAACATCACTAAGGCTGATTTCTTTTGCTGGAGTGTAGTCAGTCACCAAGGTCACACATGTTCATGGTCTCAAAAAGCTGTTTGCACATGTGCTGTTTTCTGTATCTGAAAACTGTAATGAAAATGTATGCGACTGTTAGAGTACTTAACACTTGCAGAAAAAAACAGTAGTAAGTGTGCTTTGAAATTGGCAAGCAAATTTCATTTTCTGCCTAAAATCACAGAAAGCAGTAGTAAGTGTGCTCTAAAATTGGCAAGCAAATTTCATTTTCTGCCTAGAATCACAGCATGAGTCTGTGAGCACACAGGAATTGTTGTCAGAGATGTATTTCGTGTCACTCTGGCTCTTTTTGGATGTATCCATGCATATGTCTCTTGTAACTGAAAATACACAGTCTGCATAAGCAGACTCTTAGCACACACCCAGCAGTTTATCCTGTAGAATCATGCTTAGTATTCACAAGTGAGTGGTGTTTCAGGTAGCAGTGAGGAACGCTAATACATTCAAAATCACTAAGGCTGATTTCTTTTGCTGGAGTGTAGTCAGTCACCAAGGTCACACATGTTCATGGTCTCAAAAAGCTGATTGCATATGTTCTGTTTTCTGTATCTGAAAACTGTAATGAAAATGTATGAGACTGTTAGAGAACTTAACACTTGCAGAAAAAAACAGTAGTAAGTGTGCTTTGAAATTGGCAAGCAAATTTCATTTTCTGCCTAAAATCACAGCATGAGTCTGTGAGCACAGAGGAATTGTTGTCAGAGATGTATTTCGTGTCACTCTGGTTCTTTTTGGAAGTATCCATGCATATGTCTCTTGTAACTGAAAATACACAGTCTGCATAAGCAGACTCTTAGCACACACCCAGTAGTTTATCCTGAAGAATCATGCTTAGTATTCACAAGTGAGTGGTGTTTCAGGTAGCAGTGAGTAACGCTAATACATTCAACATTACTAAGGCTGATTTATTTTGCTGGAGTGTAGTCAGTCACCAAGGTCACACATGTTCATGGTCTCAAAAAGCTGTTTGCACATGTGCTCTTTTCTGTTTCTGAAAACTGTAATGAAAATGTATCAGACTGTTAGAGTACTTAACACTTGCAGAAACAGACAGTAGTAAGTGTGCTTTGAAATTGGCAAGCAAATGTCATTTTCTGCCTAGAATCACAGCATGAGTCTGTGAGCACACAGGAATTGTTGTCAGAGATGTATTTTGTGTCACTCTGGTTCTTTTTGGATGTATCCATGCATATGTCTCTTGTAATTGAAAATACACAGTCTGCATAAGCAGACTCTTAGCACACACCCAGTAGTTTATCCTGTAGAATCATGCTTAGTATTCACAAGTGAGTGGTGTTTCAGGTAGCAGTGAGTAACGCTAATACATTCAACATCACTAAGGCTGATTTCTTTTGCTGGAGTGTAGTCAGTCACCAAGGTCACACATGTTCATGGTCAGAAAAAGCTGTTTGCACATGTGCTGTTTTCTGTGTCTGAAAACTGTAATGAAAATGTATGCGACTGTTAGAGTAATTAATGCTTGCAGGAAAAAACAGTACTGAGTGTGCTTAGAAATTGGCAAGCAAATTTCATTTTCTGCCTAAAAACACAGAAAAAAGAAGTAAGGGGCAGCTCCTGGTTGGGGGGGACTTTAACGCGGTAGCGTCCGGGAACCTAGATAGACAGCAGCCACGTAACATTGCATCGGGGCAAAGGTGGCTCGCCGACTTCCTTGAAACATATGGGCTGACTGACATCTGGCGTCTACGCCACCCCACTCAGCTACAATACACGTTCTTTTCAGGCTCACACCGCACATTCTCCAGGATAGACTACCTGCTTACTCTCCTGCAGCACGACACCGTGGTTCAAGAAGTCAAACACTTGGCCAGGGGTATATCAGACCACTCCCCGCTTTGGGTGCACCTTACAATCGGGGAGAAGAGGGTGGGATGTGTCGCGCCCATAAAATCCCGGTGGCTGCGTAATCCTGAGCTTTAAGAAGGCACTCACGCAGTCTATAGATCAGTACTTCACCGAAAATGTTGGTACGGTCGAGAACCCATCCACCCTCTGGGAGACTTTTAAGACTGTGGTGAGGGGGGAGGCCCTATCCAAAATTGCCGGACAATGGAAAGAGAGGGAGAAGCAGATGCTCGAGATGGAAAAGGACCTCCTTGTACTAGAAAGTGAGGCGCAGGTGTGTGGGACTGCAGCTGAAAGCAGCTGAGTATAGGGCTCTAGCCACGGAAGCGGCGAAGATGCTGGCTAGGCACAAAGGTGGGCAGCTGTACGACCACATGGACAAGGCGGGTAAACTCATCGCGTGGCTAGATAAAAAATGAATGGCGCAGAGAGTGGTGGCCGAAATCCGCTCTGCAGCGGATCTCCCCCTGATCGAGCCGCAGCAGATAATTGGTGAATTTGCTGCACATTTCAAAGGAGAGTACAGCAGCGGCACTGACCGGTCGGAGGAGAACTCAGCTGAGCTCCTGAAGGACATTAGCCTGCCGGTTCTCTCAGAGGAGGACCGCGAAGGGCTAGAAAGCGACCTTACCATCACTGAAATGGCCAAAGCTATTGCAGACCTGCGGATGGTGAAGGCCCAGGGCCCTAATGGCATACCCATTGAGTTGTACAAGCTCAGGCCTGACTGCTTGGGTGTGCATCTCAAAAATATGTTCGCGGACAGCAAGGTGCAGGGCAAATTGCCGAGGGACCAGCGCATTGCCACCCTGGTGGCTATCCCCAAGGAAGGAAAACCAAGAGACCACTGCTCCTCATACAGGCAATATCATTGCTAAATGCTGAACCTAAGATACTGGCTAAGCTCCTGGCAAACCGGCTCAAACCGCTACTCACTAAGCTGGTTCATCCAGACCAATCGGGCTTTATGGCGCACCGGAACACGACTCTCAATCTGAGGCGGCTCCATGGTGTTATGGGGCACCGCCAGATGATCCAAGAAGATGCGGTGGTGGTGTCATTAGATGCTACTATGGCATTCGATACCCTGGAATGGCCCTACATGATGGCGGTTCTCAAGCGGCTGGGATTCGGACCCAACTTTGTTGGATGGGTGCGCCTCCTCTATACGGAACCACTGGCGCAATCAACAACAAGGGTTCCGAGGTTTTTACACTCGGGAGAGGGACGAGACAGGGCTGCCCCCTCTCGCCCTTGCTGATTGCACTCTGCCTCGAGCCACTGGCGGCCTGGATTAGACAAGATCCCTCGATACGAGGGCTGCGATGGGTGGAGGGATGGGAGGACAGGATTTCGCTGTATGCGGACGATGTCCTGCTCTATTTGGCCTCACCGGCAAAATCACTCCGGGTTGCATTAGACTTCCTTACCAATTTTGGTAAAAACTCCGGCTATGGCATCAACTGGGGAAAATCACTGCTTTATGTGTTACATGGAGCCCACCTCCTCTCCCTTGTGGGCGCCCGATCCAGATAGCCACGGAGGGATTCAGATACCTAGGAATATACATCTCCGGAGAGGAAAAAAAGCGCTTTGAGACAAACCTCCGGCCGCCTCTACAGAGGTTCCAAAGGGATGTGGCCGCATGGAAAAAGCTCCCATTGACGTTGCTTGGGCGGGCGGCCCTATTCAAAATGATGGCATTGCTGCGGTTTCTATATGCGCTTCAGAACTACCCAGATCTGGTGCCACACAAATATTTTGCAGACATTGAAGCTGCTCAGCGGGACCTGCTCTGGAATGGCGCGCCACGTATTGCTCTCCCGCAACTCACCTTGGGGTGGTACGATGGGGGCATTGCCCTACCGGACATCCACAAATATTACTGGGCAGCACATCTCTCGGCCATCAACCAGGGCACGTACAGTAGTGGGGATGACCCAGGGTACGGGATGAACAGGTGGCTCCTCCCCGGAGGGAATTTTGAGGCTGCACTCTATTCGCGTTACGCGTCACCCAGCGTGTTTTGGAGTTGCGCACCCATCACGTTTACACCATGGGGCAGTGCAGGGAGTCGTGCACCAAGCGCATTCACACCAGGTGGCCGAGCTGGGAGTCGTGCACCCAGCGCGTTCACACCAGGGGGCCGTGCTGAGCTCCGCGCTGGAGTCGCGACTCCAAATTTTTCTGTAAACATTTTTTGGCTCCTACCGCTATTTTCTATTCTCCCCAGGGACCCTATCCCACAGGGCCTATACACTATGATGGGGACCGTGTGGGGAGCACCAATGCCCCCATGGTCCCGCCGGCTACCCGCGTCCTTCGGGAGCCAGCATTGCTTTTCCACATGGGGAGCTGCTGACATGCAGCTCCCCATGTAGAAAAGCAATTCAGCTTTGGTACTTGGAAGAGAGAGCAGGTTTCCTGCTCTCTCTTCCAAATACCAAAGCAGAGTTTGCTATGGGAGAGCGGGAGCCACGAGGCTCCCACCCTCCCATTGCAAACAGCAGTGTCCCGGGGGTAGGCACCCTGGGACACTGCAGGAGTCGGCCCTGGGGGGTGCTGGCCCCCTCCTAACAATTACAAAGCTCCTTGGGGTGGCGGTCCCCGGGGCATTGGGGGGGCCATGTGGCTCCACTGAAAATATTTAAAATAAAAGCCCCTGGGGTGGCGGTCCCCGGCGCTTGAGGGGGGGCTTACATGCCTACCTATCTTAAAAATAAATGCCTGGGGGTGGCGTCCCCGGGGCAGTGGGGGGGCCGTGTGCCCCCCAAAAATATTTAAATAAAAGCCCGGGGTGGCGGTCGCCGGGGCTTGAGGGGGGCTTGGATGCCCCCAACTTAGAAATCAATGCCCCGGCCCGGGGGGGGGTGGTGGTCCCCAGGGGCTTTATTTAAACAAAACACAAGAGCCTGCGCTTCGTTTTTTTCTTTTTCGCGGCTGGATCCGCGCACCATGCCCGCATCACGGCATTTTAAAAAAATAAATCAATCTTTTTTTACCCCTGGAAATTCCTTGTACGACCCCCTAAACTGACCTACCGGTTCAGGGTGTTTCAACACTGCCCCCTCTTCTTGTTTTCACCTTTATGTTACTGCCATCTTGTGCCTCGCTTCTACCGAGGCACAAGTTGGCTGCTCCTGGTTTAGAGTGTTCACAACCAATTAGAATGCAGCTCGTGATCATCAGGGTGCGCAGATCCTAATCTACACGGTGCGCGGATCCTAATCTGCAGGATGCGTGGATCCTACATGGCCTTAGATATTACAACTTTTTTGTTTTTGACTTTCTCAGCAACTACTGAACGAATTTACACCATTTAACAAAAAGGGATCTTTCTGAACCAAGGGCTACCTTTTTGCCAAATTTGATGTAATTCCGTTCAGCAGTTCGGGCTGTAGCCTTGTCCGATGGAAAATTGCATGGGGAAAACATGTTTTGGGACCCCCCTTTTTTCTCGGCCCCCGCTTGCCGAATCACCCCGAAACTTTCAAGATAGGAGCAGACCGGAGCACCCCACGAGTTTTGAAAATTTTGCAAAGATTCTCGTCGACCGGCGCCAAAGTTATTGGGAATAGAATGTTGCAAATTTCCTATGGAAACTAGGTTGTAACTATAACTATCTACTAGCGCCCGCCAGTAGGTAATATATACATATATATATATATAGATATACAAAGTATCAGAATCCTGTCGTGCCTGGGATCCCCCAAGGAAACAGGTATGGACCACAGCGTGTTCTTCGTAGTTTTTAAGTGCAGTTTATTGCATTTAGGTTAACAGCATCTCTGGCATATCAGCATTGCGCTTTTCGACAGTGAAACACTGTCTTGATCACATGACATGCATACGGCCAATCTGTGCTTAAATACTGGTGAACAAACAGTGAAAAAAGACTTGTCTTGCCATTGTTTTAAAATACCAAGGTACAAACAATCTTAATTCATCATATTAATAATACAAATATTAACATTCGTATTTAAACAATGTGCAAAATCGCAGTTTACAATAAATAAATAAATATGTAAACAATGTGAAGTGCAATTGCCAAAAACAATCTATTAAAAAATCACCAATTATTTAAGACAGCATAACTGTTGATAAATTATACATTTTAAATTATATTTATATTCGACTCTTTCGAGAAGCCTATACTATTATGAGGTCTTTCGTTGTTGTTTTTCTCTCAGTTGGCAAATGCAGTGATAATGTATACTATAATGATAATCAATCCCCTGTGGGATTATAGCATATTCTCAATTTTTTAGATCTAATCCTGATTTCTAGCAAGTGCTAATGATTTCCAGGTATATTAGGGAAACTTCATCGTGTTGAAGGATCAAATCAAGGATTAACACATTGATAATGAAAAAATAGACACCATTAATTCTGTAGGCAGAATAATATCCCTATAAAATCACTTCCAATAAATACTAACGGCGATTCATTCGTAAAAAGACTGGTAAAATCAAAGGTAAAAACTGGGACTACCAGTTCTAAAAACTAAATAAAAAGCCAGATGAATAAAAATCGGAATAGTTTAAAAAGTGATGAAAACCGGGATTACAAAATAATTGTAACAGTTCTTCTATGTCACATGTGAAAAGTTTATAGAAAATGATGCATTTCTTCTCCATTATTTAAACCCTTTGGCATTTTTGAATCTAGAGTAAGTATGTAATGTGACTCCAATTGTCTCAGTTTCTTTTCCCTGTTTCCCCCTCTAATAGATTTAGGTACCATATCAATGACAAAGTAGCTGAGATAATTTAAGTTGTTGTTGTGTACATGTTTGAAATGTCTAGCTACTGGGTAACTGGGGTCCGAGTTTACTATGGCTCTTAGATGTTGTTAGACGCGGTTAAAGACCTGCAGTTTCGTACTTCCCACATATCTTAGTTTGCAGGTACACTCAAGAACATAGACTGCAAATTCAGTACGACATGTCAGTACTTTGGAGATTTTTATAGGATTTGAATCAAATATTCCTATCTCCTCACTTGTGTTTTTACCAAATTTGCAGGCTCTAGAAGAGCTACATTTAAAGAAACCCTTTCTTTTAGTTCGCCAATTGGATGTCTTCATAACTTCTGGACTAGATCTAACTAATGCGTCTCTCATTGAGGGTGCCTGTCTAAAAGTAATGTTAGTTAGCTCAGGTACCATTTGGGACATAGTAAGGTCTGTTTTGATAATGGGCCAGTTTTTAAAAATGATCTTTTTGATTTGTTTTTCCTGTTGACTATATGCTGTGATGAGTCTTATGTTGTTCCCTGATTCAGTCATTTTCTTTTTGTGACAAACAACTTCAGTTGATACTACATCATTGCTAAAAGCATTGGCTTTGTTCATAGCTATCATGAGCTCATTCTCTTTGTACCCTCAATGGAGTAATCTCTAAAATGCCTCACTCTGGCAGTTCTTGAGGTCTTGATCTGTGTTGCATATACGTTTGATCCTCAAGAATTCCCCATATGGGATGCTTTTAATCAAATGATAGGGATGAGAGCTACTAGCATGCAGTATTGCATTGCCTGCTGTGCTTTCTCTGTGTAGTTTGGTGTGAATGAGATTATTTTTGATGTAGATCTCATCATCTAAAAACTGTATTACCTCCTCATTGACTTCTGCGGTGAAATAAAGGTTTAACCTCTTCAGTGCCCATGACGAGATCTCGTCATGGAGCACGGTCGCGCTGTGCCCATGACAAGACTATCTCGTCATGAACCCCACCACTAATGTAATGCCGGCACAGGAGGGGGAAAGCGCGTGGCACAGAAGGGGTTAAATCATTAATGTTTATGCTGCTAACAAATTCATAAGCTGTTTCTTTAGTACCTTCCCAGATGACGAAAACGTCATCTATGAACCGCCACCATTGTTTCACATGTGTTTCAAATGCCTCCTTGTGAGTGGTTCTGAGGACATGTTCCTCCCACCAGGCAACGTGGAGACACGCGTAGCTGGGGGAAAACATGCCCCCATCACCACTCCGCAAAGTTATTGGAACACCTCTTTGTTGAAGATAAAGAAATTGTTGGTCAAACAGATGTTGATCATGTCTAGAATCATTTCATTATGTTGATAAAATACACTAGAACGTTTAGAAAGAAAGTGTTTGCTGGCCAATATCCCATCAGTGTGTCGTATGCTGATGTATAGAGAACTTATGTCCATGACAAGAAAGATATATTCTTGTTTCCATTCTATAGATTGTAATTTAGGTATAAAATGGCCAGTGTCCCGAATGTAAGAACATAATGATTCCACATGATCACGGAGAAAAAAGTCCACATATTTTGACATATTTTCCAGCAGTCCCCTTTGTGCTGATATGATGGGTCTTCCTGGTACTGGGGTTATTTTTTTATGTACTTTGGGAATAAAGTAAAGTACCGGTGTAATGGGATGGTCATTTTTTTAGAATTCCAGTTCATTTTTACTTAATAGTCCCATTCTTCTCCATTTTGATAATTCTTTGAACACCAATTCCTTGACCTTTTTCAAATCATTGAATGTTGCCTTGTTGTAGCATTCCTTATCTCCTAGGTGTTTGCATACTTCCTCCATGTAAAGCTCCCGGGGCCACAGGACTATGTTGCCGCCTTTATCAGATTTATTAATTATAAGGTCTTCACGTGATTGTAATTTTCGCATTAATGTTGAGTATTGTATGTCTTTGTATTTTCTATGTTTTTGTTTTCGTAGTACTGTTTGGTTGAGTTTTTTTAGGTCTTCTGTGATACAATCCCTGAAAATGTCAATAGCATCCTTAGGCATCATCGGTATGAATGATGAGGGCGGTCGAAACGGTGTTGGACTATTCAGATTGCCTTGTATGCCCATTTCTAACATGTCCTCTTGTGTGGACTGGGTTATATTAGATTCTTCTTGAGCTAAAGCATGCAAGGAGCGGAGTAGTGGAATGTCACAAACTTGGATCAACTCATTGCAATGGTGGGTTCAGGTGTGTTTACTTTTTCGGTCACTTTGTTCAATTTGAAATGTTTCATAAGCTTTAATTTTCTGATGAATTTGAAAACATCAATTCGAGTTTGTGGGTATTTAAAATTATTGCCTGGACAGAAAGATAAACCAAGTGATAGTAGTTGTAGTTCTGCTACTGTTAATTCAATGTTGGATAAGTTGATCACCGTACTATCTGGGGCTACTTCATTCGTTCCTGTAATTACCAATTCTTGCCCCTGCCCCCTCTGCCTCTTCCTCTGGATTTTTCTCCCTTGTTTACGCCTAGTGTTGTTTTCTCGGCGTTTGTCTTCTCGGGATTGTATACATATATGTATATATATGTATATATATATATATATATATATATATATATATATATATATTACCTACTGGCGGTCGCCATTAGGTAGTTATAGTTAGGACCGTGTTTCCATAGGAAATCTGCAACATTCTATTTTGAATAACTTTGGCGCCGATTGACGAATCCTGGCGAAATTTTCAAAATAGGTCGGGCGCTCCGCTCCGCTCCTACCCTGAAAGTCTCCGGGGGATTCGTCAAGTGGGGGCTGAGAAAAAGGGGGGTCCCAAAACGTGATTTCCCCATGCATTTTTCCATAGGACCTTTAGTCCAAGCTACAGCCCGAACGGCTGAACAGAATTACTTGAAATTTGGCAGAGAGGTAGTCCTCAGGTCAGGGATGTGGTGTAAATGTGTTCAGTATTTGCTGAGAAAATAGCATTTAAATCAATATATATATCTATAGGCGCGCTCCGAGTGCGTACGGTAAGCTTACCGTACGCGCACGCTGCCGTGCGCGAGCTTAATTCTGATTGGTGGTTACATGACTGTAAACATTCGAATCGGTCTAAATCAGGAAGTGTCGGCCTCCATTTTGTGTGTCTCACACTGATAAACAAAGGAGGAGAACGTGGAAAGGGGGCAACGAAGAAAGTTGCAGACCCCCTAGCATTTGTCAGGGGGTCGAAGAAGGTCATAAAAGTATGAAAAATATTTTTTTTTTTTTTTTTTTAAATCGCGTGGTGCGCGTACGGTAAGCTTACCGTACGCGTACGGTAGAAAAAAAACACAATAAAAAAAATAGAAGTAAAAAACAAATTTAAGTGTTAAGATATTAGGGGGCTCTAAAAAGAGCCGTTGTGTTTATGAAGTGTTTTTTGGTACCTATAAGTAAGTACCGATGCAGAGTCTAAAGTTCAAGAGGAAGGCTCTGTTGCCTTCATCAGTGAAATGTACACCGTCTCCTCTATAAATGCCTTGCATGTTGTAACGCAAGTTGTTGTGGTATATAGAACCCATACCATAGTCTCTGAGGAAAGCAGAAATAGATTTGTTGACGTGCTTTCTTGCTTTGTCAATCTGTGGACAAAATTGGTTGGACCAGTTCCACTTTTGCCTTTGGCATATGTTAGAATATACAAAGGCAGATTGAGGAAAAAGCGACATCAATTGTACAAAGGTGTCCTTAATAAGCATTTCCAGACCTACACCAGTTAAAGTGCCTAGGTCGTTTCCACCACAGTGCACAATAATAAGGTTAGGCTGTGGGAGATGTTGAAAGGTTTTCACCAAAGGCAATAATTGGTGCCACTTTAACCCTCTCTCACCAATCCATTTAATGTCTACATTTGGCAAAGCAAGGTCTCTCACCATACCTCTGTTTTCTGCATACTTTTCACTCCAGAAGACATAGCTGTGACCTACAATCCACACTGTGAACATCTTTCAAGGAGATCTGGATGCACTCAGAAGATGTCTTTCAGTAGAATGGGAATATGAAATGAAAGACAGTTGTAAAATGGAGGCATACATATTTTTTTTTAAAAAAAGAACTCATTGGCTGATTCAAATCTTTTTACAGTAAAAAGTAGGCTGTATGTGTACATTTTTAGAAGCATGTTTTGTATTGGTTCAGAAAATTGTGTTCCCACAGAAGATTAGTTTGGATTTGCTGTTAGGTTGGACAGGTGAAGCACTCTTGCTCTTTGGATTTGAAACATTGTGTGCTGAACTTCTGACCTCTCTCCTCACAGCAGTGTTCCATGAGCTGTTGCTATGGTAGCAGGCAGAAGTCAAGTTGGGGGAAGGGTACATTTGGAAAAGGGTTGAAGTTTTCAACCAATAGAAATGTGTGATTTCATTTGAAAAAAAGTGGGAAGCACTGAGATTTGTAATTAACATGTATATGTGTGAAAAAAGAGAGGGAAACATTGCCATTTACTGGTTCTGGAGAGAGGAGAGAGGTGTAGAGCTCTGATATTCTGACTCTGATAGTCTGCTGTTTGAGTGCCACATTTCTTTCTCAACTAACTAATTTTAAAGGTGAGTTATGAGTTTGAGAGGGGATGTATGTGGTGATTTTTGATATAAATATTAGAATTGTGATTCTTCTTTAAAAGTTATGTTTTACATTTTGTGGTTTGGGAGATATTTAACTGTCTTTAACTAGTTAAATATTATGGAGTGTGTTTTTACCATAAGTTAAGGTGTACTGGTATCATTGAGGAATACTGTTTTGTGCCTAGAATCAACCCATGAGTCTGTGTGCACACAGGAATTGTTGTTAAAGATTCTAATAGTGATGGTCCGGTTCTGTAAGAATGGCATTTGTAGGAAAGGGGCAGCTTTCTTTTTGTAAATATGATGGTTTCCATTCAGCATAAATCAGTAAGACACAAATGGGAGGCAAATGCTAACACATTTGAAATTGATATCGCAGATTTTGCTTCTAATCATGCAATTGCTGAGCTTGGTCATACATATACCAAACCTGCAATTAAACCTTGCCACACATGTACTTTTACATACATTACTACAATGTTTAGGCTGTTATGGATGCATGCATGAATATGTCTCTTGCAACTGAAAATACACAGTCTGCATAAGCAGACTGTTAGCACACACCCAGCAGTTTATCCTGTAGAATCATGCTGAGTATTCACAAGTGAGTGGTGTTTCAGGTAGCAGTGAGTAACGCTAATACATTCAACATCACTAAGGCTGATTTCTTTTGCTAGAGTGTAGTCAGTCACCAAGGTCACACATGTTTATGGTCTCAAAAAGCTGTTTGCACATGTGCTGTTTTCTGTATCTGAAAACTGTAATGAAAATGTATGCGACTGTTAGAGTACTTAACACTTGCAGAAAAAAACAGTAGTAAGTGTGCTTTGAAATTGGCAAGCAAATTTCATTTTCTGCCTAAAATCACAGAAAGCAGTAGTAAGTGTGCTTTAAAATTGGCAAGCAAATTTCATTTTCTGCCTAGAATCACAGCATGAGTCTGTGAGCACACAGGAATTGTTGTCAGAGATGTATTTCGTGTCACTCTGGCTCTTTTTGGATGTATCCATACATATGTCTCTTGTAACTGAAAATACACAGTCTGCATAAGCAGACTCTTAGCACACACCCAGCAGTGTATCCTGTAGAATCATGCTTAGTATTCACAAGTGAGTGGTGTTTCAGGTAGCAGTGAGTAACGCTAATACATTCAACATCACTAAGGCTGATTTCTTTTGCTGGAGTGTAGTCAGTCACCAAGGTCACACATGTTCATGGTCTCAAAAAGCTGTTTGCACATGTGCTCTTTTCTGTTTCTGAAAACTGTAATGAAAATGTATCAGACTGTTACAGTACTTAACACTTGCAGAAAAAAACAGTAGTAAGGGTGCTTTGAAATTGGCAAGCAAATTTCTTTTTCTGCCTAGAATCACAGCATGAGTCTGTGAGCACACAGGAATTGTTGTCAGAGATGTATTTCGTGTCAATCTGGGTCTTTTTGGATGTATCCATGCATATGTCTCTTGTAACTGAAAATACACAGTCTGCATAAGCAGACTCTTAGCACACATCCAGCAGTTTATCCTGTAGAATCATTCTTAGTATTCACAAGTGAGTGGTGTTTCAGGTAGCAGTGAGTAACGCTAATACATTCAACATCACTAAGGCTGATTTCTTTTGCTGGAGTGTAGTCAGTCACCAAGGTCACACATGTTCATGGTCTCAAAAAGCTGTTTGCACATGTGCTGTTTTCTGTATCTGAAAACTGTAATGAAAATGTATGCGACTGTTAGAGTACTTAACACTTGCAGAAAAAAACAGTAGTAAGTGTGCTTTGAAATTGGCAAGCAAATTTCATTTTCTGCCTAAAATCACAGAAAGCAGTAGTAAGTGTGCTCTAAAATTGGCAAGCAAATTTCATTTTCTGCCTAGAATCACAGCATGAGTCTGTGAGCACACAGGAATTGTTGTCAGAGATGTATTTCGTGTCACTCTGGCTCTTTTTGGATGTATCCATGCATATGTCTCTTGTAACTGAAAATACACAGTCTGCATAAGCAGACTCTTAGCACACACCCAGCAGTTTATCCTGTAGAATCATGCTTAGTATTCACAAGTGAGTGGTGTTTCAGGTAGCAGTGAGTAACGCTAATACATTCAACATCACTAAGGCTGATTTCTTTTGCTGGAGTGTAGTCAGTCACCAAGGTCACACATGTTCATGGTCTCAAAAAGCTGATTGCATATGTGCTCTTTTCTGTATCTGAAAACTGTAATGAAAATGTATGAGACTGTTAGAGTACTTAACACTTGCAGAAAAAAACAGTAGTAAGTGTGCTTTGAAATTGGCAAGCAAATTTCATTTTCTGCCTAAAATCACAGAAAACAGTAGTAAGTGTTCTTTTAAATTGGCAAGCAAATTTCATTTTCTGCCTAGAATCACAGCATGAGTCTGTGAGCACACAGGAATTGTTGTCAGTGATGTATTTCATGTCACTCTGGCTCTTTTTGGATGTATCCATGCATATGTCTCTTGTAACTGAAAATACACAGTCTGCATAAGCAGACTCTTAGCACACACCCAGCAGTTTATCCTGTAGAATCATGCTTAGTATTCACAAGTGAGTGGTGTTTCAGGTAGCAGTGAGGAACGCTAATACATTCAAAATCACTAAGGCTGATTACTTTTGCGGGAGTGTAGTCAGTCACCAAGGTCACACATGTTCATGGTCTCAAAAAGCTGTTTGCACATGTTCTGTTTTCTGTATCTGAAAACTGTAATGAAAATGTATGAGACTGTTAGAGTACTTAACACTTGCAGAAAAAAACAGTAGTAAGTGTGCTTTGAAATTGGCAAGCAAATTTCATTTTCTGCCTAAAATCACAGCATGAGTCTGTGAGCACAGAGGAATTGTTGTCAGAGATGTATTTCGTGTCACTCTGGTTCTTTTTGGAAGTATCCATGCATATGTCTCTTGTAGCTGAAAATACACAGTCTGCATAAGCAGACTCTTAGCACACGCCCAGTAGTTTATCCTGAAGAATCATGCTTAGTATTCACAAGTGAGTGGTGTTTCAGGTAGCAGTGAGTAACGCTAATACATTCAACATTACTAAGGCTGATTTCTTTTGCTGGAGTGTAGTCAGTCACCAAGGTCACACATGTTCATGGTCTCAAAAAGCTGTTTGCACATGTGCTCTTTTCTGTTTCTGAAAACTGTAATGAAAATGTATCAGACTGTTAGAGTACTTAACACTTGCAGAAACAGACAGTAGTAAGTGTGCTTTGAAATTGGCAAGCAAATTTCATTTTCTGCCTAAAATCACAGAAAGCAGTAGTAAGTGTGCTTTAAAATTGGCAAGCAAATTTCATTTTCTGCCTAGAATCACAGCATGAGTCTGTGAGCACACAGGAATTGTTGTCAGAGATGTATTTCGTGTCACTCTGGCTCTTTTTGGATGTATCCATACATATGTCTCTTGTAACTGAAAATACACAGTCTGCATAAGCAGACTCTTAGCACACACCCAGCAGTGTATCCTGTAGAATCATGCTTAGTATTCACAAGTGAGTGGTGTTTCAGGTAGCAGTGAGTAACGCTAATACATTCAACATCACTAAGGCTGATTTCTTTTGCTGGAGTGTAGTCAGTCACCAAGGTCACACATGTTCATGGTCTCAAAAAGCTGTTTGCACATGTGCTCTTTTCTGTTTCTGAAAACTGTAATGAAAATGTATCAGACTGTTACAGTACTTAACACTTGCAGAAAAAAACAGTAGTAAGGGTGCTTTGAAATTGGCAAGCAAATTTCTTTTTCTGCCTAGAATCACAGCATGAGTCTGTGAGCACACAGGAATTGTTGTCAGAGATGTATTTCGTGTCAATCTGGGTCTTTTTGGATGTATCCATGCATATGTCTCTTGTAACTGAAAATACACAGTCTGCATAAGCAGACTCTTAGCACACATCCAGCAGTTTATCCTGTAGAATCATTCTTAGTATTCACAAGTGAGTGGTGTTTCAGGTAGCAGTGAGTAACGCTAATACATTCAACATCACTAAGGCTGATTTCTTTTGCTGGAGTGTAGTCAGTCACCAAGGTCACACATGTTCATGGTCTCAAAAAGCTGTTTGCACATGTGCTGTTTTCTGTATCTGAAAACTGTAATGAAAATGTATGCGACTGTTAGAGTACTTAACACTTGCAGAAAAAAACAGTAGTAAGTGTGCTTTGAAATTGGCAAGCAAATTTCATTTTCTGCCTAAAATCACAGAAAGCAGTAGTAAGTGTGCTCTAAAATTGGCAAGCAAATTTCATTTTCTGCCTAGAATCACAGCATGAGTCTGTGAGCACACAGGAATTGTTGTCAGAGATGTATTTCGTGTCACTCTGGCTCTTTTTGGATGTATCCATGCATATGTCTCTTGTAACTGAAAATACACAGTCTGCATAAGCAGACTCTTAGCACACACCCAGCAGTTTATCCTGTAGAATCATGCTTAGTATTCACAAGTGAGTGGTGTTTCAGGTAGCAGTGAGTAATGCTAATACATTCAACATCACTAAGGCTGATTTCTTTTGCTGGAGTGTAGTCAGTCACCAAGGTCACACATGTTCATGGTCTCAAAAAGCTGATTGCATATGTGCTCTTTTCTGTATCTGAAAACTGTAATGAAAATGTATGAGACTGTTAGAGTACTTAACACTTGCAGAAAAAAACAGTAGTAAGTGTGCTTTGAAATTGGCAAGCAAATTTCATTTTCTGCCTAAAATCACAGAAAACAGTAGTAAGTGTTCTTTTAAATTGGCAAGCAAATTTCATTTTCTGCCTAGAATCACAGCATGAGTCTGTGAGCACACAGGAATTGTTGTCAGTGATGTATTTCATGTCACTCTGGCTCTTTTTGGATGTATCCATGCATATGTCTCTTGTAACTGAAAATACACAGTCTGCATAAGCAGACTCTTAGCACACACCCAGCAGTTTATCCTGTAGAATCATGCTTAGTATTCACAAGTGAGTGGTGTTTCAGGTAGCAGTGAGGAACGCTAATACATTCAAAATCACTAAGGCTGATTACTTTTGCGGGAGTGTAGTCAGTCACCAAGGTCACACATGTTCATGGTCTCAAAAAGCTGTTTGCACATGTTCTGTTTTCTGTATCTGAAAACTGTAATGAAAATGTATGAGACTGTTAGAGTACTTAACACTTGCAGAAAAAAACAGTAGTAAGTGTGCTTTGAAATTGGCAAGCAAATTTCATTTTCTGCCTAAAATCACAGCATGAGTCTGTGAGCACAGAGGAATTGTTGTCAGAGATGTATTTCGTGTCACTCTGGTTCTTTTTGGAAGTATCCATGCATATGTCTCTAGTAACTGAAAATACACAGTCTGCATAAGCAGACTCTTAGCACACGCCCAGTAGTTTATCCTGAAGAATCATGCTTAGTATTCACAAGTGAGTGGTGTTTCAGGTAGCAGTGAGTAACGCTAATACATTCAACATTACTAAGGCTGATTTCTTTTGCTGGAGTGTAGTCAGTCACCAAGGTCACACATGTTCATGGTCTCAAAAAGCTGTTTGCACATGTGCTCTTTTCTGTTTCTGAAAACTGTAATGAAAATGTATCAGACTGTTAGAGTACTTAACACTTGCAGAAACAGACAGTAGTAAGTGTGCTTTGAAATTGGCAAGCAAATGTCATTTTCTGCCTAGAATCACAGCATGAGTCTGTGAGCACACAGGAATTGTTGTCAGAGATGTATTTCGTGTCAATCTGGGTCTTTTTGGATGTATCCATGCATATGTCTCTTGTAACTGAAAATACACAGTCTGCATAAGCAGACTCTTAGCACACATCCAGCAGTTTATCCTGTAGAATCATTCTTAGTATTCACAAGTGAGTGGTGTTTCAGGTAGCAGTGAGTAACGCTAATACATTCAACATCACTAAGGCTGATTTCTTTTGCTGGAGTGTAGTCAGTCACCAAGGTCACACATGTTCATGGTCTCAAAAAGCTGTTTGCACATGTGCTGTTTTCTGTATCTGAAAACTGTAATGAAAATGTATGCGACTGTTAGAGTACTTAACACTTGCAGAAAAAAACAGTAGTAAGTGTGCTTTGAAATTGGCAAGCAAATTTCATTTTCTGCCTAAAATCACAGAAAGCAGTAGTAAGTGTGCTCTAAAATTGGCAAGCAAATTTCATTTTCTGCCTAGAATCACAGCATGAGTCTGTGAGCACACAGGAATTGTTGTCAGAGATGTATTTCGTGTCACTCTGGCTCTTTTTGGATGTATCCATGCATATGTCTCTTGTAACTGAAAATACACAGTCTGCATAAGCAGACTCTTAGCACACACCCAGCAGTTTATCCTGTAGAATCATGCTTAGTATTCACAAGTGAGTGGTGTTTCAGGTAGCAGTGAGTAATGCTAATACATTCAACATCACTAAGGCTGATTTCTTTTGCTGGAGTGTAGTCAGTCACCAAGGTCACACATGTTCATGGTCTCAAAAAGCTGATTGCATATGTGCTCTTTTCTGTATCTGAAAACTGTAATGAAAATGTATGAGACTGTTAGAGTACTTAACACTTGCAGAAAAAAACAGTAGTAAGTGTGCTTTGAAATTGGCAAGCAAATTTCATTTTCTGCCTAAAATCACAGAAAACAGTAGTAAGTGTTCTTTTAAATTGGCAAGCAAATTTCATTTTCTGCCTAGAATCACAGCATGAGTCTGTGAGCACACAGGAATTGTTGTCAGTGATGTATTTCATGTCACTCTGGCTCTTTTTGGATGTATCCATGCATATGTCTCTTGTAACTGAAAATACACAGTCTGCATAAGCAGACTCTTAGCACACACCCAGCAGTTTATCCTGTAGAATCATGCTTAGTATTCACAAGTGAGTGGTGTTTCAGGTAGCAGTGAGGAACGCTAATACATTCAAAATCACTAAGGCTGATTACTTTTGCGGGAGTGTAGTCAGTCACCAAGGTCACACATGTTCATGGTCTCAAAAAGCTGTTTGCACATGTTCTGTTTTCTGTATCTGAAAACTGTAATGAAAATGTATGAGACTGTTAGAGTACTTAACACTTGCAGAAAAAAACAGTAGTAAGTGTGCTTTGAAATTGGCAAGCAAATTTCATTTTCTGCCTAAAATCACAGCATGAGTCTGTGAGCACAGAGGAATTGTTGTCAGAGATGTATTTCGTGTCACTCTGGTTCTTTTTGGAAGTATCCATGCATATGTCTCTTGTAACTGAAAATACACAGTCTGCATAAGCAGACTCTTAGCACACGCCCAGTAGTTTATCCTGAAGAATCATGCTTAGTATTCACAAGTGAGTGGTGTTTCAGGTAGCAGTGAGTAACGCTAATACATTCAACATTACTAAGGCTGATTTCTTTTGCTGGAGTGTAGTCAGTCACCAAGGTCACACATGTTCATGGTCTCAAAAAGCTGTTTGCACATGTGCTCTTTTCTGTTTCTGAAAACTGTAATGAAAATGTATCAGACTGTTAGAGTACTTAACACTTGCAGAAACAGACAGTAGTAAGTGTGCTTTGAAATTGGCAAGCAAATGTCATTTTCTGCCTAGAATCACAGCATGAGTCTGTGAGCACACAGGAATTGTTGTCAGAGATGTATTTTGTGTCACTCTGGTTCTTTTTGGATGTATCCATGCATATGTCTCTTGTAATTGAAAATACACAGTCTGCATAAGCAGACTCTTAGCACACACCCAGTAGTTTATCCTGTAAAATCATGCTTAGTATTCACAAGTGAGTGGTGTTTCAGGTAGCAGTGAGTAACGCTAATACATTCAACATCACTAAGGCTGATTTCTTTTGCTGGAGTGTAGTCAGTCACCAAGGTCACACATGTTCATGGTCAGAAAAAGCTGTTTGCACATGTGCTGTTTTCTGTGTCTGAAAACTGTAATGAAAATGTATGCGACTGTTAGAGTAATTAATGCTTGCAGGAAAAAACAGTACTGAGTGTGCTTAGAAATTGGCAAGCAAATTTCATTTTCTGCCTAAAAACACAGAAAAAAGAAGTAAGGGGCAGCTCCTGGTTGGGGGGGACTTTAACGCGGTAGCGTCCGGGAACCTAGATAGACAGCAGCCACGTAACATTGCATCGGGGCAAAGGTGGCTCGCCGACTTCCTTGAAACATATGGGCTGACTGACATCTGGCGTCTACGCCACCCCACTCAGCTACAATACACGTTCTTTTCAGGCTCACACCGCACATTCTCCAGGATAGACTACCTGCTTACTCTCCTGCAGCACGACACCGTGGTTCAAGAAGTCAAACACTTGGCCAGGGGTATATCAGACCACTCCCCGCTTTGGGTGCACCTTACAATCGGGGAGAAGAGGGTGGGATGTGTGGCGCCCATAAAATCCCGGTGGCTGCGTAATCCTGAGCTTTAAGAAGGCACTCACGCAGTCTATAGATCAGTACTTCACCGAAAATGTTGGTACGGTCGAGAACCCATCCACCCTCTGGGAGACTTTTAAGACTGTGGTGAGGGGGGAGGCCCTATCCAAAATTGCCGGACAATGGAAAGAGAGGGAGAAGCAGATGCTCGAGATGGAAAAGGACCTCCTTGTACTAGAAAGTGAGGCGCAGGTGTGTGGGACTGCAGCTGAAAGCAGCTGAGTATAGGGCTCTAGCCACGGAAGCGGCGAAGATGCTGGCTAGGCACAAAGGTGGGCAGCTGTACGACCACATGGACAAGGCGGGTAAACTCATCGCGTGGCTAGATAAAAAATGAATGGCACAGAGAGTGGTGGCCGAAATCCGCTCTGCAGCGGATCTCCCCCTGATCGAGCCGCAGCAGATAATTGGTGAATTTGCTGCACATTTCAAAGGAGAGTACAGCAGCGGCACTGACCGGTCGGAGGAGAACTCAGCTGAGCTCCTGAAGGACATTAGGCTGCCGGTTCTCTCAGAGGAGGACCGCGAAGGGCTAGAAAGCGACCTTACCATCACTGAAATGGCCAAAGCTATTGCAGACCTGCGGATGGTGAAGGCCCAGGGCCCTAATGGCATACCCATTGAGTTGTACAAGCTCAGGCCTGACTGCTTGGGTGTGCATCTCAAAAATATGTTCGCGGACAGCAAGGTGCAGGGCAAATTGCCGAGGGACCAGCGCATTGCCACCCTGGTGGCTATCCCCAAGGAAGGAAAACCAAGAGACCACTGCTCCTCATACAGGCAATATCATTGCTAAATGCTGAACCTAAGATACTGGCTAAGCTCCTGGCAATCCGGCTCAAACCGCTACTCACTAAGCTGGTTCATCCAGACCAATCGGGCTTTATGGCGCACCGGAACACGACTCTCAAGCTGAGGCGGCTCCAT
This sequence comes from Triturus cristatus, assembly GCF_964204655.1. Taxonomy (NCBI): domain Eukaryota; kingdom Metazoa; phylum Chordata; class Amphibia; order Caudata; family Salamandridae; genus Triturus; species Triturus cristatus. Next base: position 29,259,270 of record NC_140587.1, read on the forward strand.
GGTGTTATGGGGCACCGCCAGACGATCCAAGAAGATGCGGTGGTGGTGTCATTAGATGCTACTATGGCATTCGATACCCTGGAATGGCCCTACATGATGGCGGTTCTCAAGCGGCTGGGATTCGGACCCAACTTTGTTGGATGGGTGCGCCTCCTCTATACGGAACCACTGGCGCAATCAACAACAAGGGTTCCGAGGTTTTTACACTCGGGAGAGGGACGAGACAGGGCTGCCCCCTCTCGCCCTTGCTGATTGCACTCTGCCTCGAGCCGCTGGCGGCCTGGATTAGACAAGATCCCTCGATACGAGGGCTGCGATGGGCGGAGGGATGGGAGGACAGGATTTCGCTGTATGCGGACGATGTCCTGCTCTATTTGGCCTCACCGGCAAAATCACTCCGGGTTGCATTAGACTTCCTTACCAATTTTGGTAAAAACTCCGGCTATAGCATCAACTGGGGAAAATCGCTGCTTTATGTGTTACATGGAGCCCACCTCCTCTCCCTTGTGGGCGCCCGATCCAGATAGCCACGGAGGGATTCAGATACCTAGGAATATACATCTCCGGAGAGGAAAAAAAGCGCTTTGAGACAAACCTCCGGCCGCCTCTACAGAGGTTCCAAAGGGATGTGGCCGCATGGAAAAAGCTCCCACTGACGTTGCTTGGGCGGGCGGCCCTATTCAAAATGATGGCCTTGCTGCGGTTTCTATATGCGCTTCAGAACTACCCAGATCTGGTGCCACACAAATATTTTGCAGACATTGAAGCTGCTCAGCGGGACCTGCTCTGGAATGGCGCGCCACGTATTGCTCTCCCGCAACTCACCTTGGGGTGGTACGATGGGGGCATTGCCCTACCGGACATCCACAAATATTACTGGGCAGCACATCTCTCGGCCATCAACCAGGGCACGTACAGTAGTGGGGATGACCCAGGGTACGGGATGGACAGGTGGCTCCTCCCCGGAGGGAATTTTGAGGCTGCACTCTATTCGCGTTACGGAAAGCTTCATCTCACGGGGCCTACAAAACACTCGGTTCAACTGTGGCATATTGTAAACCGCAAACTGGGATGGGCTGACAAATTGACGAAGGCTACCCCGCTCTGGGTGTCAGAGAAGCTCGGGTTATTGGGACGCACTAAGGGATTCCGCAGTTGGGATCTGATCGGTATTTCCCGTATAGGGGACCTTTGGGGGGCTGGAGGTATGGTGCCCTTCGCCTCCCTACAACAGTCACACGAATTGGCACACAAGGAATACTTCCGATATATGCAGGTCCGACACTCTCTCCAATCCAACATTCCGCCGGGGACTCCCGGAATCCTCCCCTCTAGAGGATAGACTACTAGACGGTCATTTGCCGGAGAGGGCAATATCCCTCACCTACAAAAAACTCGTACACCACTCCCCGGACCCACTGGGGCCCCTCAGGGGGAGGTGGGAGGCGGACGGCCTGGAAATTGACGAGGAGGAGTGGAGAAAAGCACTCTCCTCCCCTAAGGAAGTGGCGATTTCGGCAAAACTGCGCCTGATCCAACTCAAAATACTGCATCGGGTGTATGTCTCAGTCACCAGACTGGAGTTGATGGGGAGGAGTGCAGATGGGCTTTGTCGGAGGCGGTGTGGGGACAGGGGGACCTTTTTTCATGTAGTATGGGAATGCCCACGGGTTCAAACATACTGGGCGAAGATACATGACTGTATAAGTGAGGTGTGGGGGGTTAGGTTGCGGCCCGAAGTTAAACGATGCCTCTTAAATATCTGGGAGCCCACGGACCTGCCGGCAAAGGGCAAAAAGTGGGCAACACTGGGGCTTGCAGTGGCAAAACGTAACATTGCCCGCCTGTGGGGGGCGGAGGCACCGCCACAGCTTGGGGCATGGAAGAGGGACATGGACTGGTGCATGCTGCAGGAGAAGACAGTATATGTTTCGAGAGGTTGCCCCAAGAGCTGGGTGATTATCTGGTCTCCCTGGAATGTGTATTGAGGTAATATCTGTGAGCCCCCAATCTCTTCGCCCCTTGAAGAAATGTTATCCCACTGACATTATGATCATAAACATCTTTTCTTTTATTCTCTTGTAACATATGGCATTACAGGATTGTCCTATGATCAACTGTTGAACCACTGTAACCCTAATGACCTAAAAATGTGAAGTGCCCGTTTTGTTTCCCTTTTTTGTTAATAAAAAGAATTATAAAAAAAAAAAATCTAGTGTGTGACTCCTGTTCTCATTAAGAGGTCTAAACTACCTTGGATTAGATGAGACAAGCATGTTATGACACAAGGCCATCAGTAGTGAGAGACGATACATCAGCTGATATATAGTTATGTTAAAGATATTGTGAACGAGGAAGTCGAAGTTGCAGCACACAATGTTGCTGACATTATCATGTGTGACGGGCACAGATTTTCTTGCTTTCAAACATGTGGAATTTACAGAACAGTATCAAGTATGTTACCCACACGTTCTAATAATATAGTTGTGGACTTATTGGAGGAGTTGTGATGCAACCTCTGTGGCAAGTCCATATCAAGAACTCATGTGATTCATTTTACCTTTTGTTTACAGCATCAGACCTGGGCAGCGAAGAAGGCAGCACCACAGATGTTGGGAAAGCAGCTAGTCAGGAGTGTGAGAGAGTGAGCAAGAGGGTACTAGCAGCAAAGAGGGCGATGGGAGCATCACTAAGGGCATGAGTGGCATTACATCTGTCTCCTTGACTTCAAGCTGCAGCTCCAGTGATCATTCCCAGGTGATGGTAGATGTACCTGGATCTATATCAACTCAATCAGAGTCCACCACCACCCCTACCATTTCTACCCTCCCAGCTGCTCCCCAGCCCCCTGTCTGTGGCCACTCCCCTAGAAGGGGAGGCATCTCCTTTGTGCCAGGCACCTCACCCCCTGCCTGTGAGTCCCCTGCTGCCCTGAGTGTGGAGGCCATTCCCCTCCTGATGCAGATCTCTGTGGGACAGAAAACAGAGTTGAATGCCCTCCAGATGCATACCAATCACCTTATGCAGATGGTATCTAATCAGGCTCTAGCCTCCACACTGATGACAGCATTATCCCAAATTCAGCTGTCTCACTCCCCTCCTGCCTCTTCCCCACCCACAGTCCTGAGTACCCTTCCTCACCAAAGCTCACATAAACATAAAAATGCATCCACAACAGCACACAAACACATAGACAGAAGGGCAAACACACATACACACACTCACAAGACAGATGTCACACTCACTACCAGAGACATGCCACCAGATACCATACCCACTGCACCACATGTCACACTGGCAACAAAAGAGGCAGCTAGCATACCATCACCCCCAGATGCAACAGACACCACACCAGCATCCACAAACATGTCACATACCTCACAACCCTCTACCTCCACAGCCCCTACCCTTGCCTCTCCTCATGTCCAAAAATCCCACCTCATTGCCCTTGACCTCATCCCTACCCAACAGACCCACCTCCCCAACCCTTAAAAAAATACACTGACCCCTCTGCCACACCCTTCAACTTCCCCCCCAAAACAAACCCAGCCCCATACAATAAGAAGAATACCCCCCAAGGTTCCCAGAACAGGAAAGCTCTCCATTCCAACAAGTACCCACCCCCTCCTGAAACCCAAAGTTCCTCTTCCATTTCCAACCCCAGTACCTCAACACCCAAAAATATGATCCAAAAAGCCAACAGGCCTCCACATTCCCTTACAAACCCGTCAGCACTACAAGATTCCCAAAGTCTTGAAGCCCAGCCCACCCCCTCTGTCTAGCCCTCCCACTGACGTTGTCAGCCACCCTCCTGATTCCAGCCTTCCCAAAGATCAACCCAGACCTCCCTAGTCTTCTCCTTTTGCTGCCTGGGCGGACCCCTAAATGCCCCTCCCGGGGGAGGTGTTTCTTTGCAGGACAAGTGTAGACAAGTGATGATGGGCAAGAACTTTATGGCCCACATAAGAAACTCTTTTGGACTGGCCATTGGCCTTTTCTTCTTGGACAGACCCATGTTTGCTGAATAAAGCATGTTCTTATTTTTGTTTCAGATTCCTGTGTCCCCAAGATGGATTTGTTGTTAGCTGTCATTCATGTGTAATTTGTGATACAAGTATACAATGATGTTATTATGGCATGGATTACATATGGTCCATGGAGTTTGAGTGCACTGCTATGATGTAGTAAAGATATTTTGTGTCTACATTGTCTGGGTGCTAATGTCAACATGAAGTCACAAACCTTTGCAATTGAAATTAGACTTCCTCATAGTTTCAGCTTGCAGATGTTAATATAGTGCAAGTGGGGCAAAGTATAACCATTTTGGAGAAGCATGCTGCATATGTATGTAATGGGCTGAAAGACAACTATCTTATCAATCCACCTGGATACATATGGAGTCTGCCTACATGGCAGTGACTTTAGACACACATATGTACACAGAGTAATGGTACAATTGATGTATATGACTTGATGATGGTGGACAAATGTATTTGCCCTCATTAGATTCGCTAGTTGCAATGACAACGTTGCCACGGGTGGCTGCCACTTTAGGCCAATACCTTTTTAAGGCAGTTGACCCATATTATGCATGCCCTGTGCCTATGGTGAGCGTGATGTAGGTATGATTCTGACAGTGTCCTGGCCCTCTTACCTTCCCAGACTCCCCTTTATTCATATATTTTTGTTAAGCAAGGTGTCTATGGTCTGTATCCTCAGGTGCATTCAAGTTTGGAGATTAGTCATTTCATCATAATGTTTGTGGTACATCGTGTGGATGGTGTGTGTGTGTGTCCATGACATGGCTCAGTAAGTTACAATGTGTTTCTGTCCTTACAAAGGACACTATTGTTGTAGGTATTAGTTGCCTGTGCACCCAGTGTATGGTACTTGAATGGTCGGCACACATTTCTAATGTTAGTGATGACATGGTGTGATCGTAGAGTTGTACAGTAAATAGCAAAGTAATATGCCCATCATTTTGGGCTGATGCCACTGTTATAGTCTGATAGTCTGGGCATGTCCCTAATCTGTGAACTGGAAATAGGTCACATCATGCTTATGTGATGTTCCTTTAGATTCTGTGTTGGTGCTCACATGGCCCTGCATTGGCTCATGCACCATGAAATATGATGTACTAGAGAATAGTAAGCAGCAGGATAAGGGATGCATGGCCTGAGTGTTTATGAGATAAGTGAAGATAAGTGTGTCTATATGCTCAGAGATGAATTGTGACATGCAAACTATGACCAAGAAACAAGGGGGCATATTAGCAAGACCGGCGATAAAATGATCGCCGTTTTAGCGGCAGGAAACTGCTGCTAAAATGGCGATAATGGGCTTGCTAATATGAGTTATAGAATTCCAAAAGAAGCCCAGGCTAGATGTCCTGCACATGTTTCTGACTCTTGGGTTGTGGTGTAGTAGATTAGTGTAGTGTTTCTTGGCATTGGGACATGGCTTAGGTTGTTTCTCACATCATATTAGGTATTTTAGTTTGACAAGGGTTTTGGTGTGAGCAACTTGATCATGCATTTCACGTATAGGCACAAGTTCTAGATATTGTACTTTCAGGCATATGATGATTCTGGGATTGGATATTACACACCTTACATTGTACCTAAGATGACCTACAGTTTGTGTTGGGCAAAGGCTTGGATAGCCATATCAGGTATGAGACACACATTTAACTTTGGTCCATAGAGATATGGAGTTGTCACAATACTGACAGGAGTGGATTGCGCTTGTTGTGTCCAAGATATTTCATCTACGTGTTTTGGGCCACTGGTGGGTGCTGCATGGGCAAAGTGTGTTACTTTTGTTTTAAAATATTTAGCGGAAATCTATTTATTTCAAACGCTGTTTTTTGTACATTGAATTGACATGTTGGGAATGCTAGGCTATGTCAAGTCCTATTAGTATGTCAACAGTAAACTAAACTTGTCTGTACTTGGTCATCCAATGCCCATTCTAGCCCCCTCGTTTGATACAGCTCAAGGTATACACTCTCCTTCTTGGCTCAGTTTATGCAAGCAGATGGAACCTCAGTTGCTATATCACAATGTCGCATTAAAAAACACAAGGGTCAGCCTACTCACGCGGAACCAGAGTATATATTATATATCAAAAACATTTGTACACATGTAAAAAATTAAACAGTAACAATGTTACATATAATAATCATCATAATGGTATTTATTGAGCACAATGGCAATAATTTTTGGAGAAAATGCACAAACTCAGAAGAAAGAAACAAAAAGCCCAACGAGTAAAATGCATTATTAGATATATATAGCAAATTAATATAAAGATAGAATGAGGCGTAGGGTGTTCCAAGCACAATTTGAACCTATATATACATGTGACAAATTGTGACATATATTAAGGTTTCCAAAATACAAAAATGACCATTTAATCAATATACAACCAATGATCCGAGCCTTCAATAACAATAATGAAGGCTGAGTACATTATTTAATTTTACAAGCGTGTTGACAGCATTTCGAACTCTCATACCATCATCAGGAGTTATCACCAGGACCAGCTAGACAAGGTTAGAGGCCTGTAATGAGAGCTGACGTATATAGCACTATGGTGAAAGGTGGCTGTGATAGAAGGAGATTAATTCAGAAAGGTAAGTATTAATATTTAAAAATATTAGTGGTAATGGAGCATGGAACTGAGGTATGGATGTAAGAGAGCCACAGTGAGACAAGGTGACAGTTTTTTTGGGGAACAAAGTGGATAGGTGGCTGTCAAGGGGATACACCGGCTGTGTAAGTTAGGATGCTGGATGGAGAGATGCGAGGTGTTGGCCAGTAGATGGATGGTGTGTTTAAATATCTGGGTGCTCTACTTTGTTCAATTACACTTAGTTTGCCTTAAGCAGAGTAGCATGAGTGAATGGTGAGAGGCTAGTGAATAAGGCTAGATTCAGTGAGAAATTTAAGGGTCAGTGTGAGAGATGTGGTGAGGTGTTAAGAGTAAATGTAAGCCGTGGATATAAGGGTGTACCTTAGCCAAAATGAATGTACCAAAGCCAGGGGAAAGAGATGGGAATGAGAGGGTCACATTACACATGATGAGGTTATCGGCAGCTGAGGAGGTATACGTACAGTACATTGTGAATACAGCATGAAGGGGAGAGGTGTTGTATCCATAGAGGTAAAGAGTAGTGCAGGGAGTATAGGTGTGGATGTAAGAGGTGTAGCACCAGAATGAGAATGTGCTAGTCTGGGTGGAATAGTAAGAGTTCAAGGGTAGAGCATAAAAGCGAGAGATTGATTTAAGAGTGGAAGTACCAGAGGGTACTTGTGGATGAAGGAGAGGTTGAGAGATGAGCATGTAGAGGCAGATGTGAGAGAGGTAAAACCAGGAAAAATAGGGAGTAGACAGGCCAAGAGGTAATGTGGAAAGGTAAACAGAAAGGACAGGTAGATGTTAGTATGCAAAATCTGGTGCCAGATGAAACTAAGAGATGTAATTAGGGTTCGCTGCTGCTTGCTGTCTGCCACTGATTGTTCCGTTGAGATTGTAGAAATGGCCGCTAGGAGACCACAGCATATGCAATACCTATTAGCATCACAGGCCAGTTCCCCGCGCATGCCTTGGTAGAGTTGTGTGTGGGCATAACTGCGAAGTTTACCTCAGTAGGTTGATTGTGTCACTGATTGCTCAGTCTTCCCCTTGGATACTGCCCTGGGATGGAGGTATTGAGGGTTTATGTTATCTTGCTAGATGCAGATCCATTGAGTAGCGGGTCAAGGATTAGGGCACATAGCCCCCCAAGGAAAGACTCCAGGATGTGTGTTGCTGGCCCACCTTGGGGTGGACTACTCCTGAAACCCCTCTACACACTTTTTAGCACACTACACACACATGGGTACAATTGGCATTATGACTTAGAATATCAGAGGTATGGGGATGACAAGGAAGAGACACGCATTATGATAATATGTCAGGAGGCCCAGGGAAAAATAGCATTGTTACAAGAGAACCATGTGACCCGAGGGCAGGAGACCCTGCTGCAGAAGTGCTGCTGAGTCATTCTTTATACACCGTCTACTTGTGTTGCAAGGGGAGCTCTTGTGTGGGTCCACCCAGGGGTCCCATTTAGCCCATTAGATACTGCCATTGAGACTGAAGGGCAATATAGCTTAGTGGAGGGGCTTATTGATGGTTGCCAATATCATTGGGCAGTGTTTATGTTCAAGTAGCCTGATGCAGGTCGATCTATCTTTGGAAGCTCAGCGGTGTTTGTAGAACTGGCAGTTGCTTCTTGTGAAGGCACGTTGATGTAAAGTTCATTGTTGGGCTGAATTCCAATTTGCTTTTCAGTTTCATTTGAATGTTGTTCTGATTCAACAGGTGTGATTTCCACTCAGTTATTTGATACCCCTTCATTTTGTGCAGTGGAGTCTTGAAAAGTTGTTAATCTTTCCATCTGAACCTCCTGTATAGTAGCTAGAGGAGTTCGGCATCTACTCAGGATTCCACGTGGCCTGCTGTTGAGAATTGGCCACATAGTGTGGTTTGATCAGATCAATGGAGGCAAATATTTTTTTTTTGGCTGGCAAAAGGCAGAGGAAGAAATACTGCTGTTGTTTCTTGAACCGCCAAGACAGGTACATGTGTTCTGTAGGATGACCCAAACTCCTTTTTGTCCACAATCTTTTCTATGACCAGGTCCCCAATCTTCAGGACCCAGACAGGTCTTGCCTGAACCAGTTTCAATTCCTATGGGGCGGTGCGTATTATTTGGGCATTGCTTTGTAATGCACGTAATGCAGTGACATCCTGTAAAACGGCCAAATGATCATTCAATTCAAATGGTTTTACATCTGCCACTGTGCTAGTACAATCAAGGTCAGGTACCCACATTCTTGTCCCAAACAGTATCTCATAGGGGTACATCCTCCCAAGGACTTTATTGCCCTCTGGACCCTATATAGGTGATTACCCAAATACCTCCCTCACCTAATACCCTTGCTGTTAAGGAATGCTTTTCCCGGTTTTTCCTCTCAGGATGGTAGGGGGAGGAGTATCACAAGGCCAAGCCCATCCTTTCCATGCATTCCTTGTAAGCCCAAGCGCTAAACATAGGGCCACAGTTGGAATGTAACGTGCCAATTGCGTGTAGCCTGACAAAGACAAATCCTTTATAACAGTTAAAGCGTCATCTGAACAGTGAGGCCAAACCCATAAAAATCTAGAGCATGAATTCACTCCCACCAAAGATATACTTGTAAGCCTGTCTTTAAGGGGCCACAGTAATCCAAATAGACACATGCGAGAGGCCTGTCTGAAATGAGTACTGGTGTTTGTGGTGGCTGTGCTATGGTGGAACATTTCCTCTGCTGGCAGATGTTGCACTTAAGATGTAAGCCTTAGTTTTTTTAGACAAAAGTGGCCACCAGAATCGCCACTTCAGTAACGAGACCATAGCGGTGACTACTGCGTCTGCACAGCCCAGACACTTGTGTGCAGCTAGTATTAATCCTAATCTGCGATCCATGTTTTGTATGACTCCATCCCGCACTCCTTGAAATTTGACCATCAGGTGTGTTTTGCGCATCTAATTTATAGAAATATTTGTCTGGAAACCCTTAAGGAACAGCAGAGCCATTGTTTGCAGCATTGACTGCTATTAATATGACTCCATCCTAATGCTAGAATGAGTGACTGCGCAACAGCAGCAGTTCGCACTGTCGCCTTGACTGCTTCATCAGCCATTTAATTCCCTTCAATATGTATTCCAACATGCTGGTGACTCAAGGTTTGAATAACTTGAGCTCATGGCAGGCGTGCTGTCAGCTTTGCAACTTGTTCTCATAACAATTGTGCATCCCTTGGAATCACTAAACCCATTCTGGGCCAAGTAATGAAGATATTCATTGTAGGACTGTACACAGTAAAATGAATCGCACACTATCAGTGTGGTGAATTCCCGATCTGTATACTGTAATGCCAATTTCAGGGTTTTCAGCTCTACCAGCTGTGCTGAACAATCTCCTAGAGATTGTGTAGTCATATTGCTGGGATGGAGTTTACCATCCCACATTCAAACTTTCACTATAGCATATGCTGCACTATATTGCTGTTTACTTCTTATGGCAGGCTGAGCAGATCCATCAGTATAAAAGATGTAGTCCTATTTTTCTAAAGGCAAGATTTCATTCGGGGAGGGTATTCTTGTTCATACTGCAGGAATGCTTGTGTTTTTAATGTAGGATCCTATTTGTAATCTACATTGGTTGCAGTGAGAGAATTAGCACATTGTATCCATCGTGGATGCAGCGCTTTCGCGTTTGGAATGCCCGCTTTGGTAACAGCTTCTAAATTTGGTACAGGGGTTAGAACGATTATACGTTTCCCGTGTGCTAGTGCACTTTCTCTCACTACAGAAGTCTGTACTGTGGTCAGTATTTTTTCTGTTGCCACAAATCGTATTTCAGCATTTTTGTATAAATGTCATTTGTATGTAATTGGGACTGTCTCACCTTCATTGAACGTGAGGTAAGTATACCCAGATGAACCCAGGACGACCTGAAACACCAAATTAGTGGTATTCACACGTGTGTGCAAATGTTTAGATGCTATCATGTCAGCCTGAACTGAACAGAGAGCATCTGTGTGTTTCTGTATCCACTGATGTGGTGTGTAATCAGGCCTGATTAAGTCGCAGAAGGATTTACTTTTTCTGCATAACCTAAAATGTATGTTCTGCCAAAATGTAGAAGTCCTAAGATGGATTGTAAACCCTTTAGATTGTTTTGGGGCTGGAGCAGCGCACATTTTTTCTAAAAAGTTGGCTGCCAGGCTCTTGCCTTTACTTGATGGCTCATATCCCAAAAATAGGACATTGAGATGGGCAATGTTTGATTTCTTGGAAGTAAATTTGTAGCCCAAATTGGCGAATCCCAAAATTATATTGTTCACCCTGCTCAAGTGTTCAAGTAATTCATCGTCCGTCGATAGATGTCATCTACATAGGGCACTGCCTCCTCATCGCATGTTTGTAATATTTCTGAAACTCTTGCCTACCCACAGATTTATGGGAACACTCCGTGGATATTAACACACGCACTTTCACGTACGTGATCAAATCACCGAGTTGTCACTCAATGTATAATGGAAGTCTGTAGAGGTGGAGGGGTGTCCATTAGCCAGTTTCGGATACCTCACCTGTATTATAAAGCAGGTGCCTGAGGTCCCCAGTTTCCCATCATCAAACATCCCTTCACCCCCAGTGCTCAAAGGACACTGCAAGTGTGATGACCTATCCCATGCTTATAACGACAATCGTTGTATAGTGAAGTTTGAAGGTGGGGATCGGGGGTTCAGTCCCAAGGTTATAGCCACACTTTGATGAATGACAAAAGTCTGCCCCGTCACTCCCCATATTTTGGTAGATGGTCGGTTAATCAGCGGCGTTGGGGTGTGGGGTGGTGTCCGGCTTGTGTTCGCTAAAATATTCGTAGAGGGTCTTGATCTTCAGATGGAAGTATGTACTGAGCTTGTCGCTGAGGGGTTTCATGAACTGCTGTATGACGTTGAACAGTTCCTTGGCGTTGATCGCATTGGTCTGGACGTTGTCTCTATTGAAGGTTCATTTTGGTGTCTCTTATGCGCAGGGCACTCCTGTGGTTGTTCTGTCCTTCCGTGTTTTTCTGGTTCCGCCAGGTTTTCTCTAGGCGTCTGCAGGAGCGTCTAGCTTCCTTTAGTTCTGTGGTGAACCACTGTCCACTAGAAGGCATACATGTTATGTCACCAATATTATTTACATCTCTTTGTTTAAATGCATATTTGCATGTTTTACGTGTCAAACATATTTAATTTGTTCAGAATTACTGTGCTTAAACAGCGTTTATAGTTACGAGAGAGTACCGGTTGTGCATGCGCATTTCTCGCGAGAAATGCGCATGCGCGGGTGTCCACGCATGCGCATTTGCCAGAAGAAATTAGAAACAGAAAGAGGGAGCCCCGGAGACGCCGCGCTTACGGGTAAGTCGACTTACTTTAATTTATTTTTCATTGCTTAGATTATTAAAAGGAGGGCAGGCGGGAGGTGGGTGGCGGGTGGCAAGCAGCTACGCTTCGCCCTCGGCGTGTGCGTAGCGCTGCCCTGCTTCGCCTACTTCGGAAAGTGCGAAGCAGGCAGCGCTACGTACACTACGTGGGCGAAGAGTAGTGCTACGCCCGGGGTTAAGTTCTTTGCAAAGCAGCGCTTGCGCGCTGGCTCACGCTCAACCTAAAAATGAGGTATACATGATGAGACTATCCTAAAGGACATGTCAACCACTCCTCATCAAAAGGTCAACAAGGTCAGCTAGGTAATGGTAAAGCTAACTCAATAAAAAAGGCATAAAAATAATTTATAACAAACATACTAAAAAGCACTGTAAGAGCCTGAAACAATGTCCATAAAAGTCAGGGAGTTGGACACCATGGCAGGGGTCATCTGAAATATGGGCAGGGGAAGTGTGGCTGTGCAGAGTATGCAGCTGCTGGTGTCCTGGGTGTGCCGCTTTTAGAAAATGTTACGTGGCACCACTAAAATGGCTAGCGTGATGTTTGGCTGGGAGGCAGTTGTTCAAAGTGGGCAGGTTCGCAACATGCAGAGCACAGGAAATGGCAAGATAGACATTATTCCCTGGAGCTAACAGTCTGGTGAAAGTGGCTCATTGGAGCAATGACAAGGGCCTGAGGCTACTTTCGGACATGATCCCATATTCTCCATCTGTTAGTCTGTACTTCCTACCATTGTCCCATACAAGCATTGTTAGGGACGGACTGACGGCATGGAGAGACAAAGGATTGAGCTCAGTGGGGGACCTATTCAGTGTCCAGGAGCTCATACCCTTTGGCCAGTTGCAGGAAGATCATGGCATTCCAGCGGGCCACATTGTACATTAATAGCTGAGATGGAACATCTGTGGAGGGTCACAGAAAATGAACCAGAGCATTCCCACTAACCCACGCCCTGCACTTCATGGGTGCAGGTCTGAAACTGGTGACCTTGTTTGTCAATGCCTTGGCACACACGACTGACCCTCTATCACCTTTTGCTGGCTATAGGACACTGATATTGTACACACCCTCATGCCCAAGAAGTTGGAATGCACTAGGCACTACTGATGTAAAGTTTCTCATAATCCCAAACTCCTGTACATTCAATTCCACATCCAGCACAGGGCATGTCTCACCCCAGCTGTCCTACACAGAAAGTTTGTGTCCTCCCCTCTCTGCCAAAATGTCACGCACCTATTTAGGATTTGATATATACTTTCTGGGCATGGCTAGATGCAGCGAACCTGTGGTCCAGAGTCACAGATGTATTTGATACAGTGACAGGCTGTGCCAACCTCCTTCCGTTAGAGGGGACACTGCTAGAGATATTCTGGCAGATTAGGGCTCAAAAGGTATCCAATAAAAGGACAGATTTGGCAATGGTTATAGCATGCTAGGACATTTGCATGCATTGGAAGGTCACTGCACTTCCAACACTGCAACACTTTGGCACAGCAACTCTCTAATGGGGTAGGGCTGAGGTAACTACTACACAGGGAGGAAGTTGTGTGCCTCCACAGGATTGCAATGGCTAACCTGTACTTTCAGGATACACAGGAAGAGCCACTGGATGGGTGAAGGACTTTGAAGGCCAGGATCACGGACACATGGTCATGGCCTTATCAGAGGTGGTCCTGACATGGCTAGATGAAGCAGGTGCTCTGTCATGTGAGGCAGACTGGGTCTTATAATCCACATATGCTAAAATGGAAACTGTTAACAATGGCTTTTGTACTAGAGGCCACGGTCTCACCCCTCCATAACTGGACTTAGAGGCATCTGAAATGCTGAGCTTCTAAATGCCCCGGATCCCTCTGTGATCATCTATCTAGTTATGGTTCTCAAGTTTTTGGAGTAGTTCAACATTGAACCATATGCTCCTGTTGTTGTATACTTGACTCAGTGATGAATGTTTGTTATGCACACCTGACCAAATCTGAATGGCCTGCTTAATGAAAGATAATTTACATCCATACCAATTTGTTCACAAGACATGATCATGAGATGAAATTAAGAGATTGGTTTTGATTTTGAAATTACTTGTAAATCAAGTGCAGCTACATACATTGATCCATATGCCACCAAGCACAATTCCCTGTTTCTTTTGAATTTAATACATTGTATTTGTTTTGAGATGTGTGTGTCTTCATTTCCCAAGATTTAGGATCATGAACCATTCTTAATGTGCCTGCAAAATAGAAGCCTGCTCCGTGTGGACTCTTATTATTCTAGACCTTTTTGAGAAATGTGACTCTAAGTCGGTCATTTTGAGACCATGTCCTGACTGTACAGGTACGGATCCTATCTCATGCCCTGCTGTCTAGCCTCAGTAAACAGTGGTTGAAGAAGGTCACAGGTCCACCAGGGACATGTAAACTGGGCCTGACAAAGCATAGGGGGCCCCAAGATAGTAGTGGCCCAGTGTCCTGGAGTGATGTGTGCCTGCAAGCAGACCTCGGTTCATGATAGGGATTGTGTGGACAGGATTCAGATGTCTGAGGCCTGCTTTGGAAATGTGCTGAATCCTTTAAAGCTCTTTATCACTGAAACATACATCATCCCATGCTGGTTGTGACTCCCTATGGTGACCTTGCTATCTGCCCTGCAGTGAGGCTGAGATCATGAAGAGCAGAGTCTCTGGAGGTGCCTGCCTATACACTGCTGTACTCATCAGGACACAGGATGTGGGACTGTGCGATTTGTCTTATGCGGCATTGGTAGGCCAGGCTGGACTATATTAATCAGTGTTCTGTATTGAATCATGTGTAATCAGTCAACAATTAGTGCATCTGATTAAGAAAGTTGTAAGATTAAAAACAACCTAGGCATAGCTTTTCCATCTACTTGGGTGGATGTATTGTATTTATGTTTTGACATCATTTTAATGTGGTGTTTATATACATTGTTGCTCATTTTACAGATATCCACACTAGATGTTGTGCTTCATACAAAGCTGGTTCAACAATGGTAGGAAATTTATGATAACTTGCAGTCACTTCCTGTAATGTGACTTCATACAACATAACATATGGAATTTATAGGTGGTTCATATATTCTGGTTTGGTCTGGGGAACTAATAATTCGATGAGCAGCCATGGTGCCAGTGCATGTGTGTCTGTGGCCATACTTTTGTGTGTGTTCTATTGCCATGAAATGTTGTTTATTTAGCTGTAGTGTACTCATCCATACATTTAGGAATACATACATAAATGTATCTACCTTTCTGCTCAGATATTACATTTGTGTTTATCTCAGTATTTCAAGGTCAGACTCTGGATACCTGGTGAGGACATTCCCTCATTTACCATGCTCAATATGCTACACAGGATTTTAATCTCTATTGACAATCGCTTTGGTAGTTGCATTAATGTGTAGGGGTAGGTGTGTAACTTACCGTCATATTCTCATATTCTCATATTTATTGATGATATATAGTAGAGGGATGACATGTGAGATGGGCTGCAAAGCTACTCAGCAGATGTCGTAGTAGGTGTGTTGTGATGAATTTTGGAATTGAAAGACTCCCCTTCCACCTACTCTGACAAGGTGGTTGGACTGACACAGAGAGTGTCTGAAATATGCATCGTAATACGCCAGGTGGTTCCAGGTCCAAAAGTTGCTCCAATCAGTTCCATTCGACCTTTCCGAGAGCTTCACGGGTGGAATTTCCAGTCGGAGGAACCACGTCAGTCAGAAAGCAATGTCTTTTTGAGCATCATAATACTGGGGTCGGAGCAACTGCATCCAAAGCTACATCGGTTGATCCGACTGCCCCTCACAAGACCGGGGAGGGACTTCCGACCGACATCGTAATTAGACCAAAAATATGTTTTATTTTTGTTATATTAATGTTATTATTTAATATATTAAACAAAAAACAATATTTTAAACATTGATATTAGCGACAATATTTTTTTCGATATTTTTGTACTATAAGTATAGCATGACGATATTGTTGACTTCGATGTTTATGTCCCGATATTTTTGTAGCATGATATATAAGGAGGCAATATTTTGCCAGTGAACTCTCTACAATATATAAATGCAAACCTTTTTCCCTCTTCTATCCCTTTTGAATCAAAATAACTGACTAACCTATCCACCACTCAAATTACATTCATATTTCACTATATTAATTCGCTGCTAATCCTTTAACCGCTTCGGTGCTCATGACAAGCCCAACTCGCTTCGGTGCTCATGATGAGCTGGGCTCGTCACAACCGTCGCGGTCCGCCCACGCGCGGTTGATTCCCCGCCTGTGCGGGAGAATCAATCAGTCGGCGGGGTCGTGACGAGCTCAGCTCGTCATGAGCACAACTCCACTGTGCCTCATGACGAGCTGGGCTCGTTACGAGCACAGCGCCATTGCCACCGTGCCCCCGCGCCACGGGAAATTACCCCTGCGTGGAAGGGGTTAAGGGTCCCGGAGTAGCTTCAGTGCCTCAGCAGGGGTCGTAAGCACTAGATAAATGCAAATACAATAGAATTAACCTTCATCCAGGGGCAACTAACCTGCTTACCAACTTGTTCAAGCCCTCTGAAACTTACTTTGTCTTTATTTTCTATTTACATCAGCTGTGTCTTTCTTGGTAATTCTTTAAGTATTGTGGTCGGTTTGTCAAGACAATGACCTAAATTGACCATAGTTTTTTCAAGCAAATTAAATTCGAAGATAAAATCTGTTCCAAACAGTTAAATTAAACAGTCCCGGAGCCTCTGCCTGATTAGTATCTAAAGTTGCGGTGACCTTGGTGTATTAAAAACAAAGGATGAGAATGTACTCGAAGTGCTGCAGAATAAAGATATAGGAATTTTTTTAATAGAAGCGGGCTGAGTTGCAGGAATCAAAGAGTCCATATTTATTCTTTTGTTTTTGCAAATGCATTGAAACAATATCCAATATCTGGTAACGTATTATCCTTTATACGTTGCTCAGTTGAACCCTTCATAGGCAGAT
This sequence comes from Triturus cristatus, assembly GCF_964204655.1. Classification (NCBI taxonomy): domain Eukaryota; kingdom Metazoa; phylum Chordata; class Amphibia; order Caudata; family Salamandridae; genus Triturus; species Triturus cristatus. Next base: position 29,276,296 of record NC_140587.1, read on the forward strand.
GTCCCCTTGAGACTTTAATACCTTCCAGTTCTGACATAAAAGTAAGCTTGCTGGATAAGCCCTTCAGCAGCCCTATGTGGCTCAGCTAATTCCTTTTGATCTTGTTTTCGCCAAATTGTAGCTGATAATACATTCCCTAATCTCAATTTTTTTGTTGTCAGCCGCGGTTCATGTTGGTAAGAGCGGAGGGGTGGTGGTGCCGGCTCAGGGCCGGGGGTGGGGGGGTGCGGGGGGGGGGGGGGGGGGTGAATTAAAAAAATAATTATTTTTTTCCTCAGCTTCGATGTTATCTGCACGGACTGTGGCTGTTTGTTGTAATTTTTTTGAGTAGGGGAAGTAAGAGCTACGAGATACATCTTTGAGGAGCTCCCCAGAAGGGCAGGCCTGGCTTTTCACATAATAACACTCATTCTGCCTTTGACAGGCGTACAACATGTTTTCTGCCAAAGAACCATACGCTCAATAGCGCCAGACAGTTGTTGAATACATTGCTCTAACAAATAATTGTCTACAGTGTTATCAGACATTGCCCTAAGTTAAAGTTAAGAAGCTAACCAGGCAGCATTAATCGGCATTGTAGTGCACAATTTCACAATAAACCAACCATTCAGCAGATCAAATGAAGAGAATGAAATATGGAATTGAAATTGTTTATTTTAAAATCCCAATCTAGATATACATTGTAACCACACAGAAAATTACATTTATGAATAGTGCACATACAAGATATTTTAACATGGGTGTTATATTTCACAGCACCAATATGTTCATTAGCTACTTTTAGGATTTTCAAGGGTGCTGCACGCTTGCATACTTGATTCAGAACAGCAGCCATATGGTCCCATATAAATAGCAATCCTGCTAGATTAGTCAGAGACACTTGAGCGCTTTCTTTCAAGTACATGATGAAATGGTGATAGCTCTGGTGTGAAATCCTCTCTAGCTTCTAGAGTTGCATTCAGGTTTATAATACTTAATCAAAAGCATGTTGAAAAGTTTCAGAATAAACAATCAATATGAAGCAGCTGTTTTCTTTTTAAAATGAAATGCAACATTAACGTATGCACATAGCTTGATTATCACATTTGCTGAACAAAACAGAGTGGTAAGAAGGCGCATTTGATAACTTATTCACCTCTTAATTATTTGAATAACATACATGGTGTACTAAACGAGAGGTTTCAGAAGAGGAACAACTAAGTGGTCACAACGCAATGTAGGGTGTCAGAAGGCTTTACAATATGAATATGAATGTACAAAAGAGAAAAGTACAGATATTTGGATAATATAATAGCAAACTGTATATGCAAATAAGATACAAATACGTACGGTTACGTTCGAGAGTTTGAACAGAATGGTAGCTTTAAGGGATAGGACAGTTTGAGTGCAAAGTTAGATTATGTAGAAAGTGAGTTGATCTCTGTGTCTTGCTTTCCAGAATATCAGCTCACTAGAAGATCCACGGATGCATGCACTGGTGATCAGTGATTACATCACTTGAGAAATGCATTACGATGCACATGGAGGGGGGCGAGACAAATATTTCCCTGTTTTTTTTTAAACACTAAGAATGGAAACAGCTGCATTGTCACTGGATCGAGTAGGACCTGCGAATCCTCAGTCAAAGCTAGGCTTGAGATAAGAAAGACCCATTACCAGGGCCACTGGATTTATGCGATTTTGTAACTCTGGTGTTTCCCATGTAATTATGAATTTACCACATAATCCATCATCTGTTCCATAATCTGCAGGGTTTAACAAAACCAGGGGGCATATGTACAAACCCCTATCTCCACCACAACATCACTTATATTGACATTGTGGTGGTGATAGGGGCTTCGCCTTATTTACAAGGCAGCATTAAACTACTTAATGTGGCTTAACGCTGCCTTGTACATAAGGCCCCCTTTCACGCTATGGTTAGCGTGCAAGGGGTGGGCAGTGGGTGTTGCGGTGGGCATTCCACCACAAAACCAATTCATTTCGACGCTGCCCCCTATGTGCAAAGGTGACATACATAGGAGGCAGCGCTAAAATTAAGACCAGGTAAAAACTGGTGTTTAGATGGCAAAACGAGGAGAAATGCATCATTTATCATCGTTTCTGCTTTTTCCATGAGGGCTGCCTTGTGCAGGACACATGGAATAAGCAAAATTCCATGGTTTGTTTATGTTCAGGAAGGTGACCCTTCCTTTACAGAAAAAATCTTAATAAAAAATGCAATTTTGTGACTTTCATGAAGCACCACACATGAAAGTGACAGAATGGCATTTTAGGATTGTTCATATGCAGCAAGAGACACCTTCCTACACATAGACAATCGGCCCCTGCACGCTGACACCCTTGCAATCTAGTGCAAGGGTGCCTGCGTTAGTGCTAAATTCCCAGGGAGTAACGCACGGCTGCACCACATTCTTATAAATATGGTGCAGCCTTGCGTTTCAGAAGTGGCAGAGAGAGACATTAAGCCAGGAAGGCTAACGCCTCTCTCCTCTACTTCCTTGTACATATTCCCCAATGTTTCTAGCTCCAACAGATGAAAAGTTACTGCATGACACCAGTCTGGCCTTGCCAATAATACTTCCAACCCTCCCAGATCTGGAGAAGATCTCTCTCCCTGATCTATTTTGGTTGCATGGTAATGCAAAGGTGTGTACACGGGACTAGGCATCCTGTTGGTGTACCAGGACAGGGGAAGGCAGCAGAAGCCGGTTTTTATTAAGTATGGCTTTGCACACTTTCTTTCCTTTTATGCAACAATTTAGAAAATTGCTTCATTAGTAGAATAAGGAAGAGGTAAAATGGCAGATGCAAAACAAAAAATCTGTTAAAGATAGAGAGTGACCAAGATAATGACGGAACGAAAGAATGCGTAAGCAATTGAGACTGATTATGATTGCGTGTGAGAGTGAGTGTGAGTTTAAACATCCTTCACTGCTGTATTCCTAAACAGTACTTTTAGGATTCAGGGCATGTACAAAACTGAATCACAAAATAGTCTTATATATTTATTTGATAGAATAGTGGAAATAAAAGGTACATATATGAGCTATAATAACAGATGCAACATGACGTACAGAGTAATAAGTGGGTCTGTGGCTTTGGAATTGTTCCTGGGGTACAGGACATGATATCAGGTTTCTCGGGACTACTTTACTGAAGTCAGTTAGGATCACCTCTAAAAACCTCTGTGTTCCTCTTTTCCTGTTTCCAAACTTCCTCCCAGAGGTAGATTTACAATGGGTTCTGCATCTTCTAAATGAGCTCTTGAGCCACCTGATCCTGCATCCGCCTGTTGAACCTGCCCCCATTGCCTTCCATCATCTTGTCTATCATCTGAAGTAACTGCCCCACCTGCTGGTCCCTCTCTGCTCCTGTTGCTCTGTTGTTGAAGGCACAGACCCTCCCCCAACAGCTCCTGACCAGCTCTCTAATCTCGGATTTGCGGACCAAAGTTTCTATACTTTCACCCCCCAGGTCCTCCTTCCGTGTAAACACGATCACTGTGAACTTCAGCGCGTCCTCCCCGAAGAGGCGCTGGATCCTTTGCATGGACTCCCGCTCCTGTGCACTAAACAGTCCAGCCTGGAGCACGAGAAGGATAGTGTGTGGGGCTGGGGTGGAGAGCTGTCTACACCGCTCTATCTCTGAGGAGAGCTCCTCCTCAGGGAACCCGGGGGAAAGGAAGCCCGGGGTGTCCACCACTACCAGATGCCTGCCCTGCCACACTCCCTCCCCCCTCTTACACTTTCTGGTCACTGATACTGGAGAGGCCTGTGACTCAAACTCTCTGCTCCTGAGGATGCTGTTTCCGGTGGCACTTTTCCCAACTCCGGCGCTGCCAACGAGGATTAGCCTCAGTTCATCTCTGGCACTTTTGCTGTCATCTGCGGAAGGAATATTCACAAGTAAGCCCAACACTGATTGAGAGAGAGATTTAAATAACTGACATTATAAAGCTAATTCACATTTCCCCTCATCAACTCCCTTTACTCAAGGAACAAAGAAAGTGCAGCTATTGGAGGGTTACTCAGCTGTTGTGTTATATTGCATGCGTGGTTAGGGCTGTGTTGTAAATGCTGTTTCCCACTAATGTCTGGTACTTAACACCGCTTACTGCCCCATAAGCATCCCTTCTAAGTACCAAGCATCAGGCATTAGACTAATGCATTTAAGTATGGTGGTCCGCATCACCGCAGTGAAATGCATTGTCACCCATAATAGTTATAACACTGTCAAGCCGTTAGCGCTGCTATACTGACTAAACTAAGTTGGAGTTGCTGGTAGCACAGAGCTGTGCTTTGGGGATGGCTGAGATAGGATCTGTAAACTGGTGCTAGTGCAGCAATGCTTTACATTCTGATTGACGTCATAGGCACCGCGTAACGTTACGTCCTGCGGCCTGCAGTTAAGTTTGTGGGATGCAGTCTGCCCTAGGCTGCCATAGTTGCACTGCTAGCACAGATACATGGTGGCAAATTAAAATTAATCATGACTACACCGGGCCCAACCCAACGGGACCAAGGAATATGCGGAGGCCTGCTGCTGAGCCTGAGTGAGTCCGATGCCTGGGGGTGGCACACAGTGCACATTTGCCATGGGAGTCACAAGTGACTGTTACAGCAGCCAGGAGTCTGAAGAGATGGGCAGGGGGTTGCCCTGTAAGCCAAATTTTGTTGCAAACCTCACAAGTAAGTGACAGTGTCACTGTGGGACTCAGTGCAGCCGAGTGTTAATCCACAAATTAGCTTTTTAATCAGCTGACTGTGGATCTGTGTCTGGATTGGAATCTAATTTTCTGTCTTACATGACCCAAGTAAGACAGAAAACTATGTTCCTGATTCCTAGATGTCCATGACTATGATATGGATAATGTCTGTGCAAAATGTATATTAACAGTGATAGCTGTGAAGTCAGAGAATATACCAATCTCCTTCATCTCAAACAACCCTGCAAGTGAGAACTCTCTCCCCTCTCCTTCTTTCCCCCAAAAAGTGGGTGGCAGACTCAAATACTTCCTTCACAATTGGAGATTGATCACTCAAGATCCTTGGTTCTTAAACACTGTCAATGGGTTTATGATAGATTTGACTCACATACCTTTACAAACTTCTTTCCCGAGAGACATGCCTCTCTCTCCAGAGCAACATAAAATAATAGAGTAGGAGAACTCCTCTATGCCACAGAAAGGAGCCATAATAGGGGTCCCATTAGAAACTTTAAGATTTATAAGCACACTCTTTCTTGTGAAAAAGAAAGACAAAGGTTGGAGACCTGTCATAAACTTAAGAGAACTAAACAAATATTTGGTTTACAGACACTTCAAGATGGAGGGCATCCATCTCTTGAGGGATTTACTTCTAGAGGGAGACTGGCTAGTCAAACTGGACCTAAAGGATGCTTACTTCACCATTCCTATGGCCGAATCCCACCAACCCTTTCTTCAATTTGTCTGGAAAAATCACCTTTACCAATTTCAGGCTCCCCCCTTCGGACTCTCCTCTGCCGCTTGGTGCTTCACCAAAGTCATGAGAGCTGTTGCCTCATCTCTAAGAATAAGGGGCATTTGTTTAATCATTTACTTAGACGACATTCTTATAATGTCTCAAAATCCTTCACAACTAGCCAAAGACCTGAAGACTGTGATGGATGTCCTAGAAAGTTTAGGATTCATCATAAAAAAAGAAAAATCAATTCTGTCTCCTTCCAGATCTCTGGAGTTCCCAGGTTTCACAGTAGACACATTGAAATGTCTCCTTTTACTACCTTTCAAAAAGATTACCAAAATCAGGAAGGAAATAAGACACGTCCTGAAACAGCAAGACTCATCTCTGAGAGAGCTAGCCAGAATTCTGGGTCTCCTCTCCTCCTCCATCCACGCCATCTTTCCCGGTTCCCTCAACTATCAGGCCCTCCAAAGGGTAAAGGTGAGAGCCCTAAGATCTGGCCTATGGTACGGAGATCGGATCTGTCTGGATCAAGAAGCCAAATCGGAAGTAGCCTAGTGGCTCGAGAACCTAGACGCTTGGAATGGAAAAGCAATCTTTGGTTCAAAACCAGAGTTTGTTTTAGAATCAGATGCGAGCCTTCATGGCTGGGGAGCTTGCCTTCTCAATCAGAACACTGGTGGTATCTGGTCACAAGAGAAATCATCTCACCACATAAATTATTTAGAACCAACAGCTGGGCATTAAGCCCTCATGAGCTTCAAACACTCTCTCCAGGGGAGGTCCGTCATTCTAAAGATGGACAGCATGTCAGCAGTAGCCTATATAAATCATCTGGTAGCACCAAATCTGTGGACCTCTCTAATCTAGCAAAACTCTCAAAAGTGAATACCTTCCGTGGAAATTGAACGTCTCTGCAGACTGGAACTCGAGATTCCTGTTAGATCACAGCAATTGGAAACAATGTTTCCGTGTTCAGTACCCTAAACAAGATCTAGTGCCCTCTAGAGATAGACTTATTTGCGAGCAGACTAACCTTTCAACTGGAGAACAGCTTCAGCTGGATGCCCGACCCGGGTGCTCTAGCAGTCAATGCCTTACTAAAATCTTGGAAAGGAGCCAAGGTGTATGCATTCCCTCCCTTTGCCATGATTCAGAGAGTTCTTCAGATAGTGAGACAGGATCAGTGCTTCCTTGTCCCAATATCTCCCTTTTGGCCACCACTTGCAACCCCCCCTTCTTAATTCCTACCCTATAGAATCTTCTTGCAGACATAGATGGAGGAGTTCACCCCTTAATTCAGAACAGGAGTTTAACCCTTCTTGCCTGTAGAGTGTGAGGAGACCCAATGAAATCTCAGGACTTTCGGCGACGGCTGCAACTCTCCTCAGAGAGTCTTGGGCCCCAGGCACTCACTACAGATATAACATATGGAGAATCTGGGTATGTTGGTGCCTGGAAAGGAACCTGGATTCCTTGGAAGCACCTATTGTTGACATAGTTTACTTTCTTGTTAAACAATTTGATAAAGGCCTCAGCTATCGAACTATCAATTGCTATAGATCGGCTATTTCTGCTGGTCATGTCCTTGTCAATGGTAAAACGGTAGGTAAAAATCTCATTGTAGAGTGATAAAAGCATTCGTTTAAGAAGACCTCCTAAACCTAAATATGAAAGTCATTGGGATTTCAAACTAATCCTTGATCTTTTCAATAACTGGCCTGTTAATACTCTCCTCAATAGAAAAAAAACTTTCCATTAAGGTGGCTACTCTACTATGCCTAATCTCATGGTGAAGGGTCTCTGATGTCAAAGCCCTGGAGATTACTAATAGATCTTTTAACATGTTCGGAATCAAATTTGAGATTTATAGAAGAACAAAGACTATGTCTGATTCAATCTTTTACCCACGTTTTGATTTATGTCCAAAACTTTGCGTTGTGGACTGCATGAGAGAGTACGATCGCAGAATGTTCGCTCTTCACCCCCAGGGTGTGAACCAATTACGTATATCCTTTGTTAAACCCCACAAAGGCATAACCTCGACCTCTATTGCTAGATGGGTTAAGACTGTTATGAGTTTAGCAGGTATTGACTTAAAGAAATGTCAAGCTCACTCCCTTAGAGGTGCTATGGCCAGTCAATCTCTCTGGTCTGGAGGTAAGTTGGACGACATTCTCAAAGCTGCTGACTGGTCAAATGCTAGCACCTTTGCACGTCATTATTGCAAGCCTATTGAACATATGTCTGATGTTGTTTTACAAAGCTACCAACATGCATAATGTAGCCTCCGTTCTTGTAATGAAATTGCGATTCTCATATTACCATGACTAGAGAATCTGGATTTCATTAAAGACATGGAGGCTGACATTATCCCTCCCATCCCACCCCTTGGTGGTCTTACAATGATTTAATGCTGTTTTTATTACAGTTTATTACTGTACTTTTTATTAACAGTACTTGTTTCATCTCTTGTTCCTTTTCGCTTGATAAGCTTGACACTATTTTTTACATTCAAGAGATATTTACTTCTTTCTTTTTTCAGGTAACGCTCCTTAACTGTGTGTCGTCAGGCCTTTGGTTTTACCTTTGTTCTTTCTTCTCCCTCATCCTGCTCATCAGAAGATCGTTTTGATGTCTCAAGTTTCATGAACTTATTTTCCTCCACATTTAAAAGAGGCAGATTGTTGATGGCTCATGGCTTTCATGTGTTGCTATTGGTCTATTCTGGAACCTTATAATATTGTGATGTAAGCGGCTGCTTGGACTGCATTAAAGGAATAATGCATAATGTCAGCCTCCATGTCTTTAATGAAATCCACATTCTCTAGTCATGGTAATATGAGAATCTCAATTAACAGTGATAGCTGTGAAGTCTGAGAATATAACAAAGCTCAGACTTCCTAAGATGTTGCTTCAGGGTTCCTTCACTTTTGACACAGCCCAATTCAAAATCCTTTTGGGGCTTTAGAAAGCAATGCAATTGTTGATTTGGGTGCTTTTGATTGGCTTTGTAATAAAACAATGTAATGACATGCAGCACATAGTACTGCCTTGTGTTAGCTTATGTCCATGCATAGTGTATGGCCGATTCCTGGTATCCACCAATGGATTTTGATGCAAACCTATATTTACAAAGAAATGTAAACCTGAGTTAATGCCAAAATGGTGCACCTCTAAAAACTTTTACCCTAGTCAATCAATCACAATAATTTGTAAAGCGCGCTACTCACCCGTAAGGGTCTCAAGGCACTGAGGGGGGGGGGGGGGGGTCGCTACTGCTCGAACAGCCAGGTCTTGAGTTGTTTCCTGAAGGAGAGGTGATCCTGGGTCAGCCGTAGGTGAGTGGGGAGGGAGTTCCATGTCTTGGCTGCCAGGTAGGAGAAGGATCTTCCTCCGACGGTGGATTTCCGAATTCTCGGGACGGAGGCGAGGGCGAGGCTGGGTGGGTGGAAAGTGAGGCGGCTGTTGAGGTACTTCGGACCCATGTCGTGGAGAGCCTTGTGTGCGTGGGTGAGCAGTCTGAATGTGATCCTCTTGTTGACGGGGAGCCAGTGCAGGTCTCTCAGGTGGGCAGAGATGTGGCTGCGGCGCGGGATGTCCAGGATGAGTCGTGCCGAGGCGTTCTGGATGCGCTGGAGTCTTTTCTGGAGTTTGTCTGTGGTTCCAGCGTAGAGGGCGTTCCCGTAGTCCAGACGGCTGGTTACGAGTTGTTAGGGAGAGGCCAGGACTCTCTCCACCCACAGGCTATTGCCAGGCATAAATGTGGCATTCACAATACCCACCTCAGAACACTTTTTAGACCTGTTCAAGAATCAAAATCAGAAGAGATCTGTGTAGTTCCTGAAGGACTGGACCTGCTCTCCCTTGTTCCCAGTACACAGAAGTGACTTCAAGGGTCAGCTAACTGACCTTTTGCTGAAGCTACAGAGGCATAACAAGAGGCCTTTTCCTAAAACTGACCAGCGGAGCACTTGCAACTGGATCATTGGCTGGTGGTAAATGGTGTTCCTCCTAAGAAGTCCTCATATTTGGGACTTAGACCTTTTGGCTCTGAAAACCTCTGGAGGATTGGTACAGACCTGCAAAGAAGATTTGGTTAACAGTGCCCTGCCGCTGGACCAAAGATTCCTGCATTTAATATTAGATTTTCTGTAGCAGAGAATTTTTGTCGGTGGGACCTCGGGGGGACTTATCCACCACTGTGGAGCCCGGTTAGAATATATCTTGCAGCCCTGAACCTGTGGAAGATTCTAGGCTCCAAAAATGTCCAAAAGTAGAAATTAGGCAAAGTCACTCAAGGTGTCTGCCCAATGCAAGGAGTGCCCTGTATGAAAATCAAGCCCCTGCTCTGAGCTTTTCCTATCTAAACCAGCCGGGTCACTGGGAACTGGTTCAATTGTTAGCTGATGATGTGGAACTCTCCTCAGCCACATCCTGATATCTTGCACCACTGAAGATGTTTTACTTCCCTTTCAGAGACTAAGCCCAAAGATAAAACTTATGGCCTGGTTGAGCGGAATGCTGTACCTGCCCTCTGCTCCATTACGGTAGGCCCTAACTTGCCTCTCGGTATTGGTCAAGCATGGCAGATGACCTTGGTTGGCATTTCATGCTTTTTGGCACTAGTTTTATTGTGTTGTTTTGATATTATTATTGTTTTGATGCTACATAATTAATTTAAACATTGCCTCTAAGTTAAGCCTGTGTGTTGTGATGCCATAATTAAAGAGGAGATTGAAATCAGGTTTATTTAATGGATTTAGTGGTTTGCACTGACAAGGGCAGTGATTATTCCTTGAGGTGGGTATTTTTCCAGCATTAACATTGGAACAGAAGGACAACTTGCATACAAGTATAAGATTTATAGGTGTTGAAGTGAAAACTAAGTTTAATTTTCATCCATGCCGCAGTGAAGCATAGTTGAATAATGATTGTGCCTCAGACTGAGATTTTCAGTACATTCAGTATGCCATTCAGAAAAGTGGTACCCCTTTCAAAAGAAGGTTGCAGATGATAATATTTAAGCCAAAATTGTAGTTACAATCATTGCCAGAAATTTAGTTTTGGGAGTGGTGATGAAAAAGATCAACAACATGAGCCAAGAAGGCTCTGAGATAAACTATCTGAAAAGAGGCAGAATTTGAAAGTCCATCTCACTTAGGGGCCCACTCATATTACTCCCTCTTTTTAAAAAAAAAAAAATTATTGTTCCACGGTATCAAACCAAACAATGCATCAATAATTTCATACATTCATATGATCACAATATGCCCCCCAAATACACATTTCACTCTTGCGTTTCCTTGCACCTTTTGCCAAATACAAACTCATTTCTATATTAAAAAAATTATACATTTTGCATGCCATCATTCAAAATGAGGGGGCTCAGGTTGAAGGCAATCAGCAGCAATACACAGTTGAGCTACAACCATTGCAATAAAAATTAAATCACGATATTTAAACATAGGGGTCCCCTTGTCCAGGTCCTGTCCAATATCCAATAACATAATAGCCGGAGTAATCTTAATAGATTTCCCTGTGATTTCTGATAAAAATTTCTCAATATCCATCACATGCCTAGACAGTTTACAACAACTATAAAAAACATGTACAACGAAAACATTTGCCATCAAACCTCCCCCCCATTTTGCCATACGTGCTGGAGTGTAGCATACATTAAATACAGTTTTAAAAAATTGAACTTTCAAGTTAGCAGACATAAGAGTTTCTTTAGACATTATAATGGCTTTCTGTATAGCTATACCAGATTCACCCAACACATTAGCCCATTGGGCATTATGTTTCTCCAAATCATCTGGTCTAAGGGATAAAAGGATCTTATACAGCACCCCAATTTTCTCCTGACGTCTTATACTTTCAATAAATTGATTTGGTGCAAGTACCAAATTTTTCCGACACAAACTATATTGCCTAGCAAAATCTGCATAAGTGGAGAAAAGCCCACCAACCTCATAAAAATCTCCAACTTGTAAAATACCTTTATTTCTCCAACTTAGTGCCACCGTATCCCAAAAAATGGAAGGGAGAATCCTAAGGGAATTCGTGGGTGTGTAATATGTTAGGCCTTCCAACAAAAGACATTTCTGCACAGTTCTTCAGACTTTGAAAGCGGCTTCCATTACTTTAAACCATGTCCTTTTAAAATAGCTACCATCAATTTCTTTAAACAGACAACACTTTGCCTCAGAGCCAAGCTTTAACTGGAAAAAGGAGGGAGCCTCTGCGGTGTTCCTAAACTCCTCCCCTGTCAATAATACTTGCATTTTTAACAAAAAACAAACATAATAATAAAGTGTAAAATCGGGTATCGGCCAGCCACTCCTCTCTTTTAATAAAGTCATAAACCTTATAGTCCGGCTGGGTTTACCAGGGGCCCAGAGAAATTTAGTACACAAAGATTGCAATTGTTGAAGTTGATCTCGTGTCACTTCAAGAGGAATAGATCTGAATAAATATAATACCCTAGGTAAAATAATAATTTTTATGATGTTACCTCTACCGACGAGTGTAAAATGTAGCCGCTCCATCTTTCTAGAGATTCTTTAATGCTGCCCATTATATCCAACTAATTAGCTTCAACTAGATCTTTCATCAATGTTCGAATTTTGATACCTAAATACGTAACTTCTTTCACCAATCTCACATCATTTAATACAATATTATCCGTACAAAGTACTTGCGTTTTAATAATATTAAGCTTATATCCTGATACCAAACCTGCTAAACGCTCCACCTCTTTAAGGGCAGTAAACGGATCTTCTGTAGTGATGGCTATGTCATCCGCATATGCAAAAACAGAATGAGGGATACCCTGAACTATAAAGGGTTTGAATAAGGGAGCTTTTTCCAACATGTCTACAAAAGGATTGATGTATAGAGCGAACAGTAACGGGGAGTAAGGGCACCCCTGTCGAGTTCCTCTAGTAATTATCACTGGTTCTGAAACCATGCCCATTGCAGCTATTTTTGCAACAGGTGCGGTATACAATACCTGCAAAGCCGTCATAAACCCCGTCCCAAATACTGCCCGATACATTAGTTTCCATAAATACTCCCACTCCACACGATCGAATGCTAAATCAGCATCTTACAAAATTAACCCCATTTTCCTCCTTTCCGCCTGAGCTATGTCAAAGAGTGTCATCACCTTATTAACATGAGTAACCGTCCCCTGACCCGGAATAAACCCATGCTGGTTTAATGATACTAATGGACAAATCATCTTTGCCAACCGATTAGCTAAAATGCTTGAATAACTTTTACCATCACAATTAATCAAAGATATCGGACGATATGAACCAGGCTGTTCCGGCGGTTCTTAAAGACCACAATTGTGGCCTCATCCCAGGATTTAACAGTAGCCAACACTTCATGCTTAATCTGTTGAAAAAATGCCTTATAAATCTCCCCCGGAACTTTACCAGGTCCCGCGGCTTTGCCCATTGCCAGACTACTAACCGCAGCCTCTAATTCCTCCATAGAAATTGGGGTTTCTAACAGCTCTACCGCATCTGGGTCTAATTGTGGTATGTTCCCTCATAAATATATTGTTACCCACATCCAACATTTCCTGTTGTGCATATAATTCCGTGTAAAAATGATGAAAGATTCCCTGTTAGACCTGGCACCATTGGCGTGAGTCTCCCTTCCATTTTTTCGCTGTGCCTCCTCTGTTTTTCTGGTGATAGATGCTCTGGGCGCTGCAACACTTCCATTCAGTGCCGCAGCGCTGATGCTCCCTGTGTAAAGATGACATGTGAATTGGTACATCCATGATTGGCTTATTTGGTTTACCTGTTGGTCCCTAGTAATGTGGCCTGTGTGTACCCAGGGCTGGTAAACCAAATGCTGCTGGTGGGCCTGCAGCGCTGATTTGCGCCACCCACAGAAGCAGCTTGTAAAGTGTGTCTCAGACCTGCCACTGCAGTGTCTGTGTGCAGTCGAGAACTGCCATCTTGGCTGTGAAGTGCACCCCGTCCCAGCCCCTGAACCTTCCCTTGGCATCATGTAAGCCACCCCTATGGAAGGGTACATTGTATTTGTAAGGTAGGACATGCTCTGATGTGTGTAGCATGTCCTGGTAGTGAATTACACCCAATTTTGTTTTTCACTACTGTAAGGCTACCTGTTCTCCATAGGCCAGAATGGGAGCTTTGGCTATTACATTCTATGGTCCTAACTGACCCATAGCACATGGTAGAAAAACGAATTTAGAATGCCTGAGCTCAGAATATTAAAATACATAGTTTAGTGAAGTTTATTTTTATATTCTGTGTTTGAAAATACCACTTTTAGAAAGTAGGTATTTTCTTGCCTAAGCCTTCCAGTGTGCTCTGCTGTTATGTGTATTGGCTGTCTGGTTTTGGAGGGACAGGGCTGGCTGAGTCAGACCTGGGTTGAATAGAGAGATCTGCATTGCAGTGTGGGGAGGGGTAGCTCCTGTACCTGAATAGGGCTGTGCCTGGCAAGGTGAATGCTGGCTCCACCTCCCACTGTGCGTCTGATGGCAGACCCCCTCTTTCTGAAAGGAAGGATGCAGCCTGGTAAATAAAGAGCTCCAGGGCTGGGCAGAACTGGTTCTGGCTGGGTTCAGTGACTTGTAGCTTCTGAGAACAAAGACTTTTGGGGTATAAATATCTGTGCTGAAACCCCTACAAATGGTATTGCCCCTGGATCTCAAGACCAACCTCTGTCCGTGGAACTGAAGGAAGCTGCAGGAGAGGACTGTCCTGGTGTTGTGTGCTGTTCCCTGGATTGGCCTGCAGTAGTTTTCATTGGACTGGAAATAAGAGGGAAAAGGAGCTGTAAGAGAACTTTTTAATCTTGAACCTGCAATCACCCAAGGGCTAGAGAGAGAACTAGCCTCCTGACTGAAATCTCAGGACCAGTAGACTTCATTATGTCGCTAAGGCCTGTTAGTGAGCCGCCGCAGCCGAGGAGCGTCAAGAAAATCATCGCACTGCTGCCGCTGAAGGCTCGCTGACCTGATCATCGCCCCGCATGTTTGCGGGCCTCAAAATTATCGCCACAGCCACGGAGTGTCAGGAAAATCATCGCGTGGCTGCCGCTGAGGGCTCGCTGGCCTGATCATCACCCCGCACGCTTGCGGGCCGCAAAATTGTCGCTAAGGCCTGTTAGTGAGCCGCCGCAGCCACGAAGCATCAAGAAATTCATTGCGTTGCTGCCGCTGAGGGCTCGCTGGCCTGATCATCGCCCGCAAGTTTGCGGGCCTCAAAATTGTCGCTAACACCCATTAGCGAGCGGCCGCGACCAAGAGCATGAGGAATACCATCGCTATCCCGCCGTAGCGGCATTTTTGTGGATTATTGAAAACAACATCCCGGAACTGTGAGTAAAAGGGTCACAGAGACCATTGCCCTGAACTGAACTTTACATTCCCCATTTGAACTATTTTTGCGGCATCCATAGACAATTATTTTTGCACAGTAATGTGGCTTTCTCGTTATTTGGTCTTGTGATAAGCCTACATATAAGGATAACTATTTTTTGATACCTACCTGTGTTGTGTCCCTTTGTAGTGTTCCTCACTGTATTACTGTGTATGGTCTTAGATGCTTAACACACTGCCTTTGAGATTAGCCTAACTGCTCCTGCTACGTTACCACAGGGTGGAGCAGGGGTTGTCAAAGGCGTGCAGCTCCTCACTCTGACTTAGGAAGAAGGGTCCCTGCTTGGACAGTGGCCATCCACTGCCAACCAGAGACCCCCATTTCTAACATTCCCAATATCCCTTGAGGATCTTGACACACTCCACCTAAACGATCTGTGGGGCCCATAATTCAGTGGGAGGCTTCCTTCGTCCACAACCATAGTGCTAAACACTGACCAACCGCTTCCCCATACTCACGGCATTGCGTTTTATAAATCAAATATTTCCTAGCATTTTCCCTGTTCTATAAAGCATTAATATTTGACTGACACCTAGCAACATCGGTGTCAAAATCCAATATATTTCTGTGTTGTGCTATCCCCTGGGTCAATTTTTCCTCAGCCATTCTCATTTTGGAATACAATTCTTGTACCTCCAATTTAGCTTTCTTTGAATAATATAAACCAAAGCTCAACACTTCGCCCCAAAAACTAGCCTTAAAAGTATCCCATATAATTGCAACTTGAGCAGACTGTCTATTAAATTCAAAGAACTCCGTAATCCAAATAGACATATGTTCCTTGAAACTGTCATCTAGGCACAGCTTCCGATCAAATGAAAAAGTTCTTATTATGGACTTTAGACCAATTGCCACTATTTCTAAAAGTATTGGACCATGATCTGATGTAATCCTAGGAAATATATGAACTGATGCCCCTGATACATATGCTGAAGACAAAAAATAATCAAGCAGTACCAATTTCTTATGAGGAAACGAATGAAACGTGTACCCCGGATCTGCTGAAAAAAGATTATCCTATACATCGACCAGGTCATGATCATTAACAAAGTTATATAGAGCTTTAAAAACTCTTGGTTTATGTCCCTTATATCCTTGTGGTCCACTCTGAAGTTCCTTTTTAACCAAACTAATATTAAGATCTCAACACACCACTAAAGGAGTTGATCACGATGCAAGCTCTAAATTTAGATCATCAAAAACTGCTGACTCATCTAAATTGGACCCATAAATAGTACTAAGTGTAAGTTTGCTGTTGCCAAACACACATTCAACAATAGCCCATCGCCCCATTTTAAACAGCGGCCTGTAGTCTGCACAGCTGCTTTAGCTAATATTGCAACCCCCGCATCATTGAGGCTTGCTTTGAGGCAACTAAGAGTGAAAATCCTAAATCATTTAACATACTATGTTTGCCCCAAGGTATGTGCGTCTCTTGGACACATAACAAATCTGGTTGAATAATGCGAAGCTCTGCCTCAACCCTTTTCCTCTTATTATAATTATTGAGGCCAGAGACATTTAAAGAGCAGATTTTACCCCCCTGGAAACCATAATAAAGCCAAAAAGAAACTATACTCAATCCAAATGCACCTACAATTGTAAACTCCAAACAACATTTTCGGCATTGTACCATTTTATTTCCATTTTTGATACCGTGGTTTTTTTCACTGTTACCCCACAAAAGTGCCCCCCACCAAGCCGCCCCCCCCCACCACCCCCTACCCTCCCCAAACACCCCCAACACTGTCCTAACCACCCCCCCCCCTTTCAGGAGGCTTCAAGACCCATGGTCCTGTAGATGCCAAGCTTCCATGTGCCTCCTCCCATTGCTCACAACCCCCCCAGTCATAAAAGAGGAAATTCCTCCCTCCCTCTGACTGGATGGACACATATGTTACTTGCTATCCAAAATAGGAGGATAGAGAGAGCCTGCAGAAAGGAGAAAAAACAAAAATTGACTAATACTATATATTATCCCTGCTTCCCACAACTTGTACCTCTATCTCGTGGCCAGAAAACGAATGCTGGAGGAAGTAAAACTATCCCGACAATTTTCTCTGCTGTCAAAGACAAAAGAAAAGGTAAAAAGCTTCCTCTTAGTCAATTAGAGGGAGCGGAAATTACAGATGACCTGGATGGTGGCGGGGAGTCAAATGTGGAACTTCTTTATGTGGTATCAGTCCCAACCCTGACCCCGAGTGAAGGTTTATTGGCAGCAAAAGATGAGGAGCAGCCTATTGGTGGTTGTGAGGTGACAGCATAAAGCTCTACTGTTTTTGGCTCTGGTGTTGCTGAGAGCAGTGAATCGGCTAACATACAGGTTGCAAATGTAAAAGGAGATATGCAAAACCTATGCAGGATGTGGAGTCTGGGGACTTTTTTTCCTTATCTGAACAGTCGACTTCATCATGTGAAAACTTGGTGGTACAATATTCTAAACAGAAGAATGGGGCCGGTGGCAGCAACCACAGTAGTATTTGTTTAGAGGACTCTAGGGATTTTACAGAAGACAATCCTCATACTGTTCATAAGAGATCAGAGCACAGTGTAAGGGTGAGGCTGAAAAATACCAGCAGAGCGATGGTCAGTCGCAATGATGTCAGCCTCGGAAGATATTTCCTTGTCTTTAATATAGCGATCAATTATGTCCGACCAGGAGGAAACAAGAGATGAAAGCCAGAGAGTCCAAAATCTTTGTCGTAAGTTGCAAAACTCGGTGCAACGTCTGGCTAAATCTTGTGCTGATTTTACTTCTAGATTTAATGAGTCAGAGGCGCGTATATCTAATCTAGAAGATGAACTTGTTGCTCAGAAGGTGTTGACAGAATCACTTCGATCCATTAAAGAAGATACACAGTGGAAAATGGCTGAAATAGAAAATCACGCACGAAGTACAAATCTTAGAGTACTACAGATTCCAGAGGGAAGGGAAGGATCGGACCCTCATAAATTTATTGTGGACTTGTTCACAAGCGCCTTTCCTGAGCTCACTAGATGGGACTGGGATAGGGAGATTGAACAGGCGCATCGGTTCCCATTTAACATACGTACGAGAGCCGGTCAAACTGATGAAAAACCTGGAGCTTTCTTAGTTTCATTTAACAGTTTTTTGGCCCGAGAGGCGGTTTTTCATTTAGCTCGTCCTGATAAGAAAAGATCTGGGAAAGATTTTGAGTTTTTTGTTAGGCTGGATTTCTGTCGGTTTACAGTAGAGAATTGCTGGCAGTTACGCCAGCTGATTACATTGTTTCAAGGTAAAGGCGCTCGATTCTTTACTAATTAAGCTTCTGCTATGGAGTTTTTAAATACCATATTACTCCCTCAATGAAGTTCACTAAAGGCTCTGAAAAGACAAGGAAAATAGAATTTCTACAGGCATCACATTTTGAATCAAACTATCGCCTTCCGCTCCAGCAGTTTCTAGGAACATCTACTTTGCAGTCTCAGCAGGATAGTTTCCAAGTGCCATTGACGCAAACCAGCATAGAAAGTTTTCTACAAAGCAAAGTACCTCCTCTTTCTTTCCTGTCATACAGAGCTCCCCTTGAATTCTTCAGAGATAGTCAGATAACTACGAGGCCCTCGACCATGCTGTTTGATTTTTCTTGCAAAATTACTAAAAAGCATATTTCCAATCTCGTAGTCACTGTCAGAGTTGCACTTGCCCTGTATCCAGTGGCGTAGCTAGCCCTTTGGCTGCCCGTGGTGGTCCCTGTGTTTGCCGCCCTGCGGCTGCCGCACTGAAGAGCGCAGGAGGTGCTTTGGAGATATAGCTCCGTTTCCTGCCCCGTGGCGGCTGCATTGAGGAGTGGGAGCAGGGCCTGATTGTCCGTAGCGGGCAGCGGGTGTTTCCCCAATGGGCCGCCAGAGTGGGGACCGGTTTTGGGCACCTGAGGGGCTGTTTTTGTTACTGGTTGTTGTTGGCAATATCGGCCCCCTGTAACAAACTGCTCAGCTGCACCCTCCCACACCCCAGGGAGGGCCAGCCGAGCAGTTTTCAGTCCCCAGTCCGGGCCTGAGTGGGAGGGGGTGTTGCATGCCATTGTTGCCCCGAGACAGCAGGTAAGAGTGGGTTGTGCTGCCACCCTAAAAACGTATGCCGCCCATGAGATGAATATGTTACAACTGGAATGTTTGGAAGTGATTGCTGAGCATTCTTTTATGGAAGTATATGCAGCGGAAACTTTACCTCATACATCAATGACCTCTACGCTGAATTGTTAACACAGATGATCAAAATAAGAATAGTTTGCACTGGTTGGCAAAATTTACAATGTACAAGAATATTTATGCATGTAATAAAAAAGTGGTTTCAAGCCAATAAAATTCATGTATAACTTTATATTGTAAAGGAACATGAGGATGCAAATACTGTTTAACACTTTTGATATAAAATGTAATATATATAAAAGAAGGAAAAAACACGTGATTGTATGTGAGCACTGTTTGGTTTTTTAGGTCTGGGAACAATATGTACTGCGTAAGATTAATTTTTATAATTATGCACTATTCTTTTGATGTGAATGCAATTACACTAGTTTGAGTACTTTTGACTAATTTGGGGCAAAAATCCTACTGCAGGAGCACAGGATCAACAAGCTAAGAGAGAAGGGGAGACTGCTGGCAACTGTGTGCATGCAAGACGTACAATGTAGGGGTTTGCGTGGATGAGGGCGGCGAGGACGAGGAGGAGAGAGAGACCATGGTAAGGAGGAAGCAGTCCGAAGATGCCAGAGCAGCAGGTAAGTACCTTTTTTTAAATAATTAAATTAGGGAGGGTGGAGGGGCCGGCTAACTCTGCTCTGCCACCGAGTTGGAGTTTTACCTGAACTCCATGTTCCCAACTGAGCGCGGAGTAGGCAAAACTCCTTAAATTCCGCTGGCGGAGCGGAGTTCACCACCCAGTGTTAGTAATTATGCCAGAGAAAATTACCCCAGTTACTCCCACCACTAGTTTATTTCCTGTTTTAAATAGTACAGCATTTGACAGTGTCATTACACAATTAATTAGAAATGTAGGCTAAAACCACTGAGGCACTAACTAACTTCTTACCATTAGTTCCCTTTTTTAAGCCATTCTCTTGCATGAAACCTGATCTGAGTCCGCTGATCAGGTTTCATGCAAGAGAATGGCTTAAAAAAGGGAACTAATGATGATGTCGGATTCTGCTTTTTACTCAGGCAGCAATGCTGACGCTGCAATGAGAAGGAGCCCAGTGTGGGGCCTTCAGCACATTTTTCTTCCTAGCGAGGCAGTGGAGTGTTCCGTGCGATGCAGCCTTTCAACTTTAACTCTGATTAATTGCTTGGCAAGTTCTGTATTTCAGTGAGATCAAGCTCTGTGTTATTGTTCGAGTGAGAGCATGTGATTTAAACCTTTTGTTAAAATAGAAAAATGCTGCTCATCTCCAAAATGAGACAACTGAAATACACAGACATAAAACATCTGTGTGTGTGCATCTGTGCGTTTACCACAATTCAAGCCTTTTCCAATGCACTCAGGGATCTTTGATGCCAGTCAAGATTAAAGTAAAAACGAATTTTATGTTTACATAGCATTTTGTGTTGTCAGAAGCAGAGACGTTTAAGGGCATGGACAAAGTGGACTCTGGCCCAGTACCACAACCTTTCAGGGGCCCCTGATAGAGTCAGCTTTGTTCTCTAGAATCTTGCCCCGATGTCCTCAAATAATTCTTAAATAGGTTGTTTCCTTTAATTCATTTTTATTACCGGTGAAGTGTGGGAGTCTATTATAGGCATTTTGCAGAGAAATGTTGTCTTTATGTTTCATGCAACATGCATGAAAAACGTTTCTTTCACATCAAACAGGACCTCACATATCACTATCCCTGGATATTAGATATAAAAACATTTAGAATTTGGACCAGTGTGCCTGTGACCTGGCCAAAGAGGGCATGAAAGAGTTGAAACTGTATCATAAACTCAAAGCTAATAGCAGAATAAAGTAAATGTCGGAGCGCGCGACGGCAGCGGATGAAGATGGCCGCTTCGTGAGGCGCTCTGCGGCACCGAGCTCCGATCGGCGCAGAAGGAAACGTTACCAGGATGCAGTTCCGACTTTCATGCATAGCTCCTTGCTTCAGAAGATTTAGGGCACGCTGAGGCAAGTTTTTAGACTGATTTATGATCTTTTTGGTGCCTTTTTCAACTCTGTTTGCCTCTCCTCACGGCGCCGGTTTTCCGGCCGCCATTTTGTGCATTTTTTCCGGCTGCTGATGTATTTTTCTTTATACTCTGCTTACTTCAGCAAAGGCATAATGCACATTGTATTTATCGTATAATGCACATTCCTTTTTTTTTTTTTAACTCCTTCACATGTTGCCTCCTTCTACATTACTGCCTGAATTAATGGTACCAGAAGACTTTTAAGAAAGCCGTTTGTTATCTGGATTATCTTACTTTCTAGTGTTGCACAGCTTCAAACGACATTCACTTTGCTGATTTACGAGCATATATGTCTCTTTTTGCTGCAGCCCCGCTTCGGATATCTGGCTACTTATGTTGGCAGTTGTGGAGTCTAGTAAGACTAGCTTATGAGTTTTTATGAATCCTTCATGTTTTTATGTCCAAGTATTTCTCCTCAGCGTCTATACTTCATATGGCAGTCATTTTGTGTGATTTTGGAAAAAAAAGCCTTAGACTACGGTTTATCAATAATTTTCTTTAGTTGGTACAGGAACATCATCCAGCTACATTGTTGCCTAACGCATATTGGTGGGTCCATCTCTCCTATTTATTGGACTACTGTGAGGCGCTTTTTCCTCTCTCCCTATTTTTTTGAAGAACTGACGCTAATTATTTTCTGCTGAGTGAGCAACACGCTCTACCATGGATTCCCCACACTCAAACAAGTTGACTGGTGCCTCAGGGTCTGGTTCTGGCGGTCGTAAAGACTCTTTTGCTTCCACCAAGTGTGCCAAAAAACACCCGACTTCTCCATCGAAATCCCGTCTTCTTGTGACATTAGAGGACCTTATGGATGAACTACGCCATATCAGACCTTTCATGATGGATACTACTGCTACCCTTGAGAGAATTGAAGAGACATGGTCTAGACTTGAATTAAGACTTTCGGATGTGGAACAAAAAATAAGCGATGCTCAGGATGTTGTCTCCAGAGTCGGATCCCTTGCTAAAGAAGTTTCTCAATTAAAGAAGACTACAGACATACAAAATCGCAATAGGCGCAACAACCTACGTATTTATGTAATTCAGGAAGGTTCTGAAAGCTTGGACATGATCTCCTTTTGAAGTCCCAAGTTCTGCAGATAGTTGCTCTCCCGAAATCCATGGACTTCAATATCCAAAGGGTGCACAGGTTGGGTCCTCAGAGTGCTTCTACCTCCTCCAGACCTAGAGGTATTATTGCCTACTTCCTCCTTTATTCTGACCTCATGGCTATTCTTAATGCTGCCAAGCAACACAAGCAGATGCTCTGGTCCGGTCATAAAGTTTATTTTCCCAGGATGTCTCTAAACCAACTGACAGTAGACGTAAGAAATTACTTGACGCTCGGTATGGTCTTATACATCCGTGCTTTTTCAAGGTGACTTACAAAAACAGAACTTTCTCTTTTGATGATCCAGCTGACCTTCAGAAGTTCATTCATGTTCACAAGGGAGAAGCTATGGAACTAAGCAAACCTTAAATGTTTTCCTGGTTGTTCTCTTGTTTGTATTTTAGGTCTCCCTTATGATGTTCCCGATGCAGGTGTACTTATCCTGGTTCTTCTTTGTTGTGTTATACATGATTTATCCCGTTACATTGCTTCCTCAATGTCTGTTGCAAATCCTAAATGTTTCCCTGTTGGTTTTCTTTCTTGTATTTTAGTTTTCCCTTGTGATGTTCCCGATGCAAGTGTTCTTATCCCCATTCCCTCCATGTTTCATCATATGTTTTATTCCGGTACACAGTTTCCTCAATGTATGGTAAGTTCCCTTCCAATTTGTTTCATATGTCTGGCATGTTGTCTTTATTTCTGTACTTTTCCCTTGTTGTTCTTATGGTAAATCTTTCCTTCCACGGTGCCCCTCCCCCGTTTCTTGAGGTGGTCGTCTTGTTTCCTGCCCCCCTCACATTATTGCTCTTTTTGTTTTTGTTTACTATGACTAAAGCCTTCTGGCTTTTCATCATTCCTTTTTTGCTAGCTCTCTCAGGGTTGCTATGCTCCCTCTTTTTTCTCCCCTTCTTTTGCCCTCTTCCTCCTTCTCTCCCTCCTTTCTTGCTGCGTCTTCCAGCTCTATTTTCCCCTACGTCTACATTTTGTTATCTGATTTCTATGGTACCTCATTGTTCATTTAATCTTTTTCTTTTAGGACCATGTCAAATGATTAATTCTATTTTCTTTCTTTCCTATCATCTCTTAACTTTTATTCCTTCCTCATGTCTATATTTTCTTTTTCTCTTTGTCCTTAACTTTCTTTCACTTTTATGCCTATTACTATTTAATTATTTTTGATGACTGGGTTTCGTGTAATCTCTTGGAATGTTAAAGGTATTCGAAATCCTGTTAACAAACAGCGAGTTTTATCTCATCTCGCAAGATTTAAATGTCATAGCATTAATACAAGAAACACTTTAAGCTACAAGACCTATCCTCACTGTGTAAACAGTGGGTAGTGGAGGTTTTCTGCTCCCCGGCTGTGAACAATAAGAATGGTGTGATTATTTTGTTTCATAAATCTTTCAATGTTCTGTTACAAAATGAATGCCAAATACCAATGGTAGATGGTTGTTTTTAAATGCTAAAGTTAACAATACTCAACTTTCTTCCTGTAATGTTTATGGCCCTAATGGCATTGACACAACCTTTTGGAATGAATTTTCTACTCTTCTCTCTTCCCCTGCTGCAGACAATTTGATTGTGGGTGGGGACTGTAATCAACTAATGGATCCCTTCCTTGACCGGAGATCTGAAACTAAATACATTCCTAATAAGATGCAGAAAACCTTCTACAAAGCCATCACCTAGAGAGGTCTGGTTGATTCATTGGGAACCTCTCATCCCGACACACTAGAATTCTCCATCTTCACCCCTGTTCATAAATACCACTCCAGTATAGGGTATATTTTCCTTTCTCAACACGCTCTTCAATTTATGACTAAGAGATTGGCTCCATTCTTATTTCAGATCACACCCCCATCATTTTAGACATGGACTATCCCACTCCTTCCCCTACATCCTGTCGCTGGCATTTTAATAATTCTCTGCTCTTGAATTCCCAATTTATTGAACAATTCACACTTTTTATTCAGGATTATTTTCCCAATAATCTTTATTATGATTCTCAATTTTACTTTATTTGGGATGCTTTCAAAGCTACTGCCAGAGGCTTTATTATTGACTTTATATCTCGGAAGAAAAAAAAGGCTCATATGGAGTCCTCATTTGTTTTAAAACAAATCTAAGCTCTTGAATATAAATACTTCACTATCAACTGCCCTGACATTCTGTCATCTCTTATCAAAGCCAAAATGCAATACAATAAACACTCTTGGGATTCTGTATTTAATAATCATCTTAAATTCAATGCAAAAATATATGGTGTGCGGAATAAAGCAGGTAAATTCTTAGCTAATTACCTCAAAATCAAAAAGCAAAAATCTAAAATCGTGGCTATCACAGATAGCTCCGGGAACTCGTCACATTACAGACACTGAGATTCTTGAATGTTTCACTCAAAATTATACTTTTCTCTATACTCCTGAGTCCACCCCTTCGCCTGAACACATTTTTTCAAACTATCCCTAAATCTCCCGATAATTCCGTAGATTTTACATCCTTAGACACACCAATCTTGAAAAGTGAAATGTCTAACGCTATAAATCTATTACCCAAGGACAAAACACCCGGCCCGGATGGTTTTACCGTTAGATTTTTTCTTCACTTTAAGCAATATTTTGTCCCCCAATTACTCACATTGATTAATCACTTTCTCACTACTGGTGAGTCAAGAGGATACTTCACTCAAGCTATGTTGTGTTTGATTCCTAAAAAAGATAAAGACCCTTCCCTTTTCAAAAATTATAGGCCCATTTCCCTTATTAACACAGACTGCAACATTTTTGCTAAAATATTAGACATTCGACTTAATAATGTAATCTCTGACCTCATTAATATTTACCAATCAGGTTTGTCAAAGGCAGATCTATTACTGATAATTCAAGAACCTTCCTTAATATTATTCACCTTGCTTCCAAGATGGATTCACCAGTCGCTGCCATTACATTAGATGCTGAGAAAGCATTTGATAGGGTCAACTAGGATTTTATTTTTGGTGCTTTAGCCCCTCTATTATTAAATATATTCAACTGTTATACTCTGCCCCTTCTACCTCCATTTGGGTTAATGGCTGTCAATCTAAATATTTTCCACTCCTTTGGGGTGCTAGACAAGGTTGTCCCCTTTCCCCACATTTATTCATTCTTGCTAAAATTAGACATTCTCCACAGTATACAGGTCACCAATTTAAAAATAGGAAACTATTAAAATTAACCTTGTGGAAATACTCAAAAAAACTTACTGTCCTTAAGGAGATTTGGTCCCCTCTTTTCTTATCCTTGTGGAGTAGATTGGCCACAATTAAAATTATGCTCCTTCCAATTAAACATTTTTATCTTTCAATGCTCCCGGTTTCTCTTCCGCTCACCTTTTTTAGCAACATCAATCGCTCCCTAACCAAATTTCTTTGGAACAATCGAAAAGCCAGAATTTCACTCTCTCGTCTTCAACAACCCAAACATTAAGGTGGAGTCAACTTTCCCAACCTCAGACGTTATTATTCAACATTTACCTTGAAAAAAATTTGACTTTTTTAACAGACTCCCCTCACACTCCTACAATGGCATGGAGTTCGTTAGAACAAGCTCAATTCACACCTTTTACATTTCTTACAGCTACTCATTTATCTCAAACTCCGCAGTGCTTTTTCACACCTATTTTTAACCATACCACCTTCTCTGTTTCAAACTCATCTTTCCTTTGTGGATCAACTTTTTCACACTCCAATTTGGTATAATAAATTTTCAAAGATAAACAACAGAGCGCCATTCTGGAAGGAATGGATTGATAAAGGTATTATTACTTTAGATCATGTGTTGAAGGACGGGTACCCTAGGGACTTTTCTGACATTTGTACATCTTTTGGCATCTCTACCACACATGCTCCTCAGTATCCCCTACTGAAGGCTTCATTGACTCATTTCCTATCCCAGAATAGTTCCCCTATTACACCTGAACAGGTCTCCTCTCCCCCACCTGACTTTTCTATCCCTTTTAAAACAGCTGTTATATACAAACTGTTATCCTGTTCTATGGTTGTTAGAACAAAATCTAAATTAGAACTCTTATGGGAGAAAGACTTGGCCCAAGATTTTTCCTTTCAAACTTGGGATTCTATGGATTCAAAAATACATACGTCTTCTCGCTCTGCTAGCACTACACAAACTCTATATTCCTTCTATAACAGCCTTTTTTTTCGCTTCTTCTGATATGCACATATTTAAGTTGTTAGAGTCCAAGAGAAGCTGGTCTTGCAGCTGCTCTTATGGGAATGGTGATTTTCTTCATATGTTTTTCCAATGCCCTTTAGTTAAATCCTTTTGGTCTCGTATTTGGCTAAAACGTAATGAAATTTTATCTACAAATCTTTCTTTTAAAATCGTTAATGTATTTTTGGGAAGCTCCTCACCCCTCTGGGATGTACAAGGTAATGTTGCCAAATTTATAGACTTGTACTTAGCTATTTCTTTTCAGATAATCACCAGCAACTGGAAAGACACTTCAAAAGTTTCATACCAAGTCTGGTGGAACTTGCTATACCATCACCACATGCTGGATCGTGCCTTTGCCTTTTTTGTACCTTTATTAATCAAAAAAGAGCTGTTGTGGTCACCATTAACCTCTTTTCTCTCTCGAATTGCTTCCTGATTTTATTCAGTTTTATAGTACCATTGTTGTCTTTATCACTTTAATATATTTAATTGTTCTTTAGAATTTTCTACTACTGTTTGAATGTTGAAGTTTCCCCATTCTCTCTATCTCTTTCCACTTTCCTTTCTTCTCCTCCCCCCCTTTTCTTACTCAAAATGTAAAAATTAATTTTTCTTCTAAGTATATGTTTTCCCTTTTGAGGGTTATGGATGTAATTTTGTCATTTGTACTATTTTTGCTATTACTTCTTTTTGCTATATGACCTTGTAATGATATTTTACTTTGTTTAATATCTTAATAAAGCATTCCAAACTCAAAAAAGAATAAACTAAATGTCGAAGTACCCTCCAACTCAGATGATAACAATGCTGCGACAATCAGCTACGGTCAAAAGCTAAAACTGTTGTCTGAAGTCGATGAAGGCTTAACTGAAATCCAAGAGCATCAAGAAGAGAGGCTGCGTAGGGTACTGGTGTAAATTGTGGGGCCAGTTCTGGAGATAATGGTTTGAAAAAGAGACACCCTGGCATGCTAGGAAAGCAAACGCTGCCAATAAGTATTACTTTATGCACTTTCTCAATACTGATACCCTACATAACTTTAAAGTGTCTAACAGAACTTGAAAA
Organism: Triturus cristatus; assembly: GCF_964204655.1. Taxonomy (NCBI): domain Eukaryota; kingdom Metazoa; phylum Chordata; class Amphibia; order Caudata; family Salamandridae; genus Triturus; species Triturus cristatus. The sequence continues at coordinate 29,303,759 of NC_140587.1, forward strand.
CAGATTCTTAGTGTACACTTTCCTCCTCTGCCTTTTCTAGAGCACTTAGCACATTGAAGTTTTGACTATTAAATATTTTGAGGGTAAGCTCCATCATCTTCACGCAGATTGTCCTTTCTAATAACTGGTAGCCATAGGTTTTGTGGCCTGCAGAGACAAATGTGATCCTTGGCGAGTATTCTTTGATGTGTCTAGTAGAGGGTGTATAGCTAGCCACCTTCCTGATAATCAACCCTAGGGGGACTAACATCACCATCTAAGCTCATAAAAATCACAGAGTCAGTATCATGGTAAAAACAGTACCTGGTATACGCAATGGTGAAAATGGCAATAAAAAATGTTTGCATCACGTGAAAGTAATAATTGCTCCTTGTTATTATTCTTGCATACGTAGACACTATCATCACTTGCAAGATGTGAAATCTCAGTAGGTAGTGTAAAAAGTACTTATCAAATTCATCAGTCTAAGTCACTAGAGTAGTTTCTGGGCAATCGTCTCTAACCCATTCAGTGCGCATGATGGCCCCCGGTCATCATGCGTCACGGTTGGCGTGTGGGGAGGACGGCCAGGGGCCGTCTGAATTCCGCCCACTATTTAAATCGCCCACACAGGGAGAAAATGTGTGCAGCGTCAAAGGGGCTAAGATCCAATTTTTCCCAGAGAGAATTAGCAAGCAGTTCAGCCATTTGTCTTTTAGTGGGGTTTCACAATCAAATCTCCTCTTTCTTAAAATATTCCCTCTGGTACTTCTGTTTCATTGTATTATTACCCCACCACTGGAGGTATCCTGGAGCTTTTAAAATATAAATAGATGAAGCATGTAAACAAATAATGAAATGTCTTTTCAAAATGCAATTCTTCATAATTGCCCTCTACCACTTAGCTGTTTTACAGGGCAACATTAACTTATGCTGCGCACCAAAGTGACCACATGGGCTCACCATCCTGGCTTCTGTGCAAGCACAGCACAGACTACATTGGTGTTTGCCCTCAAATTAGTAAGTACTAAGAAAAAAGACCTCTCAGTGTTTGAATTCTACATCTGATCAGACCGAAATACTACTGGGTCACCAAAATATTTATAAATGACCTTAACATGTCCTACAGGATTTATGAAGATTTACAGGATGGTAAAATCATAGTAAAAATATTTTCCTCCACAGAGGCATTTCAATGAAAAGTAACGGCGTTGGTTATTCCCCATAAAATGAATCACTTGGTTTCAAGGGTTTGGGGTTTAAAAATTGAAAGGCTTTCACTCAGTATCAGCACCATTGGAATCTCAGCATTTTATACATGGTTCTTAATCTGCTCTGAAAGAGTTCTCAAACATTTGTTCAGAATGCCAAATATGGCTCTTTTTAAAAAACTCACAGACAAACCTCAGAAATCAACTCTAGTCAGACATATTTCTGGATGAAAAAGCTAACAATCCTAGAGGTAATTGATTGAGGACAGGTTTTTTTTCCCCTAGATCGACCTACAGCTTGTACTCTCAGAAACGTTATCCTGGGGTGTAAAAAGAAGGTGAAATAGAAAGTGTCACACCGCTTTAGGACCCCATGACCATGTCCAACAGGGTGCTGCAAAATCTTACTCTTTTAATGCTGCTGGTCTCGTCATCACCTGATGATTTAGTAGCCACTATCTTCAAACGTCTTAAAGAGCAATGCCCCATTGATTCCTGAGCAAATCAGAGTACTTAAAAAGAAAAGTAACTTATTAAAAAACGGAGCAATAAAAGAATATATATTAAAATGAAATAAAAACCAAGCAGTCTGAAGACTTCTACTAGGCCCTCTGACTGTTTGGTGATGGCATACATTGAAGAAATATATTAAGGGGCAAATTTACCAAAACGTTACGCATCTGTAAAGATGCATCACTTTCCCTGTGCCACCCTGAGAAACCCTTGCACCACCAATGATGCGCCGAATTTACAATACAGCGCACCATGGCGCCAAGATTGACAGATGCGTCAGAAATTCCGACGCATCTGTTGGCCCAAAAGTCACTCATTGCTGGAGCTGTGTCACAGGCACGACGCAACTCCAGCAATGCATGTTGAGGCCTATACTTATTGTGCTGCATCACTCCTTATGCCTCCTCCAAGCAGGCGTAAGGCTTTGACGCAGTGGCATCCTAAAAGTGGCACAGTGAAATCTTGTAGATTTCACTGTACCACTTTTACTAGGCTTCCTACGTGGGAACGCCCACCCTGCATACATTATACCTGGCACAGGTATAATGTGATGCAGGGCTTAACAACGTGACGCAACTCCCTAGATGCGTCACGTTGTAAGTGGGCCGCATTTTACGCCACTGCTGTGTCACAAAAAGTGACGTACTGGCAGTGCAAAAATGACACATGGGGCTTGTAAATCTGTCCCCAAATTCCTAAACATCAGCTAGACAGATTGTGGGCCCCTGCAAGTGCTGAAATTGGAAGAACAGCTGCACATTTTCAGGATACTGAGATGAGACATTCTACAGCACCGTGATTTGCCTGTTCACAAGATCCCCCAAATCAGAAAAATTCTACAAAATAAAAATTTACCTTTCTGGAAGGAGACAGGTAAGCTTGCGGCTCAAACTTTTATGACTTGGTCCAAAGAGCAACACACGCATACCTTTGCTAACGGGAAAGTGCGTATGACATGCAACACCTACATGCAGAGCCTTGCAGAACTGAGCAGTCCATCATCTGTGATGGGGCATTATGAACATCAAATCTACACTTTAAATTCAAAAGGCAGCACTATCACCCCTTTTGTCAACCCTTTTCCCTTGCATCAACATCTTTCCACTACCTCAAAAAAATACTTGTGCATAAACTCCACGTTACCCCTGATACCACCCATAACCCAAACCTACAACCCAACCCAGAGAACTCTCACCAAGAACAAGAAAGTTATTGAAGAAATTGCCTTGGTTCTATACTTAGCGTTGTACTTTGTTTTCTAATCAGATTGAAGTATTGTGCATTTTTTTTCCCCGCTGCACACAAAGGCATTAGTGAGACCTGTTTTAATTACTGGGTAACAAAGCAAGGTGTGATTCGTTGTGTTTTATGTTACTACCTAATTTCTATCTTTAGTTAAAATAACTGCATTTTGTGTATGCTTTTATGCCTAATGACAATACTGTAATACAGCCTATGTGGAAATGGTTATAACCGTATTTCGCTATAAATACCTTGCTGTGTAACTAGTTTAAGACCAACTTGTAGCTCTGTATGATATGTTGACTGATGATACCGTGACTCTGCCTTGTATAACTTTCTCATTGTACCTCTTTTAAACCTATATATTTCTCAAAATGTTTATTATCACTAAATGTGAATACATATAATTAGCTTGTAGGAAGCTGGCTCTTTATATGATATATCAAAACACAATATATTGTTGAAAGAGTCTGGGGGCTCCCTTATGAGTGGACAGGTTGACCTGCTATGGCAATCCCAAAATGCTCTTTTAGAGGGTCGAGAAGCCTTAGGCTTACCACAGAGGAGTGCAAGGCATCTGTCATTACTTCATTACTTCATTCGGGTAAGTACGTTTTTAAATAGAAATTATTTTCAGCTCAAAAAGTTGACACTGTACAATTCAAGAGTTGCAATGTTATCCTAAGTGAGGAAAAGTCAATGTGGAATTGAGTGATGGTCAAGATCTAAGGCAGCAGCAGCAGAACACCACCAGCTTTACACAAGGGCGGGTTCAGGGGTGCAAAACAGCGTCGGGTGACAAATATTATTCTATGGAGATCGGCCTTTGCGAAAAGCGGCTGCAGGCTTGGTCTGGGATGTCAGTCCAGGTGAACCACTATGGGGGTTCAGTGCTCACAATGCTCGGGGATGTAGAGACACCTTTGGTTCCCTTCTCTACAGGCCAAGGGTGACGGTGTAGAGGTGTCTTTAGGTTCGGGTTTTCTTACTGGTATCATTCTCAGTAGAGGGGGCCTGCGTGCAGAAGCTGCAGGCAACGTCAGGGAGTCCACGAGAGGTGTCAGCATACTGGGGTCGGTCTCTGGACGGCTAAGCAACCACACTGACACCACTGGACCACTTCAACTTGGGCTTGTTGCAAGAAGTGCAGAGGTGGCTTTAGGCATCAGCTGTCTGTGGTCACAGAGTCCTTGCAAGGGGTCTTTAGATGCCTGCAGGATGCACGGAAGCAGGTCCGCTACTTCTCTCATGAGGTCTTGGTTCCTGTGCGAAATGCTGGCAGGTCTCCAGGGCTTTGGGCACTCAGTAGCTGCAGTACAAGTTGACATTTGGTGCAATTGGTGAAGGCATCAGGCAGCCCGGTAGGGTTGGCGCTACTGTGGTTCCTGGATCTTCAGTTATTGCAGTATGCAGCTCTTCACATCCTTCTTTGTTTTTCAAGTCGGCAGGATCTGTTTCTCTGGTGGTAGGGGCTCCCTAAATATTACATTTAGGGACATTATGGAGTGCAGTGTTGCAGCCAATGGGCTAGCTACCCAAGGGGTCACTACACCCCTTATATGACCACTTCTTGTGGGAAGTGGGCATAACACTGTCCCAGAATTCATAAGTTTGGCAACATAAAGATGGCCACTTCTGAAAAGTTGTGTCCACCTCAGTTTAGCCCACCTTAGAGGCATTACTAGTCTGGGGGTGGCACGCCTACCCGACTAGCTAATTATGTCCAGGTGCCAAATGGGCTCTGGACAAAGGGTGTCGGCTTCCTCTCCTGTAAGGGGGGACCGATTTGCAATTTAAAGGCGGCAGCTCTTTGAAGCTTGCCAGTCTAGGAAGGGTAGTCAGTAGGTCATCATGTGGGAGGGAGTGTGACACCCTCATACCAGATAGGCTTTTGTTTTGGGTCTCCAAAGAGCACAAGGCCCTCACCCTAGAAGGTAAGAACAGTGTCTTTGGTCGCAGGCTGGCAGAAACAAGTCAGCAAACACACCAGATGCTGTTAAGGTGCCCTCTGTGTACATGTATTGGCCAGTTCAACACTGGCATCAGTGTGGGATTAGCAATATGAGATGTTTGATATCAAACATCCCTTTCTTCAGTGAAGCAATTTTGTAGCTGGGGAACTAGTTTTCACCAATGTTCAGTACATGGTTTAATATGGCTTCTCTGGTCTCTTGCACTGGCAGTAATGGCACTAGCCAGCACAGGGGCATATCTGCTCATGCAGATATGTCCTCACATGTAATATAAAGCACCTTGTCTTAGGGCTGTAACCCCTGCTGTAGGGGTGACCTACAAATATTACATGCAGTGGTAGGAGGCATGGCACACAGGTAGGTGTGGAATAGCTAAAATACTAAAGAATATGAGGTTTAGCCTGCACTCAGGATTATTCTCAGTAATTCTATTAGTGATCAAAATCTGTGTGCTGCACCGTGATGGAGCCTACTCATCTCCGTTGCTGACGGTGTCCCTTAAGAGTACACCACTCAGTGTACTCGACATGGTGCACACTACTATTGGACACTATGGGTTCCTAAGTACCACCTAAATATTTAGACATACAAAATGATACATTTAATATAAGCACAATTACAATTATGTTGTTTCTAAACTGAGTCCTGTTAAAGTACAATGGTTAAATGACTGTTATGTTTACATTTACAGCTCCCTTGAAGAAGGGTGGATAACCCAAAATGGATTGGGTTTTGTTGAGAAACTTTGTTGTATTTAATGTGTAACGATGTATATACTCACAATGTGACATAATACTGTTGATTGTAAATGCACATTCAATGCTAAGATAATGTTATTGTGAAGATTTACAAATAATTGTAATTATCTTCGATGAAATGTAAAGACCAGTAGATAACTTGTTGGTGTATTGTTTTGAATGTCCAAATATTTAGTTGTCACTTTTAATGTGTTTTGAATTGACATAACAATGATAATTGTTAACATAGAGGGGTATAATTACTATGAAATGGTGCAGTGGTGCGCTGCAGTAATGTTGCTGCGATGTGTTGTGTCTTCTCTAAAATGAAGGCATGTGCCTTAGTCACAATATTACAATGCATCACTGTACCCTTGCAGCGGCACAGACTGTAGCTGTCTAGCGCAAGTGCAGTCACCCTTGCGCCATTTTGGAAATGTGCCTGCATATCAGGGATGATCACTTTGTTAGCAGTAAGATGTCCCTTCCTGCACATAATCAATCAATAATGGTGATTTACCATTCCTATATGTGCTGCTTTCTGCAGTACACATATAAATAGCATATTACCTTAGATTGATTGATGTTCTTGTGCAGGAAGGAAGACATTACTGCCCAATAACATTCATTGCATGTAGCTCCTGTCAGGTGTAGGAAGTGCAAACAACAAGGGTACATTTAGGAATATATTTGTTGCAAAACTCTTAGGCCTGCTATCCCCTGATGTATGTAATTGGTGCTGGTTAAGATTTCCAAATGCATGTAAATCTGGGGCATCGTCAAAATTAAATGGGTATTCAATGGAAAAGCCCAAATCAACACACATTTCATGCACCTTACACACAAACTGATGTGTGAAAAAGGCACATTTGTACAAGGCAGTGTTTACAATGTGGAGCAGGATATAGCACCACCAGAGCGTATGTAAAAGTCATGCTCAGGGGTCACAAGGGTCCTGTAAGCAAGCCAAACACTGGTCTGACAAAGTCCATAATAGTGAAATTCAAGGAGCCCATCTGCCAGTTGGACGCCAACCCGTAATCCCCATGGACAGCATTTCGGCCATAAGCATTAGGATTTCGGTTTGCGACAGGCTTTCCATGTCAGTCATTCTGACATGGACAGCCTGTCGGAAAGTGACATTGGGGGCCCTTAGGAGGGTCCCTATTACCCTGAAGCCACCCAGGTGCCTGCCAAGCAGGTCAGGGATGAATAGATCCTCTCATTTGTTTATGGGAGCATGTGCTATGGCCGGTCTACTACCACAGCACAAGCTCCCATCTACAAATGCTGTTGCATTGTGATTCTGTGCTCAGGACCGTCAACCAGAGGTCGGTCGGTCCCATTCCGCAACAGTGTTGAGCGGACTCACATTGTAATAAGGGCCTAAATATAGAGATCAAATCAAAAGTAGGAGTAGGCGATAAATTACGCTCTGCCTGCGGAGTTGGCAGAATTTTGTCCACTTACTTTATGGTGCAAAAATCTGCCTGAGCAGCTCGACATGCTGGTTTCTGCTCATTCCTGGAACTCTGCAGAATCTCGTGGAGTTTTCATGTAACTCCACGTAATTCCATGGAGTGAAACTGTGTGTTCAGCCCATCCCTAATCAAAAGGAGCGGGACATCCATGAGGCAAGAAATATGGTAGGAAGTACAAAGTAATTATATATCTCAATGATATGATCCTCTTGAAACCAAATCCTGAAATACAAGTCACAGAAAATGTAAAACTGGTTAACGACTTTGGAAGCTTCTCAGGATACTGATAAATTGACAGAAATGAAGAAAAAAAATGAGTACTTATGAGGAACTGTTCAAGGAAGAGAGTTATGGATGGGATCTAAAAGAGATAATGGCACTAATATGCTATATGAGAGATACCTGTTCCGATGAAGCTGTAAGAGTTTGTTCAATATTTTGTCCTATTTCTGCCTCTGTGCTCCATTATGAAGTATATTTGCTTGTTAGGCTCACTGTTGCCTAAGATCTCATACATTTTATAATGCATTTGTACTGCCTATTATTTAAGTTAGGTGAATTTAATACATAGCAATGTTTTGTTATATAATCATTAAGTGTAAGATGTAGAGAGAAACATTGTGACTTGGGATGCATTTGCAAGGAATTTCCCATGTTTCTGTTCACGCCTTCCATCAAAGGTGACAAGGTTAATTTTGTCCCAGAATGAAGTTAAATTACCTAATTTTAGAGTCTTTAATTTTGGACAGTCCATATACTATTCTAACTCCAACCCAACTACCATCTTGAATGAGATTTTGTGGTTTGCAGATTTACTATCTCACTCAACCATTGGGGAACGTTTTTATTTTTGTTGTGTGCAGATCTACAATCAACACTTCAACACAAAACCATTGATGTAAGTATTTAAATTTGTGGAGCTCATAACTCTACTCCAAATATTATTAGGGAATACTTTGGATTTTCTAAGAGAATGTATTAACTATTAAATTAAAAAGCACACGATTATTTCAAATAATTTTCTTAAAATACTTGTTTTTACTAATCCTTCAAGTATCCAAATATAATAATTACATTTATAGTTTATTAATATAAATTAATTTACAACAAATAAAGTAATAATATATTACAAATGTTACAATGTAAATAAACAGCTTATTAGTTATGAGCAACAAATATGTATTGTTTGACTTCAAATGTGAGTTTTACAAGCATGTTATCGATTTTAGAAGGCTCTAGATGAATATAACGAAAGAGGTGAAACATGTTGACTGTTTCTGCATTAAGAATATTTGTGAAACTAGATGTACAAAATGTAAACTACATATTGTGATGAAATGAAAAACCTGTACACACAAACACTGTAAGAGACTTACTTTCACAGATTTCAAAGGAATTATTTATTGTAGTTAGACTAACTCACATTCTTTGCACACATATCAGAAACTAAGGCTACTCAGTTAGGTGAACTAAGGTATATTGTGGGATAATTCCTTACTACCGTGAGAGTGTGAGATTGCCTCATTCAAAATACACTTTTATTCCTTTATATTGGAAATCTAATTTATCAAGAAGTCAAGCATCTCGCAGTATTCAAAAAGTTATTTTTTTATTAGTTAAGTGATTAGTTAGTTAATATCATTCTTCCCATTATTTATCACTCCACTCAAATCAATTTTAAACCACTCAAACTTTATACCTTCTTTCAAGGGGATCAGCATAGCCATATTAACCTTAGTAGATGTATATACATAGAGTAAATAGCAGAATGACGAGTCACACAGGGTTTTAATGCTGACAAACTGAAATGTAAAGATCTGAAAGAGCAGCAGAATATCTATATAATAAAATGCTATTTTAATGGACTCTAATTTACAACTCTGAATTACAGTATGTATATTTCTAGACCACTTTTCAGAAAAAACTGTCTTAACATTTTAATGAATTATGCATTTTATATAGTGAAAATATTTAAATCACATATGAAGAGGCGTTCTGTACCTGTATGAATATAACCTTAATTGCAAAGTTTACATACATTCCATTAGGTGAAAAGAGACTCAGAAACATCATACATAATTTATGTTACCTTTCTCATTCTTCTTTAGCCACTCTGATGCCTGAAACTTCATAGATTGACATCTGAAACAAACACAAAACATTCATATATATAATGTGCTGTCAGAAAATAGGCCAGTCTCATTTCAGATGCAATTTAAAGGCTCCAGGTGTCAGCATCTTCAGAGATGTTACTTATTTACATTCCACCATAAAATCTCCCACAGCTTCAGGGAAACAGCTTCCAGTTATAGGGTTCATTAAATTCACAGATACTCCATATGTGCTTTTGAGCACACTGCACTGGTTCCTCAATACCCCTGTGGGAGCAGCAAACATTCATCAGTTGGCATCTACCTTCACTGAAAGGGATGCATGGTTTGTGGTAGACCTGTCAGCAGTAGGGTGGTTGTTAGACATGTCAGCTTTAGGGAGTCTTCCCCAATATGTTTGTCTTCACTCTCCAATTTTTATGGATTATTTTTTTCTGGCTTTGGACAGCACAAAAGTAATTGTGTTCTCTCCATAAACATCATAAAATTTACTCACACCATATTGGTATATTTAATTTAGTAACGTGATATAGCTTATACCCAGGCCTGTAAATTTAATGCTGCTAGTTGTCATGCAGCAAGTATCATGCCGCTTACTTACATATCCCCATAAAAAATGTCCCAGGTTTGCTCTAGCAGCCCAAATGCAGTTTTAAACTGGCAATCTGACTTGGCAAAATACCCACTTTGCCAAGACTTTAACTCCCCTTTTATTGCATACAGGTCTATCTCTGGGCACCGGGCGGGGTGCATTGCAAATGAAAGGCTGGACATGCACTTTTAAATTGTACATGTCCGAGTAGTAAAAACACACAGGTTAATTTTGTTCTGAGGCCTACCTTTCCCAACTGATAACATTGGGTTGCCTTATTAAATGTATTAAAGGCGCTCACTTTTGATTAAGATCAGGCAGGAAATTCAAGTTGGGTGTCTGAAAAATTATTATTTAAAATTCCCTTTAATGGTAATGTCAGATTTTAAGTCACAATTTTGCAAAATTCTACTTTTAGAAACCTGGCATTCTGCTGCCCTAACTATTTGATGCATTCATCCTGTTCCAAGGTCACATGACTGGGTGTATTTTGCAGTTGCCTATTCCTCCAAGACAGCCACACAATAGAGGAAATAACTGTGCCTGGATAGACCATCAAATGGCAGGATGGGTCAGAGGACTTACAAGTCAATAGGATGTGCCCTGCCTTCTCACAAAGCCACAGTGAAGTCAGAGCAGGTGTTGTAGGAAACTCCAAGCACTTCAAAGTAAATTCTTTAGAAACTTCTCATACTTCAAAGAAGACACCAGGTATAAAAATGACTCACAGAGGACTGCCTGCTGCTGTTGTCTGATGTGTACTTCAGAGAAATGCTTTGCTGCACCTGGAAGGAATTCTTTTGCTGGTTGAAGTCTGCACTGAGCCCTCAGAGGCATGCCTTGCTGCCTGAGCCTTTTTGCGCTGCTTGAGCTCAGGACTAGTAGAGTGCTACTTTGTGAAAACTTGGGCCGGGCCCCATCCCTGACCCAGAATGCCAAACAGAGTAAAGAGGGAGAACTGTTGCCCCCCTACAGTATCAGGGGGCCTGCCCCACTCACCTTGCCCATGTCCAGGGGGAGTTGGCGATCACCACAAGAAAAGAGATCCCTAAACTGTCCCCAGTCAATAAAGGCATGGAGGTCAGGGGGTACTGGACACCCCTCAGAGAAACAAACAAAAAAAAAAAACTGAGCAAAATGCTTCGCAGTTTTCCCTGGCGCAGAGAGAGCTGCTTATTCAGTATGCAGTGCTCCTGGCTGGAGAGCACCATAATGCCCTGCAAGGCTTCCTAGATTGCATATCTTTCTCTGCCCAGGAGGCCCTGGGTACCACCAACAAATCTGAAAAGTGCTGTGGGTGGCTGTTGGAGGTACAGCAGCCCCCAGGAGTAATGGTTGGGAAACTGACCCGATGAATCCATGACCTTTTGGGATTTTCCATGTAATTTGTTAAAACATTGCTCAGGTTGGAGCTTTTTCTATACATATGGTAGTGCTGCTAATCTTATGGTTGCAGTTTTTGTGGCCTAAAAGTGCATAAAAGGTACATATATTGAACCGCCCTCCAAGGGCTAACATCTATAGTTGCAGGACCATATAATCAAAATGTGATGCCCTTTGGGGGTTGGTTTTATGGTTGTATTTCCAGGTTTAAAAGTCTACAAAAAACCCACATGTTTCCTAATTTTACATTTTTATGAGATAATATGGTTGCCAATGATAATTGATCACAGTGGGCATCTCCTTTTTAACATCAAAATGTGCATTGACACATAATTAATGCAATTGATGATTGCATTTGCACACAAAATGATGCCTGTAACCTGTGCTATGCTCCTTTTGAACCTTTGGCCAAACCAATAGACTTACCATATGTTTGTGTGTCCCCTATGAGGGGGTCACAGGAGAGTACACAATGTCATTTATGATGTTTTCCATCTACCAATGTATATATTTGCAAATCACTGCATAATATTTAGTAGTGTGTTTGTAATAAATGTACTTCTCATTCTTCTAAAGAAAATAATAACAATTATAACAATAGCAATAATAATCCCTAAGTAGCCCTTGAACTGCTCTGCTTCACTTCTCCTGAGAGAGTCAAGCAAGGCACTGGGGTGCTTGGTACCCAGTAAGGAGAATTGTGTATCTATTCCTTGTGCAGGCCACGTAACTAATAACCCAATTTCCTACAGTGGGGAATTGATGTTTTGGTACAGATGCTGTAGCAGATGTCTTGTGGGATTCTACCTTCCACAAAAAAGGCACCTGTAATCAAAATCAGATAATGAGGATGTAGGGTAGCTCTTAAAAGAGCCTTTTTGTATTTTTGAACACTTTTTTACAATTTTTTGTGCATTTCTTTCATTATCGGTAGAAGTGGAGAAGGTGGAAAAGCAGAAAAAACTTGGAAGTATTAACTTCAAAGAAAAAAACTTAAGGCTGAGGAGGACACGTGCGCTCTTCCACAAGCTTATCACAAATTGTCCTGCTGCGTTCTGAGGCAAAAATTATTTTTGGGCAAATGATACTGTACATCACGTTATTGAAATACGTTGCATTGCAGTTGGACTTCTCGGATTGCTCCTGAGTTGGAGCAGATTACCCTGGCTGATATGTTGTTTTTGCAGTTGTTGCAGCCTGTGCCCTCTGTAGTTCATCTCTAGCTAAGTGAGTGGGAATGTTGTGTTCTGAGGTGCCACCTCACTTGTTTCTCTGGTAAGGTTAAGAGAGCGAATGAGGCATTATGGATAGTCAGACTTGGGCTCATAGATACTAATATGGTATGGTGACTCAGTCCCTGTGTGCTGATGGTCTATTATCCCAAGCAAAGTACTGTTCCTGAGCAGAATTCCTACAACAAAAGCAGAGGAAGCGGAGGCTAAGGTAGAGAGAGCATTAACCAGAGAGAAAGCTGAGGCTGTAAGATCTTTGCCAAGAGATAAACTAACCATGGAGGAAATTAGTATGCCCATGTGATCAGTTTCAAGGAGCTAGACATCAGAGTATAGCAGGCAGAGTCTAGCAATATTGGTGGCCACATACCTGCAATGTCCACTGGAGAGGTGAGTGTCTGCAAACCACAAGACATGGTTTCTAATTATGTGGTGGGAGATCACATAAACAACTTTTTTTTTCATTTGTGATAGCTCTGAAAGTACTCAAAATCCCACAGAAGTACTGGGGAGGGGTAGTGTATAGAAACACATGCCCAGAGTGAGAGGTAAGCACTTCTCACACTTGAGGTGGATAACCAGGCAAATTATGTCCCCATGAAAGCCATACTTGTTGCTAAATTTGGCTGACCTCTGAGAAATACCGTCAGGGATTCAGGGACTGTCACAAACTCACAAACTAGTCTACGTTGGATTTAATGGATTACTCCAGTGAGTAGTAGAGAGTGAGTAGTAGAGAGTAGTAGAGTGAGTAGTAGAGAGTGAGTAGTAGAGAGAGAGTAGTAGAGAGCGAGTAGTAGAGAGCGAGTAGTAGAGAGTAGTAGAGTGAGTAGTAGAAAGTGAGTAGTAGAGAGAGAGTAGACGAGAGTAGTAGAGAGTGAGTAGTAGAGTAGTAGAGAGTGAGTGGTAGAGAGTAGTAGAGAGTAGTTGAGTGAGTAGTAGAAAGTGAGTAGTAGAGAGTAATAGTAGAGAGGATTAGTGAGTAGTAGAGCATAGTAGAGAGTGAGTAGAGAGTGAGTAGTAGCGAGTGAGTACTAGAGTGATTAGTAGAGAGAGTAGTAGAGAGTGAGTAGTAGAGAGTAGTAGAGTAGTAGAGAGTGAGTACTAGAGAGTAGTAGAGAGTGAGTAGTAGAGAGTGAGTAGAAGAGAGAGAGTAGTAGAGAGAGAGTAGTAGAGTAGTAGATAGTAGTCAGTCAGTGTCAGTCAGTGTCAATCAGTCAGTCAGTCAGTCAGTGTCAGACAGTCAGTCAGTGTCAGTGTCAGTTAGTCAGTGTCAGTCAGTCAGTCAGTGTCAGTCAATCAGTGTCAGTCAGTGTCAGTCAGTCAGTGTCAGTTAGTCAGTGTCAGCTAGAGCAGCTCTGCTGACCTGGTTCTCTGGCTCTAAAGCAGCTCTGCTGACCTTGTTCTCTCCCTCTAAAGCAGCTCTGCTGCCCTGGTTCTCTCCCTCTGGAGCAGCTCTGCTGACCTGGTTTCTCTGGCTCTACAGCAGCTCTGCTGACCTGGTTCTCTGGCTCTAAATCAGCTCTGCTGACCTGGTTCTCTGGTTCTAAAGCAGCTCTGCTGACTTGGTTCTCTGGCTCTAGAGCAGCTCTGCTGACCCGGTTCTCTGGCTCTACAACAGCTCTGCTGACCTGGTTCTCTGGCTCTAAAGCAGCTCTGCTGACCCGGTTCTATGGCTCTAAAGCAATTCTGCTGACCCGGTTCTCTGACTCTAGAGCAGCTCTGCTGACATGGTCCCTTGGCTCTAAAGCAGCTCTGCTGACCTGGTTCTTTCGCTCTAAAGCAGCTCTACTGACCTGCTTTCTCTGTTGTGTAATGTACATATATATATTTTTTTCTAAACCAGCAGTTTTTGACACAGACTTTTCCAAATAATCCAATTTAGTCTGTAGTTTATTTGAAAGAAGAAATGTTAATCCTTGATGCTCGATTTCATCAATAGTTTCAATATAAACTATTTCTTGATTTTCCAATTTTAGAAGCTCTTGATTAAATATAGAACACTCTTGCACTGTAGGCATTAAGCAAAGTAGAGACTTTTATTTTGCAATTTTCTTGTACAATACTACTGCTGGTCTGTTTTCAGTTGTAAACAAGTTCTGTAGTATACGATTTTGTAAAGCTTGTTTACCATGTTTGCTTTGAACACCAATTCTTACATCTTTCAGAATACTTCCATAATCTTCATTACTTGCTTGTCGTATATTCTGAGTGAGTTCATTATATTCAACGTTTAACCAGAGATTTACATTTCCAATACTTCCCAAGGATTTCCTAGTGTCTTCATGTATAAGAGCTCTAAAGACTGGTTCTCTTTTTACAGGAGTTAGTTGTAGCAGATCTTCAAATAAAATTAAATGTTTTCCCCCAAAGAGAACGTCGTAATCTGTTTTTAATACCTGTTGCATTCTTAAATGTAAGAAAGCAAGCATTAAGTTTGAGACCATGCTCACCTCATTCATAATTAAAAGTTTCATCTTCTTCAGCACTCTTGACACTCTGATATTCTAATTTATTATCATGCTCAACTGGTAACATCAGTAATCTATGCAAAGTAATTCCGTTAACATTGGTGCACCTAATCCAGCTGGAGCTGTTACCACACAAGATAAATGTGAACCAGTAGTTTTTTAAAGATACCTGGTCAAAACTTTAATTAAAAACTTTTACCCATTCCAACTTGACCACTGATGTACATCAGAATAGGTTTAAATGATGAAGATACACATTATTTTTTTATGTAACAAACCATGGGGCATATCTACAAGGCGGCGATATAAAATTATCACCACTTTTGCGGCCGTTTCCGCCCGAAAAGCGGCGATAATTTTATCGCTATATTAGCAAGGTCACGCTATCGCGTGAAACCTTGCCTTAGCGCCTGAATTCCTAACGCCCATCTTTGCATCTCTAATGAAATGCAAAGTGGGCGTTCCTCCCCTGGATAACGGGAGAAATGTCACTAAGCGACATTTCTCCTATTATCAAGCCTCAAGCCTCACGCAAAGCAGCATAGCGACAATAAAAGTAGCGATAACCTCTGTTATCACTACTTTCCTTACGCCTGCTTTGAAACTGACTTAGCTTTGATATCCTATGTAAGGTGGATATCATGCCTAAGTATGTGAGGCCCTATCAGCAAGCTATCGCCAAACTTCGTGGGATTATCGCTAAGTTTCCAGCTATAGTCTCACGTTTGACAGTTAACGCTAGGATTTCTATCGCTTTTGAGATAAGCGTTGCTAATAGCACGCTATCTCAGGCATAAAAATCCACGCTAGCTGGCGATAATTATCCTAGCGCTAAGTGCGCTTAGCGATAAATACCGCCGGTTGTTGCTGATGTGCCCCCATGTTCTATCTGTTCTCTCACTTGTACATATATTTCTTTCTGTTCAATATTTACTTGGTCTTCTATCTTTTCTAATGTACTATTCTCCTCTTGTGCTTGTTGCATTGCAATTTTGACTTCATACATAGCAATCACTGCTTCATTTTCCACTTTTGGTTGTCCAAGTGGTTCTTGACTACATGGACCAGAACTTTGACTATCTTGAGAACTTTCATTAGCAACTTCAGCTGTAATAGTCTTTTCCTGTTCAACTTCATCATTCAACATTTTTAAATATGTAGGGAAAATTGAACATGCAATGCTATCTTTACATGCTTTAAAAGAATCTTCGTAGCAGTCAAAATCTCCAAGTACTTCACTTTCGCTACGCCATGGTTTGAAGAGTTGGAGAAGTGCTAAATTTTAAAATTCTTGCTTATCTGGAGTTTCACAACTGGGTTTCTTGTGGTTGATATGGTTACCTTTTGTGTGTTTTACTAAACATCCATGACATCCAACTACTGCATATTTTCCTTCTTTTAAATTCTGTTTAACATTTCTTTTAAAGCTGTAATGTTGAAGTACTTCATACAGACATATCTGTTCCAGATGTCGACTCCTTTTAGGGCAGTATGTATCCAACATATTAGTTTTAGGAATGTCTATACTGTCTGGTTCATTTGCTGCTAAGTATTCAATTTCTTCTAATGATTTCAACACTCTATTTCATGAACAGGCAAGACCTGAACTTACCCAAATGATCCCTTGTGACTGTGAATATAAACTTGAAGGGCACAAGCTGTCTGAACATTCATAGGATCCAATTTTTCTGTGGGAAAGCATTTTCAAAGTAAAGCTGTACAAATTATTTCTAAGGATCTTCTCTTGTGCGATTTCTGCCCACATTTGTTTCATCTCGTTTTTTTCTGATTTTGTTATATATGATGTAATGTAGCGTGCAACAGCTATTATGTTGTCTGCAACATACTGGATGTTCATGTTTGCATTCCACATTTTTAAAATAACAGGATTATAGACATTAATATACTTTGACAGTTCTGTTCTTGTTAAGTTGTAGGTATTCTTTGCAGATTTGCCAGTTATTGTGTGCCTTACTGAAGAAAAAAAAGAATTTACTCTTCCTTTAGAAATTACTGGACATGGAAATCCAAACCGCCACTTGGTATAAAATTTCCCTTTAGACTTGTATTCGTCGGCAGTACTTTCCACAACGGTGACTTTGGAAACGTAAAACTTGCTGTCTCAAGCTTCTATCTCCTCCTTCTCTTGGAATCTCACATGTAGGCCTGGGCAAAATTTCCGTTCCGTTCGCGGAATTTGCGATAATTTGGCATTTCCGCGTTCCGCGGAGAGCGCGGAAATGTCAAAATTTCCGCATTCCGCAGCTTTGCGATAATTTGGTTCTTGCTCGCGCTGTAAAATAATACATTCACGCGCGCGCGATCGCCTTACCTGAATCCCCGCGTTCGCCGACAAGTTTTCCCGATCCGGTCGCGTTCTCCATGAGATGTTGTATTGTTTTAGCCATTTGCGCTGTCTCGCGACAGTTCGCGTCCGCAGTGACGTCATGCGTCGCGCGATCACGTCTTTTTTCTCGCGATCATGCACCGCGAGACAACTGAAAACAAGATGGCCGCGCCCGCAAGCAACCACATGGGTAAGTTGGCGACCCGCAACCATGCAGAAAATCTCGCGAACATGCCGGAAAAAAACTTCCGCATCTTCGCGATATTTCCGCTTGTTTGCGGAGATTTTTAACATTTTCGCGATAATTTTCGGAAGTCGCTTCCGCAAATTCCGCCCACCCCTACTCACATGTCACATACTGTTCAATGACAGACAATACTATTTTATCTTTATCAGTTCCAAATTTAGGTGCATCCTTGATCCATAATAGCACATGTATATGAGGAGCACCTCTTGCTTGGTACTCCTTTTTCCAAAAGAATTCGGTAACTTCTCCAAGAGGTGGATTCTTTTTATTGCAGATAAAATACATCATAGCTTGAATCCTATGATTAAAATATCTGCAGACATTTACAGGATCCAAAGAACACAGTTCTCCAGGTGTCTTAATTTCAACATTTTTTATATTGGAATTTGCTTCTCGTAGAAATTCAAGCAAATCTTCCCATGCATACTCTGCACAGCTAAGGGTAACAAACCATGTTGGTGTACCCAAGTTCCATAACATACACTTCAGTTCTCCATGACGACAATACCAATACAAATTTGTTCCTCGTTGACATGCCATCAAATGAATTAACTGTGCTTCTAAATTTTCATCTGCTTGGCGAACTTTGTCCACAAATTCTTTCACTGAAAGAACTGATTGATGAACTCCAGTTTTCAGTATGTGGTTCACTGCATAGGACAGAGAAGACAGATCACTTTCAAACCAAAGGTGAAATATATATGGAATACACTGTCAAAATCTAGGATCTTCAAAGTATAATCATTCTGAGCGATATTCTGAAGCTGGAATCCGTACAGATCGGTCATCATATTGTCCAGCTTCTCCAGCAGGAAATAGCTGTGGAAAACAATGAGCTTCTAAGCTTTTCTCCCATACACTCATTGGAGTTCCCTTTGCTTTTTTCGTTTGAAACAACTCAATGCTGTTTCCTATCACTTCTTTTGAATGTAGAGGACATATTGTGTAATGTTCATAAATCTTTTCACTCCTTGACTTGTCCACTTTCTCTATTTGACCACTTGAAATTTCACATTCATCTTCCAAAGTTATTACCTGTTCTTCCACATTTACACTTTTATATAAAGTATTATGCTCCGCAAGATATAACGTAGCCTTTTGAACTTTTTTAACATCCACAAATTATTGCAATTTTATCTGACTCTTGGTTGGTACTCCATTTACTAGAATTACTACTGCATCATTTTCCTCTCCGTCTCCACCAACAATTTCAATATTTTTCTTAAAATATAAAGGTAAGTACACCACTCTTCCTTTCAGCCCTCTTTGTAAGTCTGTTAGTGGCAGTTTACCTGTTTTAGGCTCCATGCCAATTATAGTTTGAAATGGATGAACCGATTGAATTAGAACTCATATGTATTCAAATATGCCAGTTCCTCCGGAATAAATACTAATTCTAACTTATTATGTACTGCTCTAGCGGGCATTTTGTTCTCTTCTAATTTGTTATAACAATATTTACAAACACTGCCTAACTAAAATTGACCTTCCACTAACAAGTAAGTTGCAAATTCCTTCCATTTATCATTATTCTCCTTTTCAGATTTCAAATACAAATCAACATTCCTAGTTTGAGTTTTAAAATTAGTACGTCGAAATCAAACACAACAGTAGTTTGGAATTTCAGAGCACACTATGTTAAACTTTCCAATTTCTTCTTCAAACTGGTCAATCCTAATCACTTTCCCATCTTCTTCAACATCTGTAACTCTCAAACTTTCACTTTCTATGCTCTGCTTTCCTGAACCAAAATATCGAAGCTCAATATCAGACTTTTTTGTACATCTAATAAAGAACCGTGTAAAAGAGTTCTGTTCAGTTCACTTAAACATAATGCAGGACTTTTTACAGAGTACACTTTCCTTACAAACTTCCGCATTGCTGAATGGTGTACTGCTAACATCCTCAAGTGATGAAAAACACCTTTACACACTTTTCTTGAAAGACAAGCCAGAGAATGCCCATGTTAATCAGTATATTTTCTTACAGTACATGGATCTAGTCCTTGTAACAACCTAACCTTCTTTTTAACACTTTTTTGTGCATATTCTCGTAACAAATTTCACATTCTATCAATAGATTCCAGTTGAATACTACAAATACTGCTACAATCCCACTTATACACAGGAGCTTGTGTGCGTTTCCCTTGCACTTCTTCAGCTATTAACTGTTCTGCACTAATACTAACCATTTCTTCTTTTGGAACAGGACAACCATTCTTAAGTTCGCAGCAATGACCTCCAGTATCAACTGCAAATGGTAAACTATTTTCTTGAAAGTAACTCTCTTCATTAAAAAAAGGTTCACTGTTAGACGTATGTTTCCATTTTCCACTGAAGATTTTACAAAAGTTGCTTCTGTTCACAAGTGTTTTTTTTTACTTTTGTCTTTTAGAATCTTCATTGCTTTATCCAACAGTTTCATCATCTTCAAAATCAAAATTTATATTTTTGGTTTTTCTTAAAAGCAGTATCCACTATGCTTTCAATATGCTGTTTCTGTTTCAATTGCAGCATTTTCTTTTTATATTTCGGGCATCCTTTTATTAAATTCTGAATTACTCTATTTCGAAAAAGTCTTTGACAAATTTCTTGAAATTGTTTTTGTCTACGGATAACAAATACTCTTTCCTTATCATGATTTTTTTTCTTTCAATTTGAAGTCGAAGTTTACTTCTCCTTAAATGAAAAATTCTTCTTTTTCGTTTGTGTGATGTTATTTTCATTAAATGTCCGTAATACTTTTAAAAAAAATTGTCTAGTGTTTTTACCGGAAGAAAGTCTTTTTGTAGTACTCTCATTTACTTGTAATCCGCATTTTTCACTCTTCTTTCAGTAGATTGCCTTTTTTTCTTTCCTTTTTTTCTCAGTTCTTCTAGGCATTTTCAACTTTGAATCCAAACAAAATAATTTTCAGAGAAAAAAAAGTTTCAATTATTTGTTTTATCTGTTTAACATGTCAAAATAATCACATACAATGAGATAAGTTCCACTGACGTCTTGCACAGGGAATGCTGCATGGTAGCGGAGCAGAATAAGGGACCAGTAAGATGGCAGGTTGTGTCACCGGCCATACAGCACAAATGTATTCAATTATTTAGATTCACCTTCCCATTTTATATGTGACTCCACTTCCTCTTACTTTTCCCCTCCACCGCGCCCCACCCCACCATCCCACGCACCCCACTGTCCCACAGCACTTTCTCTGCAACCCACTACAGATAGCTTTGTAGATACTATTTTGAAAACTTGGTATTTGTGTACTTAGAGTAATATTGTCAACTAAATGGCACATGTAAACGTTACCCTTATTAGCTTACCACTTCTATCGCTAACTTAGCTAGCATAACACTGCTCCATATTAACAAACATATGGTACAGGCTCCTTTTCAATGAGGATGTACATAACCAAAAACAGATCAACTTTTAGTGACCAACAAAAACGACCGACATGGGGATGGAGAGGGGGGAGAGATTAAGTAAGATGTCCTTCCCATTTTGGTAATGTGCCAGCCCACTGGTGGACGGACATTTAACACCAGCAGAAAACCTTGTAATTACCTTAATTTACATTTACGTGTGCTTTAGTACTGTAACCAACACTTTGTGCCCCTGAAAGTACTGTTTATAAAAGTAAACAAACACAGCTTTATCTAGTATAAAAATAGCACACAGTGGGAGTGAGAAGTCCCCCTCCACGAGCTGGCTCGCAGAGGGAGAGCTGCAGGCTGTTGGCTCCTAGACAGACAGCTGCGTGCCGGGTCGCAGAGGGAGAGCTGTGGGCCAGCGGGCTGGCTCATACAGGAAGGGGTGAGAGCCAACTGGCTGGCTCGTAGATGGAAAACTGCGGCCGTTCGGTTCACAGAGGGAGAGCTGCAGGCCGGCTCGCAGAGGAACAGCTGCGGGCCGACTGCTATATGGAAAGGTGCGGGCTGTCGCCTTGCAAAGAGATAGATGCGGGAGAGAGGGAGCTTGAAGGGTGTATTTCACAGAGAGAGAGCTGCGGTATATTTCCAGTGTTGGCTTGCAGAGGTACAACTATGGGCCCAATGGCTGCAAGCCGACCAATGGTTCGCAGAGGGAGAGTTGTGAGCTGGTGGGCTGGCTCATACAGGAAGAGCTGCGAGCCAACTTGCTGGCTCATAGAGGGAGACTTGCAGCCCATCGGCTCGCAGAGTAAGAGCTGCGGGCCAGCATGCAGAGGAACAGCTGCGAACCGACTGCTATAGGGAGAGGTGCAGTACGTCGCCTTGCAAATGGATAGGTGTGGGACGGTGATGTGTGGAGAGGGTGCATGTAGGGGGTATCTCGCAGAGACAGAGCTGCAGTATATTTCCACTGCTGGCTTTCAGAGGTACAACTGCAGTCCCGACGGCTCACAGATGATCAGTTGCAAGCCGACCGATGGTTCGCAGAGGGACAGTTGCGAGCCGGCAGGCTGGCTCGCAGAAGGAGAGCTGCGGGCTGGCTCCCAGAGGATCAGCTGCGGGCCAACTGCTATAGGGAAAGGTGTGGGCCGTTTGCTTGCAAAGGGATAGGTAAGGGACCAGTAAGATGGCAGGTTGTGTCACCGGCCATACAGCACAAATGTATTCAATTATTTAGATTCACCTTCCCATTTTATATGTGACTCCACTTCCTCTTACTTTTCCCCTCCACCGCGCCCCACCCCACCATCCCACGCACCCCACTGTCCCACAGCACTTTCTCTGCAACCCACTACAGATAGCTTTGTAGATACTATTTTGAAAACTTGGTATTTGTGTACTTAGAGTAATATTGTCAACTAAATGGCACATGTAAACGTTACCCTTATTAGCTTACCACTTCTATCGCTAACTTAGCTAGCATAACACTGCTCCATATTAACAAACATATGGTACAGGCTCCTTTTCAATGAGGATGTACATAACCAAAAACAGATCAACTTTTAGTGACCAACAAAAACGACCGACATGGGGATGGAGAGGGGGGAGAGATTAAGTAAGATGTCCTTCCCATTTTGGTAATGTGCCAGCCCACTGGTGGACGGACATTTAACACCAGCAGAAAACCTTGTAATTACCTTAATTTACATTTACGTGTGCTTTAGTACTGTAACCAACACTTTGTGCCCCTGAAAGTACTGTTTATAAAAGTAAACAAACACAGCTTTATCTAGTATAAAAATAGCACACAGTGGGAGTGAGAAGTCCCCCTCCACGAGCTGGCTCGCAGAGGGAGAGCTGCAGGCTGTTGGCTCCTAGACAGACAGCTGCGTGCCGGGTCGCAGAGGGAGAGCTGTGGGCCGGCGGGCTGGCTCATACAGGAAGGGGTGAGAGCCAACTGGCTGGCTCGTAGATGGAAAACTGCGGCCGTTCGGTTCACAGAGGGAGAGCTGCAGGCCGGCTCGCAGAGGAACAGCTGCGGGCCGACTGCTATATGGAAAGGTGCGGGCTGTCGCCTTGCAAAGAGATAGATGCGGGAGAGAGGGAGCTTGAAGGGTGTATTTCACAGAGAGAGAGCTGCGGTATATTTCCAGTGTTGGCTTGCAGAGGTACAACTATGGGCCCAATGGCTGCAAGCCGACCAATGGTTCGCAGAGGGAGAGTTGTGAGCTGGTGGGCTGGCTCATACAGGAAGAGCTGCGAGCCAACTTGCTGGCTCATAGAGGGAGACTTGCAGCCCATCGGCTCGCAGAGTAAGAGCTGCGGGCCAGCATGCAGAGGAACAGCTGCGAACCGACTGCTATAGGGAGAGGTGCAGTACGTCGCCTTGCAAATGGATAGGTGTGGGACAGTGATGTGTGGAGAGGGTGCATGTAGGGGGTATCTCGCAGAGACAGAGCTGCAGTATATTTCCACTGCTGGCTTTCAGAGGTACAACTGCAGTCCCGACGGCTCACAGATGATCAGTTGCAAGCCGACCGATGGTTCGCAGAGGGACAGTTGCGAGCGGGCAGGCTGGCTCGCAGAAGGAGAGCTGCGGGCTGGCTCCCAGAGGATCAGCTGCGGGCCAACTGCTATAGGGAAAGGTGTGGGCCGTTTGCTTGCAAAGGGATAGGTACGGGACAGTGATGTGGACAGAGGGAGCATGCAGGTGGTATCTCGCAGACAGAACATTGGTATATTTCCAATGTTGGCTTGCAAACGTACAACAGCGGGCTCGACGGCTCGCAGGCAAAGAGCTGCAATCCGACCAGTGGTTCACACAGGGACAGTTGTGAGCCGGCAGGCTGGCTCATACAGGAAGAGCTGCGAGCCGACTACCTGGCTCGTAGGGGGAGATCTGCGGCCCGTCGGCTCGCAGAGTGAGAGCTGCGGGCCGGCTTGCAGAGGAGCACCTGCTGGCCGACTGCTATAAAGAAAGGTGCGGGCTATCAGCTTGCAAATGGATAGGTGCGAGACAGTGATGTGGGGAGAGGGAGCATGAAGGGGGTATCTCGCAGAGAGAGCTGCGATATATTTCCAGTGTTGGCTTGCAAAGGTACAACAGCAGGCTCAACGGCTCGCAGACAGAGCTGCGAGCCGACCGGTGGT
This sequence comes from Triturus cristatus, assembly GCF_964204655.1. NCBI lineage: Eukaryota > Metazoa > Chordata > Amphibia > Caudata > Salamandridae > Triturus > Triturus cristatus. Next base: position 29,327,795 of record NC_140587.1, read on the forward strand.
TCACACAGGGACAGTTGCGAGCCGGTGGGCTGGCTCATACAAGAAAAGCTGCGAGCCGACTGGCTGGCTCGTAGAGGGACAGCTGCGGCCCATCAGCTCACAGAGAGAGAGCTGCGGGCTGGCTCGCAGAGGAACAGCTGCGAGACAACTGGTATAGGGAGAGGTGCGGGCCACAGGCTTGCAAAGGGGAAGCTGCGGGATAAAGATGTGGGGAGATGGACCGTGAAGGGGGTATCTCGCAGAGAGAGCTGCAGTATATTTCCAGTATTAGCTGCGAGCCGACCGGTGAGTCGCAGAGGGAGAGTTACGAACCGGCTGACTGGCTCATAGATGAAGAGCTACAAGCCAACTGGCTGGCTCGTAGAGGGAGAGCTGCGGCACGTCAGCTCAAAGAGGGAGAGCTGTGGGCCGGCTCACAGAGGAACAGCTGAAGGCCGACTAGTATAGGGAGAGGTGCAGGCCATCCACTTGTAAAGGGAGAGGTGCGGGACGGTGATGTGTGGAGAGTGAGAGTGAAGGGGGTATATCGTAGAGAGAGAGCTGCGGTATATTTCCAGTGCTGGCTTGCAGAGATACAACTGCGGGCCCGAGGACTCGCAGAGGGAGAGTTTATTACTAAAACCATGTAATCTTTCAAACATATGTCACATCGCTTTTGTACCATTGAAACGGATTACGACCTTCTCTTTACACTACACATCTCACGAACCTGCTAATAAAAGTATAACTACTATTTTCATACTAGACAAAACTCTATCACTTAATTTTTACAAACAATACTGTTGGGTGCACAAAATGGGTGTGGGAGATGAGGAGAGTAAACGGAGGTGCAATTCCTAAATTTTTATTCTACCATTCCTTTAATATATGTATTTTCAGGGCTTTAAGTGGGATGAAAAAATGGCGGGTGTCTGAAAGGGGTAGCAGTGTTCAGCACCGGTAAGACCTGGCCCACTTAAAGCCTGTGTACATTCAGCACAGAGACATAACCTAACAATTTTCATCACTTATAATCACAGTTAGTTTACTAGTGTGAAAAAATCATACACAAAATTTACTTAGAACATTTTTCTTCTTTTTTATCTCTTACACATTTATAAAATATCTCTTGTAAAGAAACGCACCTCTCCTTCATTATTTCATAACAATGAGCAATAAATAATCCCTTTATCATCATCTAGTCACTAACTACTCACACGATGCAGTGTACCCAACTGTAAAGCACACACACTGTTTAAATTATATCTCAATGTATCAGCAAATGATTCTAAGCATGCATACATACAGAAAGCAACATGCACGTTTACTTTGTCCATTTACTCTCCATGTAATCTGTGCACATTCTGAAAGGGTTTGCAGTATAACACCTGCCTTCACTTATATTCAAATATACCACAGAGTGTAAAATATGACATCACAACCTATGCATATGTAATATTTCCAACATAACACAGTGCGGTTGTATACCATTGAAACTGATTGCAACATTCTCTATATAGTACAAACCCTACCAATATGGCAATAAACGTAGAAGTGATATTTTTATAATACAGCTGTATTAGATTATTTTTATAAACAGTACCGCTGGGGGCACAAATGGTGTTGGGAGCTGGTCAGACTAAATAAAGGTGTAATTCCCAACATTTTTATGTATCATCCCTTTACTATATGTATATTAACAGCTTTAAGTGGGATGAAAAAAATTGGGAACTGTCTTAAAGGGGTGGCGGACCTCAGGACCGACAAGACTCGAACCACTTAAAGGCCTGTGTATATTCAGCAAAGAAACACACCCTGACAATTACCTTCACTAATAATCACATTTACTTTAGCACTGTGAACAAAATCGTACAGAAAATATACAGGACACATTTACATTTATTTTTTATCTCACATATTTATAAAAAATGTCTTCTGAAGAAACGCTCCCCAACAACTTGTATTTCATAAGAACACTCAAATCAAAATCAGCTTTATTCGGTGCAACAAATCTCACCATAAAAGCACACTATAAAAAAAACATTCATAAATTTACATTGTTATACCAAATATTTTGGAGCAGTCACTATAAGAAGAATAAAAAACATTTGGAATACATTTTCGACCATATAACTCAACCTTGATCTTTAAAAGTCCATAAAGGTACTAAAGTACTTTGAATTTACGAGCTAGTCAGAAATTGATACATACAGATAGTTAATAATAAAGTGCTAGTGCAAAAATGACATTATAATATTCTGTCATTAATCAAGGCAAACAAGAACACTCAAATCCAAAGCCTCCCAGTGCCACACCAGCTTTGACTGATATTCAAATCTACCTCTCAGTGTAAAAGAAAAGACCACAAATTGTCCACATAACATTTCTGTTTTTTGTTCCATCTCTGTTAAGTTAATAACACATGAATTTTCTACTCTCACCCCTTCCCCATTATTTCCACATTAAGCATAATTTGGAAACGTGCGACATTCTGTTTATCTTGCCGGAATGGATATACAAATCCAAATTAAAGCTACATCTAAATTTCAAAACCATACAGTCTTTTACAAATGACAACTTACACCTTTTGTTTGCGAAAAACTCCTAAACATATATAAAGTACTTGTTTAACAACTAGTCACACTTTATGCATATTTTACAACCAATGTGAAACACCACACCTTGCTAACACTATGTCATTTAGAAATAAAAAATACTTTCAAAATTAAATATATCGCCTCAACTACTTAACCAATACTACAGAACACATAACACCTTCTTACTTTCTAATTTACCTTCGTAGTTGGTAAGCAGATTTCAAATGTCACAAACGCATGCAATTCTTTGTTTGTCACACAATACATGTAATGCACCGCTTTCATCAAGAATGGAACCAATAATGGCACAATTTCTCTGTTGCTCCACATATAAATACATGTAAATAACAAATCAGAATAGTTCCTTAATTTTTTCAAATTGCAAAACTTCTCTCTATTGGTTATTTTTTAACTTTCCTTATAAACAGTTTTTTTAATACTAAAGGACACATACAGGTCAGAAGTTCAAAGTATTCTATCAATACACTTTCTAGAACATTCTACGACACATGCAGGTTAAAAGTTCATCATGTTTTCAAACCTAACAATATTTTTTTGCAACATTTTCTCGAACATTTAACAGCACGTGCAGGTTAAAAGATCACCATTTTTTTAAGTTTGAACAGTGCTTTTCCAAATGCAAGTAGCAGGTGTGGTTGAGCTGAGCAAATTTTATCCTATGATATGTACTCCACGTTGAAACTGCTTTTTATTAACCAATGACAAAGATGCTTTTCCTCAAATCTAATATGCACCCTACTTTTTTAGTAAACAATGCTTTTCATCTCCCAATCAGTTATCGTTTTGTATGGGGAAAAAAGTAGTTCCCCATCTTTAAACATCTCTTATTCTATGAACGGACTGCAGGGGCTACAGACATTTATCCATACCTTCCAGCCATACCTTCAAAATGCTAGTCTGGATCGTAGGTCATAGCTATGTTTTCTGGTGCAAGAGGTATGCAGAACAGAGATGCATTGACTTAGACCTAAGTTTACAAAATGTGGACATTAAATGGTTTGGACAGAGAGGATTGAAGTGGCACCAATTGCTGCCTTTAGATAAAACGTGTTTGCATCTCCAACACCCTGACAATATCATTGTGCACTGTGGTGGTAACGACCTAGGCACATTGACTGGGGTATGTTTGGAAATGCTAATGAAGGACACCTTTAGACAATTGAAGTTGCTTTTGCCTCAAACTGTCTTTGTATATTCCAATATATGCCAAAGACAGAAGTGGAAATGGTCAAACCAAGTTTGTACTCAGATTGAAAAATCTAGGAAGAATATCAACAAAGCTGTGTTTGCATACCTCAGAGACCATAGCATGGGATAGATCTACAACAACAACATACGTTTTCATATGGCTGATATCTACAGAAGTGATGGAGTACACTTCACAGATCAGGGAAATTGCGTTTTTCTGAATAACCAGAAGCTGTGCATCTGCACTTATATGTTGCTCCAACTAATAAACACAAGTGCTCTTTTTAGAGCCGCCTTATATTCCTAATATTGGTTAGCAGAGTGACAACTGCGATCTGGCTAGCACAGTGAGACCTGCGGGCCATCGGGCAGACTCGCAGAGGGAGAGCTGCGGCCTGTGGGATAGGCTCGCAGAGGGAGAGCTACGGGCCATTGGCTCGCAAAGGAACAGCAGCGTACGGGCTCGCAGAGGGAGAGCTGTGCTCTGACTCGCAAATGGAGAGCAACGGACCGACAGTCCTGCTAGCAGAGACACAGCTATGAGCTAACGGGCTGGCTTGCAGAGGTAAAGCTGCGGGCCCATGGGCTCACTGGTAGAGGGAAAACAACGGGCCCACAAGCCTGCTAGCAGAGACACAGCTACGACCTAATGGGCTGGCTCGCAGAGGTAGAGCTGCAGACTCGACGGCTCACAGACGCAGAGCTGTGAGCCGACAGACTGCTAGTGTTTTATGGTTTAGGGTAGTGCAGTGGTGTTTGTGTAGTGTAGGGGGTTGTGCTGCATGTAGTGTTTTAGGGTTTAGGGTAGTGCAGTGCTGTTTGTGTAGTGTAGAGGTCATGATGGGGGTACAATTATGGTTTAGGGTAGTGCAGTGGTCTTTGGGTAGTGTTAGGGTTTAGGTTAGTACAGTGGTCTTTGGGTAGTATAGGGGGTCATGCTGGGGTTAGTGTTTTAGGGTTTAGGGTAATGCAGTGGTATTTGGGTAGTGAAGGGGTTCATGCTGGAGGTCGTGTAGGGGGCCATGCTGGGGGTTGTGTTTTGGGGTTTAAGGTAGTGCAGTGGTGTTTGGGTAGTGTAAGGGACCCTGTTGGGGGTAGTGTTTTAGGGTTTAAGGTAGTGCAGTGGTGTTTGTGTAGTGTAGGGAATCACGCTGGGGTAGTGTTTTAGGGTTTAGGGTTGTGCAGTGGTGTTTGTGTAGTGTAGGGGATCGCACTGGGGTAGTGTTTTATGGTTTAGGGTAGCACAGTGGTGTTTGGGTAGTGTAGGGGATCACACTGGGGGTAGTGTTTTATGGTATAGGGTAGCACAGTGGCTTTTGAATAATGTAGGGGGTTGTGTTGGGGGTAGTGTTTTAGGGTATAGGGTAGTGCAGTGGTGTTTGTGTAGTGTAGTAGATCGTGCTGGGGTAGTGTTTTAGAGTTTACAGCAGTGCAGTGGTGATTGGTTATTGTAGGGGGTCATGCTGACGGGCTGACTCAAAGTGCTGCGAGCCAACGGACTAGCTTCTAAAGCATAGCCGTGACCTGGTGATGTGGGGAGAGGCAGCGTGAAAGGGATATCTCGCACAGACAGTGCTGCAGTATATTTTCAGTGTGGCCTCGCAGAGGTAGAACTACGAACCCGATGGCTTGTAGAGGGAGAGATGCAAGCTACCGGAGTGAATCGCAAAATGTCTGACACCTCGCAGACCCAGAGCTGTGAGCCGACACACTGGCTTCTAAAAGCATAAACACAAGCTGGTGATGTGGGGAGAGAGACCGTGAAAGGGGTATCTCGCGGAGACAGAGCTGTGGTATATTTTCAGTGTTGCCTCGCAGAGGTTGAAATATGGACCCGATGGCTTGTACATGGAGAGATGCGAGCTGACGGACTGAATCACAAAATGGCTGCCAACACTTCCTTGTTTCAACCGTTCACAGCCAATGACCGCAAGCTCGTGCTCGTAACCCTTCAGCCAATCAGATGTCAGAATTCTCAAATATCGATATCTGTAAAATGTGATAATTCTCAAAAACTAATGAACAGATTTACACCATTTAAACAAAAGTGTGCTTTCTGGACCAAGACCTTACTCCCTGCCAAATTTGGCGTAATTCCGCTCAGCAGTTTGACCTGGAGCCTTGTCTCAAGTTTCCTATGGAAATTGCATTGAGAAAACACATTTTGGGACCCCCCTTTTTACTCAGCCCTCCCTTGACTAATCATCCCCAAACTTTCAAGGTAGGAGCTGATCAAAAAAGAGAAACCTTTCGGAAACTTTCGTAAAGATTCATCAAACGATGCCAAAGTTATAAGCACATGAAAAAATTCTATTCCTATGGAAACGTGGTCCTAACTATAACTACCTACTGGCAACAACCACCAGTCGGTAATATATACATTATATATATATATATATATATATATATTCACTGAAAAAACCATAGGTTTCACACATGTTATAGTTAGCTGGACATTTCACTCGTACGAAACCATTGAAATTCCCCCGTTATAGTTAGTTCAGCTAACTATAACTCGCGTGCCCGCAATCCACTGCTGATGACGTCACATATTACATCACTCATGACATGGTCAGTGACATCACTCATGACATCACTGATGACATCTCAAATGACATCACTGATGACACCACTGATGACATCATCCTTGTGTAAGAGTGGCAGACCTCCTCTTATCCGAATATAAACTTTGATACACACATTGAAAAATACAAACTAAGGTTTTGAATACTATAGAGTAAGCCTGGGCAAAGCACTACGCTACGCTTGCGTAGTTTGCGAAGTTCGCGCTACTTCGCACTACGCGAACTGCACGTAGCACAGTGCGAACACGCGTAGCGTAGTGTTGCGTAGTGCTGCGGCAATTTTTGCTTGCTCGCGGTCCTCAACGTCAAGTTGGCGACCGCGAGCAAGCAAAATGACATCCTGGCGAGACTTTTTCCTTGTTCGCGATCAGCAACTTTAAGTTGGCGATCGCGAGCATGGAAAATAAACCTCCCGGCGAGATTCCCAACGCGAGGAGGTCAGGTTTCTCATTGTGAGTGGTCGCGTATGCTCGCGACCGCTCGCGATGAGAAACTACCAGTTCGCGTTGAGAAAGCTGAAGCTCGAGTACAAATCTACTCGAGCAGCAGAAAACTACAGCTCGCACTGTGCAAGATGCCATTTTCAATGATTGCACAGTGCCGGTTGCTTGTGCGCACTGTGCAATCATTGAAAACGACATCTGGCACAGTGCGCACAAGGTACTACGCAGTTCGCGAAGTGCTACACGTAGCTCGCGTAGTGCGAACTTCACTTTGCGTAGCTTCACCCAGCCCTACTATAGAGATACCAATACCAGTTAGAACAACCTATTCAGTAATTCCAAAATCTACATACGCATCCACTCATTCATCAACACTTCTATATAGTCACTCATACATGTACTCAGTCAACCAATCGCAATTACGCTTGCGCACGGCACCGTGTGCGCACAGTGCGCGCACAGTGCGCGCACGGTACGCGCATATAGATATTTATGTACTTTTAACTGCAATTTTCTCAGGAACTACTGAACAGATTGACACCATATATGCAAAAGGCACATCCCTGACCTAAGGACTACCTCTTTGCCAAATTTCAAGTAATTCTGTTCAGCCGTTCGGGCTGTACCTTCAACTAAAGGTCCTATGAGAAAATGCAAGGGGACCCCCCTTTTTTCTCAGCCCCCGCTTGACGAATCACCCCGAGACTTTCAGGGTAGGAGCTGAGCAGAACGCCCCAGTAGTTTTGAAAATTTCGCGAGGATTCCTCAACTGGCGCCAAAGTTATTCAAAATAGAATTTTTAGATTTCCTATGGAAACTCGGTCCTAACTATAACTATCCACTGGCGACCGCCAGTCGATAATATATATATATATTTGTGTGTGTTGAGCAAAACAAGCCAGACGTACCTGATCAGTGTGCTTCTGATATCCTGCAATACAAAAAGAAAATGAACGTGATGCGTTTTAACTCTATATGCTTGAAGTATTTGCAACTGCTCAAATGCATGATTAGCAATAAACAAGTGATGTTAAGGAGAAGTCAAAGACAGATTTTCAACAGATCCACTTCAAATACATTTACAAGTAATTATTCAAAATTGAAACCACTTTTACATAGGTAATGTATATTCTCAAAGCCCTCCTTTAAACACTGAGAAATACCCGAGACCGAATTTTGCTTTCAAAATATGCTTTTAATTTTACTCAGATATTGAAAGGTATGTACTGTCCATGTAAGAAACTATATTCATTTGTTGCACCACCTCCAATTTCCCTTGTTTTGCTGGCTGGTGGACTCACACATTATCATAGCACATGTGCTTCCCTATATAATATGCTGTAAATTCACCTCTGATCCAGGCCAGCACTCTCCCCAGCAGCTCCGCCTCACCGCCAGACCGCCCCGGTACAGAGCCCCTCCTGGAGCAGTGTTCATGCCGGCAGCCCGACCAGTGCCACAGCTTTCTCCATACTTGCTGGCTGTTCCGCTTTATTTGCCGTTTAAGTGCTGATACCATCTTTTTGATTTAATTTACTTGAACTGCTTGGGTTAATAGAGTGGGGTGACTGGATCAGTATAAGAGACTGGGATTTGAAATGGTGCACGGTGATTCGAATCAACAAATAGGACAGGGCAACACACTGCAGTGATTGGTTATTTGGACCATTTCTTTTGTATGAGTGAGGTAGAAAAAGACGGGAAAGATATCATGGCTTGGAATAATAGACAATGATTGTTGGCTGCAGCCAGAGGAATGAATGAGATTGGTTGATAATAGGTGCTCCCGCAGGATTGGCAGTTATAAGATTTGGTGGTCCATGGACTGGATAATGCGGTGGACCAGAGAGGGAACAGGATATGCTAAAGCATGGTGTTTAAAATGGTGAATGAGGATTGGTTGGCACAACAGCTTGTGGAACGGTGTAGGATGATTGGTCCATGGACTGGATGATGCGGCGGACCAGAGAGGGAACAGGATATGCTAAAGCATTGTGTTTAAAAGGGTGAATGAGAATTGGTTGGCACAACAGCTTTTGAAACGGTGTAGGATGATTGGTCAGAAAGACAGTGGACCAGAGAGAGAACAGGCTGATGAATGAGAAATGGCTCTCAGTGATTGGCTGGGCTACGAGTTATATTCTAAGGAATGGGATGGGTCACTGTGTGCAGCAGGAAAGACGGAATAGACTGTGGTGAGAGACGAGTCGGGCAGTATGTACGCATGAATTCATACAGGTACGGGGTGAGAGATTCTAGAAAGAAGGAGACATTTTTGGTCTCCTTTGTCTTCTATGCATGAAAAGAAGTTTTTGTGGTCAATGTTGAGATTGATGAATAATATATGAGAAAATAGTCCCGGAAAAGCTCACCAAGAATTTTGGGAGAATAAGGTGAGAAGAGAGTAAATCTTGTTGAGACGGGGAGTATTGAATTTGAAATCATAGGTCAATGGTAATGGCATACAAATAATGTGGGGAAATTTGACTCGATTATGATAAGTGGGGCATTGGGTGGAGAGTATTTAAGATAAGTTTGAACTGGTGGAGAATATCTTTTCTCCTTTGTCTTCCATGCAGGAACTATAATGTTTGGTGGTTACTATTGATATTGACGGATAACTAAATATTAAGATAAGCTCGGGAAGAGCTCATCCAGTTATTTGGAAAAAGAAGGTGAGATGATTTTAAAACCTATTAGGACTGAGAGTGTTAAATAGACGTGACAGGTTTAACACAACAGCATAATTAAGATTGGGGAATAGGAATCGACTACAGTGGATGGGGGACTTGGTCGATAACACAGTAAAATTAGCGTTGTATAAAAATACATAACTAGAATAAGGTACAATGAAAGGATTTACATTGTCTGGGCGATAGGACACTGGGGAAGGATGAGGTAAGCAGGACATAGGATGCAATAATGTGGAAATAGAATCCAGATAAGAATGTGGGGTAAAAAATAAATAAAGAAAAAAGAAAAAAAAAATTTGAGTGGTAGTGTATTGTACGAGGTGAATTTTATAATGTGGAGCGTTTCAAATCATGATGTGTATTATGAGTGTAATTGTGCAGGTGTTTGTTAAAAACTAGTAATGATTTGTCTATATATCCTGATCGACCATGGAGATTGTTAAATAGGCAGGAAATGATGTATAAGGAATGGAGGATGTGAATTTATTTGCATATAGGATGAAAATCTAATGGAATATTTATTTATTTCACAGCCCTGATGATGTCCCAGGAGGGGACGAAACGCGTCGGCTGTTGAGATTGTGTGAAATAAGGATTTGAAGCATTTGTTCCTTGATAGATTGATTGGAATATAAAAGGACTGAAATATAAAAGGATGGAATAATCGTTTGATGGATTGAAAAGAATCTCAATGATAAATCATCATAAAAAGGAAGTGAAGCAATTTTCCTTGATGGATTGATGGGAATATGTAAAAAGGATTGGAACCGCTAAGGATGGAAAAAGAACTTTATTGACAAATCATCTTAAAACAAGCAGTTCTATATGCAATTGGAGGAAGTACCTCAAATATACAGAGGACATTTATATGTGATATATTAGACATCTTTCTTGTTGGGAGGGAAGATGACAACTAAGAATAAATGATGCTTATGTTTGAATCCAAAAAATTGGTGTTTGGAAATATTGTTTTGCATTGAGTGCTCCTTATTTGTGTGAAATACTTTGAATTCTATTTTGTTTCTCAGTTTCTATTTTGTGTCTCTGTGTTGTTTTTGCTCCGCTGTGCTTGGTCACTAGCTTCCCACCGCTGCTGCCCCTGTGGCCCCTCCCCCGGACACAGTGCCACGCCCGCCTCCTGACCTCTGATCCCGTCCCACTCCCCTACTTAATGGCGACTGGTAAGGGGCTGTGCAGTGGACGCGTGCAGCGGGCGCGCCGCTGGCGCACCAAAGGCCCGCCTAAGGCAAGCCCGTCTGTGCCTGTTCGCGTCCCGACCATGGCCAACGCCAGGAACCCTGGTTCTCCTAGGCCCCACTGCTATGATTCCACCAGCCTCCACGCACTCAATCCGGGAAGACACACCGACTGCGAAAGATCCACGCCGGACACCACCCACGAACAGTTCTCGTGCAGACCCTGCCGTAGATCCTTCACCATTGACAAAGCCCCCACTACCCCCAAAGGCCCGGCTGATGCACGCACCGCCGAAACCCTGACATGCATCCTCCTCAACGTGCACTCCCTGCACCAACATGCCGTAGAGATTTGGGACCTGATCGACACCCTCTCCCCCGACGTCGCCTTCTTCATGGAAACCTTGACCAACACCACCTCCGGCCCGACATCGCCAGTGCCATCCCCGATGGCTACAAGATCCAGAGACAGGACCTACCCCACCAGCCAGGAGGAGGACTCGCCATCATACACAAGACCCCCGTTGACTCTCCACCTCCAGCACGAGTGACCACCACTCCAACACAGAACACGTCCACTTCCAGATCCAGACCAGCCCTAGGACCACACTATGCAACACCCTCATCTACAGACCGCCGGGACCTAGCACACAGTCCACAACTACCATCACTGAACGCGCCGCACCCCACGCCATCACCTCCACAGACTACATTCTACTCGGGGACCTGAACTTCCACCTCAAAACTGCAACAACCCCGACTCCACCACTCTCCTCGACAACCTCGGACTGAAGCAGCTGATCAACATGCCCACTCACAGAGCTGGACACACCCTCAACCTCATGTTCGCAGGAGGGACAAACATCCACTTCAGCCACAGCCCCATGCCCCTCTGGACGGACCACCACTGGGTCCACTTCACCTTCAACACCACCACCACAGCCAAGACAGCTCCTCACCCACAAATGAAGGAACTGGAGCAAGGTCACAGAGGAACACCTCAACAGCACCCTCTTTCAAGACCCCCCAGTGCCACGACCGACACCAACTCTGCTGCCAAAGAAATTCACTTCTGGATCTCCTGCTGCACCGACAAGGTCACACCCCTCCGCCACCCCACCAAACTAAGCCCTCTGAAGGCTGCCAGGTTCACCACACAACTTCAAGAGGCAAAACCAGAAAACCACGGAAGCAAGGAGCAACCACAGGAACACCCTGAAAGAATACCACCAGCACATAGGAGACACCAAACGGACCTTCATAAGAGACAAAGTCCAGACCAACGCGACCAATGCCAAGGAACTGTTAAACATCATACAGCAGCTCATCAAACCCCCCAGCGAAGCCACGGACGTCACACTTTCCCAGGAACTCTGCGACAAGCTCAGCTTCTACTTCCATCTGAAGATCAAGACCCTCTGTAACAGTGAACAGACGCCGGACACCAACCCACTCTTCACCACCGCAAATAAGCTAACCGTCATGACCTGGAATCCCGCCACTGTCGAACACATCACCGCAACCATGAATAAAACCCATTCAGGAGCACCAATGGACCCCAGCTCACCGCACGTATTCCACCGGGCCGCTGCCGTCATTGCACCCGAACAAGGATGGACCATCAACATCTCCCTCAGATCCGGCATCTTCCCAGATGACTGGAAGCGGAAGGAGGTTAAACCCCTTCTCAAGAAGCAGACGGCCGATCCAACATACCTGAAAAACTACTGGCCCATCTCTCTCCTCCCGTTTGCGGCCAAAGTCACCGAGAGACTTGTGAACTACCAGCTGACCGCCTTCATGGAAGAGAGCTCCATCCTAGATGCCTCACAATATGGATTCCGCAGCAACCACAGCACCGAGACCGCCCTCCTCGCCGCCACTGATGACATCTGCATACTACTCGACCATGGACACACTGTGGCCCTCATCCTTCTAGACCTCTCCGCAGCCTTTAACACCATCTCACATCACACGCTCGCAGCCGGACTTCATGACGTGGAGGTACAAGGAGCTGCCCTCGACTGGATCCAATCCTTCCTCTCCGGCAGAACCCAGAGGATCAGACTCCCTCAATTCCTCTCCGACCCCACTAATATCAACTGTGGAGTACCCCAAGGATTATCGCTCAGCCCCATGCTCTTCAAAATCTACATGGCCCCCCCTTGCTGCCATCGTCAGACAGCATGGGCTCAGCATAGTATCCTACGCCGATGACACCCAACTCATCCTCTCGCTCAAGAAGATTCCCAAAGACACCAGGCTCTGCTTCCATGAAGGAATGAAGGACGTCACAGCTTGTATGAAATACAGGTGCTTGAAGCTTAACTCAGAGATAACCGATGTCCTCATCCTCAAACCCTGCACCTCTGTCTGGAACAACACTTGGTGGCCCTCCACCCTCGGGAAGCCACCCACCCCTACAGACCACGCATGACACCTCAGTATCATCCTCGACTCCTGCCTCTCCATGAACCGCCAGATCAACGCCGTTGCTTCCACCAGTTCTATCCCTTGCTGAGCGGAAGCAGACAGAATAGTTCATGTCTCTTCTCATTGTAATGAGGGCAGCGTTGTTTGAAATACTCATTTATCTCGTCTCCAACCGGCTGGTGGAGCACTTATGAGATAACATCGACTTTTCAGACCACAACCGGTTATTCAAATCGGAACAAATTTGGATCACTATCCACTTACTAAATAGTATCCCTGGCATTTATTCCTTACGTCTGTCAACAATTGTTTCTCTACCCCCGCAGTCCTGATGAAGACCCGCATCTGATGCATATTAAGCTGCGCTTCCGCCTAGGGTCGAAACGTCGATGTTGCAGTCACACTAGTCCATGCAGTTTCCCTGACCCCAATTTAAAGTCACATTTGGATTGTGTATTCATGCCTTAAGGAATGGACAGAACAATATAACTGTTATTTTGACTATTTTATGAGTTAGCCATCTGTCTAATATATGTAGCGCTTTTGACTTCACTTATCACCACATGTCACTTATCCTGCACTTTAATCACTTTTTACATCGCCGCCTATGTAATGTTTAATTGACAGCCATATTCAGTTTCCACTGTAAATAATATTCTAGTAATACAATCGTCATTTTGTCTTTGTGGTGTGTTCCCTTTTATCCCCATTTGTTTCTTGAAAATTTTTAACTGTAATTTATGCTTTTGAAATTTGAAAGTTCAGGATGTATTACATGCATTGAGTAAAGGAATTGTTACTCCCCCGACAGAGCCACTTCTTTGTTATGTTATGTTATGTTCGGAGAAATTTGTAAAGCGCACGCACACCCGGAGGTTTCATGGCGCTGAATGTCTCAGGTGGACGCGGCGGGCAAACTAATTGTATGAAAGTGCAACAACTGTGTTTTCAGAGCCTTTCTGAAGCTCAATAAATTGTCCAGCACTCGGATGTCCAGGGGCAGCGAGTTCCAGAGGCCAGGTGCGAGAAACAAGAAGCCACGCCCTCCCTGGCGTTTCCTTTTGATGGCCGGGGTAGCTAATAGCATGAGGTGACCGGACCGAAGGGGGCGGCGAGGTATGTATTTCGCGATTAGGTTGCTAAGACACTTAGGGCACTTGCAATGCAAGGCTTTAAAAAGGAGGCAGACAATCTTAAAAGCTGTGCGTTGAGCAATAGGGAGCCAATGTAGTTTCGCCAAAAGGGGGCTGGCAGAATGCCATTTGGGTTGTTTAAGTATTAGTCTGGCTGCCTGGTTCTGTACCATTTGGAGACGTTTGAGCAGGGACACGGGCAAGCCGAGGTAGATGGAGTTACTAAAGTCGAGACGCGATAGTACAAGGGCGATCACTGCCTGAGTAAGAGCTGAAGTGGTAAGTAGGTAGGCAATTTTATTGAGTTTCCTCAGCTGAAAAACACAGGAGGAGACTACCGACCCCACTTGTCCCCTAAGTGAAAGGTCGGCGTTCAAAACGACTACTAGGCTTTTTACAGAGGGAGAAGGGGAGGGAGGTGGGCCAAGGTCAGCAGGCCAAAAATGAGGGCCCCACATGGCAGTGCTGGTACCTGGCAAGATTAGCTCAGTCTTGCCAGGATTGAGTTTTAGATGGTTGAGATTCATCCAGCGCTGAATGTGTAGCATGGTGGCTTGGAATTCAAAGGCTGAGTTAGGCCCATCTAATGTGAAAATACGTTGAAGGTCATCTGCGTAATTAAACGTTGTGACCTTCATGTTTTTTAAAGAGCTGATAAGGGGTCTAAGATAAAGATTAAATAGTAGGGGAGAGAGTGAAGAACCCTGGGGGACTCAGCAGGGGAGGACCATCCTGGGGGCGGTGAAAGTTCCTAGACGGACTGCCTGCGTTCTGTCTTGAAGAAAAGATTTAATTCAGTTGTAGGCAGAACCTTGTATACCTGCTTGTTTGACACGGGATAGTAAGATGTGATGATTCACAGTGTCGAACGCGGCTGACAGATCTAAGAGGATGAGGGCCTGATTGCCCTTATCCGCATTAGTTCGCAGCGTGTCTAGTACAGTGAGAATAACCGTCTCAGTGGAATGTGCAGGACGGAACCCGGCTTGGTTGGGTTCAAGGTAGTCGGTTTGTTCGATAAAATTTGAAAGGGACTTGGGAACGTGGGCCTCGAGGATCTTTGCCAAAAAGGGAAGCAAAGAAATGGGGCAATAGTTGGAGTGAGTCAGAGGATCGGCTCCAGGTTTTTTTAATAGTGGGACCACTATTGCATTCTTAAAGGCAGAGGGAACCTTACCCTGGGTTAGGGATTCATTTAAAAGAGGAAGTACAACATGAGAGAGAACAGATAAGACCTCTTTCAGGATATGAGGGGGACAACAGTCGTTAGGTGATCCAGATTTAACTTGGACCAATAGATCAGAAAAGAGCTGGGGGCATAAGACTGGGAAGTGATCCAGGGTGACAGGGTTAATCATGATCAGATCAGTGTGGTCTGTGCCGCACGTAGCGGGGATGCTGGCCTTAATCGTGGAGATCTTGTCTAAAAAGAATGAATTCAAGGAGTTGCAAAGCGCCTGAGTGGGTGGCTGGTCAGGGTGTATCCTGTCGGAGTTACATAAGTCATTGTCAATGGTGAAAATCTCTTTTGATTTGTTTTGGGCGTTAAGGATTCTGGCTGAGAAGTATGCGGCCTTAGCTTTGCGAATATTCTTTTTATAGTCATTGTGAGCAGAGGAAAACAGAAGTTTATCCTTCGAAGTGTAGTGAGATCTCCATTTTCTTTCTTTCTGTCTTAGCTCCAGCTTCTGTTTTTGAGCTCAGTGGAAAACCACTTAGGAGCGTCAGAGTGGCGGGAACAAGTAAATTTTGTGAAAGGGGCCTGAGAATCGCAGGCTTTAAGTAGCCAGTTGGAAATAGTAGTGTTCAAGACATCAACATCTGTGTTGAAGGGAGGGCTGGACCTGGCTAGAGCATCGAGAAAGGCGCGTTTATCCATAGAGCTCCATTTTCTTGCAATGCCACCACCTTTGGAGGCAGTCTTAGGGTTAATGATCAGTGAGCGTGAAATCATTAAGGTGGTGATCGGACCAGATGCAGGGTGAGACAATAGGCATTGAAAGAGTAAGATTTGAGGACCATATTTGGTCCAAGATGTGTCCTTTAGCATGGGTAGGAGAAGAAACGTTTTGAATAAAGTTTAAACTGACAAGCAGTTCTGTTAATTCTGCAGCATGAGGCCCACCTCGAGCATCATTGAACCAATAATTCAGATCACCTATTAGCATAGTACTAGCGTAGTTGGTGGATAAATTCGCCATTTGTTCACTGTGAGCTACGGGAAAGTTGGGCATGGCAAGAGGAGGTCCATATTTCCATATTATAAATACCCAGATTCTGAGGGACACAGGGTTACTCCATTATCGCTAATGGTCGTTCCATCACACAACCTGTTGCTAGGATTCTGCTGGGAAGCAGATCTGTAGCTTGAGATAACATGATGCCAGAATGTAGAAACTAAGTCTCTCTAACATGTCAGTACCTATAGGCCCAAATCCGACTCATTCACAGGGACTCAGCTGAACCACTAACCTTTCCAGATTAGCAGGTGAGTTAGGTAAATGTAGAACATGAACCTCTAGACCCCAAGGGAGCCATGGAAACAGATCATCACCTTTCCTTTCTCACTCATTCATGTCCAATGTAAACAAAAGAAAGACACAAATGAAGTTTACAATACATGTTTGTATGCTGTGATAAGTAAACAAATACAACTGAGCAACATGATCAGAATTACTAGCAGGCTTTACACAATGAGCAGCCCAACCATATCTGTCTAGACCTACAATGCATTTATTAGTGATCTCCGTGATTAGCAATATACTCTGAAACTTGGTGTGTGTAGTTAGTGGTCTGCTTCATAGGTGTAAACAAAGCTGCTGCCTTCATTCTAGGACCAGTCTCTCTGTTGGAATTTTCTTCCCTGCCCCCTCCCAAAGGGCCGAGAAATGGTTTATGTGATAAAAACTACTGTGTTAGAAAACTGCAGCTGTGCTACCATGTTATGTCTAAAAACGTTAGGAGATGTTTCTAACCTGGCATGAGAAAGCAGTAAACCATGTTGTTCGACTTTGTACGAAATGTTCAGACTAAGGGCCTGATTTACATCTTGGCCGATGGATATCCCGTCTGACAAAAAATGAATTCCATAGGATATAATGGGATTTAAATTGAATTGGAAGGGACCTGTTTGTCAAGACCTAAATCAGGACCAAAATCACAGGCAGATTCACTGAATAACAAATATGTTTAGCATATTTCTTCAAGTCACCATGTCACAGAAACAAATGTGTTATGAGTTTCTGTGCAAAGTAGCAGTAGGCTAAAACAGCTAATATGTGAAACAAAAGGAGAACCAAAGTGAGCCCAAAAGGGAAGCCACTACATTGTTGTCAGTATTACTCTCCTGGCCAGCTCATCTAAAGTATATGATGGTCCATGGTATCAAAAGGGGTGGACAGGTCCAACATCTCCAGTAGACAGCCAGTCTCAGTTCCAGCGAAGACAGACATTTGTAGTTATCTAAATGATCCTCATGCTGGCAACCCAACTTTTTCATTGTGATGATACTTGTTAGATTAAAAATCTGTCTGAAGTTTGAAGGCATTTGCAGAAGAATGGCAGGAAGAAATTCAGAAATATTTAATAGAGGACTACCTTTACCTCTCTTTAGAGAAAATGGTATGTTGCTCTGAATAATTTAATTTGATGACAGAAGATGAACAGCCACACCTGTCCATGCTGTTGAAGCACCATCAGGCGAATCATAAATTTAAGAGTCCACAGCGTACTCTCAATCTTCTCTTCAGTTGCATCTCTTAATGAAAATATATATGAGGGTCACTGGAGAGGGTATCTAATCCCACAAAGCTCAACAATGGGGTGGGTTTGTCTACAGTTCAAGCCATCCACACCCAATAGTCTGAGGAGTTAGAAGAATTCTGCTTGCATGGGTCATTAAGGCCACGGAAACTACATTAAAATGTTTATGGAATGTGGTGCCTGCTTTTGATAATATATGGTTTCAAACTTGTATTGCATTAGTGATAATTAGTGGTAATTTTGTTATATATTTTTTAATACATTTATTTACTTTAACTATTTCTTCTTCTCATGACTCCATAAGATGGGTATACACAGCAAGTATTTACTTGAATTGCACATGGAAAACAGTACCTTCTCCTAGGATTTTGATGTACACTGAGCAGTTCATGAACATTTTGCTTTATTAATGCATTTCTTTGTGTTAGACTGTTACCTTCAAAAGCTCCTGTGATGGCTGCATGCTCTTCATCTCCAGATCTGCCACCAGGGCTTTGAGCAAAGACATTTGGCCTGATAAATGGGATATTCTTGTACTTTCTGCCTTGATCATTTTCTCTTGCAGCTCCTCCAGTCTCCTGAGCAGAGCATCCTCTTGTTCTTTAAGGAGGAGGTGAAATCCCTCAAACATAGTCGCAATTGTCAGCTTCTCTTGGTCCAAATTATTCTGTCAGGGGGCATGAATGTCATTCAGATGATTGAGGGATTTATACAATATGACAAGGTTATGCAATATATTTAAATTGAGAGATATTAAACATCAAAATGCTGTGGGGGAACCCATTTTACTTCTATACATGTTTATAACCATGTGCACATTTTCTTTTTTGAAGAACGTACTAGTTTTTAATTTTTGCTGATATGTATGCATACAAATACAATAGTTTTCTTTCCAGGTATATTTTATTATTTTTAAACAACAAAAAGTGAAGTATGGTCTTTTTTGAAAGGTCCCTCCATGTTGACCTTTACGACCAGAAGACCAAAAGTGAGATATAGCAACTACATTGGGTGTTGAAAAGAGAAAAGGAATTCTAGACCAAATGTATTGTGTCTGCTTAACTGGTGATGTTTTGTACACATGTTTATCACAAGGGAATTAAAAGGATTCAGAGTTGGCACACCCTATACTTGTCCATTGGATGTATCTGCTTTGACAATGAAATGTCCCTTGTAACATTTTAATCAAATGTGATTTCGAAGCTGTCAAACTCGAAGAGCAAATACCTTTACATTTTGCTAGCTTGAGGCACTGGTGAAACTATGTCCTAGATAGGGAAGGTGGTTCTGGACAATTTCTGGGAAACAGGGCCAGATCCAAAAGGTCCATTCAGGCTTTATAGGCTTCTCAAATGGACTTCTTCTAGCTGGTCAGGCTGGGGGAGGTTAAGGCCACTACCCTGTTGGACACCATGCAGCAGTGTGCAGGGATAATGGTTCTGGCAGTGGCTGAAGCCCTGGCCCAGAGAGCCAACCACCAAATGTCTAAAGAGCTTTACAAATGTTTCAATAGAGCTTCTTTGAAGTCGTCAGGTATGAGGAGCACTAGACTCCTCCTCTGGATAGTACCACCCTGACCAGGATATGGAAGGTGTCCTAGAGGGTGCAGATGCCTAGAACCCTGCCCTGGTGAACCTGTCCTAGGGAAACTGCGGTCAGGCATTTGTGCAGGCTTTGTGGACCTCTCACTTGGGTTTCTTTCAGCGGGTCTACCCAGACGAGCATAGTCTGGCTCCACCCTTCACTGGGTATGGAATATGGTTCCGGCCTATGACTTGGGAAACTTATGAGGACTGACAAGTTGAAGACAGCAGTGATGATCCTCCAACCATATGGTCTGCCAGCTATCTAGCAGCTAGACATAGTCAGCTACTGACCAGATGGATTTACTTAGTCACTGAGTACATTGCACAAGCTGGTAGCTGACCAGGATCTACTGACTAGAGTGATCAGGATGACTGGAACCCCTGCCCAAAAGGACCAGGCCCAGTGGAGATACTGACAAGTGTCCCCAGGTCCTCTGGCCTACTGACTCGAAGGCCCAAGGCCATAGATCTAGATTGGTATTGACTACTGAAGTACCAGACACTCAAGCGCCATCTCTATTGAAGGGTACTTGAATTGGAAGGTGAATTGTTACCTACTCCCTTGTCAGTGAACAGCATCCCTTCCCACACCACTCTGCCCCAAAGCTGCTGCCCCTAACCCTTGTAGGTTCACAAGTTCGAGGGGCAATCTCTGCTCTGGTGCTGCTCTGCCCATTGTCTCACTGCTTTCTGCCTGTCTTGTCTCTTGTTCTTTCCCTTTTTTACCTTTTCTGCTTTTCTGTACCTTTCTTTCTCTTTCTGCATATTTGCACACATTTTGCCTTTGTTCTCTCGCTGCTGCTGATTATTCCCTGCGGCCCACCCCCCTCCAGTGTTGCTTTCCTGCCTCCCAGTTGTCCAGTCCTTCTCCTCACACTACTTAATGGTGCCCATCTATGCCTGAACCGCATCCAGTGCAACAGACCCTGGACCTTGGACCATCCTCCACAACGACGCCAGTACCCTCATGTCACTGGTGAACACCCAAGGCCTGTTCACTTGCCACACCTGCAACTGCATTTTTGCCGGCCTCTGCACACCAGACCTACCAAGCACATGACCCTCAAGAACCCAACCTGACCACTTCACATGCATCCAACTCAACATCCATTCCTTCAAAAGACAAGCCGTTCGGATCTGGGACCTGCTCGACTCCATCGCCCCTTGCAGTGCCTTCTTCACAGAAACCTGGATTAACTTCAACTCAGCCCTGGACATCATCACCGCCATCCCTGATGGATGCTAAATCATCCACAAGTACCGCGTAAACCGATCGGGAGGAGGTATCGCCATCATATACAAAGAAACCCACTGCCTTACAACCAGTTCTGACAACCACTCACCCGACATGGAGCACCTCCACTTCCAGATCTAGACCAACCCAAACGCAACCCTCCACGGCACCCTCATCTACAGACCTCACAGACCATGTCCCCCTTCAGCAAAGCCATAACTGACTTCATCGCTCATTACCCGCTTACCTCAATGGACTACATCCTCCTCGGCTACCTCAATTTCCACCTGGACAACCTCAAAGACCACAACACCTCATCCTTATTAGAGAACCTCGCCACCATTGGACTCAAACAACTGGTCACAACGCTAGTCCACTCAGCAGGACAAATGCTTGACCCCATCATTTCTGCAGCAACAACATCTTCATCAGCCACACCTATGAGCCACATTGAACTGACCATCACTGCATCCACTTCACCATCGCCAAATCCACTGCATGCAACCAAGCATACGGTGATCCTTGCAGAAGCTCGAACAAGGTCACTTAAGATCAGCTCACCACCTCCCTCAGCAAGACCCCACCACAGACATCCACAGATAGCAAAACTTCAGCTTGCAACCCCCACTGCTGTTCCTCTGACTGTGCCAACAAACTGGTACCCCTAAAGAAACCCTCAGGCAAGCATCCCCTCAAGAAAGCCAGCTGGTTCTCTTCCGCACTCCAAGAGTCCAGGTGCACCCTTCAGATGGCTCGAGAAAGGAGGAGCAGCAAGATCAGAACATATGACACAACCTACGAAACCAATGTCATCATATACCACCACCTCTTTAGAACAGCAAAGAAAGCAGCCATCAATGAACACATCAACGACAAAGCAGACAACGGCAAAGAACTCTTAGCCATAGTGAAAGAATTCGCCATACCCAGCACAGAGATGGCAGACATCCCCTATACCAAGACCTCTGCAATACCGTCGCCACCTTCTTCTACCGCAAGATGAAGGAGATCTACCACAGCTTCAGAACCCAAGACTCATCCACTGCACCCACAATCACTGTACCCAAGGCTCCAGCCCCAAGCAGACCTTGACCAAGTGGACTACACTCACCTCTGATGACACCTTCATGATCACGAAGAGCATCCACTGTAGAGCCAGCTCGTACCCCTACCCTAACCACATCTTCAACAGGGCCAGCACCTCCATCGCACCCAGACTCGGGCCGCACCATCAACTGCTCTATTGAGTCCACAACTTTCCCGGAAGTCTGGAAGCATGCACAGATCAACACCCTACTGAAGAAAACTTCTGCCATCCCAACGGACCCCTAGAACTACAGTCCCATCTCTCTGCTCCCCTCCTAGCCAAAGTCATTGAGAAAGCCATCAACGCTCAACTCTCCAAGTTTGTTGCAACAAACAACATTCTGCACTTTCCCCAGTCGCGCTTCGGAAGCAACCACAGCACTGAGACCGCTATCCCCACCACTACAGATGACATCTGCATCCTTCTCGACTGAGGCAAGACTGCAGCTATTATCCTCCTGGACCTTTCAGCCACCTTCAAGACCATCTCCCACCACACCTTCTGCATAAGACTTCATGACACCGGCATCTGTGACAAAGCCCTGGATTGTATCTGCTCCTTTCTTACTGGACCAATGCCGAGAGTCACACTTCCACTGTTCAAATCTGAACCCACAGAGATCAGCTGCGGAGTGCCTCAGGGATCCTCCCTGAGCCCCACCCTCTTCTTCATCTATATGGCCCACTTGCAGCCATCGTCAGAAGCCACTGACTCAACATTGACTCCTACGCTGACTACACCCAGTTGATTCCCTCTCTCACAGATGAACCCATATCCACCAAGAGCAACTTCAACAAAGGCATGCAGGCAGTCGCCACCTGGATGAAGGACAGCTGCCAAAAGCTCAAATCAGACAAGACCAACGTACTCATTCTGGGCTTCTCCTCCTCTGCCTAGCACAATTCTTGGAGGCCCACAGTGCTCAGAATGCCCCCCACACCCACAGACTGTGCAGAAAACTTCAGCATCATCCTGGACTCCTCACGCTCAATAAACCTCCAAACAATTGCCGTTTCATCCTCCTGCTTTCTCATGCTTGGCCTCCTTTGTAAGATTTTCAAGTGGATCCCCACTAAGTCCCAGAAAACAGTCATCCATGCACTCGTCAGCAGCAGATGTGACTACGGCAATGCACTCAATGCCAGCACCAACCAGAAACTACAGAAAAAACTGCAGACCGTCCAGAACGCCTCTGCCAGACTCCTCCTGAACATTCCACTCCACAACCACATCACTGACCACCTAACCACTTGCTATTTGTCACCAAGAGAATCATCTTCAAGCTTCTCACACACCACTAAAAAAGCCCTCCTCAATGCCAGTCAGCCTACCTCAACCACTGCAGCTCCATCTACTCTCCAACCAGACATCTCTGCTCCACCCAACTGGTCCCAGCCACCAACCCATGTATCCATAAGACCACCGAGGGAGGAAGATCCTTCTCCTAACTCACTATGAAGACCTGGAGCTCCCTGTCTCTGCACTTCAGGCAATCATCATTGCTGCCGCGATTCAGGAAGGGCAACAAAGACCTGGCTCTTCAACTGAACAGCAGACCCTGCCCCCCTCCACCCACCCAGTACCTTAAGACCCTCACTGGTGAGTAGTTCCGCTTTATAAGATTACTGATTGCTGTCTACAATAACCAACACCTTTCCTGGGGTTGAATGAGCTTTGCCATTGAGCATCCTAACCCTGCTAGTTCTATGTAACAAAAATGACTCACTAGGTTCTCACAATCAATGTCTGGCTCCATGCCAATGATCCGGGCTTCTTACTGATTAATAAGTTGTTTTCAGCCCCAAAAACATTCATGTAATAATAAGTTGTGTTATGTTAATAGATTTACAAATTAAAACAAAATATACAGGAGGACATCCTACTGCTGGTGAAAATTTGATGCATTGGAATAAGATTACTAAAAAGTAATGCTTTATTCCTCTTTCTGAAGTAAAGATAAAACAAACTCTATCTAATCTTGAGAGGAAGGGTGTTATGGTGTTGGACACCAGAAGTGAAATGGAGCAGCCAACAGAACAGATGAATAAAATAGAACATCCTTCATTTATGATCTAAGGAAGTATAGTCGGCATGTCCTGTGACTTAGGGAAGCTTGTTCTGCTTGCCTAGCTCTAGAATCTATGGATGCTTGTTCTGCCTTGATTATAACTAGCATTCAGGGTGATTTACTGTAACAATCCTCCACTTGCTGCTTCTGCTGCCCTGCACCTATGAAAGTTAATCTTTTCATATCCTTGCCATACAGGCTAGTGTAATGTTCTTACTCCGTGATCTGTTCTCTGACATTCAGTAACAGTGTTGGTTGGGAGGCCTAGTTGTTAGATTGCCGCACAGGGTTGAAAACCCTTGCCGCCTTCTCATTTTTCTAGAGAGGAGAACGTTGACCTATGATAGGGCTTTGGTCTTTGTTAGTCATAGCCTTTTTCATAAAAGCTAAACGGATCTCTGCTATCTTTCTCACTATTTTCCTTGCATCTCTTCCTAGTCTTATCTTCTGTTTATCTCACTCAAAACACCCAGAACCCTCACGACCTGATTCTTCTATGGAGACGTCGCATCCACAGTGCCCATATATCCCTAGGGGTGACAGTCCTGTGCTATACAAATGCCAATTGATTTATTGATTAATTTATCAAGGCTTTGGGGTTCTCAAACTATCCCCAGTTCTTCTTCATTGACTAAATCAAAGACATATTTTAGGTCTATGTTAGATATATTTTGTACAAATAAGAAGCAGATCAATTGTACTAATGCCCTTCCTGAATCGTCTCTCCATGTTGAAAAGGCTATCTCCTGTCCCAAGACAGACTTGTATTCAGTTTAGCAGGACATGACCACCGATTGTGCCAGGACCATCCTGTATAGAAATAGATCTAAAGTTAGCTGATTTTTCACAGCTGCCTTTTGGTACAGGTGAATGGTCTTAGTTGTATGTCATGAACTGGGAACAGTATTAGCAGATGATACAGATTTAGAAATCGTGTTCTGAGCAAGGGCCCACATCTCTGCATGAGACCCATTTGCTGTTTCCACCTCCGGACCATGCAAACAAAGTTTATCCCTGTTATAGCTCCCCCTGCCTTAGGAGATGATTGATTCATAATGTGCTCAGCCCAGTCACCCAGTCATGTGCCCCAATGGGTTATAACCAGAACCGTTGCTCCCTCCATGTTAGAAATGCAAGATCATCTCACATCTTCCACCAAAGCCTTTTGATACTCTTCAAGAACATGTTAGCTCCAAATCACCACTAACCGTACTACTCCTAAGGCCTAGGACTATTTGTGTTTTCTTGAACAACATTAATCTTCAAATCACTTATGCTATTTAATGTTTCCACTTCCCTTCATAGGTTTGGCCATTATCAGACAAAATGAAACCTTTACATTCATGTGGTCACATAGTTTTAACACCATCAAATCATTACCTCTAGCATGTTGAAGTATTCTCCAAATCACTCACTATAGAACCATTTACATTTGAGACGAGACTGGGATAAATTTAAGCCCTCCATTTGATTGCTCTTCTATTATGAGTTGGAAGGTTCAGAATATGGATCACCTTATTCCTCATCAGAAGAACCCAGAGGATCCACCTTCCACTTATGAACCCAAGGAGATCACATGTGGTGTCCCCCAGGTTTCCTCCCTCAGCCCCATGCTCTTCAATGCATATATGACCCGCACAACAACATCGTCAGAATGCACAGTCTCAACATAATTTCCTATGCAGATGACACCCAACTCATCCTCTCACTCCCTGACAATGCCGCCACCACCAGAAGCAAGTTCTACAGATGCATGACAAAAGTCACCAACTGGATGAATAACAACTGCCTGCAGCTGAATACAGATAAGATGTGAGAATTGATCTTTGGCAACAGCAGAAACACATGGAATGACTCTTGGTGGCCATCAGTAGTAGGATCTGCACCCAACTTCCTCCAACCACGTCAGAAACCTAAGAATCATCATTGACAACAAGCTTACCATGAAATCACAGATCAACACCATATCCTTTGCCTGCTTCCTCACTCTGTGCATGCTATGTAAGATCTTCATGTGGCTACCCCTACACATGATACACACTGACATAAGCCCTCATCACCAGCTGATAGGACTACAGCAAGGGCCTCTAAGTAGGAATTGCTGCATCCCTTCTACAGAGACTTCAGATCTTACAAAATGCTGCAGGCAGACAATCTTTTGCCTTGCCTGACAAACCCACATCACACCCACCTCAGGAAACTCCACTGGCTCCACATACAGAAGAGATGCCAACTCAAGCTGCTGACTCAAACACACACAACCAAGGACCCATCCACATTAACCACTGCTGGAACTTCCCAAAAACCATTGAGAAGACTACGCTCCACCTCCCTTTCACTTGCACGTGCTCCCCACATCTACAGAAGCAGAGGTGGAGGATGCTTGTTCTTCCACATTGCAGCAAAGACCTGGTACAGCCCCCCACACACTTCTGGACCACACACCACTTCTGGAATTCTTGATGGCCCTCAAGACCTGGCTGTTCGAATAAGCCTCCGTGGCCTGCAAGAGCCTGGAACCCTATCTGGTGATTAGTCACGCTTTATAAATCCTGATGGATTGATCGATATTGGCCAAGTAGGACTTTGTATTATAGTGACGTGGTCTAATTTTTCTAAGGTTATTTTTTGCAATCAACAGGTCATAGTACAGTTTCACATTCATGATGGATTGGCACACCTCTATGTCAATACTGCCAATTATATAATCAATGAAGCTAGTCCTAAACCTCACCTTGAAAGTCTGCTTTAAATGGACACCAGATTCAGTAATATGATTTTAAGAAACTTAGGTCACTAGAAAAGAGTAGGAGCAGCAAGATCCTGGCTAGTCTACTACTTGTTCTATGACACATATATCTCGGAATGACCCACGCAATATCTTCCTCTACTGTGACACTAGTTAGATTGTTCATCATCAAGGGCATCATTTTAAATCCTCACTATATATAGCAGTTAATTGCATTGAGAATATTTTTCAGGGTCTAATAAAATGGCGTCCTCCATCTTCCTTTGTTTTATAGCAACAAATACATTCAATATATTTACTACAGTACTCAGCAATAATACCTCAGTTCATCTGATGTGTAACTGTTCATTGACATCTTTGCTACCATCAGTTGGTCTCTAGTAAGCTGCAGCTTAGTGGAGACTCAGATAGTTTAAGCTTGATTGATGGCACATTTTCAGTAAGCCCCATGTTTCCTCAAAGCAGGATACATTAATCACCTTAATAAATGTTTGCCACTAAGCATGTTCAATTGTTTAGGCCGATCCGCTATATTCCAATGAGTTTGGTTTATGGATCTCACACCAGGTCTATACCTTAGGACTACTAGGGAACACATAGGTTTTAGATGAATTGCAAAAAAAATATTTCTATCTGAAAAAAGATCCTGGAAAAGAAAACAGAATAATGCTTCCTTATGTCAATCGGGGCTTCAAGTAACCATCTTCAATGTTCTTCTATGGGTTGTGGAATGCAAATCCTTTTCTTTTGCTGGCACCTCAAATGATTGGTCACCCTCTTTACATTTGGGTATCAAATCACTAGATTTATTTTCCTTATTTGTAAACATTTGTGGGATGGTAATGTGCACCTTCTGGAAGCATCAATGCTTGAAATACATTGAGTGTCTGGGTCGGCTAGAATCAATCTACATATTTGACTGGACTAGAATTTCAGACCAATGCTAGCTATGCTAACATTTTTCACTGACACAATATCCTTACAGTCTAATAAACACAGACAAGTATAACAGATTTCAAGCTATGATCTGTTTTTACAGGACTGGAAGCAGCCCCATTTGGGAATAAATCCACACAGTCTGGGTGAATGACATTACAAATATCAAAAATGAAGACCATCACTTCTTCTACAGGATAATCTCTACTCCTCATTTGCAATTTTTACTTTTGCTATTTGCCCTATTTTATATACTCAAGTCTCGATTTCCAGGAGTTCCATTAACTCCTTTGTTTTTTAAATGTACCATCTAAGTTATACATCTTTGCTTCTACTTCTTCTTATCATTATTACCCTTTGAAACAGATGACCCAACATCCTAATTTCTCCTGCCAAGAACAAAAACGATTGCCCCCATTCTCTTTGCAGCAGTTGTTCCCTAAATGGTTTCTGCAACACCTATCCATGTCTGCATTTTTACACAGGATATTCATGTGTTTTTAAAAATCTGTATGGCCAGGGATTTGAATTGCACAAATATGCGCCAATTCTTAAATCTTTCCTTAATTTGGACAGGAGGAAGAAGCTAGAGTTGTTGCAGAATGGGGTGGAGCACATGAGGTCATAACTGAAGCTTTTGGATTTGCCAAACCCTCTCCATTATCCTTGTATTTTGATGGAGACAAGTTTGCAGGAATTCCTTTAATTACTTGGTTAGCCTAGCCCATAGCTCAGTGTTTCTCTACTGTGAAATAGATCCGATTTTAACATTTGCCCAACTATTGCTCCCATCTTCACGAAGGAGGCAAGTAATCCACTTTTTTGGTGTAAAGCACTTTTTGCAGGACAGGAATGTTAGCTGTGAGTAATAATTCTTAACACATCATTTCAGCTGTCATCTCAAACTCAGCAGGGTATAGTGTTTCTGTGCAATCATGTCTCAGAGGGGTGGCAGACAAATCTCATCTGACAACAAGGAACTTAGAACCTATTTACATTTTCTCACAGAATTTTGCAGGTGTGCTGTGATCCTGATATTTGGAACTCTTTTTTTTATTTGAATGATTTTTATTTTCATCAGACAGGGCACATTTATACAACAAACGTAAACTGGAGGGTTTAAATGTATACATCAGGCGATAACGCAAAGGTAAAAAGAAAAGAAAAAAAAACAGAAGCAGTGGAAACAGAATAGGAGAAGTCAAAGGAGACACAAATTATTTCATGTATCACTATCAATAGCTAAGTTATTCCATCCAAAGCCATAGGTCTCTATAGCACTTCTAGCTTGACTAAAGTGAATACCCCTTGCCTTTGCCAAAGCTGCCTCTAGGCAATAAGTCTCTCTAATGATAGACCACCAATCCTCAGCCGAGGGCGGTGTCACAGAGACCCATGCCCTGGCGATAGCCAGTCTAGCAGCAGCCATCAGTATTGAAAAAGACATGCTATTCCTGGGTTATCCTCCTTGTACCCGAACAAAATTTCAGTGATTGGATGGTCCAACCCTAGTTTAAACTGGAGTAACTGTTCAACTTTCTGCCAGTAGCCCCTCAGCTCAGTATATTCGATAAACATATGTCTCAGATTAGCAGCGTATAATCCACATTTAGGGCAATTTGGGCCTCCTGTAGGAAGCCAAATACCGGTCGTTAACGGCCAAAATTCGGTAAATATCCCGTTACCGACCGGTATTTAGGCATTTGCGATGTAGGTGGCAGATTTTCTGGATTCGGTATTTACCGATTCGGAAATTAAGAAATCGGTAAAATACCGATTCGGTAAATACCGAATCCAGAAATGCTATGTAGGGGGCACTCAAGTGAGTGCATCATTGGTGTCTGGATTCGTTATTTACCACCAACTACTAGTTGATGGTAAATGACGAATACCTTTCAAATAGCATTTTTGTGCCATTTGAAAAGTGCAATGTGGCAGATATACATGCCCTTAGGGCATGTATGTGCGCCACATGTGCACACATGCACGAATCAGGGGTGCCACAGGGTGTCAATGTGACACCCTGCCACCCATAATAATGCCTCCCCTATTACCGATTCGGTATTTACTGAATCGGTAATGGTAACTGGCTTCCCATTCTTTCCTATGGGCCTCCAGGCCCATAGGAATGAATGGGAAGGGATGCATTATTACCGATAAGGTAAATACCGATTCTTAAATACCGATATTTACCTTAGTTGGTCCGTCACCTGGGTGACATGAATAGCCTCTGCAGCATGAGCAGCTCTACAAGCTGAAAGTACAGGTTGCATCCCATCCGGGGACCCCGACTTAGAGCTAGCCCCTGCCCGGGTGAGCTTTCATTGGATTACTCTCAGTAGGGCTGTTGCTCGTAATCCGTAAGGCCATAGTCTTGACCCCTCCCTTTGCTTCGCCCACTTCCGTAGAGGGCTATTATCTAAAATAGATTTTCCCCATGGAGATAGCCCAGCAAGTGTTTTTTTTGTTTTTGTTTTATTTTTAGCTTTCCCTTTCCTAACTGTAGATGATTTTGCTATATCAGTAGAAGCCTGTGTGGAAAGCTCCGTTGGTTCTTCAATATCATCAAATGAGCCCAACTCTTCACCTTCACCTTCTTCCTCCAAGATGCCATCTATGGCATCACAGACTTTTGCGCCTAATTCTGCCGCTTCATCAGCTCTCAACGTGGCCGCAGGGTAATATCCCAGATTTAATTGACTTAATTGACTAGATACATCGGGTGTTTTAGATGTATTAAGTGTTTTAGGTGGGCTAGCGCATACATCAAGTGTGTATTCTGGCTGAGTTAATGTGGGGGCTGAGGGCACTCCCACTCCATCTTCACTCCCTTCTCCTATGTCTGTATCACTACTAGTTACAGTTACGACCACAACTGAGGCCGTGTCAGCAGTAGCAGTATCAGTTGAAACACTGTTGCAGTCTGGAATCGCTGCGAGGAGAACTTCCGCTATTTTGTTGCCAGCTATATCGCCCTTTTCCAAATTGCCGGCAAGAAGCTCTACAGCTCTCCCTGACTGCAGTAAGCGCAATAGCGGCTTGCCGATGACCATGTTAGTTTTCTCCGCTGCGCTCCCGCTGTCAGACGTGCCTGCTTCCCCTGCAACAACGCTTGTGGGTGCTCCTCGGGGCAGTTTTTGGTGGTGCCATCCCTCTCTCGGCTTCTTTCTTAGCTTCAGGCACCAGAGCCACTACTGGAGTCACTGTGGGAAACAGACCCGACCAGTCAAACACCGACCGGCCGGCCAGTCTCCAGGAAGGCCGGCCAGGCGCCCACAGTAAGTGCCCAAATTTTGCCATAAGAGGCCACCACATTTGTGTTCCTTATTCCTTATTCCGAATTCCTTATTCCGAAATTCCTTTTGATTTCAGCAAGTTAATGTAAGTTGATGTACCTATTGTCCGAAAACTGCTTTAGCATAAGCTTTAGCATAGGCGCTTATCTCCATTCAATCGTAGGTGCAGGGAGAACCTTTATACGGCTGTGCTCCGTGGCAACTTCAACCCGCCATCTTGCTCCTCCTCCGGTCTCTCCCGATATTTGGAACTCAAAGACCTCTTTTACAGTTCCTTTATATAAGCCATTGGTGATTAGCCTGTGGTATTTTATCATTTGACCTGGCATAGACTAGAATGTGAGCATAGCATCCACCAAGGAGTAATCAGTCAATGATCAGAGATGAACTAGCTAGAAGAGCTAAGAAATCAGGTTCAAGAAATTTACTTCCCAATGAACCTTGGTTCTTAGTTGTCTGAGTTCTTTGTGTTCCTCGCCTCCTGGCATAGTGCAATTATTCTCTTTCTTTGGTCTCAAGCTCAACAATTTCCTCAGGCTACTAATATGATCCAGCCATTGGGGCTCATGATTATACAACCTCCATCTGATGGTTTTCTAGATGATTTGTTGGACCAGCGTTGATCTCCAAGTCTGGAGGATGCTTTTCCATCATGGTGGTGGCTTTCATCCACCAGTAAATCAGTCCCTTAGTCCATGGGAATGAAGTTGGATGAACCAGACATGGCCAATACAATATACATAGTACATTATGAAGTGTGCTTTTCCTATGAAGTACCTGTTTCTTACCTAAAGCTTTGTTATTTGTTGTAGAAAAGATCCTATAATCCCACATGTTTTGTTTTGAAGCTCCTAGAACATTGCAATTCATCTATTCCTTTGGTAATCAAGACAAAAAGGCTAGGTAATATATATATATGTTCGGTATGGCTGGTTTACATTAAGTCCCTCGTAAGGTTCGGAAAAAATATCTGATTTATATAAGATTAATTGTAATTTCCTAGCAAAAAGCTTGCTGAACGTTAAATGAAAGGAGAACTTCCTGCTACCTTTGAAATTCCTTGGGACTGCTAGTCCCCTGTTGCAACACCAGCAGTTCCTTACCAACTGCTACCTTCTTGCCTTTATTTTGTGGGCTATTCTTTCTCCAGAAAGGTGGGCAGAGGTACCAGGCTATACTTGTTGTTGTGGCCCCCTCCTTGCCACACAATCATCTCACCTTCCAGCTCCTCTAGAGGTGAGCAGAAGACGGGCTAATGAAAAGGCTGTAAAAAGGACGGCCCTGATGAAGAAGGTGGAGGGGTCAGAATCAAGGTGAAGTCTCAGCTTTCATTTACACTGTTCATCTTTGTGTTCTCTACTCTCAAAGGAAGTGTACATTCCTTTGTTTACAGCTTTTGAACAAAGTACTTTTTATGACCATGCTGGAGCTTGTTCTTGAAAAATAAAAATGGCTTTGATACCCTGGGAGGTTTCTCCCAAGAGAATTGGTAATTCTTATTGTTTTTTGTTCCGGCCAACACTAATATGCAATTTCACTGACTGGCCCTGTTAGAACTGGGGTTTCTGGTTGTCAGAGGTATGCATCCTGTACAAGCAGACGCCATCACTGTGGTCAGGGTAAGCTGGATACACAATAAAAGATAACCTATGCTCAGCCTCTGGTAGCTTGGCACAGAGCAGTCATGCTTATCTAAAGAGGCATTGTGTAAATTATTTGTGCAACACACACACACACATACACGTTTTACCATCCTTGTGGGGACTATGTGTGAATACCTGCCTTGTGGGGATTAGCCTTTCCAAATGTTTTTAAAATATACTAATAACAGAATAATATTAAGAAAACAAAATCATTATACAGGAACCTGCTTCAAAACTAAAAATATATTGTTATTTAAACACACGCACAGAACCATCCTTCTGGGGACTTGAACAAGTGCTACCATCCCTGTGGGGACCTAATCCATAATCACCATTAGTGATTGAATACTGTCAAATCTCAAGCTTAAATGTTCATTTTATCTGCAATATACACAAATAGCATCTTTTCATGAATGTATTACGTTAAAACCCATACATTTACAATGCATGACTTTACAAAGCAGATTTTACATCGCAACATCCTTTACAACGCATTCTTTTACATTGCATTCCATTACATCGCATTTCCAGAAACTACCTTTACAACGCATTCCATTACATCACATTATACCTTTACAACGCATACCATTACAATACATACTATTTCATTGCATTTAAGGTAAGTGTTGGATAGTTAGGGGTAATACTTACTATTCTAACTCCAGTGAGTGCAACAGTAGGGTAAGTGTTGGATAGTGTAGGGGTAAAAATTACTATTCTAACTCCAGTGAGTGCAACAGTAGGGTAAGTGTTGGATAGAGTAGAGGTAAAAATTACTATTCTAACTCCAGTGAG
Source organism: Triturus cristatus (assembly GCF_964204655.1). Classification (NCBI taxonomy): domain Eukaryota; kingdom Metazoa; phylum Chordata; class Amphibia; order Caudata; family Salamandridae; genus Triturus; species Triturus cristatus. The sequence goes on from NC_140587.1 coordinate 29,361,219, forward strand.
TGCAACAGTAGGGTAAGTGTTGGATAGTGTAAGGGTACTATGCGTTGTAATGGTATGCGTTGTAATGACTTGCGATGTAATGCCTGCATTGTAGTGACATGCATTGTAATGACATGCATTGTAGTGACATGCATTGTAGTGACATGCAATGTAATAGCTGCATTGTAATGACATGCTATGCAAAAGATTTTGCGATGTAATGACTGCTATGTAAAGGTAGTGTGGTGTAATAACTGCGTTGTAAATGTTGTTTCCCTCTTTTCATATATGAAGTCCTGCACATACCCTAGGAATACACATAAGATGGATAATGCTAATAATGTATTAGAAAATATCCAATATCATGTTTCCAGACAGGCACTTAACACTGCATGTAACACATTTCTTGGTGCTCAAATAAGGGACCTTACACATAGCAAAATGAAACTGATGAAATCAAGTAATGTGGTCAAGTGTAATCCAGAGTTTTGTTAAGTACATTTTTGTCAAACTAGCTATTATAGAACCTCTTCCCAGAAAGGACATGCAATATCAATGCCTGCATAGGGTTGGTGTGTGATGATGCCCACAGAGATAGTTATTTTTACTACAATAGGGATGGTGTGTGAAGATGGCCACAGATGTGGCTAGTGAACACAGTAGCACCCTAGTTACTACAGAGATGTCAGCTTTGATGAAAGTAACCACAGAGGCAGTGTGTGAAGATAATTATATTTCAGACCCACAGACAATGCTGTCAGCTGACCAGAAGCACCAGTAATTTAGAGGTGGACAAATGGAATAACGGAAATTTGATGATCACCGACTCAAAGAGGTCTTCATATAAAACAGAAGTATCAAGAAACCTGAGAAGTGCCACACGCCCTGGACCACGACATCAGTATAAGATACACAAGGACACTTATGAAAGTCTTACACAGAATTTCCCAGCCCTAAGGAAGACCTTCTGAAAATCCTCTTGGTCCCCACATGAGGGTCAAAATGCGTCGGCACCCCCCACACCGAGGACATGGGGTTTCCCTGTTTGGAACTGTTCAAACTCGAAAACGACTTTCACTTAAGCTGGATTGAGACAGCTTTTGTCTTTGATTTTGACAGGTTCTCCCTGACCTCCCCACTTCGAACCTAGGAATTCTTTTGTATAGAGGTCGTATAAACTAAAGAGACCCAATACTTTGAAAGATAGTAGAACTAGTTATTGAGATAAAGACGAATGAATTTTATGTAATGCATGTTTTGTTTCAGTGTCACTGTATATAGAATTATTTATACATTGTTTGTTGTAAAGTCCAGTGTCAAGATTGCACAACATTCCTGTTGTAAAAAAGAAAACTAAAGTAAAAACAAGTAAAAACTCTTTCTTTTGACTAAGTCACACCGTGAGTTTTGGTTTGTGCAAACCAACGAATGTATGATGGCTCGAATATGTTTCCCCTACAATTAAAAATATATTAAATGTACTAGATTAACTCAAATTTACCTACAGATAAAAGATTATCTGAGGTTGAAAATAGATTACTGCATTGATGGTCCAAGAGGTATATGTTGTTTGCCTTGTGATCACTGTAGCACCCTAGTTTCTACAGAGATGTCAGCCTTGACGAAAGTAACCACAGAGGTAGTGTGTGAAGATAAGTATATTTCAGCCCCACAGATATAGTGTATGATTACAGGGATGTTAATGTTCCTACAAAAATGGTGTGTGAAGGTAATCATGTTCAAGTCCACACAAATGTAGTATGTGAGTCAATAATGTTCAGATGTTCATCCTCCTATAAGATAATGTGTGAGGATTATTGTGGACTAAGGCCCACTGAAATTGCCACACAGAGAGTGTGTGAAGATATTGATGCTCAAATCCAAGCTGAGTATGTTTGTGATTATAGGAATGCTATTGCCCCCACATAGATTGTGTGCGGGTATAATGTTGTGTAAGTCCTCACAAAGTGTGTAAAGACAATCTTGTTCAACTACCCACTAAAATAGAGAATAAGGTCAATGTTCATGTGTTCAAAAATAGAAAATATTAAGATCAGGATGTTCAAGTCCAAACACAGATAATGTGTGATTAATGGAATGTTCAAGTCCCCACAGAGATAGTGTGATTATAGTGATTTTCAAGTCCCCATAGAGATAGTGTGTGGATAAAGTTATGCTCAAGTCCCAACAGAGTTACTGTGCAATTATAGTGATATTCAAGTCCTCACAGAGATAGTGTGTCATTATAGTGATGTTCAAGTCCCTACAGAGATAGTGTGGGGTTATTGTAATTCTTAAATCCGATAGAAATAGTGTGTGAAGAAAAACATGTTCACATTTCCATTGAAATAGTGAGCAAAGACAATGTTCAAGTCCACACAGACATGTACTGTGTGACGATAATGATGTTCATGGCCACACACAGAGTGTGTGTGATTGTAGGAATGTTAAAGTCTCCACAGAGATGGTGTGTGGAGGCAATCAGGTTCAAGTCCCCACAAAGATAGCATGCAATTATACTGATGCTCAAGTCACCACAAAGATAGTGTGTGATTATAGTGATGTCTAAGTCCCCATATAAATAGTGTGTGATTATACTGATGTTCATGTCCCCACAAAGATAGTGTTAGTATAGTGATGTTCAAGTCCCCATAGAGATAGTGTGTGATTATACTAAAGTTCAAGTCCCCACAAAGCTAAAATAGTGTGTGATTGTACTAAAGTTCAAGTCCCCACAAAGATAATGTGTAATTATAGTGATGTTCAAGTCCCCATAGAGATAGTGTGTGATTATAGTGATGTTCAAGTCCCCACATATATAGTATGTGATTATAAGGATGTTCAAGAAACCACAGAGATACTGAGTGATTAAAGTGATAATCAAGTCTCCACCGAGATAGTGTGAGGTTATTGTGATTCTTAAGTCATAATAGAGATAATGTGAGAAGACAGATGTGTTAACTTCTCCACTGAAATAATGTGTGAAGACATTATTTAAGTCCACAGACATAGTGCCGATTACGATCCTGTAAAAACCGGGTACGAACCGTCGAACGGAGCATATTCTCCGTCCGACGCGTACCCGGTCGGAACAAGATACAAACATGGAAGTACGATTCGCACAAAACACCGACCGACGAAAATATACATACAAATGTGATCCGGGAAAGCGCCGACGTGACGCACGCAGCCTGCCATTCACGAACCAGGAAGTACGATTCGCACCGACGTCATCTCGCACGGAGAATATTTTCCGGCAGCCAAAAACTGCCGGGAAATCAGGACGACGCGAACAAGGAGTACCTGCACGCGACGGACAGACATGGACCCGAACCTACGTGTCATCCCGGCCCTCATAGCAGTCGACCTCCTCTACAGGTTCCGCCGCAGAAGGTCAGAACAACAAAGGGAGGGGGGAAAGGGGGGGGGCAGGAGCAGGGGCAGGCCACAAAACCCCCACCCAAGTCACACAGCACACATGCCCTGGACATACCTGACCCCCAGGCCCTGGTCACTACGAGGGGGTGGGGGCGTGTCCAGCAAAGCCAGCGTCCGCCACAACGGAAGTGGTTGACGGCGCGAACCGGTAACACAATACAGGTACGTCCCGTACCCATGCCTTAAGAGCGTGGGTACGAGTCGTACCACGCCCACACCTACGTCACCCCAACAATGGCGGGACGGCTATACCCACGTGGCAAAGGCCTGGGTATGGCCCGCACAAGCATTCCACAGCGTGGGTACGGATATGTACGGACCGTACCCACACCCCCGTATGCATGGAGCGCACCTCCATCCCAACAGTGTACGTACGGACCGTACCCCCACCTCCGTATGCATGGAGAGTACCCCCCATGCCAACAGTGTATGTACGAACCGTACCCCCATCCCGTATGCATGGAGCGTACCCCCACCACAACCGTGTATGTACGACCCGTACCCTCACCCGCGTACGTATGGAGCGTACCCCCACCCCAACCGTGTATGTACGACCCGTACCCTCACCCGCGTACGTATGGAGCATACCCCCACCCCAACCGTGTATGTACGACCCGTACCCTCACCCGCGTATGTATGGAGCGTACCCCCACCGTGTATGTACGACCCGTACCCACACCCGTGTATGTATTGAACGTACCCCCACCCCAACCATGTATGTACGACCCGTACCCTCACCTGCGTATGTACGGAGCGTACCCCCACCCCAACAGTGTATGTACGGACCGTACCCCCACCCCCGTATGCATGGAGCGCACCCCCCATCCCAACAGTGTACGTACGGACCATACCCTCACCCCCGTATGCATGGAGCGTACCCCCATCCCAACAGTGTACGTACGGACAGTAACCCCACCCCGTATGCATGGAGCGTACCCCCACCCCAACCGTGTATGTATGACCCGTACCCTCACCCGTGTACGTATGGAGCGTACCCCCACCCCAACCGTGTATGTACGACCTGTACCCTCACCCGCATATGTATGGAGCGTACCCCCACCCCAACCATGTATGTACAACCCGTACCCTCACCCGCGTACGTATGGAGCGTACCCCCACCCCAACCGTGTATGTACGACCCGTACCCTCACCCGCATATGTATGGAGCGTACCCCCACCCCAACAGTGTACGTACGGACCGTACCCACACCCGCGTATGCATGGAGTGAACCCACACCCGTGTATGTTCTAAGCGTCCATATCCTAAAATAGGAGGGTTGGGTGCAGAGTCCTCCCAGCAGTGCCCGGACACAGGAGGGGTGTGTGCAGAGTCCTCCCAGCAGTGCCCAGACACAGGAGGGGTGTGTGCAGAGTCCTCCCAGCAGTGCCCAGACACAGGAGGGGTGTGTGCAGAGTCCTCCCAGCAGTGCCCAGACACAGGAGGGGTGGGTGCCTAACACTCACAGCAATGCCCAGACACAGGAGGGGTGTGAGCAGAGTCCTCCCAGCAGTGCCCAGACACAGGAGGGGTGTGTGCAGAGTCCTCCCAGCAGTGCCCAGACACAGGAGGGGTGTGTGCAGAGTCCTCCCAGCAGTGCCCAGTCATAAGAGGGGTGTGTGCAGAGTCCTCCCAGCAGTGCCCAGACACAGGAGGGGTGTGTGCAGAGTCCTCCCAGCAGTGCCCAGTCATAAGAGGGGTGTGTGCAGAGTCCTCCCAGCAGTGCCCAGACACAGGAGGGTTGGGTGCAGAGTCCTCCCAGCAGTGCCCGGACATAAGAGGGGTGTGTGCAGAGTCCTCCCAGCAGTGCCCAGACACAGGAGGGGTGTGTGCCTAACACTCACAGCAGTGCCCAGACACAGGAGGGGTGTGTGCCGAGTCCTCCCAGCAGTGCCCAGTCATAAGAGGGGTGTGTGCAGAGTCCTCCCAGCAGTGCCCAGACACAGGAGGGGTGTGTGCAGAGTCCTCCCAGCAGTGCCCAGACACAGGAGGGGTGGGTGCAGAGTCCTCCCAGCAGTGCCCAGACAAAGGAGGGTTGGGTGCAGAGTCCTCCCAGCAGTGCCCAGACACAGGAGGGGTGTGTGCAGAGTCCTCCCAGCAGTGCCCAGACACAGGAGGGGTGTGTGCAGAGTCCTCCCAGCAGTGCCCAGACACAGGAGGGGTGTGTGCAGAGTCGTCCCAGCAGTGCCCAGACACAGGAGGGGTGGGTGCCTAACTCTCACAGCAGTGCCCAGACACAGGAGGGGTGGGTGCCTAACACTCACAGCAGTGCCCAGACACAGGAGGGGTGTGTGCAGAGTCCTCCCAGCAGTGCCCAGTCATAAGAGGGGTGTGTGCAGAGTCCTCCCAGCAGTGCCCAGACACAGGAGGGGTGGGTGCCTAACACTCACAGCAGTGCCCAGACACAGGAGGGATGTGTGCAGAGTCCTCCCAGCAGTGCCCAGTCATAAGAGGGGTGTGTGCAGAGTCCTCCCAGCAGTGCCCAGACACAGGAGGGGTGGGTGCCTAACACTCACAGCAGTGCCCAGACACAGGAGGGGCGTGTGCAGAGTCCTCCCAGCAGTGCCCAGACACAGGAGGGGTGTGTGCAGAGTCCTCCCAGCAGTGCCCAGACATAGGAGGGGTGTGTGCAGAGTCCTCCCAGCAGTGCCCAGACACAGGAGGGGTGTGTGCAGAGTCCTCCCAGCAGTACCCAGTCATAAGAGGGTTGGGTGCAGAGTCCTCCCAGCAGTGCCCAGACACAGGAGGGTTGGGTGCAGAGTCCTCCCAGCAGTGCCCAGACACAGGAGGGGTGGGTGCCTAACACTCACAGCAGTGCCCAGACACAGGAGGAGTGGGTGCCTAACACTCACAGCAGTGCCCAGACACAGGAGGGGTGTGTGCAGAGTCCTCCCAGCAGTGCCCAGTCATAAGAGGGGTGTGTGCAGAGTCCTCCCAGCAGTGCCCAGACACAGGAGGGGTGGGTGCCTAACACTCACAGCAGTGCCCAGACACAGGAGGGGTGTGTGCAGAGTCCTCCCAGCAGTGCCAAGTCATAAGAGGGGTGTGTGCAGAGTCCTCCCAGCAGTGCCCAGACACAGGAGGGGTGTGTGCAGAGTCCTCCCAGCAGTGCCCAGACACAGGAGGGGTGTGTGCAGAGTCCTCCCAGCAGTGCCCAGACACAGGAGGGGTGTGTGCAGAGTCCTCCCAGCAGTGCCCAGACAAAGGAGGGGTGTGTGCAGAGTGCTCCCAGCAGTGCCCAGTCATAAGAGGGGTGTGAGCAGAGTCCTCCCAGCAGTGCCCAGACACAGGAGGGTTGGGTGCAGAGTCCTCCCAGCAGTGCCCGGACATAAGAGGGGTGTGTGCAGAGTCCTCCCAGCAGTGCCCGGACACAGGAGGGGTGTGTGCAGAGTCCTCCCAGCAGTGCCCAGACACACAAGGGGTGGGTGCCTAACACTCACAGAAGTGCCCAGACACAGGAGGGGTGTGTGCAGAGTCCTCCCAGCAATGCCCAGTCATAAGAGGGGTGTGTGCAGAGTCCTCCCAGCAGTGCCCAGTCATAAGAGGGGTGTGTGCAGAGTCCTCCCAGCAGTGCCCAGACACAGGAGGGGTGGGTGCCTAACACTCACAGCAGTGCCCAGACACAGGAGGGGTGTGTGCAGAGTCCTCCCAGCAGTGCCCAGTCATACGAGGGGTGTGTGCAGAGTCCTCCCAGCAGTGCCCAGACACAGGAGGGGCGGGTGCCTAACACTCACAGCAGTGCCCATACACAGGAGGGGTGTGTGCAGAGTCCTCCCAGCAGTGCCCAGACACAGGAGGGGTGTGTGCAGAGTCCTCCCAGCAGTGCCCAGACACAGGAGGGGAGTGTGCAGAGTCCTCCCAGCAGTGCCCAGACACAGGAGGGGTGTGTGCAGAGTCCTCCCAGCAGTGCCCAGACACAGGAGGGGTGTGTGCAGAGTCCTCCCAGCAGTGCCCAGTCATAAGAGGGGTGTGTGCAGAAGCCTCCCAGCAGTGCCCAGACACAGGAGGGGTGTGTGCAGAGTCCTCCCAGCAGTGCCCAGACACAGGAGGGGTGTGTGAAGAGTCCTCCCAGCAGTGCCCAGTCATAATAGGGGTGTGTGCAGAGTCCTCCCAGCAGTGCCCAGACACAGGAGGGTTGGGTGCAGAGTCCTCCCAGCAGTGCCCGCACATAAGAGTGGTGTGTGCAGAGTCCTCCCAGCAGTGCCCAGACACAGGAGGGGTGTGTGCAGAGTCCTCCCAGCAGTGCCCAGTCATAAGAGGGGTGTGTGCAGAGTCCTCCCAGCAGTGCCCAGACACAGGAGGGGTGTGTGCAGAGTCCTCCCAGCAGTGCCCAGACACAGGAGGGGTGTGTGCAGAGTCCTCCCAGCAGTGCCCAGACACAGGAGGGGTGTGTGCAGAGTCCTCCCAGCAGTGCCCAGTCATAAAAGGGGTGTGTGCAGAGTCCTCCCAGCAGTGCCCAGACACAGGAGGGGTGTGTGCAGAGTCCTCCCAGCAGTGCCCAGACACAGGAGGGGTGGGTGCCTAACACTCACAGCAGTGCCCCTGCAAAGAAAAGGGGGGAGTACCCACAGATCCAATGCCCACAAATGTCAGTCAGGTGCACAAAGATCCTGCAGTACATGTACCACATGTGTGCGAGGCTGGGAGTATACACATGCATAGTGCCGAAAAGAAAACATGTCCACATGAAGTCATGATAACAGTCTACATACACAACTACAGTGACCACCAAGGATGCCACAAATGATGCAGGTGGAGACGTCGCTCAGCATGCATGGCCAAAGTCTAACGAGTCCGTCACACACCCAGCCAATGTAGACACAGCTCAGCACCACATATTGGAATGACCCTGCAGGGAAGATGTCAGGTTACACAGAGGAAGGAACACACCTTGGGACGATGTCACCATGCAGTAACTGCTTACATGAACAAAGTTAATTAGCCAACAGCTTGTGATGGCACACAGATACCAGGGTCCACCCTATGACCAGCACAAGACTACAATTCCCACACACCCAACACATTATCACCACCCAAAAAAATGGAGCAGGTCCGCCAACAGCAATACCAGACAGACAGTAGTGTACTAAGAAAAAAGAAATTGCTTTATTCAGCATCCAAAAATAAGTTCAAAATGTACCATGCCCATAGGGCAATCCAAAGTTCAAATCCAGGTGGGGGACACAGTGGGACGCGTGTCCCCTAGCTTGCCTGCACAGTCAGACTCCTTTGTCCTCCAGAGGGGGGGGGGCATCATGTGGGGGGGAAGGACCAGGCACCGCAGGGACATGAGGGCGAAGGGTAGGCGTCGTGGGTGCAGGGACGGAGGACTCCACCACAGGGGGTGGGGCAGCGCCAAAGGCGGAGGTCAGGATGGCGCTGCACACCTTAGCAAGGTCCTCCAGCGACTCCCCTGCACCCGAAGGAACCACAGACCCCAAGGAGGGGGGGGTCGGAGGGATGGGTCGCAGCGCCACTGGGGGAGGGTGTGGACGGGGGGGGGGGACTCAACCACCCTGACCGGGGACTCCTTTGACCGCTTGCGGGGTGGTGTCACTGTGGGGCTCAGGGACAGAGCGGCCATGAAGGAGTCTTTGCTGGATTTGTGGCCAGGAGAGGTGAGGGTAGGGGATTTGGAGAGAGTGGATTTTGTAGAATGCGGACTCCCACTCTGGCTGCGTGTCTTACGTTTGCCCCCCGACCCAGTGGGTGTGCCTACTTCACCCTGTGTGTGCGTGCCAGGAGGTGTGCGTTTGACCTTCCCTGCTGGTGTGGTGCCTGTGTCTGTTGTGGTGGGTGCATGCTGACGTCTGGGTGTACGTGGGACAGGCATGGAAGTGGGAAGTGTGGATGGGTCAGGGGTAGGGGGTTGGACGAAGTGCTGCAGGAGACCCACTGCTGCAGTCAGTGTCGAGTCAATGGACCTCAGCAAGTTGCGTTGGTCAGCCTGCGATGAGAAAATGGCCTCCATGTTGTTCAGCACTTGGCTGTGGCCATGGAGGACATTAAGCATCGCAGCCTGACCAACCTGCAACTGCCGCTGGATGTCCACAGACTCGGCATTGGCGGCAGCAGTGGAGACAGGGGCAGAGGGTGCGGTGCCTGGCAGGAAGGAGACATGCGGTGACTGGGCACGCTGGGAAGGGACACGAGCAAGTGGGAGGCGGCTGATGGCAATGGAGGGGGCGGGGAGAGATGTTGTGCCGCTGTCAGCTGCTGGTGCAGCCTCCGCCCACTCGGAGAGCTCATCCTCGGACCCGTCAGCTTCATATTCTGTGGTGGCAGTGGACAGGTCCTCGACCTCACTCCCCTCCGCCTCAGTTCCACTCGATGTGCCAGCCAAGATGTCACCGCTGGCACTGGTGCTCGGTCCCTCCACTCCATCTGTGCTGTCTCCCTCCGTGTCCCCCAACGATGCTGTGGGCAAGGTGAAGAGACAGCAATTAATCACACACCTGTATACATATGTCACATGAGTCCAATCTACATAGGTTACAGTGCATAGCCTGAAAAGAAAGATGAGTAACATCTACACAACAAGGTACATATGTAGGCCCTGCAACAAACAGTTGGTTGACCCACCATGCCACTGAAAAACTATGGAGAGCATGACACAATAGCAAATGACATGAAATGGATTTTGACAGAGGAGCCAGGCTCAGGGGACAATCCAGCACTGCATCTGCACCACACAGCGTTGCCGAAAATAGGGATGAGCAGGGACCATATCCATGAACTTTAGGCACATGCTGCATAGGTAATACTGAAAACATGTCTACTATGACTGGCTCACTGCACCTTGAGTGTATGTCCAGACAAACATCACACACTGGCCAGACCTAGCAAGGAGATATCAGGTTTTGACATGTAGGCTTTGCCCGCACCAACCACCCCCTACATGAGACAATTTGTTGAGACACAGGAAGCACTTACGTCTGGGTGAAAAACACATGGGCTGGATAAATGCAAGATTGGACACAAAATACCCAAGGTGCGCCTGTCCAAATAATCATGTACAAATGGTCATCATCAGATGATTGTAACAAGACACAGGCACTGGCCACCGTGAGTATGAACAAGGAAAATCAGGTCAGGCTGTACATAGGACACTTTTACTACATTTTACGTCAATATACATGGTGCCAGGGGACAATGGCACAGAGCACAACCTATGCTGTAGACACTGAGAGTGTCCACATTTTGTGATGACACACATGACACCTAGGAAAATATGCCCCAGGGGACAGTAGTGGCCACACAACTCCATGGTCCTGAATGGGAATGACTGAAACACACGCCACCATCCGTGCACTATGCGCATCGCACACTCATGCACATCATGTCACAGGCCACAACATAGGACATGCGTGCTGTAAGGCATGACACTTGAGAGACTAACTCCCATGTCTGGACTCAGCATCAGTGCCAACTGACATGGAACCCACAAGTAGTTAACTGGACAGGGCACAGGCAAGGTCCCAAAACCTGTTACACACCACCCCCACACATGATGCTACAGGCATTGTTCACGTGGATAAACTGCCAGCCTAGATAACCTTGTGAAGGAGTGACTACACACAGACCAGGGAACACATTGCAAGGAGGGGAAGGGAGGCAGGAGAGCACCGCTATACTGTGGGTAACAGGATCTGCACAGCACCTTTAAACCCTGGCAGTGTATCCATGCAACTGTGCACTTACAAATGCTGGTGACACACAACAAACACACATGTACCTACCCCCTTCCTGCTGCTGCTTCTCCTGTAAGCGCCTGTCCAAGTCTGGAAAGACCACCGCCAGCACACGCTTGTGGATGTGGGTCAGACGGCGGCGCCCGCGGTTCTTATGGGTCTCAGGTGAGTCCCCCAGCAGGACCTGTGCGATCCTCCGCGTCCAGCAGCGGATATCCTGCCAGCGTTTTCTCACCTGGGCCAGGAGCTGCTTCTTGGCAGAGGCGCCTACCTGTGAGGATGAACAAGTGACACTACATCAATACACCTGGCACATGTCACGGAGACACATATTAGAACAAATTTGCTGTTTACAACAAGGCATAGTATGCATCCAACGCATTGTACCTTTGTCATAGGAAGGGCAAAAGCAGTACGTGCCATTGAAAGTACACAGGTGGAATGAGGGCAACGACACAATCAATGATCCAGGCTCACACTGTGCATCACAAGCTACACCAGGATTATGTGCAGCACCTCAAAGCAGTCACATGCCACAGGCCACTGACGCTACCTCAGCAGAGTACACAGACACACACAGGCACAGGACATTCATTGCCATTGCCAAATGCAGCTACAAACCTCACTCTGCACATGTGCCACTAGATGGGGGGGGCTCACAGGTGTGGGGCTGGCTCTGCACGTCAGACACAGCACTGCTCCCTGCTCACATCACATGGGCAGGGTATATCCATCCCTCATGCAGCTTGGGTGCTACACTCCACATATGCACCCACCCACATGACAGGGGACTTACACACACACTGATGTCCAGTACATTGCATGTGTGTCACACCTGGACACAATGCCAGAAGTCACAGTCACAAAAAAGGGACACAGTCTGTGCTAGTGGACTCTGCACTCACCTGATACCCTGGTAGCCCATACAGCAGGGGGTACTGTGGGAGGATCACATCCAGCAATGCCAGGTTCTCCTCCAGGGTGAAAGGCTGTGCCCTCTCCACAGACCTTGACATGGTTCCAGGGAATCAGGAGCAGCAGCTGGGTCGTAGAATCCAAAGATGTGCAGGCAAGTGCTCTCTCATGGGACCTGGCTGCCTTATATCTGCCTTGCTGGCCTGTTTCATGCACAGGAGTACAGAGTGATTGGTCACTCACATTTGCATCCTATGTTTCCTCCAATCCCTTCAAACCTAGCACAGTCAGTGGGTTTTTCTTGTTTTTTTTCTTGAGCATGATGTGAACTCCAGAACCACATTGCAACAAAGTAGATTCATTCTAACTGACTTTTGCTGTGCACCTGCAGAAAAAAATTCATACTTTAAACTTGGTCTCCATGACAACCAGCATGCATGTATGCCTTTATACTTGTCCCTCATGTGTCCCCGATGTAATTTGGAGATTCACACACAGGTACGGTGTGTTCCGGGGCCCTAGGGCACCCCAAATGCATAGCAACGGCCCGTACAGGCGTGTGTACGGTCCGTATCACTATGGGTGTGCTGGCGTATGCGTACCCATAGTGATACGGACCGTATACGCGTGTGTACGCTCACTATCACTATGGGTGTGCTGGCGTATGCATACCCATAGTGATACGGACCGTACACGCGCGCGTACGCTCATTATCACTATGGGTGTGCTGGCGTATGCGTACCCATAGTGATACGGACCGTACACGCGCGCGTACGCTCACTATCACTATGGGTGTGCTGGCGTATGCGTACCCATAGTGATACGGACCGTACACGCGCGCGTACGCTCACTATCACTATGGGTGTGCTGGCGTATGCATACCCATAGTGATACGGACCGTACACGCATGTGTACGCTCACTATCACTATGGGTAGGCCTACGGTAGCACTCCCATAGTGATAGGGAACGTACACAGGCCCTCAGAGCGAATGTACGGTGCCTTTCACACATCACAGTGGTGACAGGCAGCACACAGGAAGGAATAGAGCTGACATACTTGTCCATGGATGGACATCTAGGCATTGTATGGGCAGTACTACATGTGTGGGGCACAGGTGTGAAAGGCTGTGATGTGGCACATTACTCCTGAGTCGAGAAGGCAATAAATGTATGATGAGATGTGTACAGATGTTATGTGTCACGGTGCAATATGTGCCAGGCATGCCCTTAACTCCTTTGACATGTGTGCATGTCGTACTGCACACTTGGGATGAGTGTCACTGGCATGGCACAGTCAACAACACGCAAGTGTCCCCTGATGCCCGCTACAGGGGTTACCACAACAGACATGTGACTACCCACGGTGCACGATGTGTCTATGTCATGTATGTGTGGTGTGTTCCCATTAGCTGTATGTTGGTGTTCCCTCAAAAGCATCAGCTGTTGCAGCAACCAACATGTGTCTGTGTGTAGATGGACGTGGCACACTGTTACGCACACCAGGCCACATGTGGTATCGGATGTGAGGTGTGTATGTATGGGACACGGAGTAGCGTAACAAGGACCTGTCTGCATCCTCTCAATGTATGTGTGGTGAGTCATGACATGTACACCTTAATGGCAAGGTGGGTGGGCTGTCCTAGTGTAATGTCATGTGACCTGTGGCTCTAGTGTTCCGCTACCTGTCTCTGCAATCAACATCCTACTTCTGCTGATGTGTTGATGTATGTCACTCCTGTGTTGCGTCTGGCTGTTCACTTACACTGGGACACAGCTAGTCCCATGCCATGGCATGTGGAGGTTCACAAACTCCGTGTGTAGCAGGGTCTTGGTAGGAGTGTCACCTGGCAGCCATACGTGTCCAGGGCATGTAGCACATACCTGACTCCGTATGTAGCATATGTGTATTGACCGATTAACATGTGCTCAGTACATATAAATTGTTGTTGTAGTGCACTCACTCTTCCTTGTCACTTCCAAATTACTGCAGAGCGCCGCCTCCTCCCCGACCAAATCCGGACTTGGCTGACATGAGGGAGAATGACTATACGCTGCTACCGCTTCCCCCAACCGTTGATTGAGGAGTTGACGGCAAGGCTGCACCACACCTGCAACCACTGCACAGGTATCCTACGGCACTGACACCTAAGCTGAAGGTAATGGCAGCCCTACATTTTCTTGCCACGGGTACCTTTCAATATACCATAGCTCATGTTGGTGGCATGTCCCAGAGCATGTTCAGCCCTGTGTTGCATGATTTCTTAGAGGCCATGTTGCTTCACCTGGATGAGTTCATCCATTTCCCAAATCCTGAACAGTTGACTGGGGTCAAGCGTGGATTCTATGCCCCATGTCATTGGGTCCATAGATGGGACACATGTGGCTTTGGTACCACCACAGGCACAGGAGGTAGCGTACAGGAATCGCAAACACTACCACTCCATCAATGCCCTTGTGGTGTGTCTGTCCAACATGGTGATTTCACATGTCTGTTAGACGGTGACCTCAGAGGAGCCCGGAAGGAGGTCCGGACTACCCTGAGTCCCACCCGTGTAGTATCGTAGCCGGGCACTGGCGGGAGATTCCCCAGGGGGAGGAATCTCGCAACTAGGATCGTACTTCTGGCACCACACGACACAGAGGGACCACACTGGGTATTCTCAGAAAACAAGCTTTATCAAATAGGTATCACTGCAAATATGTACAAGGTGAGCACGGGCTCAAGAGTCTCGGAAAGGTAGGGGGTAGCGGGACAGTCTCTGGTAACGGTTCAAAGTAGGGACGTATCCGGCGCACAGCTCACAATCCTCGAGCTGGGGGATACGTGGTCGGAGTCGGGGTCCGGCGGGACCGTGAGAGTCTGGTGGAGCCGCGAGTCACTCAGCGGGCTCAGGTGCAGGTTCGGAGGTCTTACGATCTTCAAGGAGCCGCGAGTCACTCAGCAGGGCTCAGGTACAAGTTCGGAGGTCTTACGATCTTCAGGGAGCCGCGAGTCACTCAGCAGGGCTCAGGTACAAGTTCGGAGGTCTTACGATCTTCAGGGAGCCGCGAGTCACTCAGCAGGGCTCAGGTACAAGTTCGGAGGTCTTACGATCTTCAGGGGGCCGCGAGTCACTCAGCAGGGCTCAGGTACAAGTTCGGAGGTCTTACGATCTTCAGGGAGCCGCGAGTCACTCAGCAGGGCTCAGGTGGGTTCAAGTTCCAGGAGCCGCGACCGCGTCGGCAGGCTCTCGTTGTTCCAGCGTCGAATCTACAGGACAGTCTCAGAGCACCCCTTGTTATAGGTCGACCCCTCTTTGATGTCCGGAGTCTGTGCAGGCAGGGGTCTTGTCACCTGGGGGCCGCTTGTCGGGGTTTCCTGCTATTGTCTTTTGATCCTTTCAGGGCCGGGTCGGGAGGAGTCCCAGACACCCAGCAGGCACGGAGCCAGCCCGCAGGGAGGCCGGAGGGCCGATCGAAACCCATCGTCCCAGGGGAGTCCAGAGGTGCGATATTAACTGCTCCTCCCTCTCTCATCCCCTGGAAGCGTGATGTCCTCCAGCCGGAGTGGCGCCTCGAGGCCCGGGTCGCGCTGGGGCCGGGCGGCCATCTTGTTGCATGGAGTGGGCACGCGGGCCCGGGGTGGCCGAAAGGAGAGAGGCCATGGACGGGGATGTCCGGGGTTGGTGCGGGTGTCCTGGTGGGAAGGGTCGGCTGGGCCGTGTGCTTGGGCTGCAGGTACCAGGTTTCGGTGGTGCGGGGGCACGGAGGGCCATTCTACGAGGCCGGGTCCAACATCTGTGCTCGTTTTCCAGGATCAGCACACGATGCCTACATCATGAGGCGTAGCAGGTTGCCTGAAATGATGACGCAGCTGCGCAACGAACGAGCATGTGTTGTTGGTGGGTACACTCTGTCTGTCCTGTATTTTGCGTAGACTTCCAGCATGACCGCTTCTCCTGTCCTACTTATGTCCATGTGGTTTCCATGTAGGGGACGCTGGCTATCCCAACATGCCATGGCTGATCACACCTCTCCGCAACCCCAGCACGCCGGCCCAGCTCCGCTACAACACCGCCCATGGCCGGACAAGGCGAGTGATAGAGAGGACGTTTGGCCTCCTGAAGAGCCGATTCAGGTGCCTACACAAGACCGGCGGCGCCCTCCCATATGCCCCGGCGAAGGTCTGCAAAATCTTCATGGTCTGCTGCATGCTGCACAACATGGCAGTTGAGAAAGCTGTGCCACTCATCCTGGATCAAGATGATCAGGACCATCCACCCGTGGAGGACGAAGGGCTTGGCAATGGGGCTAGTGATGTGGAGGATGTGGTTCCACAAGAGGACATTCGGAGTCGGCTCATACGCGACTTCTTAGTGGTGAGTACCAGTGTCTGTGTGTGCACGCATTGGTCCCCGTGTGGCATGTGTTGCGATGTGTGTGTCCATCTGCATGTATGCCACGTGAGTCAGAGGTGTGTGTGGATGTGTCACTCGAGTGATGGTGCCAGTGATGAGTGTATTTCCACAGTCATAATTGTGACCTAGCATGTTGTCATCCTTACATGTGTCGAGTACATGCACATGCAAGTGGCTGTGCTTTTTGTGGCTGACTTTGTGTGTCTCTCATCCCCAGGTACTTGCGCATGCCGTCTGCTGGTTGCATTGTTGTGGCACTGCTATTCCTCATGGACACGTCATCGTGTGCTGACTCAGCGTTACACGCACGGACAAGTTTGGAAGTCTCCTTAGGGTAAGGCATGCATCAGGGGTGTATTGGGTGTGGCAGTTGTTTACGATGTGTGCACACTGCCCCTGTCAATGTTTGGTTCCTCTGCAGACATCTCGCATCACCATGGGACACATTACATGTAGCTGGGTACACCTGAATAGATGGTCAGACTTGTTGACAGTCATCTGTGATGGGATAGTGGATTTTGATGATGGCATCAATGTGTGTAACACTGCCCTCGGACACATACAGTTTGCATTGGCTTGACATGGTGTGGGACTTCCAC
Source organism: Triturus cristatus (assembly GCF_964204655.1). Classification (NCBI taxonomy): domain Eukaryota; kingdom Metazoa; phylum Chordata; class Amphibia; order Caudata; family Salamandridae; genus Triturus; species Triturus cristatus. The sequence continues at coordinate 29,378,237 of NC_140587.1, forward strand.
ATCAGAGGATCAATGGTGTATGGCAGCCTCTTCGTGAGCTGCAGGGGGTGTTTAGCTGTTACCCGACACTTGTGTGCCAGTTCCATGGCTATCACGCATTTGTGCTGCAGAAGGGGGATTTCAGTGTTGGACCCACATGTTACTCCACATGACCTGTGTATGTGTACTCCGAGTTGCCTCTGCATTCCTGAATACATGACTAATAAAGGTGTCCTTATGCCTCCAAGGTGCCTCTTCTCAGTCAATGCTGGTGTATTGCCACGGGGCATACGGCATGTCTGGCATGGTTTTCCGTGATAGTGGCTATGTGTCTGTGTAGAGTAGCAAGATGCAAGCTGTTTGTGTGGGATTAGACTCTGTATTGTGCATAATGTTCATGACTGTGGGTATTGTGACATGTGCCATCCCCATGCATCCAACGTTGGCCAGGCCACCATTCTCTGCATCCACCGGACTCCAGCTTGCAGGACATGGTTCTGCCACCAGTCTACACATACCTGGGTGCCCCCAGGACACTCAACATGATCCCTGACCTCTGCGCATGACTGTCGCTGTACTCAATATGTCTGTCGGCACGGTTGTGCGGCCACCCCCTCAGCTGGTTGGGCCCATCACGGGTGTGTATGGTGCTCCATGTCTGTCTTGCCTAATACATTGTGACCCATGTGTGTCCTGTGCCAGACTCAGGCCCCAGGGTATGGATGGTTGAAGTCATATGAAAACTCAGGCATGGTTCGACTTTACAAGACACATGTAAGGTAATAATGCAAAATGTAGGCATCATCTCTTTATCGTGTAACTTTTTATTTGTGTTGGGGTACGTGGGGGGGCTATGACAAGAGGGGCTTTCCGGGTGTGTGGAATCCAAAGTTCACTGGGGGAGTTGGTGTCCTTGCCATTGGAAATCATCAGAGTCCATGCCACAGTATTTGTCAACATTGGTCAGACAGTGACCAGCAAGTCCATGTGGCAGAGAATGTCTTTTGCTGATGTGCTGCTGTTGGTCCAGTGGGCCATGTGCCAGGCCAGGTGTCCTGGGAGATTGTGCTGTTGCGCCGACCCTCACGGTCTTTCCGTGGACGACCCGCCCTCCTGCGGGAACCCTCAGAAGCAGGCCGTGACGATGTTTGGGATGCTCCGTCGGATGTCTCCTCCTCCTGATCCCTCCCTGTGGGTGGTGATGTTCTTGGCCTGGTGGCACAGGGAGGGTTGCCCATGTTGTTGGCCATCCAACGGAGTGTACGGTGAATTCCCGTGAACCCCGTCACGAGCTCAGCCTGTCTGTCCTCCATCCGCCCTTGGTGTCGGAGTAGACAGGCATGTTGCTCTGCATGTTGCTGGGCCTGCTGGGTCTTTATCTCCTCAGAGGTCCCCTTCATCTCTTTGAGGGTGGACACAACCTGGCCCATGCCCGTGGTGTCCTGCCGGTATGTGTCCAGGATGTTTCTGACATGGATATATACCGGTTCCGCAGCCAACTGGTCAGGCTCACGCCTCCGCCGTCCTCCACTCCCACCACACCTGCCCACTTGCACCTGGCCTGCCCTTGTGGGCACATCGGGTCTCCGGGACCCCTGAGGGGTGGCATTAGCGTTGTCGCCTGCCTCCTCCTGGGTGCCCGGTACACCGTGTCCCTCCTGGTCAGCCTGGCTGCATTGTGGTGGTGGTTCAGGGATCCTGGGTGTCTCCTGGGATGTGGCAGGAGTGGGGGTGGTGGTTGGCCCAGTTGTACCTGACGCAGGTGCTGCAGGTGGTTGGACACCAGAGGGGCCAGGTTGGTCGGGGTCGTCCACAGCGTGGTGAGAGTCGTCGCTGCCGGTGGGATCGTCATCCCGCAGAGCCGGGTCCTGTGAGTCTTCTCCCCCAGCGTTGGGGGGTGATCCACGACGTTGACCTGTGTGTGAGAGAGACAATGTTATTTATGTTCCATGCAACATCCATGTTTCATTTGTTTCAATGTTGGCACATTTCCTCTGGGTATTTGGATATGTCTTGCATTCCACTCACAGTGCACTTGTGCATGGGTATGTCCCTTGGCCACAGCTTTTGAGACTTGACCTATGTGTGACACAGTCTGACTTGCTGCGTCAATTGTGACTGCAGTCAGCAGTGGAGTGAGCAGGTGTGGTGAGCCATGCATTGGCGCCTTCCGTGTTGCACTGTACGTGGGCACATGGAGTTGTTCCACACACTTATATAATGCAGGTAGCTGGCATTGTGCTCGAGCACAGGTTGAGACATGGCCCAGTGTTTTGCCATGGAGAAGAGAGGGGGATGCAGGCACTGGCCACCCTTGTCTACATGCACGCAGTCCCCCTGCTGACGAGCAGACATTCCCACACCACCCAAGGCTGAATTGGTCTCCCTGTGTCTCCCTTTCTCACTCCCTCTCTGTCCCCCTCTCCCTCCCTCCCTGTGTCAGCCTCCTCCCTCTGTCTGTCTCCCCGTGTCTCCCTCCCTCTCTCTCCCCCTCTCCCTCCCTCTGTGTGTCACCCTCTGTCACCTCAGCCCAGCTTCCTAGGCACACACTTTTTGCAGATCTTTGAATGGCCCTTGGCTTGTTGATGTGAGTTTGTTTCTGATCTCCAGGCACCCATTGGATGTAGTGTCTGTGTCTGCGCTGCTGCTGTGGTGGTGTGTGCTGCCACTCTTTCACAGTGTTGGCTGTTCATTAGCTGCTGTCATGTGCTAAAAGCGCCTTCACCCCATTTCTTAATGCAAGGCGTCCGCCATTTGCTGGCAAGTCTTTCCTGTGTGGGGACACACTGTTTTTCTGGCTGTGACCTAGGCCATATGGGCAGAGGGCATTGTTGTCTGCTTCTGAGTTGCACTATGTGATTTTTGGGGCCCACACTCCCGCCATCCGGCTTACCGTGTCTTGTGTTGGTGTTTTCTGTGGCCTGTGACTTGGCATTGTCCAGCTGGGTGCATGGGGCATGGTGGCGCTAGTGGCATGTGCGTGTTCATGGAGTGTGGTTGAGTCATGCGATAGCTTGGGGTGGTTGCGTGCATGATTGTGAGTTTGGTTGTGGATGACGTTCCCCCCATGTGAGGTGAGTTGTTTGTATACTCACCCGGCTCTCGGAGTCCTTCTACTCCGTCCACAGCCACCACCAGCAGTATGGCCATCACCCTCTCCTCCCAGGGATGGTATTGTACGCGTCTGCGGGGCGGCCCTCCTCCAGTGATGTTGGCCTGGTTGTGGTCGTCGGTCATTTTGGCTCGGACCCTCCTCCGCAGATCGTACCACCTGGCTTGGCATTCATGCCTGGTCCATCTGGTGGATGCTACAGCATTCACAGCATCGACAATCGTCTGCCACATGGCTGTTTTTTCGGAAATGCTGGTCTGTCTGACCAATGTTCCAAAGAGGTGTGGCTTGACTGAGGATTTCGTCGACAAGGACCTCCAACTCTTGGCTAGTGAACTTTGGATTCTTGTTACTGGGCATGGTGAGGGGTGTGGGTGTGGATGGTTGTGGGGGGTGTGGGGGTGGATGGTTGTGGGTGTGTGGGTGTGGTTGTGCAGGTGTGTGTGTGAACGTGATGAGGGGGTGTTTGGGAAGGTGGGTGTGTGAAGGTGTGCAAGTGTAAGGTGTAGTAAAGGTTCAAGTATGGTGCTGTGGGTTGTCTGTGGGGTCTGGCAGCAGTGAGTCTGTTGCAAAGGCTCATGGTTTGTGTCTGTGGGCCCTTTTTATTGGTCCATTGGTGGGTGTGGCTGTGTTTGAACTTTGGGTGGGTGTGTTATAAGGAGTGGTTGTGTTTTGGGCCTCTGTTTGGGAGTTTGGCAGTTGCAGGTCAGTGAATGTGTTGTCTTTGTGCTTGTTGGACATGTTTTGTGGCTTTGTGCGATTCGAATAGAGTATTCTTGTGTTGTTTTGCTTTGTCCTGGTTGTGTACGTGTGTTTTTAGCGTGTGTACGGTGTGTACATGGGCCATTTTGTTGTACAGTGCTGTCCTTGTCTCTGGCTTGGTACGACTCGTACATGCGCAATATTGGGTGAAGGTGCTGGTGTTGGGGCCTGGGGTGCGCTCCGTACTTAGAATGTTGGGGTGGGGGTACGCTCCATATGTACGCGGGTGAGGGTACGGGTCGTACATACACGGTTGGGGTGGGGGTACGGTCCGTACATACACTGTTGGGGTGGGGGTACGCTCCATACATACGCGGGTGAGGGTACGGGTCGTACATACACAGTTGGGTTGGGGGTATGGGTCGTACATACACGGTTGGGTTGGGGGTACGGTCCATACATACACTGTTGGGGTGGGGGTACGCTCCATACATACGCGGGTGAGGGTACGGGTCGTACATACACGGTTGGGGTGGGGGTATGCTCCATACGTATGCGGGTGAGGGTATGGGTCGTACATACATGGTTGGGGTGGGGGTATGCTCCATACGTACACGGGTGAGGGTACGGGTCGTACATACACGGTTGGGGTGGGGGTACGCTCCATACATATGCGGGTGAGGGTACGGGCCGGACATGCACGTTTGGGGTGGGGGTACGGTCCGTACATACACTGTTGGGGTGGGGGTACGCTCCATACATACGCGGGTGAAGGTACGGGTCGTACATACACGGTTGGGGTGGGGGTACGCTCCATACGTGCGCAGGTGAGGGTATGGGTCGTACATACACAGTTGGGGTAGGGGTACGCTCCATACGTGCGCGGGTGTGGGTACGGGTCGTACATACATGGTTGGGGTGGGGTACGCTCCATACATATGCGGGTGAGGGTACGGGCCGGACATGCACGGTTGGGGTGGGGGTACGGTCCGTACATACGTGGGTGAGGGTACGGGTCGTACATACACGGTTGGGGTGGGGGTATGCTCCATACATACGCGGGTGAGGGTACGGGCCGGACATGCACGGTTGGGGTGGGGGTACGGTCCGTACATACACTGTTGGGGTGGTGGTACGCTCCATACATACGCGGGTGAGGGTTCCGGTCGTACATACACGGTTGGGGTGGGGGTACGCTCCATACGTGTGTGGGTGAGGATACGGGTCGTACATACACTGTTGGGGTGGGGGTACGCTCCATGCGTGCGCGAGTGAGGGTACGGGCCGGACATGCACGGTTGGGGTGGGGGTACGGTCCGTACATACACTGTTGGGGTGGGGGTATGCTCCATACATACGCGGATGAGGGTACGGGTCGTACATACACGGTTGGGGTGGGGGTACGCACCATACGTGCGCAGGTGAGGGTACGGGTCGTACATACACGGTGGGGGTACGCTCCATACGTGCGCGGGTGAGGGTACGGGCCGGACATGCACGGTTGGGGTGGGGGTACGGTCCGTACATACACGGTTGGGGTGGGGGTACACTCCATACGTGCGCGGGTTAGGGTATGGGTCGTAAATACACGGTTTGGGTGGGGGTACGCTCCATACGTGCATGGGTGAGGGTACGGGCCAGACATGCACGGTTGGGGTGGGGGTACGGTCCGTACATACACTGTTGGGGTGGGGGTATGGGTCGTACATACACTGTTGGGTTGGGGGTACGGTCCGTACATACACTGTTGGGGTGGGGGTACGGTCCGTACATACACGGTTGGGGTGAGGGTACGGGTCGTACATACACGGTTGGGTTGGGGGTATGGGTCGTACATACACAGTTGGGTTGGGGGTACGCTCCATACATACGCGGGTGAGGGTACGGGTCGTACATACACGGTTGGGGTGGGGGTATGCTCCATACGTATGCGGGTGAGGGTACGGGTCGTACATACACGGTTGGGGTGGGGGTACGCTCCATACATGCGCGGGTGAGGGTACGGGTCGTACATACACGGCTGGGGTGGGGGTAAGCTCCATACATACGCGGGTGAGGGTACGGGCCGGACATGCACGGTTGGGGTGGGGGTACGGTCCGTACATACACTGTTGGGGTGGGGGTACGCTCCATACATACACGGGTGGGGGTATGTCTCGTACATACACGGGTGTACATACACGGGTGTACATACACGGGTGGGGGTTTGACTCGTACGTACAAGGGTGTACATACATGGGTGGAGATTCGACTCGTACATCGGAGGGCTAGGGGGAGTGTTGGGCGCGTATGCGGGCACATGTCTCCATGGTTGCTATGGGAGTTCGGTGCGGATGGTGTTTTTTCCATCCGGTTGTAACATCGGACGCACGGGATGGATCGTACTTGCGCGGTCGGACTTCACTTTTCACATTTGTACGGTAAATCGTCCGAGAATGTGTCGGACACATTTTCCGACCCGAGGACGTGTGGGGAATAATTCCCAATGCGATTCGTATGGACTTTTTCCCATGCGAATCGTACTTGGCAGTTTGTACGGCACTTGTACGATTCGTACGGTAAAAAGACCAGATACGAGTCGTATGGGGAATTTTTTTACAGGATCGTAATCGGCACCAATGTGTGTGAAGATAATGATCTTCATGTCGAAACATAGATTGTATGTAATTATTGGTTCAAGTCTCCACAGAGATGGTGTGTGAAGAAGTTCATGTTCAAGTCCCCCCAAATACATTATGTAATTACAGTAACATTCAAGTACCCACAAAGATAGTGTGTTATTATAGTGATGATCAAGTCCCCACAGAAATAGTATGTGATCATAAAGACGTTGAAGAACCCACAAAGATAGTTTGTGATTATAGTGATGTTCAAGTCTCCACAGAGATTAAGTTTGAAGACATCATGTTCACATCCCCTCTGAAATACTGTATTAACTCAATGTTCAAGTCTCCACACAGATAGAGTGTGAAGATAATGATTTTCAAGACACCACAAAGACAGAGTATGGTTTCTGTGATTTTTAAGTTCCCATAGAAGAAGTGCGTGCGGATAATTGTGCTAACGTCCCCACTGAAATAGTGTGTAAGGATAATAGTAAAGTCTCTGTATAGGTAGAGTGAAGATCATGAAATTTATGTCCAGATATAGTCTGTGTACATTGGAATGTATGCTTACTGTGATTTTTAATTAACCATAGATATAATGTGTGTAGATAATTATACTCCTACCACACTGAAATGTGTCAAGTCTCCACATAGTATGTGATTTAAGCATTGTTCCAGGCCCTACTGACAATGTGTGTGAATATAGGGATATACAAGTCCCCCAGAAACAATGTGTGAATGTACTCATGTCCAGGACACCACAGCGATAATGTGTGAAGATAATGTTCAAGTCCCCACATGGTGCGTAGTTAATGATATTTAGGTCCAAAGAGAGACAGTGTGCGATTATAGAAATGTTTGATTCGCCACATAGTGAGGTTCCTATTCGCAAAGGTAAACTTACACTTTTGTGTAAGTTCATGCTTGTCTCAAAATTCATAATTTCCGATTTTATAGTAAGTTTATGACTGCAGAGACTCCTCTGTCAGGCCAGAGAACTCCACACATAAAAAGGAACTACATGCCTATTTTCCATGCAAGGAACTACATGCCTATTTTTTATGTGCTGAGTTCTTTGTACCAACTGTGGAGCCTCCGCAGACATAAACTTAATACTAAATCAGAGTTTATAAATTCCAAAACAAGCATAAACTTGCACAAAAGTTTACGTTTACCTTTGTGAATTGGGCTCTTAGTGATTATCGTGGCATTCAAATCACAAAAGAAAGACTTTGTGATTATAGGGATGTACAATGCTACAATAATAGTGTGTGAAGATAATGATATTGAAAACCACACAGCGATATTGTATTATAATAGGAATGTTCTAATTCCCACACAAATAGTGTGTATTTATAACAATGTTGAAGATCCCAGAGAGATAAAGTGTGGTTGTAGGGATGTTTAAGTCCCCACACAGATAGGAGGCTATAGACAAAAGCATTTTGTACTATATTTAGTAATAGTACAATAGTACTCTTAAAGTACTAGAAAATGCTAGTCACAAATTTGTACATTTCCAACTCCACTTTATTTATTTTTTCTTTGGGGATCCTCACATGTGCTTACTACTTTGGGTTTTTTATTACGATGTTGTTTGGAAAGGTTCCAAATAGCATTCGGTTCATACGAATCTGATTCGGAACCCGCCTTTTGTACCGACTTGGACACTTTTCCGAAAGACTGATTACGATGGTTTTTGGAGTAACCGATTAGGACGTCAGATTCAGACAGCCTTTACGAATCGATTGTTGACACAGATCGGCTGTTGGAATCTGCATTTGGGGGCCAGTAGCAGAACCCTCTTCACCCGGAGGTTTCCAAATGGGGCCCGTGGGGTACCCCTGGGTTCCCACTTTCCATACATGCACAGTGTGGCAGGCACCATGGGGTGCCTGCCACAGGGTGCATAATTTTCCACAAGCACCCCTGTCTTCAACAGGAGCCAGTGTAGTCGGTTGGAAAACATGCTTCCACTGAAGCCAATGGAAGTACGACCGATCAGTGTTTGGAACAATCGTAATCAGTCGGTCAGACTCCCCGATTCCCATTCAGTCGGAAGGCATTCCGAAACCATTTCGGTCAGAATGCTTTTCGAACAACATGGCAATTGACTCCTTAGAAGTAAATGTAGGAAAGAACAGGGGGAGTGGTTGGAATTAGGGGCATACTTCCTAATAAATGGGATTGGTTTAAGGAGGAGTAAAGAGCAGTTTATGGAGGGCTATGGAGGAGTTTACGGAGGGACATGCACCCACCCACAAATGACTGAGCTCATTTCTATTCATAAACTGCATTTGCAAAGATATTCCAGTAAAAAAGAGACCCACGACAGTAGTAAATGAGACCAGATAAGAGCTGGAGTAAATCCATCCATCACACATGGCCAACACTCTCCCATAGAAAATAATGGGAGGAAGGACTTAAAAGATAACCCTATATGAATTAATGCACAATTAAATTAAATTATTTAAAATAGTTCAAAATATAAAAACATCATTTGTTGTTCATAACATCTAAAAATACAACCTTTATATTATTTAAAATTAAATATATTAACCTTTATGGAATTTATAAATCAATTTAACACCATGTTTTATTAAAATGCAACCAAATTACTTAATTCTACACAGCTAAACAACAGTTAATAATCCATAGCACAATATATATTCCTTTTACTTCAAATGGAATTTATATCTTAATTTAAACTTATACTTAGAAAAATCATTTAATTTAATACATTTAGATTCATTGAAAATATAATTTGAAAGTAAGTTAATAGTGTTGTACTTTTTTATTTCGATCTACATTTAAAATACATATATAAAATACAATTTATATCATTTTTTAAAATAAAAATATTTTATTATATATGTTGAGTTAATTTTTTTTTTTATAATTGTTCCTATACTTTTCAATAGGGGAACATCACAGTCAGAGTGGAGAGCCGTGATTCCGCGCAGACATACAGTTTGACTATAGGGATGTTCCAATTATGTCTGGGTGAAATCTTAATACGCTGGGTTAGTTTGCTATTTCTGCGTTACTCATGTGATGCAAAATTCCTGGAAATTATGCTTGCTTAATTAGGAGTATTTTGGGAAATATACCTACAACAGGCACACAAGAACAGCATGTGCAAGTGGCTGCTGACTGTTGATCTTCATGCTCTGTTTCTCAATGAATGTCAAGAGCCTATATTTTAAATAAGTTGAATCCCTTTTTAGGAAATTTGTATGGATTAATAAAGATCCTAGGGTACAACTACCAGTTTTACAATTAAATAAGGATCAGAGGGGGTTTGCTGTACCTCACCTTCAGGGCTACTATCAGGCTTAATTTTTTGAAGTAGAATTTTCAGACAGCAGTGGCATTGAAGCTAGTAGAAGTGTTGGTGGAGGAGTTAGCATAGAGGCTGGGAAAGGACTAGCGGAGGTGGCACTACTACCCAAACTTTCACTGGCAGAGCAGTGTTGACTAACTCAGGCACTAATGAGGAATCATTGCACCTTCTCCTCTTCTTTGTATGTTTTCTCCTCTTCTCCTTTGACCACTTGAAGGATGGAGATGAGTGTGACTTTGAAGCAGATCACGACCAGTTTTGCTGACAATTGACATAAAGCATTTAGCTCCTTGATGTGGATTTCATGCTTTCCATTGAGTCTTGCTTCAGCCTCAAGCACCATAAGGAAACATTGTGGGGGTCAGATATGGACATTTGCCCAAGAAAGGAGCAGCAAGGATTCATGTCTAAATTCTTAAAGGAGACATTCTAAGTAATGCACACAATTACATCTATTTTTTTTTTAAACACAGAGCCCAGCTCTGGATCGGTATTGATCTGTCCAGAAAAAAAGTGAGCTGAGTCCTACTCCAGAAAAAAGGAAATAATCACTAAAAAGCATCAACCAAAGATTCATACAATTTCCCCCCAAAGATCAAGCTGCAACAATCTTCACATTTAGGGGCCGATTCCAATCATGGAAAAAGGCCATACAAATCGTTGTAAGGAGCGTTTTACTCGTATGACTCGTACCCGGTAAACTCTCCTTACAACCTAGGAAGTACGATTCGTACAGAAAGCCTTTTTCTGTACGAATCGTACAAAAGACCATACAGGCAAAAAATACCAGCGATTCTGATCCGGAACTGCTTGTACGTGACGTCCGGACGCATTTAAGCAGCGTTTTCCGGCTCAGCAAGTACGATTCGTCCCGACATCACTACGTACCACGCTTTGATTACAGGAGCGAAAAACTGCCGGGAAAGCAGAACCCTATGCCATGGAGCCCCGGTACGCGACGTACAGCCATGAACCCCGCCCTACGTGTCATCCCGGTCCTCTTGGCCTACGACCTGGTGCACCCCACCCGACGCATACGCCGCAGAAGGTGGGAACAACACCCAGGGGCTAGGGTGGGGGTGAGGGGCAGGAAGCATACCCCATACTCAAACACAAACCTATAATATGGAGGCCATACATTACCAACTGGGACTGGTCACTTGGGGGGCATGTCCAGCAACTCCTGCTTACCGCAACAACGGAAGTGGACATGTACAATGCGTACCACACGTACCCCTATGGCACCATGACAACAGTGGTACGGACCGTACCCACGCATGAATGCATGGGTACGGTGCGTACCACATGTACCACTATGGCACCATGACAACAGTGGTACGCACCGTACCCACGCATGAATGCGTGGGTACGGTGCGTACCACTGTTGTAATGGTGCCATAGGGGTACGTGTGGTATGGACTGTACCCATGCATGAATGCGTGGGTACGGTGCATACCACATGTAGTCCGTTACGACAGCAGTACATTTTGGAGACGAGGTGTACACACGCAAGGAATGTGGGCATAGAGGACTGGCCCAGCATGTTACCTTCATATTGTTGTGTGTGGGTAGGTCCTGGCCAGCAGTGTACAGCTCCAAGGGGTGCGTGGGTGGGTGCATATCACTACCAGCAGCGTACAGACATATGAGGGGTGGGTGCAGAGGACTCCCAGCAGTGGACAAACATATGAGGGGGGGATGCAGAGGACTACCAGCAGTGGACAGACATATGAGGGGTGGGTGCAGATGACTCCCAGCAGTGTCCAGACATATGAGGTGTGGGTGCATATCACTACCAGCAGTGTACAGACATATGAGGGGTGGGTGCAGAGGACTCCCAGCAGTGTCCAGACATATGAGGGGTGGGTGCAGAGGATTCCCAGCAGTGGACAGACATATAAGGGGTGGGTGCGGAGAATTCCCAGCAGTGTCCAGACATATGAGGGGTGGGTGCATATCACTACCAGCAGTGTACAGACATATGAGGGGTGGGTGCAGAGGACTCCCAGCAGTGGACAGACATATGAGGGGTGGGTGCAGAGGATTCCCAGCAGTGTCCAGACATATGAGGGGTGGGTGCATATCACTACCAGCAGTGTACAGACATATGAGGGGTGGGTGCAGAGGACTACCAGCAGTGGACAGACACATGAGGGGTGGGTGCAGAGGACTCCCAGCAGTGCACAGACATATGAGGGGTGGGTGCAGTGGACTCCCAGCAGTGTCCAGACATATGAGGGGTGGGTGCATATCACTACCAGCAGTGTACAGACATATGAGGGGTGGGTACAGATGACTCCCAGCAGTGTCCAGACATATGAGGGGTGGGTGCATATCACTACCAGCAGTGTCAATACATATGAGGTGTGGGTGCATATCACTACCAACAGTGTACAGACATATGAGGGGTGGGTGCAGAGGACTCCCAGCAGTGCCCAGACATATGAGGGGTGGGTGCAGAGGACTCCCAGCAGTGTCCAGACATATGAGGGGTGGGTGCAGAGGATTCCCAGCAGTGGACAGATATATAAGGGGTGGGTGCAGAGGATTCCCAGCAGTGTCCAGACATATGAGGTGTGGGTGCATATCACTACCAGCAGTGTACAGACATATGAGGGGTGGGTGCAGAGGACTCCCAGCAGTGCCCAGACATATGAGGGGTGGGTGCATATCACTACCAGCAGTGTACAGACATATGAGGTGTGGGTGCATATCACTACCAGCAGTGTACAGACATATGAGGGGTGGGTGCAGAGGACTCCCAGCAGTGCCCAGACATATGAGGGGTGGGTGCATATCACTACCAGCAGTGTACAGACATATGAGGGGTGGGTGCATATCACTACCAGCAGTGTACAGACATATGAGGGGTGGGTGCAGAGGACTCCCAGCAGTGTCCAGGCATATGAGGGGTCGGTGCAGAGGACTCCCAGCAGTGTCCAGGCATATGAGGGGTGGGTGCAGATGACTCCCAGCAGTGTCCAGACATATGAGGTGTGGGTGCATATCACTACCAGCAGTGTACAGACATATGAGGGGTGGGTGCAGAGGACTCCCAGCAGTGTCCAGACATATGAGGGGTGGGTGCAGAGGATTCCCAGCAGTGGACAGACATATAAGGGGTGGGTGCGGAGAATTCCCAGCAGTGCACAGACATATGAGGGGTGGGTGCAGAGGATTCCCATTAGTGTCCAGACATATGAGGGGTGGGTGCATATCACTACCAGCAGTGTACAGACATATGAGGGGTGGGTGCAGAGGACTCCCAGCAGTGTCCAGACATATGAGGGGTGGGTGCAGATGACTCCCAGCAGTGTCCAGACATATGAGGGGTGGGTGCAGAGGACTACCAGCAATGGACAGGCATATGAGGGGTGGGTGCAGAGGACTCCCAGCAGTGCACAGACATATGAGGGGTGGGTGCAGAGGATTCCCAGCAGTGTCCAGACATATGAGGAGTGGGTGCATATCACTACCAGCAGTGTACAGACATATGAGGGGTGGGTGCAGAGGACTCCCAGCAGTGTCCAGACATGAGGGGTGGGTGCAGATGACTCCCAGCAGTGTCAATACATATGAGGGGTGTGTGCAGAGGACTCCCAGCAGTGAACAGACATATGAGGGGTGGGTGCAGAGGATTCCCAGCAGTGTCCAGACATATGAGGGGTGGGTGCATATCACTACCAGCAGTGTACAGACATATGAGGGGTGGGTGCAGAGGATTCCCAGCAGTGTCCAGACATATGAGGAGTGGGTGCATATCACTACCAGCAGTGTACAGACATATGAGGGGTGGGTGCAGAGGACTCAGCAGTGTCCAGACTTATGAGGGGTTGGTGCATATCACTACCAGCAGTGTACAGACATGAGGGGTGAGTGCAGAGGACTCCCAGCAGTAGACAGAGATATGGGGGTGGGTGCAGATGACTCCCAGCAGTGGCCCACTCCCAGGAGGATGGATGTCTTTCACACACTGCATGACACACCACATGTGGGTGTGAGGTCATATAACACATGCAGACCCACCCATGGCGGTTGCCACACAATACTCACCCTGATTTCATGCCAACACACTGTATAGTCATGGAAATGCATAGAAAAATAAGTTAGCCAAAGGGAACACACACTGTCACGCACATCACAGGAGTGATAGGAATGTCCAGGTGCTGGTCCAGCCACCCAGATGTTGTCTCTCATGGATGGAATAGGGTTCACTGCGACTCGATACAATGCCCACAATTGTGAATCAGTTGCCCAAATACCCGGCATTACACGTGCCAGTTGTGTGTTAGGCTGTGATTACACACATGCATAGTGCTGAAAAGGGGCAATTGGTCCCTGATGCTATTCCTGCATACCCAAAACACAAGTACAGTGACTAGCAAGGATGGCACAGACGATTCAGCAGGAGACATCGGTGAGCATGCAGGGCCATTGTTGAAGGGATCCGTCACCAACAAAGGATATGTTGACATAGGTCAGCACAACAATTGTGCAACTGTTTGCAGGGAACATGTCAGGTGCCACAGAGGAAGGAACACTCGTTGGGACAATGTCTCCCAATCCAAAGGAACACACACTACCAATTAATATTTTCACAGACATTGTGATGGCACACAGATACCATGGTCCACCTCATGACCATCATACTAAAACATTTCTCAGAACCCTAACACTTTACCAGAACACCAACTTCAGGAGCCTCATCACCAACATCAAATACCTGAAATGCAATAGTGTTGAAACTAAATGAAAAGGCTTCATTTAGCACACAGAAAAAAAGTTTGAAGAAGACACTATTTACAAAGGCCAATGGCCAGTCCATAGTTTGAGTCCAAGGGTGGACGTATGCGACTGTGTCCACCCCTACCTTGCCTGCACAAAGTCACCTCAAGGTTTGTCGACCGGGGGGGGGGCATCATCAGGGGGGAGTACCTGGCACCAGGGACAGGAGTGGGTTGGGTAGGTGTGGTGGGTGCAGGGCAGGATTTCCCCACCACAGGGGGTGGGGCAGCGACAAAGGTGGTGGTGAGCAGCTCGCTGCACACTGCTGCCAGGGCGTCCAGAGTAACCCCTGCACCGGAAGAAACCCCAGGGCCAACGGAGGGGGGGGTGAGGAATGGGGTGCAGCGCTCTTGGGGGAGGGGGTGGACATGGGGGTGGACTCAACTCCCCTGCCCGGGGACTTCCTCAGCCACTTGCGGGGTGGTGTCACAGTGGGGCTGAGGGACAGACTAGCCATGTAGGTCTCTTTGGGGAGTGGTCTTGGGAGGGACTGGGTTGTGAGGACTGTGGACTCTGACTGTGGCTGCGTGTCTTCCGTTTGCCCCCAGACCCTGTGGGTGTGACTACATCCCCCTGAGTGTGTGTGCCAGGAGGTGTGGGCTGTGCCTTACTTGGGGGTGTGCTGGATGTGTCTGTTGTGGTGTGTGCCTATGACTGTCTGTGTGTGCTTTGGTCAGGCATGGGAGAGTGCAGTGTGGATGGGTCCGGGGTGGGGGGGACGGAGCGCCACAGGAGAGACACTGCTTCCGTCAGTGAAGAGTCCATGGACCGCAGAAACCTGCGTTGATCAGTAATCGTTGATGACATGCCCTCCACGAACGACACCAACTGTGTAAACAGTCCAGTGTGTTCATGGAGGACATGCAGCATTGATGCCTGCCCAACCTGCAACTGCCGCAGTGTGTCCACAGACTCTTCACTGAGGGCAGCAGGGGTGACAGGGGCAGGGGCTGCGGTGCCTGGTCTGAAGGAGACACGGTGGGACCCTGCACGGACAGAAGGGACGGGAGCAACTGGGAGGGCGGAGATGGCAATGGAGGAGGCGGGTACAGATGGTAGGATGTTGCGAGATGTTGTTGCATCCTCCGCCTCCTCAAGGATGTCAGCCTCGGACCCGTCGGTTTCGTACATGCTCTCGCCTACTGACAGGTCCTCCGACTGACTCCCCTCGCCCTCCGTGCCACTGGCTCCTTCTGACTCCACAGCACTGGTGGTACTGTCGATGGGTCCCTCCTCAAGGTCCATGGAGGTGTCTCCCTCGCTTGTGGATGATGATGCTGTGGGCAAGGAGAAGAAACAAAAAAGCATCCGTCACCTGTATACATCTGACACATGAGCACAAGAACAATTGGTCACAGTGCATATCAGGCAATGCATCATGAGTAATAGCTAGATCACTCCGCACATATGTAAGCCCTCTACTGCCCAGTTGGTAGACCCACCATGCCCCTTGGACACCAGGAAACTAAATACACAAAAGGGCACAACTTGAATGAGAAATACACTGAGATGCTAGTGTCTGTGAACCGGTGCGCACAGCAATACAAGGAAGTCATGACACCTCTTGTTTACCCTGAAAGAAATAGTAGTGGTGCACTCAAGGTAAACTAACACACCTCAATACTCAAGGTGTCACTACACTCAGAGACCTGTCGGTCCTTTG
Source organism: Triturus cristatus (assembly GCF_964204655.1). Classification (NCBI taxonomy): domain Eukaryota; kingdom Metazoa; phylum Chordata; class Amphibia; order Caudata; family Salamandridae; genus Triturus; species Triturus cristatus. The sequence continues at coordinate 29,394,427 of NC_140587.1, forward strand.
AAACACAAAACGAACAAATGTAGGTACCTTGGGACATACAAGACTTTACCCACTCTACATGTTTGGAATGTGCCAATTGTCCATTTTGTGAAAACAACACTCATGTGCCTGCATGCAATGTGTCGCACAAGGCAGTGCACACAAAAGTACATTGACACTGTCATTGAAGAAGCTGGCACCTTTTCTGAGGAGCCACCGTTAGAAATAGATGGTGTTGCAGAAAGTACATATACATGGGCCCATGGAGGTCTTGATGTCTTGACACTAGTTAGTTTGCATCACCGACAACTAAGGAGTGTCACAAAATCAAGACCACCGTGGGAACATGTATATGGAGAATCTGCAAAAACATTTATTTAGAACAGTGGCTTCTTAGAAAAGGTGCCAGCTTATTCAATGACAGTGACAATGTACTTTTGTGTGCACTGCCTTGTGCAACATTTTGTATGGAGGCACATCAGTGTTCTTAACACAAATCATCACATTTCCACATGTTAAACATGAACTGTTGACAAGTGCTGTGAGTGCCAAGGTACAATTTATGAAGAGTAACAACTTGAATCATGTCAGTTGTCACCAGGCCATCCGTCACCTGATTACACAGTTGGCTACACATATGACCCACTGCCTGTCATCTGGAGTGGCACACATGTCCACACCCAGGACAATGCATAAGCTAATGGGCTTGCAATTGGGTGGTAAAAAAGACCAGCTGTACTGTGGGGACACACTCATGGCAAGCCAGAATGTACACACAGATGTCAGCACACAAAGTGCAAACTGCGTTGCATCAGAACCACACACGTGCAAAAAATATATGAGCAGGATTCTTGTTGGTAAAAAAATGACACAGGCTGCAAAGCACGTACATTAAGCACTGGCCAGCATCACAGGGGTGCTGCACAGTGTATTTTAGTCCAGGCAATTCTCACACACAAGTCAGACCTGGCAATGAAAAATCAGAGTTGCACATGTATGCCTCTCCCGCACCCCCACCCCAATACCTGAGTCAATGTGATTGATACAGATCAAGAAGTTACACCTCTTATTGAGGGTTACAACAACTGTGCTTGAAACATTGCTTCATTTACACCACATCACTTTGTGGGGCTGACAACACATTTGTGACAAACAACCATCAACAGATTGTTGTGAATAGCCACACAGGCACAGCCCAGTGTGAGTATGCACAAGCAAAATGGTGTATCCCTGTCCAGTAGACACATGTTGCACACATTAGCAAAATACAAACTAGACCAGGGAACAATGCCACAGAGGCAGGCCTATGCAGAACACACAGAGAATGTGCACAGTGTTGGATGATACACATGATTAGGAAGCCAGGGTGTCTCAGGGGACTGTAGTGGGCACACTGCTCCATGGTCCTGGAATGAGCTGACTGTCCCATGTTCAACCGTCAAGGCAGTATGCATATCTCACGCTCATGTACATCATGTCTGAGGCCACGACATTGGTCATGCATGCTGCAAGGGTGTCCAGTTGAAAGCACACACTCCTATGTTGAGAATCAGCATCAGTGACAACAACTATGCACCCCCAACATAGTGAACAGGTCATGGCACAGGCAAGGTACCAACACAAGTCACAGACCACCCTCCCACATGATGCAGAAAGCAATGTGCACTTAGATGTACTGCCACCCTAACTGACCATTTGCAAATGTGATCACACACACACCAGGGGACACATGTCAAGGAGAGGAAGGGATGAAAAAGAGTCCCAGGTGACATTTGGGAACAGAAAATGCACTGCACATATGAACTCTGGGAGTGTATTCATGCAAAATAGCACTTCCTAAAGCTGGCGACACATAACACGACAAAAAGCCATGTACCTACCCCCTCCTTGCTGCAGTCTCTCCTGTAACTGCCTATCGAGGTCAGGGAAGACCATCGCCAGGACTCGTTTCATCTGGGTGGTGAGGTGTCGGCGGCTGCCGTGGGGGCAAGGAGGCGAGACCTTGAGCTGGACCCGGGCGATCCGCCGGGTCCAGCACCGGATGTCCTGCCACCTCTTGCGGACCGGGGCCAGCTGACGATCACGCACCCCGCAGTCCTCACGGCCCTGACGACGCTGGTCTATATCTCCCCCTTCTCGTAGGCAGTTACCTGTCAGGATGACAAAGTGACACAACATCAATACACCTGCTCCATGTCCCAGAGACACACATTAGAACATCTTTGAAATGTTGAACAGGGCATAGGATGCTGACATGAATAGCCTCATTCACAACATGAAATTGGCCTGTGTGCAAGTGCCAATGCAGTACATGGCATTGAAAGTGTACAGGTGGCATGAGGGGTGCAACACACTCAATGAACATGGCAAACACTGTGCAGCACATGCAACAGCAGGTTGATGGGCAGCAGGTGCCATGCAGTCACATGTCCCACTCCACTGACGCACCCTCAGCAGACTAGACACACACCCAGCCACAGATCACTCGCCTGTCATTGACAACAGCGGATACAACCCTCACTCTGCACATGTGCAATTTGCCAGTGAGGAGTCACAGGTGTGGTGCTAGCTCTGCAAGTCAGACACGAAGCACGGCTCACTTGTCATATCTGATGAGTAGATCTGTAGCCTCAAACTTGCAGCTGTGGTGCAACACTTCACATAGACACTCAGCCATATGACAAGGAACATTCCCACACATCAATGTCCATGAGGTCGTACACATTATTTGGACACTCTCACCAAAGGTCCACTCAACTCATACACATCTGTGGGTACAGTCACCTGTCACACTGGGGGAAAACTGAATCACCTCAGGACAACAGGAACAAAAGCCCCCAAGGATTTGCCAGGCTGAATGTGTCATGCACTATGCAGTGAAAGTCACTGTAAACACTATGCAAGTGAGGACTGAACACAGGAACTACATGATGCTCTGCATGAGAGCCATAAGCATGCCCCCCCCCCTCGGGACACACTCTAAACATTGCATGTCAATCCCACCTGGACACAATATTGACAGTCACACAACAGGTGCCTAGGCAAAGCTAGTGGACTCAGCACTCACCTGCTCCCCTGGTCTCCCATACAGGCTGTTGTACTTTGGGAGGATGGCGTCCAGCAAGGCCTCTTTCTCCTCAAGGGTGAATGGCTGGGCCCTCTCCAAAGCACGAGACATGGTCCAGGGAAGCAGAGACAGCAGCAATGTTGTCGACAGGAAAGTTGTGCAGGCAAGTGGCCTCTCATAGGTTCTGGCTGCCTTATATCTGTCTTGCTGAGGGGCATTCATTTTGAGGAGTACATAGTGATTGGTCAGAATCATTCGCATCTTACGTTTACTCCAATCGCTTTAAACATACACCAGTGACAGCATTTGCATCGTTCAAATTTTGAGCATCATGTCAAGTCAACAACCACTTTGCAACATTGTATTTTGTGGCCAACTGACTTTTCCAGGACACCTGATGGAAAAATTTGAACTGAAAACTCGGTATCCATGACAACCAGCATGCATTTGGGGCCTAACACTTGTGCCTTATGTGTCCCCTATGTAATTTTGAAATCCACACACAGGTACAGTGCGTTTCACATGTACCCCTACGGCACCAGTTGCACAGTGCGTTTCACACGTACGTGTACACACTAGTAGTACCCGTACGTGTACTACTAGTGCCTACACGTACGTGTACGCACCAGTTGTACACTTACTTGTACACGTACTTTCTTTATTTACCTGTGTTAAAAGAGGAGATCAGGGAGATCAGGATGAGGCTAAATCTACAGTGATATCTGGGCAGTTGGTCCCATCCAATGTAAGAAGTCGGGTTATTAGTTGTGAAGGATGTGGGTCCTACGCAAGCAATAAGTCAACACATACCTGTTACCTGGGAGCCAAGAACCCCATTGTAGCACTTGAGTTTCTCAGGGTAGCGTAGCAGAGCAGTCCAAGGCCTACTCAGGAAAAGTGGGGCAGACTTGTAAAAAAACAATCTTTACCTTATTTTTGCAGTCAGTGCCTTTTCTTTCAAAAGGAAAAGTACATTTCTTGCACACACTACAAAATACTATGTTTTAAATTACAAATACATACATAAGTTTGATGGAAAGACCTTTGGTGACATACTTATTTTATGTTACACCCCTAAGAAGCCCTTACCCCCATAATCACAATATCTCTAACTATATCAGGTGCAATACCGCCATATAAGGGGATGTTATTTACAATAAGGCAGTCCTACTGGATTTGGCAGGGTGTCTCCATATTAATGAAAAAGACAGATGTCACCATTACATTAAAATCAATGAGGACAATAAAGCCATTCAAAGGTAGTGATCATAAGCATTGCAGCATTCATAAACAATATTATCAACAAAGTATTTATAATGAAAACAACCACACTGGTGTCAGAGTCTTTCTTTTATACTCCTCAGGCCACATAATGCAATCATTGAGGCCATAGGCAGTTGGTCCCGTTGGACCATCGGTGAAGTAAGTGATCAATCGAGTCAAACAAGTCTCTGTCTGCGAAGCAGCGACAAAGATAAAGAGAGACAAAGGGCCTCATGTAGGTAAATAAATTTTACCGGTTCTTAAATACCGAGCCGTACCGAATCGGTAAATTAGAATCGGTAAGTTATATGTAGGTAAAAATTCGGTAACAGTTACCGATTCGGTAACATTCGGTAATTACGAATCGGAATTCACCGAATCGGTAAATACCGAGGTGGTATTTACCGAATCGGAAAATACCGAGGTGGTATTCACCGAATCGGAAAATACCGAGGTGGAATCTACTGAATCGGAAAATACCGAATCGGTATGTACGGATTCGATAAATACAATCACATGACTTGACGAAACAGCTAATCCAGTGCAACGACAGCCCACCCAACCAGGAAGTGCCCACACCCAGGCAGGTGTACATAATTATCCGAAGTGGCCACACCCAGGCAGGTGTACATAATTAGCCGACCCTGGAGAGGCTTGGAGTGCAGAGGAGAGGCAGGGAGCCGTTGCATGTGCGAGCGGGTAAACGAACAGCATGTCCAGCCAGAGAACACAGAAAGACGGAGGGGAAAGGAGGAGGAAGCTGAAATTTAGCCCCAAGGAACTCCAGGTGCTGGTGGAGGAGGTGGTGAAGCAGCACCAGAAGCTGTTTGGAAGGCAATCCCTGCAAGTGCCTGAGGTGGAAAAGCGCAACATATGGCTGGCCATCCAGGCGCAGGTCAATGCCGTGGGAGTGACCCACAGGGACATTGAGGTCCTCAAAAAGCGATGGTATGACCTCAGGATCGTAACCAAGAGAAAGATGGGCGACATCCAGAAGGAGGCCAGCCAGACCGGAGGTGGAACCAACAGGGCACCTGCCCTCACCGAACTGGAGGAGCTGGTGGCGGCCACAATCGAGCAAGAGAGCGTCGTGGGTCTTGGGGACGCCGACAGTTCTGCCAGAGCCGCAACACACCAAGGTAAGACGAAAGCACAGCAATGTAGCCCCCCCTACCCCTATCCCACATCCCCCAATTGTGAAACGATAATCACACTGCAGTCCACACGTGTCAGTGCAGACAGGCAATGCATTCCGGGAGATGTAGTCAGGGCAACACTAACCATGACGTAAATGTTACAGGGCAACAAGGCATGTCACGCACTCGAGGCACAAGGAGACAGGGGACATATTGGAATGTGAAATGATTGATATTGACGCTAGCAATGCAGCCCTTCGGGGACACTGAGCCAATGTTGTATTTCTGTCCACAGATGTGACATCATGCAGGACAGGGCATGCTGCAGGAGAGACGGCACACCGGCCACATAAATCACCTCCAGCCAGCACAAGTTCAGACCAGGGAGCAGGCCCACTGGCAGCCGCACCACCAACACAGCCAGCCTCGCCGCACACAGAGCCAGCATCACCTCACCGAGAGCCAGCATCACCACCACCAGAGCCAGCATCGCCACTCATGTTTGAATCACCGGCCACATCTCCGCTTGCAGGTGTGAGAATGAGGAGGCGTCCAGCAGCCAGGCTACGAGCCTTAGACACCTCGTCAGACGACAGCATGGGCCCAGAAGACCGCACCGGGCCCCAGGAAGGGAGCCATGCCACTGTACCCCACACCTCACAGGCAGCACAGACGGAAGCAAGAGGGCGCCGCAGGTCGCGTGTCCAGAGTCCACCAGCACCCACTGACGGCCATGGTGTCTTCTTGGGGCTCGAGGGCCAAATGTTGAAGCAACAGCGCCTGCAATCAAAGGCAGTCATGTCAGTCCAGAGGCACATGCGGGTGATGAAGACAACATTAGTCAACATGGACACTAACATTAGCGGCATGGCTGCGGGCATTCGGGACATGTCCCAGTCAATCCAGCAGTTGTGCAGCAAATTAGATGCTGACATCGAAGCACGGCGCCGGGAACGCCAGAGAAGGGACACTACCAACAGGGCACTCAACCGTCTGGCAACGGCGACTTCTCTACTGTGCCGGCGCTCTGTGACGATGCAGGAGGGCCTAACACAGTGCTGCAGCGACCTGTCTCGGGGGATGGTGCAGGTGACAAGTGCACTAGGGGTGCTATTGACTAGTCAGGCGTCGACAACTGCTGCAGGGGATGCTGCGGAGAGCATCGACACCAGCAGCAGCATCACACCCCCCGTCCCAGAAGCACGCAGGAGCAGCAGGCGCCTTGGGGTTGGCACTAGTGAGGATGCACAGGCCGTGCAATCCACCACTGCAGCGCGTATGCGCAAACATTGATGTTGCCCTGCTTATCCACTTGCCATTGGGTGACGTAACCCTGGACATACTCATTGTATAGATGGCATATTGCCAGATTGGCCTGTTATTGTGTTCATGGCGTGGTGCCACATTAAAACTACGTCATGACTTCTCACAACTCGCTGTGTCCCCTTACTTACTCAGAAATAGTTGCATGTGATCTCTGCCCGTCTCTCTCTCCCATCTATTGCAGTTGGCACTCTAGCTGCGTTGCCCTCTGGCTGGCCTGACTCATCCTCGTTGTCCTCAAAATATGTTAGTTCCACACCTGTACCTTTTTTCGTGGCAAGGTTGTGCAGCATTGCACAAGTGGCAATAATCTTGCAGCAGGTGATGGGTTTGTACTGGCGTGCGCCTCCGCTCTTGTGCAGGCAGCGGAACCTGCTCTTCAGTAGTCCGAACGTGCGCTCCACCACATTGCGTGTTGTTTTGTGTGCCACGTTGTATCGTCTCTCACTCTGGGTTGCTGGGTGTAGGTAGGGAGTGAGGATGAATGACCGGCATGCATATGCACTGTCGCCTGGATGAGTAAAAGGGAACCATCAGTAACATGCCTCTATACACTATGATTTGCAGGTTTCAAGGGGCGTCACTGTTACTCACCTAGCAGGTATCCCTCTCCGAATTCTCCGGCACTCAGTCGTGTGTAGATCCCACTATTCTGGAAGATGTAAGAGTCGTGGGTGCTCCCAGGAAACTTTGCTACAATATCTGTGATGATGTTCCCTGCATCACAGATCACCTGCACATTGATGGAGTGGGTGGACTTCCTGTTCCTGTAGATGTGCTCTGTATCAGCTGGTGGACAGATTGGGATGTGTGTACCATCAATACAGCCGAGGACATGGGGGAACTGTGCCATGTGATAAAAGTCAGTTTTTGTTTTCTGCAGTGCAGCCTGTGTGTTTGGGAAGCTTATGTAGTGGTGCATTCTCTGCATCATGGCATCCAGGAACTTCCTGAAGAAACGTGACAGGCAACTCTGGGATACCCCACCCACCGCAGCTATCACCACCTGATAACTGCCGGATGCCAACAGATGTAGGCTGCAGAGCACCTGCACATGTGGGGGTATGGCGTGCGCCCTTTTTATTGGCTGGTCCAGGAGTGGGTGAAGGTCCCTGATTAAGTCCATGATGGTTTCGGGGTGTAGCCTGTACCTCTCATGTATCTCTGCATCAGTCAGCTGGAATAGTGTGATGCGCTGTCTGTAGATTTGTTCCTCCCGTCGCCACACCCTCAGTCCTGCTGCCTGTAGACGTAGGCGCCTTGCAATGACGTACATAGCGGCCATGTTGTCCACGCTGTTGCATTTTGGGTTTGCTAATATGCATTGTTGATGGTTACCACCTGCTTTCAATCCGTGTTAATTACCGACTCTTATTTACCGATTTTCCTGGATTTCTTAATTACCGAGTGCTCCTACATGTCATTTTAAATTTTACCACTTCATATTTACCACTTCATGTTTACCGATTCGTTAATTATGTCTTCGGTAAATATGAATCGGTATTTTGGAATTCGGTAAATCTGATTCGGTATTTACCGCCTCATATTTACCGAAAAGTGGTTTTTGGACTCCTACATCTCACTTGTCTGAATACCGGTCGGTAACGGCATATTTACCGAAAATCGGCCGTTACCGACCGGTATTTGGCTACCTACATGAGGCCCAAAGAGAGAGACAAACATGGCGAGAGGCTGAGAGGCAGCTAGAGATGAAGAGACAGATAGAGATGAAAAGATATAGACTGGTAGCAATAAATAGACAAATAACCATGAAAAGAGACTCTCACATTGAATGAATGGTGGATATAGTTAATTCAGGGGGGCCTACCTCACCTTTTCTTTCCCTTGCATCTTGTCTTTTTGTGGCATAGCTATCATCCATCGGCGTCTCTGCCCCTCCTTGTGTTTCTCTCTTCTCCCCCTTTCTCTCCCTTTCTCTCTGTTTTTCCCTTTCCCTATCTCCCTGTACATCTCCCTGTGGTTATCATTCTGTATTTGCCTGTCTTTCTCAGATTCACTGTTTCTCACCCTCCAGGTTTCTCCCTTGCAGGTTTTTTTTGGTTTTTTTCTCCCACTATCTCTCCATGCCGTTATCTGTGCCTGTCTTTTTCCATCTTTCTCTCAGCAGCTCTTGCTGTGTTTCTCTGTCTCACTTGGTCTTTCTATGCATATCCATATTTCTCTCTCTCTATACATATATTCTTCTGGACTTTCCATACCTTTACCTATCTGTTTTTATTGTTCCTCCGTCTCTCTGGCTATCTCTACTTTTCTTCCTGTCTCTCTTCCTGGCATTCTCTGTCTCTGTCTTTCCAAGTTTGTCCATGTCTTTCTCTCTTTCTCTTCCATGTCTCTCTCATCTGTGCTGCTCTCTTTCTGTCTTTTTCTGTTTTCCCTGTCTTTTTTATCCTGGCTGCTCTCACACTCTCCCTGATTTTTTCTCTACCTCTTGCTATCTCTCTCCCCACCCCTCGTTCTCTAACATTATATGCCTCTCTCTTTGTCTTGTTTCTCCCTCGTGTCTCTTTCTTTATCTTTCTCCCCATCCCTCCCTTTCCTACGCGGTTCTTAACATATTCTACAAATTACAAATGTTTTGGTAATTTGCACATTATTTTTTGCAGCCTATTTTTAAAATTAAATGTTTTTTTTGTTGTAAATCTGCCTTCAGTCCTTGCATCAGCAGCGACAGTAGACACATCACCCTTTTGCATCTCAAATATGCTTTTCTGTGTTTATAAATGTTGCATGTAAATCATCCTCTTTCCTCCTATACCACAGTAGACCTCACTGTTTCTACTTCCTCGCATATTCCACATACCAGACCTCTAATTCCCCTTTTTCTCCTGTTTCCACCTCAGCTCTTCAACATCTCTCCTTCGTTTTCCTTCATTTGACAGGCTTCCTATGTTTTCCCTCCCTCATATTAAACTCTCCAACCCTTCAATGTTCGCTTTTTGCAGATCCTTCCTTCTCCCCTTCTGACTCTTAAATGTCCCAGTCTCCAGCCCTTCTCTGCATCTGTCCATTTGTGGTACACATTACCTTCAGTGTGAGAAGCTTACACGCTACAAAATATATCGATGTTCAGCTTCTGAATGGATCTGACAAACATTTGTCTCTTTTACTGAGTGCAAACAACTGAGGCAGCTGCAAACATAAATAGCATGAACTAATTGGCCTTTTGTTATGCGCAGGTGTGTGTTTGCATAATGCTCCCTGCTCATCCCGAAATCTTGCCTTGAACTTCCTCTCAAGGCATGAAATATCGGCATCTCCAATGGCATGCGAAGAAGGATTCCTTCTTTAGTCAGGAGATTCCGCGTTTCACAGTGACATGTGTTCACGATTATATTACATGAACTATTCTAAATGCAAGGATTTATATAAATACTCTTCTGAAATTGGTAATTAGTTCAAGTGGGGACTAATATTTCTAAATAATATTCACGACCTCTGTGTCAAGTTTCCTCCTATTTAAAGACTTGTTATAAATAGGAAATGTTTTTTAATAGAAACAGGCAGATCCGGAGGCTCTAGCTGTTAACGTACTTTAAGCCAAAAAACAAAGACACGTTTAAAACAGAAATGAAATGTGTTGAATAACACAAGCACACAATTCATTAGAAGCATATTTATGTTTTCTATAGAGTGCAATATATTTATTTCATGCAATCTTTTACTCTGGGAGGTCAAATAATATTTTGAACAGAATTTGATGAACAGTTCTTAAACAACCTGCGTATTTTCTATAAGCATTGCAATATGTCCCATAGGCAAAATTTGCAAGGAAATATTGCAAGTTTGCCTTAATTTTAAATATGTCACTGTTGTGTTTTCTTCATAATTTGTCGAACTCTAACACTCTTTTGGCCCTCATTTCCTGCTCTTTCCATCAGGGTCATTAATTCAGCCAGCCCTTCCCCTAACTCTTGGACATGAAAAGTGTCACATGAGGGGCTTCCACATTTGTAAAGCAAAAAAATAAATAAATAAAAAATCCTGGATGTTCCCTGAAAACATGTTTACCCAGATAATATATTATTTTAGAGCAAATACAGAACAATAAACATTTGTTTTGTAACCAACATCCTCAAGCATGATGACAGAAATGGTTTGATTAACAATCAGTTAAAAGCAGGGGTGGCTCCTCCGCCAAGGCAGAGGAGCGTTGCCTCACTGAGCAGGTCAAAAACGAAAGAAATAAAATGATAATAAATTATTGTTATTATCATGTTATGTTTCCGTTGTTGCTCAGCTAGGTAGGAGTGGGGCAGGGCTGAGCTCTCACAGAGGGGCTGGAGGAGGAGTGGTTTGTTCTCTCTTAAGTGCACATAATGATTTGGCCGGCCATCTGCGGCCAGCCAAACCATCATGCGCACGTTGCATGTTCTCCACCCAGGCAGCATTTCAACCTAGATAGATAACATGCCCAGGGTGCCTGTCCCCATCTGAGCACCAAACCACGGTGCTCAGACCAATCTTATCGCTGCATTGCTGCATTGTAATTGGCTTAGGGGAGTCTGGAAGTCTGGATGCTTCCTGTTCCTGCTTCCTACCCTGGAGTCCTGGAAGTGGGTGAAGAGGACCAAGAGGCAGTGGCAGCAGCACACAGATAACTATATGTTTAATTTATTTTTTTTCATTCCCACCAACCTACACCACACGACCCACACCTCCACCGCCGTTAAATAGCAGCCGCCACTGGATAAAAGTAATGAAATAGTGGTATATGTATTTGCAGATTATGGTTGGGAATAGAGAGAAAAGAAACTAGGCACTAAGATGCATATTCCTTCCTTTCAGTGTACAGCTGACGTCAAGGCACACGAAAAACTTTGTTTAATTGCAAACTGAAAAGAAATACCTCTTTTTCAATGATCAATCCCAAAGTTTTGAATTGATGCTGCTGCATTTTCCACTCTGACAGTGCAGTGATTACTGCTAACTGTAGCTCAGTGCCACTGTTCTAACTCCTTGTAGAATTAATGTTAAATTGGCTATCCTCAATTGGTGTACGCTAAATTACTTATAGGTCCCTGGTATATGGTACCAGGGGGACCCAGGGCATGAAAATTAGAGAGTTCACCAGGACTGCAGCACTGATTGTCTCACTCTTAGTGTGACAAGGTACAGAATGGCTCCCGGCCTGCCACCGCAGCCTGGAAGGGCACAGTAACACAATGTAAACACCACAAACAAACTCCACACAGGTTTAGGAAAATAGAAAATATTCATCTGAGTTAAACAAGACTGAAATTACACAAATCCTATTAGTAGAACTGGAGCTATGATTTTTTTAAAGAATAAGCCGAAAATGGTGCTTAGAAGTTACTCGAGGTCTCACTAGACCAGGATAAATCCAAACTTCAGGTTCACCACAATGTAAGCCAGGCCAGGTATGGGACCCACACAAGTCCTGCTAAGAAAGTACCTTTGATGGAGCAAAGTGTCGATGTTGAGAGTACCATGCATCAGTTACGAGTCACATAGTTGGGCAGATGCATATTTTCAGAACCCCTTTGTGAAGAGGCAATGCGTCGTTGTCGAGCCTCGCAGTCAGGTCCCGCATCGTAATTGAACTCCCCTACGAAGAAGGCAATGCATTATCATCATCCTCGCAGTCAGGCCTCTCATCGTCGTTGAGTAGCGCAGGAATATCATTGGAGTGGCATCTCGTCAACGGCAAGGGGAATGCATTGGTTTTGATCGGCTCAAGGGTGACAAAGCATTGATTTTGGAACAAAAGAGCTGCAGAACTGACTACTGAGACCCAGGACTAGAGGGACGTCCAGTAGCAGGGTTGTTGCATGTCATATTTTTGTCATTTCTCTCATTACATATTGTTTTAGTTTTAGAATTTGGTTGTGGATTTTACATTTTGTTGTGTTTTTTACCATTCAAATGTTTTAGTTTTGCTTAATACTTTTCACAGTTTTTCTAAGTTTAGCCAGGCTGCTGTGTGCCATAGCTTCCCATAGTGAATGTCATGATTTTCCTGCCAGGATATAGAACTTAGTACTTGTGATAGGCTTACATCCTCCACAATTATTAACCTTTATTTTTGCAATGGCTTATGCTCTTTCTATAATTCAGCATTGCATTTAGTCTATTGAGAAATTATTCCACATAAATTTAGCATGTAAGCAACTTATATGGCATGATAGACAGACATTTGTTGCACATCGAAATTGAGTCAGAGGAATATGGAAACACTGACAAAGACAACACCCCCATTAACAACATGCAAACAACCTGGAACAAAGTAGACACATGTATGACAGAAATACCTCTAAACTTAATAACAAAAATAGAACTTATTCTATTTGGGGCCAAAGGTAGATACACAGCACTGGCTGCACAAACAAGGGTGAATACACTGCAGTTAACATAATGCATCTGTGTAAATTGTGCCATGGTCTGCTAGGTCATGTGATCTTTCTGCTCTTTTGTGAAAGGTGGATCTTCCCTATCCCCCCTCCAAATTACAAGAATATAATTGAAAAAGCAGGTAGTCAAAAAACTAGAGGTCAACTTTGGGGCTGTCATGTATCCTAACACCCAAGTCAGCACTTTATACGAGCAGGTTTCCAATCTGAGACCCTCTCTCTCACACACATCAAGCCCTGGTTATGGGGCTGCTATTGATACCTGACTGGACTACTGTAATTTCCTCCATTTTAGGCCTATTGGCAGAATGATGCCCACTATACAGGGGTTAAAACTAATTTGAAAACCAACATTCTGCATGTACAAAAGTAAGAACGAGTTTGCAGCCAAAGTAGATGATCAGGTATATCCTTCCTTGACAAAACATTAATATTATTGAAAACATCATATATATAAAAACCAAACAAACGAATTACATGTATCACAGTGACTAGACGAGTAATACATCTATTCAATTTGTCAGTGTAATCAATTAAAATAAATTTTTATAAAAACAAACACACCCAATAATGAAATTGCATGAATATTGAGACTTTGTTTTTCTTGTCCTAATATTCTTCTTTTTACAACAAATTTGTACATAATTATTTGTAAACTTGTAAATCAATGCACAATACAAATTCATAAATCCAAATAAGGAAAACAGAAATTGTATCTAAACTAGAGATTCAAACACATAAAAATAAAACATTTAGAAGTTTGAAACAAAAATTCCAGAGAAAGAGGGAAAAGGAAAAGGCAAAAGACAAAAGAAAATGACAGCAAAATCTAAAAATAGATAAGATTAATGTCAATACATACTAAATAAGAAAAAAACAAAAAAAGACATTGTCTCACCTAAAACTCAAGTAACACGATTATTATTGGAAGAACAATTTGAACAGTATCCATAGGCGAAAAATCCAATTGCTGCAGAATATTCAGCACAAATGTATTCAGATCTAATAGTCAAAAGATTGGAAGGGACGAATGCGTGTCATATTACATCATTCAAATGACTAAACAAATGTGTCAGTAACATTCTCAAAGCACGACCGATCACGTGAAAGGGAAGCTTGAGAACTAATACTGTTAGACCTCAAAGCATTCACCAGAAGAATATAGTACCATAGGCACATTTAAACAACAACTCATCGCATATGTCATACCACTGTACAATTAAATCCCATAGATATCAAAGAAGCACACCAATAATACTCCTTGTACATTTTAAATAGGGAAATAGTAATAAATAATGTGGTATCTCACCAGATAGAAATACAGAGGTAACTTCCGTATTCGGGATGAACCATAGCAGCATGAAAAGTAGTATCATGAAAAGTTTCTAAAGTGATATCGTAAAAGATTTCTTGGCAATTATAATCCCGATCTATAAACATAAAACAAGGAAAGGAAAGAGACTATATATAATAGCCCATCGTAAATGGTAAATAGACCCCAAAATTTTATTTAATTCCCCATATATCAATAAAAATTGTACTTAACTCCAGTGTCTTGACAAACGAATGCACAGGGGGCACTATCCCTAAGGAGCACTCGAGAATGTGTTCCATAAATATAACCAATCTAGTACGGTATAAGCGTTTAAAAAAAAAAGTTAATTAACCAGCCATACCGTGAGTGATATATCGTACGTTCACTCAAAATTGACAAATAATCATCATGTTGTCCCGGCTGCCCATATTTCAAAAAGAGACAGGGACAAACATTCGCAAAAGTCTCTAACGTGTATACGGACCGAGCAGCACCCGATAAGGGGCATAACATCATTGGCTCCCCATTGAATATAACACCACATTCTCCCTTGACACCCGAGTTACAAACACTTACTTATGATGAAACGTCCGCAGCATAATAACTGGCAAACAAACGTAACCCGCATTTCGCGGCAGATTTTAAAGGCATCACTAATGCAGCATAAAAAACGCATCTTACGTGATGACGTACCATCGAAGAATAGAGACATAGAAAGCGGCCTATGTTTAAACTCTTTCGTATACAGTCGCCATCTTTCTATGAGTAAGCGACACAAGATCTTCATGCAAGGTCCAAGTTATAGGTTGGGTTTGCATTAAATATGTTTAAATATAAAAACAAATTGTTCTTAATTAAAATAATCAGACAAATAATACCAAGAATTGCGAATGGTCAATGAAGAAGAAAAAAAAAAAAAGAAAGAGAGAGAGAGAGAAAAACACGTATTTATACTAGACGCGTGATTAGTGTCTATTCTGTCGAAACACGCTATGCCGGCCGGCCAGAGCGTAGGAACGACCCACCCTATCAAGGAGAGTAGAATGCAGCTAATTTAAAAATACCCTCACACACAGTCGCCATCTTGCTGTGCTTACCAAACAGTTAGTGTTCCAACACCTTCAGACTATAATCCATTTTACCTTTGAAATGTTTGAAAAGAATGAACACACATTTTGCTCATAGCATCTTTAAAATATTGCGCCAGATTCAAAAATAGAAGGAGACATCATACGAGACTCATAATCGGCGTCTCAAGTATCAAAAACGACAGAATATATATACCAGAAATATGCAAAACGGCATAGATTAAGGAAATACTCTCAATCATAAGGTCATCTTACTATGTCTGTACAGTAGAGGTATGTAAGTATAAGTGATTTAAACATAGGGATTCACAATTTAAATTCTTAGTGAATACAAAATATATAAAGATATGAAAAACATAATACAGAAAAGTATCATGTATCATAGGAAAGCAAAATTCAGTTGAATACAACATGAAGCAACAGTGTAATACATGCATGGTTGCAAGATCTTATTAGATAATAACTATAGAATATTGGCATAAATATGGTATATATATTCACTGGCATTGTCATCACTTATCAGTTATTTAGATCAAAATTCATGGCGCATATTGATCAAAGGCACTAAGAGTAACATGTCTTAATGATTGTTCCAAATGGTATATGTTCACTTTAAAGTCCCAAGATCTAAGTTATGAGATTTTATCCAAACAGTCATATATAAAGTAAAACAACTATTTGTTTATTCAAGAGCCAAGATGATATCTTTGATCTCATGTTGTTCCCGGTACTCACCCCAGGGAATAGTGGAGCTCTTTATCCGTATTGTGGCCCATCTGTGTGGCATATCCATTCAGCCTCCTTTTGTCTAACCTGGAGTTCCCTGTTACCACCTCTATTGCCAATTGGAACATGGTCAATGCCATGGAACCAGAAGGGATTGTCATCTGGGTGTACTTTTTTATAGTGTTCACTCAAAGGGTATGTGATGAGTGCACCTTCCTTCTTTTGTGAAATCTTTTGGACTTTAAAGCATCAATCAATGACGGATGCTGGAAGTGGATGGACCGTTTTCTGATAAACTGAATTTGGGAATTTAAGTGCTTAAACTTTGTCTGTCGTTGATGGCTTTTTTCTGTCACAGGGCAACGTCATGGACCTCCCCCCAACAATGGGGGGGGGGAGAATCACAGTCCCAGGCTTGGCGTGAAGATGATCCCACCGGCAGCGACGACTCTCACCACTCCGTGGATGACCCCGACCAACCTGGCCCCTCTGGTGCCCAAGCCCCTGCAGCACCTGCATCAGGTACATCTGTGCCAAACCCCAGCCCCATTCCTGTCACATCCCAGGAGACACCCAGGAGCCCTGCTCGCACTAAACAACAGAGCCAGTCTGACCAGGAGGGACAAGGTTCTCCGGGCACCCAGGAGGAGGCAGGCAACCCTGCAAATGCCATCCCTCAGGGGTCCCGTAGATCCGATGTGCCCTCAACGGCAGGCCAGGCTCGTGTTGGAAGGGGTGGTGGGAGTGGAGGCAGGCAGAGGTGCGAACCTGACCAGCTAGCTGAGGGAACCGGTATGTCACACATATGCCACATCCTGGACACATACCGGTGTGACACCAGGGGCATCAGCCAGGTAGTGTTGGGCCTCACAGAGATGAAGGGGACCCTCGATGAGACGGATGGAGGCAAGACTGGCTGGGCTCCTGGCGGTGCACACGGACATGAGCCGTTCACTCTGTCGGATCGCCGACAACATGGGCAACCCTCCCTGTGCTACCAGGCGAAGACAACCACCAGCCACAGGGAGGGAGGAGGAGGAGGATTCGTCCAACGGAGCATCACAAGCATCATCAAGGCCTGCATCTGAGGGTCCCCCCAGGATGGTGGGTCGTCCACGGAAAAGACCGTGAGAGTCAGCGGACCATCCACATCTCCCAGGTCACCTGGCCTGGCCACTGGCCCTCTGGCGCAACAACAGCACCTCATCCAATGACATTCTCTGCCACATGGACTTGCTGGTCACAGTCTGACCAATGATGACCAACACTGTGTTCTGGACTCTGATGACTTCCAATGCAAAGGATACCACCTCCCCCTGTGAAAATTGGTTTCTATGCACCCGGTAGAGCAACTTAATCCATCTACCAAAACACGCACCCCACCGCAAATAAAAATATCTTTTTTTCATGAGATGTTGCAGTCATTTTGCATTAGTCCACAACATATGTGTGTGTAAATGTCAAACTATGCCTGAGTGTTGAACTAACTCCACCCACCCACACCCTGGGATCTGAGTCTGGTACAGGACACACATGGGTCACTATGTATCATTCAATGCAGACATGGAGCACAATACTCACCTGTGATGGCCTCAAGCTGCTGAGGGGGGGCTTGCAATACTGTGCGGACAGACATATATTGAAGAGTATCATTAAGGTGTAGAGGTCATGGCTCATGTGGAGGTTCCCGGGGAGGGAGTCCCAGTTATGTCTGGCCAGGTGGGAGAACTATGTCCTGCATGCTGGAGTACGGTGGATGTGAAGAATGGTGGCCAGGGCAAGGTTGGATGCACGGAGATGGCCCAATGGGGTTTCGGATGACAGACGTACAAGGTTGGTTTGGGGCCGGGGTTGTGGCCTGCCTCCTGAGTGTGGGTGGGGAGTCTGAAGGTCATCCTGCAGCAGACAGTGATCCATTGCAGCTATCTCTGGTGGACGGTGATGTGGCTGGGGTGCCAGATGTTGAAGCTGAGGTGTGCAGATGCACCCTGGATGTGGACAAGTTTCCCGGGAGTTTGGATGTACATGCTCCATAGAGGGCAGGGCAGCATTTGACACGGATATTGTTGTGGACCTGGGGAATGTTCTGTCTTTCCTTGGAGTGGATCTATCTGTGGATCATGTGCATAATGCAGAGGGTGTTGTAGCCTGAGGTACAGATGCTGGTGATTAGCATGTCAAATGTGAGCGAGCAATACATGATTCACACCATCTTGTGTGTGTGGCCACTGGGTGCTTGTGCAGGGCTCTTGCGGGTGGGACACAAGCACTTGACCCAGCTGTAAGGGGACAATCCTCAGACGATTACCTCAGTCCTGTACAAGTCCTGCCTCAGGTGGCTCATGTTCAGCCATTCATCAAAGGATCTCATGCATGCTTGAATATTAGAACTGGCAATGTCTGCGTATTTGGTGAGGGTGAGGAGGAGCTGGCTGTCATTGGCATACGAGCTGATGATGAGGTGCTGTGCGCATGTGATGGTGGAGAGGGGGTCCTGGACACATTGTAGATTGACACGCTGAGAGATGATACCTGTGCCATGTGCCAGACGACGACACCATACTACATGCAGAAGCCTTGAGTCCCACTCCCATGCCCTTGCTAGGGTACAGAGCCGGTGGGGAGTAGGAGGGACATGACCTGGTTGGTGTGACAGGGCCTGGAAGGGGTGGCAGCGCTGTGTAGGCAGTTGGAGTTGCACACTCATCATGCAAAGGTGTTGTGTGTGCGCTTAGTGTATGCCTGAGAGCAGGCGGTAGATTTGTGGATGGACATTGCTTGGAGGGTGGGTGCAACATCAGACTGTAGTGTGATGTGGGTCATGCAAGGACCTGAGGGTCGTGCAATGTGCACGTTGCATGTGCAGACGGTCCAGCCTTTGGCATCGCGTGGCCACAGCAGTGGCACAGACAAGCTGATGACAGCCAGATGAATGGGTGGAGGGAGGAAGGGAGGAGCATCTTTGAGGTGTGTGTATTGGCAAATCCGGAAACTTTGTGTGCCCTTGCTGCAGGGGCTGCAGCAGCAGGCGGCATGTCCTGGAAACTATGCCACAAGTTGCACACAAAGACAAGGATGTCAGAAAGGACAGATGCAACAGGTGTATGTAAAGAAAGGAGTGTCCGGTATTCCATGGCACACCCAGAGACAATGGATGCACAATCACTAAAGATGACTGACACCGGATGCGGAAACTGAAGGGCGAGCTGCGCACAGGAAACACACCCTCAGCAGGTGTTGAGGGCCCGTTGTGGGGACCAACATGCCAAAATACATACACAGCCATGGACTTCATGCACAATAGAGATTCAAATCCATGAAGAACAGCATGCATGTTGCTAATCTACACAGACTCATATGCACAATCTTTGACAACTATGCCAGAGATGCCGCATGCACAGTGGCAAGAGACCTGCATTGACAGAGATGAGGCACCTTGGAGGGTGATGAACACCTTTATTACTCAGGCTCACACCTAGGGAAATGCATCAATATGAACAGACTCACAGGTCATTTGGATGAACCTGTGGGACCTACACTGGACACCCCCTTCACATCACAGATGCTGTCAATCCATTGAATTGGCACACAAGTGAAGGGTGTGAGCCAAACATCCCCTGCTGCACACGGAGAGGCTGCAATTCCCCATTGAGCCACTTATGGGGATGTCCCACACTATGTCCACCCGTAGCATCCCGTATGTTTCAGAGGGAAGTTTTACACACATTGATGCCTTCATCACAATCCACAATCCCATTACAGATGACTGTCACGAAGTGTGACTATCAATTCATGTGAGTCATGCTACATGTCATGTGCCTCATGGTGAGTCGACATGTATGCATAGTAACAAAACCTGCACAGGAGCAGTGCCCACACATTCCAAACAACTACCACACCCAAAATGCCTTGCTGCAATCCTTACCCAAAGGAGACTTTTCACCATGTCCGTGCATGTAACGCTGATTCAGCACACGTTGCAATACTCATGAGGAATAGCAGGAGCCCAACGATGCCACGAGCAGACAGCATGCGCAACTATCTGGGGATGACAGACACACAAAAAGTCAGTGAAAAGATTGTCATCCGCATGCATGGTCATTTACTCTACATGAATAAGGTTGTCCCCATGGTAGTTGAAAATTGAGGGTCTCAGCTAAAATGTGTGGAATGACATCATCACTCGAGTGACACAGAACACACCTCTAAGTCACTTAGCATACAGTTAGCTGGAGACACACATTGCAACACATGCCACACAAGGCTCCAAGCGTGCACACTCAGACCCAGGGACTCACCATTATGAGAAGAAGTTGCGTATGAGCTGACTCCGGATGTCCTCCTCCTCCTCCTCCTCACTTTCCTCGTGACCAAGCCCTTCATCCTCCATGGGTGGATGTGGCTGCTAATCCGGAACCAGGATGAGTGGCACAGCTTTCTCCACTGCCATGTGGTGCAGCATGCAGCACACAAGGAAGATTTTGCAGACCTTCACCGGTGCATATGGGAGGGACCCGCCTGTCTTGTGGAGGCACCTGAATTGGCTCTACAGGAGTCCAAACGTCCTCTCAATCACTCGCCTGGTCTGCCCATGGGCGTTGTTGTAACGGTGATCTGCAGCTGTTCTGGGGTTGCGGAGAGGCGTCATCAGCCATGGCATGTTGTGATAGCCAGAGTCCCCTACATGGAAACATCATGTAAAGAAGTGGGTCAGGAGATGCCGTAACATACAAACATACCGCTAAATACAGGACAAACAGAGTATACCCACCAACAAGACATGCTCGTTCGTTGTGCAGCCGCAGCATCATTTCTGGCACCCTGCTACACCTCATGATGTAGGCATCATGTGCTGACCCTGAAAAACATGCACAAACATGGGAAATCAGCATGTTAGGTAGACACACCACAAGGGCATTCATGGAGTGATAATGTTTTCAGTTTCGATAGGCTACCTCCTGTGCCTGTGGTGGTACAAAAGCCACATGTGTCCCATCAATGGACCCAATTAGATGGGGCATCCCTCCCAGGGCATAGAACTCACCCTTGATACCTGTCAACTGCTCACAAGTCGGAAAATGGATGAATTCATCCAGGTGCTCCAACATGGCTTCTAAAACCTCATGCAGGATACGGCTGAACATGGTCTGGGACATGCCACCAACATCAGCTATGGTCAATTGAAATGTACCGGTGGCAAAAAAATGTAGGGCTCCCATCACCTTCATCTTGGGGGTCAGCGCAGTAGGATACCTGTGTAGCGGCTGGAGGTGTGGTTCCAGCCAGCCGGTCAAGTGCTCAATCAACTCTTGCGAAAAGAGGTAGCGCCGTATGCAGTCACGTTCCCTCATGGCACCCAAGTCTGGCATTGGTCAGGGAGAGGCGGTGCCCAGCAGAAATTTGGAAGGAATAATGAAGAGTGAGTACATTACAACACCAATGTCAATGAACTGAGCACATGTTCAACAGGTAATACACATCTGCTAAATACAGAGTCTGGTCTGTGCAATACATCCAGGACACGTATGCCAGCCAGGTGATACTCCTACGAGGAGCCAGCTACAACCGTTGATTGTCAAGGTCGACATGACATGCCATGAAGCTAGCTGTGGGCCAGAGTAAGTGAACAGCCAGACACATTACAGGAGTGATATACATCCACATATCTGCATTCGAAGGATGTTATCTCATACAGACAGCTGGCGGCAAGCTAGATGCACAGGTCACATGTCATTTAAAAAGTACAGATCACACACATTGCCATGAAGGGGTACATTTCAAAACTGATAACACAAGCATTGAGACAACGCAGATATGTCTTCAGGTCGAAATACCATGTTCGATGCATACAGACACACGTTACGTGGGATTCCACATGTGGCATGGTGTGCGTAATTGTGTGCCATGCCCATCTACACACAGACACATGTTGGATGTAGCAACAGCAGATGCAGTTGACGGAACACCAACAGCAAGCTCATGGGAACACATGACACACACATGACATAGTCACATTGTGGCACGCTGGTAGTTAGATGTCAGGTGTAATTATCCGTGTACCTGGCATCAGGGGACAGTTGCGGGTGTTGGTGACTGTGCCATACCAGTGATGCAGTGCTTGAGACGTTTGTACTACATGCACACATGTGCAAAGTGTGCAGGGGAAGTTTGCCACATAGTGGCCCATCACACATGACAGGTGTACACAGGTCATCACACATCTATTGTGCTAAAACATGAGAAGACATGTGCCACATCACTGCCTGACACACCTAGGCCCTGCACATGAAGGACTGCACTGACAATGACTTGATGTACAGCCTTGTGCGAGTCTGTCACCTCCATTCCTTTCGTGTGCGCCTCCTATCACTAGTGTCAGCTGTGAAACGCACCGTACACACGCAGTGAGGGCGTGTGTACGGTCGTATCACTATATTGGGGTTGGGTAGGAGTACGCGTGTGTGTATGCACCGTACACACGTACGTGTACGACCAGTGTGTACACGTATGTGTACTACGGTAGTACACGTACGTGTACGCCCAGTTTGTACACCTAGGTGTACACACTGGCCGTACACGTATGTGTACACACTGGTCGTACACGTATGTGTACACACTGGTCCTATCCCCATAGTAGTGTTGGCGTACGCCATAGGGAAACGACCCATACACACGCGTGTACGAGTCGTATCCCTATGGCGTGCACCTACGCCAACACTACTATAGGGATATGACCCGTACACGCGTGCGTATGGGTCGTATCCCTATGGCGTACACCTACGGCAACACTACTATAGGGATCCGACCCCTACACACGCGTGTACGGGTCGTATCCCTATAGTAGTGTTGGCGTAGGTGTACGCCATAGGGATACGACCCCTACACACACGTGTACGGGTCGTATCCCTAATTAGTGTTGGCGTAGGTGTACACCATAGGGATACAACTCGTACACGCGTGTGTACCGGTCGTATCCCTATGGCGTACACATACGCCAACAGCACTATAGGGATACGAATCTTACATGCATGTGTAGGGGTCGTATCCCTATGGCGTACACCTACGGCAACACTACTATAGGGATCCGACCCCTACACATGCGTGTACGGGTCGTATCCCTATAGTAGTGTTGGCGTATGTGTACGCCATAGGGATACAACCCGTACACGCGTGTGTAGGGGTCGTATCCCTATGGCGTACACCTACGGCAACACTACTATAGGGATCCGACCCCTACACACGCGTGTATGGGTCGTATCCCTATAGTAGTGTTGCCGTAGGTGTACGCCATAGGGATACGATTTGTACACGCGTGTGTACGGGTCGTATCCCTATGGCGTACGCATACGCCAACACCACTAAAGGGATACGACCCATACACGCGAATCCCTATGGCATACACCTATGGCAACACTACTATAGGGATCCGACCCCTACACACGCATGTACGGGTCGTATCCCTATGCCATACACCTATGGCAACACTACTATAGGGATACGACCCCTACACACGCATGTACGGGTCGTATCCCTATAGTAGTGTTGGTGTATGTGTACGCCATAGGGATACGACCCGTACACGTGTGTGTAGGGGTCGGATCCCTATAGTAGTGTTGCTGTAGGTGTACGCCATAGGGATACGACCCCAACACACGCGTGTATGGGTCATATCCCTATGGCGTACACATACGCCAACACTACTATAGGGATACGACCCGTGTGTAGGGGTCGGATCACTATGGCGTACACCCACGGTAACACTACTATAGGGATCCGACCCCTACACACGCGTGTACGGGTCATATCCCTATAGTAGTGTTGGCGTAGGGGTACGTGTGAAACGCACCGTACCTGTGTGGGGATTTGAAAATTACAATAGGGACACATAAGGGACAAGTATTAGGGCCTAAATGCATGCTGGTTGTCATGGATACCGAGTTTCAAGATCAAATTTTTCCATCATGTGGGCTGGAAAAAGCAGTTGGCCACATTATACATTGTTGCAAAGTGGTTGTTCACTTGAGATGCTGCTGCAAATTTGAAAAATGCTAATACTGTCACTGGTGTATGTTTAAAGGGATTGGAGGAAACGTAGGATGCAAATTAGTCTGACCAATCACTCTGTACTCCTGTAAATGAAATAGGACAGCAAGGCAGATATAAGTCAGGCAGAACCCATGAGAGGGCACTTGCCTGCACAACCTTTCATTCATCACCACTGCTGCTGTCATTGCTTCCTCTGGCACCATCTACAGGTCTGTGGTGAGGGCCCAGCCTTTCACCCAAGAGGAGAATGAGGCATTGCTGGACGTCATCCTCCCACTGTACCCCAACCTATATGGGAGACCAGGGGAGCAGGTGTGACAGACATGCAATGGTGTTTAGAGTGGGTCCCAGGGGAGGGAATGGCTTATGTTTCTCATGCAGAGCATGATGTGGTTCATGTGTGCACTCTTCACTTGCATTGTGCTTACTGTGACATTCACTGCATGGTGCATGGCACATTCAGCGTGGCTAATCCTCTTGGGCATTCTTGTTTGTTAGACGGACCGGGAGGGTCGGCCGAGGACAAGGGGAGAGGTCTCCGGGGAGAGCCGTCTCCAGCGATCGTACAGACAAATAACTTCCCCCCCACAGACAGATACCACACAAGGAGATGAGTTAGCGTTCTTTATAAGCACTTCTTAAGGTACGATGAAAAGGTACAAGGAGGTCTGGACTCAGGGGACCCTCGATTCAAGTCTCTCAAGATGGGAAAGGGGGTAGCGGGACAGTCTGGTTACCAGTCTGGTAGTTGAAGTGGTATGGTGGGTAGCTCACAATCCTCGAGCTTAGGTGGTCTAGCTGGTACGGGCCGCGGCAGCGCCAGCAGGTCCCAGTGAAGATGGTCGTTACAACGGGCCGCGGCAGCGCCAGCAGGTCCCGACGAGGATGGATGTTGCAGAAGGCCGCGGCAGCGCCAGCAGGCAGGACGATAGATCACAAGATAGGGCTACGGCAGCGCCAGTAGTCCGTCAAGGCTGAGTTCTCTCGGTGTCTCTCGACTCCAGGATACAACTGCCTTCCTGCTCCGCAGCTGCTCCAGTTATAGGGCAGGTGCCCTTTGATGTCCGGACCCTCGCACTTGGGGGTCGGAGGGTCCGGGATGAAGGTGTCCAGACACCCAGCGGGGGGGTGGAGCCGGTGCCTGGGGGAGCTGGAGGCGATCGTCACCTGGCGGGGGAGAGTCCTTGGCACTTCGTCCTCCCATTGACCTGCCAAGTGATCCGCTCACCTCCTGGGTGGATGGTGGTGCCGGGATGTCGGGGCCGGCCAGGCCCAGGGTTAGGGTCGGGGGGAGGCCACGCGGCCTCGTGGCGCAGGGCCCAAGATGGCGGCTTGACCCGGCCGAGGGAGCCGGTGGTGGCTTGGGCCCGTGCTACAGGGAGGTCCGAGGGCAGGAGTTCCGTCGGGAGACGGGGCGCGGGTGATTCTCGTGGGCCGCGCCTGGGGGGCCGGGGCTTGGGCCCTGTCATGCGGGGAGGGCGCAAGCCCTTTGTGTGGCCTGTCCAACATGCGTCCCCCCCAGCTGAAGGCAGGGAGAGTCACCCATCTCCTTGGGGACTCTCTTCGTCGAGGCGGAAGAAGCGGGACAGGCCATCTGCGTTGGCGTGGTCTTGGCCTGGTCGGTGCTCCACGGTGAAGTCCATTCCCTGCAGGGAGATGGACCAGCGCAATAGTTTTGGGTTTTCCCCCCGCATCTGCATCAGCCACTGCAGGGGTCTATGGTCGGTTTGTACCCGGAAGTGGGTACCGAAGAGATAGGGCCGGAGCTTTTTGATGGCCCACACCACTGCGAAGGCCTCCCTCTCGATGGTGCTCCAGCGCTGTTCTCGGCCCAGGAGACGTCGGCTGATGAAGGCCACCGGCTGGTCATGACCCTCGGGGTTCACTTGGGAAAGAACCGCTCCGATGCCGTGGTCGGAGGCGTCTGTCTGTACTACGAATTCCCGACTGTAATCGGGGGCCTGGAGCACAGGGGCGGTGCACAGGGCGGCCTTCAGCTTTTCGAAGGCCGCTTGACAATCGGGGGTCCAGTTAATCCGCTTTGGTTGGTTCTTGGACGTGAGACCCGTGAGGGGCCCCACAATGCTGCCGTAGTCCCTCACGAACCGCCGGTAGTAGCCGGTGAGCCCCAAGAAGGCTCGGACTTCGGTCTGAGTGACGGGGGGCTGCCAGGACTGGATGGCAGCAATCTTAAGTTGCAGTGGGGCCACCAGCCCGCTCCCCACCTGGTGCCCCAGGTAGGTCACGGACCCTTGACCAATTTGGCATTTGCCGGCCTTAATCGTGAGGCCGGCCCGCTGGAGGGCCTGTAGGACCTCCTGGAGGTGGAGGAGGTGGTCGGACCAGTGGCGGCTGTATACAGCGATATCGTCCAGGTAGGCAGCGCTGAACTCTTCGAGCCCCGCCAAGACCTGGTTCACAAGACGTTGAAATGTAGCGGGGGCGTTCTTCATGCCAAAGGGCATGACCTTGAAGTGGTAGTGGCCATCGGGGGTAGAGAAGGCGGATCGTTCTTGAGCTCGGGGTGTGAGACCGATCTGCCAGTAGCCCGCTGTTAGGTCGAAGATACTGAGGTAGCGGGCGGCTCCTAGCCGGTCGATCAATTCATCCGCTCTGGGGATAGGATGAGCGTCGGTTCGGGTGACAGCGTTCAAGCCCCGGTAGTCGACGCAGAATCTCAGTTCAGGTGTGGTGCCGGGGGCAGCGGCTTTGGGGACCAATACAACTGGACTGGCCCAGGGACTGTCCGAGGGCTCGATGACCCCGATCGTGAGCATTTTGGCCACTTCCTCTTGTATGCAGGCCCGTACCCGATCTGGTACGCGGTAGGCCCGGTGCCGGACAGGGGGACTGTCCCCGGTGTCTACGTCGTGCAAGCACCAAGGGGTGACCCCGGGAGTAAGGGAGAACAGTGAAGCGAACCGCAGCAGGAGGTCCCGGCAGCCCTGGCGTTGCTCTGGGGTGAGGGCATCGGAGAGCCGGACCCCGTCCACGGAACCGTCTTTCTCCTAAGTCTTCAGGAGATCAGGGAGAGGCTCGGAGTCTTCTTCCGCCCCACTGTCTGTAGCCATCAGGAGGCTGAGTTCTGAGCGCACAAAGTGTGGTTTGAGTCTGTTGGTGTGGAGGACCCGAAGGGGGTTCCGGGTGGTCCCCATGTCGATGAGGTAAGTGACGAGGCTTTTGCGCTCGACCACCTTGAAGGGCCCCGTCCACTTATCTTGCAAGGCACATGGTTCGGTGGGGGACATCACCCACACTTGTTGTCCAGGTTCGAACTCGACGGAGGAGGCATTGTGATCATACCATCTCTTCATGTCTTCCTGGCTGGCCTCGAGGTTCGCCTTGGCCATCTCCCTGAAGCGCCGGGTCTGATTACGTAGGGCCAGGAGGTACTTGAAGACGTCTGGAGGGGTCTTTAGGGGGGCCATCTCCCAACCTTCTTTGACTAGGCTGAGGGGCCCTCGCACAGGGTGCCCATACAGGAGTTCGAAGGGGCTAAAACCGAGGGACTTCTGGGGAACTTCCCGGTAGGCGAAGAGGAGGCACGGGAGTAGTACATCCCACTGGCGACGGAGGGGCTCTTCCAATCCCCCAATCATCCCCTTGAGAGTGCGGTTGAATCGCTCCACTAGTCCGTTCCCTTGGGGGTGATAGGGGGTCGTGAATCGGTAGGTGACCCCGCACTGTTGCCAGAGGGACTTCATGTATTTGGAGATGAAGTTCGTGCCTCGGTCGCTGACGACTTCTCGGGGGAAGCCCACCCGGGAGAAGATCCCCATTAGGGCCCGGCCAACCACCGGAGCTGTTACTGTTCGTAGAGGCACCGCCTCGGGGTAGCGGGTGGCGTGATCCACCAGTACTAGGATGAACCTATGTCCTTGTGCCGTGCAGGGGTCCAGGGGCCCCACAATGTCTATTCCTACCCTTTCGAACGGGGTGGTGACCACCGGGAAGGGTTGTAGAGGGGCCTTCAGCTTACGGCCACTCTTCCCGCTGGCCTGGCACGTGGGGCAGGACCGGCAGTGGTTCAGGACGTCGTTCCGCATCTTCGGCCAGAAAAAGTGGGTCACTAGGCGACTGTAAGTTTTGTCTTGGCCCAGGTGTCCAGCCAGGGGGACATCGTGGGCCAGATTGAGCAGGAAGTTTCTGAAGCGGAGAGGTACCACCAGTACTCGACCGGCCCCTAGCTCTGCGATCCTCTGTTCGCTGTATAGCAGGTCGTTCTCCCAGTAGACCCAGTGAGTTCCGGTGGAGTCCCCTGCGCTCTGGGCGCTGGCTTGTTGGCGGAGTCCCTCGAGGGAGGGGCAAGTCTTTTGCTCCTGGCGGAACTGTTCTTGGGTGGGCCCCCCTTCTTGACGCCACTGAGCCAGGCCGGGGACGTCCTGGAGGTGCGCGTCCCCTTCGGTCGTTGGCTCCGGGGGGTTGGCCTCATCGTTGTCTTCTACTGGGGCGACCGGGGGCGGAGGTGCTGGCCATTCCGGTTCTTCCGGTCGGGGAACGGCACGGGCTGCCCTGGACCGGGTGGTTACGCAGGCCCAGTCCGGGAGGCCCAGCATCCCCAGGTGCTCTCTTCTCTCGACGGTGGCCCATTGGGAACTCTCAAGGTCATTCCCCAGGAGGCAGTCCACAGGGGCATCATCCCGGACCGTCACTTTCAACAGGCCGGAGACCCCTCCCCATTCGAAGGGGACGCAGGCCATTTGACACAGACTTTCGGAATTGTCAGCTGAGCGGACGGGGCAGAGAATGTTCGGCAGGATCTGCTCGGGTTTCACCAGGTGACAGCGGACGGCCGTCACACTGGCGCCTGTGTCACGTAAGGCCTCGGCCCGATGCCCATTAATGGTCACCCACTGACCGTATTTCCTGGTGTTGGCGGGTAGGGGAGCCCGCGGGACTATGTCTTTTCCCCCTAGGCACGCTAGAACCATGGCGGCCGGTTCCCACTCTTGCTGGGCCGGCTCATACTCTTCCTGTTCCTCTGACAGTCGTTCTTCCCCCAGGGCGGCGGCAGCTACCTGGCGGGGCTTGGGTGTTTGGTTCTGCGGGCAGCTCGGGTCATTGGCGTAATGGCCGACTCGCTGGCATCGGTGGCACGTGACATTGGCTCGGAACCCTGGACGCATCGGGGGGTTTCCCCGGCCGGCCGGGGGCGGGGTGCTGGCCACGGGGGTTGCCGGGAGGGTGTCTCTCCCTCGCCCCTGGCCTCCTCCTCCTCCCCGAGGACGGTGCTGGCCTTGGTTGCTTCGGTTCTGCTCGTGCGGTCCTCTCCGGCCCACTCGGGTGCTCTCCCATCGGTCAGCTTCAGCGGCGAGCTGCCGGGGGTCGGTCAATTTACTGTCGAGGAGGTGCTGCCTGAGCTCGACGAAGCAGTTGTTCGACAGGTGTTCCCATACCATGAGGTTAAAGAGTTGTTCGTAGGTCGTTACATGGCTCCCCTTGATCCACCCCTCGAAGGCTCTGCTGAAATAGTTTACGTACTCCACCCAAGTTGTACCTGGGATCCGGGTGCAATCTCTGAACCTCTGGCGGTACATCTCGGGTGTGAGGCCGTAGCGGGTGAGGAGGGCAGCCTTCATGTGGTCGTAGGACGACATTTGGTGATCTGGGAGCTGCAACAGGGCATCGCGACCTTCGTTGACGAACCTCCCCCATAGTCCAGCTCCCCAATCACTCCGGTCGATCCGGTGGGAGGTCATGGCGATCTCGTAGGCTTTGAACCACTGTTGTATGTCGTCTTCTCGGACATACTCTCGGACAACATCCTTGGGGATGTGGACTTTTTTCTCGGTTGCCCCTGGGGTGTGCGGTCGCTCAGGCACCCCCGTCTCTTTATTCTGTTTCCGAAGTTCTATTTCCGCCAGTTTGCGCTCGTGTTCGAGTGTTATTCTTTTTTCCTCAAGCTCTCTCTGTCTCTGTTTTTCTTCTCGCTCCTCTCGGAGCCGCAGATGCTCTAGATTTAGTTTCTGCTCGGCTAACTTTAGTTCACCGTCCATCTTGAGTCGTGCCATTTCCAACTCGTGTAATCTGGTCCTTTCTCTTTCCTGGATCTCCTCCTGCGAGAGGCCCGTTCCCCTCTCCTCGGGAGCCATGGCGTTCCCCTGTGGTGCGACACTGTTTTGGTCGGAGGATCCGGTGATCCCAGTTTCTGCCCACGACTCAAGGGCGCGCTTCAAATCCTCTTTGGTACTCAGGCCGGTGGTAGCAATGCCTAGTTCCATGCAGAATTGTTTAAGTTCGCGGTGGTTATACTCTTCCAACTTATCCATTTGGAACTTTTCCGTGGAACCGCTATCTTTAGCTGACATCGTGGTTTTGTCGTGGGGTGAGCTACTCTCTGTACGATTACGCGTTGATTCGGATCGCGCCGCTGGCCACCAATGTTAGACGGACCGGGAGGGTCGGCCGAGGACAAGGGGAGAGGTCTCCGGGGAGAGCCGTCTCCAGCGATCGTACAGACAAATAACTTCCCCCCCACAGACAGATACCACACAAGGAGATGAGTTAGCGTTCTTTATAAGCACTTCTTAAGGTACGATGAAAAGGTACAAGGAGGTCTGGACTCAGGGGTCCCCTCGATTCAAGTCTCTCAAGATGGGAAAGGGGGTAGCGGGACAGTCTGGTTACCAGTCTGGTAGTTGAAGTGGTATGGTGGGTAGCTCACAATCCTCGAGCTTAGGTGGTCTAGCTGGTACGGGCCGCGGCAGCGCCAGCAGGTCCCAGTGAAGATGGTCGATACACGGGCCGCGGCAGCGCCAGCAGGTCCCGGTGAAGATGGTCGTTACAACGGGCCGCGGCAGCGCCAGCAGGTCCCGACGAGGATGGATGTTGCAGAAGGCCGCGGCAGCGCCAGCAGGCAGGACGATAGATCACAAGATAGGGCTACGGCAGCGCCAGTAGTCCGTCAAGGCTGAGTTCTCTCGGTGTCTCTCGACTCCAGGATACAACTGCCTTCCTGCTCCGCAGCTGCTCCAGTTATAGGGCAGGTGCCCTTTGATGTCCGGACCCTCGCACTTGGGGGTCGGAGGGTCCGGGATGAAGGTGTCCAGACACCCAGCGGGGGGGTGGAGCCGGTGCCTGGGGGAGCTGGAGGCGATTGTCACCTGGCGGGGGAGAGTCCTTGGCACTTCGTCCTCCCATTGACCTGCCAAGTGATCCGCTCACCTCCTGGGTGGATGGTGGTGCCGGGATGTCGGGGCCGGCCAGGCCCAGGGTTAGGGTCGGGGGGAGGCCACGCGGCCTCGTGGCGCAGGGCCCAAGATGGCGGCTTGACCCGGCCGAGGGAGCCGGTGGTGGCTTGGGCCCGTGCTACAGGGAGGTCCGAGGGCAGGAGTTCCGTCGGGAGACGGGGCGCGGGTGATTCTCGTGGGCCGCGCCTGGGGGGCCGGGGCTTGGGCCCTGTCATGCGGGGAGGGCGCAAGCCCTTTGTGTGGCCTGTCCAATATTGTTCTATAGTCCTGAGGTGATTCAGTGGTCCCCCCGGTGTGACAGGTGACTGTACCCACAGTTGTGTGTGAGTTGAGTGGAGCTGTGGTGAGAGTGTCCAAATGATGTGTACGCCCCCTGCACATTGATGTGTGTGAAAGTTCCTAGTCATGTGGGGGAGTTTCTATGTGGAGTGTTGCACCACAGCTGCATGGAGGAGGCAACTGTTCTACCCATCTGATGTGAGAAGTAAGCCGTGCTGTGTGTCTGACTTGCTGAGCTAGCCCCACGCCTGTGACAACCCCCAGGCAAGTTGCACATGTGCAGAGTGATGTTTGTATCCGCTGTTGCCAATGGCAGGTGAATGATCTGTGCCTGTGTGTGTCTGTGTACTCTGCTGAGGTAGCGTCAGTGGACTGGGGCATGTGACTGCTTGGAGGTGCTGTCCATCAGCCTTGTGTTGCTTGTGATGCACAGTGTGTGCCATGATCAGGGAGTTTACACAGATGCAAATGTCCCTATGACAAAGGTGCTATTAGTTAGCAGCATACTATGCCCTGTTCAAAAAATCAAAAATGTTCAAATGTGTGTCTCTGTGACATGGAGCAGATGTAGTGATGTAGTCTCACTTTGTCATCCTCACAGGTAACCGCCTATGAGAAGGGAACGATTTGGAAGCGGACCGTCAGGGCCATGAAATCGGTGGAGGGTCGCAGTTGGCGCCTGCCCCAAGTGAGGAAACGCTGGCAGGACATTCGGTGCTGGACCAGGAGGATCGCCCGGGTTCTGCTGGGGGACTCACCACCACGCAAGCACGGCGGGAGCCGGCGCCTGACCCACCAAATGAAGCGTGTCTTGGCGGTGGTCTTCCCTGAGATGAATAGGCGGTTACAGGAGATGCAGCAGCAGGAAGGGGGTAGGTACATGTGTGTTTGTTGTGTGTCTCCAGCTATTGGAAGTGCTCAGTCGCCTGGATAGACTGCCAGGGTTTATATGTGCAGTGCATATCCTGTTCCCCCAAGTCAACCGGTGCTGTTCTTCCTCCCTTCCCCTCCTTGACATGTGTTCCCTGGTCTGTGTGTAATCACTATTGCACATGGTCATCTAGGCTGCAAGTTAATCAAGGTGCACACTGCTTTCAGCATCATGTGTGGGGGTGGTCTGTGACATGTGTTGGTACCTTGCCTGTGCCCTGTCCTGTTCACTCATTTGGGGGTCCATAATTGTTGGCACTGTCCTGAGTCTCAACATAGGAGTGTGATGTTTCAAATGAACAGACTTGCAGCATGCATGACCGATGTAGTGGCCTCAGACATGATGTGCATGAGTGGGAGATATGCATGGTGCTGGGACGGTTGCTCCTGTTACAGTCAGATCATTCCAGGACCATGGAGCAGTGTGCCCACTACAGTCCCCTGAGACACCTTTTCCTAGGAATCATGTGTGGCATCAAACACTGTGCCCATTCTCTGTGTGTTCAGCATAGGTTGGCCTCTGTGGCATTGTTCCACGGCCTCATTTGTATTTACGTAAAGTGTGCTACATGTGTCCACTGTACAGGGTGACCCCATTAGGCTTGTGCATACTCACACTGGGCAGTGCCTGTGTGTCTATGTACAACTATCTGTTGATGGTTGTTTGTCACAAATATGTGTGGTCAGCCTCACGAGGTGATGTTGAGTACATTTAGGAGTTCTTGATGCACATTTTAGTAAACCCAGATTAAGAGGTATAACTACTTGCTCTGTCTCAATCACATTGTCTCAGGTAGGGGGGGTTTGTGCAGGAAAGGCCTACATGTCCAAACCTTATGTCTCCTTGCCAGGTCTGACCTGTGTGTGATAATTGTCTGGACAGACACTCAACGTGCAGTGACCCTGGCATGTTGTGCAGGGTGTAATGTTTGTGCTTTAGCATGTGGCAAAAGTTACAAGACATGTTTCCTGCTCCACCATTTTTGGCACCGGTGTGTGCTCCAGATGCTACGTAGTGTGGTCTGTGTGTGCTGACATCTGTGTGGACGTTCTTGGGTCCCATGAGGGTGTCTCCTCAGTGCAGGTGCTTCTTATTCTGACACAATTGCAGGGCCATAAGCTAATGCATTGTCCTGTGTCTGGACACGTGTGCCACTCCACATGACAGGTAGTGGGTCAGATGTGTTGCCAACTGTGTCATCATGGTACGGATGACCATGTGACAGGTGGCATGATTCAAGTTGTTAGTCAAGATATCTTGTACCTTGGCACTCACTACACTTGTCAACATGTCCCAATAGTTTATATGCTTGACTTTGATTTTTTGTTGTGAAGGACAATGATGACAGATGTCTCCCAAGGAAGTATACAAGGAACCACCTTTACACTTTTGGGGGACACGCTGGCACATTTAAAACAAAGGCACAGTTCTGTAACAACATTGATTTGAGATTATACATATCCATGTGCCCACAGTGTGGTTGGATTTGAGTTAGTCCTCGGTTGTTGCTGATACCAACTTACGGGTGTCAAGTCATCCAGACCACTGTGGTGCCATGTATATGTACTTCCTGTTACCACATTTCTTCTTAACAGTGGCTTATTTGCATTAGGCTGGCAGCTCATACAATGACTGTGTAAATGTAGTTTTTTGTGCACCTCCTTGTGTGACTTCTGTTATCCAGGCACATGTGTGTTCTGTTCCAAAAGTGGCACATTCACACATTCCAAACATGTCGATTGTGTAAAGTGTTGTGATCCCCAAGGGATCACAATGTATTTCTTCAGGGTTCCCAAAGTTCTCACAGGTCTCTGAGTGTGGGGACACCTTCAGCATTGGCGTTTGTTATTTGGCCTTGGGTGCACCAATACTGTTTCTTTCACAGTGAAAAGAGGTGGCATGCCTTCATAGTCTGGCTGTGCTCCACTGTTCACAGACACTAGATTCTCGGTATAATTGGATATCGAGTTATTTGCGGTTGTGTCCTGCTGTTCATTTTTTCAGGTGGCATGGTGGGTGAACCAACTGGGGAGTGCAGGGCTTACATATGTGGGGAGTATTCTAGATGTTACTCATGATGCATTTCCTGATATGCACTATGACCTATTTTGTTTGGACTCATGTGTCAGATGTACACAGGTGACCGTTTATTTCATGTCTCTTCACCTTGCACACAGCATCATCGGGGGACACCGAGGGAGACACCGGCATGGACCAGCAGGAGGGATCGGGCACCGGTGCCACCACTGCTGGGGAGTTGGCGGAATCAAGTGGCATGGAGGGCGAGGGGAGTCAGGCGGAGGACCTGTCTAGTACCAACACCGACTACGACGCTGACGGGTCCGAGGCTGAGCTCCCTGAGGGGGCGGAGGCTGCTCCAACAGCTGGCAGCAGCACTACAACTGTCACCGCCCCCTCCATTCCCATCACCGCCCTCCCAGTTGCTCCAGTCCCTTCTGTCCGTGTAGGGCAACAACGTGTCTCCTTCGTGCCAGGCACCGCACCACCTGACCCTGTCTCCCCTGCTGCCCTCACTGCCGAGTCTGTGAACATTCAGCGGCAGTTGCAGGTTGGGCAGACATCGATCCTGACTGTCCTCCATGGCCACACCAGACTGCTGACACAGATGGTGTCGTGCATGGAGGGCATGTCATCAGCGATGTCTGACCAACGGATGTTGCTGAGGTCCATGGACTCGTCACTGACGGCAGCAGTGAGTCTCCTGCAGCGCTTTGTCCCCCCTACCCCTGCACCATCTACACTTCCCACTCCCATGCCTGTCCCAAGCACACACACACATTCCCAGGCACGCACCCCACCAGACACAGGCAGCACACCAACAGGGAAGGGCAAGCACACACCTCCTGTCACCCACACTCAGGGGGAAGAAGGGACACCCACTGGGTCTAGGGCACACAGGCAGATACGCAGACACAGTCCAAGTCCGCATGCCTCACTCCCCAGTCCCTCCAATGTCACTCCCCTCGGGTCCCCTGCCCCACAGTCTGAGAAAGAGACATACTTGGCTGTGCTGGGCCTCAGTCCCACTGCTTCACCATCACGCAAACGGGCAAGCACTCCACGGGTAGGGGAGTTGAGTTCCCCCCCTGTCCACCACCTCCCCCAGTAGCGCTGCAACCATCCCTCCGACCCCCCCCGTCCTTGGAGCCTGTGGTTCCTTCGGGTGCAGGGGAGACACTGGACAAGCTTGCGGACGTGTGCAGCGCCATGCTAACCTCCACATTTGATGCTGCCCCACCCCCTGTGGTGGAGTCGTCCGTCCCTGCATCCACAACACCTACCCTTCCCCCTCCTGTCCCTGCGGTGCCTGGTCCTTCTCCACATGGTGCCCCCCCCAGTGGCTGAACCAGAGGTTTAGTATGTGCAGGCAAGCTCGGGGAGATGCGTGGACATGTGTCCCCCCCAGGTCTTCGCATCTGGACTGGCCTATGGCCATTGTAAATATTGTCCTTGTCAAAATTTTAATTTAATGCTGAATAAAGCATTTTGTTTTTCCTTTGACCATGATTGGTTTTCAGGTATTGATATTGGTGCTGATGCTCCATGAGTTGGGGTGGTATCATGTGTTAGGTGTCTGGGAAATGTTGTAGTCTGCTGCTCATGGGGGGGACCCTGGTATCTGCGTGCCATCACAAGGTCTCTGAAAAGAATATTTGGTCATGTATGCTCTTTGTGTTTGGAGACATTGTCCCAAGGAGTGTTCCTTCCTCTGTGGCACCTGACATCGTCACTGCAGGGAGTTGCACAATTGTTGTGCTGACCTGTGTCTACATTTCCTTGGTGGGTGACGGATCCCTTCAACTATGGCCATGCCTGCTCATCAATGTCTCCGGCTGCATCGTCTGTGCCATCCTTGGTAGTCACTGTACTTGTGTATAGAGTATGTTGCCATGCCTTCATGTAGAAATTGTCACTTTTCAGCACTATGCATGTGTGTACTCCCAGCCTAGCACACATATGGTACTTGTTCTGCAGGGTATTTGGTCACCTGACTCACAATTGTGGGCATTGTACCTGTGGGAAGTCCAGCCTATTCCTTCCATGGGAGACAACAACTTGGTGGCTGTCCCAGCACCTGTACATTCCTATCAGTCCTGGAATGTGCGTGACAGTGTGTGTTCCCTTTGGCTCTCTTAGTTTAGTAGGCTTTAACATAACTATACAGTCTTGTGACATGATCTCAGTGTGTTTATTGTGCTGCATCCGCCAGGGGTGGGTATGCATGTGTCATTTATCCTCACACCCACATGTGGTGTGTAATGCAGTGGGGGAAAGACATCCATCCTCATGGGAGTGGGACACTGCTGTCAGTGATGTGTTGTTATGGCACTCTCAACATAGTCGCACATTGGGGATGCGTTCATACACCCATGGAGTTGTGGTCATCTGAGGATGATGTACACACCCCCATGTCTCTGTCCACTGCTGGTAGTGATATGCACCCACTCCACATATGTCTGTCCACTGCTGGGAGTCCTCTGCACCCACCCCTCATATGTCTGGACACTGCTGGGAGTCCTCTGCACCCACCCCTCACATGTCTCTGTCCACTGCTGGTAGTGACATGCACCCACTCCTCATATGTGTGGACCCTGCTGGGAGTCCTCTGCACCCACCCCTCATATGTCTGTCCACTGCTGGGAGTCTTCTGCACCCACCCCTCATATGTCTGGACACTGCTGGGAGTCCTCTGCACCCACCCCTCATATGTCTGGACACTGCTGGGAGTCCTCTGCACCCACCCCTCATATGTCTCTGTCCACTGCTGGTAGTGATATGCACCCACCCCTCATGTGTCTGGACACTGCTGGGAGTCCTCTGCACCCACCACTCATATGTCTCTGTACATTGCTGGTAGTGATATGCACCCACTCCTAATATGTCTGGACACTGCTGGAAGTCCTCTGCACCCACCCCTCATATGTCTCTGTCCACTGCTGGTAGTGATATGCACCCACTCCTCATATGTGTGGACACTGCTGGGAGTCCACTGCACCCACCCCTCACATGTCTGTCCACTGCTGTGAGTCCTCTGCACCCACCCCTCATATGTCTGGACACTGCTGGGAGTCCTCTGCACCCACCCCTCATATGGCTGGCAACTGCTGGGAGTCATCTG
The DNA here is from genome assembly GCF_964204655.1 of Triturus cristatus. Lineage (NCBI taxonomy): Eukaryota > Metazoa > Chordata > Amphibia > Caudata > Salamandridae > Triturus > Triturus cristatus. The sequence goes on from NC_140587.1 coordinate 29,432,299, forward strand.
CACCCACCCCTCATATGTCTCTGTCCACTGCTGGTAGTGATATGCACCCACTCCTCATATGTGTGGACACTGCTGGGAGTCCTCTGCACCCACCCCTCATATGTCTGTCCACTGCTGGGAGTCCTCTGCACCCACCCCTCACATGTCTGTCCACTGCTGTGAGTCCTCTGCACCCACCCTTCATATGTCTGGACACTACTGGGAGTCCTCTGCACCCACCCCTCATATGTCTGGACACTGCTGGGAGTCATCTGCACCCACCCCTCATATGTCTCTGTCCACTGCTGGTAGTGATATGCACCCACTCCTCATATGTGTGGACACTGCTGGGAGTCCTCTGCACCCACCCCTCATATGTCTGTCCACTGCTGGGAGTCCTCTGCACCCACCCCTCATATGTCTGTCCACTGCTGGGAGTCCTCTGCACCCACCCCTCATATGTCTGGACACTGCTGGGAGTCCTCTGCACCCACCCCTCATATGTCTGGACACTGCTGGGCGTCCTCTGCACCCACCCCTCACATGTCTCTGTCCACTGCTGGTAGTGATATGCACCCACTCCTCATATGTCTGGACACTGCTGGGAGTCCTCTGCACCCACCCCTCATATGTCTCTGTCCACTGCTGGTAGTGATATGCACCCACTCCTCATATGTGTGGAGACTGCTGGGAGTCCTCTGCACCCACCCCTCATATGTCTGTCCACTGGTGGGAGTCCTCTGCACCCACCCCTCATATGTCTGTCCACTGCTGGGAGTCTTCTGCACTCACCCCTCATATGTCTGGACAGTGCTGGGAGTCCTCTGCACCCACCCCTCATATGTCTGGACACTGCTGGGAGTCCTCTGCACCCACCCCTCATATGTCTGGACACTGCTGGGAGTCCTCTGCACCCACCCCTCATATGTCTCTGTCCACTGCTGGTAGTGATATACACCCACTCCTCATATGTGTGGACACTGCTGGGAGTCCTCTGCACCCACCCCTCATATGTCTGTCCACTGCTGGGAGTCCTCTGCACCCACCCCTCATATGTCTGGACAGTGCTGGGAGTCCTCTGCACCCACCCCTCATACGTCTGGACACTGCTGAGAGTCCTCTGCACCCACCCCTCATATGTCTCTGTCCACTGCTGGTAGTGATGTGCACCCACTCCTCATATGTCTGGACACTGCTGGGAGTCCTCTGCACCCACCCCTCATATGTCTGGACACTGCTGGGAGTCCTCTGCACCCACCCCTCATACGTCTGGACACTGCTGAGAGTCCTCTGCACCCACCCCTCATATGTCTCTGTCCACTGCTGGTAGTGATGTGCACCCACTCCTCATATGTCTGGACACTGCTGGGAGTCCTCTGCACCCACCCCTCATATGTCTGGACACTGCTGGGAGTCCTCTGCACCCACCCCTCATACGTCTGGACACTGCTGAGAGTCCTCTGCACCCACCCCTCAAATGTCTCTGTCCACTGCTGGTAGTGATGTGCACCCACTCCTCATATGTCTGGACACTGCTGGGAGTCCTCTGCACCCACCCCTCATATGTCTGGACACTGCTGGGAGTCCTCTGCACCCACCCCTCATATGTCTGGACACTGCTGGGAGTCCTCTGCACCCACCCCTCATATGTCTCTGTCCACTGCTGGTAGTGATATGCACCCACCCCTCATATGTCTGGACACTGCTGGGAGTCCTCTGCACCCACCACTCATATATCTCTGTACACTGCTGGTAGTGATATGCACCCACTCCTCATATGGCTGGACACTGCTGGAAGTCCTCTGCACCCACCCTTCATATGTCTCTGTCCACTGCTGGTAGTGATATGCACCCACTCCTCATATGTGTGGACACTGCTGGGAGTCCTCTGCACCCACCCCTCAAATGTCTGTCCACTGCTGTGTACGCCTTGTATCCATAATGTACTGGTGCCGTGGGGGTATAGGTGAGACGGACCTTACCCCTGCATTTATAGGGTGTGTACGGTCCGTTCCCACGCCCCCCAGAGCGTGGGTACGGTCCATACCACCATTGTAGTTTTGATGTAGGGGTACACGTAGTACGGCCCGTACCCATGCCCTCAGAGCATGGGTACGTCCGTACCACGCGTACTCCTACGTCACCACTACAATGGTGGTACGGCCCGTACCCACGCCCCCCAGAGCGTGGGTACGGTCCGTACCACCATTGTAGTGGTGACGTTGGGGTACGCGTGGTACAGCCCGTACCCCAGTGTGGGTACGTCCGTACCACGCGTACCCCTACGTCACCACTACAATGGTGGTACAGACTGTACCCACGCCCCCCAAAGCGTGGGTACGGTCCGTACCACCATTGTAGTTTTGATGTAGGGGTACGCGTGGTACGGCCCGTACCCATGCCCTCAGAGCGTGGGTACGTCCGTACCACGCATACTCCTACGTCACCACAAAATGGTGGTACGGCCCGTACCCATGCCCCCCAGAGCGTGGGTACGGTCCGTACCACCATTGTAGTGGTGACGTAGGGGTACGCATGGTACGGACCGTACTCATGCCCTCAGAGCGTGGGTAAGTCCGTACCACGCGTACCCCTACGTCACCACCACAATGGTGGTACGGCCCGTACCCACGCCCCCCAGAGCGTGGGTACGTCCATACCACGCATACCCCTATGTCACCACTACAATGGTGGTACGGACCGTACCCACGCTCTGGGGGGCGTGGGTACGGGCCGTCCCACCATTGTAGTGGTGACGGGTACGCGTCCACGTCCACTTCCGTTGTGGCGGTACGTGGGATTGGTGGACACGCCCCCTGAAGTGACCAGACCATGGAGGTAATTTATGTGCCGGATAAATATGTTTTTAATTGGGTATGGGTTATGTTTCCTGCCCCTCGCACGGATGTATGACGTTACAACGCACACTTTTACAACGCATGCACTTACAATGCATTTTTTACAACGCATAATCCATTACAACGCATGACATTACAACGCATGACACTACAACGCATTTTTAAAAAATACCTTTACAACGCATTGCCATTACAACGCATACTACCTTTACAACGCATACCATTACAACGCATTATATTAAATTACATTTAAGGTAAGTATTAGATAGTATAGGGGTAAAAATTACTATTCTAACTCCAGGGGGTGCAACAGTAGGGTAAGTGTTGGATAGTACAGGGGTAAAAATTACTATTCTAACTCCAGGGGGTGCATCAGTAGGGTAAGTGTTGGATAGTATAGGGGTAAAAATTACTATTCAAACTCCAGGGGGTGCAACAGTAGGGTAAGTGTTGGATAGTGTAGGGGTAAAAATTACTATTCTAACTCCAGGGGGTGCAACAGTAGGGTAAGTGTTGGATAGTATAGGGGTAAAAATTACTATTCTAACTCCAGGGGGTGCATCAGTAGGGTAAGTGTTGGATAGTATAGGGGTAAAAATTACTATTCTAACTCCAGGGGGTGCATCAGTAGGGTAAGTGTTGGATAGTATAGGGGTAAAAATTACTATTCTAACTCCAGGGGGTGCATCAGTAGGGTAAGTGTTGGATAGTATAGGGGTAAAAATTACTATTCTAACTCCAGAGGGTGCATCAGTAGGGTAAGTGTTGGATAGTATAGGGGTAAAAATTACTATTCTAACTCCTGGGGGTGCATCAGTAGGGTAAGTGTTGGATAGTATAGGGGTAAAAATTACTATTCTAACTCCAGGGGGTGCATCAGTAGGGTAAGTGTTGGATAGTATAGGGGTAAAAATTACTATTCTAACTCCAGGGGGTGCATCAGTAGGGTAAGTGTTGGATAGTATAGGGGTAAAAATTACTATTCTAACTCCAGGGGGTGCATCAGTAGGGTAAGTGTTGGATAGTATAGGGGTAAAAATTACTATTCTGACTCCAGGGGGTGCAATAGTAGGGTAAGTGTTGGATAGTGTAGTGTAATATTATGCGTTGTAATGGTATGCGTTGTAATGGTAGTATGCGTTGTAATGGAATGCGTTGTAAAGGTAGTTTTTAAAAATGCGTTGTAATGGTATGCGTTGTAATGTCATGCGTTGTAATGGATTATGCGTTGTAAAAAATGCGTTGTAAAGGTAGTGCGTTGTAAAAGTTGCGTTGTAAAGGTTGTTCCCCCCCTCGCACCCCCCCTCTTTGCCCCTGGGTGTTGTTTTGACCTTCTGTGGCGACTGCGTTGGTTTCTGTGCACCAGGTCGTAGGCTAGGAGGGCCGGGATGACACGTAGGATGGGGTCCATGGCTGTCCGTTGCGTACCGGTGCTCCTTCTTCGCGTCGTCCTCAATTTCGCGGGAGTTTTTGGCTGCCGTAAAAAATGAGCGGTGCGGAGTGACGTAGGCACGGATCGTACTTGCTGGTCCGTAAAAAGCTGCCTGGGTCCGTCCGAACGTCACGTACGTGATGTCCCGGATAGGAATTGTGGGTATTTTTTCGCCGCACGTAGTTTTTTACGATTCGTACAGAAATGGTATTTCTGTACGAATCGTACTTGCGGGTTTGTAAGGTGGTTTTCCTGGGTACGATTCGGACGGAGAATACGCTCCATACGACCATTCGTACCCGGCTTTTACAGGATCGGAATCGGCACCAAATGTCAAAAGATGAACTTGCAGTCTAACTGTTCCGTATTAAATCACGATAAAACACCTGCCCACAGTCCACTCGTTGGATTACCCCACACAGTGTTCGTGAGTCACATGTGGGCTCTCCCCGATCGATCGTTAGTGCACATTATAGAATTCTTGTCTTAAATATTGAATATTTTCAAATTTATTTCTAGGTCGCATTTCTCTTCGCATATGTTTCACTTGTCAGAGAATACATTTTTCTCCATATATAATTTAAATGTATGATTTTCTCACTGCATTTATCAAAAGATATATTTCTCCCATAATGCTTTAAAGTATTCATCCTTTTCATATATATATATTGTGTCATTGTTTCTTTGCATGCAATGGTATGCACAAAGCTCTCTCTATATGATATGATTTTGACTCCATGCCTTGTCATATTTCACAGATTGCTATTCTTCTTTCATTATTGCATTTAAGCATTCCATGATATACCCATGTAACATTTTAGCGTGCATTTTGTTCCATTCTGTTATTGGTAAGACACAGCATTTCATTTTTGCACTTAAAGTGTTTTCTTTTTCACTTCATGTTGGAAGTGATTTCCTTGTAATAAAGTGCAAACAAACCTGATTCAATTCCTATAGTTTACACAGGTGTTTTCTCACTTTAAATGCAGCACATTAAGTTGCCCAGAATTATCACTTTGCAACGATAGATAGATAGATAGATAGATAGATAGATAGATAGATAGATAGATAGATAGATAGTTAGATAGATAGATAGATAGATAGATAGATAGATAGATAGACAGACAGACAGACAGACAGACAGACAGACAGACAGACAGACAGACAGACAGACAGACAGACAGACAGACAGACAGACAGACAGACAGACAGACAGACAGACAGATAGATAGATAGATAGATAGATAGATAGATAGATAGATAGATAGATAGATAGATAGATAGATAGATAGATAGATAGATAGATAGATAGATAGATAGATAGATAGATAGATAGATAGATAGATAGATAGATAGATAGATAGATAAATAGATACTGAGGTACTGGCCATCACCACTGGTAGCAACCCATGAAGCGACCTATTTTGGCCACTAGAGCTAAGCACCACTCCCACGCCAGCCCCGGTCATAAAAAGTCTTGGCATAAAAATAGATGCCAAGCTCTCCATGTTAAACCAGATATCTACCGTGGCAGGGACATGTGTGGGCCTACTGAGACAGCTACGGAGACTCGCCCCCATCTCTCATTTACAACACAACGGATAGCCGTGTCAGCAATGATTATGTCAAGGTTAGATTATGGCAACTCTCTGTATATTGGCCTTACTGAAAAGCTGCTATCAAAACTCCAAGTGTCCATGAACGACGCTACTAGACTGATTTTCAGTCTCCCAAGGCGGGCACATGCCACCCCCCTACTGCAGCAGCTGCACTGGCTCCCGATCAAACAGAGAGCCAGGTTCAAAGGTCTCTGCATAGCCCATAAAACCATCCACGGCCGGGCCCCAGCCTACATTAAGGAGCGCCTTATAAACTATGTGCCAGGGCATACCCTTCGATCGCCTGATGCTGACCTTTTGGCCAGCCCCGCTTCAATACATCCTCCAAAGGGGCCAGAGCCTTTTCTGCAATGATCCCTCAACTCTGGAACAGGCTGCCGGAAAGCCTTCGCAGGGAACCCACCCTTCTCCAATTTAGGAAAAAACTTAAAACGCTTCTTTGTACCGAAGCCTGGGGCACACCCTAGGCCAAGTTAAGAGCATGTACATGCAGATGTGGGATGTTAGGCTCTCTCTCATAGCGCTAAGAGACCTATTGGTGATTATACACTCCAGAAGTTCCAGTTAACATTAACATAGATCTATAGATAGATAAATAGATAGATAGATAGATAGATAGATAGATAGATAGATAGATAGATAGATAGATAGATAGATAGATAGATAGATAGATAGATAGATAGATAGATAGATAGATAGATAGATAGATAGATAGATAGATAGATAGATGATAGATAGATAGATAGATAGATAGATAGATAGATAGATAGATAGATAGATAGATAGATAGATAGATAGATGGATAGATCGATCGATCGATAGATAGATCGATAGATAGATAGATAGATAGATAGATAGATAGATAGATAGATAGATAGATAGATAGATAGATAGATATATAGATAGATAGATAGATAGATAGATAGATAGATAGATAGATAGATAGATAGATAGATAGATAGATAGATAGATAGATAGATAGATAGATAGATAGATAGATAGATAGATAGATAGATAGATAGATAGATGGATGGATGGATGGATGGATGGATGGATGGATGGATGGATGGATGGATGGATAGATAGATAGATAGATAGATAGATAGATAGATAGATAGATAGATAGATAGATAGATAGATAGATAGATAGATAGATAGATAGATAGATAGATAGATAGATAGATAGATAGATAGATAGATAGATAGATAGATAGATAGATAGATAGATAGATAGATAGATAGATAGATAGATAGATAGATAGATAGATAGATAGATAGATAGATAAATAGGTAGATAGATAGATAGATAGATAGATAGATAGATAGATATGAGTGTTGAGGGGCTCGCTGAGGGTTTCTTCAGCAATGTGAGGACAATTGCATGTTTCCCAGCATTTCCGCAAGTCTCCGAAGAGGTGGAGGCATTCAGAATGAGTATGAGTATGGCACTGATAGGTTGCAGTCCTCTGGAGTAGACGTGGTGGGGATAGGGGTCCGAAGGGGCCCCTAAGTATTTTAATTTCATGGTGGTGGTGGTTGCTTTTGTGGTGATTGTGGGCCCTGCTGTAAACATTGGTTCTTTTGATAAGATCAGGAGGCGTTTGGTGACATGTGTTTGGACCAGTTTTGTTTGAAGTCACCGTAAATGGTGTCAATTGTTGTGATTTTTTTGATGAAGAATTGAGAGAGATTGTTACAGAGGACATGGAAGGGTATTGATTGAGTTGGAGGTGACTGTTGATGAGGTGAAATCCTTCATGATGGCAAAGATTTCTTGTGTTAGTTCCGGCATCGATGAGGTCCACCTGAGTGGCACTTTTGGTGGTCCAGATCATTTAGTGGTACGGACTTTTGGAGGATTTGAACATGCTCCTTTCTGCTTTGTCCTGGCTCATTTTCCATTTGCTCTCAAGTTGCTTTCAAGGCGTTTCATCAGTCTGAATTCCTATGTGTACCAAATTGCCGAGGGGGGTTTAGATCTTGTTGTGATATGGGCTCTTTGAATGAGAGGTTTTTAAAGGTTGTGAACACTGGTCCAAGGGATGACCTGTGACATGAGTGGGTCCTTTTACTCTTTGGACGAGACCTAGGTTTTCAAGTTCTTCGATGAGCTCTTTTAAATTGGGGCCAGTGTGGTCTGCCAGTGGAACCAGAAGTCTGTAAGATTTAATGATTACTTGTATTGAGGGAGAATAGCATGACAAAGTCTTTGACGTTGTCAGTGAAGTTGGGACATAGTCTAGGTGCTTTGTCAATGAGAGATTGAGTTGACTGTGACGTGGAGCTTGAACAACAGGTATATAAATTGGTTCAGTGACTAAATATCGAGGGACATAATATGAATACCCAAAATATTGACTCCAAAATATAGAAGTACAGAATATAGAATCCCTATCTACAAACAGGTAAGTACTAAAATATCGATTCCAAAATATAGAATGTTAAAGTATAGTTAGCTAAAATATCAACATTTTTAAATGTATTAAAAATAATATAAAAGTATTTAAATATTAAAAACAATTAAATAAAACATACTTAGAATAATATAAAAAAGCTTAAACTGTAAAAATAATAAATGTAATGTAAAAAAAGTAGAGATTTTGTTGGATAGTGAGAGCGTACAAATTACTATTCCCACTCCAGTGAGTGCAACAGTAGGGAAAACGTTGGATAGCGTAGGGGTAAAAATTACTATTCCCACTCCAAAGAGTGCAACAGTAGGGAAAGCGTTGGATAGCGGGAGGGTAAAAATTACTATTCCCACTCCAGAGTGTGCAACAGTAGGGAAAGCGTTGGATAGCGTAGGGGTAAAAATTACTATTCCCACTCCAGTGAGTGTAACAGTAGGGAAAACATTGGATAGCGTAGGGGTAAAAATTACTATTCCCACTCCAAAGAGTGCAACAGTAGGGAAAGTGTTGGATAGCAGGAGGGTAAAAATGACTATTCCCACTTCAGTGAGTGCAACAGTAGGGAAAGCGTTGGATGGTGGGAGGGTAAAAATTACTATTCACACTCCAAAGAGTGCAACAGTAGGGAAAGCGTTGGATGGTGGGAGGGTAAAAATTACTATTCACACTCCAAAGAGTGCAACAGTAGGGAAAGCGTTGGATAGCGGGAAGGTAAAAATGACTATTCCCACTCCAGTGAGTGCAACAGTAGGGAAAACGTTGGATAGCGTAGGGGTAAAAATTGCTATTCCCACTCCAGTGAGTGGAACAGTAGGGAAAGCGTTGGATAGCGGGAGGGTAAAAATTACTATTCCCACTCCAAAGAGTGCAACAGTAGTGAAAGCGCTGGATAGCGAAGGGTAAACATTACTGTTCCCACTCCAGAGAGTGCAACAGTAGGGAAAGCGTTGGATAGCGGGAGGGTAAAAATTACTATTCCCACTCCTGAGAGTGCAACAATAGGGAAAGTAATGATTTAATATTAAAATAAGATTAAATTATTATCAATACCAATAAAAAATTTATTAAAAATAATTATCAATTAATAAAAATTAATTACCGATTAATAAATAATTATCAATTAATTATCAATATATATAAATAAAAATTAATATTTACTTTATTACAATTAATTGACTTCCCACCCAATTTCCCTATAAACCCAGAACCCACTCCCAATTATAAAAAATACAATTAACATTATTATCAATTAATCAATTAATAAAAATGAATTTGCAATTAATAAAAATTAATTAGCAATGAATAAAGATGAATTACCAATCAACAATTAATTATCAATACCAATAAAAAATTAATCAACAATAATTACCAATGAATAAAAATTAATTATCATTGGAAAAAAATGAATTACCAATGAATAAAAATTAATTACCAATTAATAAATAATTATCAAGTAATTATCAATATATATAAATAAAAATTAATATTTACTTTATTATAATTAATTGACTTCCCACCCAATTCCCCTATAAACCCACAACCCACTCCCAATTATAAAAAATACAATTAACATTATTATCAATTAATCAATTAATAAAAATTAATTCGCAATGAATAAAAATTAATTAGCAATGAATACAAATTAATTACCAATTAACAATTAATTATTAATTAATTATCAATAGACATAAATAAAAATTAATATTTAATGTATTAAAATTAAATTACTTCCCACCCAATTACCCTATAAACCCACAACCCGCTCCTATTTATAAAAAATACAATTAACATAATTATCAATTAATCAATGTATAGAAATGAATTACCAATGATTACCAATTAATAATTAATTATCAATCAATGAATTATCAATACATATGAATAAAAATGAATATTTAATTTACTAGAATTAAATTACTCCCCACCCTATTCCCCTATAAACCCGCAACCCGCTACGGAATTAAATTACGCAAAAATTAAATTAAAGAACATTCATTACTTTAAAAAAATTAAACATACATTACAAAAATAATATATAATTTTAACACATATACTACCATATATAACACTAAAAATTATAAAAACTATATTTTAATAATTTGATATTCTGTGCTATCTATATTTTAGAGTCGATATTCTGTCCTGTCTATATTTTGGATTCTATATTTTGGTTGTTTACCATATACTTTTGGAGGATAGGTGTCTGTGGAGGTGGTGCGTGCAGCTGATTACTTCTTGTGGAAGATGGCGATTCTGCCCCTGTGCTTGTAAAGCCTGTCCTGCCTTGTAATCCTATAGCCCTGGGTATCTGTGGCACATTTCAGGGCTGATGCTTTTTAGCTAGGTTTTCATGAGGGAAAGTAGGTTTTGTAGATTTTGTGCAGCCAGTCCTAGATCTCTACTATGTGTTTGGTGTGTGATGTTTAGGAGCATGCCTGTGAGTGCAGAGTGTTGTGTGAGTAGTTGCAGGTCTGTGTGAGTGTGAGAGAGTGAGGTGTTGAGTGCTGTCAGTAATGGGTGCAGTGACTGTCGGTATAAGTGTATGACAACATGGAAAAATGGAACAATGCTCTCTCCCATCTCTCACTGTCTATACCAATGACCACCTACACAAGAATATCATGCCGGAAATGGAGAATTCCACCTCTTTGACTGCTCAGTTCTTCTGGACATTTTAGTCTGCAAGATGTACTGGCTTTCCAAAAGGCTATACGAGTTAACTTTAATAACTGACCTTAGCGATCCTACACTAAAAAGTACAAGAAGATGTAATGTCTGTACTTTGATGAAAAACGAGTTTTTCTTGAATCTAAACATACCCAAAATAAGTATCTTGAATATACGTTTATAAATAGTAGGATAACTGTGTCTAGCCTCATCACAATGCAGTCTCTCTGGAAGATGAGTTATAGTGTTCTACTTGCCTGGCCTCAAGAAACTAATTAGCAAAATTAATTTCCTGTGATTCCTAATGGGGAAATTCTATAAACATTTCTGAAACTCTGAATACCTAACCAAAGTTCTAACATAGCTGTTAAGCTTGCCAGCCTTAATGTTGTTTTGTTGACATTAGGGCTCTTTGCGCTTAACCACTGATAACCAGTGCTAAAGTGCTTGTGCTCACTCCCCTCAGACTGGTTAAATTGGATTATACCTAACTGGCATATTTAATTTCATTATAAGTCCCTTGTAAAGTGGTATAAAATATACCTAGGGCATGTAATTTAAATGCTACCAGTTGGCCTGCAGCACTTATTGTGCTACCCATTTAAGTAGCACCTTATAAAATGTACTCGGTCTACCACTGTAGCCTGGATAAACTGCCATCTCAACTTGGCATTAGAACTCCCTTGCTAAGACCTATGCTTCCCTTTTATTTCACATAAGTCACCTCTAAGGTTTTCCCTAGGCAGCCCATAGGGCAGGGAGCTGTGTGATTTAAATGTGGGACATGTCCTTTTAAGTATTTTTTAATTGTACATGTCCTTGCAATGAAAAACTCATACATTTGTTTTTCCCTACTGCAAAGCTTACACCTCCCATAGGACATCTTTGGGTTTTCTTTGTTACATTTAATAAGCTGCAGCTATGAAGAAGGTAGCTATGTCTTGTTGGTATCTATGACATTTTATTGATAAACTCTCTTGAATGTGAAAGTTTGATTTTTCATTACAATTTTCAAAATGGCATTTTTAGAAAGTTGGCATTTTTGTGCCCTTTACCCATTGTGCCTGCAGCCTGTATTGCATCACTTGACTGGTGTAGCTAACAGTTGAACTTTGTGAAATCCTCCCTGACAGCCACATAAACAGGGATTAGCTGAGCACAGTCTCACTTGCACCTAAATAGGGTGTTTTTTTCCTTCACAGAACCTAACCACCCCACATTTTCACTACAATCAGCTTCTAACTAGAGCAGGGAAGTCAGGAAATACAAAACACTCCGAATGAACCCTTATAGAAGCTTTTACTACCTTTCAAAGGAAGGGCACAAGAGTATAATAGGACTTTCATACCCACTCTTCAGTTCACTCGTGGACCTATGGAAGGACTCTTAGAAGGGTGCCTATGGCCTGTCATGTACTCTGGAAGATTGCTGCTGCACCTGGAAGGAATTCTTTGCTGCCTGGAGCCTACCTTGAACCCTCAGAGGCCAAATCTGCTGCTGAGCCCTGCATATTCACCGGAACCCAGCACTATAAGAGTGACTCCAAGGGCTAGTTTGCTGGCCTCCTGTTCAGAGCCATAGGGTCACAAAGGCTCCCATCATCTTAAACTTGCACCTGGATCCAGGCTGAGGGATTCATGAACCCCTTGGAGGTGTCCCACCAGTCCTGTATCCTTTTCTGTGGTGCTAAAGGTGCCTAGGTGGCCAATTCCCAAAACTGAGAACCAGGAAGAGACCAGGATCAACCTGCTCACCTATCCGCTCGAGGTCACCAGTCAGATTGGTTTCATATGTTTTTCTCTGCAGCACCAAATACATTTAGTAGTCCTTCGCCAAATGTTTATCCAACCTTGTGGAACTGTCTTTGGCTACAGCCCTCGGCATCATCCCACTGGAGACTTTCAACTTCTATTTTGGAGACTAAGGTGCCGATCACGATCCGGTAAAAACCGGGTACGAACCGTCGGTCGGAGCGTTTTCCCCGTCCGACTCGTACCCGGTCGTAAAACTTTACAAACATGGAATTACGATTCGCACGGAAACACCATTTCCGTACGAATCGTAAAAAACACCGACCGACGAAAACATACATACGAATGTGATCCGGGAATGCTGCGACGTGACGTCGGGACGCTTTCAGGCAGCGTTTCACGACCCAGGAATTACGATTCGAACCGACAGCAGTCCGGACGGCAATATTTTCACGGCACCCAAAAAGTGCCGGAAAAGCGAAGTACGGCGCGAATCGACCAGAGTAGGTGGCCCGGTACGCACCGTACCCCACCCAGCCCCCGTACATACGCGCCGACCCCCCCCAGCCCCAGTATGTACGTGCCGACCCCCCGTGTATGTACACCCGTGTACCCCCCCCGTGTATGTACACCCGTGTACCCCCCCGTGTATGTACACCCGTGTACGTTCGAGTCGAACCCCCCGTGTACGTTCGAGTCGAACCCCCCCGTGTACGTTCGAGTCGAACCCCCCCGTGTACGTTCGAGTCGAACCCCCCCGTGTACGTTCGAGTCGAACCCCCCCGTGTACGTTCGAGTCGAACCCCCCCATGTACGTTCGAGTCGAACCCCCCCTTGTACGTTCGAGTCGAACCCCCCGTGTACGTTCGAGTCGAACCCCCCTGTATGTACACCTGTGTACGTTCGAGTCGTACCCCCACCCGTGTATGTATGGTGCACGGGGGGGGTTCGACTCGAACGTACACGGGGGGTTCGACTCGAGCGTACACGGGTGTACATACACGAGGGGGTTCGGCGCGTACATACGGGGGCTGGGGGGGGGTCGGCGCGTACGTACGGGGGCTGGGGGGGTACGGTGCGTACGTACGGGGGCTGGGGGGTTTGGCGCATACGTACGGGGCTGGGGGGGTCGGCGCGTACGTACGGGGGCTGGGGGGGGGTCGGCGCATATGCGGGCACGTCTCCATGGTTGCTATGGGAGTTCGGTGCGGACGGTGTTTTTTCCATCCGGTTGTAACCTCGGACGCACGGGATGGATCGTGATTCCTCGGTCGGACTTCACCTTTCACATTTGTACGGTAAATCGTACGAGGACGTGTCGGACACATTTTCCGACCCGAGGACGTGTGGGGAATGATTCCCAATGCGGTTCGTATGGACTTTTTACCATGCGAATCGTGATTGCCAGTTCGTACGGCACTTGTACGATTCGTACGGTAAAAAGACCGGATACGAGTCGCACGGGGAAATTTTTTACCGGATCGTAATCGGCACCTTAGTAGAACGTAAAATGTTTAATAGCGCATTCAAGCCACAGCTATTTGAGAACAACGCTTGCTCCTTGGCTCCCTGGTTTACCCAGGTTCTTGCTTTGGAAAAGACTGCTTGTAAAAGGGCAGAAAGACTGTGGTGCAGAGAGTGTATTTGGAAGATTAGGACATTTACAGAGCAACCTTGAGGAAATACCATTCAGCAATTAAGATAGCTAAAACAAAGCTTTTAATGGAAGAAATTCCTTCAGCTACTAATGAGCCATATTAATTGTTTTTAATTGTTGTAGGTTTTATAACAGCTGCATTGTGCTGCTATTTTGGAAATTTAGGGGCATATCAACAACAACCGGCGATAATTATCGCTGAGCGCACTTAGCGCTCGGATAATTATCGCCGGCTAGCGCCGATTTTTATCGCTGAGATAGCGTGCTATTAGCAACGCTTATCTCATCAGCGATAAAAATCCTAGCGCTAACTGGCTAACGTGAGATTATCGCTGGAAACCCAGCGATAATCTCACGTTAGCTAGTTGATAGGGACTCACAAACTTAGCCATGGTATCCACCCTCCATAGGATATCATGGCTAAGTCAGTCTTGAAGCAGGCGTAAGGAAAGTAGCGATAACAGGTGTTATCGTTACTTTTCTTGCCGCTATGCTTCATAGCCTGGGGCTTGATGATAGGAGAAATGTCGCTTAGCGACATTTCTCCTATCATGTCAGGTCAGGAACGCCCACTTTGCATCTCATTAGAGATGCAAAGCCGGGCGTTAGGAATCCCCACGCTAAAGCAAGGTTTCACGCGTTAGCATGACCTTGCTAATATAGCGATAAAATTATCACCTCTTTTCGGCCGAAAATGGTCGCTAAAGCGGCGATAATTTATTATCGCCTCGTTGTAAATATGCCACTAAGTTTGGTTTGCCTGCTAATCCATGCCCTACTGCTCTATTGGCTAAGGTGGCTGAGGTGGTCATTCCAATCCTGAATAGTCTCCCGAATTCTTCTTTATCAACAGCCATTGTTCCTTCTATGTGAAAAAAGGGTAAATTAGTTCGACTCCACGCACCTAAAATTCTGTTAAATTTTAGTCCTATTTCTCTACTCCCAGTGATAACTAAATTTCCTGAGAAGATAATAAAGAAGCAGTTGTAGGATTATCTGTTGCTCACTAAGCTGCTGCATCGCATCCACTCTGGAGTTTCTCCACAGTTTAGCTCGAAGTGTCTGAATTTTTTAAATTAACCTTGGACCAAACTCTATCTAATGTGTGTTTGGCTGGAGCTGCTTCCCTGGTGGAATCGTTTGTCTTTACGGTGGTGTCTTAGGCTGATGATAACAGCTTCTCATCTCCTTTTTGTCTCTTATTTGGATTGTTTCTTGCATTCAAGACGTTTTTTGGCTGTCTTCTTCCACTGCCATCACGTCTAATGTTTTTCATCTAGGTGTTCCTGGTGTAAGAGCACGTCTCATTTTCACTCTCTCTCATTAGGCAGTTATGACTCATTGAGATAAGTGTACTGGCTTTCTGTTAATCATTAGTCCTAGCTGGCCTTCAGTATATGGTCACTAGATTGCAACAGTCTTCTCTTGCTGTGGTTGCAGAAGGGGAGGTTTGTTTGCCAGTGCAGGTGACCTTGTAGTCATGTTTCAGGAAAAAGCTTAAAACTTGGTTATCTGGTGTGACATAATTGTTACCTCTCGTACTGAAGTCTATAGCACCAGGACACTGCTAAGGGCATATGTGAACTTTTTAAACTCATCCCTTCCTTCATTCAATCATTCTAGCTGGAGCTTCTTATTGGAACTAGCTATACAGGATAACTTCTGTCACGGTATGTATGGATTAGGATGTGTCATAAATGGCAGCATTGTGTTTGATGGAAATATTGGAGCTGCACTTTATATTTTTAAAGACTTTACACATTTATCTGAGTTTGTATTTCAGAGCACTTTGGAACCTCTATTCAACATTATTTGTGATAGGTGGAAAATCTATGTAGTTGTAATACTTCATAATTACACAAACTAAAAATGCATACATATTTAACATATTTTATGTTAAAGGCGACTAATCGGCACCTATAGGCACATCTTGCAGTCAACAACGAGGGACCCTGAAAGGCTTGGTGAGGGGACTGTAAAGTCAGAATATGGTCATAAATAGCTATCAGTAAACGCACATTGGAGATAAAATTAGAAAATCTACACCCATTGACAATGGCATTCTTGCATTATATCAAGCAAGGTCTTGATCATGGGAAAAAATCCAATACTATGGGGTCTGGAGTATTGGCCTGCCTTGTTAGCCTCTGTTCTCCAAAAGTAAAAAGCTTGGACAAATGAACATCTGTCTATGCCATAGTGCCATTATCCTGCTTTGTAGTCATGAAGTGGGTGAAAAACATGTGTTGAATTATTCCTCATCTAGTGATGAGGGTGGTATTTCTGGCTCTCAATCTGCCCAGATTTGATTATGGTAATGTTTTGTACCTGGGTGCGGATAAGTCAGCTATCCGTGGATTCCAAGAAGCACAAAACACCCTGGCCAGGCTTCTCACATGCACTTCAAGAAGGATCGCAGCCTCCCCCATTCTGCAGAAATTGCATTGGTTACTGATCTAAAAAAGAATACATTTAAAAATTCTTTGCTACATGTTCAAAGCTAATGCTGGCCTTGGCCCTGAATATATACAAAAGTTGGTCTTCTTGTATATTTCTTCTCGGAATTTGAGATCTGCTGAGCAGGGACAATATCGTGTACCAAGAATACGTCATGCACGTTCAGGCGGGCGTTCATTTTATATCTAGGTCCAAAACTGTAGAATGCCTTGCCTCAGTACATGAGGAATTATACCTCCCTAATGCAGGTCCGCAAATTCTTAAAAACATTAGGGCATATCAGCCACAACCGGTGATAATTATCGCTCAGTGCACTTAGCGCTAGGATAATTATCGTCGGCTTGCGTGGATTTTAATGGCTGAGATAGCGTGCTATTAGCAACACTTATCTTAAAAGCGATAAAAATCCTAGCGCTAACTACCTAACGTGAGATTATCGCTGGAAACCCGTGAGCTTGCTAATTAGGCGATAAAATTATCGCCGCTTTTCGGCCGAAAATGGCCGCAAAAGCGGTGATAATTTTTTATCACCAGCTTGATGATATGCCCCATTGCTCTTTTAATGGTAGTGTCTTCAGTGATGCTTAGCGCCGGGAAACCCAGGGGTAGCTTCGTGCTTTCCAAATGGCAAATAATAATAATAATGTACTCAGTATTCTGACATACGACCCCATGAAAGGCTTGATTCGGTGATTCTGATTTTTTCACTTTCATCATTTAGCTAGCCAGCTTTTTTTATTTATGAGCTCTCCTGAGGCAGTTTGTGACCCCCTTATACATCTTCATATCAAACATATATATATAGGTTGAATTGTAATGTTTTATGATGGAATACATCCCTCCCTCACCCAACATACAAAAAGAGAATATTTGGACTACCTTCTTCCAATATCGAATGCACACAATAGTGCACACATAAATAGAAGGACATGAAGGGTGCCATTTCTATATCCTGAAACAGAATATTAGTGTGCACACAAGCTCCCAAAAACACATGTATGCATTGGCACACAAAAAGAGAGGAACACACACAAACATAAACTAGCATAGCACAATAAACTACTTTCCTTAAGTGAGACCAAAAATGCTCATTCACCTTCAGAGTCCTGTACTCCTCCTCTTCTTTTAGTTTGATTTGCTGGACACCAGTCATCTCTTCTCTCAACTTCTGTAGCCACTCCTGGATCAAACCCTGCATAGAGAAGAGATTCATGGATTTAAACCATGGTGATTTGGGCATATATACAGAACTGAACAGTAACCAGCACACACTCTTGTGTTAAAATGTGTCAATGCATATGAAAAATGTTCTCAGTCAGGAAAGAATGCAGAAGTTAAATGCAATTTTCTCTTCCTACTTTAAGCAAAGATAATATATCCCCCTTTTAGGTATTAAAAGACAGACATAGCTGGGATACAAAGAGCCCTCCACCTTCTGGCCCGCAGTTCTAGCACAGCTGCAGTACCAGTGATAGCTACAACTGGACTGGTAAGTCATAGCATAGTAGTTTAAAATCTCTGCAAAATAATTTGTTGTAACTTTGTAAGTTTCATGCTTGCTGCCCAACTGGGAACACCTTCAAAAAAAGTTGTGGGTATCTTTTCCGAAGGTCGAAGTGACTCTGGCTAGAGATTAAGTAAGTATAGCCACTGAGCCTGTACTCTCTTGGCGGTATCCGAAATTACAAATCTTAATAGTGAAGCAGAGCCACATATCCATAATATTCAAGCAACTGATGTTTTTAAGTACTGCTTTCTTCATCATAATATGTACTCCTAGCAGAGGGCTATGCTCTTGTACTGGGGACCACCATGAAGGTGTACACTGTTCAAGTCATTGACACAAATAGGGATTTGGTTGTGGCAGCAACTACAAAGGGGAAAAAGGAGCCAACAATCTACTCTCATTTGTTCATATCTTCTCATTTTAGCACCACCAGTGTCAACTCTATAAAAAATTGAGGAGGGGCGTAAAAAGGCCCACTGAAGAAACCAGTGAAGTCACATGTCACCAATAAAAGGGCGAGGCTTCACCTTTTATGAGTTATTGCTCCTCTTAACACTCAACGATGATAATAAGGCACAGGTTAGAGACAATACTGTCATTTCCCTCTTGAAGGGGGCATGGCTGCCTGCCCCTTTTCTCCAATACTCTTTTCCCTTGTGATATTTTGCGGACTGGATTTGTCTTGGGGATCTGGAGCAAGGATAAATTGGCCCTCTATGTTGATGGCAGGATCCTGTACATTCAGAACCCACAACAATATCTTATTGGCAATGCTGTAAGTTTTAATGTCAAGGCCTTTTACCTAACTGTAAACTGTAAAAAGAGTCTACTCCCCAGTCAGCGGTGAGCACTTTCCCTCCTCAACATGTTAGATATTTTTAACAAACAGGTATTTGAAACAGCTCAATACAAGTTAGTATTTTTAAAACAGCAATAGGGGGCGTGGCTTGGATGGCAGAGGGGGCGTGGCTTGGACGGCAGAGGGGGGCGTGGCTTGGATGGCAGAGGGGGGCGTGGCTTGGACGGCAGAGCTAATGACTGCCTGATCCCGCCGATTCGCCGTAACGGAGCAAGCGAAGGGAGTTTACTACGATGAACAGCGAGCCGCCAAGAAAAAAGGACACCGCACGGGGCGTCGGAACTCACACACCATAGATTGATACCATCGCAAAGAGGCATGAACGCCCAGAAACACTAAGAAAAGCAAAAGTAAGAATGGGGATGGAGGGCTGAGACATCCAAGATGGAGCTCTCAAGAAACAACGGAGGAAACCGAAACTAAAACTGTACCCCAGCTACGCAACCACGAAGGAGCAAGGGGCAAGGAGCAAAAGGCCGCCGGAACAGCTACAATATAGATATAAGCCGGCACTCGGCGGCAAGAGGTGAGCGGGGGGAAGCGGGCGAGACAAGCACCTGATAAGAAAAGTGCAGCGCTGCTCTGAGAGCCCCCCACCACACACAAAGATCGCGTGTACTGCGATATCCCCCCTCCTACCACTAAAGGCACCGCCTCACCGCCTAAGCAACAGGGAGGCTGGCAGAGCCACACACGACGGAAAAAAGAGGAAAGTGGAACAGCGGGGTCAGCGGGGGAGCAGACAAGGGGAAAAGAAGAGACAAAATGGCGGAAGAAGGAATTAAAGCAAAACAAAGGCTGAGCGCTAACAAATGAGAGGAGATAGTGGAGGCAGATGAGAGAAGGCCAAACGAAAGCAACCAAGCAGCCAAGCAAGTCTAACAGAGGTGAACGAGAGAGGGGTGAAAAAGGGGTGAAAAAGGCAACTCGCGCTGAGATCCAAGACTAAGAATAAACCAAAAAAGAAAAGGAGCACAAGTAGGCGTAGGGGGAGAGCTCATAAACCCATAAAGACTGTAAACAGCGCATAATAACGCATGCAAAGGAATAAATGCAAAGGAACAAACACCGCTGTCTATGAAGGAGGAGTATGAAAAGGGGCTAATTGGGGGTTAATTAGGTCGTGCACCCCCCCCTGGCACATTACCACACTGGACCGCCTAACTCCTCAGGTAGGGCTACCACAGATACGCAAGAAAAGGATCCATAGTGCTCAGGCTAGAACGACCAATGCAAGAAGACTTTGGGGGTACCTCAGGAAGAAACATCAGAGAACGACGTGGATAGGAGAAGAAGGAGAGAAGTAAAGCCTGGTGACAAGATAGCCAACAATTCAAACAGAAGAACAGACAAAGAGAGACAACACGGACAACATCCTGAGCAGAAAAGAAAAGAGCAAGCAAGGAGAATAGAGGAAGCAACACGCAGGACAAACACACGAGACAAGGGACAAATAATGACGCAAGAAAGAGGCACGGTGCCAACAAACAAAAAATATGGCTGACAGGGAAACCAGACTGCACCAGCAGCAAAAGAAAAGCAAGGGCGAACCACTGACATCGGATTTACCAATCAAACAGAGGCCGGACATAAATAGCACGCTAGAAACGATTCTTAAAAAACTAGCAGAGGTGCATGACTTGGCAAAATCAACAAAGCTCACCACGGAAACAATCCAATGAGAGATTACGGCAGATAGAGCAGATCTGAACTCTGTGAACATCAGACTGACAGCGGCGGAACAGAGAATTAGCGACACAGAAGATGCTGGACATGTCATGGTTAAAGAAGTAAGATCATTAGCTGAAATCACGAGCGCCCTACAAAAGCAAGCAGCAGAGATGGAAAATAAGAACCGAAGGGGTAACATTCGAATACTCGGAGTCCCAGAAGGAGCCGAGGATACGGCAGGCTCTTGCTCCGCATTCCTCGAGGACCTAATACCAAAGCTCACCAACCTAAAGTTCAACCGTCAATTTGAATTAGATAAGGCATTCAGAGTACCGGCTGCCAAAGTACCGACCTCCCACTATGCAAGACCCATCATAAGCAAGCCCTTGAGGTCACAACACATGGAGGACATTTTTAACTTTGCCAGGAAGAACCAACAGATCAACTGGAAGGGCCACAGAATCATCCTAACCCAAGACTACAAAGCCCACTGTGGACACAAGGAAAGGATTCCTCGCTCTTTGCCAGAAACTCAAACACAGGAACACATATTTTTTGTTCATCGACCCTACAAGATTTAAAATAATAAACAAAGGGAAAAATCACGTCTTCACGGACCCTCGAGAATTGCACAAATACCTAGAGGGCCCAATGTCACTACCCATGGACACAGCTCTACAGAGTACAGCAAAAAGAGGCCCTTCTCCAGAACACAATAATGAAGGAGACACTAGGTAAAGGGTAAAAGCGAAGAAATAAGGAATCAAAGACTGGGCACATCACTACTACCTCGTACATCTACCAACTTTTGCAGCAACACATCTACCTCAACCTCATCTACCTCAAGAACCGCTAACTGCTACCTCAGGGAAAAACCAGGGGGGGGTAAGGACAGGACAGGTAAATCTGGGGAGCCCTGTCCCTACAAATATCTGTTCCCCTGACTTGAGATTTGGACAACACCAAGAACATGAAAGACAAGGAAGTCCACAACTAAAAGGAGTACAACAACGAGTAATGATGAGACAATAAGCTCCGGGAGGCGAAAAGGCGATCCTGCCGTCGCACCTTCCGTATTCTAATGAAGAAGGGGGAGGGGAGAGAGGGGGGGCAGAGGGGGGGGTCAAAGTCAGTGCTTCTCAGGTACTCACTCTTTTCTTTTTTCATTCTTTCCTTTTTTCAAACTCTACATACTCAAACGGATATCAACGTACTAGTCCATACAGCTCTAGGAAGGATAAATCGGGGCCAGAGACACGAGCACACCCGGGGTGCCTGGAGACCCGAGCATATAGAATGGCCGCGTCTTAGAAATACAAATGGCTGGTAGCAAACATCTCACACTAACTACAGACCTTAAAATAACATCACTCAATGTTAAGGGCCTTAACCACCCCATTAAACGCAAGAAAATACTAAACTACCTAACAAAGACCAAGAGTGATACAGTCCTGTTACAAGAAATGAAACTAGAGGAGGAAGACACCAAACTAATCAGAACCAAATGGATAGCGCAGAGTGCAAGCTCACCTGCAGATAAAAAGAGGAGGGGTTGTTGACCCTGGTATCCAGGGGGTCGAGGCTAGCAATAGAATCACACACACAAGACAAAGAGGGCAGACTGCTAGTAACAACCCTATCCAGAGGAGAAGAAAAACTGCACATAGTGAACATATACGGCCCAAACATAGACGATCATTCATTCTGGACAGAGGTATCCGACTCCCTAGACAAATTGCCACAAGACGAAATCATTATCGTTGCAGGGGATTTCAATTTACCACTAGACCCTCTAATAGACAGGCAATCCACGTGCAAATTTCAACCCACCAAGTCCCACACAGCACTACTAAATATATGCTCTAAATTTAATCTCAAAGATGCATGAAGGTTACAACACCCAACCGAAAGAGACTACACCTTCTACTCCAACCCTCACAAGACATACACGAGGATAGATTACATCCTAATCTCAGGGAGTCACACACACATGATCGAAGAGTCTACTATCGAACCAAGGCTGGTCTCTGATCATTCAGCCACTAGTCTAAAACAAAGCGGCACACAATGAAGCAGCCCCGAAAAGATGGCGATTTAGGAACGACACCATCAGGGACCCTGGGAACAAAAAGGAAATTGAGGACGCCATAGGGGACTATATAATCCATAATGACAATAGTGAGGTGAGCACCAACACCTTATGGGAAGCACTAAAGGCAACCATCAGAGGGAAACTAATAAGCATCAAGGCAAGAATAAACAAGAAAGCGAACCTGCAGCTGACACAGCTTGAGAAGGATATAAAAAAGTTAGAACTCGAACATATAAACACTCAAGACAACACAGCACTCTACGCCCTAACACAACAGAAGTACGCATATAACAAGATCATAAGCAAGAGAGCGGGCATGTGGTGCGACAAATGCAAGGCACTCAACCTCTGCGAGTTAAACAGAGCAGGGAAACTGTTAGCATCATACCTAAAACACAAGCGTAACCAGGTAGCGATCTCATCAATTACGGACCAACACAACAAAACACGCACAAGACACAAGGAGATACTCAAGACATTCAAAGACTTTTATGAAGACCTCTATAGGAACCAAAAGACACTCGACAAGGAGATCTGCAAAAAATTCCTAGAAAGGCTGAAACTACCAAAACTAGACCAAGTTGACACTTCATTGCTAGGACAAGAAATCAACACCACAGAAATAGAACTGGCAGTCAAATCGCTAAAAAAAAATAAGGCCCCGGGCCCAGATGGCTTCACAGCCGACTTCTACAAAGCCTTCCTACCCCAACTAACCCCAACCTTGAAAAAAGTTTTTAACCATACTGCGTCATCCGGGGTTGTCCAACTGTCTATGAAGAGGCGACAATAATAGTCATACCGAAGGAAGGTAAAGACCAACAACACCCGGGGAACTATAGGCCCATATCACTAATCAATGCTGACTACAAAATATACGGCAAAATCCTGGCAGCCAGACTGAACAAGATCCTGCCAAAAATAGTAAGTAACACCCAAGTGGGATTCATGCGAAACCGAATGGCAAGCGACAATACACGGCTATTCTGCCACGTACTAGAACGAGTCTCAGAGAGCCAGACACCGGCAGTGGCCATAGCATTAGATGCAGAGAAAGCCTTTGATAAAGTGTTGTGGGCTTTCCTAGAACAATGCATGTACAGTTTCAACTTGGGTGATGACTTTGTCAGAATGTCAATGGCACTATACCAGTTCCCCACGGCCCGCATAGTGATAAACGGCTCGCTCTCTGACACATTTACGTTACAACAAGGGACCAGACAAGGGTGCCCACTCTCACTGTCACTCTTCCTCCTGGCGCTAGAACCTCTAATTAGGGACATAAAAGTAAATGAAAACATAAAAGGGATAAACTTTAATGGAATGAACATAAAACTGGCAGCCTACGCAGACGATATTCTGATATTGAAAGAGCAACCCCAAGCATCAATAAAAGCGCTAATGTCCATGATAAAAGAATTCTTAGAACTCTCAGGGTATAAGGTTAATAATAACAAGTCTGAGTGCAAGCCGATGAATATCTTCTGCTCCAGAGAAGTCCTGGGGGACTCAGAGCTGACCTGGCAGACCAACTATATCAAATACTTGGGTATACTATTTGATAGCGACCTACTAACCACAATACGACACAATGAGAAACTTCTACTAATAAAGATAAAGAAACAATTAGAGGACTGGTCACCAAAATGTATGACATGGTGGGGACGAATTGAAACATTAAAAATGATGATCACACCCCTGGTAAATTATCTATCGGGATGATCCCCATCTTCCTAACAGATGACTTCCACCAAAGGGTGGATAAATTGTGCACCAAATTTCTGTGGAGGGATAAGAAAGCGAGGATAAGCATGAAAAAACTAAAATTACCGAAAACACAAGGAGGGGTGAACCTAGCGGATTTCAAGCTCTTCAAACTCGCTTTCATTGCCATGCAGGGCATACAGTGTGTGGATCAAACACCGGAATAAACACCTCTGTGGTTCCAAGTAGAAAAGGCCATTCAGAACAACCTGATCCCACTAGCCCTACTAACAACAAACGCATACCCACACGCGAACAACCCTATACTGAGAAATACCAAAATAGCACTTTTAAAACTCGACAGCAAAATGGAGGTCACTATCAAAGGCTCAAAATCAGAAGCATTATGGGGGAACAACAACCTTAAATACAGAGGGAAAACCCTTAGATTCGACACATGGATAGAGAAAGGCATCTCGCACCCGCATCAATTAGAAAAGGGAAATACATCAATCACATTAGCTAAATTGAAGACAAGCCACCAGCTAGAAGACCTAGATCTGTACAGGTTTCTAAAGATAAAGACAGCCATAACAAAATCAGAATTAATAGACACCACGCCCTCAATATTCCAATATGTAAAGAACATAAACAAACTAGGCCACCAAGCATCGAAGATATACAAAACACTAAGACCTCTCAAACCCAAACTGAACAACAAAACAAAGAGATACTAGGACACACACTCACAACCCCCAATAAAAGAACAGGAGTGGGAAAGGATATGGGCATCGGCCACACAAAATAAAATCACACCAGTTCTCACCCAAACCAAACTATGGCTCCTTCACAAAACTTTCTGGACCCCAGCCCGACTGCACACACTAGGGCTAAGAGATAACTCAACATGCTGGAATTGTGACATGGGGAGGGGGGATTTAGAACACCTGATCTTCCAATGCCCAAGGCTCAAGATCTTCTGGCATAAGGTTATGGACTTTACAGACAATGTTTTTATGTGCAAAATCACCAGGAACTTTGCCTCACTCATCACAGCGTTCATTCGAACAGACCTCCCCACAGAGGGAGAGAGAGAACTACTGGACCTACTCCTAACAGCGGCAATTAAACTGGTGCTGAACAACTGGAAAGTCTCCTCAAAAATATCCTACAAGAACTGGCTCAATTTGATCATCCACCTTAGAGGAGCAGACAATCTGGCAATGCAATACACCCCATGGAAGGTGTCTTCCAGAGGCCTATGGGAAGCGCTGGACAAAGCGCTAGTCCCTTATGACCCGCCATAGGAAATAGCGACAGTCAGATACCAAGGCAAAGACCAGAACAAAAGGCCTACCTAAGCTTGAGAAAGTATGCGGTCGCGCTTCTTTCCTATCCTTCTCCTTCAACTTATTCCAACCTATCCTATACACTCCCACTTTAGGAACTCTCTCTTCACCATATGAAGCTAGCTAGCAATGGGGGAGGGGACCTAAAGGTAACACTATACTAACTGATATACCATGTAACCCAAGGGCGACGACCCCGACAGACAAATGTTCTGTATGTCCTGTATGTGTATAAACAATATCTAATAAAAATAATATTAAAAAAAGCAGCAATAGCTCAGAATGTATAGAAGCATGCAGTTTTTCTCTATCTGAGGAGTGCAAAAATAAATCAATTTATTCGACCTGTTTTCCTCAAACCTTTTGTCTTTCTTATCCTTATTTATCTGACCACGTTTTTTTAGCCATAGAAATCTGAACCCTTAACCATTGCTACCTAGTGCTAAAGTGTGTCTTCTCACTCTCTAAAACATGGTAACATTGGCTTAACCCAAATTGGCATATTCAATGTACTTGTAGAGTGGTACTACACGTACCCTGGGCTTGTAAATAAATACTGCTACTATGAATGCAGGAATTTCTATGCCACCCACTTAAGTGCATTAAGTGCCTTGCAAACCTGCCTCAGGCCTGTTGTCCAGCCTCTGTGTGCAGTTTTACACTACCATTTTGACTTGCCATAATAATTCTTTTGCAAGCCTCAAACCTGCCTTTTTATCCATATGTCACCCCCTAGATAAGACCTAGACAGCCCACAGGGCAGGATGGTTTGTTTTTAAAATGTAGTACCTATAATTTTAAGTTTGTTCTGGTAGTGAAAACCACTTGCAATTATTCTTCACTACTGCAAAACCTGCTTTTCACATAGGATAAGAATGGAGTGAAGTTATTACATTTAGGTGCCGATGCCGATCCGGTAAAAATAATTTGCGTACGACCCGTATCCGTATTTTGTTACGTACGAGTCGGACAAGTACCGTACAAACTGCCAAGTACGATTCGTCCGTGAAAAATAACTACGAATAGCGTCGGGAAAAGTCTACGAGAGTGCGTCGGAAAGTGTTCACGTCCGAATATCGTCGGGAAATGTGTACGAAAGTGATCCGGACATTTTTACGTGCAAATCGTAAAACACAGGTCCGAGCGCGCAAGTACGATCCCGACCGTCCGTCCGAAAACACAATCGCACGTAAAAAGGCCCGTACGGAGCCAACGCAGGAGCACACATGTACACGGGTAAACTCATGCCCGTGTACGAGCCGTACAGCCCCCCCACCCCCAAATATGTCAGCACCGTACACCACCCTGCCCGCACTGTACCCCAGCCCCGCAACTGTACGTGCCGTACCCCCATGTACGCACCGTACCCCCCATGTACACGCCTTACCCCCCCTGTTTGCACTGTACCCCAGCCCCGCACCTGTATGCGCCATACCCCCCATGTACGCACCGTACCCCCCTGTAGACGCATCACCCCCGCATGTACGCGCCGTACATCCGCATGTACACGCCGTACCCCAGGGCCGCACGTGTACGCACCGTACCCCCACTGCATGTACGCGCCTTACCCCCCATGTACGTGCCGTACCCCAGGGCCGCACCTGTACGCACCGTACCCCCACCGCATGTATGCGCCGTACCTCCGCATGTACGTGCCGTACCCCAGGGCCACACCTGTACGCAATGAACCCCCACCGCATGTACGCGCCGCACTCCAACACCGTACCCCAGCACCCTCACCCAGCATCGCGTATGTACGGATCGTACCTATGCGAAAATGACTCTTACAGAACCAGAACACTGTAAAACAGCCCAAGGAGGGTCAATTCGACTCGCACAACACCACAAAACACGCCTACATGACAAAATACATCTCAATGACTGACCTGGTACAAACAGCCAAACAGAGGCCCCAAATCACAACCACCACTTATAACACACCCACCAAAATTCAAACACAGCCACACCCAAAAATAGACAAATAAAAAGGGCCCACACACATAACCCATGAGCCTTTGCAACAGACCCACTGCTGCCAGACCCCACTGACAAACAACTCCACTGAGAAACTACTCCACATCACTCATACCTCCACTACACCTTCACTCACACACCTTCACACAACCTCCTTCACAAACATCCCCCTCTTCACATTCACACACACACCGTCACATTCACACCCACACACCCACAACCATCCACACCCACACCCCACACCATGCCCACAGACAAGAATCCAAAGTTCACTACGGCGGAGCTGGACCTCCTTGTCAACGAAGTCATCAGAGTCGAGCCACAGCTGTTTGGAACATTGGTCACACAGACCAGCATATCTGCAAAATCTGCCATGTGGCAGAGGATTGTCGACAAGGTGAATGCTGTTGCGCCCATCCGAAGGACCAGGCATGAATGCTAAGCCAGGTGGTACGATCTGCGCAGGGCGGTCAAGAGGAAAATGAATGAAGAATATGCCCAGACTAACATCACTGGAGGTGGGCCGCCCCGCAGACCCGTACACTACCATCCCTGGGAGGAGAAGGTGACGGCCCTGCTACCGCCGGTGGGAGTACACGGAGTGGAAGGATTCGCAGAGCCTGGTGAGTACACAAACAACTTATGTAACATGGAGGCAATGGGGTCCACACCACATATACAACAAATGCACGCAACTTCCCCCAAGCACTCACCGCAAACAACCACACTCAAAAACCATGCACATGCCACTAACGTCACCATGCACCCTTCACAAATCAAGGCAGGGCCATGTCCAAGCCTAAAACGACCACAAACACAAGACTGGATGTCCGGGAGGCTGGGAGGGTGGGCCCCACACAACACATTGTGAAAATGAGACGCAGACACCAATGCCCTCAGCCCATATGGCATAGGTACATAACCATGCACAATGCACAGGGACTGGCAAAGTACTGACAAGGTAGATGACACTTGGCCCTGCTGTATGCAGCACAAGGCCCTCCTGGGACCACTGTACACCCAAACACCAACTCCACAAGCACAGGTATCTAGCACATGAACTCACACTCACTGTCATGCCAGCATGCACCATGAGGGGACACACACATCACCTGGGAGACCCAATGACAACTTACACTACACACAACAGCAGGCCCGGTCACAACCCCCCCCCCTAACACAAGCACACACACCCGGGGCAGGCAGCGGATTTACACACTCCCACAATGGACATGTGACACAACAAGACCGATCCACAGCCAAATAAGCATCAGAGCAAACAATCTACAGGTCAAACACTCAGGAGAACATCCCAATCTGTCCCCCGCAGCATACCCATCCGCAAGTGGACATTGAGAGGAATGCTAGGCACATCCAACTACCTGGAGGAAATGTGTCAACTTGAATATGTATAAAACATAGATGTCGCATGAAACACCATTAACATTGTCTCTCTCTCACACACAGGGCAACGTTGTCGATCTCCCCCCAACACTGGGGGGGAAGAATCACAGTCCCAGGCACCGTGTGAAGATGATCCCACCAGCAGCGACGACTCTCACCACTCCGTGGATGACCCCGACCAACCTGGACCCTCTGGTGCCCAAGCCCCTGCAGCACCTGCGTCAGGTACATCTGTGCCAACCACCCCCCCATTCCTGCCACATCCCAGGACACACCCAGGAGCCCTGCTCACACTGAACAACAGAGCCAGTCTGACCAGGAGGGATAAGGTTCTCCGGGCACCCAGGAGGAGGCAGGCAACCCTGCAAATGCCATCCCTCAGGGGTCCCGTAGACCTGATGTGCCCACAAGGGCAGGCCAGGCTCAAGTGGGCAGGGGTGGTGGGAGTGGAGGCAGGCGGAGGCGCAAACCTGACCAGCCAGCTCAGGACCCCGGTATGTCACACATACGCAACATCCTGGACTCATACCGGCGTGACACCAGAGGCATCAACCAGGTTGTGTCAAGACTCTCCGAGATGCAGGGGACCCTCGATGACATTAAGAACCTGCAGGTCGAGCATCATGCCAGTCATCAACAACACCAAGGACTGATGGAGGCAAGACTGGCTGAGCTCCTGGCGGTGCACAGGGACATGAGCCAATCACTCCGTCAGATCGCCCAAAGCCTGGCAAACCCTCCCTGTGCCACCAGGCGTAGACCAGCACCAGACACAGGGAGGGAGGAGGAGGAGGAGGATTCATCTGACAGAGCGTCCCTAGCATCATCAAGGCCTGCATCTGAGGGTCCCCGGAGGAAGGTGGGTCGTCCACGGAAAAGACCGTGAGAGTCAGCGGACCTTCCCCATCTCCCAGGTCACCTGGCCTGGCACCTGGCCCTCTGGTGCAACAGCACCACCTCATCCAATGACATTCTGTGCCACATGGACTTGCTGGTCACAGTCTGACCAATGATGACCAACACTGTGGTCTGGGCTCTGACGACTTCCAATGCCAATGATACCATCTCCCCCTGTGAACTTTGGATTCTATTCCCCCGGTACATTGAGACAACGCAGACATTGCCTCCTGTCAGGAAATCATCTTCGAACCATCATGACACATGTAACGTGTGAGTCCACATGTGGCATGGTGTGCGTATATGTGTGTCATGCACAAATGCAC
This sequence comes from Triturus cristatus, assembly GCF_964204655.1. Classification (NCBI taxonomy): domain Eukaryota; kingdom Metazoa; phylum Chordata; class Amphibia; order Caudata; family Salamandridae; genus Triturus; species Triturus cristatus. The sequence goes on from NC_140587.1 coordinate 29,462,913, forward strand.
GCATACACATGTTGGATGCTGCAACAGCAGATGGAGTTGACGGAACACCAACGGAAAGCTCATGGGAACACATGAGACACACATGACATAGTCACATCGTGGCACACTGGGAGTCACATGTGAGGTGTAATTATCCCTGTACCTCCTATCAGGGGACAGTTGCGGGTGTTGCTGACTGTGCCATACCAGTGATGCAGTGCTTGACACGTGTGTCGCACAATCACACATGTGCAAAGTGTGAAGGGGAAGTGTGCCACGTAGTGCCCCATCACACATGACATGTGTAAGCAGCTCATCACACATCTATTGTGCTACAATATGAGGAGACATGTGCCACATCACTGCCTGACACACCTAGGCCCTGCACATGAAGGACTGCACTGACAATGACTTGATGTACAGCCTTGTGCGAGTCTGACACCTCCATTCCTTTCGTGTGCGCCTCCTATCGCCAGTGTAAGCAGTGAAACGCAGTACACACGCTCTGAGGGTGTGTGTAGGGCCCGTACTCACGCGTGTACGGCCTGTACATGCGTGAGTACGTGCCTATCACTATCGTTGGGGGTACCGTAGGGCCTAGTGATACAGCACATACTCACGTGTGTACGGGCCGTACACGCGTGAGTATGTGCCATATCACTAGGCCCTACGGTACCCCCAACGATAGTGATTGGCATGTACTCACGCATGTACGGGCAGTACACGCGTGAGTACGTGCCGTATCACTAGGCCCTACGGTACCCCCAACGATAGTGATAGGCACGTACTCACGCATGTGCGGGCCGTACACGCATGAGTACGTGCCTATCACTAGGCCCTACGGTACCCCCAACGATAGTGATAGGCACGTACTCATGCGTGTATGGGCCGTACACACGTGAGTACGTGCCTATCACTAGGCCCTACGGTACCCCCAACGATAGTGATAGGCACGTACTCACGCGTGTACGGGCCGTACACGAGTGGGTACGTGCCGTATCACTAGGCCCTACGGTAACCCCAACGATAGTGATAGGCACGTACTCACGCGTGTACGGGCCATACACGCGTGGGTACGTGCCGTATCACTAGGCCCTACGGTACCCCCAACGATAGTGATAGGCACGTACTCACACGTGTACGGGCCATACACGCGTGAGTACGTGTCTATCACTAGGCCCTACGGTACCCCCAACGATAGTGATAGGCACGTACTCACACGTGTATGGGCCGTACACGCGTGAGTACGTGCCTATCACTAGGCCCTACGGTACCCCCAACGATAGTGATAGGCACGTACTCACAAGTGTACGGGCCGTACACGTGTGAGTACGTGCCGTATGACTAGGCCCTACGGTACCCCCAACGATAGTGATAGGCACGTACTCACGCGTATACGGGCCGTACACGCATGCGTACGTGCCGTATCACTAGGCCCTACGGTGCCCCCAACGATACTGATAGGCACGTACTCATGCGTGTGCGGGCTGTACACGCGTGAGTTTGTGCCTATCACTATTGTTGGGGGTACCGTAGGGCCTAGTGATACGGCACATACCCACGTGTGTATGGCCCGTACACGCGTGAGTACGGCCCGTATCACTGTAGTGATGGTGCCCTAGGGGTACGTGTGAAAAGCGCCATACCTGTGTGGGGATTTAAGATTTACAATGGGGACACATGAGGGACAAGTATTAGGGCCTAAATGCATGCTGGTTGTCATGGATACCGAGTTTCAAGTTCAAAATTTTACACCATGTGACCTGGAAAAATCAGTTGGCCACATTTAACAATGTTGCAAAGTGGTTGTTGACTTCACATGATGCTGCAATATCGAAAGATGCAAAGGCTGTCACTGGTGTATGTTTAAAGGGATTGGAGGAAACGTAGGATGCAAATGAGTCTGACCAATCACTCTGCACAACATGTCAGTCGATACCACTGCTGCTGTATTGTCTCCCTCTGGCGCCATGTCAAGGACTGTGGAGAGGGCCCAGCCTTTCACCCAGGAGGAGAACGAGGCACTGCTGGATGTGATCCTCCCACAGTACCCCATGCTGTATGGTCGACCAGGGGAGCAGGTGAGTGCTGACTCCAGTACCTTTGCCTGTGCACCTTTATTGTGTCTGTCACTTCTGGCATTGTGGCCAGGTGTGACAGACATGCAATGTTGGGTGGAGTGGGTCCCGGGGTGGGGGGGTGGCTTATGTCTCTCATGCAGGGCTTGATGTAGTTCATGTGTGCACTCCTCACTTGCTTTGTGCTTACTGTGACATTCACTGCATAGTGCATGGCACATTCCGCCAGTCAAATTCTCTTGGGCATTCTTGTTCTATTGTCCTGCGTTGATTCAGTGGTCACCCCGGTGTGACAGGTGACTGCACCCACAGATGTGTGTGAGAGTTGAGTGGAGCTGTAATGAGAGTGGTGAGGGTGTCCAAATGATGTGTACGCCCCCTGGACATTGATGTGTGTGAATGTTTCTCGTCATGTGGATGAGTGTCTATGTGGAGTGTTGCACCACAGCTGCATGGAGGAGGCAACTGCTCAATCCATCTGATGTGTGAAGTAAGCCGTGCTGTGTGTCTGAGTTGCTGAGCTAGACCCACACCTGTGATCCCCCCCCCGGCAAGTGGCACATGTGCAGAGTGAGGTTTGCATCCGCTGTTGCCAATGGCAGGTGATTGATGTGTGCCTGTGTGTGTCTGTGTACTCTGCTGATGTTTCGTCAGTGGCCTGGCGCATGTGACTGCTTTGCTTTGCTGTCCATCAGCCTTGTGTTGCTTGGGATGCACAGTGTGTGCCATGATCCGGGCTTGGTTCGCACCCCTCATGCCACCTGTGTACTTTCAATGCCATATAGTGCATTGCTGCATCCCCAGTGGAAAAAGTCCCTATGTTGGAAGGCGGACCCCGAGGAGTCGGCGAGACCACCAAGGGGGGCCCTCACACTGTACGAAGTAGCCGAGCGCTGCCGAGAAGTCTCCTGAGAGATCCTTCTCCTATCACGTACTAGCACAGTAACACCACCACACAGGACTCAAGGAGGTTGTCTCAAGACAAGCAATTCTTTATCAGCAATAAAAAGGTTACGAGGTCAATATTTACACGAAGGGATCGAGGGATCCACCAAAAGTCTCAATGTCTCTTTGGAAGGGTAGGGGTAGCGGGACAGTCTTTGGCAGGGGTGCGGTATGAAGGTACCTGGGGCCCAGTTCTTATCCTCAAGCTGGAGGACCTCCGGATCTCGGAGGGGTCGAGCCGCGACGGCGTCCGCAGAGCTCTGGCGTATAGTTCGTGGAGAGCCGCGATCCAATCAGCAGGGCTCTCAAGGTGGTTTCTCCTCAGCTCGAGCCGCGACGTCGTCAGCAGGGCTCCGAGGGAGGTTTCAGCGAGGTTGGGCTGCGACAGCGTCAGCAGGGCTCCGATGTTCCGGGTGGCTTCAAAGTGTTCACAAGAAGGAGCCGCGACGCAGTCAGCAGGGCTCGTGATGGTTCCGACAAAAGTTCTTCTCCGTAGGTCAGCCGCGATTCAATCAGCAGGGCTCTCGACTCCGGGATACAACTGCCGATCTGTGTCGGGGTCGCCCCAGATATAGGTCTGGAGCCCTTTGATGTACGGACCCAGGCGCCCGGGGGGGGCGGAGAGGCCGGGTGGAGGTGGCTAGATGCCCAGCAGGAGAGACGCCAGGCCCAAGGGAGTTGCAGGGCGATCACACCTTGAGAGGGGAGGACAGTTGGGGGTCCCATTGATACTGTCCTCCGCCGGGGGCGATGAATGGTTCCTGCGGCACCCCCTGGCTAGTTCGTGGTGCCTCGATGTCGGGGCTTCGCTGGGGTCGAGGCCGGGTTGAGCGGGGTCGCGCTGGCTGGTGCACAGAGTCACGTGGATGCCAACAAGATGGCGGAGCCACGAGGGGTATGCGACCTCGTGCAGCTCAGGATGAAGGGCCTCGGTGTAGTTCAGAAGGGTGGCCCGTGAAGGCCGGGGCGGGGAACGGGCACAATCCACGGGGGTAAGGACCACGCCACGAGGCCGGGTCCAACACCCTATGACTAAGGTGCTATTACTTGCCAGCATACTATGCCCTGTTCTACAAATCTAAGATGTTCAACTGTGTGTCTCTGTGACATGGTGCAGGTGTAGTGATGTTGTCCCACTTTGTCATCCACACAGGTATCCCCCTACCACAAGGGGAAGATCTGGAAGGACGCCGTCAAGGCCGTGCAATCGGCGGAGGGTCGCAGTCGGCGCCTGCCACAAGTGAGGAAGAGATGGCAGGACATCCGGTGCTGGACCCGGAGGATCGCCCGGGTCATGCTGAAGGAGGAGGCTCCTCGCAAGCATGGCGGGCACCGGCGACTGACACACCAGATGCGGCGTGTCCTGGCGGTGGTCTTCCCTGACCTGGATAGGCGGATACAGGAGTTACAGCAAAAGGAAGGGGGTAGCTACATGTGTGTTTGTTGTGTTGCCAGCTTTTGTTGCTGCTCAGTCGCCTGGAGACTCTGCCAGGGTATAAATGTGCAGTGCATATCCTGTTCCCCCACTGTCAACCTGTGCTGTTCTTCCTCCCTTCCCCTCCTTGACATGTGTTACCTGGTCTGTGTGTGATCACTATTGCACATGGTCATCTAGGCTGCCAGTTTATCAAGGTGCACACTGCTTTCAGCATCATGTGTGGGGGTGGTCTGCCTGTGCCCTGTCCTGTACAGTCATTAGGGGGTGCATAATTGTTGGCACTGATGCTAAGTCCCAACATAGGAGTGTGAGGTTTCAAATGAACAGACTTGCTGCATGCATTACCGATGTTGTGGCCTCAGACATGATGTGCATGAGTGGGATATATGCATAGCGCCGGGACGGTTGTTCCTGTAACAGTCAGCTCATTCCAGGACCATGGAGCAGTCTGCACACTACAGTCCCCTGTCACAGCCTGCCCTCCTACTCATGTGTGTCATCCAACACTGTGCACATTCACTGTGGGTTCATAATGGCTCTGCCTCTGCCTCTGTGGCATTGTTCCCTGGCCTAGGTAGTAGTTTTCACATGTGTGATACATTTGCCCACTGGACAGGAATACAGCAGTTTGCTTGTGCATACTCACACTGGGCAGTGCCTGTGTGGCTATTCACAACAATCTGTTGATGTTTGTTTGTGACCAATATGTTTTGCCAGCCCTACAAGGTGATGTCGTGTTAATGAAGCTAGTTTTCAAGCACAGTTATTGTATAAGAGCTCTCACTTCTTCAATGGTATCAGTCACATTGACTCAGGTACGTGTGGGTGTGCGCGGGAGGGGCGTACATGTACAACCCTGATGTTTCATTGCCAGTTCTGACTTGTGTGTGATTCGCAGTACAGAAAGTCGTTGTGCAGTGCCCTCGTGATGTTGGCCAGTGCTTGCTGTTGGTGCTTCATTGCCTGTGTCAGTTCTTGGCAATCATGTATCCTGCTTGTACATAGGCACCGAGGCGAGAATTATCAGGTCTGTGGAATTTTTGAGCCCAAGACCCGCCGAGGCGGGGAATTGAACCCTGGTCCGGGGCTAGACCTCTGCATCAGGGTCTGCCGCTCTAATCCTTGAGCCACACTTCTCCACTATACCCCCTGTTACCTCCAGTAAGTTCCAGACAGTAGGATTGCTGCGATCTGGTAGAAGGCCATGCCCCCTTTCTCTACCACTCCGCAAACCCACCTCATGGTACACTAATCATAGGGATGGTGTCTCCTTGGTTATTGGGGGTCCTTGGGGGCCAACTAGCCCTTCTGTTACCTCCAGCAAGTCCCACACAATGGGTTTCCTGGGAGGTTTTTGGTGGCCACGTCCCCTTTCTCCACCACTCTGCAAACATGCCTCCTGGTGCACTACTAGTTGGGGAATTAATTCCCTTTGTCTCTTGTGGGACATTGGAACCAACCAGCCCTCCTGCCACCTCCAGTAGGACCCACACCCACGTGGATTGCTAATAGTCTTTAATAAAGGACCAGATAAAGCAAACATGAAGGAAACAGTTGCAACGATTTTGCCGGGTCACAGACAATAATGTAATGCTCTTCAAAGATATGATGGTGGTAGTCCGAGTTGTAATGGACAGAATGTTTGCATTAATTGAAAAGAAACATGAATGTATTATCTGATAATCATAACCAAAAAATAAAATGATTATGTTCCTGAATGTTTGTGTTTTAAGGCACTATTTACTCACACATATTTTGCACATATCACTTTTTGCACATGCACCTTAAAGAAAACTACAAATGACAGACTATATTGAGGAAGTCACAGAGCATTACAAAATTCCCCCCCCCCCTATTCCCTGCTGACGAGAGGTAATAACCTCGAAACACGTGTCCAGGGATGGCCAGCGCGACTTTAATTTTGCTTAATACTCTGGCAGAGGCGCACTCGCTGATGTTTACTTCATGGACCATAATGCTTTGGGGTAACACGCTGGTAGGACGAGCAGTGTGCGACCAATTGGATTTGTGTTAATATTCAGGCTCCCTTGAGCCGGTGGGGCTGACGAGCTCATGGTTACGCACCTGAGTGCCACGAGCGGTACTGGACCTGAGAACAATTTTTGGCAGCCTACACAGCAACCCTACACACATGCCTATTCCCTGCTGACGAGAGGTAATAACCTCAAAACACGTGTCCAGGGATGGCCAACGCAACTTTAATTTTGCTTAATACTCTGGCAGACGCGCACTCGCTGATGCTGACTTCATGGACCATAATTCTTTGGGGTAACACGCTGGTAGGACGAGCAGTGTGCGACCAATTGGATTTGTGTTAATATTCAGGCTCCCTTGAGCCGGTGGGGCAGACGAGCTCATGGTTACGCACCTGAGTGCCACGAGCGGTACTGGACCTGAGAACAATTTTTAGAAGCCTATGCAGCAACCCTACACACATGCCTATTCCATGCTGACGAGCGGTAATAACCTCGAAACACGTGTCCAGGGATGGCCGACGCGACTTTAATTTTGCTTAATACTCTGGCAGAGGCGCACTCGCTGATGCTGACTTCATGAACCATAATGCTTTGGGGTAACACGCTGGTAGGACGAGCAGTGTGCGACCAATTGGATTTGTGTTAATATTCAGGCTCCCTTGAGCCGGTGGGGCTGACGAGCTCATGGTTACGCACCTGAGTGCCACGAGCGGTACTGGACCTGAGAACAATTTTTGGCAGCCTATGCAGCAACCCTACACACATGCCTATTCCATGCTGACGAGAGGTAATAACCTCGAAACACGTGTCCAGGGATGGCCAACGCGACTTTAATTTTCCTTAATACTCTGGCAGAGGCGCACTCGCTGATGCTGACTTCATGGACCATAATGCTTTGGGGTAACACGCTGGTAGGACGAGCAGTGTGCGACCAATTGGATTTGTATTGGATCTGTAATAAAAGCCAGTGTTTGAACAAGGCAAAGAGTCAATGAGAACAAAACAGATAAAGGAAATAGAGAAAATGCAATAGATTTAGGGCCAGATGTAGGACCGTAAATTGCATGCGCACACGGGTTTGCAACCCTTGTGCGCATGAAAAATGGCCCAGGGCCATGTACATACTCGCTATTTAGGAATTGCAAGTCGCAATTAGGAAGGGGCGTTCCCTTCCTAATTGCGTCCGCAAGTCCATGTATGAATGTTTTGCGACCTTTGAAAATGCAAGGGAAAATATTTTTAAGGGCAGGCAGTGGTCCCAGGGACAACTACCGGCCCTTAAAAACATGAAACGAAAATGTTTCATTTCTTTTTTTTGTTAATGCATCCCATTTTCCTTTAACGAAAACGGGCTACATAAAAAACTGTTTAATTTAAAAGCAGCCCCAGACATGGTGGTCTGCTGAGCCCAGCAGGCCACCATCCCAGGAAGGGCCTACCATTCCCAATGGGCTCGCAAATTGCGAGAGGCTCATTAATATTCATGAGCCTCGCAATTTGAGGACCCATTTGGAATCACAAACAGTGTTCAACACACTGTTGTACATGCAATATACACCGTGCAAATTGCAAGTCGCGAAAAATCGCATTTTGCAAGGGACTATTTTGCGCATCGTACATCTGGCCCTTAAGGAGTAAACTGAGATTATGGGAATAATGATCACAGAAAGAAAGTAACAAATGGTGGGAGGTACTGACACTTAAGAAATATATGGAAGTATAGAGAGTACCACAAGGGTTTGAAGGACCAGAACCTTATGGGCCTGGCGGCGCAGGGTACGCCCAAGTCTCCGGAGTTCACCTGCTTAGCTGCACAGAGACACGGGACACTCTGTCGGTGTTAGTAGATCAGATTTATTTAGCTGCAGATAGTACAGTTATCCTAGAAGTAGTCAAAGTATGTTCTCAGGAGACTGCCACTTCACTCTGTGGCTCACAGGGTTTTATACTACATGGGGTTCGAACATATTAACCAAAAGCTCTCCCAGAACATACAAGAAAGAGCCAATAAGGAAAGTTGGAAAACAAGGCAGAACCAATAGGTAAGGTTTGAAAACAGAAGTGTCGGATGACTCAAAGAGACCTTTCCTCCAACTATGTTTGTCACCCCACCCTCAATCTAATTCATTAACAGACTCATAACTAACTTGCAGGTGGCGAGATACGTTTGTGTGTGTTGGAGGACCGTCGTGAAACAAGAGAATGCTAGCAGGAGACAGTGAAGGCCAGTCGATAAGATAAGGTCAGGGAAGAATAGTGTGAGCCAACAGATAGTTGAGACGGGGATTAGAAAAACCAGACAGGGATTAGTGTACTCGGCTAGTTCTAACACCAGCTTTGTAAATAGAGGCAGAAAACGTATTTCGACACCGGTTTGCAGAAAAAGCAGAATAGACTTTGTTCGCCGTGCTGCCTGAGTGATGGCAACACAAAATGGCGGCGGGCCGCAAAATGGCGGGTCGATTCGATCGTGATCGAGAATCGAAGTTCCTCAGGTTAAGAATATCTTTAATGTTAAATCATCAAGACACAAGCAGCGAATTGTTACAGGAATAGGGTGAACATATTCTTAGCTCATCATTGGGCTTAAAAGTGATCCTGATCAAACATAAGGAAATAGTATTACAGTCGATTCCATTACAACTAAGAGAATTGGAAAAAGAACTTGACAAAATCGAATTGACAGGGGATATGAAACAATTTGAAGAGGAATTTGAAAAGGAAATTGAAAAGCATGAAGAAGATATACAACTTTGAAAACAAACAAAGTTTCTGAGACAAGGAAGATTTTGTAGAAGGGCGAATATTCACATTCAATAGGAAATTCAACACTCTCAGACATCATCAACTAGAAATGGCTGCAACAAACACTTCTAGTAGCTTATTGTCTCTTGCAGTCACAGCAGTGATTGAAGGGGAAGGAAGCTCATATACAGCCCCAAATGGGCTCAAGCGCAGATTCTTAAATGAGATGCGCCTCGCCCTGCAACAAAAACAATGAGACAGGGTAGCTTGGCATGGTTTGTGAGTCGTGGGGCGGGCATGGGGATCAGGGGAGTGAGGCACCGGGCTGGGGGGTTAGGGATCCTGAAAAAAATAAATAAATGATACTTACCTTGAGGCTGTGTCCTGCAAGACGCAGGACACAGCCTAAAGGTAAGTTTCATTTTTCTGCTACTGCTTTCCTGCTTCCGTCTCTGACAGGAACAGGAAGCAGGCAGCCAGGTTCCCTCCCCATACCCAATCACAATGCTGCAATGCGGTGTTCTAATTGTTCTGAGTGCTGTAACACGGCACTCAGTCAGGGGCGGTAGGGTTGGGCATGTTCTGTAATGCAGCCTGCATGGTGAAAGGGGGAAGTGTGCATGACTGATTTGGGGAGCCTGAGAGGGACCAACAAATGGTCATTGCACACTTAGGAGTAGGCAAACTGCTACTTCCCTGCCCTGCTCTAAGAGCAGTGCAGTCGGGTCCATTCGCCCACCCTCAAAGCAGCATGAGGCAGCCTAAAATGATAATAAAGCAAACTTATTATTTTATTTTCTACTTCCCACTGCATAAAAGCAGTGGGGTGACGCTCCTCCGCCATAGCAGAGGAGCAGCATCTGCCAAGAGGCCGTGGAAAGAGAAAGGGGCTAGGACCATGGAAACGTGTCAAACCAGAATGGGAAAAAGAGGGAAAAGAAAAAGAACAACCAAGAGTCAATACAAGGAGAAGCATGAAACAGAAAAATCATAGGAGCAATGGATCAAGAGCTAAATGTAATAAACATTTCAAAAAGGATCATGAGAGAGTCTGAGATTTTGCACTTAAGAAAGGATTCAACTTTTACCAAGGGTGCACATGAATGTCAGCCGAACAAAAGTAGACATTTATAAGTACATCCCAAAAATAAAACTAGCAACAGTGTTTGCCGAGGCAAAAAATTAAACAAGACCCACCAAGGCAATAAAGAAACTGACAATAGACCTTGCCATTAAAGACAGACCAGGATTGCTCACTCTAATAAATCTTGAGGAGACAAATATGAGTCAAGATATACTTGATAAGGACAATCAGATTACTCCATTAGGAGCAGGAGCAAGTGGTAAAAGATCAAAGACATTTTTATCCCAATTTACCAGCAAGAAATAAAATTGTTTTATTTTTTGAAGCGGTAACACAAGATCTGTATAAGATATCACAGAGAAGCTTATCAATTAACAAATGAAAAAAGAGAATCACTTACAAAATTACAAGATGAAACAATTGAAATAAAACAAGCCATCTAAGGCAGAAATTTAATGATACTAAACAAAGAAGATTATGTAAAAGAGGCAAATCAACAACTTGCCTACAAAGAATGTTATATCAAACCCAAAATATTCCGACTTCACATTACAAAAAAGAATTACAAGTGAACCTAGGAATTGGGTTGAGTTGAACTGAATTGATCTAGACAAGGAGAAATATATCAATCAATCAATCACTGCATTTGTAAAGCGCGCTACATACCCGCGAGGGTCTCAAGGTGCTGGGGAGGAGGGGGTGCTACTGGTCAAAGAGCCAGGTCTTGAGGAGTCTTCTGAAGGCCAGCAGGTCCTGGGTCTGTCATAGGATGGTGGGGGGAGTGTTCCAGGTTTTGGCGGTGAGGTAGGAGAAGGAACTGCCGCCGGCGGTGGTTTTTCGGATGCGGGGGACTGTGGCGAGGGCGAGGTTGGCTGAGCGGAGGCTTTGGGGGGGTGTGGAAGCTTAGTCGGTTGTTGAGGTAGGTGGGTCCGGTGTTGTGCAGTGCTTTGTGTGCGTGGATCAGGAGCTTGAATGTGATCCTTTTGTTGACGGGGAGCCAGTGCACGCCTCTCAGGTGGAGTGTGATGTGGCTGTGGCGGGGGACTTCGAGGATGAGTCAGGCTGAGGCGTTCTGGATGTGTTGGAGTCGTCTCAGGAGCTTGTTTGTAGTTCCTGAGTAGAGGGCGTTCCCGTAGTCGAGTCTGTTGGTGATGAGGGCCTGGGTAACGGTTTTTCTCGTGTCGAGGGGGATCCATTTGAAGATCCTGCGGAGCATACGGAGGGTGTTGAAGCAGGACGGGAGACGGCGTTGACTTGCCTGGTCATGGAGAGAGAGGAGTCGAGGATGACCCCCAGGTTGTGTGCGTGGTCCGTGGGTTCCGGGGCTGTGCCTAGTGATGTGGACCACCAAGAGTCGTCCCAGACTGATGGGGTGGGTCCGAGAATGAGGACCTCCGTCTGGTCTGAGTTCAGCTTCAGTCTGCTGTCCTTCATCCAGTCAGCTACGGCCTTCATTCCTCTGTGGAGGTTAGCTTTGGTGGTGTGGGGATCTTCGGTGAGGGATATGATCAGCTGGTTGTCATCGGCGTAGGAGATGATGTTGAGGTTGTGTTGTCGTGCGACGTGGCCGAGGGGGGCCATGTAGATATTGAACAGCGTCGGGCTGAGGGAGGATCCCTGTGGGACGCCGCAGATGATCTCGGTGGTTTTGGAGCGGAAGGGTGGGAGGCGGACGCTCTGGGTTCTGCCGGAGAGGAAGGATGTGGTCCAGGCCAGGGCCTTCTCTTGGATACCGGCGTCATGGAGGCGTGCTGATAGGGTGCGGTGGCAGACCGTGTCAAAGGCTGCTGATAGGTCCAGGAGGATGAGGGCGGGTGTTTCTCCTTTGTCCATCAGGGTCCGGATGTCGTCAGTGGCGGCGATGAGGGCGTACTCGGTGCTGTGGTTGCTGCGAAAACCGGATTGGGAAGGGTCCAGGATGTTGTTAACTTCGAGGTAGCGGGTCAGCTGTTTGTTGACAATCTTCTCGGTCACTTTTGCCGGGAAAGGGAGCAGGGAGATGGGCCGGAAGTTCTTGAGGTCCTTGGGGTCCACCTTGGGCTTCTTCAGAAGGGTGTTGATCTCGGCGTGCTTCCAGCTTTCTGGGAAGGTTGCTGTCTCGAAGGAACAGTTGATTGATTTCCGGAGGTGGGGCACGATGGTTGCGTTGGCTTTGTTGAAGATGTGGTGAGGGCAGGGGTACAAGATGAAACAATTGAAATAAAACAAGCCATCTAAGGCAGAAATTTAATGATACTAAACAAAGAAGATTATGTAAAAGAGGCAAATCAACAACTTGCCTACAAAGAATGTTATATCAAACCCAAAATATTCCGACTTCACATTACAAAAAAGAATTACAAGTGAACCTAGGAATTGGGTTGAGTTGAACTGAATTGATCTAGACAAGGAGAAATATATCAATCAATCAATCACTGCATTTGTAAAGCGCGCTACATACCCGCGAGGGTCTCAAGGTGCTGGGGAGGGGGGGGTGCTACTGGTCAAAGAGCCAGGTCTTGAGGAGTCTTCTGAAGGCCAGCAGGTCCTGGGTCTGTCATAGGATGGTGGGGAGAGTGTTCCAGGTTTTGGCGGTGAGGTAGGAGAAGGAACTGCCGCCGGCGGTGGTTTTTCGGATGCGGGGGACTGTGGCGAGGGCGAGGTTGGCTGAGCGGAGGCTTTGGGGGGGTGTGGAAGCTTAGTCGGTTGTTGAGGTAGGTGGGTCCGGTGTTGTGCAGTGCTTTGTGTGCGTGGATCAGGAGCTTGAATGTGATCCTTTTGTTGACGGGGAGCCAGTGCACGCCCCTCAGGTGGAGTGTGATGTGGCTGTGGCGAGGGACTTCGAGGATGAGTCAGGCTGAGGCGTTCTGGATGTGTTGGAGTCGTCTCAGGAGCTTGTTTGTAGTTCCTGAGTAGAGGGCGTTCCCGTAGTCGAGTCTGTTGGTGATGAGGGCCTGGGTAACGGTTTTTCTCGTGTCGAGGGGGATCCATTTGAAGATCCTGCGGAGCATACGGAGGTTGTTGAAGCAGGACGGGAGACGGCGTTGACTTGCCTGGTCATGGAGAGAGAGGAGTCGAGGATGACCCCCAGGTTGTGTGCGTGGTCCGTGGGTTCCGGGGCTGTGCCTAGTGATGTGGACCACCAAGAGTCGTCCCAGACTGATGGGGTGGGTCCGAGAATGAGGACCTCCGTCTGGTCTGAGTTCAGCTTCAGTCTGCTGTCCTTCATCCAGTCAGCTACGGCCTTCATTCCTCTGTGGAGGTTAGCTTTGGTGGTGTGGGGATCTTCGGTGAGGGATATGATCAGCTGGTTGTCATCGGCGTAGGAGATGATGTTGAGGTTGTGTTGTCGTGCGACGTGGCCGAGGGGGGCCATGTAGATATTGAACAGCGTCGGGCTGAGGGAGGATCCCTGTGGGACGCCGCAGATGATCTCGGTGGTTTTGGAGCGGAAGGGTGGGAGGCGGACGCTCTGGGTTCTGCCGGAGAGGAAGGATGTGGTCCAGGCCAGGGCCTTCTCTTGGATACCGGCGTCATGGAGGCGTGCTGATAGGGTGAGGTGGCAGACCATGTCAAAGGCTGCTGATAGGTCCAGGAGGATGAGGGCGGGTGTTTCTCCTTTGTCCATCAGGGTCCGGATGTCGTCAGTGGCGGCGATGAGGGCGTACTCGGTGCTGTGGTTGCTGCAAAAACCGGATTGGGAAGGGTCCAGGATGTTGTTAACTTCGAGGTAGCGGGTCAGCTGTTTGTTGACAATCTTCTCGGTCACTTTTGCCGGGAAAGGGAGCAGGGAGATGGGCCGGAAGTTCTTGAGGTCCTTGGGGTCCACCTTGGGCTTCTTCAGAAGGGTGTTGATCTCGGCGTGCTTCCAGCTTTCTGGGAAGGTTGCTGTCTCGAAGGAACAGTTGATTGATTTCCGGAGGTGGGGCACGATGGTTGCGTTGGCTTTGTTGAAGATGTGGTGAGGGCAGGGGTACAAGATGAAACAATTGAAATAAAACAAGCCATCTAAGGCAGAAATTTAATGATACTAAACAAAGAAGATTATGTAAAAGAGGCAAATCAACAACTTGCCTACAAAGAATGTTATATCAAACCCAAAATATTCCGACTTCGCATTACAAAAAAGAATTACAAGTGAACCTAGGAATTGGGTTGAGTTGAACTGAATTGATCTAGACAAGGAGAAATATATCAATCAATCAATCACTGCATTTGTAAAGCGCGCTACATACCCGCGAGGGTCTCAAGGTGCTGGGGAGGGGGGGGTGCTACTGGTCAAAGAGCCAGGTCTTGAGGAGTCTTCTGAAGGCCAGCAGGTCCTGGGTCTGTCATAGGATGGTGGGGAGAGTGTTCCAGGTTTTGGCGGTGAGGTAGGAGAAGGAACTGCCGCCGGCGGTGGTTTTTCGGATGCGGGGGACTGTGGCGAGGGCGAGGTTGGCTGAGCGGAGGCTTTGGGGGGGTGTGGAAGCTTAGTCGGTTGTTGAGGTAGGTGGGTCCGGTGTTGTGCAGTGCTTTGTGTGCGTGGATCAGGAGCTTGAATGTGATCCTTTTGTTGACGGGGAGCCAGTGCACGCCTCTCAGGTGGAGTGTGATGTGGCTGTGGCGAGGGACTTCGAGGATGAGTCAGGCTGAGGCGTTCTGGATGTGTTGGAGTCGTCTCAGGAGCGTGTTTGTAGTTCCTGAGTAGAGGGCGTTCCCGTAGTCGAGTCTGTTGGTGATGAGGGCCTGGATAACGGTTTTTCTCGTGTCGAGGGGGATCCATTTGAAGATCCTGCGGAGCATACGGAGGGTGTTGAAGCAGGACGGGAGACGGCGTTGACTTGCCTGGTCATGGAGAGAGAGGAGTCGAGGATGACCCCCAGGTTGTGTGCGTGGTCCGTGGGTTCCGGGGCTGTGCCTAGTGATGTGGGCCACCAAGAGTCGTCCCAGACTGATGGGGTGGGTCCGAGAATGAGGACCTCCGTCTGGTCTGAGTTCAGCTTCAGTCTGCTGTCCTTCATCCAGTCAGCTACGGCCTTCATTCCTCTGTGGAGGTTAGCTTTGGTGGTGTGGGGATCTTCGGTGAGGGATATGATCGCTGTCATCGGCGTAGGAGATGATGTTGAGGTTGTGTTGTCGTGCGACGTGGGCGAGGGGGGCCATGTAGATATTGAACAGCGTCGGGCTGAGGGAGGATCCCTGTGGGACGCCGCAGATGATCTCGGTGGTTTTGGAGCGGAAGGGTGGGAGGCGGACGCTCTGGGTTCTGCCGGAGAGGAAGGATGTGGTCCAGGCCAGGGCCTTCTCTTGGATACCGGCGTCATGGAGGCGTGCTGATAGGGTGCGGTGGCAGACCGTGTCAAAGGCTGCTGATAGGTCCAGGAGGATGAGGGCGGGTGTTTCTCCTTTGTCCATCAGGGTCCGGATGTCGTCAGTGGCGGCGATGAGGGCGGTCTCGGTGCTGTGGTTGCTGCGAAAACCGGATTGGGAAGGGTCCAGGATGTTGTTAACTTCGAGGTAGCGGGTCAGCTGTTTGTTGACAATCTTCTCGGTCACTTTTGCCGGGAAAGGGAGCAGGGAGATGGGCCGGAAGTTCTTGAGGTCCTTGGGGTCCACCTTGGGCTTCTTCAGAAGGGTGTTGATCTCGGCGTGCTTCCAGCTTTCTGGGAAGGTTGCTGTCTCGAAGGAACAGTTGATTGATTTCCGGAGGTGGGGCACGATGGTTGCGTTGGCTTTGTTGAAGATGTGGTGAGGGCAGGGGTCCGATGGGGATCCGGAGTGGATCCACTGTGTGAGGTTGGTCGCGGCAGTGTTTGGGTCGGTGGGGTCGGTGGGTGGTTTCAGGGCGAGGATGGTAGTCAGTTGGTCCTCGGTGACCTTGCCCCAGCAGCGGCGTGGTAGCTGTTGGGTGCGGTGGTGTGTGGTGGGTTTTCTGAAGGTGAAGTGGACGCATCTGTGGTCGGTCCAGCGTGGTTCGGTGGTGTGGTTGAAGGAGACGTGGGGGCTTGTGGAGAAGATGGAGTCACAGCAACAATATACTTGCTGCCCAAGATCCATAAATAAATAATTTAATTAGTCTGTTTATATCATAGGATTCTCTTTTAGATACAAGAGAATAATAACATTGAATGGTGTATTGATAATCAATGCATAATTTGGAACTACACTATTGATTTGTATTTTTGTTTTATGTGCTGATGTGTATTGTGTGTTTTTACGATTGGAATTGATTAACCTTTTTTTTAAACTTATTTTTAATATTTGTATAGATTCAATTAATATACATTCCTATATTGGACTTTTTGGCTACTGCTATACTACCTAGATGATTGATGGTTGAATGTGGTGAGTGACGAGTTTGGTATGCTCTTGTGGGATCCCAAAGGGAATTTATTTTAGACTTAACATTCAGGATCCATCAAAATCAAAAAAATCTGATATTGGCGAAAAGTTCATTACTAAAACCGGTATCGAACTACATTGATTTCTTTTTGGCACCATTTGTTCAAACTCCCAACTCAAATCTCAGAGACACAGATAACCTATTCCAGCACCTACAAGATATTACTTGACAGCCAACTTATAAACTGCTTCAATGAATATAACAACACTTAATACCAGAATAGCAAATGCAATTGGCCTTAAAACCTTTGAATACTTTCTTTAAAAGAGAAACATACAATTCTACCATCACAATCAATTGTTGTTAGAAATTATTACTATGTAACTAACCCAGAATTTCTTTTTATTGAACACAGACATATATAAACAAACAAGAGGAACAGTGATGGGTTTTTCTTTTTGTCCAAGCAACACATCTATAACCGTGGGATGGTGGGAACAACAAATACCATGGGCACCAGATAATGATGAATATGTCAACAAAATGTGGATGGGTAATCATGTGGCTGCGCTTCATAGACAACTTATTCATGATAAGAGATGCCAGTGAAGAGGAGTTTGAGCAGTACTTCAAGTTCTTACACAACACTACAACAAATCTCAAATTTACATTTAAAATCAGTGACTCAAAAGTAACATTTCTGGAAACAGAGATATATATTGAGGACAGCATAATTCAAATGACTTTACATTGAAAACAAACTGCCACAAAATGATATACTACATGCAAATAGTTTCAAATTGAGTTTAAAATCGAGTATCCCATATGGGGAGTTTTTAAGAATCCAAATAATGTCTTTCCAAGAAAAAGAAATGGGAAAACATAGCAAAGACACAATAAAAAAATTCCAGGCTAGGAAATACCCAAAACTTGTAATAAATATGGGGCTAGCAAAAACAAAATAACAAATAGAAATCAAGTGCTAAAAGGCAAGTGCAAACAGAACAAGCATTGGCATAGCCAATAACTCTAGCTTTTGGGACCTTATAACGGTTTAGCTTTGCAACAGTTGTTGTTGCACCAAGGATATTGTGCTGCGTAACTAAATACTTATAAGGTCCCAAAAGCGAGACATATTGGCGATGCCAATGCTTGTTTCTGTTGATTTCCCTGATATTAAAACAAACATTGCATACAGCACACTCAAATCCACACAGTCTGCCATACATGGCAAAATACTTATAGAAAGTGTCTTCACAAATTCAAAATTGCCCCCATTTACAAACGTGACACTGTTTTAGCTCTCTAAAACACACATTGGGGTCACTAATATTTTGGTGCCCCGGCCTAATATCTGACCCAGCCCGACCCTACAGACTTCACCCTTCTTCGTGACTCAAAAAACTGAAAGGTGTTACCTTGGTGAACGTGGCTTCTATGCTGTTATCATTAAATTCCAGTCATACAGTAAGAGATTAAGTGGGGTGAGTAGTTTGTGACAGGGCTTTAGGTGGGATGAAAAAACTGGAGGGGATACCTCAACGGTGGATGGCTTAAAAACACAAACTAAAAATCTGTCTTAGCATAGTGTGCTGTCAGACTGGTATTTTGCTGCTTATGTCATTGCATCTGAATATAGAATACAACAAGTAACATTACACCTACAACAAGCCAGGATTATTGGCTTTGCCAATGGTTGTTAGTTGCCTAACATAAATAAGCAGCAACTATGGCTTTATTGTATAGAACATTGACAATGCTTTTTTTAAATGATGTGATTGTGCAAGAACTGTAACAGTCTATTTGAAGTTACATTACAGGCAGTGAAGGGTGGCACTGCTGCAAAGTTTAGATTTATTTTCACCTTGATGGTAAGAGCAAAAATGGAGAGTCCGATAGGGACCCATTTCAGCACCTACTTTTGAGAATTGCCAGTGCTGCGCACCTGCAGGACCCGGCCCACTAAAAGCCCTGGTTTGTGATATTTTAATTTTAATTTTACCCACCGCATGAAATCAAAACGAATAAAAAAATAAAATCACATCATAATGCTGTATAATGCTAAAAACGAAAACCTATCTGCTGCAAGGGAACTTGAAAATAAAAGGCTGTTTCCACTTCGCTACGTGCTAAAAACCATCCCCTATCCCACCCCCCCTTCACTCCTCCTCGCAAGTTGAGCTCCTCTCCATCAAGATGCTGAGATTAGCGCCATTTGTTTTCACGTTTAGGTGGCACATTATCTGGAAGGACATTATGGGGCCGATTACGATCCTGTATTTATTTCCCCTGTACGACCCGTATCTGTAAATTTTTCCATACGAATCGTACGAGTCCCGTTCGACCCATGAAGTACGATTCGTATGTGAAAAATACATACGAATCCGCCCTATCCTTACGAATTAGAGTCTGGAAAAGTTGTACGACATGGACACTTTTCCATACAAATCGTAAAAATAGAGTCCGAACGTACAAGTACGATCCGGATCGGCTTACCGAATTACGATTTGCACGGAAAACGTCCGTCCCGTACACAGGGAATGACTTCTACATATGCAATGGCGGTGTACGCACCGTACATAAGCGATGGTGGTGTACGCACCTTACCTAGCAATGTGGGGGTACGCACCGTACATAAGCGATGTGTACGCACCGTACCTAGCAATGTCGGGGTACGCACCGTACATAAGCGATGGGGGGGACGCACCGTACCTAGCAATGTCGGGGTGCGCACCGTACATAAGCGATGGCGGGGTACGCACCGTACCTAGCAATGGCAGTGTATGCACCGTACATAAGCGATGGCGGTGTACGCACCGTACCTATCAATGGCGGTGTACGCACCGTACATAAGCGATGGCGGTGTACGCACCGTACCTAGCAATGGCGGTGTACGCACCGTACATAAGCGATGGCGGTGTACACACCGTACCTAGCAATGGCGGTGTACGCACCGTGCATAAGCGATGGCGGTGTACACACCATACATAGCACTGACGGTGTAAGCCCCGTACATAACCAAAGTACGTGTACGCACTGTACATACACAACGCATGGGGGTGTGCCTGTACGACTCGTACCCCTGTACCATACTGGAGCACGGACACTGTAAAACAGCACAAGGAGGGTCTATTCGACTCGCACAACACCACAAAACACGTCTACACTGCACAAAAAATTGAAAGGACTGACCTGGACACAACCAAACAGGCAAACAGAGGGGCAAACTCACAACCACCCCTTATAACACACCCACCAAAAATTCAAACTGAGCCACACCCACAAATTGACCAATAAAAAGGGCCCACCCACACACACAAACCATGAGCTTTTGCAAGAGACTCACTGCAGATAGACAGCACACACAAACAACTGCACCCATCCACCTTAACTTACACACCTTCACACAACCTCCTTCACACATACCCCCTCTTCACATTCAGACCCACACAGTCACATTCAGACCCACACACCCACAACCATCCTCACCCTCACCCACATCCTGCACAAAGACAAGAATCCAAAGTTCACAAGGGAGGAGCTGGAGATCCTTGTCAATGAAGTCATCAGAGTCGAGCCACAGCTGTTTGGAACATTGGTCAGACAGACCAGCATCGCTGAAAAATCACGCCTGTGGCAGAGGATCGTCGATAGGGTGAATGCTGTTGCACCCATCAGAAGGACCAGGAACGATTGCCAAACCAGGTGGTACGATTTGCGGAGGGCGGTCAAGAGAAAAATGACTGAGGACTTCGCCCAGAGCAACATCACTGGAGGTGGGGCGGCCCGCAGACCAGTACATTACCATCCCTGGGAGGAGAAGGTGATGGCCATGCTTCCACCGGTGGGAGTACATGGACTCCAAGGACTTCCAGAGCCTGGTGAGTACACAAACAACTTACGGAACAGGGGGGTAATTGCATCCACACCCCAACTACACCAAATGCACACAACTACCCCCAAGCCATCACCGGCCACAACCATTGTCAAAAACAACGCTAATGCCAATAACATGTGTATGCCCCATTGAGAAAGCAAGGCCATGATATGTCCGAAGCTACACGAAGCACCAACCCAAGAATGGATGTCTGGTATGCTGGGAGGGTGGGTGCCACAAAAGCTTGTTTTCTAATCCAAATCAGACACAATTGCCCTCATCCCATATGGCCCAGCTACATACCCATGCACCATGCGCAATGCACAGGGATTGGGAAAGTACAGACAAGATAGCGCACACTCGGCCCTGGTGTAGGCAGCACAAGGCCCTCCTGTGACCAGTGCAAACACAAACACCAAGAACGCAAAGGTCAGATATCTAGGACAGGAACTCACACTCACTGTCATGGCAGCATGCTCCATGGGGGGACAGCTACATCACCTGGGAGACCCAGGGCCAAATCACACTACACCCACCAGCAGGCCCTGTCACACACACCCCTTAAACAAGCAAACACCATCAGGACAGGCAAAGGATTTACCCACTGTCACAATGGACATGCAACACAACAAAACCAATACATAGCCGAAGAAGCACCCAAGCCACAATTCGACATGTCAAAGACCCGGGAGAACATATCATTCTGTCCCCCGCAACATACCCATCCACAAGTGAACATTGAGGAGAATGCTAGGCACATACAACTACCCGGAGGAACAGTGCCAACTTGAATGAGTATGAAACATGCATTTTGCATTAAACAGCATTAACATTGTCTGTCTCTCACACACAGGGCAACGTGATGAACATCCCCCCAACAATGGGGGTATAAAATCACAGGCTCGGGAGGAACATGATCCCACCGGCAGCGATGCCTCTCAACACTCCGCGGATGACACCGACCGACCTGGACCCTCTGGTGTCCAAGCCCCTGCAGCACCTGGCTCAGGGACATCTGTGCCAACCACCAACCCCATTCCTGCCACATCCCAGGAGACTCCAAGGAGCCCTGCCCACACTGAACAACTGAGCCTGTCGGACCAGGAGGGACAATGTGCAACGGGCACCCAGGAGGAGGCAGACAACACCGCCACTGCCATCCCTCAGGGGTCCCGTAGACCCGATGTGCCCACAACAGCAGCCCAGGCTCGTGTGGGCTGGGGTGGTGGGAGTGGAGGATGGCGGAGGTGAGAACCTGACCAGCCAGCCAAAGGGACCGGTATGTCACACATACAGGACATCATGGACGCATACTGGCGGGACACCAGGGAGTTGAGCCAGGTAGTGGTGACACTCACAGACATCAAAAACCAGCAGGCCAGTCAACAACAACACCAAGGATGGATGGAGGCAAGACTGGCTGAGCTCCTGGCGGTGCAAAGGGACATTAGCCATTCACTCCGTCGGATCGCCGACAACATGGGCAACCCTCCCTGTGCCACCAGGCGAAGACCAGCACCAGCCACAGGGAGGGAGGAGGAGGAGGATTCGTCCAACGGAGCATCCCATGCATCATCAAGGCCTGCATCTGAGGGTCCCCCGAGGAAGGTGGGTCGTCCACAGAAAAGACCATGAAAGGCATCCGCCCATCGACATCTCCCCGGTCACCTGGCCTGGCACCTGGCCTTCATGTGCGACAGCATCACCTCATTGACTGACATCATCTGCCACATGGCCTTGCTGGTCACAGTCTGAACAATGATGCCAAACACTGTGGCATGGACTCTGATGACTTCAATTGCCAAGGATCCCATCTCCCCCTGTGAACTTTGGATTCTAAGGTCCCTGTATAGCACCTTTTTCTGTGCACAAATCATGCCCCAGAACTAAAAATAAATATTCTACATTTTAATTTTTATGTTTCCGTCATTTAGCATGTGTCCACAACATACGTGTGGGGATATGTCAAAGTAGGCCTGAGTGCGGAACTAACTCCAGCCATCCATACACTGGGATCTGAGTCTGGTCGAGGACACACAAGGGTCACAATGTAACAGCAAATACAGACATGGACCCCAATACTCACCCATGATGTCCCCAAGCTGCTGATGGGGGGCTTGCAATACTGAGTATCATGAAGGTGTAGGGCCCATGGGTCATGTTGAGGTTCCTGGGGAGGGAGTCCCAGGTCTGTTTTGCGAGGTGGGACGTGAGGCAGCAGCAGGTGGAAGGGGTGAGAAATTACGCAAAAAGTAGCACACAAAGACAAGGAGGACAGAAAGGCACATTGCAACAGATGTATGTAAAGAAAGGAGTGTCAGGTTACTCATGGGTCACTACAAGAAAATGTATGAACAATCACCAAAAATGAAGGCCACAGGATCAGGCAACAGAATGCGGAGCTGCGCACAGGAGACACACCATCATCAGGTGTACACGTCCCGTTGTGGGGAGCAACCTGCAGAAATACATACACAACCACGTACTACATGCACAATAGAGATCATAAGCCATGAAGCACTGCATGCATGTTGCCGAAGTACACATACACACAGATGCTCAATCTTTGACAATTATGCCATAGATGACGCATGCAAACTGGCAAGAGAACTACAGTGACAGAGATGAGGCACTTTGGATTGCGCTGAACTCCTTTATTACACATACACATACAAAGGGATATGCATCCATAAGATCAGACTCACAGGTCAGTTGACAGAACATGTGGGACATACGCTGGACACCACCTTCACAACACGGATTATGTCAATCCCAATGAACTGGCACACAAGTTAAGGGGATGACCCAAACATATTCTGCTGCACACTGAGAGGATGCAATTCCCCATAGAGCCTGTTGTTGTGAGGTCCCACACTATGTCCACCCGTAGCATCCACAATGTTTCAGAGGCAAGGTTTACACACATTGATGCCTTCATCAGACACCACACTCCACTACAGATGACTGTCAAGAAGGGTGACTATCATGTCATGGGAGTGATGCTACATGTGAATTGTTCCATGGTGAGAATACATGTATGCATGGTACCACAACATGCACAGAAGCAGGCTCACACATTCCCAACCCGTACCACCACCAAATAGCCTTGCTGCAATCCTTACCCAAACTGACATTTCCAAATGTCCGTGCATGGTATGCTGGTTCAGAACACGTTGAAATACTCATGAGGAATAGCAGGAGGACAATGATGACACAAGCAGACAACATGCGCAAAACCCTGTGAACGACAGACACACAAGAAGTCACCTAAAACAATTTTCGCCGCACACATGGACATTTACAAAACATGAACAATGTTGGACCCGTAAAGTTGTAAGACAGTCTCTCCGCCAAAATGTGTGGCATGACATCATCACTCGAGTGACACATCAGAACACACATAAAAGTCAATTAGCATTTATTCAGCTGTACACACACATTGCAACACATGCCACTCAATACTACAAGCTTCCACACCCATACCCAGTCACTCACCATCATGAGAAGAAGTTGCGTATGAGCTGACTCCGGATATCATCCTCCTCCTACTCCTCACTAGCCTCGTGACCAAGCCCTTGATCCTCCACGGGTGGATGTTCCTGTTCATATGGATCAAGGATGAGTGGCACTGCCTTGTCAACTGCCATGTTGTGCAGCATGAAGCACATGAGGAATATTTTGCAGACCTTCTCCGGGGCATAAGGGAGGGACCCGCCTGTCTTGTCCAGGCACCGGAATCTGCTCTTCATGAGTCCAAACGTCCTCTCAAT
Organism: Triturus cristatus; assembly: GCF_964204655.1. Taxonomy (NCBI): domain Eukaryota; kingdom Metazoa; phylum Chordata; class Amphibia; order Caudata; family Salamandridae; genus Triturus; species Triturus cristatus. The sequence continues at coordinate 29,487,130 of NC_140587.1, forward strand.
CACGCGCCTGGTCTGCCCGTGTGCATTGTTGTACCGGTCATCTGCAGCAGTTCTTGGGTTTCGGAGAGGTGTCATCAGCCATGGCATGTTGGGATAGCCAGAGTCTCCTACATGGAAACATCATGTAAATAAGTGGGTCACGAGATGCCGTAAGAGCCAGAGATACCACAACACACAGGACAAACAGAGTATACCCACTAACAAGACATAGGTGTACATGTGAAACGCACCGAACCTCTGTGTGGCTTTCAAAATTACATAGGGGACACATAAGGGACAAGTATTATATCCTAAATGCATGCTGGTTGTCATGAATACCGAGTTTTCAGTTCCAATTTTTCCATCAGGGGACCTGGAAAAGTCAGTTGGCCACAAAATACAATGTTGCAAAGTGGTTGTTGACTTGACATGATGCTCTAAATTTGAACGATGCAAATGCTGTCACTGGTGTATGTTTAAAGGGATTGGAGTAAAAGTAAGATGCGAATGATTCTGACCAATCACTATGTACTCCTCTAAATGAATGCCCCTCAGCAAGACAGATATAAGGCAGCCAGAACCCATGAGAGGGCACTTGCCTGCACAACTTTCCTGTCGACAACATTGCTGCTGTCTCTGCTTTCCTGGACCATGTCTCGTGCTGTGGAGAGGGCCCAGCCGTGCACACTTGAGGAGAATGAGGCCTTGCTGGACGCCCTCCTCCCACAGTACACCAAGCTGTATGGGAGACCAGGGGAGCAGGTGAGTGCTGAGTCTTTGCCTATGCACCTGTTGTGTGACTGTCAATATTGTGTCCAGTGGGACTGACATGCAATGTTGTTTAGAGTGTGTCCCTGTGGGGGGTCATGCTTATGGCTCTCATGCAGAGCATCATGTAGTTCCTGTGTGCACACCTCACTTGCATAGTGCTTACAGTGACTTTCACTGCATAGTGCATGACACATTCAGCCTGGCAAATCCTTGCTTGCTTTTTTTCCTGTTGTCCTGAGGTGATTCAGAGGTCCCCCCGGTGTGACAGGTGACTGTACCCACAGATGTGTATGAGTTGAGTGGACCTGTGGCGAGAGTGTCCAAATGATGTGTACGACCTCATGGACATTGATGTGTGTGAATGTTCCTTGTCATGTGGGTGAGTGTCTATGTGAAGTGTTGCACCACAGCTGCATGGAGGAGGCAACAGATCTAACCATCAGATGTGACAAGTGAGCCGTGCTTCGTGTCTGACTTGCAGAGCTAGCACGACACCTGTGACTCCCCATTGGCAAATGGCACATGTGCAGAGTGAGGGTTGTATCCGCTGTTGTCAATGACAGGCCAGTGATCTGTGGCTGGGTGTGTCTGTCTAGCCTGCTGAGGGTGCGTCAGTGGAGTGGGACATGTGACTGCATGGCACGTGCTGGCCATCAGCCTGCTGTTGCATGTGCTGCACAGTGTGTGGCATGTTCATTGAGTGTTTTGCAGCCCTCATTCCACCTGTAGACTTTCAATGCCATGTACTGCATTGGCGCTTGCACACAGGCCAATTTCATGTTGTGAATGCGGATATTCATGTCAGCATCCTATGCCCTGTTCAACATTTCAAAGATGTTCTAATGTGTGTCTCTGGGACATGGAGCAGGTGTATTGATGTTGTGTCACTTTGTCATCCTGACAGGTAACTGCCTACGAGAAGGGGTGATCTGGACCAACGTCTTCAGGGCCGTGAGGACTGCGGGGGAGCGTGTTCGGCAGCTGGCCCACGGCCACAAGAGGTGGTAGGACATCCGGTGCTGGACCCGGCGGATCACCCGGGTCCAGCTCAAGCTCTCGCCTCGTCGCCCCCACGGAGGCCGCCGACACCTGACCACCCACATGAAACGTGTCCTGGCGGTGGTCTTCCCTGACCTCGATAGGCAGTTACAGGAGAGACAGCAGCAAGGAGGGGGTAGGTACATGGCTTTTTGTCGTGTTATGTGTCGCCAGCTTTAGGAAGTGCTATTTTGCATGAATACACTCCCAGAGTTCATATGTGCTGTGCATTTTCTGTTCCCAAATGTCACCTGGGGCTCTTTTTCATCCCGTCCTCTCCTTGACATGTGTCCCCTGGTGTGTGTGTAATCACATTTGCACATGGTCATCTAGGGTGCCAGTACAGCTAAGTGCACATTGCTTTCTGCAACATGTGGGAGGGTGGTCTGTGACTTGTGTTGGTACCTTGCCTGTGCCATGACCTGTTCACTATGTTGGGGGTCCATAGTTGTTGTAACTGATGCTGATTCTAAACATAGGAGTGTGAGCGTTCAACTGGACACCCTTGCAGCATGCATGACCAATGTTGTGGCCTCAGACATGATGTGCATGAGTGTTGAACATGGTAGAGTCATCTCATTCAAGGACCATGGAGCAGTGTGCCCACTACAGTCCCCTGGTCTCCTAATCATGTGTGTCATCCAACACTGTGCACATTCTCTGTGTGTGCTGCATAGGTCTGCCTCTGTGGCATTGTTCCCTGGCCTACTTTGTATTTTTCAAATGTGTGCTACATGTGTCCACTGGACAGGGATACACAATTTTGCTTGTGCATACTCACACTGGGCAGTGACTATGTGGCTATTCACAACAATCTGTTGATGGTTGTTTGTCACAAATATGTGGTACGCACCATTCCCATGCATTCATGCGTGGGTATGGTCCGTACCACTGTTGTCATGGTGCCGTAGGGGTACATGCGGTACGCACCGTACCCACGCATTCATGCGTGGGTACGGTCCGTACCACTATTGTAATGGTGCCATATGGCAACGTGTGGTACGCACCGTACCCATGCATGAATGCGTGGGTACGGTCCATAACACTGTTGTAATGGTGCCATAGGGGTACGTGTGGTACGCACCATACACGTCCACTTCCGTTGTTGCGGTACGCAGGGGTTGCTGGACATGCCCCCCAAGTGACCAGTCCCAGGTGGTAATGTATGGCCTCAATATTATAGGTTTGTGTTTGAGTATGGGGTATGTTTCCTGCCCCTTACCCCCTCCCAGGCACCTGGGTGTTGTTCTCACCTTCTGCGGCATCTGCGTCGGGTGCGGTGCACCAAGTCGTAGGCCAAGAGGACAGGGATGACACGTAGGGCGGGGTTCATGGCTGTACATCGCGTACCGGGGCTTTGTGGCATAGGGTTCTGCTTTCCCGGCAGTTTTTCGCTCCTGTAATCAAAGCGTGGTACGTAGTGACGTCGGGACGAATCGTATTTGCTGGGCCGGAAAACATGCAGACGTCGCATACAAGCATTTCCGGATCAGAATCGTTGGTATTTTTTGCCTGTATGGTCTTTTGTACGATTCGTATGGAAATAGGCTTTCTGTACGAATCGTACTTTCTAGGTTGTAAGGAGAGTTTACTGGGTACGAGTCGTACGGGTAAAACGCTCCTTACGAAGATTTGTAAGGCCTTTTTCCATGATTGGAATCGGCCCCCATGTGTTTTAAAAAAGGCGACTGTTTCCAAACTGCAGCGGCGTCACAGCTGAATGTAAACACAAGCGTGGGTCAGGCTGTGCGTGTTTGTTTTCACCAGAGAGCTCTGTGTGTGTGTCTGAGCATTCTGGGCGCTTGTCAGCATACCAGCAAAGAAAGCTCAGCTGACGGTTCTCAGAAACTGAATGATGTGCGAGCAGAAATTACCCCACCCCCACTTTGCCCTGTGAATACAGAGAAGAGGATGATCTAAGTGTCAAGTCTCCAGTTTTAGGAATTGGTAAAAGACAACGCGTGGGGGACGAAAAGCAAGACCTATTCTTAGCCACCAACGTAGCTTTTAAAATAGGTGGCTTTTATAACCATACATTGTATTTCTGTGCTGTGTTGCTACAGTAGCCACAATGGAAAGAGGGTGCCGCGCTGTGCTAAATTTCTCGCAGTCACAAGCCGAATTCTGGTTAATGCTTTGTACCACGTAGCCCCCACCTGAATCTTGAATGTCACGCTGGCCATGAAGCAATATATTTTTAAAGCATTGCTCCTATTTTCGTAATTCAAGGTGCCATGTGGGTGCAGTACTGCAGCGGGCGGGCTCATGCCTCTTGTAGGGCTTGCCAGGGTCTGAAACGCAAAGCACAACATTATCTGAGCAAGGTCTTTGGGAACCCGGGCAGAAGCAGAGTACCAGAGTAGAGATAAACAAGTGCGGCCATAATCGCTCTGAAAGGGGAAAAAAATGTCAGGGCTAGCGTGAGTGCCATCTGTTTCCAATTAACACAAACAGGAGACACTGGTGCAATAGTTGGAAACTTGTGGCCCTGATGCTTGCTCTCGCAAGCCCTAGGCCGTGGGCGTGGGACAAGCACCCACCTTTGACCAATTGTGTGCTGTCTTTCTTAGAAAGACTCACGCAAATGCCAATAGCATGTGAGCAAAAATAAAAACACATGCACGAGCATGTGGTTCGAGTTGGAAGCCCTTACAAAAAGCCTCACAGGGCAGCACATGCGCGCAGGCTCAGGCGAGACCTGAAAATGGGGGCCCTATACACCTCATAACAACATATAAAGCAGATGCTATAAAATGAACACATTTTAAGAAAACATTGAGGTCTTTTACAATTAAACCCAACAGTGCCAAACATAATGGGAAGTCATCTGAACATAACATTTTTAAGAGCAAAATATTTAAAAGGTACACGGGTACATAGCCATTTCAAAGAAACTACTTTAAGTAGGCTTATTTGTCCTGGATTCTCGAAATGTAGACAATGCAATGGTTTTCAAACTGCAGATGACAAATTTTTAGTCACCACAGCATGTTCTGTATGTAATAGAATGCTCCTGCAGGATACAATACATTGGAAGTACCATCTGTGAATTAAAAAAACATACTGAGACATGTGAGGTTCACAAATAATAAATCTCAAATTAATGCAGTGGCTAAACATATGTTAATTCATAATCAAAGCGACAAGCTACAACTAAGATTCAATGCAAATGACAAAATAGATCAAAATGAAATAGGTGGAGCTATGGAAAGCCATATCCACCAAAAATAATCTTGCTACATTAGAAACCTACGATTAGCCGCAACCAAAATTAATTTTGCATCTGTTCACACAATGGAATGTGGAAGAGAGGTCCACAAAGGCCAGAAAGATGGTACAAGTGCGGACAACTGTGTATTTGTTCATTATCATGAAAAGGTTTAGGTATTGGCCTATCGTTGAGCGGCTAGGGCCGACACCATATTGGGCATCTGACTGGATGTTATTCTCTAGGACCTATCTAACAGGATCAATCCAACTAGTTTAACCAAAGAGTCCAATAGGGAAATGGGCCTGTAGCGATGGGTGCTATCTCTATTCCCCCTTTTAAAGACTGGGACAATAAAAGAAGTGGCCCATAAGGCCTGGGGACCATACATAAACGTCACGTTGATAACGGAGGTGAGCACCTGTGCCCAAAACTCTGTGTTGGACATGTAGAGGTTGACAGGGATTGCATCAGGTACAGGGGCTTTACTGTGGGGCATACCAACTATTCCCCAACTCACTTCTCCCTCCGACACTGTCAGGGCTGAGTTTTCAATACCCACCTTGCAAGATCTGCACTGAACCATAGTGCCCCCGAACATACCCTTAAAGTGGCTGACCCAGTCATTATCTATTAACAATTCTCCAAACCTGGGTGGTAGTCTTAATTGTGCTGGCTTCCATGAGCGTACTTCAAGCATCCTCTTTCAAAGCTTCCTTACATTTTCTGAGGGCTACTTTGTACTGCATTCTGTGTGTTCTAACTACGACACAATCTCTAGTGACAGCATACAGTGCTTCCTTGAGCCTCCAAGCCGCACACTAGCATGCTGATTCAAACCATCTTGGTGCCCTGTCACATTGCTTTTCGGGGGAAGGGACTGTCATTAGGTCAGCGATAGAACGATAAATAGATTCAAAAGCTTTGACAGTTGTCATGTCTGGCTACAGCTGTGCGGCCAGGCAGATCTGGATCTCGTTCTGGCATTTGACTAGGAGGGTCTCGTAAAAGGAACCAGGGATAACCTGTGCCCATTTGAGTCACCTACCCCCATCTGTAGGCTGTAGTGCACTGCCTCTCCCACTCCCTTTCTTCAAGCCCAGTAAAGGCCAGCTAGCTTTAAGACATAGCAGATTATGATTGCTATGGGTACTTACTTTCATAGAAAAGTCAAATATCAGGTATAAAAGAGGGGTGGAGTCGAAGATAAAGTCAATAAAAGAATCACTGCCATGCCCTTTAAAAGAGGAAATAATGACCCGCTGGTCTGGGTTCAATTTGCCCATCGCTGATTGGAGGTTGAAGTCACATACTAGGGTGTTTAAGTTGTCCCCCTAGCCACTATGTTCACAATGTGCGCTGAAATGGTGAGGACAGGAAGAACCCCCTATTCCCTGCAATCTTGAGTTCCCACAAAGATGGATAACAAAGTCTCCCACCAAGACAATATAAGAGGAGTGGCGAGTGGAAGCATTAAAATGAGTCAGCAAGGTGCTCAAACGCAATATATTACAAACCTCGGGGAGGGATGAAATAGCATTATAAAAATTCAAAAACAGTAAACTGCTAGACCCTCAGGAAAATATCAAGGCCTACAGGAAGGGATTGTCTGTATTCAGTTCAACTGTACCACCTTTTAGCCTTAAGTGAGACATAAACAGCAAGGCCCCCCGTGAGTTGGCCAGCCTCGAGGGAGTTGTGGGCACAAAGAAAGACTTGCACCCTTCCAGGAAAAAGGAATTGTCAATAGGCCAAATCTCCTGCAAGCAAATAATCTCAAACATTTGTGCAAAACAACGCCTCTGGAATTATAATCTTGCTTGCCAAGCCGGCTATGTTCCAAGAGATGAGGTTGCAATGACTAATGTCCCAGGAGTGAGTTCGGGGGTTGTCTTGGTCCAACTGGTGCAAGGAGTCTGGTTACAGAAAAGGAACCATGGGGATTGTAATCACTGACCCTTCAAGTCAATCAGAGTTATCAAGGGGCCCCAAGAATGCAAAGGCATTTGAGACTTGGAATCCTGTGCACAATGGTCTCCTGCAGTGCCATGAGCTTGGGCTTGGGGTCAAGTGTGGGGATCTATAGAAAAAGCCCAGTGGAAGGGCCGTCATGTAAGTGACAAGGCCTATGGCGGTGCAAAGGCTGGCCACATGAAGGATTCTCTCTGCCAGGTTTGGCAGATTGAAGTTGAATATTACACAGTCACTACTCTTTTTAGACCCTCCTATCCATGCCACCCTCCAGACCATGATGATATGCCTCTCCACTCTGATTCCCACGATTGTGTTTTTGTTCAGCCAATGCAAGCCAATGCAAGCCATTATTTTTTAACTGATGAGAGAGGCTTTAACACAGGTACATGTTCCAGGACCACAACATACGGTGTTGCTTCTGGGGGTAAATGGATGGTGTTTGAGCCCTGGGACTGCATACCAGGCTTCCTATAGCAGAGATGGAAGCTCCTCCTCCACCGAGCTCTCTCCTGGTGAACGTGTTATTACATCGGCTGGCCATTGTCCTAGTTGTCCTCATGGAGGATGCCCCCGCCTGTGACCCCCTCCTTTGAGGGCAAGAGCTTAGCGGTTCCATTCAGGGGGAGGGTAAGAGAGCTGATGCTCTAGTACGAGAGAGTGCGGATCGAGTGAACCTCCGTAGTTGCAGATAAAGGAATAGACTGGTTATTGCCCTTGTATCCAACACTGATCAGTGGGACCACAGAGTCAGTATTGGCTGAGTTGCTATCCCTCTTCTTATGTTGTGACCAGTAAGAGAGTTCTCTTTCGATTGAGGCCAGACATTGCTTGCTGGGTTCCAGTTTGGAATCCATTCCATCAAGGAGGGAGGCCACTCAAGTGTCCAACATTGCTGCCAGCTCATCTTTCAAAGAGGGTGCTGCACCCGGGATGGTAGATGTTGAAATATACGATCTGGATCATTTTGCCCTGATCCCCGTCAAGGAGCACTTATACTTGGCCCCGGGTCCAGGACCCCCTCCTCAGCGCCCAATTGAATTCCTGAGGGATTGATAACGGATGTCCCACGACCTGGCATGGGCAGTAGACCTGATTGCACCCTGTTATCCCCCCCAGCAATCTGAATTTCATCTTTGCTGCCCTGGTCTGGATCCTGACTTGAAGGGGGTATAGGAGGGTCTACCACCTCCACCAATTCAGAGGTGCACAGTAAGAGGGACTGACCACTTTCAGGCATAGAAGAGTGAGGGTGCCGCTGATTAGCTGCGGAGCACGAAAGCCGACGTGTCACAACCTTGATTTCATTGTCAAGGACCCCTTCTGCTCTCTGCAAGAAGTCCACAGTCGTGATTTCTGGTGCAACATGAATTCCTACAGCATTTTCCATTTCCCCATTGGACCTAGCTAGGTGAGGGAAGAAACTCTGGAAAGCAGGGTAGCGTGACAACACAATGAGAGACCTTTAAGCAGAACAACCTTGGTTTATCTGGACTCACCCAAAAAGAGATGTTGCAGGAAGTAATGGATTCAGTATGCGCTAGCACGCTGAGTACAAACAGGGGGAGCCATAACCCTCTTAGACCCCCTGCTCCCCTAATTACGCAAGGTCCACAGTGATAATGCCCCGCTGGGCTTACCTTGTTCAGGAGTGGATGGTAGAGTCTAATTCGATCCTTAGGTACACCAGTGTCTTTTGCAGGATGGCTGAGCAGGGGTATGTGGAGGTAGACTCCTCTGGGCTCTGATGGGCACAGATGGTCCTGCCCCGCAGGAGGTGAACATCCTGGGCTCCTCCTCCACTCCTCACTGTAGTGTGGGACACCAAGTCCCTTGGCAGCAGTACAGCAGTAAATGGCAGTGATTCAAGATCTCCTGCGCAGCGGGAGACTAACAGTGCTTTTGAGCACGTGCGGCACCAGCTTGCCCCTGTGCTCCTCCTCCACTCCTTACTGTAGTCTGGTACACTGAGTCCCTTGGCAGCAGCACACCAGTAAAATGGCAGTGATTCAAGATCTCATTCGCTGCGGGAGGCAAACAGCTCTTTTGAGCGCGTGCGGTGCAGGCGTGCTCCTGAACTCATCCTCTACTTCTCACTGTAGTATGGGACACCGAGTCCCTTGGCAGCAGTACAGCATTAAAGTGACGGTGATTCAAAATCTCTCAAGAAACGTGTATAAAGTAATACATGTAGTGCAATGTTTTGAATGGATTATTTTATTTAATATTTGTGGATGCACTGGTCCCTGTTGACCGTCTGCTCTTGTTTGGTGATTTTGTGACTTATTCGCAACAGTCGTCGCGAATTTCACAAGAAAATGAACAACATTTTGAGCTCTTGGGTGGCTCTGACAAGAGGCTTTGTGGTCAGAGTATGTAGAAGACAGCTACATATAAGACTGTATGCTGAGTTTCAGGTTGACGAGGAACACCCTGTTACCTTCCTCTGTAAAGTGAACTCCATCACTTCTATAGATTACATGCATGTTAAACAGCAGGTTGCTGTTGTAGATAGAGCCCATTTTAAGGTCTCTGAGTAAAGCAGAAACAGTTTTATTAACATGTTTCCTGGCTTTGTCACTCTATGGACAGAGTTTAGTAGATCACTTCCATTTCTGTCTTTGGCATATGTTAGAGTACCTCAAGATTGTGAGGGAAAAGCATCATTAGTTCAGCAAAGGTCTCGTTCATTAGGATTGTCAGGCCTGCTCCAGTTAATGTGCTTAGGTCATTGTCACCACAGTGCACAATCATGAGGTCAGGGGTTGATGAATCCACAATGCTTTTAAACAAAGGTAGTAATTGATGAAACTTTAATCCACTCTGTACAACCCAAACAATGTTTTCATTAGTCAAACGCACAGCCCTGGTAATATTTCTCTTTCTTGCAGCCTCCTTAGCCCAATAGACCTAGCTGTGGCCCACAATCCACACTCTTTGGATTTTGAAGTGAAGGAGCAATAACAGTCATGAGAAGGCTGGTGCTGAATGAGTTTTCCAAATGAAAAGCAGTTAAAATGGCGGTGTTTTCTTTTTTTTGTTTTTAAATATATATTTCATTGGATGCTGTCAGCATGAAAGAGAATACAATTATGTAGTGGGTAGGATGCCTTAGCAAGAAGTCCTATTATTGGCTGTTGTTTAAAACAAGAAATGTAATACACACATGGATATGCTTTTTAATCTGTGGAGTATGCCACACTTGCTTCACCTCATTTGGAAGTAGCATGTTCTTTCTAGAATGTGCTGTGAACTTGTGACCTACTGGTTGCACTAGTGCTAGTCCCACTGAGCTAAGAGTGTATTGGGAGGGAAGGATGTTAAAGAGACAGAAATGTTTTGGAAAGGTTGAGGAGTTATGACACATTTTAATTAATGGTAACCTTTAAATTCCAAATCAGGACCATGTAATAAACTGTTGTACAGTATTAAAATTTTGTAAAAAATTAAGCTAAATATTTGTTTTGACTCCCTTTTTTTTACGACTACTCCGCAATGATGGCGAAAACAGCGAAAATGCGGAGACAGGAACCTCATTTTGAGCGAGAAGGAAAGGGTTAACAGAAGCTAACCATTCACAAGTGGAGATACAGTAGTCTAAAATGAAAGATGATTTCATTTGCTGCCTTTCTCATGATGATAGAGTGAAAAGTTGAAGAGGATGCCATTTAAATTTGCTTTGTATGACAGTGGTGTACCATTCTTGTGCTTATTTTTTACAAATTGTAACAGTGTCAAAACTATTCAGAAAGAGCTAAAACAACTATAATCTATGAACTCAATTCACTGGTATGTATATAGCTTTTCAATATTTTAAAAATGTACATTAAAAATGAAGATGTATATGGTAGTTTGAAAAAAAAGAATATCACAATCATGTGAAAAAAATGTATCAAATTAACTGTACCTGGCAGAGGGTATGTGTTTAAGTTTCCATGAGCAATGCCTTTAACCCCTTCAGTGCCCATGACGAGCTGGACTCGTCATGGGCTGCGGTGGCGCTGTGCCCATGACGAGTCCAGCTCGTCATGAACTCCGCCCGCTAATGTTAAGCGCGGCACTGGGCGGGGAAAGGGGCGGGCATGCAAGGGGTTAAAAATGACAATGTTTTAAATGTCTCAGTATAATGTGATGTGCAGGGCAGACATATCTAAATTATTTACATTTTGAGAATGGTAGTACTTTTATTCACATTATTAAACCGGAGTAGCGTAGTCATGAATGAAACATAAGAACGTGTGCAGTGCCTGTATCTGGATTATAAAGTAGTAATACTTGTTAGGTATGAATTTGGAAGTGCTTGTCAATGGTGTTCTTATCTTACATATTATCAGTGTGAATATGTTTAGATGGCGAGATGTCGTTTTTCTGGTTGAAGATAGTTATTTGTACGATGAGAATCTTGAGCTACTTAGAGAACAATCTATTTTGAGAACAATGTAGGGAACAATATATTTTTGGAAAGATAACCTGAACTTGTATATCAATTCTGAAATCACATGTTGTTAAGTTCATGTATATAGTGAGGGTGGTACATTTCTTCAACAAATTGATGTTATGTATCTAACAGCAATGGAGATACATACACAGTAGGCAAGACACTGAGCAGGCACTCATCCAATCATTTGGTCACCACTAAGGCATTCATCCAATCACTCATTCACTGTCTACACACTTATTCAATTACGCAGGCACTATATATGCACTCTTGCAATCACACAGGCTCCAATTATGTAGCCATTCAACAATGCAGGCACTACCCCTGCATTCATCCAATCACCCAGGCACTAACCATTCACTTGTATAATCGCCAAGGCTGTAGCTAAACAGTCATTCAAACACACAGGCACAACCCATGCACTCATCCAAACAACCACTTACAACCTATGCACTCATCGAAATACTAAGGAACAACCCATGCACTACTCCAATTACGCAGGCAGTACCATTGCAGTGTACCTATCATCCATCCAGTACCTATGCACTCATTCTATTAGTGAGGCAATACTGTTGCACTATTGCAATCACCCCAGTAGTACATTTGCTTTCATCCAATCACTCAAACTTTAAGAACGGACTCATGCAATTATTCAGACATTAGTTATGTAATCAGCCAGGCACTACCGATGAACTCAGTCAGTCAGTAAGTCAGTCATAATAACTTTATTTCTCCAATAAAAACAATAGATTAAAAGTATACCATATACATACAGATTAATAATACCTATCATAAGAGCAGATTAATGTATAGTTGTAAATAAAAAAGTACCAGTTAGAATTTCATAATGAGAACCACATATATTTAAAATCAAGTAATGCGACATGTAAAATTGTTTTAAATCTTGCTTATATAGGTGCACAGATTTCTTTCCTCCTTTTTAAAGTACACTGAAGAAAGGAGGCCAGGTAAAAACAAGTAAAGAAATCAGGTAAAAGTTTTAAAAATTATGAAGCTGGATGACTTTGTATAAAATTGAGTCCATACATTAGCAGAGAAGTATACAGCTTCCTTTCCTCCCTGTACAAGCTACAAAAAAGGAGGTGTAAATCGTATTTGGAAGAACTGGAATTACATGGACAGACAGTAGTGGCCTCCATGTAATATGTATTATATGTATTGTATGGATAACCCAGCATAAGGGGAGTGTAATTCAACCGAAACCTTGCTAGTAAATATCTGCGTTTAGTATTAGTCACAAAAGCCAGGTAAGTGTGGTCAATTGAGTTCATTCTCGTTTATAAAAGGTATTTTTTAACTCTAGACTGTGGGAAAGTTGTGGCATCACTGGGCTGCCACAAATTTCCTACCACCCAGAGTTCCCCCAGGTCTCCCGATAAAAGTGGTGCCTCACTCATGGGGAGGCCCAAGTACCCGCGACAGGCAAGGGCCCAACACGTATTGAGGCGACATCAAAATTGCCTATCACAAAAAGTTTTGGGCCCTTGCCTGCTGCGGGTACTATGGCCTCCCAAACAAGAGAGGCACCGTTTTTATCGGGAGATCTGGGGAAACGCTGGGTGGTAGGAAATATGTGGAAGAAGTGATTTTTTCAGCTAAATTTGAGGTTTGCAGGGGATTCTGGGTAAGAAATGTTGGGGGATCCACGCAAGACATACCTCCCTGGATTCCCCGGGTGTGTGGTTTTCAGACATGTGTGGGTTTGGTTGGTTTATTTTGCTGGCTGCCGAGCACAGGGCCAAAAACCCAGGTGAACCCCTTGAAAAACCAGGTCATTTTGTGATAGGCAATTTTGTTGTTGCCTCAATTCATTTTGGGCCATTGCCTGTCATGGGTACTTGGGCCTAGTGCACGAGTCAGGCACCATTTTTATTGGGAGACCTGGGGGAACGCGGGGTGGTAGTAAATTTGTGTCAGCCCATTATTGCCACAACTTTCACACACAAAAATGTGTAGAAAAAGTGATTTTTTTCAGCTAAATTTCAGGTTTGCAGGGGATTCTGGTTAAGAAAACGTTGGGGGATCCACGCAAGACATACCTCCGGGTGTCTAGTTTTCAGAAGTATGTGGGGTTGGTAGGTTTCCCTAGCTGGCCGCGAGCATGGGGCCAAAAACCCAGGCACCCCCCTTGCAAAACCGGGGCGGTTTGTGATATTTAACTTTGATGTAGCCTCAATACGTTTTGGACCCTTGCCTGTCGTGGGTACTTGGGCCTCCAGCACAAGTTGAGGCCTAATTTTTATCGAGAGCCCTGAGGGAATGCTGGGTGGTAGGAAATTTGTATCAGCCCAGTGATGCCTCAAGTTTCCCACAAAAAAAAGTTTGTAAAAATTGAAATTCACTGAAAAAACCAAAGGTTTTAGGGGCGTTATAGTTAGGAATTGGCAGTTAAAAAACCTTAGAAATTCACTGAAAAAACCATAGGTTTCAGGGGTGTTATAGATAGCTGGACATTTCCCTCGTACAAAACCCTAGAAATTCCCCTGTTATAGTTAGTTCAGCTAACCATAACTTGCGCCCCGCAATGCCCTGCTGATGACGTCACATATTACATCACTCATGACATGTAATTTATTCTTTACATGTATTTATGTGTGCAGCAACAAAATCATATAAACGATAAACTATTTTCACACTTTATTTTTTTATTAACATAAATATAAACAATAAACTAATAAATAAAATGTAACAACAATAATACAAAACAACAAGGCGGAACACTCCTGTGGGAACCACGAATGTCGACGACAGACCTGGAAAATCAGAAAGATTGTTAAAAAAAAACTAATATGGTATTCTCAACAAAATACCACAAGAAACAAATCACAGATATATAAAATGCATTCAGCTAACAAAATTTTATAGGTTTAACTTACAAAAACTATAAATGTTGCCGCTTTAAAATATTTACCGAATCTGAGGAAATTTTATTGCAGAAGGCACCACATCCACAACGTTTTTCTTCAGTGGTGAAGACATTTTTAACTTTTTCCAAGGGGCAAACAAAGACCAATGCCACCTTCTTCATTCGCAAGATTTGCCAAAGAGTTCTGTTATGAGGGGATCCTAACAAAAAATTCTCGTGCTGCACAGCAAGTATGATGAAACACTAACCCTTCATCCAAACAATCTTGCATGAGAAGAGTGCAAACAGATGAGAAACACTCCTGTTCTGTATCTGTAAAAAAGAATCACAAATAAATGTATATTAATAACTTTCAAATTTATACTATTCCATTACTGTACAAACACATTTTATATAAAAACTGTCTAAGAAACTATAGCCCTGAACCACAAGTGTGACAATGGTTAAAACACTACATGCATAGTGCATACTACTTTGAAGCAGTTCATGCCCTAAAGCCTACCTCACTAAAAGACTACATGCTAACTGACTAAATGATTACAGTACTATAAGGAGACACACTGGGTGAGTGACAGGGTGTTTGCTAGAAGTGTATGAATACTAACTAGGGAATTGAAGGTGTGAAAGACAACTGTGTAGGTGGTTAGAGGACTGCATGCATACTGGACAGGCATTTGAAGCAGTCCATGTGCCTGGCTCAGTGCATGAATACTTAGGCAGTGATTGAATCATTAGAGTACTAGAAAGAGAGTCTCTTGGTGAATTTATAAGTGTTTGGGTTTTGGCACAGTGTATGGATTAGTACATGCTGTTGAATTGGTCTCTAGAGGACAGCAAAGGAAGTGACAGGATGTTTCCTGGAAGTGTATGGATACTGACTAGGGAATTGAAGGTGTAAAAGACAAGTGTATATTATGTTAGAACACTACATGCATACTGCATAGACATTTGAAGCTTAGAAACTGACTAAATATTCAGACTACTTCTAGGACAGTGCTTAGGTAAAACTTTTAAGTTTTCAGTTCTGCCACAGTGAACAGAATAGTACATGGTACTGCACCTTAGTGTCAAACCCTGACTCATTTTATCAATGCATAAGCAAAAACTAGCTTCTAATGCTACTAAAACTTGACAACATGAGAGGTTTGAAATTAGATATCTGTCAGCAAATACACAATGTTACCAAATGCTTCTCTCACAGTGGTTCTCAAATGCACACAGACTCACAGTGTGATTCTAGACAATAACCACTATACCTAGGAGTTTACCAAATATCATTCACTAGTGTGGAAGTGGTAAGCGAACTGCAGACAATCTTCATATTTCAGGACTGCACTTTCATGTCAAAGCCTGACTCATACAATCAAAGCATAAGCAAAGACTGGCTTCTAATGCTACTAAAACTTCACAACATGACCGGTTTTAAAACAGGTATATATCAGCAAATACACGATGTTACCAAATGCTTCTCTCACAATCCTTACCCAAATGCACACAGACTCACAGTGTGATTTTAGACCAGCAACACTATCCTAGGAGTTTACCAAAACTCATTCACTACTCTGGAAGAGTTAATGGTACTGCACACAATCTACATATTTAAGTACACCAACTCAGTGTCAAAGCATGACTCATTTAATCAATGCACAAGCAAAGACTGGCTTCTAATGCTACTAAAACTTCACAACTTGACCGGTTTTAAAACAGTTATCTGTCAGCAAATACATGATGTTACCAAATGCTTCTCTCACAGTGATCCCAAATACACACTAACTCACAGTGTGATTATAGACAAGCCCCACTATCCCTATGAGTTTACCAAAACTCATTCACTACAGTGCAAGTGGTAAGGGAACTGCACACAATCTACATATTTCACAGCTGCAATTTACTGTCAATGCCTGACTCATATAATGAAAGCATAAGCCATAACTGTCTTCTAATGCTACTAAAACTTGACAACAGGACATGTTTTACAACACTTATCTGTCAGCAAATACACGATGTTACCAAACACTTTTCTCACAGGGGTTCCCAAATGCACACAGACTCACAGTGTGATTCTAGACAAACAACACTATCCCTAAGAGTTTACCAAAACTCATTCACTACAGTGGAAGTGGTAAAGGAACTGCACACAATCTACATATTTCACAACTACACTTTAATGTCAATGCCTGACTAATTTAATCAATGCATAAGCAAAGACTGGCTTCTAAAGGCATTTGAAGCAGTCCATGTGCTAAGGACTGGCTCAGTGCATGAATACTTAGGCACTGACTGAATGATTAGAGTACTGCAAGGAGAGTGCCTTGGTGAATTTATAAGTTTTTGGGTTTTGGCACAGTGAATGGATTAGTACATGGTGCTGAATGGGTCACTAGAGGACTGCAAAGGGAGTGACAGGTGCTTGACTGTATGGATACTGACTACGAAATTGAAAGTGTGAAAGACAAGTGTCTAGGTGATTAGAAGACTGCATGCATAGTGCATAGGGGTTTGAAGCAGTCCATGTGCTAAGGCCTGGCTCAGTGTATGAATACTTAGGCACTGACTGAATGATTAGAGTACTACAAAGATAGTATCCTGGTGAATTTATAAGTGTCTGGGTTTTAGCACAGTGAATGGATTAGTACATGGTGCTCAATGGGTCACTAGAGGACTGCAAAGGGAGTGACAGGGTATTTCCTGGAAGTGTATGGATACTGACTAGGTAATTGAAGGTGAGAAAGACAATTGTGTAGGTGGTTAGAGGACTGCATGCATAGTGGATAAGGGTTTGAAGCAGTCCATATACTAAGGCCTGGGTCACTCTATGAGTACTTAGGTACTGACTGAATGATTAAAGTACTGCAAGGAGAGTGCCTGGGTGAATTTATTAGGGTTTGGCGCAGTGAATGGATTAGTACATGATGCTGAATGGGTCACTAGAGGAGTGCAAATGGAGTGACAGGGTGTTTGCTGGAAGTGAACAGATACTGACTGGGGAATTGAAGGTGCGAAAGACAAGTGTGTAGGTGCTTAGAGGACTGCATGCATAGGGGATAGGGGTTTGAAAAAGTCCATGTGCTAAGACCTGGCTCAGTGCATGAATACTTAGGCAGTGACTGAATCATTAGAGTACTGGAAAGAGAGTGTCTTGGTGAATTTATAAGTGTTTGGGTTTTGGCACAGTGAATGAATTAGTACATGCTGTTGAATGGGTCTCTAGAGGACTGCAAAGGAAGTGACAGGATGTTTCCTGGAAGTGTATGGATAATGACTAGGGAATTGAAGGTGTGAAAGACAAGTGTATAGTATGTTAGAACACTACATGCATACTGCAAAGACATTTGAAGCAGTCTATTTGGTACTTAGAAACTGACTAAATCATCAGACTACTTCTAGGACAGTGCTTGGGTAAAACGTTTACATTTTCAGTTCTGCTACAGTGAACAGAATAGTACATGGTACTGCACCTTAGTGTCAAACCCTGACTCATTTTATCAATGCATAAGCAAAGACTAGCTTCTAATGCTACTAAAACTTGACAACATGAGAGGTTTTAAATTAGTTATCTGTCAGCAAATACACAATGTTACCAAATGCTTCTCTCACAGTGGTTCCCAAATGCACAAAGACTCTCAGTGTGATTCTAGACAACAACCACTATACCCAGGAGTATACCAAAAATCATTCACTACTGTGGAAGTGGTAAGGGAACTGCACACAATCTTCATATTTCGGGACTGCACTTTTATGTCAAAGCCTGACTTATACAATCAAAGCATAAGCAAAGACTGGCTTCTAATGCTACTAAAACTTCACAACATGACCGGTTTTAAAACAGGTATCTGTCAGCAAATACAGGATGTTACCAAATGCTTCTCTCACAATCCTTACCCAAATGCACACAGACACAGTGTGATTTTAGACAAGCAACAGTATCCTAGGAGTTTACCAAAACTCATTCACTAGTCTGGAAGAGTTAATGGTACTGCACACAATCTACATATTTAAATACACCACATCAGTGTCAAAGCATGACTCATTTAATCAACGCATAGCAAAGACTGGATTCTAATGCTACTAAAACTTCACAACATGTGAGGTTTTAAAACAGTTATCTGTCAGCAAATACATTATGTTACCAAATGCTTCTCTCACAGTGATCCTAAATACACACTAACTCACAGTGTGATTCTAGACAAGCACCACTATCCCTATGAGTTTACCAAAACTCATTCACTACAGTGCAAGTGGTAAGGGAACTGCACACAATCTACACATTTCACAACTGCAATTTACTGTCAATGCCTAACTCATATAATGAAAGCATAAGCCATAACTGTCTTCTAATGCTGCTAAAACTTGACAAGACATGTTTTAAAACAGTTATCTGTCAGCAAATACACAATGTTACCAAACACTTCTCTCACAGTGGTTCCCAAATGCACACAGACTCACAGTGTGATTCTAGACAACAACCACTATCCCTAGCAGATTACCAAAACTCATTCACTACAGTGGAAGTGGTAAGGGAACTGCACACAATCTACATATTTCAGGACTGCACTTTTGTGTCAAAGCCTGACTCATTTTATCAAAGCATAAGCAAACACTGGCTTCTAATGCTACTAAAACTTGACAACATGACCGGTTTTAAAACAGTTATATGTCAGCAAATACACGATGTTACCAAATGCTTCTCTCACAATCCTTACCCAAATGCACACAGACTCACAGTGTGATTTTAGACAATCAACACTATCCTAGGAGTTTACCAAAACTCATTCACTAGTCTAGAAGAGTTAATGGTACTGAACACAATCTACATATTTAAGTACAGCACATCAGTGTCAAAGCATGACTCATTTAATCAACGCATAAGCAAAGACTGGATTCTAATGCTACTAAAACTTCACAACATAACAGGTTTTAAAAAAGTTATCTGTCAGCAAATACATGATGTCACCAAATGCTTCTCTCACACTGATCCCAAATACACACTAACTCACACTGTCATTCTAGACATGCACCACTATCCCTAGGAGTTTACCAAAACCCATACACTACAGTGCAAGTGGTAAGGGAACTGTACACAATCTACATATTTCAGGACTGCACTTTTCTTTCAAAGCCTGACTCATTTAATCAAATAATAAGCCATAACTGTCTTCTAATGCTACTAAAACTTCACAACATGACAAGTTAAAACAGTTATCTGTCAGCAAATACACGATGTTACCAAATGCTTCTCTCACAGTGGTTCCCAAATGCACACAGACTCACTGTGTGATTCTAGACAAGCAACACTATCCCTTGCCCTATACCTAAACACATTTCTTCATCTAGAAGTAGTACTACATTTTAGTATAGAAACATAACATAACTCATTTCACAAATTCGTAAACAATGACTGGTTTCTAATTCTACCAAAATATAAAAACAGCACAGTTATCTGTCTACAAACACATGAAAAACACAAATGCTTATCACAGAATGGTTTCTACATGCACACACATTATAGAGAAAAAAAGTACTCCCTACACTTTAGCAAGAGAAATACATTAGTCTGATTAAAATCAAAATACATCCCCTCACTGTGGAAATGTGGATTTTCCTGGTCAGTTATGTCCCCTATCTTGGACCCCAACGGTTCTATGTGCATGTCACAAGTACATGTATGTTCCCTCCAGTTCCAGTTATGAAGACGCAAATACATGTGCGTCCACCGTTAACATGTCCTCTGTCAGATCCGCCATGAATGGGCTGGATATTCGATTCCTAAGTATGAAAGGCCACCGACTTTATATGGCTAAGTTACTCCATTTTTACAGTTCAGGCAAGTAGGCCCGATTCTGTCCTCAAAGCCTTTCCCTGCTCTCTGCCTCTGACAGCTTCAGCTTGAGCTCGCATCTGTATCCATGAACTTTGTCCTACTCCCTGTGCGGCTAACGGTGCCTGCCTCGGCCAGTTTTGCCTGCCTGCCAAGAAGCTGTATTTCACCTTCGAATTATCTACTTTGCTCCTCAGCCGATGCATTCCTGCCTAGTAGCTTAAGTAAACATTCTTCCAGTTACCAAGCAAAAGGCCCGGCTTCTCTGTCCTCATGCAAGTAATTCATAGCCCTGTTACCATGGAATATTCCTACCCCCTTGCATCTCATATAGACACTTAGACGCTTGTACACGCACACACAGTCAGTATAGAATAGATTCTGTCCGAGAGCCCTTCCCTTGTGGATAACACAGTTCTTTAAACATAGGATATTAGATATGATTTGGGATTAGGTTGACATAACCCCAGACTTTTGTCTCCACATGTAGAGCTAAATGTCAAGTCCCTTTCACCCTCTAGTTGCACGTCTATCACACGTCATGCTGCTGCGCGCGCATCTCTGCCAAGTATTTCTGCTGACATTGCGAAATCATCTCCAGGTATCCACCCACACATGACAATTTACCCATTATCATCAAGTGGACGCCCACATGGACGCCCACCTTCACGCCTACTTACACGCCCACATGCTCTTATCTCATTCTCTCTTGCTCTCTTGCTTACGTACAATTGAGAAATGTATATATACTGTACTCTGTGAATAATGTTTTGAGAATATTGAGAATACTTTTCAGCCCCGTCCAGATCCTTTTTTGGTGATGGAGATATTCTCCCTTTGACTCGAGTTATTGGAATAAATCCCTTTATGAATCTGATACCACAGACTTAGCCTCTTGCTTTATGCATGATCTTATTGATATCTGAAAAATTATGACAGCGTGATATTTTATTTACCACAGAATGGCGCCCGAACAGTTTAATCTCTTTCCCCACACGCCGGAGATGAAGGTCCTGTTTTGCCCCCTTCCATAGCCGTGATGGACTTCAAGCGTGCACGTCGCGGGTTTTCCCGCCAACTCCCTCAGGCCACCGAAGGGGACAGACTGCGACCAGGCATCCATACGAGGCGGTGAGGAACGCAGATTGTCTACCCAGAGCCCACCTGCGAGAGAGCTGCGTCCGAGGTATACAGAGGCCCACCAGGTTTTCAAAGTCCCGATGTCCAGAGGGTCCGATGTCCACAGTCGTCGAGTCCAGTCCATTCTCTGAGGCCTTCCGTTTCAAGGAGCTACTCGGTGAGTACCATCGCCGGGGAGGCGTGTTGACGCGCACATAGGTTGTGCCGGTCAAGACGGATTTGGGTACACAAATCCGGTCTGCACTGTTTAGCAGTGTATATGTACTGTTTAGCAGTATATCAAGTATTCCGAAGTATCTAGTTATTGTCAAGAATTCTGCTTGGTGATTAGTTATGCAGACTGTCATCATTGTTGGTCATTTTTAAAGGTTAAAATGTTTAATGTTTAATGTGTTAAACGTCCTGCATATTGTGGTATGAATGATTGTTCATTATTGTGCTTTTTGTATTAAGTGTGTTCAAGACCAGGTGTCAGATCAGTTGTCAATATGCCGCTCTTTTCGAAGTTAAGACAGATTACTACTAGAAAAGGGGTGCTTGAAGAAGCAGTTCCTATTCCTCCTAGGGACACTCCAGGGCACTTTATGTATCACAAGCATGGCTTAGACGCCATATTATTCCTTGATCTATGGGTGGACTACACCAAAGAGTTACCAGAAAGTCAGAGATGGCCCGTAGCTGGGACCTGGGATGCCGAATGTATCATGAAAGTCGAAGAAGAGTTGTGGAAGAGGAAAGCTAGACAGTCACAGAAAGACGCTGTTGAATTATGGCGTAAAGAATAGCATAGACGCACAGAGTAAGCGCTCAGAAAAGAAGAGAAAAGTAGGGAGGATTCAGACAAAGCCCGAGAAAAACGTGTTAGTTGAGGAAGGTATCTGAGTAAAAGCAGAACTAGTAGACAGACAACGAAACACTCTTATGAAAGAGGAAATGTAGACCAGCTTGGAAGGATGCCATTGAGTTTTTGGCGCAAGGAGTGACATAGAAGGACAGAGTAAGTGTTTCACGAAGCAGAGAGAAGTGGACTGGAGTCTGGAAAAGCCAAGGATGAGATGTTACAGGAGGAATTTGAGCTGGTAAAATGAGCGCAGGCTGACAGAAAAAGAAATACTGACGTTGCTGGTATTTATCCCGTCCTTTCAGAGGACCTAGCAAGAGTGGCCCCAGTAAAAAGACCAGTTATAATACATATATTAATTACATAGTAGCCCAAAGGTTCTTGAGCCCCCCACCAAATGAACAGCGCATAGCTGGTGTTTACATGGTCCAACATTTGACTACGTTGTCAATAGGAAATTGAGAGGGGTGCAGCTAGAGAAGGAGCAACTCCTGTGATTTGATGACACCCCTAATGTACAAAGTGTTAACGAAAAATAATTAGTGACAAGTTTAGCTTGGAAAAAGAATTGTGGGTATTTCGAATTTGCAAATTTTTCATGAATACAGGTTTGTGTTCTTGATGGTCCAGTGAGCCAATGTGCTGGGTCAAGTCGGTAAGATTATGACCCCCTGAGTGCAAATTGTATGTAAAAATAATTTTTCAATTGAGCGAATTATTGCAGTTTTTATGGAATTGAGTAGTCTTTTTGTCTTTGACAGCTTCAGAGTGAGGAGAAGGTGGGGGCCGTGTAGAGCAGAATGTGATACAGAAATCGGAGACAGATTCTGACCTTGTAGCCAGTGTAGGTGGGGGCCGATGAGAGGAGCAGAACAGGGCACTGCTTAGAAGGCTTCTCTGACATCGCATCTGTGTAATGCCTGCAGCTGGAGAGCCTTGGGGCCAGGAGTAGGAAAAACAAAAAAAAGATGGCTGGCAGCCCAGGCTCAGGCCGCGCTGAGGGGCTATTTTTAACTTCTCTGATAAGACAGGGCAGCTGAGAAATGTAAGTCGAGAAAGATTCCCTTGTTCTATTCTGTGCAAAACAAGTGCCCCGAGGAAATGTCTATGGAGAAGATTTGTTTTATTTTTTAGCAATTGTTATATTGCTTCTGGTCAGAAAGTAAAATGTTGCTCTTGCTTGGAATTTTAAGGGCTATGTGCCTATATAAAAACGATTTTCAAATTCAGACATTTTTGAATTGTGGCCACAAGCTGCCACCAGTTGCATTGGATAAATGATCCAGTGGTTACGGGTCTGTGAGGAAAGATGTGGGATGCATCTTCGACTAGGACATGAGGGTACATTGTGTACAAAGAAGCATAGCACATTTTTATAAAAAAAAAAAAAAAAAAAAAAAAAAAAAAAGAGACAGGTTCGTGTGTTCGTCATTTTTTGATTATTGTTGCTGATCCTGTGTGTCAGACTTGACGCGGTCATCATTGGGATGACCCACTGCCAGATGGGGTTGTATAGGGCAGGTAAATAAGTTATTGATTATAAGCCTGACAAATTAAGCAGGCCAGAATGTTCGCATCTGAGCTGTAGGTACTGTAATTACGCATCGCTGCTCATTTATATATGTTAGTGTAATTATCTATGCTTTCTGTGCCCGGTATACTGATGGCTTGGCACAATTACTAAATTTCACAGACATGATATTACCATTATCATGCTGTCAAAATAGCAGACAACACGTTATCAGTGTATGTCTAATTGGTGTTGGAGATGAATGAAACAAAAGAAAAAGGCTATGCAAGACTAAAATATTTTTCACATAACTGCCTTTCTCTTATAGACAGGCAGCCTCGGTCATATGTTTCCAGATTGGACATTAAGGAACAATTATGATCTGTGCACTCGCATTTTAACTCTTGAAAGGCCTGTTTTAAATAAGGACTGCCACCACAGAGTGACAAATAAGGCTCGGTATTTAGGGTAATGAGAAAATATCTGACAGGATTTCCTTTTTAAAGTTTGCTTTAGTAAGCTCATTCTTGTGAGTGGTGGCCCCAAAAGTTGACTTGTTTTTAAATTAGGCTATTTATTGTATAGGTGGAAATTATTGCAAAATGACCGATTTCTTTAGCAGATAAATTATTAATTATCAACATTAACAACTGTTCTTAAACTTGGTTTTCCGAATATTTAGGTAATTTAGCATTCCTATTAGGGCCTCCTAGCATTAATATTGACTTCAGGTTGGTGTAGGTTCATGTACTAGGGACATTTGCATATGAGATGTCATTTGGCTAGCTTATGAGCTAACACAATGAGGTTTGTACATTAATTTGAAGGATTTCTCGCCGTTTCACATACGCTGTGTATCTCCTATAATTTTGCTTACGCCCAGTAGCTACACACAGGGATTAATAGTGTTGACAAGACACAGGGTTTGATAGTGTTTGACAGCAGTGAAATCTGTTTCAGATTTCCTCCTGTCAAAAAGGGGGGGGAAGGAGGAGAATATTGGCTTTCTGCTGGCCCCTGAGGAGGTTCGCTTCCCGCTAGCCCCTTAAGAAATTAAGCCCCTTAGAAATTAGCCCCCTTAGAAATTAAGTCAAGGAAATAGGTATGGTGTTTTCCCCTTTTTCTCATGTTTTATTGTGATCTTTCAGGGGAATTAGTCCAAGCCCCTAATACAGCTTCTACTAAAGTCCTCCCTTGGACACAAGAACACACTGTGGCATTTGAAGAATTAAAGAGAGCTTTATGTCAAGCACCAGTTTTAGCAAACCCTGATTACAACAAATCGTTTATGCTTTTTGTGACAGAGCGGGATGGAACAGCACTATCTGTCCTAACACAAGATCATGCAGGAAAACACGAGCCCTGTGCTTATCTTTCTAGTACATTAGACCCAGTAGCACAGGCTTTGCCTGCGTGCCTAAAATCAGTTGCAGCAACGGCCTTAGCCATAAGACAAAGTGACTCGATAGTGCTGGGCCACCCTCTGACAGTACAAGTACCACACGCAGTAGAGGTTCTCTTGAACCGGACACAAACACAACACCTGACTGTAGCTAGACTGACGGATTATGAGCCAACGTTATTTCAACCACACATAGAGATCAGACGATGCAACATACTGAATCCCGCTACCCTTTTGCCCTCCAGTACAGAAAGCGTTTCACCACACAACTGTGTTGAAGTAATACATACCGTGACTAAACCAAGACAAGACTTGACAGATGTTGCACTCCCAGACCCCGAGCTAACACTATATGTTGACGGCTCATGCATGAGGACAGGGGCGGGAGAATTAGTGGCAGCATATGCAGTGACTGCTGATACTGTAATAATAGAGACTAAAAGAATAGACATATTGTCAGCACAAGCAGCAGAGCTCATCGCCCTGACACAAGCGTGCATAAGAGCTAAGCACCTGAGAGTAAACATTTACACCGATTTTGTGGAGAGAAAGAGGTTTCTTGACCTCTCATGGGGCCAAGATACAGCATGGCCCCCTTATTCAAGCCCTACTGGAAGCAATACATTTACCAACAGCCATAGCTATCCTAAAATGTAAAGCACATACTAGAGCCACAGATACCATTTCCCAAGGCAATGATCTGGCAGACCGAACTGCTAAACAGACAGCTCAGACCCCACTAGACATGACAAAATCACAGATACTATCACTGTCCAAAGCCATGACAGTTAGGGATCCTTCCAGGGATGTACAAGACATTCAGACACATGCTACTGTAGACGAATTAAAGAAATGATCGGAACAAGGAGGGGTACTGACTGATCAAGGTTGGATGACAAAGGGCAAATCCACATGGTTTCTTCCTGATACCATGGTACAAGTGATTATAAATACCGCACATAGTCCTGCACACTTAGGAGAGAAAGCAATGATAGATAGCTTACAGAATATATGGTTCAACAAGCACCTGCGTGCAGCAGCGAAACAAAAGGTCAGAACATGTATGATCTGTTGCCAATTCAATGCAGGTAAAGGCATTCCGATGGAACAAGGTGGATTCCATCCACCTGACCACCCTTTTGAAGTGCTCCAAATGGATTATATCCAAATAAACAGATGTAGAGGTTACAAATATGTCCTGGTACTAATGAAGCAGGTGTCCCTTCTGTTAGGGTATACCTGGAAATTCCATTGTGTGCGACATCCTGAAGCAGCAGGCCTTGTAGAAAGACATAATCAGACATTAAAAATTTGCGCAGACAAAGGTATAGACTGGATGGTAGCCCTGCCGGTTGCCCTCTTTTACATGCGAATTGTAGCTCATTCTAGAACAGGCTTATCTCCCTATGAAGTGGTCTTTGGTAGACCACCAAAATATGTGGGCACTACAATGCCTAAAAGATTACTTATGTTGACAGTAACATGCTGACAGATTACCTGGCTTCCTTGATGTCTGCACTACTCTCTTGTTGTTCGCAGGTTGCTGCCGCCTTCCCTGACAACACCCAGGTCAAAGAATACTCCATCGCTCCTGGATGACAGGCGCCAAAGTCAGTGCTCTGGACCACGGGGACGGCCGTTAAAGTCAAAGTGCACCTTCACCACTCTTTTACAAAGAAAAAAAAACTTTGAACTTGGATTTTGAACAACATTTTCTAGAGGAGAATGCCCAGAAGTTTCCACAAAGCTAAACCTTGATTCAAAAAGTCAGAACCCGTTTGATCAATTAAGTCCACTAGGTGGTGAAGCGGTTGAACATGTATTCTGGCTCGCATAAGATCTTGGACAATAACAAAGCAAAAATAAGAGAGCTAGATAAGAAGCAAATAGATGTATAGTGACTGTAATTTTTCAATATCTTAAGAGCATCACGATAATATGTATCAGCTTAATACTACATGCTATTTTTCCTCCTATTGCCTCACTCTTATACTCCTCCACTAATGATACCATAAAGCACACCATAAAGCACACATTTAGTGATCTGCCATCCTATGAGCTATCATATCGACTTGCCTTACGCAACAATACCTTTATTCAGATGCTGCACCATTCACATCAGACTAGCAATGCTACAGACTGCTGGGTCTGTGGCCGACTCCCCCCCTATCAGAACTATAAGGGAGTTTTGCCCCTTTATTCTCTATCCGTTCACACACAATGGCTCCTGTGGAGCATGGTTTAGTTTGATTAATTCCCTAGATTCGAATTCCGCAGTTTATCAAGACAACTGGGTATGGGGAAACCTGAACTTAGTTTTGCTTAAAGTCTGCTACCCTAACAAGGAGGGACTTCCCAAAAGAACAGGAACTGATCTAAGAAATGAAGTATATGGATTAGGTAATTTTACACTTAACCTCATGATCCTGAACGTTGAATCTGAAGCTACACCAATCTTGCCCGCCATGTCCGTATTCCCAGTAAAAGAGGAATTATGTATAAGAAAGAATGGCTCCATACACATGGGCCATAGTAAATGCACCACTGTAATAAAATTCAGTGATCAAGGCAAGTCTACATTTAGAGCTTCTCGTCATTCCTACTTTATATGTGGCCAGACCGCATATATACGCTTACCTCTAGATTGGGATGGTACCTGTTACATAGCATTCCTCCTACCACCTGTTTTCCTAGCTCCTCCTGATTATCATAAAAATACTCATTTAGTACACAATAGACAGCAGAGAGATCTCCCAATTGTCGATTACACTGAAGCAGCATGGGAAAAATACACAGATTTCAATAAAGGTTTCTTTCCCTATATAGGTACAGTTACCAATAGTAAGCTGATACGTAGATTAACCAGAACCCTTGAAGCAGTAGTGAACGAAACTATTTCCGCCTTAGGCAATTTAACAGAAGAGCAGTCTGCTATGCGGATTGTTGTGCTTCAAAATAGCCTTGTCCTTGACGTTATCCTGGCCGATAGGGGCGGAGCTTGTAGGGTCATCGGATCAAGCTATTGCATTTTTCATACCAGAAAATTCGCCATCTGTATATAAAGCCATAACTCGCCTTCATAAGATTGTAAGCCAGATACACCAGAATCCAGGCACCTGGACTTGGTCCGGTTGGTTTTGGAGTGTATTATCTACCTTTGGATGGAGGGTCCTATCCTTCCTAGGTATTGGCCTTCTCATACTATTCAGTTGCTGTCTATGTCTACAATGTGGACCAGCGATCTGTGGTCTGTGTGCCACATCGTGTATTCCACCACCAAGATTTCATTCAAGATCACGGAAGAAGAAAGAAGAACAAATGATGCTATATGAACAGATCAATGGATTGATGAAGATTGATATCTCTTGAAGGGCAAGTAGGGGACAAGGAGGGAATGTGGAAATGTGGATTTTCCTGGTCAGTTATGTCCCCTATCTTGGACCCCAACGGTTCTATGTGCATGTCACAAGTACATGTATGTTCCCTCCAGTTCCAGTTATGAAGACGCAAATACATGTGCGTCCACCGTTAACATGTCCTCTGTCAGATCCGCCATGAATGGGCTGGATATTCGATTCCTAAGTATGAAAGGCCACCGACTTTATATGGCTAAGTTACTCCATTTTTACAGTTCAGGCAAGTAGGCCCGATTCTGTCCTCAAAGCCTTTCCCTGCTCTCTGCCTCTGACAGCTTCAGCTTGAGCTCGCATCTGTATCCATGAACTTTGTCCTACTCCCTGTGCGGCTAACGGTGCCTGCCTCGGCCAGTTTTGCCTGCCTGCCAAGAAGCTGTATTTCACCTTCGAATTATCTACTTTGCTCCTCAGCCGATGCATTCCTGCCTAGTAGCTTAAGTAAACATTCTTCCAGTTACCAAGCAAAAGGCCCGGCTTCTCTGTCCTCATGCAAGTAATTCATAGCCCTGTTACCATGGAATATTCCTACCCCCTTGCATCTCATATAGACACTTAGACGCTTGTACACGCACACACAGTCAGTATAGAATAGATTCTGTCCGAGAGCCCTTCCCTTGTGGATAACACAGTTCTTTAAACATAGGATATTAGATATGATTTGGGATTAGGTTGACATAACCCCAGACTTTTGTCTCCACATGTAGAGCTAAATGTCAAGTCCCTTTCACCCTCTAGTTGCACGTCTATCACACGTCATGCTGCTGCGCGCGCATCTCTGCCAAGTATTTCTGCTGACATTGCGAAATCATCTCCAGGTATCCACCCACACATGACAATTTACCCATTATCATCAAGTGGACGCCCACATGGACGCCCACCTTCACGCCTACTTACACGCCCACATGCTCTTATCTCATTCTCTCTTGCTCTCTTGCTTACGTACAATTGAGAAATGTATATATACTGTACTCTGTGAATAATGTTTTGAGAATATTGAGAATACTTTTCAGCCCCGTCCAGATCCTTTTTTGGTGATGGAGATATTCTCCCTTTGACTCGAGTTATTGGAATAAATCCCTTTATGAATCTGATACCACAGACTCAGCCTCTTGCTTTATGCATGATCTTATTGATATCTGAAAAATTATGACAGCGTGATATTTTATTTACCACATCACAATTAAATAACTCATCTTTCAAGTTCTTTTGTAGATTAAGAAGTATATCAGTCACTCACCATATTTTCTTTTACAGAATCTCTGCACTGTGCACCTCTCAGCAAAAGCAAAGAATGGAAAAGTTTCCCTTTCATTTTCCACACATATACATGTAAACATCAAATCACAATCCTTCACACATAAACTCAAAAGCAAACACACATTTCAATTGGTAAACATTTCAACCCTTTTCAACTAAAATACATTTCAACCCTTCCCCCAATCTGCCTTCTGTCTTTTACCATAGAAACAGGTCATGGAACACAATGTTCCTACACAAGACAGGAAGTGTGCTTGACTTTTCAACATATCAGCTTATCATATATAATGTTCCTTACAATCTGTTTTTGTTAACCAATAACAATCATACCTTTAAAAAACAGAAATATACACCCTACTTTTCAGTGTAGAAAGTTGTCATACAACCAATGATTTCTTGTCGTTTTTCAAAAAACTGTGCCGTGGATCTGCGCACCCACCGCGAGAGAATCCGTGCATCCAACGCAATAGTATGCACGCATCGTGCGCGCATTTCCCCGTTTTATTTATTTTTTAAAAGGGGGCCCCAGGGGGTCCTTCTGGGACCCCCTAAGCACCTCTAGAGGGTCAGAGTATTTCCACTCTGCCCCCTTTATATGTTTTACACACTTATTCCCCTTGCTTCTTCAGCCTCGCTTCTACCAAGGCAGAAAATGGCCACCAACAATTCCTTGTTTCGAATGTACAGAGACACTCGACAGCCAATTAGCATTCAGCGCGCGATCGGGAGGGTGCGCGCTCGGTTCGGGGAGGGTGCGCTTATGGTGCGGGTACGGTCCGCGGATGCTCCATGGCCATAGATATCACTAACTTTTTTACCCTAATGTTCTTAGGAACTACTGAACGGATTCACACCATATATGCAAAAGTTACGAGTTTGAACTGAGGACTACCTCTTTGCCAAATTTGGTGTCATTCCGTTCAGTGGTTCGGGCTGTAGCTGCGACAACAGATCCTATGGGAAATTGCATGGGGAAAACGTGTTTTGGGACCCCCTTTTTCTCGGCCCCCGCTTGACAGATCACCACAAATCTTTCAGGGTAGGAGCGGAGCAGAGCAGGCCAAAAGTTTTGAAAATTTCACGAGCATTCGTCAACCGGCGCCAGACTTATTGGGAATAGAATGTTGCGGATTTCCCATGGAAAATAGGTCCTAACTATAGCTACCTACTGGCGACCGCCAGTAGGTAATATATATTTATATATATATATATATATATATATATATATATATATATATATATATATATTCACAGAAAAAAACATAGGTTTCAGGCACGTTATAGTTAGGAATTAGCATTTAAAAAACCTCAGAAATTCACTGATAAAAAACATAGGTTTCCGGGATGTTATAGTTAGCTGGACTTTTCACTTGTACAAAACCATTGAAATTCCCCCGTTATAGTTAGTTCAGCTAACTATAACTTGCGCGCCCGCAATGCACTGCTGATGACGTCACATATTACATCACTCATGACATGGTCAGTGACATCACTCATGACATCTCAAATGACAAATCCTTGTGATAGAGTGGCAGACCTCCTCTCACCCTAATATAACCTTTGATACACACATTCAAAAATAGAGACTAAACTTTTCAAAACAATGGACATACCAATACCAGTTACAACAACCTCTTCAGTAATTCTAAGATCCACATACAAATCCACTCATTCACCAACAGCCCTATACAGTCACTCATACATGTACTCACTCATCATATGTACTCATACACCTATACATCCTGTTACACAATGCCACTCATCCATAGAGTTACTCACACACACAGTCACTCATGCTAATAAAGAATCAAACATATATTTACTTGCATATACAGTTATACACACACCACCACACTTACTTCTACGGAAACTTACACATACTTAGTCTTTTAAA
Organism: Triturus cristatus; assembly: GCF_964204655.1. Classification (NCBI taxonomy): domain Eukaryota; kingdom Metazoa; phylum Chordata; class Amphibia; order Caudata; family Salamandridae; genus Triturus; species Triturus cristatus. The sequence continues at coordinate 29,518,700 of NC_140587.1, forward strand.
CAATCACTTATAGAAACACATACTTATTCATACAGGAACTCTTTCAATCTCTCACTCTCACATATACTCACTTATATACACCAATAGTCACATATACTAGTTTAAAACATATGTAGTTACTCATAAAGACACTATTGAGACAGTCATTCACTCACTAACACACACATACACACACTCATCCCCCATACAGTCCTGCACACATGCTGTCTTCAACACATACAAACAGTGAGTCACTCATTCATGCACCTATGCACTACGTAATACCCCCCACCGAACCATGCAGACACTCAGACTGATACTCAAAAAACCAACTAATAACCTATATAGACACCCATGTAACTACTCACCAACCCATGCAGCCACTTACACACAAAGTGAGAGAATGATACAGATATTTACATATTTAAACATTACTCACTAAGCCATGTATTCACTATGATACACTTAATCAGTCAGTTACACAATCAATTTTTCAAAAACAAATCATCCATTTAGACACTTATATACCCATTTATTCTTCCATCGACCTTGAGATATACATATATAAAACATATTTAATTTTCAGAAAAACAGACATTCACTGGATGATGTCGTCAGTGATGTCATCAGTGATGTCATTTGAGATGTCATCAGTGATGTCATGAGTGATGTCACTGACCATGTCATGAGTGATGTAATATGTGACGTCATCGGCAGTGCATTGCGGGCGCGCGAGTTATAGTTAGCTGAACTAACTATAACGGGGGAATTTCAATGGTTTTGTACAAGTGAAAAATCCAGCTAACTATAACACCCCGGAAACCTATGGTTTTTTCAGTGAATTTCTGAGGTTTTTTAAATACTAATTCCTAACTATACCTACAGAGATAGGACATGTGAAGAAAGAAGAAAAAATGCATAGAAAGAAAAAAAAGAAGTGCAGAAAGAAGGAGCAGAAGTCCTCAAAGACGAAGAAAACTGCAGGAAGAAGGATAACGTGCAGAAAGAACAAAAAGAAGAGCAGAAAGAATACTTGTTGCAAAATCATCCTGTACCCTCAACTTTTTCAGACGGATACTGGTGGTAACTGAGTCTGACTAACCAGTCCTAGAGCCAGTGCTATGTTAAAAGACACTTAGAATACAGTGAAAACACCTACATACACTAGGGAACATTATGCGTTGCGGTCCCCCTGTGATTAGCATGACCTCCTCTGTAAGCCCCTAGTATATAATAGGGCAGGGGGATTAAAACTACCTCTTAAAACAGGCCACAGGGCGTTTTTGCACACGTTAACTCAGGCCCCGTCCCCTCCCTTCACCACTGTGTAAACACGCTCTGTGTCTGTTTTTAGTTGGGAGATTAAGTTCATTTGAATCCTGAGGGTCCCTAGGGTCCAACTAGCCCACTAGGTACCTCCAGTAAGTGCCACAGAGCTGCGTTGCAGAGAGGTGTAAAAAGTGGCACAGCCTGGACCACCTCTCTGCAATGCAGCTTAGTGGCGCTTACTGGAAGCACTTGGTGGGCTAGTTAGGCCCCAGGGGCCCTCAGTATTGAAGGGAAATTATATCCCCATTTTAAAACGTGCCATAGTGCGTGTTTGCACACGTCACCTCAGGCCCTGTCCCCTCCCTTCACCACTGTGTAAACACGCCCTGTGGCTGTTCTAAGTTGAGAGATTAAGTCCCCTTGAATCCTAAGGGTCCCTAGGGTCAAACTAGACCACTAGGTACCTCCAGTAAGCGCCACAGAGCTGCGTTGCAGAGAGGTGTAAAAAGGGGCTTGGCCTCAGAACACCTGTCTGCAGCGCAGCTCCGTGGCACATACTGGAGATGCCTGTTGGGCTAGTTGGCCCTCAGGGACCCTCAGTATTGAAGAGGAATTAATTCCCCAGCTTACAACTCGCCAGGGGGCGCGTTTGCAGAGTGCTGCAAGGAGGGGCGTGGCCTCCGGCATGATGCCAGTCTTTTATTTATTTTAATTTTTTAAGAAGGGGGGCTGTGTGGTTCCCCTTCTTATTCTAATTTATTGGCCCTGATGACCCCATCCCCCAGGGCCTGTCTCCTAATTATATTTTTTGACCCCAAGCCACTGTTTTTTATTATTTAAAAAAAATATATATTTATAGACACGCCTAGGACATGCTGGACAAACCGTACGTACCTATCACCATGACGATTTGAGTGATATTCATTAAAAGGCGACTATGCATACAATGAATCAATGTGGAATGTATTTACACCACTAGTGAAGCTCTGACATGTCTGATGCCCTACCGTGCCTAATCCCAGTAGACACCCTTGTCGTTTATTTATACAAACATGGGTAGCTATTGACGGGCACATTTAATACACATGCACACCAAGCCATTCAAAGAGAATTCGACAAAAGTCGACCAAAACTATGTAAGAAACCCCCCTCACGGTTAATAAAACACACATCCACTGCCGGATGTGTAATTCTACTCTCTGGAAAGGGGACGAACATCACTTGAGAGTCACAGCGCGCTCCTGGCAGAGCCCAATGCTGTGTTACACCCACCATTGCCTGCCGAGTGCCACACACCTCTGTGTTGTATTCCACCAGCTAGTGCATATGCTATGACACTCTCTAGCCCATGTGCACTGTAACACCACCCCGTGAATATGTCATGCCACACTTGTTTTTGCACGGGTTATATTGCCCCATCTAACGTGCCTTCCCCGATGCCTATATTATAACGCACACTGCTATGCCATACATATTACAATCTGGGATCCATATCTTTGTCACAGTGCATATGCAACGTTACACTCCCCAGCACATATTTTATATTACAACTTTAGAGACTAGTTAGGTTACACAACACTGTCCTGTGCATATTACACTCCAAAGCGCTCATCGCATAGCACGCGCTAGTGCCTGTGCTATCTCGCGCTCTCCAATGAATCTGTCATTGCGCACAATGTATTGCATATTATATTTCACGCCCGGTGCATCTTATATCACACTTTTTGGTGCATAGTTTATACCATACACTATATCTAGTTTTCATTTTCAATCGTGCGCTCAGGACTATGTTCTATATAACACTGTGTTCACCTACCCTTTTCACGGCCATTACATTTTGCGAAAGGGGTGGAGGGTCAGGGGGTGTTTCTGCCAAGTGAGCCAGGAGTCACAGTCACAAACGTCCTCTTCTTCCTGAATAAAATTGAGATTATGCTGCATAATTGTTCATTTTTTAAGTAGTTCGCACAGACACACGTTTTAAAAACAATAAAGTTCCTAATACCCGCCTTCTCTGAACAGTTAGCTTGCTGCCCCATCCCCCTCCTCCCTATCCTATGTTGTGTGAATCCATGGACTAGCCTCCTCCCTCCTGCCATGCATGGTCTGATGTGCTGCCACTGCCCTCAATTTAGTATGATGTACCAGTCCCCTCCTCCTGCCCTCCATTGCCCAATTCTATGCCCCATCATTGACCTCCTGCTTAAACTCTGTGCTTAGCTTGCTGCCCCTATTCTCCTTCCCCATGCCCTCCGATGTCTTTGTGCATCCCCCTGCTCCATCCTTTTTGCCCACCATGTTCCATGGACCTGCCACTCCTATCTACTCTGAGTTTTCTGTTGAGCTGCCACTCCCCTCCCACCTGCCTAGCATTGTCAGATGACTGTAACCTGTCCCTGCCACCTCCACCCTGCCGGTCCACATGCCATGCCCCTATCCTCTTCCTCCTGTCCTACATGGTCCATTGTACTGCCACACCCTTCTGTCCTCCCTGGTCTGTTGTGCTGCAACTGCTCCTCCTGCCTTCCCCATGCGGTCTGTTGTGAGGCCCCTTCCCCTGAACTTTGTTGTCTGTGCACAGGTCCTGACCTCCCTTCTATCCTCCATCGTCCTTTGTGCATGCCCCTGCACCCTCCTTCTTGCCCATCATAGCCATTGTGCTGCCACTAACCCTCCCACTTGCCATGCATGGTCTTCTGTCCTGCCATGGCCCCTCCCACCTTCCCTGTGTGGTCAGTTAGCTGCCCCTGACCCCCTCCCACCTTCCCTCCATGGTCTGTGTGTATGCCATCACAGTCTCACTGTTGCTCTTCATGGTGTGTCTTGCTTCTAGTGCCCATCCTGCCTGACCTCCATGGCTATCTTGCTGCTCCTGCCCTGCCCCCTTGCCTCCAGCCCTCTGTTTACATGTGCAGACCCCTACTCCCTCCCTCCTAGCTTGTCTGTTCCATTGTAATGCCCCTGATCCATCCCTCCTGCCCTTTATGGTCTGTTATGCTGCAGCTTTCTCTCCTGTCTGTCCATTATGGTCAGCTAGCTACCATTGCCTCTTGCCCCTCTGTTCTCTGTTGTCCATGTGCATGGTTCTGTCCCCTCCCTCTTACTTTCTATGGATTGTTGTGCTGCACTCCCGTCCCGCATGCCCTGTGTGGAGCATTGTGCTGCTGCAAACCCTGATGCCTGCCCTGCAGGGTCAGTTTGGTGCACCTCTCCATGTCCCTCCTGTCCTCTGTTATCCAAGTCCATGTCCCTACCCCATTTCCTTCCATGATCCAATGTACCATACTTGCGAACATTTTGAACTTGGTAAGAGGGAGATTTTGAAAAAAAACTGGGGTATTGATTTTCCCCTTTGAGTTACATTGAAAAAAAGGAGATTGTAGACAGGAGATAGATCAAATAAAGCCCATTTGAGCTTAAAAACATTGGACGTTTCCTGGCTGAATTGGGTCTGTTGGCATGTATGGTTGTACTACCATTGCCTCTTCCTTCTGCCCACAATGGTCTATTACATTGCCACAGCCTCTCTTGCAAGTCCTGTATTGTTTCTTTGTTGCCCCTGCCCCCCTTTCCACTGCCCTCCATAGTCTGTTGTGCTGCCACGGCCCTTCCTGCCTGCTCAGTGTGGTTAAATTGTTGCCTTTGCACCCTCCTACCTGCCTTCAATTTTCAGAGTCCGTGCCCCTGGCCTCTGCCTCTCAACAGTATCCTAATGAACAACTAAATTGCTAACATTCTATATTTATTACAAAAGTGTGGAACGCCTGACGTCATCTTGATGTAATGAAAACTGTAATACCTAGAGCATTTCCTTTAGAAATTACATATATGAGAGGGTCTTATTGGCATCAAAATTATGGTTAGTGCTCTAAAAGACTAAAATAAGGACATATTTTCTGAGTTTTCAAATAGCGACAAAGCACTTTTAAATTATTTGTTATCTTTATGTTTTTTTATCCAGTTGACCACTTGATTAAATGTTGCACTTAGGGAGAGGATGTGGTGTTACTTCCAGAACTGCAGACTTTGCAACTGGGGAACCAGGTTGGAGTTTCTGCTTCACCTCGACATTCTGTGATCCTAGTCAAATCACTTAGTACCCCCATGTCTACAACCAAAATAAATTTGTTCTTGTGTGATGTAACCAATGCTCATGTAAAGCACTCCAATACCTGACAAGTCTGCACTATATAACACTGCAAAAACACAAAATAATAAGTGTTTTGCACACTTCTGTCATTGGGCTATATTTGGGCTACATCTGGGTGATTTTGGGCTACATTTGGGCTCTTTTGTCTCCTGTGGCCATCTTGGGAGATTTATTTGTTATGAAGTTTCCTAATTTCCTCATGTACTGCAGTCTCCTCAGTAGGAAATGCTTTCAGTTTTTTACTTTGATTCCATCATGAAGGTATTCAGATATGTCACACATTTTCCATAAATTCTGAAAGTTAGCACTCTAGTTGATCATTAGATCACTGTAGTAAAACTACTGTTCACCATGGAAGTCTGCTTCAAAAAGCAAACACACATTTCAATTGGTAAACATTTCAACCCTTTTCAACTAAAATACATTTCAACCCTTCCCCCAATCTGCCTTCTGTCTTTTACCATAGAAACAGGTCATGGAACACAATGTTCCTACACAAGACAGGAAGTGTGCTTGACTTTTCAACATATCAGCTTATCATATATAATGTTCCTTACAATCTGTTTTTGTTAACCAATAACAATCATACCTTTAAAAAACAGAAATATACACCCTACTTTTCAGTGTAGAAAGTTGTCATACAACCAATGATTTCTTGTCGTTTTTCAAAAAACTGTGGCGTGGATGTGCGCACCCACCGCGAGAGAATCCGTGCATCCAACGCAATAGTATGCGCGCATCGTGCGCGCATTTCCCCGTTTTATTTATTTTTTAAAAGGGGGCCCCAGGGGGTCCTTCTGGGACCCCCTAAGCACCTCTAGAGGGTCAGAGTATTTCCACTCTGCCCCCTTTATATGTTTTACACACTTATTCCCCTTGCTTCTTCAGCCTCGCTTCTACCAAGGCAGAAAATGGCCACCAACAATTCCTTGTTTCGAATGTACAGAGACACTCGACAGCCAATTAGCATTCAGCGCGCGATCGGGAGGGTGCGCGCTCGGTTCGGGGAGGGTGCGCTTACGGTGCGGGTACGGTCCGCGGATGCTCCATGGCCATAGATATCACTAACTTTTTTACCCTAATGTTCTTAGGAACTACTGAACGGATTCACACCATATATGCAAAAGTTACGAGTTTGAACTGAGGACTACCTCTTTGCAAAATTTGGTGTCATTCCGTTCAGCGGTTCGGGCTGTAGCTGCGACAACAGATCCTATGGGAAATTGCATGGGGAAAACGTGTTTTGGGACCCCCTTTTTCTCGGCCCCCGCTTGACAGATCACCACAAATCTTTCAGGGTAGGAGCGGAGCAGAGCAGGCCAAAAGTTTTGAAAATTTCACGAGCATTCGTCAACCGGCGCCAGACTTATTGGGAATGGAATGTTGCGGATTTCCCATGGAAAATAGGTCCTAACTATAGCTACCTACTGGCAACCGCCAGTAGGTAATATATATTTATATATATATATATATATATATATATATATATATATATATATATATATATATATATATATATATATATATATATATATATATATATATATTCACAGAAAAAAACATAGGTTTCAGGCACGTTATAGTTAGGAATTAGCATTTAAAAAACCTCAGAAATTCACTGATAAAAAACATAGGTTTCCGGGATGTTATAGTTAGCTGGACTTTTCACTTGTACAAAACCATTGAAATTCCCCCGTTATAGTTAGTTCAGCTAACTATAACTTGCGCGCCCGCAATGCACTGCTGATGACGTCACATATTACATCACTCATGACATGGTCAGTGACATCACTCATGACATCACTGATGACATCTCAAATGACAAATCCTTGTGATAGAGTGGCAGACCTCCTCTCACCCTAATATAACCTTTGATACACACATTCAAAAATAGAGACTAAACTTTTCAAAACAATGGACATACCAATACCAGTTACAACAACCTCTTCAGTAATTCTAAGATCCACATACAAATCCACTCATTCACCAACAGTCCTATACAGTCACTCATACATGTACTCACTCATCATATGTACTCATACACCTATACATCCTGTTACACAATGCCACTCATCCATAGAGTTACTCACACACACAGTCACTCATGCTAATAAAGAATCAAACATATATTTACTTGCATATACAGTTATACACACACCACCACACTTACTTCTACGGAAACTTACACATACTTAGTCTTTTAAACAATCACTTATAGAAACACATACTTATTCATACAGGAACTCTTTCAATCTCTCACTCTCACATATACTCACTTATATACACCAATAGTCACATATACTAGTTTAAAACATATGTAGTTACTCATAAAGACACTATTGAGACAGTCATTCACTCACTAACACACACATACACACACTCATCCACCCATACAGTCCTGCACACATGCTGTCTTCAACACATACAAACAGTGAGTCACTCATTCATGCACCTATGCACTACGTAATACCCCCCACCGAACCATGCAGACACTCAGACTGATACTCAAAAAACCAACTAATAACCTATATAGACACCCATGTAACTACTCACCAACCCATGCAGCCACTTATACACAAAGTGAGAGAATGATACAGATATTTACATATTTAAACATTACTCACTAAGCCATGTATTCACTATGATACACTTAATCAGTCAGTTACACAATCAATTTTTCAAAAACAAATCATCCATTTAGACACTTATATACCCATTTATTCTTCCATCGACCTTGAGATATACATATATAAAACATATTTAATTTTCAGAAAAACAGACATTCACTGGATGATGTCGTCAGTGATGTCATCAGTGATGTCATTTGAGATGTCATCAGTGATGTCATGAGTGATGTCACTGACCATGTCATGAGTGATGTAATATGTGACGTCATCGGCAGTGCATTGCGGGCGCGCGAGTTATAGTTAGCTGAACTAACTATAACGGGGGAATTTCAATGGTTTTGTACAAGTGAAAAGTCCAGCTAACTATAACACCCCGGAAACCTATGGTTTTTTCATCAGTGAATTTCTGAGGTTTTTTAAATGCTAATTCCTAACTATAACGTGCCTGAAACCTATGGTTTTTTTGTGAATTTCAAAGGTTTTTTAAATGCTAATTTCTAACTATGCCTACAGAGATAGGACATGTGAAGAAAGAAGAAAAAATGCATAGAAAGAAAAAAAAGAAGTGCAGAAAGAAGCAACAGAAGTCCTCAAAGACGAAGAAAACTGCAGGAAGAAGGATAACGTGCAGAAAGAACAAAAAGAAGAGCAGAAAGAATACTTGTTGCAAAATCATCCTGTACCCTCAACTTTTTCAGACGGATACTGGTGGTAACTGAGTCTGACTAACCAGTCCTAGAGCCAGTGCTATGTTAAAAGACACTTAGAATACAGTGAAAACACCTACATACACTAGGGAACATTATGCGTTGCGGTCCCCCTGTGATTAGCATGACCTCCTCTGTAAGCCCCTAGTATATAAATGTAAATGTAAATGTGCAGATATTTATATAGCGCAAATCACCAACCGGTCTCTAAGCGCTTGCTTAGGGAACCCGTCCTGGTATTCCCCTGTGGGATAACCCAGCAGGGCATCCACAAGGTGAAAGCCAGGCATCCCGCCGCGAGGGGCCATTGTGGAGATTAAGCAAGCTATTGCCCAGAGTCACAGAGTGTAAACCCATGAATCGAGTATGCACTGGAGCGAGAATTATCGAGTCCATGGACAATTTATGGACTCAATACCCAGCCGAGCCGGGAATTGAACCCTGGTCCCGGGCTGACCTCTGCTTCCAGGTCTGCCTACTCTAACCAGTGAGCCACATAATAGGGCAGGGGGATTAAAACTACCTCTTAAAACAGGCCACAGGGCGTTTTTGCACATGTTAACTCAGGCCCCGTCCCCTCCCTTCACCACTGTGTAAACACGCCCTGTGTCCGTTTTTAGTTGGGAGATTAAGTTCATTTGAATCCTGAGGGTCCCTAAGGTCCAACTAGCCCACTAGGTACCTCCAGTAAGTGCCACAGAGCTGCGTTGCAGAGAGGTGTAAAAAGTGGCACAGCCTGGACCACCTCTCTGCAATGCAGCTTAGTGACGCTTACTGGAAGCACTTGGTGGGCTAGTTAGGCCCCAGGGGCCCTCAGTATTGAAGGGAAATGATATCCCCATTTTAAAACGTGCCATAGTGCGTGTTTGCACACGTCACCTCAGGCCCTGTCCCCTCCCTTCACCACTGTGTAAACGCGCCTTGTGGCTGTTCTAAGTTGAGAGATTAAGTCCCCTTGAATCCTAAGGGTCCCTAGGGTCAAACTAGACCACTAGGTACCTCCAGTAAGCGCCACAGAGCTGCGTTGCAGAGAGGTGTAAAAAGGGGCTTGGCCTCAGAACACCTGTCTGCAGCGCAGCTCCGTGGCGCATACTGGAGATGCCTGTTGGGCTAGTTGGCCCTCAGGGACCCTCAGTATTGAAGAGGAATTAATTCCCCAACTTACAACTCGCCAGGGGGCGCGTTTGCAGAGTGCTGCAAGGAGGGGGCGTGGCCTCCGGCACAATGCCAGTCTTTTATTTATTTGAATTTTTTAAGAAGGGGGGCTGTGTGGTTCCCCTTCTTATTCTAATTTATTGGCCCTGATGACCCCATCCCCCAGGGCCTGTCTCCTAATTATATTTTTTGACCCCAAGCCACTGTTTTTTATAATTTAAAAAACAATATATATTTATAGACACGCCTAGGACATGCTGGACAAACCGTACGTACCTATCACCATGACGATTTGAGTGATATTCATTAAAAGGCGACTATGCATACAATGAATCCATGTGGAATGTATTTACACCACTAGTGAAGCTCTGACATGTCTGATGCCCTACCGTGCCTAATCCCAGTAGACACCCTTGTCGTTTATTTATACAAACATGGGTAGCTATTGACGGGCACATTTAATACACATGCACACCAAGCCATTCAAAGGGAATTCGACAAAAATTCGACCAAAACTATGTAAGAAACCCCCCTCACGGTTAATAAAACACACATCCACTGCCGGATGTGTAATTTTACTCTCTGGAAAGGGGACGTTCATCACTTGAGAGTCACAGCGCGCTCCAGGCAGAGCCCAATGCTGTGTTACACCCACCATTGCCTGCCGAGTGCCACACACCTCTGTGTTGTATTCCACCAGGTAGTGCATATGCTATGACACTCTCTAGCCCATGTGCACTGTAACACCACCCCGTGAATATGTCATGCCACACTTGTCTTTGCACGGGTTATATTGCCCCATCTAACGTGCCTTCCCCGATGCCTATATTATAACGCACACTGCTAAGCCATACATATTACAATCTGGGATCCATATCTTTGTCACAGTGCATATGCAACGTTACACTCCCCAGCACATATTTTATATTACAACTTTAGAGACTAGTTAGGTTACACAACACTGCCCTGTGCATATTACACTCCAAAGCGCACATCGCATAGCACGCGCTAGTGCCTGTGCTATCTCGCGCTCTCCAATGAATCTGTCATTGCGCACAATGTATTGCATATTATATTTCACGCCCGGTTCATCTTATATCACACTTTTTTGTGCATAGTTTATACCATACACTATATCTAGTTTTCATTTTCAATCGTGCTCTCAGGACTATGTTCTATATAACACTGTGTTCACCTACCCTTTTCACGGGCATTACATTTTGCGATAGGGGTGGAGGGTCAGGGGGTGTTTCTGCCAAGTGAGCCAGGAGTCACAGTCACAAACGTCCTCTTCTTCCTGAATAAAAGTGAGATTATGCTGCATAATTGTTCATATTTTAAGTAGTTCGCACAGACACACGTTTTAAAAACAATAAAGTTCCTAATACCCGACTTCTCTGAACAGTTAGCTTGCTGCCCCATCCCCCTCCTCCCTATCCTATGTTGTGTGAATCCATGGACTAGCCTCCTCACTCCTGCCATGCATGGTCTTATGTGCTGCCACTGCCCTCAATTTAGTATGATGTACCAGTCCCCTCCTCCTGCCCTCCATTGCCCAATTCTATGCCCCATCATTGACCTCCTGCTTAAACTCTGTGCTTAGCTTGCTGCCCCTATTCTCCTTCCCCATGCCCTCCGATGTCTTTGTGCATGCCCCTGCTCCATCCTTTTTGCCCACCATGTTCCATGGACCTGCCACTCCTATCTACTCTGAGTGTTCTGTTGAGCTGCCACTCCCCTCCCACCTGCCTAGCATTGTCAGATGACTGTAACCTGTCCCTGCCACCTCCACCCTGCCGGTCCACATGCCATGCCCCTATCCTCTTCCTCCTGTCCTACATGGTCCATTGTACTGCCACACCCTTCTGTCCTCCCTGGTCTGTTGTGCTGCAACTGCTCCTCCTGCCTGCCCCATGCGGTCTGTTGTGAGGCCCCTTCCCCTGAACTTTGTTGTCTGTGCACAGGTCCTGACCTCCCTTCTATCCTCCATCGTCCTTTGTGCATGCCCCTGCACCCTCCTTCTTGCCCATCATAGCCATTGTGCTGCCACTAACCCTCCCACTTGCCATGTATGGTCTTCTGTGCTGCCATGGCCCCTCCCACCTTCCCTGTGTGGTTAGTTAGCTGCCCCTGACCCCCTCCCACCTTCCCTCCATGGTCTGTGTGTATGCCATCACAGTCTCACTGTTGCTCTTCATGGTGTGTCTTGCTTCTAGTGCTCATCCTGCCTGACCTCCATGGCTATCTTGCTGCTCCTGCCCTGCCCCCTTGCCTCCAGCCCTCTGTTTACATGTGCAGACCCCTACTCCCTCCCTCCTAGCTTGTCTGTTCCATTGTAATGCCCCTGATCCGTCCCTCCTGCCCTTTATGGTCTGTTATGCTGCAGCTTTCTCTCCTGTCTGTCCATTATGGTCAGCTAGCCACCATTGCCTCTTGCGCCTCTGTTCTCTGTTGTCCATGTGCATGGTTCTGTCCCCTCCCTTTGATTGTTGTGCTGCACTCCCGTCCCGCATGCCCTGTGTGGTGTATTGTGCTGCTGCAAACCCTGATGCCTGCCCTGCAGGGTCAGTTTGGTGCACCTCTCCATGTCCCTCCTGTCCTCTGTTATCCAAGTCCATGTCCCTACCCCATTTCCTTCCATGATCCAATGTACCATACTTGCGAACATTTTGAACTTGGTAAGAGGGAGATTTTGAAAAAAAACTGGGGTATTGATTTTCCCCTTTGAGTTACATTGAAAAAAATGAGATTGTAGACAGGAGATAGATCAAATAAAGCCCATTTGAGCTTAAAAACATTGGACGTTTCCTGGCTGAATTGGGTCTGTTGGCATGTATGGTTGTACTACCATTGCCTCTTCCTTCTGCCCACAATGGTCTATTACATTGCCACAGCCTCTCTTGCAAGTCCTGTATTGTTTGTTTGTTGCCCCTGCCCCCCTTTCCACTGCCCTCCATAGTCTGTTGTGCTGCCACGGCCCTTCCTGCCTGCTCAGTGTGGTTAACTTGTTGCCTTTGCACCCTCCTACCTGCCTTCAATTTTCAGAGTCCGTGCCCCCTGGCCTCTGCCTCTCAACAGTATCCTAATGAACAACTAAATTGCTAACATTCTATATTTATTACAAAAGTGTGGAACGCCTGACGTCATCTTGATGTAATCAAAACTGTAATACCTAGAGCATTTCCTTTAGAAATTACATATATGAGAGGGTCTTATTGGCATCAAAATTATGGTTAGTGCTCTAAAAGACTAAAATAAGGACATATTTTCTGAGTTTTCAAATAGCGACAAAGCACTTTTAAATTATTTGTTATCTTTATGTTTTTTTATCCAGTTGACCACTTGATTAAATGTTGCACTTAGGGAGAGGATGTGGTGTTACTTCCAGAACTGCAGACTTTGCAACTGGGGAACCAGGTTGGAGTTTCTGCTTCAGCTCGACATTCTGTGATCCTGGTCAAATCACTTAGTCCCCCCATGTCTAAAACCAAAATACATTTGTTCTTGTGTGATGTAACCAATGCTCATGTAAAGCACTCCAATACCTGACAAGTCTGCACTATATAACACTGCAAAAACACAAAATAATAAGTGTTTTGCACACTTCTGTCATTGGGCTATATTTGGGCTACATCTGGGTGATTTTGGGCTACATTTGGGCTCTTTTGTCTCCTGTGGCCATCTTGGGAGATTTATTTGTTATGAAGTTTCCTAATTTCCTCATGTACTGCAGTCTCCTCAGTAGGAAATGCTTTCAGTTTTTTACTTTGATTCCATCATGAAGGTATTCAGATATGTCACACATTTGCCATAAATTCTGAAAGTTAGCACTCTAGTTGATCATTAGATCACTGTAGTAAAACTACTGTTCACCATGGAAGTCTGCTCCTGGTATTAAAGTGCATGTTTCAGTCTGCATGTCAGAATTTTTTAATGAAATAGAAGAGGATTTGAGAAGTCACTCAAAATGTGCCCTCATTTTCTTTCTTCAGCATTAATCATAATTTCTATGGCAAAATGAACCCCCTCATTGTGTTCCTTTTTAAATTAAATGTTTTAAGTGTTACCAGTTTATTCCAATCAAGATGGCTTCAGGTGTGCCATACTTTTGTCATAATGAAGACAGTAAGCGCTCTAGTTGTTTGAAGAACACTCTCGGATATTCTGTCATTGGGCTATACTTGGGCTACATCTGGGTGATATTTGGGCTACATTTGGGCTCTTTTGTCTCTGGTGGCCATCTTGGGAGACTCATTTGTTATGAAGTTTCCTAATTTCCTCATTTACTGCAGTCTCCTCAGTAGGAAATACTTTCAGTTTTTTACTTTGATTCCATCAAGAAGGCGTTCAGATGTGTCACACATTTACCATAAATTCAGAATGTTAGCACTCTTTTTGCTCATTAGATCACTGTAGTAAAGCTACTGCTCACCAGTGAAAACTGCTGCTGGTATTGAAAGTGCATGTTTCAGTCTGCATGTCAGAATTTTTTAATGAAATAAAAGAGGATTTCAGAAGTCGAAATGTGCCCTAGTTTTTCTTTCTGCAGCACTAATCATACTTGTTATGGAAAAATGAACCCCCTCATTTTGTTACTTTTTAAATTAAATGTTTTAAGAGTTACCACTTTAATCCAAGCAAGATGGCTTCAGGTGTGCCATACGTTTATCATAAGTAGGACTGTTAGCGCTCTAGTTGTTCTTTGGAACACTCTGGGAAGCTGCAGTAGAACACAAAGGAATCAACTGACAGTCTCTGCCCTTGTTGGATGTACATGTTTTACTGAGAATGTCAGACTTCATTCTCACATGACTGAGAAAGATAATGTGAATTTACAGAAAATAGGCTCTCAGTTTAGCTTATAGATCACCTTCCAAACCTCTGTGGGAAAAGCATGAGAAAATATTTTTCTCTCAATCATGATATCCCAGCAGAAGGCTTTTTCACATGGTGAAATCACCTTAGAACATACCACAATTCCTAAAATGAGTATGGTACCATCAACAAATGATTTATAATGTAACTAAAGTCTTAAAACCTTCTATTAACTGCAATGCTTTTTAATGAGGTGCTATCATGGCTGCCAACAAATCAGATCTCAGGATGAGATGTGTGGTTAGGCTCCACCCACATATATATATGATTTTACTTTTGATTTTCTCAGGAACTACTGAACAGATTGACACCAGACCTGCAAAAGGCACTTCCCTGAGCTGAGGACTACCTCTCTGCCAAATTTCCGGTAATTCTGTTCAGCCGTTCGGGCTGAACCTTGGACTAAAGGTCCCTATGGAAAATTGCATGGGGAAAACGTGTTTTGGGACCCCCTTTTTTTCTCAGCCCATGCTTGCCGAATCCCCCCGAGACTTTCAGGGTAGGTGCGGAGCGGAGCGCCCACATATTTTGAAAATTTCGCGAGGATTCGTCAACCAGCGCCAAAGTTATTCCAAATAGAATGTTGCGGATTTCCTATGGAAGCACGGTCCTAACTATAACTATCTACTGGCGACCGCCAGTAGATAATATATATATATATATATATATATATATTCACTGAAAAAACCATAGGTTTCACACACGTTATAGTTAGGAAATAGCATTTAAAAAACCTTGCTAATTCACTGAAAAAACCATAGGTTTCACACATGTTATAGTTAGCTGGACATTTTACTGATAAAAAACCAATGAAATTCCCCCGTTATAGTTACTGTAGGCAACTATAACTCACGCGACCGCAATCCTCTGCTGATGCTAATACTGTATTTAGACACTTATTTGCCCATATCTTCTTCCATTAAATTTTAGCTATACATATATTACAAATATTTTTTTTTCATAAAGACACATATGTCATCAGCAGAGGATTACGGTCGCGTGAGTTATAGTTGCCTACAGTAACTATAACGGGGGAATTTCATTGGTTTTTTATCAGTAAAATGTCCAGCTAACTATAACATGTGTGAAACCTATGGTTTTTTCAGTGAATTAGCAAGGTTTTTTAAATGCTATTTCCTAACTATAACGTGTGTGAAACCTATGGTTTTTTCAGTGAATTTGTACGGTTTTTTAAATGCTAAGTTACTTTACGCCATTTGTGGCGTGCGCGCCCACTTAACGCAGTTCGTTCCGTGCACGGTTTTTATCAACTTTAATAAGCCCTGTACATTTGGTGGCCTTCGGCCACCAAAAGCACAGGGGGTGAGGTCAATGTGGATAGTGTTTTTTTTATTTCGATTTTATAATTTCATGTTGCCAAAATTACGTTTTTTTTCTCTATTAATAAGCCCTGCACATTTGGTGGCCTGCGGCCACCAAAAGCACAGGGGGTGGGGTAAGTGTGGATAGTGTTTTTTTTATTTTTATTTTTTTACCGTAAGCGTACGGTAAGCTTACGGTAAGCGTACGGTAAGCGTACGGTAAGCGTACCCCGCGAAATTGCCGAAAAAAAAATAAAACCGTTTTTGCTCTTGGGGGATGTTTGGGGACTCCCTCAACATGACTATGTGGGAGGGAGTTGTCAAAACAGCCCCGTAACATGTTTTTGGCCATCATGTTTGATAAACAACACTCAGTGCGAGAGACAAAATGGCGGACGCCGCTTCCTGGTTTCGGCCGATTCGAATGTTTACTAAGATCTAAGAGCCAATCAGAATCGCGCTCGCGCACGCCACCGTAAGCTTACGGTAAGCGTACCGTAAGCGTACCGTAAGCGGGCTCAGATATATATATTGATTTAAAGGCTATTTTCTCAGAATCTACTGAACAGATTTACACCAAACCTACAAAAGGCACTTCCTTGACCTAGGGACTACCTCTCTGCCAAATTTCTAGTAATTCTGTTCAGCCGTTCGGGCTGTAGCTCGTTGTAAAGGTCCTATGGAAAAATGCATGGGAAAAACGTGTTTTGGGACCCCCCTTTTATCTCAGCCCCCGCTTGATGAATCCCCCCGAGACTTTCAGGGTAGGAGCGGAGCGTAGCGCCCCACCTATTTTGAGAAATTCGCGAGGATTCGTCGACCGGCGCCAAAGTTATTCAAAATAGAATGTTGAGGTTTTCCTATGGAAACGTGGTCCTAACTATAACTACCTACTGGCGACCGCCAGTAGGTAATATATATATATATATATATATTCCAACATACCAGGTAGCACCAAAGGAGGGAGTCCACAGGAGGCTTGTAAGGTCAATCTTTTATTTCTCGACACCCTGCCAGCTAGCACCTCGTCAGGATACAGGCATCGTACATTCTTGGCCAGACGCGTTTCAGGAGTTATACTCCTTTCTTCAGTGGCAGTGCAGAAGGGATGAAAGTCACGTAGATTGCGCACTTTTTTATTTCAACTACCTGCCTCAGTGGGCGTGGCTGTCAGCACAGCCTCATGGTTGCTGTAGTCCGCTAATCAAGTGTTCCCAGGTGGGTGCGCTTTCATTCCTCCAAAATTCACGCTAAAATATTACCCATGTGGGTTGGTGCACTGTTCTGCGATGGTGTCAGCCCCGCTTTGTAGGAGTCGATGTGACCGTAATGTGAGCTGCAGCCCTGAACTACAGCTAAACATCGCTTCCTCCCGAAAATTTCAGCTCCAGATTGGAGCCAGAACGGACCCGCTGTTTGCAGCAGTGGGCCTCACTCCGCGGCTGTGCAAAGCCGTAATATTCCAACATACCAGGTAGCACCAAAGGAGGGAGTCCACAGGAGGCTTGTAAGGTCAATCTTTTATTTCTCGACACCCTGCCAGCTAGCACCTCGTCAGGATACAGGCATCGTACATTCTTGGCCAGACGCGTTTCAGGAGTTATACTCCTTTCTTCAGTGGCAGTGCAGAAGGGATGAAAGTCACGTAGATTGCGCACTTTTTTATTTCAACTACCTGCCTCAGTGGGCGTGGCTGTCAGCACAGCCTCATGGTTGCTGTAGTCCGCTAATCAAGTGTTCCCAGGTGGGTGCGCTTTCATTCCTCCAAAATTCACGCTAAAATATTACCCATGTGGGTTGGTGCACTGTTCTGCGATGGTGTCAGCCCCGCTTTGTAGGAGTCGATGTGACCGTAATGTGAGCTGCAGCCCTGAACTACAGCTAAACATCGCTTCCTCCCGAAAATTTCAGCTCCAGATTGGAGCCAGAACGGACCCGCTGTTTGCAGCAGTGGGCCTCACTCCGCGGCTGTGCAAAGCCGTAATATTCCAACATACCAGGTAGCACCAAAGGAGGGAGTCCACAGGAGGCTTGTAAGGTCAATCTTTTATTTCTCGACACCCTGCCAGCTAGCACCTCGTCAGGATACAGGCATCGTACATTCTTGGCCAGACGCGTTTCAGGAGTTATACTCCTTTCTTCAGTGGCAGTGCAGAAGGGATGAAAGTCACGTAGATTGCGCACTTTTTTATTTCAACTACCTGCCTCAGTGGGCGTGGCTGTCAGCACAGCCTCATGGTTGCTGTAGTCCGCTAATCAAGTGTTCCCAGGTGGGTGCGCTTTCATTCCTCCAAAATTCACGCTAAAATATTACCCATGTGGGTTGGTGCACTGTTCTGCGATGGTGTCAGCCCCGCTTTGTAGGAGTCGATGTGACCGTAATGTGAGCTGCAGCCCTGAACTACAGCTAAACATCGCTTCCTCCCGAAAATTTCAGCTCCAGATTGGAGCCAGAACGGACCCGCTGTTTGCAGCAGTGGGCCTCACTCCGCGGCTGTGCAAAGCCGTAATATTCCAACATACCAGGTAGCACCAAAGGAGGGAGTCCACAGGAGGCTTGTAAGGTCAATCTTTTATTTCTCGACACCCTGCCAGCTAGCACCTCGTCAGGATACAGGCATCGTACATTCTTGGCCAGACGCGTTTCAGGAGTTATACTCCTTTCTTCAGTGGCAGTGCAGAAGGGATGAAAGTCACGTAGATTGCGCACTTTTTTATTTCAACTACCTGCCTCAGTGGGCGTGGCTGTCAGCACAGCCTCATGGTTGCTGTAGTCCGCTAATCAAGTGTTCCCAGGTGGGTGCGCTTTCATTCCTCCAAAATTCACGCTAAAATATTACCCATGTGGGTTGGTGCACTGTTCTGCGATGGTGTCAGCCCCGCTTTGTAGGAGTCGATGTGACCGTAATGTGAGCTGCAGCCCTGAACTACAGCTAAACATCGCTTCCTCCCGAAAATTTCAGCTCCAGATTGGAGCCAGAACGGACCCGCTGTTTGCAGCAGTGGGCCTCACTCCGCGGCTGTGCAAAGCCGTAATATTCCAACATACCAGGTAGCACCAAAGGAGGGAGTCCACAGGAGGCTTGTAAGGTCAATCTTTTATTTCTCGACACCCTGCCAGCTAGCACCTCGTCAGGATACAGGCATCGTACATTCTTGGCCAGACGCGTTTCAGGAGTTATACTCCTTTCTTCAGTGGCAGTGCAGAAGGGATGAAAGTCACGTAGATTGCGCACTTTTTTATTTCAACTCCTGAAACTCCTGTGGACTCCCTCCTTTGGTGCTACCTGGTATGTTGGAATATTACGGCTTTGCACAGCCGCGGAGTGAGGCCCACTGCTGCAAACAGCGGGTCCGTTCTGGCTCCAATCTGGAGCTGAAATTTTCGGGAGGAAGCGATGTTTCGCTGTAGTTCAGGGCTGCAGCTCACATTACGGTCACATCGACTCCTACAAAGCGGGGCTGACACCATCGCAGAACAGTGCACCAACCCACATGGGTAATATTTTAGCGTGAATTTTGGAGGAATGAAAGCGCACCCACCTGGGAACACTTGATTAGCGGACTACAGCAACCATGAGGCTGTGCTGACAGCCACGCCCACTGAGGCAGGTAGTTGAAATAAAAAAGTGCGCAATCTACGTGACTTTCATCCCTTCTGCACTGCCACTGAAGAAAGGAGTATAACTCCTGAAATGCGTCTGGCCAAGAATGTACGATGCCTGTATCCTGACGAGGTGCTAGCTGGCAGGGTGTCGAGAAATAAAAGATTGACCTTACAAGCCTCCTGTGGACTCCCTCCTTTGGTGCTACCTGGTATGTTGGAATATATATATATATATATATATATATATATATATATATATATATATATATATATATATATGTATATATATATATATACATATATATATACCTACCGGCGGTCGCCAGTAGGTAGTACTAGTTAGGACCTAGTTACTATTGGAAAATTGCAACATTCTATTCACAATAACTTTGGCGCTGACTGATGAATCTTCGTGAAATTTTCAAAACTAATTCTTTGTTGAGATCAGCTCCTATGTTGAAAGTTTGGGGGTGATTCATGAAGGGGGCCGAGAAAAAAGGGGGGTCCCAAAACGTGTTTTTTCAATGTTAATTTCCATAGGAAACTTTAGACAAGGCTACAGGTCGAACGGGTGAAAGGAATTACCCCAAATTTGTCAGGGAGAAGGATCTTGGTCTAGAAAGCACGCTTTTGTTTATTTGGTGTAAATCCGTTCAGTAGTTTTTGAGAAATATCGAAATTTACAGATATCGATATTTGGGAATTCTGCCATCTGATTGGCTGAGGCGTTACGAGCACGAGCTTGTTGCTGATTGGCTGCAAGCGCTGCAAGTGTTTGCAACTAGGAAGAGTTGTCCGACATTTTGTGATTCCGTTGAAGCGAGTAAGGGGGAAAAAGGGTGAAAAATGTGGGAAAGAGGAGGGTCGGAGCACTGTAACCTCTGTGGGGTATTTAGGGTGTGGTAGAGAGGGGGTGCAAAGCGAACTACTCATACCTACCGGTCTGAAAGTGCTGGGTATGGCAATTAAGTGAGGTATTGCGTAGTCTGATGCTGCTAAGGTGAGCTGCTGCAGGAGTCAGGATGAAAGCTTGAGCCTAAACTGTGTGTCTTATGGTGTGAATTCATGTGCCCTGGCCTCTGCAGCACACCTGTGGAAGTATTGTCAGCATGTGTTTATACCTACTAGGATAAACTACTGACTCCTACTGGTTTGAAAGTCCTAGTGTACGGAAAATATGTGAGGTATTGTCTAGAGTCTCATTGTGCTAAGCTGAGGTGCTGCCGGAGTCGGGGATGAAAGCGTGAGTCCAAACTGTGTGTCATATGCTGTGAAGTCATGTGCTCTGGCCGCTGTGCCATATCTGTCAAGTAGTGTCAGCATGCAGTTATACCTACTCGGAGGAACTTTTGTTTTGAACATTGTAACTTGTGTATGGTGCTTAGGGGGTGTTATACAGGGAGTGCGAAGGTAAATTTGAGTGTATTAAATCAATACGGTATTTGTAAAGTGCAAACTTCTCACCCTCGAGGCCGGCATGGAAATTATGTGATCTATTAAGTGAGCTATTGCCCAGAGTCACATGGTGCTGAGCTGAGGTGTCCCAAGTTGTCCTTCATAAGCATTTACAAACCTACCCCAGTCAATGTGCCTAGGTCATTTCCACCACAATGCCCAATCATGAGGTCAGGGTGTAGAAGATGCAAAGAGGTTTTAACCAAAGGTAGCAATTGGTGCAACTTCAATCTTGTCTGTGTAAACCATTTAATGTCCACATTTTGTAAACCTAGGTCTAAGTCAAAACATCTGTGTTCTGCATACCTCGTGCACCTGAAAATATAGCTATGTCCTACGATCCACACTGGCATTTTGAAGGTAAGGTTGGAAGGTATGGAAAGATGTCTGTAGCTCATGCAGCTCCTTGGTAGAATAAGAGATATGTTTAAAGATGGGGAAGTACTTTCTTTGCCATACAAAATGATACGTGATTAGGAGTTGAAAAGCATTCTTTTTGAAAAGTATCTTTGTGATTGGTTAAGAAAAAGCTGTTTCAACGTGGAGTACATATCATAGGATAAAATTGGCTCAAATGAACCACAGCTGCTACTAGCATTTGGAAGGCACTGTTCAAACTAAGAACAGTTGTGAACATTTAACCTGCACGTGCCGTAAAATGTTCAAGAAAATTTTGCAAAAAAATATCGTCAAGTTTAAAAAAATTGATGAACTTTTAACCTGCTCTAGTTGTAGAATGTCCTAGAAAGTGTGTTGATAGAATACGTTGCACTTCTGACTTCCATGTGTTGTTGAATATTAAAAAACGGTTTATATAGAAAAAAAGAAAGAAACCAATAGAGAGAAGTTTTGAAACCTAAAAGAATCAAGGAACTATTCTAATTTGTTCTTTACATGTGTTTATGTGTGGAGCAACAAAATTATAGACACAACAGCACCAGGAAGAGGAAGAAGCAGGGAGTAGGGGGACGGGGGGAGATGGACAGAATGGCACAGATGCACAATGAAGTACAGCACAAGTATAGACAAACAATGGCCAAAATGAAACACACCAACAAGGAGCACAAGTCACACAACCCGCCACCATCACACCACTGAACAAGCATAGAAGTGAAAACCACACTGCATTCATACAGGATGTGTACAAAGGCCGGTCGTTGGTGTTGTGGGATGTCTGCGACCGTGGTTATCATGGATGAGATGACCAGCACGTGGCACATGGGCGAGTTCACTGTGTTACATTGCCAAAAAGCTGCTTCTCCCTCCCACGAGCCCCCACACTTTTCTACGGTGCACTGTTGTATCTCGTGCACTCGTACGGCCCACCATTGTAATGCCTATTTGCGCATGTCCTGCTACATTCAAACTACATCATCACAGTGCCGTTTGGAGGTGGTGCATGGCACTTTACAACATCGAGTGTTGCGGCCTTTGTGGTAGGCCACGCCAGAACCCAGAGACACACTTACCGCACTTCCTGTACATGGACATATCCGAGATACCCTGTTCCCCTTGCCGGATAGGCACACCCTTGCGCTGACCTGTGTAATGGGCATATCAAAGGAGATAGGCACAGAGAAACAGAGAAGGAAAACAAAGCCAGAGAGAAAACAAGAGGGAAAGAAAGAAAGGGAGTGAGAAAGGGAGAAGGAAGAGAGAGAGTTAGAGAGATAGAAGGAAAAGAAGGAAGAGAGAGAGAGAGAGAGAGTGAGAGACAGACACTGCCGCCTCTGCGCATCCATGAGCAATTTTTACCTGGTGCCACTGGAGTGTGCAGCAGTGGGCACTCCACGTGCCCGTCAAAACTCCACGCATCCCAGATATGTTGCGCATCCCAGATATGTCGCTGGGTCCTGAGTCATGAATGCCGGAGACAACATCAGCTTCTCTGCGGATCTTACAGATGTCGCTGAGTCCTGAGTCATCAATGGCAGAGACCACATCAGCTTCTCCTCTGCACGGCAGATTTTACACATGTCGCTGAGTCCTGAGTCATCGATGGTGGAGACCACATCACCTTCGGGTGCCGCTAATCCTGTGGGTGTGGTGTGTGTGAAAACCTGCCCTGAGGGAGTGGCCGTCAGATGTTGAGAAGTAGACCACTGACCTGCACACCAACAGCGAGTACACCTGCGACAGGTAGCTATGTGGGGCCAATGTCGGAATGTGATCGCAGTGGCGTGGCGTGGCATGGAGTATGACGGAACAGGGCAGGGATTACTACAATAAGGCGGATGGATCGTAGTACTGTATCTGTGAGTCGAGCGGACGGGCCGCAGCTGGCCCTCGGCAAGCCTGGGTGCGAACTGTTTATAACCCACACACTACATAAGCATTGAAAAAACGTTTTGTGATTCAGTCCGTCAGCTGGCATTTGTCCGAGGCATTTTTGAAAACATATCGGAGTTCTTTCTGTGATAGATACCCCTTTGACGATGCCTCTCCCCATATCAGCAGGTAACGCACCCTCTTCCCACATTACCATCATACCCCCAACAACCTTCTTGGGCCTGGAAGTGCCCCTGCACGGTTGGACAAAGAAGAATCTTAGTCATGTATAGATTTACATATAAAAAAATAATATTAAAAGAAAAGAACAACAAATAAGACTGAAGAGAGTCTGGTGCTGTGGTCGCTGCCACGAAGTTGGGGTCACTGTCATTCAGGACTCAGGACACAGTTACACATGTGGGATCGGTTTGTGTTAAAGAGGGTGAGTGGCACGACATGCTGTTGTCCTTGCATATCGAAATATGCCTAACTAATCAGAGGGAGTATGCTGCTGTGGTCGCTGCCATGGACTTGGGGTGACTGCCATTCAGGACTCAGGACACAGTTACACATGTGGGATCGGCTTGTGTTGAACTGAGTTATTGGCACCATGTGTCGCCACCATTGCATATGGAAATATGCCTAACTAATCAGAGGGAGTATGCTGCTTTGGTCACTGCCATGGACTTGGGGTCACTGCCATTCAGGACTCAGGATAAAGTTCCACATGTGGGATTGTTCGGCTTGTGTTGAACAGAGTTATTGGCACCATGTGCCATCGCCGTTGCATATGGAAATATGCCTCACTGATCCAAGGGAGTCTGGTGCTGTTGTTGTTTCATGGAGTTAGGGTCACTATCATTCAGGACTTAGGACACAGTTCGACATGTGGGATCGGCTTGTATTGAAGACGGAGAGTGGCACCATTTGTTGCCGGTCTTCCAAAGTGTAGGCCAGAGGTAGCAGTGAGCAAGGGCCCACAGCCACGTGCATACGTTGGTGGCCCCACCGGCCTGCGTAGTGCAGGTTCAGTCGCACCATGTGTCACCGGCATTCCATATGGATATACCCCTCACTGATCGAAGGGAGTCTGGTGCTGTGGTCACTGCAATTCAGGACTCAGGACACACTTACACATGTGGGATTGTCTTGTGTTGAACAGGGTTAGTTGGCACCACATGCCGTCAGTCTTCCACAGTGTAGGCCGGAGGCAGCGGTCAGCAAAGGCAAAGGCCCACTGGCAGGTGACGTTGACTTGAGCTGCACAGATTGGGAGCATGTGGTCTTCTTAACTCATTATTGTGTCTTACCCAATTTGCGTCGCTACTAATCTTGAATTGTGAACTGTGTAACCCCAGTGTAGGGCGGAGGCAATGGTCATGATGGGCGCACAGGTACGTGGTGATGATTTATGGTGCAGTGAGTTAGTAGCACCTGAAGCACGCAGCATGTGCACACCGTGCGATGATGCGTGGTCTGGGCGGGCCGCACTGGAAGCAAAGTGAGAACTGGACTGCGACATCTGCAATCACCACTGCATCTGAATTGTGACCGCTGCTGTCCGCAGTGTAGATCGAAGGCAGTAGTCGGTACAGACATAAGTCTGTGGTGCTGTGCCGCTGGGTTCACAGGGGGCCTGTGTCGAGGAGGGCTGTGGTTATGGCGGCAGCCATGTGCCAGGGTGAGGGCTGCTGCTGTGACAGACTCGTTGGTCTTCCCTCAAGTGAACCACGCCTAGGGCCTGGCCTATTTATTCATACTGCTACGCTGGAGTGGCGTACGTTGGAGCAGCTGACTCCGTTTCTGCTTCAAGGGGGGGACAACACAGCCGAGATCTTCCCCACTGCCTGAGGTAACAAGGTTGCATCCACTGTGCACTACACTACAAGTATCAACAGTATATCTCCACATGGAGAGGTTTGTGGTTTGCATAGTGAGGTCTATGCAGCACATCAGTGTTACACTTGGCATTCTGTGCTTTATTGTTGAAGGGTGACTTGCCTCCTTCATATATTGTTGGTTGCCACATCTCTCAACATCCAGCTATTGTATGGCTGAGGGTCATGGTGTTTTGGGAAGTTCAGTTGTCCTGTTTTGCGCTGCCTTGGTGGTAGTAGGGGGGGTGGTATGGGGGAGGTTCTGGTGGTGGTGGTGGTGGGTGTTGTGGTCTTGTTGCGTGTCCGACCTGCATGATCAGTAGCTCTATTAAGTGTTGGCCTTTAGATGTGGCTGTGAGTTGGGTCCAATTCACGGATTAGATAGTGGACCTCCTTACACCAGTTAAAGGTTGATGTTAATTTGTTACTGCTAACTCAGCTTATTGCCTACTTTTTGGAACACATTGCAGATTAGGCTGGTCGTTGAAAATATGGGGAAGTGGTGTTTTCGTGTTTTATTTGCACGGGAACGCCTACTTTGCATTTCATTAGCATTAGTTGTGGCGATTTTGTTTGCGTAAGGTATCGATGGAAGAGTGGTGAGATTTGCAGTTTTTACCAAGTTGAGCATTGGTTGATAATTAAAAAACACAGAAAAACAGATAAGTTTAATGAACATTATAATTAGAAATTAGCATATAAAAAACCTTTGAAATTAATTGAAAAAACAATAGGTTATAGTTAGAAATCAGCATTTAAAAAACCTTAGAAATTCACTGAAAAAAACATAGGTTACAGGCATGTTATAGTTAGAAATTAGCATTTAAAAAACTTCAGAAATTCACAGAAAAAAACATAGGTTTCAGGCACGTTATAGTTAGAAATTAGTGTTTAAAAAATGTTAGAAATTCACTAAAAAAACCCTAGGTTTCAGGGACGTTATAGTTAGTTGAACATTTGACTCATAAAACCAGAGAAATTCACCTGTTATAGTTAGTTGAGCTAACTATAACTTGCGTGCCCGTAATGCACTGCTGATGACGTCACATATTACATCACTCATGACATGGTCAGTGACATCACAGATGACATCACTGATGACATCTCAAATGACATCACTGGTGACATCACTGATGACATCATCCAAGTCAACATCTGATGCACCTTATCCGACTCTAATATAAAACTTGATACACCCACTCTAAAATACAGACTATAATATTCGAAACCATGAACACACCAATACCAGTTAGTACATATCCACTCACTAATTCCTAGGTCTACATACACATCCATTCATTCACCCATACAGTGACTCATACATACAGTCACCCATCAATACAGCATTATCATATCCAGTCACATATCTATACAGACACTCACACACCGCCTCTCATTCATAGAGTTATTCACACACCTAGTCAGTAATGGAAATAATCAATCACACTTTCATTTACTCACCTGTACAGTTATACACATACCACGTCACTTATTTAAACATATACTAACACATACTTACACTCTAATACAAGAAGTAATACAAGCACACACTGATCCATACAGGCACTCAAACAATCACTCACTCTCACATATAGTCATTTATGCAGTCCAATACTCATATATACTGCCTTTCACATATGGAGTTACTCACACATGTACCACTGAGGTATCCATTTACTCACCAAGACACTCATACACACACTCAGCAAGCCATACAGCCCTTCACAGATACAGACTTGAACACATATACCCAGTGAATTATCCACTCACATATCTATGCACAGAGTCATACCACCCCACCCACCTACACAGACACTGAGGCACCCATACAGGTACTCAGGCAAGGAATCAATTGCTCATATAGATCCTCATTTAGTTGCCAACCAAACCATGGAACTGCTTACACACCAACTGACAACCTAAACGGTGTGAATGTCTGTATCAGTCGCTAACACATGAATTAAGCAAGACACAATTAATCACTCACTTATACAGTCACACACCTACTTAATCATCCATCCTGACTCTTATAAACCCATTCATTCTTCAACACACCTTGGCATATATATATAAAACATATTTACATTTTATAGAAACTCACATTCACTGGATGATGTCATCAGTGATGTCATTTGAGATGTCATCGTGATGTCACTGACCATGTCATGAGTGATGTAAGATGTGACATATCATCAGCAGTGCATTGCGGACTCGCGAGTTATAGTTAGTTCAACTAACTATAACAGGCGAATTTCTCTGGTTTTATATGAGTCAAATGTTCAGCTAACTATAACGTCGCTGAAACCTATGGTTTTTTAGTGAATATATATATATATATATATAGGTTTCAGGAACGTTATAGTTAGTTGGACATTTCCCTTGTACAAAACCATAGAAATTCCAGCGTTATAGTTAGTTCAGCTAACTATAACTCGCGCCTCCGCAATGCACTGCTGATGATGTCACATTTACATCATTAATGACATGGTCAGTGACATCACTGATGATATCTCAAATGACATCACTGATGACATCATCCATGTGAAAATCTGATGCTCCTCCTCACACCTGAATATAACCTTTGATACACCCACTCTAAAATACAGACTAACATTTTCGAAAAAATAGACACATCCATACCAGTTACTAAATACGCACTGACTGATTGCTAGGTCTACATACACATCCACTCATTCACCCATACAGTCACTCATACATACAGTCACTCATCAATACAACAATATCATATGCACTCATACACCTATACAGACACTCATACACTGCCACATATCCAGAGTTACTCATACACTTAGTCAGTCATGCAAAGAATCAATCATGCAAAGTGACAAGCACCACCACCCACAGAAAAAGTAACTAGGGCACTGAATAACACAGGATCTTCTCTTTGTATCTGGCAGGAACAAAAAGGTTAAAATGCTCTAGTTCCAAAATTTAGAATTAGTGCTACAACGGTCTTCAAGAAGACCTGTGATGGATGCCGCTTCTGCCTTCCATACTCTGGAGGCGGCACATGGGTCACGTGGTACGGTCATACTGCAGTGGGTCGCACACTTGTTCACCTCTCATGGCACTGCTCCACACTTCAGGGACAACATTTTCCATTAGCTGTGTTTTCTGATGAAGTTTCGCGCTGGCCCCGTCCAACAGCAGAACCCATTTAGATTCAAATAGACTCTTCCACGCTCTCACCAGAAGTGAAACCAGGCCACTCAGAGACGACATGAAGCAGGCCCATCAGAGATAACATGAAGCAGGAACCACGAGGAGAGAGGAACCACGAGGAGTGAGAGGTAAGGGGGATTGGGCATGGGGTGGTGGTTACTTTTCTAGGGTTTAGGGTAGTGCAGTAGTGTTTGGGTAGTGTAGGGGGTCGTGCTGAGAGTAGTGTTTTAGGGTTTAGGGTAGTGCAGTGGTGTTTGTGTAGTGTAGGAGGTTGTGCTGGGGGTAGTGTTTTAGGATTTAGGGTAGTGCAGTGGTGTTTTTGTAGTGTAGGGGGTCGTGCTGGTGGTAGTGTTTTAGGGTTTAGGGTAGTGCAGTGATGTTTGTGTAGTGTAGGGGGTTGTGCATGGGGTAGATTTAGGGTTTAGGGTAGAGCAGGTGGTATTTTTAGTGTAGGGGACGTGCTGGAGGTAGTGTTTTAGAGTTTAGGGTAGTGCAGTGCTGTTTGGGTAGTGTAGGGGGTCGTGCTGGATGTGGTGGTTTAGGGTTTAGGAAAGTGCAGTGGTGTTTGGGTGGTGTAGGGGGTACTGCTGGAGGTAGTGTTTTAGGGATTGCGGTATTGCAGTGGTGTTTCTGTAGTGTTGGGGGTACTGCTGGGGGTAGTTCTTTAGGGTATAGGGTAGTGCACTAGTGTTTTGGTAGTGTAGGGGGTTGTGCTGGGGGTAGTGTTTTAGGGTTTTGGGCAGTGCAGTGGTGTTTGGGTAGTGTAGGGGGTACTGCTGGGGGTAGTGTTTTAGGGTTTAGGGTATTGCAGTGGTGTTTGGGTAGTGTAACGGGTATTGCTGGGGGTAGTGTTTTAGGGTTTAGGGTAGTGCACTGGTGTTTGGGTAGTGTAGGGGGTTTTGCTGGGGGTAGTTGTTTTAGGGCTTAGGGTAGAGCAGTGGTGTTTGTGTAGTATAGGGGGTAGTGTTTTAGGGTTTAGGGTAGTGCAGTGTTGTTTGTGTAGTGTAGGGGCAGTGTTTTAGGGTTTAGTGTAGTGCAGTGGTCTTTGGGTAGTGTAGGGGGTTGTGCTGGGGGTGGTGTTTTAGGGTTTAGGGTAGTGCAGTGGTGTTTGGGTAGTGTAGGGGGTTGTGCTGGGGGTATTGTTTTAGAGTTTAGAGTAGTGCAGTCGTGTTTGGGTAGTGTAGGGGGTTGTGCTGCAGGTAGTGTTTTAGAGTTTAGGGTAGTTCAGTGGTGTTTGAGTAGTGTAGGGGGTCATGCGGGGTAGTGGTTTAAGGTTTAGAGTAGTGCAGTGGTCTTTGGGTAGTGTAAGGGGTCATGCTGGGTTTGGGTAGTGTAGGGGGTTGTGCTGGGGATTGTTTTAGGGTTTAGGGTAGTGCAGTGGTCTTTGGGTAGTGTAGGGGGTCATGCGGGAGTGGTGTTTTAGGGTAGTGCAGTGGTGTTCGGGTAGTGTAAGGGGTTGTGCTGGGGTGGTGTTTTAGGGTTTACGGTAGTGCAGTGGTGTTCAGGTAGCATAGGTGGTTGGCTGGGGTGGTGTTTTAGGGTTCAGGGCAGTGCAGTGGTGTTCGGGCAGTGTAGGGGGTTAAGCTGGGGATAGTGTTTTAGGGTTTAGGGCAGTGCATTGGAGTTCGGGCAGTGTAGGAGTTCGTGCTGGCGTAGAGTTTTAGGCTTTAGGGCAGTGCAGTGGTGTTTGGGTAGTGTAGGTAGTCATGCTGGGGGTAGTGTTTTATGGTTTAGGGCAGAGCAGTGGTGTTTGGATAGTGTAAGGGGTCGTGCTGGGGTAGTGTTTTAGGGTTTCGGGTAGTGCAGTGGTGTTTTTGTAGTGTAGGGGGTCATGCTGGGGGTAGTGTTTTGGGGTTTAGAGAAGTGCAATGATGTTTGGGTAGTGTGGGGGTCATGCTGGGGTAGATTTAGGGGTTAGCGTAGTGTAGTGGTGTTTGGGTAGTGCAGGGGGTCATGCTGGGGGTAGATTTAGGGGTTAGGGTAGTGCAGTGGTGTTTGGGTAGTGTAGGGGCTCGTGTTGGGGTAGATTTAGGTTTTAGGGTAGTGCAGTGGTGTTTGGGTAGTGTAGGGGTCGTGCTGGGGTGGTATTTTAGGGTTTAGAGCAGTGCAGTGGTGTTCGGGTAGTATAGGTGGTCGTGCTGGGGGTGGTGTTTTAGGGTTTAGGGCAGTGCAGTGGTGATCGTGTAGTGTAGGGTGTCGTGCTGGGGATGGTGTTTTAGGGTTTATGGCAGTGCGGTGGTGTTTGTCTAGTGTAGGGCATCGTGCCGGTGGTAGTGTTTTAGGGTTTAGGGCAGTGCAGTGATATTTTTGTAGTGTAGGGAGTCATGCTTGGGGTAGATTTATGGTTTAGGGTAGTGCAGTGGTATTTTTGTAGTGAAGGGTCGTTCTGGGGGAGTGTTTTAGAGTTTAGGGTAGTGCAGTGGTGTTTGGGTAGTGTAGGGGGTCATTCTGGGGGTAGTGGTTTAGGGTCGTGCAGTTGTGTATGGGTAGTGTAAGGGGGTACTGCTGGGGTAGTGTTTTAGGGTTTAGGGTTGTGCAGTTGTGTTTGGGTAGTATAGGGGGTACTGCTGTGGGTAGTTCTTTAGTGTTTAGGGTAGTGCAGTGGTGATTTGGTAGTGTAGGGGGTTGTGCTGGGGTAGTTTTTAGGGTTTAGGGTAGTACAGTGGTGTTTGTGTAGTGTAGGGGGTAGTGTTTTAGGGTTTAGGGTAGTGCAGTGGTGTTTGTGTAGTGTAGGGGGTCGTGCTGGGGTAGATTTAGGGCTCAGGGTAGTGCAGTGGTGTTTAGGTAGAGTAGTGGGTAGTGTTTTAGGGTGTAGGGTAGTGCAGTGGTATTTGTGTAGTGTAGTGGGTCGTGCTGGGGGTAGTGTATTAGGGTTTAGGGTAGTGCAGTGGTGGTTGTGTAATGTAGGGCGTCGTGCTGAGGGTAGTGGTTTAGGGTTTAGTGTCCTGTCGTGGTGTATGGGTAGTGTAGGGGGTACTGCTGGGGTAGTGTTTTAGGGTTTAGGGTAGTGCAGAGGTGTTTAGGTAGTGTAGTGGGTAGTGTTTTAGGGTTTAGGGTAGTGCAGTAGTGTTTGGATAGAGTAGGGGGTTGTGCTGGGGGTAGTGTTTTAGGGTTTAGGGTAGTGCAGTGGTGTTTGTGTAGTGTAGGGCGTTGTGCCAGTGGTAGTGTTCTAGGGTTTAGGGTAGTGCAGTGATATTTTTGTAGTGTAGGGGGTCATGCTTGGGGTAGATTTATGGTTTATGGTAGAGCCGTGGTATTTGTGTAGTGAAGGGTCGTGCTGGGGGAGTATTTTAGAGTTTAGGGTAGTGCAGTGGTGTTTGGGTAGTGTAGTGGGTCGTGCTGGGGGTAGTGGTTTAGGGTTTAGTGTAGTGCAGTAGTGTTTGGGTAGTGTAGGGGGTACTGCTGGGAGTAGTGTTTTAGGGTTTATGGTAGTGCAGTGGTCTTTGGGTACTATAGGGTGTTGTGTTGGGGGTAATGTTTTAAGGTTTAGGGTAGTGCAGTGGTGTTTGTTTAGTGTAGGGGGTAGTGTTTTAGGGTTTAGGGTAGTGCAGTGGTGTTTGTGTAGTGTAGGGGGTCATGCTGGGGGTTGTGTTTTAGGGTTTAGGGTAGTGCACCTATGTTTGTGTAGTGTAGGGGGTAATGTTTTAGGGTTTAGGGTAGTGCAGTGGTCTTTGGGTAGGGTAGGGGGCCACGATGGGGGTACTATTTTAGGGTTTAGGGTACTTCAGTGGTCTTTCGGTAGTGTAGGGGGTCATTCTTGGGGTGGTGTTTTAGGGTTTAGGGTAGTGCAGTGGTCTTTGGGTAGTGTAGGGGGTCATGGGGGTGGTGTTTTAGGGTTTAATGTAGTGCAGTGGTCTTTGTGTAGTGTAGGGGGTCGACCTGGGGGGTGTTTTAGGGTTTATGGTAGTGCAGTGGTGTTAGGGTAGTACAGGGGGTCGTGCTGGGGTGGTATTTTAGGGTTAAGGGTAGTGCAGTGGTGTTCGGGCAGTGTAGGCGGTTGTGCTGGGGGTGGTATTTTAGGGTTTATAGTAGTACAGTTGTCTTTGGGTAGGGTAGAGGGTCGTGTGGGGGGAACTGTTTTAGGGTGTAGGGCAGTGCGGTGGTTTTTGGGCAGTGTAGGGGGTCGTGCTGGGGGTGGTGTTTCGGAGTTTAGGGCAGTGCAGTGGTGTTCAGGCAATGTAGGGGGTCGTGCAGGGGGTAGATTTAGGGTTTAGGGTAGTGCAGTGGTTTTTGGGTAATGTAGGGAGTTGTGCTGGGGGAGTGTTTTAGGGTTTATAGAAGGGCAGTGGTTTTGGGTAGTGTAGGGGGTTGTGCTGGAGGTAGTGTTTTAGAGTTTAGGGTAGTGCAGTGGTGTTTGGGTAGTGTAGGGGTTTGTGCTGGGGGTAGTGGTTTAGGGTTTAGGGTCATGCTGTGGTGTATGGGTAGTGTAGGGGGTACTGCTGGGGTAGTGTTTTAGGGTTTAGGGTTGTGCAGTGATTTTTGGGTAGTATAGGGGGTACTGCTGGGGGTAGTTTTTTAGGGTTTAGGGTAGTGCAGTAGTGATTTGGTAGTGTAGGGGGTTGTGCTGGGGGTAGTGTACTAGGGTTTAGGGTAGTGCACTGGAGTTAGGGAAGTGTAGGGGGTAGTGTTTTAGGGTTTAGGGTAGTGCAGTGGTGTTTGTGTAGTGAAGGGGGTCGTGCTGGGGGTAGTGTTTTTAGGGTTTAGGGTAGTGCAGTGGTGTTTGGGTAGTGTAAGGACCTGTACTGGGGTAGATTTAGGGTTTAGGGTAGTGCAGTTGTGTTTGGGTAGTGTAGGTAGTCATGCTGAGGGTAGATTTAGGGTGTAGGGTAGTGCAGTGGTGTTTGGGTAATGTAGGGAGTCATGCTGGGGGGAGTGTTTTAGGGTTTAGGGTAGTGCAGTTGTGGAAATATGGATTTTTCTGATCAGTTATGTCCCCTATCTTGGACCCCAACGGTTTCATGTATAAATCACAAGTACATGTATGTTCCCTCCAGTTCCAGTTATGAAGACGCAAATACATGTGCGTCCACCGCCAACATGTACTCTTTCAGATCCGCCATGAATGGGCCAGATATTCCATTCCTAAGTACGAAAGGCCACCGGCCTTATATGGTTCACTTATGCCATTTTACAGTCCAGGCAAGTAGGCCCTGATTCTGCCATCAAGCTTTTCCTACCTTCTGCCTCTGAAAGCTCCAGTCTGAGCTCGCATCTGTATCCATGAACTTTGTCCTGCTCCCTGCGCAGCTAACGGTGCCTGACATCAGCCTGTTGCCTGCCAAAAACTGTATTTCACCTTCGAAATTATCTGCTCCGCTCCCTACCCAATGCATTCCTGTCTAGTAGTTTAAGTAAACATTCTTCCAGCTACCGAGCAAAAGGCTCCGCTCCTCTGTCTTTATGCAAGTAATTCATAGCCCTGATACCATGGAAGATTTCTGCCCCCGCATCTAGTGTAGACACCTAGACGCTTGTACACGCACTAACAGTCAGTATAGTCAGTATAGAATAAGATTCTACTCTAAGAGACCTCTCTTTTGGATAACACAGTTCTTTAAACATAGGATGTTAGATATGATTTGGGATTAGGTTGACTTGACCCTCCAGACTTCTGTCGCCACATATAGAGCTAAATGTCAAGTCCCCTTCACCCCCTAGTTGCACGTCAATCACACGTCATGCTGCTGCGCGCGCATTTCTGCCAAGTATTTCTGCTGACATTGCGAAATTCTTTCATGGAACCACCCTATTATGACATCATACCTGATGACGTTCTTTAGTTACACCCAGTTACACCCACTTTTGCTACGCATGTATGTTTTATCTTTACTATCAATTGTTACGCCTCCTGCATTTGCTTCACTGTAATGCCTATTGTATAAAAATGATTACTTGTCAATAAAGTAGCGTCTTCACTTCCTGAACCTTCGTGGTGATGGAATATGGAGCGCCTCAATTTAAATTGATCTTGGAATAAAGCCCGTTCCGAACCTCTAATACCACGGATTCTGCCTCTTATTTTACTGAGCTATTATTATAGATTTTCCGCATCAAATTAAGTTCCGGTAATTAAATTATTTACCACATAAATGGCGCCCGAACCGGGACACTTTCTCATCTCACGCGCCGGCGGTGCGTTGCAGGCCCGGTCTCCTGTCACAGTTGGACGGACAACAACGCGTACCCACAGGATTTCCTGTATCTCCCTCCTGCCGAGCGGGGGTAACTGAGGCTGCGATCAACACCCAGACGAGGCGGTGAGAAGTGCGAAGTATCCCGACCAGAGCCTAGCTGAGAGAGCAAGATCCGAGGTATACAGAGGCCCACCAGTTTCCGAAGTTTCCGAAGTTCCGAGTCGAGTCCAGTCCGGTTCAAGTTCAGTTCAGTTCCGAGGCCTTCCGTTCCGAGCTACCCGGTGAGTACCATTATCGGGGAGGCGTTCTGACGTGCACATAGGTTGTGCCGGTCAAGACGGGTTTGGGTACACAAATCCGGTCTGCACTGTTTCAGCAGTGTATCTGTACTGTTTAGCAGTATATCAAGTATGTCTAGTATATAATTCAGAATTACCTAGTTAGTATCGAGTATTATGTTTAGTGACTAGTTCCCTAAATGACCATCATTGTTTATTCATTAAATGTTAAATGTTAAAATGTCTTAAATACGTTCTGTATATTGTGGTGTGAATGACTGTTCATTATTGTGTTTTATGGTATTAAACGTGTTCAAAATTAGGTATCAGATCAGTTCTCAATATGCCGCTCTTTTCGAAATTAAGACAGATCACAACTAGAAAAGGGGTACTCGAAGAAGCTGTTCCCATTCCTCCTAGGGACACTCCAGGGTACTTCATGTATCATAAACATGGCCTAGACGCCATATTATTTCTTGATCTATGGGTAGACTACACCAAGGAATTACCAGAAAGTCAGAGGTGGCCCGCAGCTGGGACCTGGGATGCAGATTGCATTATGAAAGTAGAAGAAGAATTATGGAAAAAGAAAGCTAGACAGTCACAGAAAGATGCCATTGAATTATGGCGTAAAGAATCATATAGACGCACAGAGAAAGTGCTCAGACAGGAAGAGAAAAGTAAGGAGAATTCAAATAAAGTTCGAGAAAGTGTTTTAATTGAAGAAGGTATTCGAGTAAAGTCAGAACAAACAGACAGACAAAGAAATGCCCTTGTGAATGGTATGTATCCTCTTCTGGCCGAAGGGTTACCTAAGGCTACTCCGGAGATACCAAAAGACTTGCCACCCCCATTGTTTCCGATAAAAGTACATCCCAAAGGGCATCCCAGATCCGCAGAAGATGTTTTTCTTTCCTCTTATTTAGACGACGCAGCTCCCGAGTATGCTAATGCTGCGCCACATAGACCGTCTGCCGAGGGGGTTCAACGCCAAGACCCTCCTCCGTCTGTACCTCTGCAACAGCAAACCCCGACACAAGTTCCGGCAAGCACATCTGTTTCTACATCTGCATCCACACCTATGGTTGCTATATCCCGTTCAACGAATCCTTTCACATCCAGCACCCCAGGTGGTGCTACCGGAGGTACATCAAGCATTTTTTCTACGCCACCCAGAACAAGTAAACTTTCCTTTCAAGAATTAGCCCACCAACGTACACCCAAACTAGTAACTCCCAACACGCTCAAGGAACTTCTAATAGATTGTAGATATGACCCAGTGCCCGGAAAAGGGGACGAAATGATGCTGGCATCATTACGTATCCGACGAGCTGCAATATACTTAGGGAAGCTACCAGGAATGACTGCACATTTAGAAAATATATACCACTTTGTTCAGTCAGGGCGAGACCCTGAGAGTATTACCAGAGCCATGGAGTACCAAAAGGTGGAAATACAGGGGGAACTGTTACGTTTCCTCATAAACTGTGTGATCAGAAATCAAGATCAACCAGGGGTAAATCCGGAAGAAATGCAAATTCTTACCACATGGGGTAAGAATATATCAGAGGGGAGACACGATAAACGATCATGTATAGTAGCTATGAGCCGAAAGATCCGCAAAGAAATAGAACGAATACACGAAGAAAGATTAGCAGTAGACGAACCTGAACAAACTGAGGACGAGGAAGAATTAGAACTGCCCACAGGACAGTTAGAAACCATGGCCTATGTAGGTAGAGGAAGATCTTGCAATAATACTAGATGCTTTACTGATCCGATATGTCCAATACGTCCAGATAATAACAGAAAATTCCAAACTCCTATAATAAATATAAGGTCCCCCGAACATTCATTCCATGCCGCTGACAAATTACTCCGAGAACGCAGGGGTTATCATATACTCGATTCTATGGACGAACAAGAATTAGCCAGGTCAGCCGTACACTGGGTTGATAGTCCTGGAAAATATGGTGATGATACACTAGCACATACGTTTTTGAACCTCGCCCCAGATGAACAGCGTTTAGCTGGTATCTATATGATTCAACAACTCCTTATATTATATAAAAGCCAACACTCCGATCCTGGCCCCTTACCTGATATATTGACTGAATTACTCACGAATAAATGGAGAGGTTCCGGTACTAAGTTAATTAGAGAAATACTAGAATCTAGAAGGCAGTACAGTCTTTTTGTATGTCCTGAACATGTCTCACTGCCCACCCGATAAAGGGTGATGACAATGAGTTTAAACGTGTGTTTGTATACACACCCATATCCAAAATAGAACTATTAGAAATGAAGAAAGTGGTACCCAGTCATGACAAAGACCCAGCGGGTTTCCATCGTGAAATTAAAGATATGTTACTCATGGGAGAGTATACCTACCCCGACATTATGACAATATTGAAGGTATTAATGCCTGCCGGCATTTATGAAAAACTGAAGGAAAAGGATTGGGAGGTGGGAGACCAGAAGATAGATTGGACAGCATTAGAAAACGAAGAAAAAGCTCGAGGTCCAGGTTCAGGGCTCGGGGACAAGACCAAAGCACTACCAGGTTTACTAGTACAGGTACTGCCACGTTTATTAACTACGAAAAAGGAAGACTGGGGTGCAATCTCAGCCTGTAAACAAAAATCAGATGAAGACACTAGTGATTTCTATTCCCGATTTGAGAAATGTTTTGGTATAAATAGTGGAATAAAAGCAAGTAGCGAGTCGTATCCACATCTGTTTGTGACAAAATTGGTTGAAAATGCCTTGCCCCAAGTTAAGAATAGAGTATTGAAGTTCGAGAGTACCTGGCAAGGTAACACTCCGTCACAAATGTTACAAATGCTACAGTACCATCACAATAGAATTAGAGAAGAACAAGAACATGAACATAGACGCATGAAAGACACGAAAATGAAAATGCTAGTTTCCCAGACAGTTCCAGCTGATGGTCATAAGAAGGGTATAACACAGTCCAGTGTTTCAACAGGTCCTGTAAAAGGGACATGTAACTATTGTAAACAGCCAGGTCATTATGTACACGATTGTCCCGTTTTAAAGCATAATATCGCCATAGGTAACACAAAAGAAAGACCACGACCACTTAGACAGGATCAGAACCAACAAGGAGCACCGCAGCATGCACAGTCCATGCCAGCTCCGCAACAGTCTATGCCAGCTCCACCACCGCAGCCTATTGCTGCCACACAAACAACGACCCGACAGATGTATCAGACCGCACAGTATGACTATCCTGATTATCAACGATACTCATGAAACAGCCTAGAGAGGGAAGTTGGCTTACCCCTTATTGAGGTCCCTGTAGATCAAGAAGGACCTTATGTACACAGTGAACTGTTAGGTCAAGATAGAAAATTCTTACTTGATACAGGGGCAAGCCGAACAACAATAAAACGTAGTGAAGTTCCAGGGGCACCCCTCTCAGGCTCACAGAATATTTCCCTTGGCTTTTCAGGAAAACCTATCATTAACGAAGTAACACAGCCTCTTCCGCTTACGATCGGTCCCTTGACACGAACTACAGATTTATTACTTACTAAATCATGTCCAGAAAACTTGTTAGGCATAAAAACTTTGAAAGCTCTAGGAGCTATTATATGTTGTTCTCCGGAAGGAGTAAGATTGTTTTTACGTGATTTCAAAGGGCACTACGTGTCCCGAGACATGGATCACCGACTACAGACTTTACCGACACATTTATGGGCACAAGGCTCTACAGATGTTGGTTGCATGAACATTACACCATATCGAGTCACACTAAAGGCAGGAGTGGTACTTCCACGAATGCGACAATACAAGTTACCCCCAGATGCTGTAGTGGCTTTACTACAAATCATTGACGAGCTTATTACCCAAGGAGTGGTTGTGGAAACTGACTCCAATGTATGTAATTCACCGATAATTCCGATTCTTAAACGAACCGATCCAACAGCCCCGCCAGTATATCGATTGGTTATTGATCTGCGCGAATTAAATAAATGCATAGTACCACAATACCCCGTAGTCCCAGACATTTCTTCATTACTGACAGCCATTGATTCCGAAGCAACATTCTTTACTGTAATTGATCTCAAGAATGCCTTCTTCAGCGTCCCAATAGATCCGGAAAGCCAATACTTGTTCGGATTTAGTTTAAATGGACGTAGCTTTAAATTCACACGCGCACCTCAGGGATTTACCGAAAGCCCCAGCATCTATAGCCAAGCACTGAAACGAGAACTCGACAGTATCCACATGCCAGTCAACACTGCCCTGCTTCAATATGTCGATGATCTGCTGATCACCGCTAGAAGCGAACCTGAATGTGAAAAAGCCTCACTGACGGTTTTACAATTTTTGGCCGAAAAGGGGCACAAGGTGTCCCCTTCTAAGCTGCAATTCTGTGTCCAGCGAGTTGTTTACCTTGGTCACTCGCTGTCCAAGGAGGGAAGGCAGCTTACACCAGATCGCATCCAGCTAATTGCTAATATGCCAATACCCAAGACACAAAAGGAGGTGCGGGCTTTCATAGGCCTCACTTCATATTGTAGGCAGTGGATCCCTCAGTATGCATTTCTAGCAAAACCACTCATTCAATTGACAACACAGGAGGCAGCCACATCGACTGTTCTCCCTTGGACTCAGGAACATACACAAGCTTTTGAAAGCCTAAAGAAAGCCTTATGCCAAGCACCTGTTTTAGCAACACCATGTTACAATAAACAGTTTACACTCTTCGTTACAGAACGCGAAGGTACTGCCTTGTCAGTACTCACACAGGAACAAGCAGGATCACACAAACCATGTGCTTATTTTTCTAGTACATTAGATCCCGTAGCTCAGGCTTTGCCTGCGTGCCTAAAATCAGTGGCAGCAACAGCTTTAGCAATCAGACAAAGCGATGCCATAGTATTAGGACATCCATTGACAGTACAAGTACCACATGCAGTAGAGGTTCTCTTGAACCGCACACAAACACAACACTTGACTATAGCACGACTCACTGGTTACGAATTAACATTGTTTCAGCCACATATAGAGATCAGACGTTGTAGTACATTGAATCCTGCCACA
Source organism: Triturus cristatus (assembly GCF_964204655.1). NCBI lineage: Eukaryota > Metazoa > Chordata > Amphibia > Caudata > Salamandridae > Triturus > Triturus cristatus. The sequence goes on from NC_140587.1 coordinate 29,558,662, forward strand.
CTGTTACCTGTAAATGGAACAGACCCACTAGCACATGATTGTATTGAAGTTATCACTATCACGACGAAACCCAGACAAGATTTGACAGACGTCCCATTGTCAGACCCAGACCTGACGTTGTATGTAGATGGTTCATGTATGAGAACAGGTACAGGAGAGCTAGTGGCCGCTTACGCAGTCACAACAGACACTGAAATCATTGAAACAAATTGCATAAATACCTTGTCAGCTCAAGCCGCAGAGCTCATCGCTCTGACACAAGCCTGTATTCAAGCCACAAATAAAAAAGTCAACATATACACTGATTCACGCTATGCATTCGGAGTTGTACATGACTTCGGCGTGCTGTGGCGAGAGAGAGGTTATTTAACTTCTCACGGTGCCCACATTCAGCACGGACCCCTCATTCATGCCTTATTAGATGCAATACATCTACCCACTGCAATATCAATTATGAAATGTAAAGCTCATACGAAAGTTACTGATATCATTTCTCAAGGCAATGATCTAGCTGACAGAACAGCTAAACAGACTGCTCAAACTCAAACATCCGACATGACAAAGACAATAGTCCCGACACCAACATATTGCATGACGGTTAAGGATCCCGCTCTTGACGTAATTGACATACAGACACATGCTACACCAGACGAAATAAAGAAATGGACTGAATTAGGAGGGATCCAAACGGATCAAGGATGGATGACGAAGGAAAAATCTGTGTGGTTCCTTCCTGATTCAATGGTCCAAGTCGTTATCAACACTGTACATAGTCCAGCGCATCTAGGAGAAAAAGCTATGCTAGACAGCATCCAACACATTTGGTTCAACAAACATTTACGAGCAGCAGCTAAACAAAAAGTTCGTACCTGTATGATCTGTTGTCAGTTTAACCCAGGAAAAAGCATTCCCGTAGAACAGGGTGGATTTCAGCCTCCTGATCACCCTTTTGAAGTCCTCCAGATGGATTATATCCAGATGGAACGATGTCGAGGATTCAAATATGTTCTCGTAGTTGTCTGTGCTCTTTCCCGTTGGACAGAGGCATACCCGGTTTCAGATTACACTGCCCCGACTACTGCCAAACAGTTAGTTCGAGAATTCTTCCCACGGTACGGTTTGCCACGTGTTGTCTACTCAGATAACGGCCAGCCGTTCTCATCCGAACTAATGAAACACGTTTCACTTTTGTTAGGCTATCAGTGGAAATTTCACTGTGTCCGACACCCCGAGGCAGCAGGTCTCGTGGAAAGACATAATCAGACCCTGAAAATTAGATTGTCCAAAATTTGTAGAGAGAAAGGTGTCGACTGGGTAGTAGCCTTACCCGTTGCACTCTTTTACATGAGAATGGTAGCACACTCTCGAACAGGGCTATCCCCGTATGAGGTGATCTTTGGTAGACCACCAAATATGTGGGGGACGCCTATACCACGCAAAATAACTGATATTGACTGTAATATGCTGACAGATTACCTGGCTTCCTTGATGTCTGCACTACAATCTTGTCGTTCACAGGTAGCTGCAGCCTTTCCCGACAACACCGAGGTGAAACCCCATGACGTAATTCCAGGAGATTTAGTTTTAGTGAGGAACTTTGATCGGAAGTCTCAGCTGGATCCTAGGTGGAAATCACCTCAGCTCGTACTGCTAACGACGAGGACAGCCGTGAAGATCGAAGGTCGAAAAGGCTGGATACATTCAAGTCATATCAAGAAATTTCATGGACTACCGTCAGACGTAAACGACACACCTTGCGTGTCTTCACCGATTGACTCTAAACTTCCTTTGGTTGAACTGAATAAACATGAACAATATAAACTAAAACTTCGGTCCAACAAGTCAGGCAATTTGATTGTTTAAGTCCTCTCCAAGGTGAATCGGTCGAATTTGTCTCTGACATGTATCCCTTGGACCTGTATAGAGAAAGAAACAGAAGGATAAAGTTGAAACGACATGCGTACTGTAAATCACTGCGTAGTCATTGCACAGTGACGTTATTAATTTTGTTTTCCTTAAGTCTTTTAATAATTACTGCAAGTATATTGTTGCACACATATTATCCTATTTCTAGACATGTTTACAATGTTACTGCTGAACATTCTTTTAGTGAATTACCTCCGCATGAATTGTCTTATAGATTTGCGCTGCGCAATAACACTTTTATTAGTATGTTACATCATTCCCATCAGGTTAGCAATGCTACAAATTGTTGGATATGTGGTCGACTCCCTCCCTATCAGAACTATAAAGGAATTTTACCTCTCTTTCCATACCCGTTCACACACAACGGCTCCTGTGGAGCATGGTTTAGTTTGATTAATTCCCTAGATTCGAAGTCCGCAGTTTATCAAGACAACTGGGTATGGGGAAACCTGAACTTAGTTTTGCTTAAAGTCTGCTACCCTAACAAGGAGGGACTTCCCAAAAGAACAGGAACTGATCTAGAAAATGAAGTGTATGGATTAGGTAATTTCACGCTTAATCTTATGATCCTGAATGTCGAATCCGAAGCTACTCCAATTTTGCCCGCCATGTCAGTATTTCCAGTTAAAGGTGAATGTTAGAAATGAGGGGGCTCTGGTTGACGCAGGTGTGAACCCACAACAAGCAGGGACCCTTTACTTCTTGTCAGGGCGAAGGATGACTCCCCAGAATAACCCCTGCTCACCCTCTAGGTGCGTGGCGCGAGCAGTCTAGGCTAAGTCTCAGGCGTACACGGTTAAGCAAATGCAATTACACATACAGTAAACCCCTTGCATGCACCACAAATGGACACCAATCCGGTAGTATATAAAAATAAGCTTTTATGTAGTTTCAGCAGAGTTAAATACAAGGCCCAGTAACGTCGATCTGATGGGGCCACAATTCTTAGGAATACGGTCAAGTTCTCTTTGTGCGGAAAGTTCTTTAGGCGGGCACAAGGTAACTGTAGGCCTCAGCGCACTTCGTGCGGAGGCAGCGCCCGGGGAGCACACAGCAGATGACAGGGAAATAAGAACGTTGCGGACCCTGGATCCGATGCGAGCTCGCGGTCGAGTTCGTAAGTACAGTACCTTGTTTCTTGACGCAAAGGCGGGTGCGGGATTTCAGCGGCTCTTCGACAGAAGAGCGAGGCGGCGTCCGGGGCTCCCACACTTCACGATGGGGGGTCTGATCTTCAGGCTCACGACAGGAGCGGGGTGTTGCAGGTGGCGGGTGAACAAAGCGGGGCAGCCGGGCACGCCGATGCGTCCGGGCCGTCCGAGGCTTGGAGATGCTCACAAAACGCCGATTCCGGCGGGAGGGTGAAGGTGCACAGCGAGCCTCCACGAGCGAGGTGACGGGGCAGCCCAGCACAGCGTAGGGGGAGCGGCTCCGATCGAGCGAGGCTCTTCCCAAGGCGGGGGCGGCTAAGCAGTCCTGGTCACGGCTCAGGGAGGGACTGGGCACGAGGGTCACAGCTCCGGCGAGGGAAAGGACACCACAGTCCAGCAGCAGGCGAGTGAAGATCAGGTAGAGCCCAATGGTCCTGGGGCTCAGTTCAGGGGGCAAGCTCAGTTCCAAGCCCTTGGAGATCGTTTTGGAAAAGCACAAGTCTTGAAAGTAAAAGTAAAGTAAAAGTCTTCAGCAACAGTTTCTCTTCTCTCCTTTGGCAGCAAGGTCACCACTGCAGGCCAATCCCCCAGGATAGGGACAGTCTTCCTCCTACAGCTTTCCCGGTGCCTCCTCCTCAGGCAGAGATTCTTCTTGGTCAAAAGCGGATCTAGTTTCTTAGGAGCAGGGCTCCTCCATTTATACCACAAATCTTTTGTTCTCCCAGGCCAGGGGGGCCCTTGCCTAGTTCAGTCCGGTTTCTGAGCACTTTGTTTACGTGATGCAGGCTTCTTCTTTCAGAGTGCAGGGCAGAGTCATCAGACGCTCCACAGGGGGTGGAGCCGGCATCGAGGTAGCGGAGCACTGTCCTATTCAGAGCCTAGGAGCACTCCTCCCACCCATCTACCTGTCGATCGTCCTATTCATACCAGGCTACCTAGCCCTGCCCATCTGGGTTCCCCCAGCCCTGTCACTCACACCAGCCAGACATCAGATACACATCACGCAGAGGCGGCTGAGATGGTTAGGCAAGCAAAGGCCAACTTTCTAAAAAGTGACATTTGCAAACCCGGAATATTAAAATAAACCTTGCGAAAAGATGTACCTTATCATTCCGAGTTCAGGCATACTAAACTCGATCTCCTACCATGTTCCCTGGGTCGGTTAGGATCATAGGGTGTAATAATCCAGGCCGCCCATACTGGCCTATGAGAACAGGGTAGCCTTACAGTAGTGAACAACAAAATGGCGGTCATTCACTACCAGGACATGCCACGCATCTAGGCTTGTCCTACCTCAGGCTCACAATGCACCCTGCCCGTGGGCCTACCAGAGGGGTGACTAACATGCAGCTAAGGGAAGGTTTCGGGGACCGGCAAGTGTGGGCACTTGTCGGTCGGCGCGTCAGTACCAGACTGCACGCAGGCTCTGCGACGGCAGACCTTAGACGTATTTTACCGGCCGCTTCCGTGGGTGGCACAACCCGTGCTGCAAGCCCACCAGCGGCGTTTGCCTTTACATGCCCTGGCGCTCCTGGCGCACTTTACTGGGGTCTGATAGTAAATCAAACAATCCAATCATGGAATCCAACCAACACATACAATTTATAAAGGGAGCACTCGCACCGTGACACTGGTTGGCAGTGGCACAGCGCGCTGAGCGGCCAACACCATAAAATCACATGAGGCACAGCGACAAAAAGAGGAAGGGAGACTCACGCCAAGGTGCCAGGTCTAACACGTGTCCCCTCCAGCTGAAAGGTGGGGAGAACTACCCTACCCCAGGGAGTTCCTCACCACTAAGGCGGAAAAATCTGGACAGACCGTCAGCATTGGCGTGATCTGTACCAGGGCGATGTTCCACCGTGAAATCCATCCCCTGTAGGGAAATGGACCACCTCAACAGCTTTGGATTCTCACCCCTCATATGCATCAACCATCTGAGGGGCCTGTGGTCCGTCTGAACCCGGAAGTGAGACCCAAACAAGTAGGGTCTTAGCTTCTTCAGCGCCCAGACCACAGCAAATGCCTCACGCTCAATAGCACTCCATCTCTGTTCCCGTGGAAGTAACCTCCTGCTAATAAAGGCTACGGGTTGATCTAGGCCCTCCTCATTAATCTGTGAAAGAACAGCCCCCACACCATGCTCTGAAGCGTCTGTCTGAACGATAAACTCTTTGGAGAAGTTGGGAGCCAAGAGCACGGGCGCCGTGCACATAGCAGTTTTCAAGGCCTCAAAAGCTCTCTGACAGGTGTCAGTCCAGATCACCTTCCTGGGCTGCTTCTTCGAAGTCAGCGCTGTCAAGGGGGAAACCAGGTTGCCATACCCCTTGACAAACCTCCTGTAGTACCCGGTGAGACCTAGGAAGGCTCTCACCTCCGTCTGGGTTTTGGGCGCCTCCCAATTCAGGATGGTTTCTATCTTGGGCTGAAGGGGTGCCACCTGGCCACTCCCAACTTGGTGTCCCAAGTACACCACGGAACCCTGCCCGATCTGGCACTTACTCGCCTTGATCGTGAGGCCTGCCTTCCGCAGCGCCATCAACACTTCCCAGAGGTGTCGCAAGTGTTCCTCCCACGTGGAGCTGAACACGGCGATGTCATCCAGGTAGGCTGCACTGAACGAATCCAGCCCAGCCAACACCTGGTTGACCAATCTCTGGAAGGTGGCAGGGGCATTCTTCATCCCAAATGGCATAACCCGGAACTGGTAGTGCCCATCTGGGGTGGAAAATGCTGACCTCTCTTTGGCCCCCTCGGTCAAGGCGATCTGCCAATACCCAGACGTTAGATCAAACGTGCTGAGGTAGTTGGCAGCCCCTAGCCGATCGATGAGCTCATCAGCTCTGGGGATGGGGTGTGCGTCGGTCCTAGTGACTGAATTGAGTCCTCTGTAGTCCACACAGAACCGGAGTTCGGGTGTGGCTCCCTGCGCTGCAGCCTTTGGGACCAAGACCACGGGGCTGGCCCAAGGACTGCTAGAAGACTCAATTACCCCGAGTGCAAACATCTTGGAGACCTCCTCCTTGATGCATGCCCTCACCCTGTCAGTCACCCTGTAGGCCTTGTGCCGCACAGGTGGACTATCCCCAGTGTCCACATCATGGACGCACCAATCAGTGACCCCAGGGACCAGGGAAAACAGGTCAGAAAACTGTCCCAGCAACTGGCGACAATCATTCTGTTGCTCAGGGGTCAGGGTGGAAGAGAGGATGAAACCATCCACTGACCCATCTTGCTCCTTGGCTGACAGGAGGTCCGGAAGAGGTTCGGTCTCCTCTTCCATCCCCGCATCTGTTGCCAAGAGCATGCCCACTTGGGACCTCTCCAAGTGGGGCTTGAGGCGGTTGACATGTAGGACCCGTAAGGGGTTCCTGGGAGTCTTCAGGTCCACCACGTAGGTAACAGGACTCTTTCGCTCCACCACCTCAAAGGGACCGGTCCACTTATCCTGGAGCGCACACGGCTCCACGGGGGCCAAGACCCATACTTTCTGCCCAGGCTGAAGCTCTACCAGAGTGGCATTCTGGTCGTACCACCGCTTCATCTCCTCCTGGCTGGCTTCCAGATTTGCCTCAGCAAGTTGCCTGAAACGCCTAGTCTGATTCCTGAAGGCCAGCATGTAGCTATATACATTCTGGGGAGGTTTCCTGGGAGATTGCTCCCAGCCTTCCTTGACCAGACTTAGAGGTCCTCTGACGGGGTGACCATACAGAAGCTCAAAGGGACTGAACCCCAGAGACTTCTGTGGCACCTCACGGTAAGCGAAGAGAAGGCATGGTAAGAGGACGTCCCACTTGCGCCTCATGGGTCCTTCTAGGCCCATTATCATGCCTTTGAGGGTTCGGTTGAATCTCTCAACCAACCCGTTTCCTTGGGGGTGGTAAGGTGTGGTGAACTTGTAGGTTACACCACACTCTTGCCAAAGAGATTTCATGTACTTGGACATGAAATTGGTACCTCGGTCAGACACCACCTCTAGAGGGAATCCCACTCGGGAGAAAATTCCCATCAGTGCACGTCCCACCACGGGGGCCGTCACTGTCCTCAGAGGAATGGCTTCCGGGTACCGGGTGGCATGGTCCACCAGGACCAGGATGAACCTATTGCCCATCGCTGTCTTGGGGTCCAGTGGCCCTACAATGTCGATCCCCACTCGCTGGAATGGAGTACCGACCACAGGGAATGGCTGGAGTGGAGCCTTCTGCTTCCTTCCACTCTTTCCACTTGCCTGGCAAGTCTGGCATGTCCTGCAGTGAGTATCCGAACTCCTGCGCATTTGGGGCCAATAAAAGTGGGTGACAAGCCTTTCAAAGGTCTTGTCCTGCCCCAAATGCCCTGCCAATGGCACATCGTGAGCCAGCCCCAGTAGGAAGGCTCTGAAGTCCTGGGGTACCACCAGCGCACGGGCTGACCCAGGCTCAGCAACCTTAGGCTCTGTATATAGGAGGTCGTTCTCCCAGTAAATGAAGTGCGATCCCGACTGATCACCTGCGGCCTGGGCTGCAGCCTGCTGCCGCATACCCACGAGAGAAGGGCACTCCTTCTGCGCCTTACAAAAGTCCTCCCTGGTGGGACCCCCTTCCTGCTGCCAATGGGTCAGCTCCGGCAGGTCTCCCAGTTCAGCTATTTGTTCCCCTGTAGGCTCCAGGGCATCCCCCTCAAGGTCTGCTTCCTCCTGGACCGTGGGAACTTCAGGGGCCGGCTTCCCGCGCCCCTTGCCCCTTCTCTCTGAGGCCGGCTCCTGGGCCTCCCTCTCAGGCTCCAGGACCTCTCGAGTACCTTTACTGGCTGCCATGGACCGTGTGGTCACACACGCCCAATCCGGCATACCCAACATCTCCAGGTGAGCACTCCGCTCCACCTGAGCCCAAGGTGAGCTCTCCAAATCGTTCCCTAACAAACAGTCTACAGGCATGGCGGGCCTCACAGCTACCTGAAGAGTACCAGAGACCCCCCCCCACTCGAAGGGAACCTGAGCCACCTTGCAGTGCCTCTCTGTGTTGTCAGCGGCAACAACGGGATAGAATGCATTGGGGACCACCTGCTCCTGAGACACCAGGTGACACCTGACAGCTGTCACACTGGCTCCTGTATCTCTAAGAGCTTCCACCCTATGGCCATTTATGGTCACCCACCGCCTGTACTTCTTAGTGTTCTCAGGCAGCTGGGTTGGAGGGACCACTTCACGGTCTCCTAGCGAGACCAGGGACATCTCTGCGGGACCCCACCCACCTTGGACATCCCTCTCCTCCCCCAAGGCTACACTAGTCACCTGCCGGGGTGGAGCACCAGTGGGTGCTGGTTTACCAAACAATGGACACTTTACATCAGAGGCAAAATGCCCCAAATTGTTACACCTGTAACATCTTACGGGCCCCTTCTGAACAGGAGGACCTGTCGGGGCCCCGGTCGGTTTCTGGAGTGGGGGAGGCTGAGAACCCTTCCCTTGGTTCCCGTGGGGATTATTTTGTGGCCCTTTTTGGAACTGCTTCTGTTTACCCCTGTCCCCCCCACTCTTCTGCTGGGGACCCTGCCCACCTTTGGCGGAATCTCCCACGGTACCCTTGTGGACCCTGGTACTGACCCAGCGGTCCGCCTCCTCAGCAAGCTTCCTCGGGTTAGTCAGCTTACTATCGATCAGGTGCTGGCGCAGCTCAGGAAAACAATTACTGGACAAGTGCTCCCATGCCATTAGATCAAGAAGCCCTTGATAATCAGTCACCTTACTACCCTTCACCCAACCATCCAGCGCTCTGCAAAAGAAAGTCACATACTCCACATACGTACTATTGGGAATCTTAGTGCAACCCCTGAACCTCTGTCTATATAACTCAGGGGTCAACCCATACCTAGTCATCAATGCTTCCTTCATATGGGGATAGGAATTACGAACATCAACAGGTAAGTCTAGCAGTGTGTCCCGCCCCTCACTCAGGAACCTTCCCCACAACCCCGCTCCCCAATCTTTCTCAGGGACCCGGTGGGAAGACATGGCTACCTCGTAGGCTCTGAACCACTGCCCGATGTCGTCATTCCTGAAGAACTCCTTCACTACATCCTTAGGAATATAAACTCTTGGTTCCGCCGATCCTGGCGGTGTGCTGCCACCAGAGGGATTAAGCTCCAAACTTTTGGCTTTCAGCTCCAGCTCCCTCAGCTTCATGTCATGCTCTAATTGTAGTTTCTTTTCTTCCATGGCTAATCTTTGTTTTTCCATATCCATCTGCCCATGAAGTTTCGCCATTTCCACCTCGTGTGCCCGGGTTGCTGCCCTGTCCGCCAACTCCTCTGGCGACAGGCATCTGCCGAACTCATGGACACTTTCTGGTGGAACCACTTCCACCTGATTCTCTGGTGCCTTTGACTCATACCAGGCCCTCAGCGCCTTTACGAGTTGCTCCTTCTTTTTCAATCCAGTTTGGGCAATCCTGAACTTGGAGCAAAGACCTTTCAAGTCTTCATTGGTACGATCATGAAGTGCGCCTTCCTCCCAATCTATGTCTTCAAATCCAGAGATTACGGAAGCCGCCCTTCCGGCGGAAAGTGAACCAGGCATGGCTCTAACAACGGAGATTCTTGGCAAAACAAAAACAATGCTAGCCTTGTGGCTGTGTTACTGGTCTGCTCTCACTACCTGGCGATCAGTGATTCACTATACGCAAACCACAAATGCAAATCCGTAAATCCTCACCGCTGCCACCAATGTTAGAAATGAGGGGGCTCTGGTTGACGCAGGTGTGAACCCACAACAAGCAGGGACCCTTTACTTCTTGTCAGGGCGAAGGATGACTCCCCAGAATAACCCCTGCTCACCCTCTAGGTGCGTGGCGCGAGCAGTCTAGGCTAAGTCTCAGGCGTACACGGTTAAGCAAATGCAATTACACATACAGTAAACCCCTTGCATGCACCACAAATGGACACCAATCCGGTAGTATATAAAAATAAGCTTTTATGTAGTTTCAGCAGAGTTAAATACAAGGCCCAGTAACGTCGATCTGATGGGGCCACAATTCTTAGGAATACGGTCAAGTTCTCTTTGTGCGGAAAGTTCTTTAGGCGGGCACAAGGTAACTGTAGGCCTCAGCGCACTTCGTGCGGAGGCAGCGCCCGGGGAGCACACAGCAGATGACAGGGAAATAAGAACGTTGCGGACCCTGGATCCGATGCGAGCTCGCGGTCGAGTTCGTAAGTACAGTACCTTGTTTCTTGACGCAAAGGCGGGTGCGGGATTTCAGCGGCTCTTCGACAGAAGAGCGAGGCGGCGTCCGGGGCTCCCACACTTCACGATGGGGGGTCTGATCTTCAGGCTCACGACAGGAGCGGGGTGTTGCAGGTGGCGGGTGAACAAAGCGGGGCAGCCGGGCACGCCGATGCGTCCGGGCCGTCCGAGGCTTGGAGATGCTCACAAAACGCCGATTCCGGCAGGAGGGTGAAGGTGCACAGCGAGCCTCCACGAGCGAGGTGACGGGGCAGCCCAGCACAGCGTAGGGGGAGCGGCTCCGATCGAGCGAGGCTCTTCCCAAGGCGGGGGCGGCTAAGCAGTCCTGGTCACGGCTCAGGGAGGGACTGGGCACGAGGGTCACAGCTCCGGCGAGGGAAAGGACACCACAGTCCAGCAGCAGGCGAGTGAAGATCAGGTAGAGCCCAATGGTCCTGGGGCTCAGTTCAGGGGGCAAGCTCAGTTCCAAGCCCTTGGAGATCGTTTTGGAAAAGCACAAGTCTTGAAAGTAAAAGTAAAGTAAAAGTCTTCAGCAACAGTTTCTCTTCTCTCCTTTGGCAGCAAGGTCACCACTGCAGGCCAATCCCCCAGGATAGGGACAGTCTTCCTCCTACAGCTTTCCCGGTGCCTCCTCCTCAGGCAGAGATTCTTCTTGGTCAAAAGCGGATCTAGTTTCTTAGGAGCAGGGCTCCTCCATTTATACCACAAATCCTTTGTTCTCCCAGGCCAGGGGGGCCCTTGCCTAGTTCAGTCCGGTTTCTGAGCACTTTGTTTACGTGATGCAGGCTTCTTCTTTCAGAGTGCAGGGCAGAGTCATCAGACGCTCCACAGGGGGTGGAGCCGGCATCGAGGTAGCGGAGCACTGTCCTATTCAGAGCCTAGGAGCACTCCTCCCACCCATCTACCTGTCGATCGTCCTATTCATACCAGGCTACCTAGCCCTGCCCATCTGGGTTCCCCCAGCCCTGTCACTCACACCAGCCAGACATCAGATACACATCACGCAGAGGCGGCTGAGATGGTTAGGCAAGCAAAGGCCAACTTTCTAAAAAGTGACATTTGCAAACTCGGAATATTAAAATAAACCTTGCGAAAAGATGTACCTTATCATTCCGAGTTCAGGCATACTAAACTCGATCTCCTACCATGTTCCCTGGGTCGGTTAGGATCATAGGGTGTAATAATCCAGGCCGCCCATACTGGCCTATGAGAACAGGGTAGCCTTACAGTAGTGAACAACAAAATGGCGGTCATTCACTACCAGGACATGCCACGCATCTAGGCTTGTCCTACCTCAGGCTCACAATGCACCCTGCCCGTGGGCCTACCAGAGGGGTGACTAACATGCAGCTAAGGGAAGGTTTCGGGGACCGGCAAGTGTGGGCATTTGTCGGTCGGCGCATCAGTACCAGACTGCACGCAGGCTCTGCGACGGCAGACCTTAGACGTATTTTACCGGCCGCTTCCGTGGGTGGCACAACCCGTGCTGCAAGCCCACCAGCGGCGTTTGCCTTTACATGCCCTGGCGCTCCTGGCGCACTTTACTGGGGTCTGATAGTAAATCAAACAATCCAATCATGGAATCCAACCAACACATACAATTTATAAAGGGAGCACTCGCACCGTGACACTGGTTGGCAGTGGCACAGCGCGCTGAGCGGCCAACACCATAAAATCACATGAGGCACAGCGACAAAAAGAGGAAGGGAGACTCACGCCAAGGTGCCAGGTCTAACAGTGAATTATGTGTAAGAAAGAATGGTTCCATACATATGGGCCATAGTAGATGCACCACTGTAATAGAATTTAGTGATCAAGGCAAGTCTACATTTAGAGCTTCCCGCCATTCCTACTTCATATGTGGTCAGACGGCATACATACGTTTGCCTCTAAATTGGGATGGTACCTGCTACATCGGATTCCTTTTGCCACCTGTTTTCCTAGCTCCTCCTGATTATCATAGAAATACTCATTTAGTACACAATAGAGAAAGGAGAGATCTACCAATAGTCGATTACACTGAGACCGCATGGGAAAAATATACAGATTTCAATAAAGGTCTCTTTCCCTATATAGGTACAGTTACCAATAGTAAGCTGATACGTAGATTAACCAGAACCCTTGAAGCAGTAGTGAACGAAACTATTTCCGCCTTAGGCAATTTAACAGAAGAGCAGTCTGCTATGCGGATTGTTGTGCTTCAAAATCGTCTTGTCCTTGACGTCATCCTGGCCGATAGGGGCGGAGCTTGTAGGGTCATCGGATCAAGTTGTTGCATTTTCATACCAGAAAATTCGCCATCTGTATAAAAAGCCATAACTCGTCTTCATAAGATTGTAAGCCAGATACACCAGAATCCAGGCACCTGGACTTGGTCCGGTTGGTTTTGGAGTGTATTATCTACCTTTGGATGGAAGGTCCTATCCTTCCTAGGTATTGGCTTCCTCATATTATTCAGTTGCTGTCTATGCCTACAATGTGGACCAGCGATCTGTGGTCTGTGTGCCACATCGTGTATTCCACCACCAAGATTTCATTCATCACGGAAGAAGAAAGAAGAACAAATGATGCTATATGAACAGATCGATGGATTGATGAAGATTGATATCTCTTGACGGGCAAGTAGGGGACAAGGAGGGAATGTGGAAATATGGATTTTTCTGATCAGTTATGTCCCCTATCTTGGACCCCAACGGTTTCATGTATAAATCACAAGTACATGTATGTTCCCTCCAGTTCCAGTTATGAAGACGCAAATACATGTGCGTCCACCGCCAACATGTACTCTTTCAGATCCGCCATGAATGGGCCGGATATTCCATTCCTAAGTACGAAAGGCCACCGGCCTTATATGGTTCACTTATGCCATTTTACAGTCCAGGCAAGTAGGCCCTGATTCTGCCATCAAGCTTTTCCTGCCTTCTGCCTCTGAAAGCTCCAGTCTGAGCTCGCATCTGTATCCATGAACTTTGTCCTGCTCCCTGTGCAGCTAACGGTGCCTGACATCAGCCTGTTGCCTGCCAAAAACTGTATTTCACCTTCGAAATTATCTGCTCCGCTCCCTACCCAATGCATTCCTGTCTAGTAGTTTAAGTAAACATTCTTCCAGCTACCGAGCAAAAGGCTCGGCTCCTCTGTCTTTATGCAAGTAATTCATAGCCCTGTTACCATGGAAGATTTCTGCCCCCGCATCTAGTGTAGACACCTAGACGCTTGTACACGCACTAACAGTCAGTATAGTCAGTATAGAATAAGATTCTACTCTAAGAGACCTCTCTTTTGGATAACACAGTTCTTTAAACATAGGATGTTAGATATGATTTGGGATTAGGTTGACTTGAGCCTCCAGACTTCTGTCGCCACATATAGAGCTAAATGTCAAGTCCCCTTCACCCACTAGTTGCACGTCAATCACACGTCATGCTGCTGCGCGCGCATTTCTGCCAAGTATTTCTGCTGACATTGCGAAATTCTTTCATGGAACCACCCTATTATGACATCATACCTGATGACGTTCTTTAGTTACACCCAGTTACACCCACTTTTGCTACGCATGTATGTTTTATCTTTACTATCAATTGTTACGCCTCCTGCATTTGCTTCACTGTAATGCCTATTGTATAAAAATGATTACTTGTCAATAAAGTAGCGTCTTCACTTCCTGAACCTTCGTGGTGATGGAATATGGAGCGCCTCAATTTAAATTGATCTTGGAATAAAGCCCGTTCCGAACCTCTAATACCACGGATTCTGCCTCTTATTTTACTGAGCTATTATTATAGATTTTCCGCATCAAATTAAGTTCCGGTAATTAAATTATTTACCACACAGTGGTGTTTGAGTAGTGTAGGGGTCGTGATGGAGGTAGTGTTTTAGAGTTTAGGGTAGTGCAGTGGTGTTTGGGTAGTGTAGTGGGTCGTGCTGGGGTAGTGGTTTAGGGTTTAGGGTAGTGCAGTGGTGCTTGGGTAGTGAAGGGCGTACTGCTGGGGGTAGTGTTTTAGGGTTTAGGGTAGTGCAGTGGTTGGGTAGTGTAGGGGGTACTGGTTGGGGTAGTGTTTTAGGGTTTAGGGTAGTGCAGTGGTGTTTGGGTAGTGTAGGGGGTACAGCTGGGGGTAGTGTTTTAGGTTTTAGGGTAGTGCAGTAGTGTTTGGGTAATATAGGGGGTTGTGCTGGGGGTAGTGTCTTAGAGTTTAGGGTAGTGCAGTTGTGTTTGTGTAGTGTAGGTGGTAGTGTTTTCGAGTTTAGGGTAGGGGTGGGCACCCGCGAGCACACCACAAAGTTTCTTTTGTGGTGGGCCTTGGGTGTTGTTGCTGGGTGCGCGCGCAAACGCTTTACACATCGCCTCCGGGATAAGCCTGACTGCTCGTGCCAAGCTACCAAGGGGGTGAGCAGGGGTTATCTTTGGCGTGTAACTCCCCAGCCCTGACTAGAGTGGTGGTTTCTGCCTGGCTTTGGCGCAAGCCCTAGCCAACCAGAAATCCCATTTCTAACACTGGGGTGTGGTGTTTTAGGGCCCGATTCACAGAACTAACTTAAGACAAAATCCTAAACTTACTACCATTTTGGTATTCACAGAAGGCACTTACTCATTTTGGTATTCACAGAAGGCACTTACTCATTTCGGTATTCACAGAAGTTAGGACTCCTAACTTTAGGACTCCTAAATGCCTTCTGTGAATACCGAAAGTCTTAAAATTTGGATTTTTCTCAGTTTAGTAGTAGTAAAGTTAGGACTCCTAACTTTAGGACTCCTAAGTGCCTTCTGTGAATAACAAAATGGTAGTAAGTTTTGGATTTTGTCTTAATCCAAGCAATGTAGGGGGTCGTGCAGGGGGTAGATTTAGGGTTTAGGGTAGTGCAGAGGTTTTTGGGTAATGTAGGGAGTTGTGCTGGGGGAGTGTTTTAGGGTTTATAGAAGGGCAGTGGTTTTGGGTAGTGTAGGGGGTTGTGCTGGAGGTAGTGTTTTAGAGTTTAGGGTAGTGCAGTGGTGTTTGGGTAGTGTAGGGGGTCGTGCTGGGGTAGTGGTTTAGGGTTTAGGGTCATGTCGCGGTGTATGGGTAGTGTAGGGGGTACTGCTGGGGTAGTGTTTTAGGGTTTAGGGTTGTGCAGTGTTTTTTGGGTAGTATAGGGGGTACTGCTGGGGGTAGTTTTTTAGGGTTTAGTGTAGCGCAGTAGTGATTTGGTAGTGTAGGGGGTTGTGCTGGGGGTAGTGTTCTAGGGTTTAGGGTAGTGCAGTGGTGTTTGGGTAGTGTAGGGGGTAGTGTTTTAGGGTGTTTGTGTAGTGAAGGGGGTCGTGCTGGGGGTAGTGTTTTTAGGGTTTAGGGTAGTGCAGTGGTGTTTGGGTAGTGTAAGGACCTGTACTGGGGTAGATTTAGGGTTTAGGGTAGTGCAGTTGTGTTTGGGTAGTGTAGGTAGTCATGCTGAGGGTAGATTTAGGGTGTAGGGTAGTGCAGTGGTGTTTGGGTAATGTAGGGAGTCGTGCTGGGGGAGTGTTTTAGGGTTTAGGGTAGTGCAGTGGTGTTTGAGTAGTGTAGGGGTCGTGATGGAGGTAGTGTTTTAGAGTTTAGGGTAGTGCAGTGGTGTTTGGGTAGTGTAGTGGGTCGTGCTGGGGGTAGTGGTTTAGGGTTTAGGGTAGTGCAGTGGTGCTTTGGTAAAGAAGGGCGTACTGCTGGGGGTAGTGTTTTAGGGTTTAGGGTAGTGCAGTGGTTGGGTAGTGTAGGGGGTACTGGTTGGGGTAGTGTGTTAGGGTTTAGGGTAGTGCAGTGGTGTTTGGGTAGTGTAGGGGGTACAGCTGGGGTTAGTGTTTTAGGTTTTAGGGTAGTGCAGTAGTGTTTGGGTAATATAGGGGGTTGTCCTGGGGGTAGTGTTTTAGGGTTTAGTGTAGTGCAGTGGTGTTTGGGTAGTGTAGGGGCTACTGCTTGGGGTAGTGGTTTAGGGTTTAGGCTAGTGCAGTGGTGTTTGGGTAGTGTAGGGGGCACTGCTGGGGGTAGTGTTTTGGGTAGTGCACTGGTGTTTGGGTACTATAGGGGGTTGTACAGGGGGTAGTGTTTTAGGGTTTAGGGTAGTGCAGTGGTGTTTGTGTATTGTAGGGGGTAGTGTTTTAGGGTTTAGGGTAGTGCAGTGTTGTTTGTGTAGTGTAGGGGGTCATGTTGGTGGTAGTGTTTTAGAGTTTAGGGTAGTGCAGCTGTGTTTGTATATTGTAGGGGGTAGTGTTTCAGGGTTTAGTGTAGTGCAGTTGTCTTTGGGTAGTGCAGGGGATCGTTCTGGGTTACTGTTTTAGCATTTAGGGTACTGCAGTGGTCTTTGGGTAGTATAGGGGGTCGTGCTGGGGGTGGTGTTCAGGGTTTAGGGTAGTGCAGTGGTCTTTGCGTAGTGTAGGGGGTTGTGCTGGATAGTGTTTTAGGGTTTAGGTTAGTGCAGTGGTGTTTGTGTAGTTTAGGGTGTAGTGTTTTAGGATTTAGGGTTGTACAGTGGTGTTTGTGTAGTGTAGGTGGTTGTGCTTGGGGAAGTGTTTTAGGGTTTAGGTTAGTGCAGAGGTGTTTGTGCAGAGTAGGTCGTTGTGCTGGGGGTCGAGTTTTTAGGGTGTAGGGTAGTGTAGCAGTGTTTGTGTAGTGTAGGGGAAGTCTTTTAGGGTTTAGGGTAGTGCAGTGGTCTTTGGGTAGTGTAGGGGGTTATGCTGGAGGTAGTGTTTTAGAGTTTAGGGTAGAGCAGTGGTGTTTGGGTAGTGTAGTGGGTCCAGTGGGGGTAATTTTTTAGGGTTTAGGGTAGTGCAGAGGTGTTTGGGTAGTGTAGCAAGTACTGCTGGGGGGGTAGTGTTTTGGGTAGTGCATTGGTGTTTGGGTACTATAGGGGGTTGTGCTGCTGTAGTGTGTTAGGGTTTAGGGTAGTGCAGTGGTGTTTGTGTATTGTAGGGGGTAGTGTTTTAGGGTTTAGGGTAGTGCAGTGTTTTTTGTGTAGTGTAGGGGTCGTGCTGGGGGTAGTGTTTTATAGTTTAGGGTAGTGCAGCTGTGTTTGTGTAGTGTAGGGGGTAGTGTTTTAGGGTTTAGGGTAGTGCAGTTGTCTTTGGGTAGTGCAGGGGGTCGTTCTGGGGGTACTGTTTTAGGGTTTAGGGTACTGCAGTGGTCTTTGGGTAGTATAGGGTGTTGTGCAGGGTGGTGTTTTAGAGTTTAGGGTAGTGCAGTGGTCTTTGGGTAGTGTAGGGGGTCGTGATGGGGTGGTGTTTTAGGGTTCAGGGCAGTGCAGTGTTGTTTGGGCAGGGTAGTTCTTTTTAGCTGTGGGTGGTGGTATAGGGTAGTGCAGTGGTGTTATGGCAGTGTGGGGGGTCGTGCTTGGGGTAGTGTTTTAGGGTTTAGGGCAGTGCAGTGGTGTTTGTGTTGTGTAGGAGGTCATGCTGGGGTAGTGTTTTAGGGTTTAGGGTAGTGCAGTGGTGTTTGTGTAGTGTAGTGGGTCATGCTGGGGTAGTGTTTTAGGGTTTAGGGTAGTACAGTGGTGTGTGAGTAGTGTAGTGGGTCATGCTGGGGTAGTGTTTTAGGGTTTAGGTTAGTGCAGTGGTGTTTGTGTAGTTTAGGGTGTAGTGTTTTAGGATTTAGGGTTGTACAGTGGTGTTTGTGTAGTGTAGGTGGTTGTGCTTGGGGTAGTGTTTTAGGGTTTAGGCTAGTGCAGTGGTGTTTGTGCAGTGTAGGTCATTGTGCTGGGGGTAGAGTTTTTAGGGTGTAGGGTAGTGTAGCAGTGTTTGTGTATTGTAGGGGAAGTGTTTTAGGGTTTAGGGTAGAGCAGTGGTCTTTGGGTAGTGTAGGGGGTTATGCTGGAGGTAGTGTTTTAGAGTTTAGGGTACAGCAGTGGTTTTTGGGTAGTGTAAGGGGTACTGCTGGGGGTAGTGTTTTGGGTAGTGCATTGGTGTTTGGGTACTATATGGGGTTGTGCTGGGGGTAGTGTTTTAGGGTTTAGGGTAGTGCAGTGGTGTTTGTGTATTGTAGGGGGTAGTATTTTAGGGTTTAGGGTAGTGCAGTGTTGTTTTTGTAGTGTAGGGGGTCGTGCTGGGGGTAGTGTTTTAGAGTTTAGGGTAGTGCAGCTGCGTTTGTGTAGAGTAGGGGGTAGTGTTTTAGGGTTTAGGGTAGTGCATTTGTCTTTGGGTAGTGCAGGGAGTCGTTCTAGGGTACTGTTTTAGGGTTTAGGGTACTGCAGTGGTCTTTGGGTAGTATAGGGGGTTGTGCGGGGTGGTGTTTTAGGGTTTAGGGTAGTGCAGTGGTGTTTGTGTAGTGTAGGGGGTCATGATGGGGGTGGTGTTTTAGGGTTTAGGGCAGTGCAGTGCTGTTCGGGCAGGGTAGTTTTTTTTCTGGGGGTGATGGTTTAGGGTAGTGCAGTGGTGTTAGGGCAGTGTGGGAGGTTGTGCTTGGGGTGGTGTTTTAGGGTTTAAGGCAGTGCAGTGCTGTTTGTGTTGTGTAGGGGGTCATGCTGGGGGTAGTGTTTTAGGGTTTAGGGTAGTGCAATGGTGTTTGCGTAGTGTAGTGGGTCGTGCTGGGGGTAGTGTTTTAGGGTTTAGGTTAGTGCAGTGGTGTTTGTGTAGTTTTGGGTGTAGTCTTTTAGGATTTAGGGTTGTACAGTTGTGTTTGTGTAGTGTAGGTGGTTGTTCTGGGGGTAGTGTTTTAGGGTTGATGGTAGTGCAGCAGTGTTTGTGTAGTGTAGGGGGTAGTGTTTTAGGGTTTATGGTAGTGCAGTGGTGTATGGGTAGTATAGGGGGTCGTGTTGGGGATACTGTTTTAGGGTTTAGGGTAGTGCCGTGGTCTTTGGGTAGTGTAGGGGGTCATGCTGGGGGTGGTGTTTTAGGGCTCAGGGTATGTCATGATTCAGGGGCCGACGGCGCTGCTCCGAGGATAGGACTCCAAATCCCAGCAGCCCCCGCGGCCACCCGCCGGACGAAACGTCATCGCACCCCGGGCAAGTATAAAAGGCGCGGCAACCTGGTAGGCGGGGCCAATGATTCCCGTTCGAACTAGTGAATCCTAACGGCTACGAAGAAACCCCCGCATCGTCCCGCGACTCCTTGTCTTCCATCCAGCCGGTGACCCGACGTGGATATCTCGACATCTGATCTCTCGACGACTCTGAGGAGGTAAGCAGGCTGCGGTTTCCCCGGCGCGCCTCAGCAGATCCTGAGGCACTCTCCGCTCCTCCAGACTTCCCGGCGCTCCTCCGCCCCTGGATTTCCCGGGCGTGAGTGGCAGCGCCACCTACTTCTACGGACCTCCCGGCGCTCCTCCGCCCCAGGACCTCGGGGCGTGAGTGGCAGCGCCACCCGCTCTCACAGACATCCCGGCGCTCCTCCGCCTCCCGGATTCCCAGGCGTGAGTGGCAGCGCCCCCCCGACACTTTCAAGCAGCAGCGGTTCCTGCGCTCCTCCGCCCCCGGAGTTCCTGGGCGTGAGTGGCAGCGCTTGAGTCCGCAGGCTGTCTCAAGCCTTTCCTGGCGCCTCCCCGTGAATGAACGAGGAGCGCGAGCGAGACCTTCTCTCTCTCTTCGTCCCATCCGTGAAGTAACGGAGAGGGACTCGCAGAGAGCTGCCATAGGGAAGACAGAAACCCCAGGTAGGGGGAAGAACGAAGTGGGGGTGTGGGGGAGGTAGAGAGGAGCCTGTGGCTTAACCCGTCTTCTTGTTTCTTCCAGGTCTCTCCCCTGCTGTCCCTTCCCGACCTTCCCTCGCCCACCTGTCTCCTCGTCCGAGGGTATTTCACGTGCACCGGACAGGGGTCGGATGGGCGGGGGGCCCACACATAGCATCAACGCGATCCTGAGGAGAAGAAGCACTGGGACCACGACAGAATCATTGGCCCACGAATATCTCTCCTCCTGATCTCGTTGACGCAAAAACATGGCATCACTAGACAATGTAATGGCCTTGTTGACCCAGATCCAGCTAGAATTAACGGCATCCAGAGCGGACTCAGTCGCCTTGCACGGCCGTTTGGATCGCCTGCAACGCAATCCCTTCGACGCAGGGATGCCCTCTCCTGTGACCACTCCACAGGTAGTGGTGGAGATGCCAGCTCACGTCCCCTTGGCCCCTCCGGAGAGGTTCCACGGGGATATCCAGAAAGTACAGGTCTTCCTCACCCAAGTTCAACTCAATGTTCACTGCAAACCTAAACTGTTTGCCACGAACCAGGCCCGAGTAGCATTTCTGATCTCTTACTTAACCGGGGAAGCAGCACAATGGACGGTCCCCTTAGTAAGGCGAGACAATGCCCTTCTATACGATTGGGACTCCTTTCGGCAGGAATTTGAGCGAACTTTCGACCGTAGAGCGGACACCTTTTCAGCCGACCATGATCTTCTCGACCTACGGCAGATCCCCTCCGATTTCCTAGGGTACATCAACAGCTTTCGCCGTCTGGTGGCAGAAACCGATTGGCCAGAGACGAAGCAGACAGCGATCTTTTATAGAGGGCTCACGGAGGAGCTAAAGGACGTGATCGCCCAGATCGACCCCCAGCCACTCACCTGCTCGGCCATGATAGAATTGGCGTCCAGGCTCGAATATCGCCTCCGGGTACGGAAAGGCGATCATAAACGAAAGGACAAGCCACCCTCGCCATACGAGCCACCCCGCTTGTCGGACGCTACTGCATCCGGGCCCGTCCCCATGGAGGTAGGGACGGTGAGAGCTTCTCTGACCCTTTCGGAGCGGGACCACCGACTAAAGCAGGGCCTCTGCCTATACTGCGGGAAGAAGGGCCATTTCCTGCGCGAATGCCCGGTGCGCCCGAAGACCGGTAGGCCCCGAACGGGTCAAACAACGGCCAGTCTCGTTGAGGGACTGGCGGAAAACCCCCGTGCTTGAAGGAAAGAGGAGGGACGCCTTCAAGCTGTCAGTTCATCCCTTCGCTGGAAGCCGATGTCACCCAGGAACCCGACCATGTGTTTATCACCGCTCAAGTGATGGTTGATGACTGCGCGCGGGAGGTTAGAGCCATGATCGACTCCGGGGCGACAGGATGTTTCATGGATATCGAGGAAGCAGAGAGGCTGCGAATCCCCCTCCGTTCCAAAGACGTCCCCGAAACGGTGTATGCGGTCGACGGCAAGGAGTTAGAATCCGGTCCCATTCGACAGGTCACTCCGCCCCTGTGGGTTACAATAGGGAAAGAACACGGAGAGTGGCTCACCCTGAATATCATACAAGCCCCTCGATGCAGGATCATCCTAGGGTTGCCTTGGTTGCGGCTGCATGAACCACATATACATTGGGCGACGAACACGGTTACGTTCGTTTCTCCGTTTTGTCAAACCCGTTGCCGTCTCATGAAGGAACCTCTGGGGACGGGCGACGGAACCACGCACCATGTGGCCACTGCAGCGGAGAAGGAGGTGGTCCTCCCCGACTGCTATGCTCCCTATATCGGGGTCTTCGATAAGCAGCAAGCCGAAGAACTACCACCCCATCGGGAATTCGATTGCCGCATCGACCTGGTCCCAGGAGCCAGCGTTCCGTGCAGCCGGGTGTATGCTCTTACCGGTCCGGAAACCTGTCATCTCAAAGAGTACATAGACAAGTACTTGAAGCTGGGATTTATACGCCCCTCCAGCTCTCCGGCGGCGTCCCCCCTGTTTTTTATTCCGAAGGCCAACGGGGAGTTACGTTGCTGCATCGACTACCGTTCCCTCAATGCAATAACCATCAGGAATCAGTATCCCCTACCACTCATTCCCGTCCTCTTGGAACAAGTCCGGGGAGCACGGATTTACACAGAGTTGGACCTTCGAGGGGCGTACCATTTGGTTCGGGTACGCGCGGGGGATGAGTGGAAAACAGCGTTCAAGACCCGATTCGGCCTATTCGAGTACTTGGTGATGCCGTTCGGCCTCTGCAACGCCCCGGCCGCTTTCCAATACTTCCTCAACGAAGTATTGAGGGACTATCTGGACAAATACGTCGTGGTCTATATCGACGATATTTTGATCTTTTCGTCGGATCCCAAGGACCACGAAGAGCACGTACGATCCGTGCTGGGAGCCCTGGAACGACACCGACTATTCTGCAAACTCACAAAATGTGAGTTTCACGTAACCACCGTGGAGTTCCTTGGCGTCCTGCTCACCCCCGAAGGGCAGATCATGACCGACCAGAAGGTCAAAGCCGTGGCCGATTGGCCACAACCGACCTCAGTGAAAGACGTGCAGAGCTTCCTCGGCTTCGCGAACTTTTACCGGAGGTTTATCCAACATTTTTCCCAAACGGTAACCCCGTTAACCAAGCTAACCCGTAAGGGAACGCCTTTCCTGTGGTCACCAGAAGCCCAGACGGCCTTCGAGCAGCTCAAGACAGCGTTTACCTCCGCGCCCGTCCTTCGCCATGCCCAACCGGAGCTTCCGTTCCTGGTGGAAGCCGACGCGTCAGACGAAGCAGTGGGAGCTGTTCTTTCCCAGCGCCAGCAGGAGACAGGGCTGCTCCATCCAGTGGCCTTCATGTCCAGGAAACTGAGCCCGGCCGAGCTCAACTACACCATCGCGGAGAAAGAACTGCTCGCTATATGCGAAGCCTTCTTGGAGTGGCGGCATTGGTTGATGGGGGCTCGTCACCAGGTGACCGTTTACACGGACCATCGCAATCTGCAATTCTTACGGTCAGCCCGCCACCTGTCGCCAAGGCAAAAGAGATGCAGGCTCTTTTTTGCTGAATATCATTTCGTGGTGACTTATCGTCCCGGGGCATTGAACAGAAAAGCCGACGCTCTCTCACGCCAAAATCCTCCATGTCTCCCTACGGTGTCTCCCGAGCAATCCATTCTCGCTCCGAATCAGGTCATAGGTAGTCTGAAGACCGAATCCTTCCTGCAGGGGGTAAAGAAAGGAATCCAAACCTTCACCTGGTCATCGTGGTTACGAAGCCACAAGGAATGGCGTCTTTTCCAGGGTATCCCCTTGTGGGGGTCCCGGGTATTAGTCCCCACGTTACGACTCCGAAAGCTCGTCTTCTCATGGTGCCATGAAGTGCCCAGCGCGGGGCACATGGGAGGCACAAAAACCCTGGAGAGGGTGTTGAGACAGTTTTGGTGGCCTACTGTCCGACCTGATGTGTTGCTATGGGTGAAGAGATGTGCGGTTTGTGCCCAGATGAAACCCGACCATCAGCGACAACAAGGACTGCTGATGCCACTTCCTACCCCGATGAATCCCTGGGAACGGATTTCCATAGACTTCGTGGTGGGGCTGCCGAAGGACCAGGGATGTACCGCCATTATTGTTGTAGTTGACTATCTTACAAAGATGGGCCACTTCATCGCCTGTAAACAAGTCCCCTCGGCAGGGGTATTGGCGTCCCTCCTGTTGAGACACGTGGTGCGACTTCATGGACTCCCGATGGGGATCGTCTCGGATAGGGGATCGCAGTTTACTGCCCGGTTCTGGAGGGTGTGGTGTGAGCAGCTCGGCATCCATTCCTCCTTGTCCACGAGCTTCCACCCCCAAACGGATGGGCAGACAGAGCGACTCAACCAAACCCTGAAACAATACCTGCGTTGCTACGCCGCTAAAGCGGCGGACTCTTGGGTTGATTTGCTCTGGGTGGCCGAGGTGGCGTATAATAATGCACAACATTCATCAACACACCACACTCCATTCTTTCTTGCTTCCGGGTTCCACCCCCGATTTGTCCCCTTCATTCTCCCCAGGGAGGCGGTGTCCCTTCCTGATTTGCAGACAAGACTCAGCACCATACACACTGCTCTCAAACAGGCCAGGGCCGGCTTGAGGGTAGCGAAGACTCGCTATAAAGCCCAAGCCGACAAACGGCGGAGACCCGCACCAGTGTATCGCAAGGGGGAGACGGTATGGTTGTCCACGAAAAACATCCGCTTCCGCTATCCCAGTGTTTTTCACCCGAAGTACATTGGACCATACCCGGTGGTGCGACATGTGAACCCGGTGGCGGTGCTACTGCGGTTGCCCCCGCATCTGCGCATCCATCCTGTGTTCCACGTGTCGTTGCTGAAACCCTCTCTGTGCCCGGTGAAGAAGCCTCCTGCGCCTGTCTGGGTACACCACGAGCAGGAGTACGTCGTTCGCCGTGTTCTGGATTCCAAACTGGTGAGGGGCAAGCTCTGGTATCTTTTGGCCTGGAAGGGATACGGCCCCGAGGAGAACTCATGGGAACCGGCGACGGCGGTACACGCGGCCCGACTGGTGGCGGCCTTCCACCGCCGTTCGCCCTCCAAGCCCGGAGGCTCCGGCGGTCCGGTGGCCGGGGTGAAGAGGGGTGTGCTGTCATGATTCAGGGGCCGACGGCGCTGCTCCGAGGATAGGACTCCAAATCCCAGCAGCCCCCGCGGCCACCCGCCGGACGAAACGTCATCGCACCCCGGGCAAGTATAAAAGGCGTGGCAACCTGGTAGGCGGGGCCAATGATTCCCGTTCGAACTAGTGAATCCTAACGGCTACGAAGAAACCCCCGCATCGTCCCGCGACTCCTTGTCTTCCATCCAGCCGGTGACCCGACGTGGATATCTCGACATCTGATCTCTCGACGACTCTGAGGAGGTAAGCAGGCTGCGGTTTCTCCGGCGCGCCTCAGCAGATCCTGAGGCACTCTCCGCTCCTCCAGACTTCCCGGCGCTCCTCCGCCCCTGGATTTCCCGGGCGTGAGTGGCAGCGCCACCTACTTCTACGGACCTCCCGGCGCTCCTCCGCCCCAGGACCTCGGGGCGTGAGTGGCAGCGCCACCCGCTCTCACAGACATCCCGGCGCTCCTCCGCCTCCCGGATTCCCAGGCGTGAGTGGCAGCACCCCCCCGACACTTTCAAGCAGCAGCGGTTCCTGCGCTCCTCCGCCCCCGGAGTTCCTGGGCGTGAGTGGCAGCGCTTGAGTCCGCAGGCTGTCTCAAGCCTTTCCTGGCGCCTCCCCGTGAATGAACGAGGAGCGCGAGCGAGACCTTCTCTCTCTCTTCGTCCCATCCGTGAAGTAACGCAGAGAGCTGCCATAGGGAAGACAGAAACCCCAGGTAGGGGGAAGAACGAAGTGGGGGTGTGGGGGAGGTAGAGAGGAGCCTGTGGCTTAACCCGTCTTCTTGTTTCTTCCAGGTCTCTCCCCTGCTGTCCCTTCCCGACCTTCCCTCGCCCACCTGTCTCCTCGTCCGAGGGTATTTCACGTGCACCGGACAGGGGTCGGATGGGCGGGGGGCCCACACATAGCATCAACGCGATCCTGAGGAGAAGAAGCACTGGGACCACGACAGGGTAGTGCAGTGGTCTTTGGGTAGTGTAGGGGGTCGTGCGGGGTGGAGTTTAAGGGTTTAGGGTAGTGCAGTGGTCTTTGGGTAGTGTAGGGGGTTGTGCTGATGTGGTGTTTTAGGGGTCAGGGTAGTGCAGTGGTGTTCGGGTAGTGTGAGGGGTCGTACTGGGTGTGGTGTTTTAGGGTTTAGGGTAGAGCAGTGGTGTTCGGGTAGTGTAGGGGGTCGTGATGGGGGAAGTGTTTTAGGGTTAAGGGGTGTGCAGTGGGGTTTGGGCAGTGTAGGGGGTCATGCTGGGGTGTGGTGTTTTAGGGCCCGATTCACAGAACTAACTTAAGAGAAAATCCTAAACTTACTACCATTTTGGTATTCACAGAAGGCACTTACTCATTTTGGTATTCACAGAAGGCACTTACTCATTTCGGTAATCACAGAAGTTAGGACTCCTAACTTTAGGACTCCTAAATGCCTTCTGTGAATACCGAAAGTCTTAAAATTTTGATTTTTCTCAGTTTAGTAGTAGTAAAGTTAGGACTCCTAACTTTAGGACTCCTAAGTGCCTTCTGAGAATACCAAAATGGTAGTAAGGTTTGGATTTTGTCTTAAGTTAGTTCTGTGAATCGGGCCCTTAGGGTTTAGGGCTGTGCAGTGGTGTTTGGGCAGTGTAGGGGGTCGTGATGGGGGTAGTGTTTTAGAGTTTAGGGCAGTGCAGTTGTGTTCGGATAGTATAGGGGGTCGTGCTGGGGTAGTGTTCTAGGGTTTAGCGCAGTGCAGTGGTGTTTGGGTAGTGTAGGGGACGTGCTGGGGTGGTGTTTTAGGGTTTAGGGCAGTGCGGTGGTGCTCGGATAGTGTAGGGGGTCGTTCTGGGGGTGGTGTTTTAGGGTTTAGGGCAGTGCTGTGGTGTTCAGGCAGTGTAGGGGGTCGTGCTGGGGCTGGTGTTTTAGGGTTTAGAGCAGAGCGGTGGTGGTCGGGAAGTGTAGGGGGTCGTGCTGGGGGTGGTGTTTCAGGGATTAGGGCAGTGCAGTGTTATTCGGGCAGTGTAGGGGGTCATGCTGGGGGTGGTGTTTCAGAGTTTAGGGCAGTGCTGTGGTGTTCGGGCAGTGAAGGGGATTGTGCTTTGTGTAGAATTAGGGTTTAGGGTAGTGCAGTGGTGTTTGGGTAATGTAGGGGGTCGTGCTGGCCTAGTGTTTTAGGGTTTAGGGCAGGGCAGCGGTGTTTGGGTAGTATAGGGGGTTGTGCTGGGGTAGTGTTTTAGGGTTTAGGGTAGTGCAATGGTGTTTGTGTAGTGTAGGGGGTCGTGCTGCGGTAGTGTTTTAGGGTGTAGGGCAGTGCGGTGGTATTCGGACAGTTTAGGGGGTCGTGATGGGGGTAGTGATTCAGGGTTTAGGGCAGTGCGGTGGTGTTTGGGCAGTGTAGGGGGTCGTGCTGTGGGTGGGCGTTTCAGAGTTTAAGGCAGTGCAGTGGTGTTCAGGCAGTGTAGGGGGTCGTGCAGGGGGTAGACTTAGGGTAGTGCTGTGGTGTATGGGTAATGTAGGGAGTCATGCTGGGGGAGTTTTTTAGGGTTGAGGGTAGTGCAGTGGTGTTTGGGTTGTGTAGGGGGTCGATGCTGGGGGAGTGGTTTAGGGTTTAGGGTAGTGCAGTGGTGTTTGGGTAGTGTAGGGGGTCGTGCTGGGGGTAGTGATTTAGGGTTTAGAGTAGTGCAGTAATGTTTGTGTAGTGTAGGGGGTCGTGCTGGGGTTAGTGTTTTAGGGTTTACTGTAGTGCAGTGTTGTTTGTGTAGTGTAGGGGGTCATGCTGGGGTAGAGTTTCAGGGTTTAGGGTAGTGCAGCGGTGTTTGAGTAGTGTAGGGGGTAGTTTTTAGGGTTTAGGGTAGTACAATGGTCTTTGGGTACTGTAGGGGGTCGTGTGGGGGGCTGTGTTTTAGGGTTTATAGTAGTGCAGTGGTGTTTGGGTAGTGTAGGTTGTCGTGCCGGGGGTGGTGTTTTAGGGTTTAGGGTAGTGCAGTGATCTTTGAGTACTGTAGGGAGTTGTACAGGGGATACTTTTAGGGTTTAGGGTAGTGCAGTGGTGTTTGGGTAATGTAGGGAGTTGTGCAGGGGGGATAGTTTTAGGGTTTAAGGTAGTGCAGTGGTGTTTGGGTAGTGTCGGGGTTGTGCTCGAGTTAGTGTCTTAGAGTTTAGGGTAGTGCAGTGGTCTTTGGGTAGTGTAGGGGGTCGTGTGGGGTGGAGTTTAAGGGTTTAGGGTAGTGCAGTGGTCTTTGGGTAGTGTAGGGGGTTGTGCTGATGTGGTGTTTTAGGGGTCAGGGTAGTGCCGTGGTGTTCGGGTAGTGTGAGGGGTCGTACTGGGTGTGGTGTTTTAGGGTTTAGGGTAGAGCATTGGTGTTCGGGTAGTGTAGGGGGTCATGATGGGGGAAGTGTTTTAGGGTTAAGGGGAGTGCAGTGGTGTTTGGGCAGTGTAGGGGGTCATGCTGGGGTGTGGTGTTTTAGGGCCCGAGTCACAGAACTAACTTAAGACAAAATCCTAAACTTACTACCATTTTGGTATTCACAGAAGGCACTTACTCATTTTGGTATTCACAGAAGGCACTTACTCATTTCGGTATTCACAGAAGTTAGGACTCCTAACTTTAGGACTCCTAAATGCCTTCTGTGAATACCGAAAGTCTTAAAATTTGGATTTTTCTCAGTTTAGTAGTAGTAAAGTTAGGACTCCTAACTTTAGGACTCCTAAGTGCCTTCTGTGAATACCAAAATGGTAGTAAGTTTTGGATTTTGTCTTAAGTTAGTTCTGTGAATCGGGCCCTTAGGGTTAAGGGCTGTGCAGTGGTGTTTGGGCAGTGTAGGGGGTCGTGTTGGGGGTAGTGTTTAAGAGTTTAGGGCAGTGCAGTTGTGTTCGGGTAGTATAGGATGTCGTGCTGGGGGTAGTGTTTTAGGGTTTAGGGCAGTGCAGTGGTGTTTGGGTAGTGTAGGGGACGTGCTGGGGTGGTGTTTTAGGGTTTAGGGCAGTGCGGTGGTGCTCGGATAGTGTAGGGGGTCGTTCTGGGGGTAGTGTTTTAGGGTTTAGGGCAGTGCTGTGGTGTTCAGGCAGTGTAGGGGGTCATGCTGGGGGTGGTGTTTTAAGGTTAGAGCAGAGCGGTGGTGTTCGGGCAGTGTAGGGGGTCGTGCTGGGGTGGTGTTTCAGAGTTTAGGGCAGTGCAGTGGTGTTCGGGCAGTGAAGGGGATTGTGCTTCGTGTAGATTTAGGGTTTAGGGTAGTGCAGTGGTGTTTGGGTAATGTAGGCGGTCGTGCTGGCGTAGTGTTTTAGGGTTTAGGGCAGGGCAGCGGTGTTTGGGTAGTATAGGGGGTTGTGCTGGGGTAGTGTTTTAGGGTTTAGGGTAGTGCAATGGTGTTTGTGTAGTGTAGGGGGTCGTGCTGCGGTAGTGTTTTAGGGTTTAGGGCAGTGCGGTGGTATTCGGACAGTTTAGAGGGTCGTGATGGGGTAGTGATTCAGGGTTTAGGGCAGTGCGGTGGTGTTTGGGCAGTGTAGGGGGTTGTGCTGTGGGTGGTGTTTCAGAGTTTAAGGCAGTGCAGTGGTGTTCAGGCAGTGTAGGGGGCCGTGCAGGGGTAGATTTAGGGTAGTGCTGTGGTGTATGGGTAATGTAGTGAGTCATGCTGGGGGAGTGTTTTAGGGTTGAGGGTAGTGCAGTGGTGTTTGGGTTGTGTAGGGGGTCGATGCTGGGGGGAGTGGTTTAGGGTTTAGGGTAGTGCAGTGGTGTTTGGGTAGTGTAGGGGGTCGTGCTGGGGGTAGTGCTTTAGGGTTTAGAGTAGTGCAGTAGTGTTTGTGTAGTGTAGGGGGTCGTGCTGGGGGTAGTGTTTTAGGGTTTACTGTAGTGCAGTGTTGTTTGTGTAGTGTAGGGGGTCATGCTGGGGTAGTGTTTCAGGGTTTAGGGTAGTGCAGCGGTGTTTGAGTAGTGTAGGGGGTAGTGTTTTAGGGTTTAGGGTAGTACAATGGTCTTTGAGTACTGTAGGGGGTCGTGTGGGGGGCAGTGTTTTAGGGTTTATAGTAGTGCAGTGGTGTTTGGGTAGTGTAGGTTGTCGTGCTGGGGGTGGTGTTTTAGGGTTTAGGGTAGTGCAGTGATCTTTGAGTAGTGTAGGGAGTTGTACAGGGGATACTTTTAGGGTTTAGGGTAGTGCAGTGGTGTTTGGGTAATGTAGGGAGTTGTGCAGGGGGGATTGTTTTAGGGTTTAAGGTAGTGCAGTGGTGTTTGGG
The DNA here is from genome assembly GCF_964204655.1 of Triturus cristatus. NCBI lineage: Eukaryota > Metazoa > Chordata > Amphibia > Caudata > Salamandridae > Triturus > Triturus cristatus. The sequence goes on from NC_140587.1 coordinate 29,588,426, forward strand.
TAGTGTTGGGGGTTGTGCTCGAGTTAGTGTCTTAGAGTTTAGGGTAGTGCAGTGGTCTTTGGGTAGTGTAGGGGGTCATGCTGGGGGTAGTGGTTTAGTGTTTAGGGTAGTGCAGTGGTGTTTGGTTAGTATAGGGGGTACTGCTGGGGGAAGTGTTTTAGGTTTTAGGGTAGTGCAGTGTTGTTTGGGTAGTGTAGGGGGTACTGCTGAGGTTGTGGTTTAGAGTTTAGGGTAGTGCACTGGTGTTTGGGTAGTTTAGGGGGTACTGCTGGGGTTAGTGTTTTAGGGTTTAGGGTAGTGCAGTGTGTTTGGGTAATGTAGGGGGTTGAGCTGGGGATTGTGTTTTAGGGTTTAGGGTAGTCCATTATTGTTTGGGTAGTGTAGGGTATCATGCTGAGGCTAGATTTAGGGTTAGGGTAGTGCAGTGGTGTTTTGGCAGTGTAGGGGGTGGTGTTGGGGGTACTGTTTTAGGGTTTAGGGTAGTGCAGTGGTCTTTGGTATTGTAGGGGGTTGTGTTGGGGGTGGTGTTTAAGGGTTTAGGGTAGTTTAGTGGTCTTTGGGTAGTGTAGGGGTAGTGTTTAGGGATTTAGGGCAGTGCAGTGGTGTTTGTGTGGTGAATGGGGTCATGCTGAGGGTAGTGTTTTGTAGTTTAGGGTAGTGCAGCAGTGTTTGTGTAGTATAGGGGTAGTCTATTAGGGTTTATGGTAGTGCAGTGGTGTATGGGTAGTATAGGGGGTCGTGCTGGGGGTACTGTTTTAGGGTTTAGGGTAGTACAGTGGTCTTTGGGTAGTGTAGGCGGTCGTGCTGGGGGTGGTGATCTAGGGTTTAGGGTAGTGCAGTGGTCTTTGGGTAGTGTAGGGGTTCATGCTGGGGGTAGTGTTTTAGGGTTTAGGGCAGTGCGGGGGTGTTCGGGCATTGTAGGGGGTCGTGCTGGGGGTGGTGTTTTAGGGTTTAGGGCAGTGCGGTGGTGTTCGGGCAGTGTAGGGGGTCGTGCTGGGAGTGGTTTTTAGGGTTTAGGGCAGTGCGGGTGTGTTCGGGTAGTGTAGGGGGTCGTGCTGGGGGTAGTGTTTTAGGGTTTAGGGTTGTGCCGCAGTGTTTGTGTAGTGTAGGGGGAAGTGCTTCAGGGTTTAGGGTAGTGCAGTGGTCTTTGGGTAGTGTAGGGCGTCCTGCTGGGGGTGGTGTTTTAGCGTTTAGGGTAGTGCAGTGGTCTTTGGGTAGTGTAGGGGGTCGTGCAGGGGGTGGTGTTTCAGGGTTTGGGGCAGTGCAGTGGTGGTCGGGCAGTGTAGGGGGTCTTGCAGGGTGTGGTGTTTCAGGGTTTAGGGCAGTGCAGTGGTGTTTGGGCAGCATAGGGGGTCTTGCTGGGGGTGGTGTTTCAGGGTTTCAGGCAGTGCAGTGGTGTTCGGGCAGTGTAGGGAACTTGCTGGGGGTGGTGTTACAGGGATTAGGGCAGTGCAGTGGTGTTCGGGAATTTTAGGCGATCGTGCTTGCGGTGGTGTTTCAGGGTTTAGGGCAGAGCAGTTGTGTTCCAGCAGTGTAGGTGGACATACTGGGGTGGTGTTTCAGGGTTTAGGGCAGAGCAGTGGTGTTTGGGCAGTGTAGGGGGACGTGCTGGGGGTAGGGTTTCAGGGTTCAGGGCTGTGCAGTGGTTTTCGGGCTGGGTAGGGGGACGTGCTCGGGGTGGTGTTTTCGGGTTTAGGGCAGTGCAGTGGTGTTCGTGCAGTGTAGGGGTCGTGCAGTTGGTGCTGTTTCAGGGTTTAAGGCCGTGCAGTGTTGTTCGGGCAGTGTCGGGGGTAGTGCAGGGGGTGGTGTTTCAGGCTTTAGGGCAGTGCAGTGGTTTTCGGGCAGTGTAGGGGGTCTTGCTGGGGTGGTGTTTTATGGTTTAGGGCAGTGGTTTTCGGGCAGTGTAGGGGATCTTGTTGGGGGTGGTGTTTCAGGGTTTAGGACAGTGCAGTGGTTTTCGGGCAGCGTAGGGGGTCGTGCTGGTGGTGGTTTTTCAGATTTTAGATTAAGCAAGCTGGTGATGAGGCTGCTGGGAATGCTAGTGGTACCCATAAAATCTATTGGGATGATGGACTCCTTTGTTCAGAGTGTAGAGACCCCAAGCCTGGTGCTTCCAGGAGGTTGGTAATACCTCTGAAGTTTAGGGGCTTCCCATTGACACTAGCCCATGAGATTTCCTTGGCAGGACACTTGGGCCAAAACAAGACTTGAGACATAATTTTTCCTCACTTTCATTGGCCCTACATGTCAGCAGACACTAAGGAATTTTGTCGCTCCTGTGTGACCTGCCAAGCCAGTGGCAAGGCAGGTGGAACCACGAAGGTCCCCCTGATACCACTAGCTGTGGTGGGGATTTCCTTTGAGAGGGTGGGGATTTACATTGTTGTTCCCATGGATCCTCAAACAGCATCTGGGCACAGATTTATCCTGGTGGTGGTGGACCATACCACCAAGTACCCAGAAGACATTCTCCTTAGGACCACTACAGCACCTCTGGTGGCAAGGGCCCTCTTGGGTGTATTCTCAAGAGTGGGTTTTCCTAAGGAGGTAGTATCTGACAGGAGGGCAAAATTCATGTCAAGCTACTTGTCTGGCTGCATCACAGAACAGCCACAGAGAATAGGCTCTGAAGGCTGCAGAGAGGCCCTGCTCATGCATGGGCAACCTCTCACACAAAATCCAGCACCCTGCCTTCAGAATTGATAAGACCTGCCATAGGGGTGACTGATAGTTTTATATGTGTAGTGATTTAAGGTAGATATAGGTAACCTATATCTAAGTAAGAGGTGCATGCACCTCCTTGCCCAGGCTGCAGTAGCAGTCCTGCGGTGTCATTTTGGAAGGCTTCCCAGGGGTGGCATAATATATGCTGCAGCCCCTGGTAGGCCTCTGGGGTACCTATGCCCTAGGTACCTAAGGTACCATATACTATGAACTCATAAGGGTACCCCAGTAACCAAACTGGGGTATACCTAAAGTACTTGGAATCAATTTAGAGAGGAAGCAGCTAGGCTGGGGTCCTGAATAGCAGGGCCCCAGCCAGACTCAAGTCGAAAAACAGTGAAACATCAGCAAAAAGTGGGGGTAATTTTAAGAGCAGATCCTACTCTCCTACAATGGGTAGTGACAGGGAGATAGCTGGACTGCATAGGTAGTGCTCAGGGGATTGTAGCAGTGCATTACTTAGTTCCTGGGTCATTGCACGAGTGCATGGGCAGTGACAGGATGATTAGAGTGCTCAAAGAGAGTGTACGGTGAATTTATAGGTGCTTGGGTATTGGCGGAGTTATTGGATAAGTACATGGGTACTGACTGGATGATGATAGTATTGCAAGGAGAGAGCATGGTGAATTTATAAGTGCTTGGATTTTGGCAGAGTGATTGGATAAGTACATAGTGCTGACTAGGTGATTGGAGTGAGGAGTGTATAAGCAGTGACAGGGAGATGGCTCGACTGCATGGGAAGTGCTCAGGGCATTGTAGCAGTGCATGTGTTAGTGCCTGGGTCAAATCCTGGAGTACATGGGTACTGACTGGATGATTAGAGTACTGGAAGGAGAGATCATGGTGAATTTATAAGTGCTTGGCTTTTGGCAGAGTGATTGGATAAGTACATGGTTCTGGCTGAGTGATTGGAACAGTGCATGGGTAGTGAAAGGGCGATGACTGGCCTGCATGGGTAGTGCTCAGGATATTGTAGCAGTGCATGTGTTAGTTCCTGGGTCATGAGTACATGGGCAATGAATGAATGATTAGAGTGAATCAAGGACAGTGCATGGTGATTTTATGACTACTCGGGTTTTGGTGGAGTGATTGGATAACTATATGATGCTGGATGGGTGATTGGAAGAGTGCATGGTTAGTGACAGAAGGATTGCTGGAGTGCATGGGTACTACCTGGGTAATTGGAGGAGTGAATCAGTAGTGTGTAGGTGGTTAGAGGTCTGCATGGGTAGTGCACAGGGGACTGTAGCAGTACATGTGCTAGTGCCTGGGTCATTGCCTAATTAAAGGTGTACTGACTGGATGATTAGAGTACTGCAAGCAGAGAGCATAGTGAATTTATTAGTGCCTGGGTTTTGGTGGAGTGATTGGATACGTACATGATGCTGGATGGGTAATTGGAGGAGTGCATAGTTAGTGACAAGGAGATGGCTAGACTGAATGAGTAGTGCTCACGGGATTGTAGCAGTGCGTGTGTTAGTGCCTGGGTCATTGTGTAGTACAGTAGGATCTGCTTCACATGACACCCACTTTTTGCTGGTGTTTCACTGTTTTTCGACCTTAGTCTGGCTGTGGCCCTGCTAATCAGGACCCCAGCCTAGCTGCTTCCTCTCTAAAATGGTTTCCATGTACGTTAGGTACATCTCTAATTGGATTCTGGAGTGCCTTATCAGTCCCTACATATATGGTATACTATGTACCCAGGGCATAGGTACCTCAGAGGCCTACCAGGGGCTGAAGCATGTATTATGCCACCCCTGGGATGCACTCCAAAATGACACCACAGGTCTGCTACTGCAGCCTGGGTAAGGTGGTGCATGCACTCCTTACTGTGGTAAAGGCTACCTACATCACTACCATTGCACACACATATAAAACCTATAAGTCACTCCTTTGGCAGGCCTTAACAATCCTGAAGGCAGAGTGCTTGGTTTTTATGTGAGAGGGTGCCCCTGCATGAGCAGAGCCCCTCTGCAGCATTCAGAGTACCTCCTCTGATGCTGTTTGTGGTGCAGCGTGACCATATACTCCTAAGTGCATTATAACCTCGCGGTAAATGCTAACTTTGAACTGGCTGCACGGAAACATGCCGTGTTTGGTGTCAAACACTTTGGAATACTACCCCCCTGCCAGTTCTGGCAGAGGGGTAGCATTCCACCCTTCTAGAGGGAGAAAGATGTTCACACTGGTCTACCCGGTAGAGACTTTCTAAAGCCCTGGCAACACAAAATGGATGCCACTGCCACAGACACGGGTCTGGCCTCCTGCTGCTGACCGAAACACCACCAGGGGAGGCCTGGACAATAGGTTTCCTGTCCCAGGGAGGTGTAACCACCTCCCCATACAGGCAGATTTGTATTGGGGCTGGGCGGGAGCACTCTCTGGTGCTTTGAAGTCCTGCACTGGGGGCACACTTGGTATCCCTGTGCATAGTCCAGTTCAAACCGGTTGCAGGGGCTACCTGCCCCAGCTCTGGTGTGAAACTGGACAAAGGAAATGGGTGTAACCACCCTTTTTTACAAACCCTCCCATAGGTTGGTCCCTGGAGTATGTCCAAACCCCAAACTTAGTATAAGTATGGGAACCCAGTCCTTGAGACTTTAGATTACCCTGGACGAAACTCTGCAACATATATCCTGGACCTTTGACTATCTATTTTTGCTAGAAGACTGAAGAAATCTCCCTTGGGGTCAAGGAATGACTCCCCTGCTTGGCAGGCACCAAAGAAGCAACTGTCTGGTCTGCAGCTCTGAAGCTCCCGCCGGACACCAAAGTCTTTGCATCACGCTGAAGAACCAGAACCTTTTGGGCCTGGCGGCGCAGGGTACGCCCAAAGTCTTCGGAGTTCTCCTGCTTCCCTACACAGAGACACGGGACACTCTGTTGGTGTTAGAAGATCAGATTTACTTAGCTGCAGCTAGTACAGTTATCCTAGAAGTACACAAAGTAGGTCCTCAGGAGACTGCCACTTCACTCTGTGGCGCACAGGGTTAAATACTATACAATGTTCATAATCATTGATTAAATGCACTCCCAGAGCATACAAGAAAGAGCCAATAAGGAAAGTTGGAAAACAAGGTGGAACCAATAAGAAAGGTTTGAAAACAGAAGTGTCAGATGACTCGAAGAGACCTCTCCTCCAACTATGTTTGTCACCCCACCCTCAAACTAATTTATTAACAGATTCATAACTAACTTGCAGGTGGCGAGATATGTTTGTGTGTGTTGGAGGACAGTCATGAAACGAGAGAATGCTAGCAGGAGACAGTGCAAGCCAGTCGATAAGATAAGGTCAGGAAAGAATAGTGTGAGCCAACAGATAGTTGAGTCAGGGATTAGAAAAGCCAGACAGGGATTAGTGTAATCGGCTAGTTCTAACACCAGCTTTGCAAATAGAGGCCGAAGGCGTATTTCGACACCGGGCTACAGAAAAGGCAGAATAGACTTTGTTTGCCGTGCTGTCTGAGTGAATGCAACACAGAATGGCGGCGGGCCACAAAATGGCGGGTCGATTCGATCGTAATCGAAATTCGAAGTTCCTCAGACCCTCCTTTTGCCAGAACTCAGGCAAGATAGACTCATGTTAATCTGAGTCCACGTCAATGGCCATGAGGTCATCGAGCTGTCGCTGTAACATCATTCTTATGTTTTCTGTTACTTGTGGTTTGGGTTTTGGGATGCACATAGTAGCACAAAGATCACAGATAGTGGGACCACAGTGCATACAAAGGCAACAGGAGAAAATAATGGTCAAGATTATACCAAGAAATGTCAATGCTTTCCAACCCCATTTAGACAGTAGTCCCCAAAACCATTCCGTTAAAGACCAATCTCCTTCGTCCTGATGAATAGACTCAGAGATTATGTGCAACTTGGAGATAGCTTGGTATACTGTTGGAGCGTCATTAGGTATGAAAATACAGCAACTTGACCCGATCAATTTGCACACTCCACCACGATCGGCAAGAACAAAGTCTAAGGCAACTCGATTTTGCAATGTCATAAGACGATCCGCCTGTAGTTCTGCCGTGATGTTACTTAAGGCTCATACAGTGATGTCTATTGTAGTCTCTACGACACGGACCAATTGCCTTATATTTCTGCTGTTAGCCATGGGACCCCAGAAGGGAAGAAATCCCTTAAGGAAATCTCCTCCCTCTTGTCCTGCTGTGTCCTTTGAATCAATAATCCCTCTACCGTATCGGGTTTGGTGATGATTTGCGGAAGCAGTGTAAGTAGGGGGAAAAAGAAAGGCTATATAACAAGTACCAGAGAAACCCATTGGTAACCAAGTATAAGCTCTATTATAGCAGATGAAATAGGTGCCTTGAGACGGCACTAGAGGAGGCGAGTTCTGAGAGGAATAAACGTACGTGTAGGAGCAGTTATTCTTTTGTGTAGTGTCAGAAGAGCGATCGTTTATCTGTAAGCAGAAGTTACCCTGATGTGGTATAGTCCAAATTGGCGAGGACTTTCCTTTTCCGACTTTACTACTAAGACTGGACATATATTGGGTGACGTTCCAATTAGTGTACGCTTTTCTTTCGTCAATGGAGATTTTACTGTTTTCCATGATTTTAGCCATAGCTACCATACCCTTAATCAAAGAACTATGACTAAAATCCGGATAATTAATATGTGAACTAATAGGTCATTTGAATTTGCTTTGATAAGCATTGGAGAAGATGACGAAGTAAGCCCAAGCAGAACTAGATATGGCATTCCTTTCTCTGTGGTATGTGGCATAAGACCACACACCCAACAATTGGTTGTATTAACCACTAATTGGTGCTGATGTAATAGCTGGATAAAGGAATTGTTATAATATTCGGTTCTTCTGACAAGTTCATGTGGAGGAAGAGTATGAAAGAGGTGTGGAGAGACAGTAGAAGAAGGCAAAGAAGAAGAAGGGGAGGCATCTTTTGGCTGCAAAGCATAAATTATCCAACTAATATACGCCAAAACAATACATAATGATATAATAACACATAAAGTTATGCTGAAACGACTGTACATTGTTTTACAGGATGCTTTCTTCATTTCTTTCTTTATTACCTAGTGTAGTTTCCATCTTACTAATGGATGCTCACGGCAATCTTCCTCAATCACTAAAGTCACGATGTTCTACCATCCTATGACACTGAAGATCCTGCAGACCTATTGCCACTCAGGTCGTGACTTAGACTCCTACCGTGACCCTGCAACCGGGACAGAATACTACACAAGGGAGAAGAGTCTTAAATGTTCTTTGGTCTAGGTCTTAAATTATATCGTTCTTTCCCAGGAACATTCTGGTCTTGGAACAATGTTCGTGGTTCAGTCGTATCCAAGCAACGATGTGATGGAATTGCTTCCTGTAAAATGTCGTCGTCCTCTTTCTCAGACAGTGTCCCATTCAGGTGTGCATCACTAAAAGGCACGAATCGTGGAGTCTTTTCACCTTCACAGTCACCAACACCTCTGCGAACCCACTGATCAAAAGGCAAAGGCACTTTCTTGCAATGCACACCGTGAATCCAATTTTTCTTTCCTTCGACCTTAACTGCTGTTCTCGTGGTCAGCAAGACTCCCATCTGGGCTCCAAATTGCTGGACCTCTGAAAGTTTTTGACGCATACCCAGTCACCTGGTCGGATGGAATGACCTGGGTCTGTGGAAGCCTCCGGAGGAGCACTCTGAACATGTTGATGGAGAACATGCAATTTAGTCGTAAGGTCATGCAGATAGTCAATCAACATTGGATATGGCAAGTCTGAGTATTTCTTAGGGCGAGGGATTCCCCATAAGTTGGCCGGATGGCCAAACACCACTTCGTATGGGCTAAGTCCCAAACGAGAGTGTACTGCAGTTCTGGTGGATAGCAGAGCTAACGGCAAAGCATCGGGCCAATTGAGTCCTGTACTTGCTTGAACCTTTGCTAACTTTAACTTCAAGGTTCCGTTGTAACATTCTACTAAACCCGCTGATTGTGGGTGATTTGCCGCGTGGAACTTTTGCTTGATACCAAGACCTGCACAAACTTTCTGCATGACTTGGCCAACAAATTCGCTCCCATTGTCACTCCAGACAATGCGCGGCAAACCAAACCTGGGGAAGAATTCTTTTAGTTGGATTTTAGCTGTGGATAGGGCTGTGTTATCTTTTAGAGGATATGCTTCTATCCACCTTGAAAAGGCGCATACTACCACCAGAACATATTTCAGGTTGTTGCATCGCTCCATATGAATGTAATCGATTTGCAACACCTCAAATGGATATGTCGGAGGAGCAAAGTACCCTGCTGCAGTTGGGGTTCCCTTTCCCGGGTTGTACATTAAACAAACAATACAGTGCTTTACTACATTGTCTGCACATTTTGGGATATTTTCATTCTGCCACACTGGAGCCAGAAGTTTACAAATGCCTTTTGCACTTAAGTGGGCTGGACCATGTGCCATAGTAACCACTGGGAGAACATAGGCATCTGGTAACAGCCAACGTTGATGTTCAGATAATTCCACCCAACAACCCATCTCATCTAACATTCCCGTTCTTTAATTCCACTTGCTTATCTCTCTCTCTGAAGCCTCTTTCTGAATCGCTTTTACACTTTCCACTGTATTCTCATACATTCCTCTCTCTCTGACCCAATTCGCAGGTCCTGCCACATACATTTGACTCGTTGAATCTCTCGCTGTCTTCTTTGCTATTTCGTCTGCAAACGTATTTCCTCGACCAATATCATCCGTAATCTTTTTGTGTGCACTACATTTCACAATCGCTATTTGGGTGGGTAAGGCAAGTGATTCGGGGAGATCAGTCACTAACTGACCATGTTGTATTTTGGTGCCATGTGAAGTGAGAAAACCCCTTTCCTTCCAGAGATGCCCGAAGTTGAACGCTACACCAAAAGCATATTGGCTGTCAGTGTATACGTTCACTCTTTTCCCTTTCGATAATACACAAGCTCTTGTTAATGCTATCAATTCTGCTGCTTGCACTGAATTGTGTCTAATGCGTGCAGTTTCCACAATGGTATGCAAAGTAGTTACAGCATAGGCTGCAACTGTATCTCCATTAGGCATTTTAAAACAAGAACCATCTACCCATAGAGTTCCATCCGTATTCTCTAGCGGTGTGTCTCTCAGGTCAATTCTTCCTTTTGTCTCTTCCTCAGTCCGGAAGAAACAATCGTGCTGATCCTCAACACTTTCCTCATTTGGAAGGGGCAACAGAGTAGCTGGATTCAGGGTATTACATCGTTTGATGTGTACGTGACTAGCCAAAAGCGTCAGCTCGTAACCAGTTAAACGAGCACTCGTAAGATGCTGTGTTTTCGTTCTGTTTAGCAAAGTATCCACTGCATGTGGCACCATGACAATGAGAGTGTTATCTAACACCACTCCAGCAGACTGTCGGATAGAAATTGCTGCTGCTGCTGTCGCTTTGAGACAACTGGGCAATGCTTTAGCTACAGGATCTAATGTAGCCGAAAAATATGCACATGGTCGTTGTTTGTCCCCAAATCGCTGCGTTAAAACTGACAACGCACAACCTTCTTTTTCATAAACGTAGAGCGTGAAGGGCTTACTGTAATCGGGAGTACCCAATACAGGAGCGGAACATAGAGCAGCACGTAAGTCAGTGAAACTGCTCTGACATTCGTCAGTCCATGGAAGGGGCTGAGGCGTATCTTTTAAAGTGAGTGCCAACAAAGGTTTGGCAATTAGAGAGAAGTTAGGGATCCACTGTCTACAATAAGAAGTAATACCCAGAAAGGCACGTACTTCCCCTTGTGTGGATGGTACAGACATTCGTGCAATCGCCTGTATTCATTCTGGTGTCAATCGTCGTCCCTCCTTTGATAGGAGATGACCCAAAATCTGTAACCTCTCGACAAACATATTGTAGTTTGGAAGGTGAAACCTTGTGATTCAGTTTAAACAAGTGACGTAACAATGCAACAGTGACATCTTTGCAGATATCTTCTGAATCAGCGGCGACTAATAAGTCATCCATATATTGGATAACAGCAGCACCAGACGGCAAATGAAAAGTATCAAGATGACATTTTAAAGCTTGGCTGTAAATGGAGGGACTTTCACAATAGCCTTGGGGTGCGCGCTTAAACCGGAAGCTTCGGCCTCCAAGAGAGAAGCCAAAAATGTCCCTACTCTCTTCTGCAATGGGAATACTGAAGAAGGCATTCTTTAGATCGATAACAGAAAACCAAGTTGCTGTGGAAGGTATCATTGTCAACAAAGCAGTGATATCTGGAACAACAGGAAATTGTGGGATCACAATTTTGTTTACTTCTCGCAAATCAATTACGAAACGGTACACAGGAGGCTGAGAAGGATCAGTGCGTTTAAGAACAGGAAGAATAGGACTATTGCATGTGTTACCTCTTGTTTCTTCAACCACACCCTTCTGAATCAAGTCATGAATGATTCCCAAAAGCGCTTTCTCACCTTCAGCAGAAATTCTATACTGTGGGATGCGCGGTAATTCAACATTGGGCTTGAGAGTGACAACATAAGGTGGAATCTCAAGACAACCCATCGTTCGGACCCATGGCCCAAAGTGCTATTGGAAGAGAAAGTAATTCAGGTGGAAACTGATCTTTGGACAAATACATTGGGGAGACCAATTTTTGTCCTAAAGTAAGATGTACGCCAGAAGGAGAACAATATATTGTAGCATGCATTCTTTTCAATAGGTCTAGACCCAACAGATTTTCACCGCAACCATTCGTTAACAGAAGTGGAGCTTCCAAATCATCAGGACCAACTGAAATAGGCAAAGGGCAAGAAACTGGATTGCGAACAGGGGCGCCAGAAAATCCTACGGAAACATTTGTTAAGCCAGACAAAGGTGCCCCAGGGAGTTTAGAATGAATGATAGAACTTCTCATTGCTCCAGTATCCAGAAGAAATGGCTCTGAAACACCCATTGTAGTGATGTTAACATAAGGTCAATTTTGATCTACTGGGATTGGCACAACTCCCTTACTTTGTCCATGGCTGTCCTAGTTAGTATGAAGACTCTCATTCTCGCTTTCGACATAATGGTCTTCATTGTAATACTGAGTAGACCTCACATTTTGCTGATCAAAGTAGTTCATGGAATTGGTAGGAGGTAGGGCACGCTGTTCTTGAGGCAACATACCCCGACCTCTACCTCTGTTTGCTGACTGGAGGCCAGCACGACCTCATGGAGCAGGTAACGCTCCATTGCGCTGCAATAAAACTAGACAACTATTCTTAAAATGACCTTCCTCTCTACAATAGGCACATTGATTAGGACCTAACAAAGGTCGCGGATTGTATGGCTCAGGTTTTTAATACAACCTCTGAAACTGCGGGGGCTGCTGAATTTGAGGCTGAGCATAACGTGGTGGAAAGGCTTGTTGCAAGAGAACCTTCGTTTTTAATTCTTTCGTCTTTTTCTCTTGCTTTTCTTTTTCTTCCGTATCTCTATTCTCGTAATATTGTGCAGTAGCCAATATCTGGGCAGAAGAAGAAAGAGCCTTGAACTTTCTAAATCTTTTAATTTGTGTGACAGCTCGAGAAGCAAATTGAATACAAAATTGTCCACTAATAATCGCTGACCACCCTCTGTAGCCATATCTTGACCACTGTGGTCGATAAATGTCTCCTCGAAACGAGTAAAGAAGTCAGAGACACTTTCATCTTTCTTTTGTTTGCATGCTGCGAGTTTATCCCATTTAACTCTCAATGCAGGCATCATAGTTTTCATTAACGTAATGATTCTACCAGGGAGTTCCGAGATCAACGCGTCAGGCTTTGCGCCACCCACTTGGTCTCTATCTGTATCAGTTATAACATCCCAAGTAGCACCTAGTTCCTGCGCATGATCCTCTCTACGAATCTTTGCCCATATTGTCTGTGGGACTACATTTCCCATTAGCATGTCAATATCTGCTAGGTTCATAATGCAGGCGTCAACTGTCAGCGATAGTTTTTTGTAGTAACCTGCAGGGTTTTTACGAGGATCTGGTAGTGTCTGCTTAAGGGCCAAAACTTCAGATCTCTTCCAGGGGACATGTACCCATATACGTTGGAAATGAGCAGGAATAAGAGGATGAGCACCTACTGCCGCAACCTCTTCCTTCCATACTGGAGGAACCTCTATCATAGGATAATTTTTCGACGTCAGTCTAACCGACTGATCGGAATCAAGGAAAATCTGAGAAAACAATAAGGATCTATAAGAGATAAGCGTCCTTACAGCTTCCTCAACCTTAGAACCCACAATAAGTCCTTTTTCAAAATCAGTCTGAACATTTAACAGATCTTGTGGGATCGGACTCGAACTCACATCTTCCCATTCTTTAATGAGAGTGTCGCACATTACATTGAAAACATATCTTTGCGTAGGGGCATTCCATTGCAAAAAGGTAGGCATAATATCAAGCACACTGTATTGTGGACCCTTCTTGATCCATTTTCGTGCAAGAGAGTCTATCTTCTCTCGTTCCTCAAAATCTGGCAACTGTCTACGAGATTGTCTTCAAACAAAAGCCGGAGACACATTTAAAGCTTCAAAGAAAGGTGATAGAATACTAGTGACAGAGTCTGTGAGACGCTTATGCACAGACGGAGAATTAGACATAAGAATTGGAGACAGAGTATTAGGGGAACTGACAGGAGAAGAATGGGTAATTGCAGGAGGAGCAGAAGTCAAGGGAGATCTAAGATCAGGAGATGAGGGTAAAGAAGTTGAGACTAACGGTAGAACCGGCAAGGGCGGTAATACTGGAGGAGGCAAATGCAGAAGAGCCGGAACAGGCGGAAGTACCACTGGCGGCTGAACAGGCTGTAACGGCTGAGGTACATTGGCATTTTGCGCTTAGGGCGGAGGCAACCTTAATAAATGGGACATTAGGGGATCTTCTTCTATATCTTTCTTATTATCAGAAGGAGAAACAGGCAACACCGGATAGCATTTATCTATCGCCATACGATGTTGTCTTTCTGAAATTTCATTCGCATTATCAATTTCATCGTCTTTGAACTGTTGGGCAGCCTGTATAATTGTCATACCATGTGCTTTCCTATCTCATTTTGCTTGTTTAATTTCTTTCTGTTTGGCTTCCTTACGCCAAAGGCGGAAAGAGTCAAACATTGCCGGCCGGGCTTTTCTTTTGAACAAAACTGCTTCCAAATTATCTAGCACATCAGGATCAAAACTACCATTTTCTGGCCATTTTAGAACACCATCTTTCTTCGTGTATCGGGTCCATGTCTCGTTAAAGGCAATGGGTACGATACCATGTTTTGAATAGAGCTCAAATGTGGGAGTTCCAACCGAAGGAATCGGACATGAGTCCTCAAGTCAGGAATCCCTATTACAACCAAGACAACAAATTCTTCCAAACTTAGACAGACCAGGCATCTCGAGATGTCTCCTGTCTGTTCACAAACTTCAAGGGAGTAAAACTCAGTTTACGCAGCACAAATGCACTTACCCTCGGCTTTATCTATTTGCAAAAGATAAATCTAAGAAACCAAAGAAATCAATCAAAGAACCAAACTTGTGGGCGCGACCCACGAAGATACTTAACTAAGGACGTCTTCTTCCACCAACAGAGGCCCGTCTATTGTCTCGCCTTACCATACATCATCAAAGGAAGGGCCAAAGCAGGGCGGCAGTCAGGGCAGCGGTCATCAGTAGCCGTCAGGAAGGAATAACCGCGCTGCAAAAGACCTTCGGACCACTTTCGACATACAGGGGTCGCTTAGAGTGGCTCGCGAACCCTCCGGAATCTTCTTGCGGGGTTCCTCACGACCTTCGAGCAGAACCGGTACCACTGAAGCCGCCACACTTTGGGCGCCAGTTGAAGAACCAGAACCTTTTGGGCCTGGCGGTGCAGGGTACGCCCAAAGTCTCCGGAGTTCTCCTGCTTCGCTACACAGAGACACAGGACACTCTGTCGGCGTTAGAAGATCAGATTTATTTAGCTGCAGCTAGTACAGTTATCCTAGAAGTACACAAAGTAGGTTCTCAGGAGACTGCCACTTCACTCTGTGGCGCACAGGGTTAAATACTATACAATGTTCATAATCATTGATTAAATGCACTCCCAGAGCATACAAGAAAGAGCCAATAAGGAAAGTTGGAAAACAAGGCGGAACCAATAAGAAAGGTTTGAAAACAGAAGTGTCGGATGACTCGAAGAGACCTCTCCTCCAACTATGTTTGTCACCCCACCCTCAAACTAATTTATTAACAGATTCATAACTAACTTGCAGGTGGCGAGATATGTTTGTGTGTGTTGGAGGACAGTCATGAAACGAGAGAATGTTAGCAGGAGACAGTGAAGGCCAGTTGATAAGATAAGGTCAGGAAAGAATAGTGTGAGCCAACAGATAGTTGAGTCAGGGATTAGAAAAGCCAGACAGGGATTAGTGTACTCGGCTAGTTCTAACACCAGCTTTGCAAATAGAGTCAGAAGGCGTATTTCGACACCGGGCTACAGAAAAGGCAGAATAGACTTTGTTCGCCGTGCTGCCTGAGTGATGGCAACACAAAACGGCGGCGGGCCACAAAATGGCGGGTCGATTTGATCATGATCGAAATTCGAAGTTCCTCAACCAGAGGTAGATTTCCAGACTTCCCCGAGGCTACCCTGAGTCCACAGCACAGCTGAGGCCCGTGGCTATTGTGGGTGATGTGGAACCGTGACCCCTGGACACCGTGATCTTTTGCCGGTCCATCATCTTCCTGGTCTTCCTCGAAGTTGTGCTTTGGGCTCCCAGTAGCCCCAGCCTTCAGCATCTACAGCACCAAAGATCTCTGGCCTCCACTCCACGAGTGACTCGTGGGCCAGTTTCCAGTGCGACTGCTCGAGGCTCCTTCTCGATTAATAGCCCATTGGCTAGTGGATCCCAACGAAGGCAACTCTTTTTCTGAATTGGCTTTCCTGGTTGCTCCAGATGTGCCCCGACTTACCTTTGCTGGGTGAGTCCCCCAGACCTTGCTGGTCTGCACCGACGTCTTTCTTCTATTTCCCCTTGACTTGCCATTGTCAAGGCTTGTTGGGTCCATACTGGTCGCTGACACAACAGCACTCGACAGACTTTGTGGGACAGCTCTAATCCAGCTCCTGGTTGTCGTCGACACCTCCTGGACCTCATGGCTGAAGTGTCAAGACACCCGTCAACTCACCTGAAGCACCCGACATCTGTGGGCATTGGACTATCGTGCCCCTGGTCACTGGTAAGTGACCCAGACTCTGTCCTCTCTGCATTCAGGTTCCTTCCATCCTTGATCCAGCCTTGTATCTCTCCAGACACTTCTCCTCTTCACGGCAGCGGTACTTCTTTCCCAGCTTCCATTGAAAACAGCGATGCGACCCGACACCAAAAGACACCTATGCACCCGGCTTCCCTGAGTGAGGTGACTCGAGTACTCTGGTGCTCCTGTGGCTGTTGGCCCTAGACACCTCTAAGTCCAAAAGGGTTCACTCTTAATCATCGTCTTAGTGTCCTTAAACTCTTAATTTCCAACCGCAACTTTCCCCATAAAAGTTAACGTCGATTCACGACTATGTTCTCACATTGCACGTGTCCCCCGTGGGTCCCCTGTGTCACTACCTTGGGTGGGTCCTTGTGATCCAAGCACTTCTACAGGCTCTAGGCCTTGTGTCTAGTTCAGTCGTGGTTCTTATACCACTTTATTGGTATATGGTTTGGTACGCCCCGTAGGGCCCAAACGTGTATTTGTGCTTTTACTGTTGAATACTGACTTGTAACTTAAGTACTTCGAACTCCAGCCTCATAAAGAGACTAGAGGGGTGTGTTTTATCTTAAATACATATATTTTAAATATATACCTGGTGTGGTTGTCCTTTCATTTGGTCATTCAAGTGATTATAGACTGGTAAAACAAGCTGCTTTACATTCCTTGAACCATTATAAATAATGGGGTGACCCAACAGACAACAACGGACCTGGGTACAATGTGTGAATATAAAGAATGGTCCGAGTCTGTCTTAAGTATATGACATCAATTCATTTATAATATATCTGTGTTGTGTCAAAGGCTACAACACTGGTGTTGAATCCCAAAAGTAGACCACTACGATTTTGAAATATATTATGAATACATATATTCTGTTATCAAAGCACCAGGAAACATATATCATTTGTAATGCATTTATTTTTATCAAGAATGAACTTTTTACCTGAGGTAATAGGTTGCATAGAAAAAAGGAAAAGGGTTTAGGACGTGCATGTGTGGGTTAGTGAATAGTCAATACCCTACAAAGTACCTTCACGTCTCCGTCGGTTGTAGCATGCTCCGCAGCAGGGCGGGAAGAACCCGATGATGGGACATCTTGGTGGGTAAGGTTCCTTGAACTATTATTAAGACCTATGATGGGACCCTTACTTCTAGGATGAGTGGACTCTTTTTGGTTATTTACATTAGACAGGGGGCTGAGTCCACAAAGAGCCTGACCTCTCTCCCCCTCATTTGTTTGTTTCACACTATGTATTTATAGTCTACTACACTGATTACCACTGTTTGACACTTTACACCAGTGTATACCACTCCACTCCACTGCACAACACTGCACTATACTAGATGCCACTGTAAAATACTGTCCTCTACTCTATGCTGCCCTATGATACTCTAGCTCACTATACAACACTGTACGCAACTCTTTGTTTGTCACTCTACCTCACTTAACTCCACTCTACTCCATGTTGCAGTACTCCTCTCTAGTTCACTACTCCATTCTACAGCACTCTATGAGATTGTACTCTATTACACATTATACTAATCCACTCTGCCACACTCTACAAGGCTGTATTGTACTGTACACAACTCCACTCTACAAAACTCCGTTAGACTGCATTCTGTACTCTACTGTCATTTACAACACTTCCCAATACTGTACAACACACCTCTGTATAAAACACTACTTCAATTCATGACTTTACTTGACTGTATGCTATGCCACTCCACTCTTCTGTACTCCATGCCACTATAGTCTATGACATGGTACTCTACTTAATGACATTTTACTGCACTCTAAGCTATCCCACTCCAGTGTACTCCACTCCACTCTGTTCTGCTCCAATGTACTTTATCCCACTCTAAACCACTGTACCATGCTCCACTCTCTGCCTCAACACTGTCCGACACTGTACTGAATGCAACACCACTCAACAGCACTGCACCGCTCTCTATGCCACTCTACTCCACTCTACTCCACTCTATTCCCCTATCCACTCTATGCCACTGTAGTGCACTGTATGACATGCAATGACTCATTACTTCACCTCTCTCTGAGGTATGCCACTCCACTCTATTACACAGCACTCCAATTTACAACACTCTCCTCCACTGCACACCTCACTCGATGATACTCCATTCTAAGACAATATACTTCACCTTATTGCACTCCAAAACACTTTACTCCACTCTATGACTATCTATGACACCTTACTCTGCTGTACAACATGCCAGTCTGTTGAAAATTGAAATAACGATGTGAGTAAGCATTCACTGAAGATATGAATTCTCCTCAAGACCGAGTTTCTTCCTTTATGTTGACTAAAGCTAGGACTCCATTTTGTATTGTCATGTCTCCACGTGCGTGGCACGAGAAGAGTCCTATCTTCGTGTTAGTTGCTCTTGTAATCTGCCTAGTAACAGTCTATAAATAGCTCCTTTGTCCGTCTGGCGCATGCCCAGACTTGACCACATCTGTTATCAGTTAGTCCTTACTTGACCATGTTTTCGCGGGCTCAAGGAGTGTGTTAGCTCTGCCCATATATTGATTCTGTATCGAAAATGACCATAAAAGGTAATATTCTTTGCCTCATGTTGTATCCACCCACTTATGAACCCCTCTGTTGTGTATAAAAGGGGACCGTGTATGCAAGTTCGGGGTGCTACTCTATGCAATACTGAAGAGTGTTGTATGGATTGTAGGACCACCCTTAAGGGTTAATAAACTTTGTCTTTGTACTTTGCAGTTTCCGTGCCAACTTCCTTGTAGATTCCATTTGCAGGAGAGCGAACCCTTGTGTCCTGCGGGCCTAGCTGGGGCCTGTATTCATCAATTGGCGCCCGTCACGTGGGGCTCATCGGTGACTCGGATGCTCGAAGGACTGGTCGTGACGAAGGTGAGGAATTTGGCCGGGGATGTGATCACTGCCAGAGGCACTTTAGTCCTGGCATCCGGAGGTTTTCTTCCTTCCCTTCCGAGCTGACCATCTGGGTGGCGCCGGTCCTCGACTGAGACCTCTTCTGTCGGTCCTGCCGTGACAGCCGTTTGGGCGAATTTTGGAGCTTGGCAGTTGGAATCTGGACACTCTTGATTGGTAAGAACCGTTGTACGGTACTTGCTCCGAGTTTTTGAAGCCTGGGTTGGCTATTTGAGTTTGATTTGTGATGACCGGTCATATCTTGTATTGATTTCTGTGAGAATATATGCGTTGCAACACATATAGGCAGGTAATGTGGAGATATTTCTCCGGAGCTGTGTAAATTTGAACGGCACAACGCTTAAGTGCCATTTTTTGATAATACTGCATATTTTGCATTATTTTTGAGCATGCCTGCTTTTAGCGCACTCCGTAAGTGGTGCTGCTGCTTTGGAAACCGGTTAAACCTCGAGGAATCTGCTCCAGCTCCCCCAGAGGGGACTCCTAATAGGGATATGTATGTGAAGCATGGTCTTTCTTCCATAATGTACAGCACAGTATGGAGGAAATACACCAAAAAGGATCCTGAGTTACGATGGCCTTTGTATGGATCGTTTGATATGCGTAAGATTGAGTATGTGGAACAGTGTATGTGTAAACGGCGTGCTCGTCAAGATATGTTTGAGTGTGTCCGGTTATGGGTGAAGGAAGTGCGTGAGCGAGAGAAACGTGAGAAAGCGCTGTTTGATAAAGAGCAACGGAAGAATGATCATGTGCGGGCACAGGAAGCGAAGCGTCGGGAGGAAAAAGAACAGGCGGAGAGACAAGAGAAAGAGCGTAGGCTGCAAGTGTCGGGTCAATATGCTGTTCGACAGCCTCTTTATCCTGTCCTTACTAATCTTGATGATGATTTTTTCCTATTAGATCGTTCCCCGCCACCTTATATAGGTGCGTCTGCTCCGACAGTTCACGATTCTGGATCGGGTAAAGATAAGATAGACACGCGATCCATGCTATCTCTTGAGCGCTCGGGTGAGCTTCGGAAACTTTCTTATCGTGCAGTTTCAAATAAGCTGTCGTTTGCAGAGCTGTTACCGGATCTGGAGGGATGGCAGGATAGGGAGAAGTTGTATTTTGCTGCCATTTTTTCTGATGAAGTAGTTGCTGCCTTTCGCAAATATTCTGATGTTTTTGAGCCACAGGAGATAGTGTCGGATTCTAGAGCACTACGTAATGGTACTTTCTCTCCCTCTCAGGTGCCTGATGCGGTCCGACGTCTGTTTGCGCTACGGGATGAGATGCTTCGACTGCGGGACAAAGCGCGCCGGAACAAGGAGGAGGAGAGCTTGACCTTGCAGGCGGACGACCAGCAGCCGTCTTCCTCCCAGTCAGATAACGGCGAACTAGTGCATGCTAAACCCATGCGAGAGGCGGCTCCTTTGTATGTTCCTCCTAAAGGAGCGGGAACTAGTGCGGATATTACTTCTGCCGATGCTAAGGGATATTTTGTGTACAATTGGGTTTATACTCCCTGGCATAGGGCTGATGTTATGGCCTTAAAGAATGCATTGCCTGATCCCCGCAAGAATCCAGCGGCCTTTTACGAAGAAGTCGAAGGGGCCTTGAATTCTTGTACTATGACCTTAGCAGATATAGATCTGTTCTTTGGGCTTATCTTACCACCGGATATGTGGCGGTCTGTACGGAAGGTGGACGATGTTGCCGCTTTTAAGGCTCGGTGGTCTGAGCTTGAGGATGAGGATAGGGAGAGGAAGCCCGCGCAGAAACCACCTCAGATTATTTTAGATCTCCCTGCTGCTATTTTGACCAAGTTAAAAACAATTATTCCCCCTAAAAAGATTGACTGAACATGTTAGCTTCGTGTAAACAGAAAGTTGATGAATCAGTTGCAGATTTCTTTACGCGCTTTGAGGAGACATTTCATGATTTTAGTGGTCAATCACTTACGGATGATACGGGTCGGCACCTTTTTGCCGATAAATATGTGGCAAATTTATTACCGGCAATAGCAGCTCGTTTAAAAGCGAGTGAAAGTTCTTGGTCCACCGCTTCTCCGACAGCCCTCTTGACTATAGCTCAGTATTATGAGCGTCAGGAACAAGAAGTGAAGGGGCAGGAGGAGAAGAAGTCGAAAGATTTAAAAACGAAGGTGATGTTAGCGCAAGTGTATGGTCCGCCCCGTCGGGGTGTTAATAGAGGTAGGGGAGGATTCTATGGTCCTCCTTCGGGTCGATCAGATTTAAATAGGAATCAATGTGCGTATTGTAAACAATCGGGACACTGGGCCAGAGATTGCCCGGCGCTGTATGCATTGCGTCAGGGGCATAATAAGGGTGGACCAAGAGGTAGAGGGGGCTCGTCGAACTTTAGAGGGAATTCTAATGATCATGCTCGTTTTGAACCTGCCGGGCAGCAACGAGATAGACCTAATGTCTTTGATCGACAGAACCAGTATCAAGTGTCAGGGACTGACCGCTCTGGGTACCATGATTCGCAGCATGCATAGGAATGCGTTGGATGGGGGTTAGAATCAGATGAGGTGCCGGTCGATCAGAAGGGTCCCTATGTATCAGCGAAGGTTTTGGGTTCTACTGATCAGTTCCCAGTGGATACAGGAGCGACTCGTAGCTCGCTGTCTAAACAATTGGTTCCGAGGGCTCCCCCATCTGGCTTAATGGTTACATCGGTAGGGTTTGACGGTACACTCTCCCGAAGCCCTCTTTCTCGACCCCTTACATTTCAGGTTGATTCCTTTTCTGCACCCTGTCCGTTTTTGCTTGCCCCGAACACGCCGGACAACATTATGGGTCTTGATATGCTAAAGCACTTCAGAGCTACGATCCGCTGCTCCCCTGCAGGAGTGCGTGTGATATTAAATGATAATCACCCTCTGTCTGAACGGATGTGTGTGGTTGCAGAGGATGCTGTGTTAGCAACTCTCCCTCGTACTTTGTGGGCCATTTCAGATACCAATGTGGGACAGATGGTGATCCCGCCTGTTCACATTAGTGTCCAGGAGGGGGCGGTGTTACCACGCCTCCCGCAGTATCGTATTTCCCAGGAGGGGGAGGAGGCTCTTATACAGATTGTGCAGGATTTGATTAAGGTGGGAGTAGTGGAGGAAGTTCCCTACAACATCTGTAACAGTCCAATTCTACCCATCTTGAAAAAGGATACGGATGCCAAAGTTTATCGGTTTATAATTGATTTGAGGGAAGTAAACAAGATCGTGATACCTCAGTATCCAGTGGTTTCTGATATCACGACGTTGCTTACTTTGGTCCCGCCAACGGCAACCACGTTTTCGGTTATTGATTTGAAAAATGCTTTCTTTTCGATTCCTATTCATCCTGATAGTCGATACCTTTTTGGCTTCACACTAAATAATAGGTCTTATCGATTTTGTAGAGTTCCTCAGGGCTACACAGAAAGCCCTAGTATTTACAGTCAGGCCCTGAAAAGGCAATTGGACTCCTTTGTTCTGCCCGAGGGTGTCGCCCTCATACAATATGTCGATGACATCTTGTTGGCGGCTGACACTCCTGAGCTGTGTGAGAAAAGTACGTTATCCTTGCTTTCCTTTTTGGCATCTCACAATCACAAAGTGTCGAGGAAGAAATTGCAATTCTGTAGACCAAAGGTGACTTATTTGGGTCACCTTTTGTCTAAGGAGGGGCGTGCACTCACACCAGATCGTATTCAAGTAATTTTGGACACGCCAGTGCCTTCCACGCAGAAGGACGTGCGTGCATTTTTGGGTCTTGTTTCTTTTTGTAGGCAATGGATATTAGGGTTTTCACACATAGCTAAGCCATTATTAGCCCTGTTGACAAAAGACACACCTATTCCTCTTCCCTGGTCAAGCGAGTGTGACATTGCCTTCCAGCAATTGCGACAGGCCCTTTGTTCAGCACCAGTGTTAGGGACCCCTGATTATACAAAACCCTTTTCGCTGTATGTGCATGAGAAAGATGGATGTGCATTATCAGTTTTAGTGCAGATGCACGGCGACAAGCAGCGCCCTTGTGCATATTTTTCGGCTGTACTTGATCCTGTTGCCCGAGCATTGCCTGGTTGTTTTCGCTCGGTTGCGGCGACAGCTGTGTCAATACGCCAAAGTGAGGGAATTGTGTTATCTCATAAGCTGTTGGTATTAGTCCTCCATGCTGTTGATGCCCTGCTTAATCAGACAAAGACGCAGCATCTGACCAGTGCCCGTTTAACGGGATATGAGCTGACGCTTTTGGCTCCTCATATTACGTTAAAGAGGTGTGTAACGTTAAATCCGGCCACATTGTTGCCGTTCCCGGAGACTCAGTCTGAAGCACGGAAAGCACATGATTGTATTCTTGTGACTGAGGAACAAACAAAGGGTCGTATTGATCTCTAAGATACGCCCTTTCCAGATGTAGATGGAGAATTGTGGGTGGATGGATCATGCCTGAAGCTACCAGATGGTACGACTTCAGCAGCGTATGCAATTACCACACTGCAAACAATAGTGGAGACAGCACGCATACCACAGAAATCAGCTCAAGCAGCGGAACTGATAGCATTAACACGAGCATGTGAGCTCAGTACAGGATTGTGTGTGAATGTTTATACAGATAGCCGTTATGCCTTCGGAGTAGCGCACGATTTCGGCCTACTCTGGAAGGAGAGAGGGTTTCTAACGTCGCATGGAGTACAGATAATGCATGGAGAGTTAGTTCACAACCTTTTGACTGCATTGACATATCCGAGGAAAATTGCTATCATTAAATGTAGTGCCCATAAGAAAGTGGTTGATAAAGTCGGAGAAGGGAATGCGTTGGCAGACCGGGTGGCACGGGAGACTGCGATGCAGCCCGGTACTACTGCCATGTATGTAGTGAAGTCGCAGGTAGAAAGATGGCACGATGCAAAGAGAGAAGTGCTGGAAATACAGAGGACCGCTTCTGATAAAGAACGGGAGCAATGGTCCAGTGATGGAGAATTGGATGATGAGGGTTGTTGGAGAAATAAGCAGATGGATAGATGGAAGTTACCCACAGCTTTTGTACAACCTATGGTTCAGATGGCACATGGGCTAGCACATGTTGGAGCTTCCGCAATTGTAAAATTGCTTACTCAAGTCTGGGAGCATCCAGAGATTGCTAGCACGGCAAAGAGGGTAGTGCAGACCTGCATGATTTGCCTGAGGTACAACCCAGGAAAGGGTACTCGAACTCCAACAGGAGGATTTGCGACACCTACTGCACCCTTTGAGGTTTTGCAGATGGATTACATCCAGCTTGAGCGCTGTAACAATTTGAAGTATGTTCTAGTAGTGGTATGTGCCTTTAGTAAATGGGTTGAGGCGTACCCTACGAAAGACAATACTGCAATGACTACAGCCAAGATGCTATTGAAGGAGTTCTTCCCTCGATCGTTTGTAGACTGCTGTGGAGTGATAACGGACCCCACTTTATAGCGGATGTTATAAAGTATGTCCTGAAGGGTCTGGGCATCACCCAGAAATGTCATGCAGTGTTTCACCCTCAGTCTGCAGGACTGGTCGAGAAGTATAATGGTACGCTGAAGCTCAAGATCGCTAAGATTCAAGCTTCGACTTCTTTGACTTGGCCAGATGCTTTACCACTGGCATTATTGTCAATTAGATCGATACCGCATTCTCGAACCGGTCTTACACCGTACGAGATTGTTTTTGGACGCCCAATGAATATTTGGGGTCCACCACGACCTAAGGCTGTGTATGATGTACCTTGTGTAATGATGAATGATTATCTGGCACAGTTAACGGATAACTTGGTCTCTATTCACCAACAGGTCCGGGAGGCGCTCCCTGATCGGTCCACCGGCGAAGGTCACAGTCTCCGACCTGGAGACTATGTTATGGTGAAGATTTTTGAAAGGACGAACAGCTTGGAGCCGAGATGGGTTGGTCCTGAACAAGTCCTACTTGCAACGAGGACGGCTGTGCGGGTTTCCAACCGAAAGAATTGGATCCATTCCCTGCACTGTCGTAAAGTGCCGCCCGGATTGGTGGAGCCTGCTGTAGTGACCGACCATCGAGAAATTCTGACTGCAGAGAAAGGCCGTGCTGTGGAACCGAAGGACACTGAGGAGCTCTTTCTGGACCACGTGATTCCTGGAGGAAAGCGATATCATCTCAGACCGAGGAAGTGAATTCTTCAGTATCAGGACACGTTGTCAGAACGGCCCTTGGGTTAGTGAAACGGAGAGCCAATGAGGCGAGGGGGGGGGATCAGCCCTGCATTAGTGTAGCGACACCCGTCTTGGCCCGCTGGTGAAGAAATCAACCGCTGCCTAAGGGGAAGAGTTCTGACAACCTTTTAGTTTCAGGAAGATATTGATTTTTCATTCTGACATGGAAAAAAAGAAAATCCTTTGTGCAACAGGTTTTATGTTTACAGTAGCTATTGTTGAGATAACCACATGGTTTGTGGAGGATGTGACTCCTGCTCGAGAGTTGCTTGTTTTGACTACACCAGTGCCCGAGGAGCACTACTTTTATACCCTTCCGTATAAAGAGTTGAAGCATCGCCAGTCTTATTTGAATAATACTTTCATTCAGATGTTGCATCATACGCATGTTGCCACCAATGCTACGAACTGTTGGATATGTGGCATGATGCCAGCTCACCAGAAGAAAGGAGGAACTCCGTTCATACCTCTTCCTTTTTCTCACAATGGCTCTTGTAGAGCATGGTACACTTTGCTTTTTGCCACCCGGAAACCTACAGTGGGACGGCTACTCTTCAGACTTAATAGGGAATGTCATCAAGATAAAGATGGATATCCGCAAGCGAATGGGACAATTTGGGAATGGGGAGAGTATCGACCGGACAATGAATCGATTCCCTATATTTTCACGAACACCAGAGACACTGTGGGGAAAGACCGATTTGTGATTCAAGTGGCACAAGCTCAAGCGGACCTGTGTGTCCAGAGTGTGGGTTATATTCCTGTTGGTGTTAGTGATTGCATCACTATCTTAAATATCGACGGGTTGAATAACAGTACCTTCTTAGCATCTCATAATACATACTTCGTATGTGGAAATAAAGGTTATTACCGCTTGCCAGCCGGTTGGTCTGGAGTATGTTATGTAGCATTTCTATTACCTCCTGTATTCTTGGCACCTGCATCTTATCATAAAGATTTGAAGTTGTTGAATAATGTGACTGTAAACAGGTATAAACGTACTCTATCAATTGATGACGTGGATCTGACCTATACTAGCCTGCAGCAGTATATTGATTTTAATTTGGGATTGTTCTTCTTTGTTGGAGCTGCCCTAAATAGTAGGAAAGTTCGAAGGTTAACAAGAGTTGTATAGGCTGTGACAAATCAAACCGCTGCTGCTCTTGGGAATCTTACGGAAGAATTGCAGATTACTAGAATTGTTGCATTGCAGAATCGTATGGTGTTAGATGTTATGTTAGCTGATCGAGGTGGAGCTTGTAAAATTATTGGAAGTAGTTGTTGTGTGTTTATTCCTGACCACACGCCATCCGTCTATAATGCTATTAACAAACTACATAAAATTGCAGCTGAAATCCATACAGAAAATGGCACTTGGACCTTTTCTGGATGGTTTTGGGCATTGATCACCACATGGGGATGGAAGGTTCTAACTGGTCTCTGTACCATTGTAGCAATTCTGTCTTCCTGTTGCATTTGTATCCAATGTGGTCCCTTACTCTGTTCCCTATGTGTGTCATTCTGCATTCCTGATAAGAAAGCTATTGCCAATGTCACTTACCAGAAACATCTGACTAAAGAAATAGAAGAAATGATGAAAATTGATATATACGATGATTATCCTAATAAACCGGATGTCTTCAGTAAATGCTGAAAGGGTCGTCTGTTGAAAATTGAAATAACGATGTGAGTAAGCATTCACTGAAGATATGAATTCTCCTCAAGACCGAGTTTCTTCCTTTATGTTGACTAAAGCTAGGACTCCATTTTGTATTGTCATGTCTCCACGTGCGTGGCACGAGAAGAGTCCTATCTTCGTGTTAGTTGCTCTTGTAATCTGCCTAGTAACAGTCTATAAATAGCTCCTTTGTCCGTCTGGCGCATGCCCAGACTTGACCACATCTGTTATCAGTTAGTCCTTACTTGACCATGTTTTCGCGGGCTCAAGGAGTGTGTTAGCTCCGCCCATAATTTGATTCTGTATCGAAAATGACCATAAAAGGTAATATTCTTTGCCTCATGTTGTATCCACCCACTTATGAACCCCTCTGTTGTGTATAAAAGGGGACCGTGTATGCAAGTTCGGGGTGCTACTCTATGCAATACTGAAGAGTGTTGTATGGATTGTAGGACCACCCTTAAGGGTTAATAAACTTTGTCTTTGTACTTTGCAGTTTCCGTGCCAACTTCCTTGTAGATTCCATTTGCAGGAGAGCGAACCCTTGTGTCCTGCGGGCCTAGCTGGGGCCTGTATTCATCAAGTCCACTATACAACTCGCCGCTCCACTCTACAGTACCTGACACCACTATATGAGACACCATGCCACTACACTATAATGCACTTTACTACACTGTACAATATGCTACTCCTCTCTACCGTACTACACTCTATTCCACTCTACAATACCAAACTCTCTTACATTAGACTCCATGACCCTCTCCTTCGCTGTACTGTACAACACTCACCTTTATGACACTCCAAAGAATGATAATCTACACTGAAACACATTTTTATTAAAAAATAAATTCCACTAACATATTAAGAAAAAAACAAGGGTTAAGGAAAATGTACTGTTAGAAATACTTTAGTTATATTCTTTCTATACAAACCCAACTTATAATACACAAATGTAAAAAATTGTAAAAGGATAATTATAACTTCAATTTATACTTAATGTACCACATTCAAAATACTAGGTTGCGCACCTCCAAGCACAGTCTTGTTATCCTCACTCGCCACACTACATTAACAATAATTCATGCCTTTTACATCCACTAGGTATACACTTGCATACTACATCACTTGTGAAATAATGATATTCATGTCAACACTTATAAGATCGGAAATTACATAATTTGTCACAACACAGTGCATGATAAAGTGGCGAGTTATAATTAGTGTTGTCTGGTTAGCGAGCTGAAAAGAGTGTGTATGGAGGTGCCCTACTTATAATAATTTGAAGGTGGTGTATACATTGTAAATAAAAATTATAACTATAACTTTAGAATTTCTAAGGTTAGTGTAGTTTGAGTTTGGTTTGTATTGGCAAACATATTTTTTTTAACTATAACTATCCGTAAGCCTTTTGTTTGTTTCATTGCTATATATCTGCTCTATTTATATTGAGGGTCATGAGCACCACAATCCACATATTTAAAAGTTGTGGGGGTGGGTGGTGGGGGGGCCTGCACGGAGTGATCAACCCCCAGGATAAGTTTACAAAAACACAAAGTATGTCTCATAGGTCATTGAATATATGACTCAAGGAGATGTTTCCATCATTTTTAAAGCAATCTAAGATAGAGATGCATGCTCTTCAGCTGGCGTGTGGGGTCCACTTGAGTGTCTTCTATAACTTCATTATGTTCACTGTAAAAAAGAAAAGCTCAAACATATGTAGATGCTCATAGAAAAAAACAAAGGTTAAAGGAATGCTATACTTAGGTAACAATGTCAGTCATAGTACCCAAAAAGCGATTCACCAGTTATAATTTGGTGAGCTTTAATACAAAAATGGTATGCAGTTCCTCATATAAAAATGCAGGTGGGAAGGTGTTACAATGCGAAAGTTAGTCACACAGGTTTGGGAGAAGAAGCTTCTCCTCTTGGAAAAAGACCCTCACACACCCAGCCAGCTAGGTGTCTTGCTTCATCATAGGGTCTGCTCCTTATCGGGGCGGCGCTGCAATCCCCGATCGGCACCCGAGAAGGGGCCTTCCTGGCGGAGATCTTTATTCCATATGCCGGTGGGTGAAGTGCGTGTGAGGGCCCTAAGACAGTGTAGGTGATAGTGATGTGTAGGAAAACAAGGAGTAAAATAGGGAAGAAGGTCCACTCAAGAAATTTAACTGAACGTGGCCCCTACCCTAATTAAAACTAATAAGACAAAGCGCGTATCTCCACTCTAAAGATGTGAAGTCTATGTGTTTGTTAGTAGGTCAACATGTTTCTTGCTCAAAATCAATTAGATGGCAATTCATCAGGACCAGAGGGATCTACCTACACTTTAATGGTGGTGGTCAATAATTAAATAAAGTAGATAAATAACCACCCTTATAGCACCCAAGAAAAGTGTGGTACCTGTAATAAGAAAAATAAACAACCTGCAAAAAAATTACAAACAGAATAACATTAGAGAGTTAAGTCATGGTATTCTGGTAATGAGGAAACAAATGCATCACACAGTGATCGTGATGCAATATCTGCATGCCAAACACACGTGACTGGTGGCATGCGTGATGTGGGTACCTGTCAGTTCACTTCGTACAATGTATAAAGACCAAATTAAACATAAAAAATGTTAAAAAATGATGAAGCAGTCTTCAAGAGCAGTCACCAAGGCAACTCACCCTATTGGGGTCAAGGAAGTATGGCATCAGTACAGGCTGGTGTAGACACTAAAGTATGGTGTCCTATTAAAGGTAAAAAATAAAAATAAATAATAAAAAGGAGACACGTTAAGGAGTTAAGAAATTAAAACAACCTTGGTTGAAAACCGGGCCCAGGAAGTCCCAGACGGGGCTAGGTGCTACGAAGGGCTCCCCAAAGTGAATATTCTAATGTAGCAATGTTTTTTCGTCTAAAAAATGGGGCACAAGCATTTACAACATTGGCCAGAATTAAGGCGAACACGGTGCGCGCCCCGGCAATGCCGACGAGTGAAGACCCCGCATCCACCGAGGTCATTGCAGGTCCAACACCCGCAGGCATCCCGGAGACCCCACCGCGTCCAACAACGTGACCTTAATAGTAAAGCAGGCACCGAGCTCAGCGCTCTTATCAAGGCGTCTAAGCGGGCAGGTTAAAGAAACAGTAATCGCTGCGGTGCGTGTGATGCAAACGGGTATAACTCAGAGGTAGCGCCGGCAATAATATTCACAGATTTGCAGTGCCGCAATATCTCGCACCAACTAATAATCGTGGGGGAGGTTGATTTAGTGAGAGGAGCTTAGTGCAAGTCTCAAAAACGGGTAGAGAAACGTGAGTTATGATCTTTACTCACGGTTCCAAGAGGTCAAGGGTGGTGGTAGTCCTACCAACACGAAGCCGGTCCGAGCAGCTCGTGGAGGTGACAACGGAGGAGTGTAAGTGCCCGCGTATGGGTGTTGGCGGGGGGCAGGACTTCCGGTTGCCGTGGTCAATTACGCCATGTCCAGCCAGGGGAGCGGGCCAACCGTGAGCGCCATCTTAGGTAGGGAAGTACCTTTAGGATTAGCTGCAGTCGTGTCCAGCAGGGGATTGCATGGACGGAATCAACCGCGGAAAAAGCCCCAATGGGGGCGGAAAGTTATTTAAAAACAGAAAGATAGTGAACACGGAAGAAAGGGTCCAATTGTCCCGCTTCAGCTTGGATGGGATCAATAATGGAAAATGTCCATAGAACTTCATCATTGCTACGTGTCAGATGGAAACTAAGCTAATAATGATGATATGGGGATCAAGGTTGTCCATTAGGCAGTGTCCATGTAACAGGGATATGGAGGCTGAGTTAACAAGCCCACCAAGGTAAAAAGCATACGTCTATATTGATTAGAGTGTTAGTCAAGTGGCATATAAGTAATCCGCCATAATAAAGTGGACAAGGTCTCAATGGGCACAAACATATAGGTGTATATGTGCTATGTTGGACAGGTCCTATACGTATGTTAAAAGTCATGAAGACAAGATGGTGGACCGGAATAGGGCAAGCGTTGGCTAGATCATATCTTGTTGGGGTTATGGATCAAGAGACCGTACTATCAGCTAAGTCAGGAGACTCCAAGGGATGTTCTCATTGAGCCCTGACCTGTCAGTTGCCAATCTTAGGACCGATCGTTGTTCAATGCGGAATAGTGCTTTTTTTGATATCCCAGGGTGAGTCTCTAATACGGCCCATTCAAATGAGTCAGGTGAATGTTGTGTGCCTCTGAAATGGGTGGTCAGATTGGTGTTGGTCTTGTGGCACCTGAAATTGCTTCTGTGTTCCATTATGCGAATTTTAACCGGCCTTGAGGTCATGCCGATGTAAAGTAGGTTGCACTTACATCTCAGTATATAGATGCAGTTTGAGGTGTTACAATTGGTGTGTGCAGTGATGATCCAACTAACTCCATTAGGAAATTCTAATTCTTTGGTAATCTTTGTGAGGTGGCAAACTGAGCATGCCCCACAAGGGTAATGTCCCGTGAGAGGGGGTAAATGCCACAGTGTTCTTTGACGGTTACTATGTTGTTTCTTAGGTCGCGTGTGGATTAACATGTCCTTGATGTTACTTGTACGTTTGAACGCAAATCTAGGTGTGGGGAGGTTAAGTGTTCCTGTGTTAAGGATTTCCCAGTGTTTATGAATGATTTTTCTTATTCGGTTGGAGTCAGGGGTAAATGTAGTGACACACGTAATTGTAGGATCTGGTGTTCTGATTCTGTCTAGTAGCAGACTCTCGCGGTTGTTATTACGAGCTCTTTTGCAGGCCGTGTCTACAACCTGTCTAGGATAGTCCCGTTGGAGAAGGTCTCTCTTCAATGTGTCGTACTCTTTTTTTGTATTCAGTTATGGTGCTGCAGTTCCTCCTGATATGGAGGAACTGGCCAAAGGGTAAGTTCTGTCTCAAGGCTCTAGGGTTGTGACTACTGAAAAGTAAGAGACTGTTCCTGTCGGTTGGCTTGCGGAACAGGGTGGTCGAGATGTTGCCTCCCTCTAATCTGACCTTTAGATCAAGGAAAGGAATCTCTTTCTCTGAAATAGTGTTAGTGAATCTAAGATAAGGGTTCAAGGTGTTTATCCATGTGCAGAATTCATGACATCTTGCTCGCTCCCCTTTCCAAAGTGTCAAGATATCATCGATGAATCTTTTCCACATGTGTATATTTTGCAAATATGGATTTCTGGGGTGGAAGATTTCCCTTTCTTCGAATTCTGACATATACATACATGCCAGGCTCGGCGCGAATGTGCTGCCCATCGATGTACCCTGTGTTTGATGGTAGAGTTTGGAATCATATTCAAAGAAATTTTCTGTTAGTGCTAAAGTTGCACATTCCAATATGAAAGTCACAGGTGTCGGTGAACTCCATTCACTCATGGTCAGTGCATCTTCAATGACCTCGAGTGTAGCCCTTTGTGGTATATTAGTGTTAAGGGCCTCAACATCCAGCGTAACTAGTAGTTCAATTGATTCTGGATGCTGAGTACCCTCCAGAAGACGAAGTACGTCTACGGTGTCCCTGATGAAGGAGGGTGTAGCCATGACCAGTGGTTGTATGAAGTGGTCAACAAATTTAGACAGTGGTTCCAAAATGGAGCCAATCCCTGACACTATGGGACGCCCTGGAAGAGGAGTGGTGTTCTTGTGGATTTTGGGTAGACAGTAGAAATAAGGGGTTGTAGGTTCTTTGGTTACCAGGAAGTCAGCTTCTTTTTTGGTAATCCACCCCTGGGTTTCTGCTGTGAAGACCATAGTTGAAATGATTCCACTCAAGCTTGGAGTGGGGTCTTCTCTTATAGGAGTATAATATCTCCTGTCACTCAGTTGTCTGTTGCACTCTATTTCATAGTCCGTAGTGGACATGATCACTGTAGCACCACACTTGTCTGCCTGCTTGATGGTTATGCTGGCATCATTGGCTAAGGTCTTAATTGCAGCAGCTTCGTCATTGGATAAATTATGGAAAGGAGAGGTAGTAGTCATACTCTTCAGATCTTTTAGTACTGCTTGCTCAAAAGTCAATACTTCGTTAGGAATCATGCGCTAGTTGGTGTGAACTTGGAAGGTCTATGTAGTCCAGAGTCATTGTTGGGTGGTGGTGACTGATCTTGAAAGAAGGCTTGTAAACGGATTTTGCGAAAGAAACCTTGTACTTCGCATATGTCTTGGAATTTGTCATTTCACGGGGTTGGGACAAAGCCCAGACCTTTCTGCAGGACCCTTTCTTCTATGGATGAAAGAGCTCTAGTTGAGAGGTTGACGATCAACTTCTCTTCCCCCTCGTTTGGCTCCTAAGTAATCTCTACTGATCATGCTGGTTGATCTTGCCATTGGACTCTTTTTTTACCTCTTCTGCGCCCTCTTCCTCTGCCCCAACCTCTGTCTAAAAAAGGTGGCTCAAATCCGGGTTGGAAGAAGGGAGGGGGACCTTGTTGGTATAAAGGATACTTCCAGTAGGGCGGTCCCTGATATGGTGGTATATTGTAAGGTGGAAACCCCGGGTGTTGGAAAGGTCGATTTTTCCTGTTGTTCCAACTTCCAGTGCTGGAGTCGTTATTAGATGATGATCCCCTTCGTGATAAGGTAGATTTTTCATCCGAGGAGTAGCCTGTGGCTGTCGCAGTGTAGTCTGCTCTCAGGTATGGATAAACTTTCTCTGTAGAGAATTTCTGGATATCCTTCTGAAGTTTTGTGATCTTTTGCTTCATGAGATATTCCCGATTGTCTGCTATTTCTGCATTTATTTCAGCCAGTTTGCTTTTGTATGCAGCTGTCTGGACAATGACCTTAATTTCCCCCTCAGCTGTTTGTACCCTGATCAAGAGGGCATCCGCGATTCTCTTAGCGGTGTTAATTATGAGAATCAGCCAGTCCCTAGTGCATTTCCATGCTACTAGGGACCATACTTTTTTAAAAATAGCATCCTCAAGAAACAGGCGTGGGACATTATTGACGATCAGGCCATTAGGGGCTATGTTCGCTCCAAGATATTCTGTCATCATAGCTCCATGTAGAGTAACTTTTAGCCACTCGTGTTTCATATTGGCTAAAGTGGCCCAGTCCTCTGACTGGCTACCGGAGGCTGAGCAGCCATCAGGCCCTAGTAGTGATGGTGCTCTCAAGATCTTAGCTGCTGCTTCATCATTAAAACTAAGTCCTTGGTAGTCTTCCATACTAATTGTATGAGGAGCTAGTGGACTGAGGAAAGGAAGGAGAAAATAGCGCAATGGTCAGATCACACTATACTATGATCTTGGTCCAAAGATGCATAAGGTATGCTTATGGTAACCTATTAAATATCCCGCTGGCATGCGCCCATGCAATCAGAAATTCAAAGGGAGGGATGAACGGTCTGTTATTTATCCAGGTCCAGCATACATATCCGTTAATTAGCCTTAATATAAAAATGGTATGCAGTTCCTCATATAAAAATGCAGGTGGGAAGGTATTACAATGCGAAAGTTAGTCGCACAGGTTTGGGAGAAGAACTTCTCCTCTTGGAAAAAGACCCTCACACACCCAGCCAGCTAGGTGTCTTGCTTCATCATCGGGTCTGCTCCTTATCGGGGCGGTGCTGCATCCCCGATCGGCACCCGAGAAGGGGTCTTCCTGGCGGAAATCTTTATTTCATATGCCGTTGGGTGAAGTGCGTGTGAGGGCCCTAAGACAGTGTAGGTGATAGTGATGTGTAGGAAAACAAGGAGTAAAATAGGGAAGAAGGTCCACTAAAGAAATGTTAATGAACGTGGCCCCTACCCTAATTAAAAATAATAAGACAAAGCGCGTATCTCCACTCTAAAGTCTCCTTTTTTCTATGCAACCTATTACCTCATGTAAAAAGTTCATTCTTGATAAAAATAAATGTATTACAAATGATATATGTTTCCTGGTGCTTTGTTAACAGAATATATGTATTCATAATATATTTCAATATCGTAGTGGTCTACGTTTGGGATTCAACACCAGTGTTGTAATCTTTGACACAACACAGATTTAGTATAAATGAATTTATTTCATATACTTAAGACAGACTTACATTCCTTCAAGACTTAGCCTGAAGGCTGCTCTCCATAGCTATCACTAGGATAGCTTTCAATAAAGGTTGCCTTTAACCTATCACCATAAGGGGTTGTTTGGACTGGTACAGGGTGCCCACTTTAATTAGTGGACAGCATATACCAGGCCAACTTCTCACACATTGCATGAGTACATGGGCAGTGACTCAATGATTAGAGTGCTGCAAGGACAGTGCATGGTATTTTATAACCGCTTGGGTTTTGGCGGAGTGATTGGATAACTATATGATGCTGGATGGATGATTGGAGGACTGCATGGGTAGTGACAGAGGGATTGCTGGAGTGCATGGGTACTACCTGGGTAATTGGAGGAGTGAATCAGTAGTGTGTAGGTGGTTAGAGGTCTGCATAGGTAGTGCACAGGAGATTGTAGCAGTGCATGTGTTAGTGCCTGGGTCATTGCATAAGTACAGGTGTACTGACTGGATGATTTAGAGTACTGCAAGGAGAGAGCATGGTGAATTTATAAGTGCTTGGATTTTGACAGAGTGATTGGATAAGTACATGGTGGTGAATGGGTGATTGGAGGAGTGCATAGGCAGTGACAGTGAAATGGCTGGACTGCATGGTTAGTGCTCAGGGGATTGTAGCAGTGCATGTGTTAGTGCCTGGGTCATTCCATGAGTATGTGGGTACTGACTGGATGATTAGAGTACTGTAAGGAGAGTGCATGGTCAATTTATAAGTGCTTGGGTTTTGATGGAGTGATTAAAAAAGTACATGATGCTGGATGGGTGATTGGAGGACTGCACGGGTAGTGACAAGGAGATGGCTGGTCTGCACCAGTAGTGCTCAGGGGAATGTAGCAGTGCATGTATTAGTGCCTGGTTCATTGCATGAGTACATTGGTAGTGAGTAGATGATTAGAGTGCTGCAAGGACAATGCATGGTGATTTTATAACTGCTTGGGTTTGGCGGAGTGATTGGATAAGTACATGGTGCTGGCTGGGTGATTGGAGGAGTATATGGGTAGTGACAGGGGGATAGCTGGACTGCATGGGTAGTGCTCAGGGGATTGTAGCAGAGCATGAGTATTTGCCTGGGTCATTGCATGTGTGCATGGGTAGTGGCAGGATGATCAGAGTGCTGCTAAAAGAGTGTATGGTGTATTTATAAGTGTTTGGGTTTTGGCGGAGTGATTGGATAAGTACATGATGCTCGCTGGGTGATTGGAGGAGTGCATAGGCAGTGACAGGGAGATGGCTGGACTGCATGAGTAGTGCTCAGGGGATTGTAGCAGCAGATTTTAGTGCCTTGGCCATTGCATGAGTACATGGGTACTAAGTGGATGATTAGAGTACTGCAAGGAGAGTGCATGATGAATTTATAAGTGCATGGGTTTTGGGGCAGTGATTGGATAAGGATATAGGACTGGCTGGGTGATTGGAGGACTGCATAGGTAGTACCAGGAAGATTACTGGACTGCTTAGGTAGGCCTCAAGGGATTGCAGCAGTGCATATGTTAGTGCCTGGGTCATTGCATGAGTACATGGGTAGTGACTTGATGAATAGAGTGCTGCAAGGAGAGTGCATGAATAATTTATAAGTGCTTGGGTTTTCGTGGAGTGATTGGATACGTACATGGTGCTCGCTGGTTGATGGTAGGAGTGCATGGGAAGTGACAAGGAAATGGCTGGACTGCTTTGGTACTACCTGGGTAATTGGACTAGTGCTCACGGGATTGTAGCACTGCATGAATTAGTACCTGGGTCATTGCATGGGTACATGGGCAGTCACTGAATAATTAGAGTGCTGCAAGGACAGTGCATGGTGATTTTATAACTGCTTGGGTTTTTGCGGAGTGATTGGATAAGTACATGATGCTGGATGGGTGATTGGAGGAGTGCATGGGTAGTGACAGAAGGATTGCTGGAGTGCATGGGTACTACCTGGGTAATTGGAGCAGTGAATCAGTAGTGGGTAGGTGTTTAGAGGTCTTCATGGGTAGTGCACAGGGGATTGTAGCAGTGCATGTGTTAGTGCCTGGGTCATTGCATAAGTACACGGATACTGACAGGATGATTAGACTACTGCAAGGAGAGAGCATGGTGAATTTATGAGTGCTTGGATTTTGACAGAGGGATTGGATAGGTACATGGTGGTGATTGAGTGATTGAATGAGTGCATAGGCAGTGACATGGAAATAGCTTGACTGCATGGGAAGTTCTCAGGAGATTGTAGCAGTGCATGTGTTAGTGCCTGGGTCATTCCATGAGTATATGGGTACTGACTAACCCCGGACGTAGCACTACGCTTCGCCCACGTAGTGTACGTAGTGCTGCCTGCTTCGCACTTTCCGAAGTAGGCGAAGCAGGGCAGCGCTACGCACACGCCGAGGGCGAAGCGTAGCTGCTTGCCACCCGCCACCCACCTCCCGCCCGCCCTTCTTTTAAATAATATAAGCATTGAAAAATAAATTAAAATAAGTCGACTTACCCGTAAGCGCGGCGTCTCCGGGGCTCCTTCTTTCTGTTTCTAATTTCTTCTGGCCAATGTGCATGTGCGGACACCCGCGCATGCGCATTTCTCGTGAGGCCCCTGCCTTCACTTGATGTGTACCATGGAGAGGTGGGGGTTCACAGGGCTATGGAGGGGCTTTGTAAACCACATTACAGGAAATTAGCCCCGAGCGGTGATCAAAGCTGGAATAAGGGATCATTTATCCTGGTCCTGATGAAAAGCCTAGGTGATAGGCTAGGAGCATGAAGACCAAGTGTAAGTCTCCACTTCCCCCTTTTTATTGATACCAGCTACAGGGTTTAATAATATTTAGACTCCACGTAGCCAGGTATTTTTAAACTAAACTCACCTACTTGACCCTCCCACTCTCATACCAACAATCACTTAATCACCCAATAGTCAATACCCTACAAAGTACCTTCACGTCTCCATCGGTTGTAGCATGCTCCGCAGCAGGGCGGGAAGAACCCGATGATGGGACATCTTGGTGGGTAAGGGTTATTTTAAGAAAACTCATTGTTTTCCTTGAACTATTATTCAGACCTATGATGGGACCCTTACTTCTAGGATGAGTGGACTCTTTTTGGTTATTTACATTAGATAGGAGGCTGAGTCCACAAAGAGCCTAATCTCTCTCCCCCTCGTTTGTTTGTTTCACACTATGTATTTATAGTCTACTACACTGATTACCACTGTTTGACACTTTACACCAGTGTTTATCACTCCACTCCACTGTACAACACTGCACTATACTAGATGCCACTGTAAAATACTCTCCTCTACTCTATGCTGCCCTATGATACTCTAGCTCACTATACAACACTGTACGCAACTCTTTGTTTGTCACTCTACCTCACTTAACTCCACTCTACTCCATGTTGCAGTACTCCTCTCTAGTCCACTACTCCATTCTACAGCACTCTATGAGATTGTACTCTATTACACATTATACTAATCCACTCTGCCACACTCTACAATGCTGTATTGTACTGTACACAACTCCACTCTACAAAACTCCGCTAGACTGCATTCTGTACTCTACTGTCATTTACAACACTTTCCAATACTGTACAACACACCTCTGTATAATACACTACTTCAATTCATGACTTTACTTGACTGTATGGTATGCCACTCCACTCTTCTGCACTCCATGCCACTATAGTCTATGACATGGTACTCTACTTAATCTCATTTTACTGCACTCTAAGCTATCCCACTCCAGTGTACTCCACTCCACTCTGTTCTGCTCCAATGTACTTTATCCCACTCTAAACCACTGTACCATGCTCCACTCTATACCTCAACACTGTCCGACACTGTACTCTATGCAATACCACTCTACAGCACTGCACCACACTCTATGCCACTCTACTCCACTCTACTCCACTCTATTCCCCTATCCACTCTATGCCACTGTAGTGCACTGTATGACATGCCATGACTCATTACTTCACTTCTCTCTGAGATATGCCACTCCACTCTATTACACAGCACTCCAATTTACAACACTCTCCTCCACTGCTCTGTGACACCTCACTCGATGATACTCCTTTCTAAGACATTATACTTCACCTTATTGCACTCCAAAACACTTTACTCCACCCTATGACTATCTATGACACCTTACTCTGCTGTACAACATGCCAGTCCACTATACAACTCGCCGCTCCACTCTACAGTACTTGACACCACTATATGAGACACCATACCACTACACTATATTGCACTTTACTACACTGTACCATATGCTACTCCTCTCTACCGTACTACACTCTATTCCACTCTACAATACCGAACTTTCTTACATTAGACTCCATGACCCTCTCCTTCGCTGTACTGTACAACACTCACCTTTATGACACTCCAAAGAATGATAATCTACACTGAAACACATTTTTATTAAAAACTAAATTCCACTAACATATTAAGAAAAAAACAAGGGTTAAGGAAAATGTACTGTTAGAAATACTTTAGTTATATTCTTTCTATACAAACCCAACTTATAATACACAAATGTTAAAAATTGTAAAAGGATAATTATAACTTCAATTTATACTTAATGTACCACATTCAAAATACTAGGTTGCGCACCTCCAAGCACAGTCTTGTTATCCTCACTCGCCGCACTACATTAACAATAATTCATGCCTTTTACATCCACTAGGTATACACTTGCATACTACATCACTTGTGAAATAATGATATTCATGTCAACACTTATAAGATCGGAAATGACATAATTTGTCACAACACAGTGCATGAGAAAGTGGCGAGTTATAATTAGTGTTGTCTAGTTAGCGAGCTGAAAAGAGTGTGTATGGAGGTGCCCTACTTATAATAATTTGAAGGTGGTGTATAAATTGTAAATTAAAATTATAGCTATAACTTTAGAATTTCTAAGGTTAGTGTAGTTTGAGTTTAGTTTGTATTGGCAAAAATGTTGGGTGGTGGGGGGGCCTGCACGGAGTGATCAACCCCCAGGAAAAGTTTACAAAAACTCACAGTACGTCTCATAGGTCATTGAATACATGACTCAAGGAGATCTTTCCATCATTTGTAAAGCAATCTAAGATAGAGATGCATGCTCTTCAGCTGGCGTGTGGGGTCCACTTGAGTGTCTTCTAAACTACATTATTTTCACTGTAAAAAGAAAAGCTCAAACATATGTAGATGCTCATAGAAAAAAACAAAGGTTAAAGGAATGCTATACTTAGGTAACAATGTCAGACATAGTACCCAAAAAGTGATTCACCAGTTATAGTTTGGTGAGCTATCTACACTGTGCCCCACCATGCACTGTGTAGGACCTCACATATTACATTACTTATATGATATGTTCAATGGCATCATTGATGACATCACGGATATACAATTTTGAATTTTTACCTTGTACTCCACAACAGCCTCTTTTTCAGGAATGAGGATGTGAAACTTGTGCTCTGCTGAGATGCTGCATACCGTGCAAATGGGCAGTAGGTCCTCCTTACAGAAGATTTTCAGTGGCTCCTCATGCTCCTCACATATATTCTGGCCCTTAAGTCTCTCTCGTCGCACAGTAAGGTGTTGCACCAGATCTACTATATTCTGCAGCTGCCTGTTGGGTCTGAGGTTACCCCCGACACACATTGCTCTGCATTGTGGGCAGGGGACATGGGGTTCTGCTCCCTTCAGGCACTCAGTGATACAGGAGTGGCAGAAGTTGTGTCCACATTCTGTGGTGACAGGATCTTTATAAAACTCAAGGCAGATAGAGCAAGTTGCTTCTTTCTGTAAACCTAGCACAGTGTTTGCAGCTGCCATTTCGCCAGTAGAAACACAAGAATGAAGTGAGGCTTTACTTTCTTTGAAAGCTTACCAGATTGTGAGTGCTCTCACTAGAACTGGTTATTCTGCATTCCAGCCTCTCTACAAACACTGGCACACCCTCCACACATTCCCATAACCTCTGACGGCTTCTTATAAAGAATAGTAAACCTATAGGGTAGATTAAACACAGTGTGCTCAGCATATGATTCTACCCACAACCTGTGTTTAGGGCAGAGTGCAATAGTAGAAATAATGTGCCAATGCTAAGATGCACCGGTAAATTGAAAACAAGAACTTCTTTGAATTTTCAGTTTCAAGTTACAGTCCGACTCTAATAACTGTAGGGGGTTTAAAATCAAAACACTTGCAAATTGGCTCACTTGTTCTTTTTCTGAGAAATCAGTAAAAATATTTACCCTTGAGTAAATAGCAACTAATTTACTGAATGCATTCTAAAATAGCTGGTATGCATGTTAAAAACTAAAAACTTCACAGCACACTTTGGTGGGTAATGTATTATCCAGAGGCCAGATTCTCCTCTCTTTCTTCCTTTTTTGGTCTACTCTTTACTTGGTTTAGATCCCTAGAGTCCTCATTCTTCTTTCAATGTTTTTCCTAATGCATTTCTTCTGTTCTTTCTGTCCACTCATACATTTTCTTTTTCAAGCCATCTCTTTACTATCCAATTTTCTCTGTCTCTGTTCTCACACTTATGACCAATTCCCTGTTTTCTATTTTCCTTCATCAATTCCCCTCCCTGTCTTCATTTATTTATTATCATGTCCACGTATATGTTATATTGGTGTTTCACTTCCTTCTGTATGTGTACAAGAAATGTTGGGCTACTCCAGGCTTGAATTCAAAATGTAAGTAAATAGACCTAAAATGTCATTTGAGATGTCATCAGTGATGTCATCAATAATGTCATATCTCATGTCATGGTTGAGGGGCATTCAGACAAAATATTGAGTAAAAAACATTGAGATGCAGAAATATGTTTTTAATATTGTTGACAAGAATATTGATTTTCTAAGATAAGAA
Organism: Triturus cristatus; assembly: GCF_964204655.1. Classification (NCBI taxonomy): domain Eukaryota; kingdom Metazoa; phylum Chordata; class Amphibia; order Caudata; family Salamandridae; genus Triturus; species Triturus cristatus. Next base: position 29,630,107 of record NC_140587.1, read on the forward strand.
ATATTGATGTCAATATATCTATGTTGTTAATAAGAATGTTAAAAATATCTATATTTTTAATATTGTGTACAAAAATATAGTTGGTAATAATTTCATTTGTTGAATTACCTTATGAATTTTAATATATTTTAATTGTATATATTATACATTGTGTGTATAGTAATTTTTAGGGGCCCGATTCACAGAATTAACTTAAGACAAAATTCTAAACGTACTACTTTTGGTATTCACAGAATGCACTTTCTCCTTTTGGTATTCACAGAATGCACTTACTACTTTTGGTATTCACAGAATGTATTTACGACTACTATCTTTACGTCCGCACTCGGGCCTTAAATACCGGCCCGGGGGCGGAGCTTCCGGACCAGAGGCGGAGCTTCAGGCCCTGAGGTAGAGATTTCAGCCATGGCCAAATCTCTGCCACCGGGCCAGAAGCTCTGCCTCTGAGCTGGAAGCCCCACCTCCGGGCTAGAAACTCCGCCTCCGGGCCGGAATTTCCGGCCCGAGTGTGGACGTAAAGTTAGTAGTCATAAATCCATTCTGTGAATACCAAAAGTAGTAAGTGCATTCTGTGAATACCAAAAGTAGTAAGTGCATTCTGTGAATACCAAAAGAAGTAAGTTTAGGATTTTGTCTTAAGTTAATTCTGTGAATCGGGCCCCAGGACTTTTTAATATTGTTTGCACATTTTTAGTTGTTTTCAATTTAATTGTTTATTGTAACTTTTAGGGGCTGATTATGATACGGCTGTAAAGGCTCCAACCTGTGATAGGAACCTTTAGGGCTGCATCATAATCTGCCAGTCGGTCTACTTTCCAACCGCCTCATTAAGTTGGAAGTGGTAGGAAAGTAAACCTACCGGTCATTGTGGCTGGCTTCTTGCGGGTTCAGAGAGCCTGTCCGCCAGTCTGAAGCAGGCTAGTAATCTCAAGGGCCTCTGACATGAAAAACATGTCGGAAAGCATGTTCGGGGCCCCCAGCAGGGCCCCCTTTGGTGCACAGCCTCCAGTTGGAAGGCAAGGGAGCACCTATGGTGCCCCCCTGTTGATCCCTGCACCTTGTGGTACCTGCCACGGGGTGCAGGAATGAATTTCACCTCCATTTTCTCAATGAAAGCCTGTGTTACTGGTGGTTTACAGCCGTAACACAAGCTCCCATTGAGAAAAGTGAAATGTAACCGAACAGTGTTCGGTTGCACTATAATCTGTCGGTCGGGCACGCTGACTCCGCCCAACATCATAAAAACACTCCTAGTGTCATAGCAGGTTTGGCTTAGTTGCTTGTTCTGGGGTTTGTAGGGGTGCAAGGTGCTAACTATTTAATAAATAATTCTTAAATATTAATTATTTAATTGATAATTACATTTGTAAGTTGTGTTATTCATTTATTTTTTAAGCAATGTTTTAGGTGCAGGTTGTTAGGTTTTGTAGGTGTAAAGGTTGCAAAGGTAAATATTTATAATTAATTCACTATTAGTTATTTATTATTCAATATTTATTGGTAAATAATGATGTACTTTGTATAATTATTAAAACATTTTATATATATTTTAGGTGTGGGTTGTGATTTTAAAGTTAGAGGGTGCAGAGTTAATTAAGAATTAATGTATTGATAATTATTTATTACTTTATTATTAATTATTTAATTTTTAATTATTTTGATTGTGAGATTATCATATTTGATAATTTATATTTTAGACATCCATTGTTTAGTTTGTAGAGGAATAGGGTGCAAAGGTATTTATTTATTAAAATGTGTTTTGTTATTATTTAATATGTTAATTGTTTTATACTTTGTTTATTTCCTTTACATTTTAATTGTTGGCTTTAGTGCATGTGGGAATATATTGTGGTATTTTAATATTTGTTTTAATTGATAACAATTCTTACAAATTGTAATATTTTTGTTATTATTTTAATTTTTGTTAACATTTTGACATTTAATTTTATATTTAGAATTGTATATTTTTGGGTATGTGATAAAGTTTTTCAACTATGTAAATTGTTTGAAGTGAAGTCCTCCTTAGGTACTGTAGCAGTGAATCAAATGTGAAGGGTGAATAATACTCCTACTGAGTCTAACGCTTTCCGTATTGTTGCACAGACTGGTGCGGGAATAGTATATTTAATCCCTCCTGAGTTCAACACGTACCCTACTATTGCACTGATTGGATTATGAATATTAAGTTTAACCCTCCTGAGGCCAATGCTTTCCCTACTTTTGCAAAGACTGAGTAGGAATAGTAAATGATACACCGCCTGAGTCCAACGCTTTCCGTAGTGTTGCACACACAGGAGTGGGAATAGTATATTGATACCCCCCTCAGTCCAACACTTTGTCTACTGTTGCACTGACTGGAGTGGGAATAGTACATTTAGCCCCTCCTGAGTCAAACTCTTTCCCCTACTGTTATACAGACAGGAGTGAGAGTAGTAAATACAACTCTTCCTGAGTCCAACGCATTATAAACTGTTGAACACACTGACGTGGGAATAGCAAATGTAACTGTGAGAAGGTGGCCTGATATATGCTGTCCACTAGTTCTTGTGGGCACCTTGTATCAGTCCAAACAACCCCTTATTGTGATAGGTTAAAGACAACCTTATGTGAAAGCTATCCTAGTGGTAGCTATGGAGAGCAGCCTGCAGGCTAAGTCTTGAAGGAATGTAAAGCAGCTTGTTTTACCAGTCTATAATCTCTTGAATGATCAAATGAAAGGACAACCACACCAGGTATATATTTAAAATATATGTATTTAAGATAAAACACACCCCTCTAGTCTCTTTATGAGACTGGAGCTCGAAGTACTTAATTTACAAGTTAGCAATCAACAGTAATAGCACAAATACACGTTTGGGCCCTAGGGGCGTACCAAACCATAAACCAATAAAGTGGTATAAGAACCACGACTGAACTAGACACAAGGCCTATAGCCTGTATAATCAATGGGACCCCAAGTAACCACCCAAGGTAATGACACAGGCGACCCACGGGGGCCGTGTGCAGTGTGTAAACACAATCGTGGGTTCCCGTTAGCTTCTATGGGCAATGTCGCGGTTGGAGATGTAAAGATTAGGGACACTTAGAATCGAATCAGGACCAAACCCTTTTGGACTGAAGAAGTTCTAGGGCTAGCACCCACGAGAGCACCGGAGTACTCGAGTTACCTCACCCAGGGAAGCCGGGTGCATAGGTGTCTTTTGGTGTCGGGTCGCGTTGTCGATTTCAATGGAAGCCTGCCAGGAACTGCTGCTGCCGTGAAGAAGAGAAGTGTCTGGAGAGATCCAAGCCTGGATCTAGGATGTAAGGAACCTGAAAGCAGAGGGGACAGAGTCTGGGTCACTTGCCAGTGACCTAGGGCAGGATGGACCAATGCCCACAGATGTCGGGTGCTTCAGGTGAGTTGATGGGTGTCTTGACTCTTCAGCCACGAGATCCAGGAGGCTTCGACGAAGTCCATGAGCCAGATTTGAGCTGTACCACAAAGTCTGTGGACTGCTGCGAAGTCAGCGACCAGAAAGGACACAACAAGCCTTGGCAACGGCAAGTCACAGGAAATCAGAGAAAGGACTTTGGTGCAGACCAGCAAGGTCTGATGGACTCACCCTGCAAGGGTAAGTAAGGGCAAGTCTGGAGCAACCAGAAAAGCCCCAGCAGAAGTGGAGTTCCCTTCATGTGGACCTGCTAGCCAACGGGATAGTGATCGCTAAAGAGCCTCAAGAGGTTGCACTGGAAGCTGGCCCAGGGGTCACTCGTGGAGTGGAGGCCAACAATCTTTGGTACAGGAAGTGCTCAAGGCTGGGGCTACTCAGAGCCCAAAGCACAACTTTAAGGATGGCCAGGAAGATAGTGTTGCTGCAAAAGTTCACGGTGTCCAGGGGTCATGGTATCACGTTGCCCACGACAGCCACGGGACTCAGCTTTGCTGTGGACTCAGAGTAGCCTCGGAAAATTCTGGAAATCTACCTCTGGGGATGCAGAGACTTCAGCGTCCGGCGGGAGCTTCAGAATTGCAGATTGGTCAGTTGCTTCTTTGGTGCCTGCCAAGCAGGGGTGTCACTCCTTGACCCCAAGGGAGATTTATTCCATCTTCTAGTCATGATAGAAAGTCAAAGGTCCAGGATATATGTTGCAGAGGTTCGTCCAGGGTAATCTAAAGTCCTAGGGACTGGATTCCTATACTTATACTAAGTTTAGGTGATGGACTACCTCTAAGGCTCCACCTATGGTTGGGCCTGGGGTGGGGGTGGTTACACCCCTCCCCCTTTGTCCAGTTTCATGCCAGAGCAGGGGCTGAGTGCCCCTGTTACTGGTTTGAATTGGACTATGCAAAGGGGCACCTTGTGTGCCCCAGGCAGTGTCTCAAAAGCACCCACCCTGCCCCAATACACATCTGCCTGTCTGGGGAGGTGGTTACACCTCACTGTGACAGGAAACCTATTGTCCAGGCCTCCCCTGCAAGAGTTTCCCTCTGCAGCAGGAGGCTAGACCCGTGTCTGTGGCAGTGGCATCCATTTTGTGATGCCAGAGCTTTGAAAAATTTTAACCAGGTTTAGCCAGTGTGAACATGTCTCTCCCTCTAGAAGGGTGGAATGCTACCCCCGCCTTCAGGACTGGTGGGGGGTAGTATTCCAAAGTGTTTGACACCAAACACGACATGTTTTGATGCAGCCATTCCAAAGTTAGCATTTACCGCGAGGTTATAATGCACTAAAGAGTTTATGGTATGGCTGTATCACAGAACAGCCATAAAGAAGTATTTCCGAAAGCTGCAGAGGGGCTCAGCTCATGCTTGGGCACCCCCTCACATTAAACCAAGCACTCTGCCTTAAGGATTGTCAAGGCCTGCCATAGGAGTGGCTTATAGGTTTATATGTGTCTGTATAAGGTAGTGATATAGGTAACCTATACCACAGTAGGGGGTGCAAGCACACCCTTACCCAGGCTGCAGTAGCAGACCTGTGGTGTCATTTTGGAGTGCTTCCCAGGGGTGGCATAATACATGGTACAGCCCCTGGTAGGCCTCTGAGGTACATATGCCCTAGGTACATAAAATACCATATACTGGGGGCTTATAAGGCACTCCAGAATCCAATTAGATATGTACCTAATGTGCATGGAAACCATTTTAGAGAGGAAGCAGCTAGGCTGTGGTCCTGATTAGCAGGGCCACAGCCAGACTAAGGTAAAAAAACAGTGAAACACCAGCAAAAAGTGGGGGTACCCATGTGAAGCAGATCCTACTCTCCTACACTACCCCTGCCGCCAGATCTGGCGGGGGGTAGTATTCCAAAGCGTTTGATACCAAACACAACATGTGTCTGTGCATCCATCCCATAGTTAGCATTTACCGCGAGATTATAATGCACTTAAGAATATATGGTCATGCTGCACCACAAACAGCATCAGAGGAGGTACGCCGAATGCTGCAGAGGGCTCTGCTCATGCAGGGGCACCCTCTCACATAAAGACCAAGCACTCTGCCTTCAGGATTGTTAAGGCCTGCCATAGGAGTGACTTATAGGTTTTATATGTGTGTGCAATGGTAGTGATATAGGTAGCCTATACCACTGTAAGGGGTGCAAGCACACCCTTACCCAGGCAGCTGTAGCAGACCTGTGGTGCCATTTTGGAGTGCTTCCCAGGGGTGGCATAATACATGCTTCAGCCCCTGGTAGGCCTCTGAGGTACCTATGCCCTAGGTATATAGTATACCATATACTAGGGGCTTATAAGGCACTCCAGAATCCAATTAGATATGTACCTAAGGTATGTGCAAACCATTTTAGAGAGGATGCAGCTAGGCTGTGGTCCTGATTAGCAGGGCCACAGCCAGACTTAGGTCGACAAACAATGAAACACCAGCAAAAAGTGGGGGTACCCATGTGAAGCAGATCCTACTCTCCTACAGTATCCCCTCCTGAGTCCAACGCTTTCCCTAGTGTTGCACACTCTGGAGTGGGAATAGTAAACTGAACCTCCCCCCTGAGTCCAACACTTTGTCTACTGTTGCACTGACTGCAGTGGGAATAGTAAATTTAACCCCTTCTGAGTCAAATTCTTTCTCCTACTGTTGCACAGACTGGAGTGGAAGTGGTAAATCTAACTCCTCCTGAGTCTAACGCATTCCCAAGTGTTGCACACACTGGAGTGGGAATAGTACATTTTACCCCTCCTGATTTCAACGCTTTCCCTACTATTTCACAGACTAAAGTGTGAATAATAAATATAACCCCTCCTGACGCCAACGCTTTCCCTACTATTGCGCCAACTGGAGTGGGAATAGTACATTTTACCCCTCCTGAGTCTATCGCTTTAGCTACTGTTGCACTCAATGTAGTGGGAATAGGAAATGTAACCCCTCCTGAGCCAAACGTTTTCCCCTACAGTTGCACAGACTGGAATGGGTGTAGTACAGTTAACCCCTCCTGAGTCCACCACTTTACCTACTATTGCACAGAATGGAGTGGGAATCGTACATTTTACCCATTTGGTATTCAATGCTTTCCCTACTGTTCAACATACTGAACGGAAATAGTATATTTATTATCCTTAGAGTTTAATCATTTGTTTTTGTAATATTGTTAAAATATTTATCATTATTGGCCTTATTATAATGTCAAGCTGAAGGCCAATCCAATAGCTCGCCTCCGACTGGCTCAAGGAGCCCATTGGGGCAGCAGGCAGATCGCATTTCCCAAAATGGAGGAGTTGCCTGCTCAGGCACCGCCCTCGGGATAACAATGCATCTGTCCGCCTTTTCACACCAGTTCCTCTGCAGGAAGTATTTAGGAGTATGGTGTGTACACAATAGGGGTAGACTATACAGATAGTCCATCTGACCCTTATTGGCTTACAAGAACTGGCTTTAACAATCCCAAAGTGCTCTATTGATGGTACTGTGGTCAAGCAGCTTAGGCTTATCAGAAGGGAGTGTTGAGCATTTGTAGTACAGAGTCAATAAACAGTTTACACTGTCAAAAAGAAATCCAAGAACAATTTAGAAAAATTGACATAAATTTTCATATAGTATTAGACACCAAGATCTTCAGGATCTGGTAAGTACTTTAAGCTTTATCGTTTTTATGCCGAATAGCGTAAAATTAATAGAGCTGTCAGATTTGATGAATGAGCCTTAAGCGCGGGAATGTTATTCTGTAGAAGGAAAAGATTTGTTCTGCATACAGTGATTTGCAAATAGGTGCCAATGGTACCCTTTAGGACTCAAGGTGCTTTGGGGTCAAGGTCCAAAGTCCCACTAACAGTTAGGGTTTACCTGCTCTGTTGTGTCAGGTTGCAGAGGTGCTGGTCTCATTGGTAACCTCGAGACCTACAGCTGTAGAAATTAAAGGGACATGTCAAAGCAACAGAGGTTGCAAAGGGGTATTTAAGGACAAGTCCTGTGGAACCCAAAGGAGGACTCAGCTTGGTGGGACCACTAAGCTAAGGGGACGCAGGTAGAAGTTGTGTACCCAGGCTGTGGGCCTTACGTGCAGAGCGACCTCTGACCCTGTTTACCAGGCAGGTCGCTCCCCTCACCGCCACGCAGCCCCCTGTGTGACCACTGACCGCTGCTGCATTGTGTCTGCCTGCGTTAGAGTGACTGTTCCCTCCTTCTCTTCTGTACCCACGAGTGAGTGATTCTCCCCCACTGTACCTGTGTATTTTGCTGCCTTGATTGTCCCCCTCTCCTTTGGTGCCCAGATTGTGTCCCTTTTTTCTTCTGTCTTTCCCCGCGTCTCCCCCTCGCCGCCCGTTTCCCGCCGCCGCGTCCCGTAGCTCTGCACCCCTCGCACCCTATTGGCTGCCGCGTCCCATAGCTCCGCCCCCCTCGCACCCTATTGGCCGCCCCGCTCCCACCTCCCAGCTGCTCCTCCCTCCCTCTCCCACTCATATGGAGGCCGCGCAGCGGTAGAGAGAGCGACCTCTGACCCTGTTTACCAGGCAGGTCGCTCCCCTCACCGCCACGCAGCCCCCTGTGTGACCACTGACCGCTGCTGCAGTGTGTCTGCCTGCGCTAGAGTGACTGTGCCCTCCTTCTCTTCTGTACCCACGAGTGAGTGATTCTCCCCCACTGTACCTGTGTATTTTGCTGCCTTGATTGTTCCCCTCTCCTTTGGTGCCCAGATTGTGTCCCTTTTTCTTCTGTCATTCCCCGCGTCTCCCCCTCGCCGCCCGTTTCCCGCCGCTGCGTCCCGTAGCTCCGCCCTCCTCGCACCCTATTGTCCGCCGTGTCCCGTAGCTCTGCCCCCCTCGCACCCTATTGGCCGCCCCGCTCCCACCTCCCAGCTGCTCCTCCCTCCCTCTCCCACTCATATGGAGGCCGCGCAGTGGCCGCGCAGCGGGCGCGCCTAAGGCAACAGTGATGTACTACTCCTATCCTATTCTGCATGTGTATGTACAAGAAATTGCTTTGCATCATCTGAAGCTTTTAGAATGGGGGTTGAGCATATTGCTTCCTTCAGAATGTTAAAAGCCATTTGACCGCTCAGTATCCAGTTTACATTCTTTGGCTGCTTCTTGGAGGTCAACTCTGTGAGGGGTGCCACAATGGTACCATACCCCTTCACAAACCTCCCGCAGTACCCAGTCAAGCCAAGGAATGCCCTGATTTCAGTCTGGGTTTTTGGAGCCACACAGTCCAAAATTCTTTGGACCTTGGGCTGTAAGGGTTGTATTTGGCCTCTACCTACAAGGTGGCCCAGGTATATAAGAGATCTCTGCCCTATCTGGCACTTGCTTGCCTTGATAGTGAGAAATGAACTCTCCAGCGAATCAAGAAATGTTCCAAGGTGGATCAGGTGATTCTGCGAAGTACAGCCATGAACAGCAATATCTTCAAGGTATCCTGTACTAAAAGACCACAACCCAGGCAAGACTTTGTTTCCCAGCCTTTGGAAAGTAGCAGAATCTTTCTGTGGGACTTACTACTGGTATTAAGAGGGCTAGTTGGCCCCAAGTGACCCGCAGAAGACAAGTGACTTCATCCCCCAACTAAGAGGCTAATTGGCCCCTAAGGACACTTAGAATTCAAGGGGGCTTAATCCCCCAATCCAGAACGTGCCAGGTGGTGTGTATGCACAGTGGTGCAGGGAGGGGGCAGGGCCTACGGCGAGATGCCAGCTTTTTAAAAATGTGTTTTTTTGAAGAGGGCTGTGTGGCCCCCCTCCCTTAATTATTTCTGGACCCTGGGGACCACATCCCCCAGTGCCTTAGCATTTATTTATATATTTTTAAATGGGAAGGGGGCTCCCATGGCCGATTTCAGCCCCGGGGACCCAATCCCTCGGGGTAAAGCCACATATTACATTTTTTTTTTAATGTATCTTTAAGGACGGGCCACACAGCCCCCCTTCCCTCTGCCACTATTGGCCCCGGGGACCCCATCCCCTGGGGCCTGGCCACACGTCGGGGACCGAGAGGAGCCCCAATGCCCCCCACGGTTCCAGCCAGGTCCCTGCCTCTTGCGGTAGCCGGCATTCATTTTTGACAAGAGGAGCTGCTGACATGCAGCTCCCCTTATCCAAAAGCAATCTCTTTCACTTCATGGAATCCAGAGCAGGTTTTCTGTTCTCGCTTCAATGATGCGAAGCATAGTTTGCAAAGACAGGGCGGAAGCTGTACTCCTGCCCTGTCATTGCAAACTGCAATGTCCTGGGGTGGGCACCCTGGAACATTGGCAGTCACCAGGGCCAAGAAGGGCTCCAGGAGTGGGACCGCGTGCCCCCCCTCCAATTGTGTGCAAAGCCCCAGGGAGGTGGTGGTCCCCAGGACCTGGCCCCCGGGGGCTGATTAAAACAAAGCACGGGAGACCACGCTTTGTTTTTTACATTTTTGGGCAGGATTCGCGTACCCATCTCAAATTCTGCAGATTTTTTTTTTAAATGCTGTTTTTGGGCCTGGGTAGCAACATTTTCAAAACTAATGGGGAGCTCCGGTCAGCTCCTGTCTTGAAAGTTTCCGGGTGATTCGTCAAGCGAGGGCAGCGAAAAAAGGAGGTCCCAAATGTGTTTAACCATGTTAATTTACAGAGTAAATTTTAAATAAAGCTACAGCCCGACCTGCTGAACGGAATAACACAAAATTTGGCAAAAAGGTAGGTCTTGGTCTAGAAAGCATGCTTTTTTTAAATGGAGTAAATCCAAATATACAAAATATCGATATCTGAGCACAGAGAAGGAGTCGCGACTCCTCCCGAGCACTAGCTGACTTCTGATTGGCTGCCGACACTCCAAACCAGAATGTGTTGGCAGTCATTTTGTGACTCTGTACCCGAGTCACAAGAAAACAGTAAAAACAACGATGAAAAACAAGAAATGGGGGCCTGGTAGAAACACCCTGACCCCCTAGGCCTGCTCAGGGGGTCCCACAAGGACCCCCAGGGCCACAAAAAGCATTTTTTTAAAAATCTATCGGCTGGAATAGCGCACCTAGAATTTTTTTTAAAATGAAGTGCATGTTCCCGTGCTTCGTTTTTTTGTTAAGCCCCAGTTGGGCCAGGTCCCAGGGGCAAAGGACAATTATGTAGCGGGGGCCCGCTGGGGCCCCTTTAGGCCCAGGGACCACCAACTCCCCGTGGCTTCATTCATGATTTGCAGGGGGCACGCAGCCCCTTGGACCACCCCCTCCCCAGGGCTTATTTACACAAATAAAATGTGTGGGGGTGCTGCTGCCCCCCCACACTGCCCCGGGGACCATTACGTCACTGAGGCTTTGACAAATTAACCGTGGAGGGGCACATGCCCCCCCAAGCCCTGGGGACTGCCACCTTCCCGGGGCTCTGATTTTTTCATTTTAAATGTGTGAGGAGAGGCTTGAGCCCCCCCCCACATGCCCCAGGGACCACCACCTCCCCGGGGCACTAATTGTTTATATACTGGGGTCCATTGTGGACTCCCGGTCCCAGGGGACCACTGCCTCCCCAGGGCTGTTGAAATGATGAGAGGGTGGCCGAACGGCCCCCCTCCTGGAGCCCTCTATGGCCCTGGGGACTGCTACCCCCCAGGGCCAGCCCCTGCAATGTCCTGGGGTGCCACCCCTGGGACATTGCTGTTTGCTATGGCAGGATGGGAGCACAGCTCCCACCCTGTCATAGGAAACTCTGCTTCATTGAAGGGAGAGTCTTGCTTCAAAAAAGCAAACCAGAATTGATTTTGGGTAAGGGGAGCTCCCCCTGCCCAAAAGCAATGCCAGCTCCCTCAGGAGGCAGGGAGCTGGCAGGGACTGTGGGGGCATTAGGGCTCCCCCCCAGAGTCCCCAGTGCTAAGGGCCGGCCCAGGGAGATGGGGTCCCCGGGGCCAAAAGTGGCCCGGGAGGGGGTCCACGTGGCCCCCCTCCCCTTTATTTAAAAAAAAGAATGTCCTGGCCCCTGGGGATGGGGTCCCCAGTGCCAAAATTGGCCTCAGGAGAGGGGCCACATGGCCCCCTTCCCTATAAATATTTTTTTTTTAAAGAGGCAATGCCCCTGGGTTTGGGGTCCCCAGAGCCAAAACAGGCCCCCTTCCTGATTGTTTTCATTTTTATAAAAAGGCTCAGGCCCTGGAGGATGGTGTCAACAGGGCCCCAAAGATACTAAAAGAGGGGCCACACAACCCTCCTTCTAAAAATAGATAAGAAAAAAAACCTGTCCCTTTTGAAAGAGGCAAGTGAGGTGCAGAAAGAAGCAAGAGTAGTGCAGAAAGAACCAACAGAGGTGCTGAATGAGGCATGAAGGGTGCAGAAAGAGCAAGAGAAGTGCAGAAAGAGGCAACAGAGGTACAGAAAGAGGCAAAAGAGGTGCAGAAACAGGGAACAGGGGTGCAGAAAGAGGGAAGAGGGGTACAGAAAGAGGTAAGTGAGGTGCAGAAAGAGGCAAGAGATCTGTAGAAAATACAACAGAGGTTCTGAAAGAGGCAAGTGAGTTGGAGAAAGAAGCAAGAGAGGTGCAGAAATAGGCAATAGAAGTGCAGAAAGAAGCAGCAGAGGTGTAGAAAGATGCAAGAGGGGTGCAGAAAGAGGAGAGAGAAGTGCAGAAAGAAGCAAAAGAGGTGCTCAAAGAGGCTAGAGCAGTGCAGAAAGACCCAAGAGAAGTGCAGAAATAAGCAACAGAGGTGCAGAAAGAAGCAACGGAGGTGCAGAAGGCGGCACAAGGGGTGCAGAAAGGAGGAAGAGAAGTACAGAAAGAAGCAACAGAGGTTCTGAAAGAGGCAAGAAGGGTACAGAAAGAGGCAAGAGAAGTGCAGAAAGAAGCAGCAGAGGTACAGACAGAGTCAAGAGTGGTGTGGAATGAGAGAAGAGAGGTGTAGAAAGAGGCAAGAGAGTTACATACAGAGGGAAGATGGGTGCAGATAGAGGCAGGAGGGGTGCAGAAAGAAGCAACAGAGCTGCCGAAAGAAGCAAGATAGGCACAGAAAGAAGCAAGTAAAGTGCAGAAAGAGGTAAAAGAGGTGCAGAAAGATGCAAGAGAGGTGTAGAAACAAGGAAGAGAGGTGCAGAAAGAGGTAAGAGAGTTGCTGAAAGAGGGAACAAGGGTGCAGAAAGAGGCAAGAGAGGTGCAGAAAGACAAAGGAAGAGTGCATAAAGAGGCAAGAGATCTACAGAAAAAAGCCACAGAGGTGCTTAAACAGGCAAGTGAGGTGCCGAAAGAGGCAAGAGATTTGCAAACAAAGCAACAGAGGTGCTGAAAGAGGCAAGTCAGCTGCAGAAAGAAGCAAGGCAGGCAGAGAAAGTGTGGAAATTTAGCTTGCGAACTGAACATTATCTGCGCCATCTTGTCTCTCCCCAGCGCGACACACAGGAAAGCGCACGGCAGCCATTTTAGGCACCCTGGTCTCTCTCCCTGCTCATTGCCGATCGCCAGCGCGCCCCCCTGGCGCTGCGAGCATTCCCCCGCGCGCCGGCCACCCCCGCTCTCTCATACACGGGCCATAAACCCTCTCCTTCTGCGCGTCCCTGCCATGGAACCACATCCCACGCCTGACCGACATCCCATACATGGTCATGCATCTCTTTGATAACCCCCTTCCTCTGCACCCAATTGTCTGAACCGATCCCAGGCCATCACCTAGCCCTGCGGATGCAGTTTATTGCCCCTACTGTAAGGGAAACACCCCACATCAAAGGGATTACAGTAGATCAAGGCCCCCCACCCCCTGAGACCCAACCGGTCGCACACACCCCCGGGAATTGGCGGAATGTCCAGCTGTGTGATAGCCATCTCCTACTGTGGGTGGGGTGGGGACTTCCACTGTAGATATGTGTGGGAACGAGCTTGAAGTGGGGATTCTGAGGATGTTCTTTCATGTATCAAAGCGATCTCAAGAATGTGCCATGTATGATAAACCTGCAATAAAGTCATAAACCTGTGTATAAGAGGCCAGGCCTCAGAGATGCCGTTAGAGCACCTCGTGACGATACCTTGCTGTCTGATCTGATGTGTTCTACTCCGACGGAATAAAAACTTTGTTTCCTGCCTTCCAGTCTCCGGCGCCTGCCTCTTTTGTTGGTTAAATCAGCGAATGGTATAAGAGGCGATTACCGCTGGGCAATCCTTGAAAGGTTATCGACTGCAACTGCCCCTACCTTTTAACAATTGGCGCCCATTGTGGGGCCCATCAGCGACACGTGGATCCAGTGGGAGAGGTCCCGACGACAGAGTGAATGACTGCAACGATCGGGAGAGCTCCTGCCCGATAGACCCTCGTCTGGCAGCCGATCATCCGAACTTCACTGGTTCCGAGCAGACCTCTCTCGAGTGATCTACGGTCCTGACTGGGAACCATCAGGAGTGCCGTGGCAAATACGGAGAGTAGAGGACGATCGGGCGCTGGAGGCGGAAGGCGAGAAACTGTCCATGCGGTCCGGGTAAGGTCGTGAAACACGACAAATTGCGAAACGATTGATTGATTGATTGAAAATACTAGTATTACTTATTGATTGTTCTCTTTGAGATATTCGCTGTCTACAAACGGGGAGGAGTAGAAATACTCTCTCTTCCTTTGCAGATGTTGAAGGGTAGGTAACGCAGACTTTTGTCCCCATTGTAACCCGTCGTGCCTATTTTCATTTCCCCACTGATTGATTGTCCGAACATTGATTGTTTTGAAGAATAGTGCTCTTTGAGATATTCTCTGTTTGCAAATAACGTAGAATAGAAATATTCTGTCTAGTCTTTGCAAATAGTGAAGGGTAGGTAACGCAGACTTTTGTCCCCATTGTAACCCGTCGTGCCTATTTTTATCTACCCACTGATTGATTGTCCGAACACTGGTTGTTCGATATTGGTTCTTTGGAGGTATTCTCTGCTTACAAATAACGTGGAACAGAGATATTCTGTCTAGTCTTTGCAAGCAGTGAAAAGATAGGTAGTGCAGACTTTTGTCCCCATTGTAACCCGTCATGCCTGTCTTCTTCCCACTGATTGGTAGTTGGTTCTGCCCGGACCGCTTATTAGAGGTGAACCATCCGGCTCCACTGGAGGGCACCCCTAATAAGGACATGTTCACTAAATACGGACTAGTCGCCGTAGCTTATAGCAAGCTATGGCATAAATATACAAAGAAGGACCCCGAGAGTCAGTGGCCACTGATGGGATCCTTCGATGATCATAAAATAGAAGCATTAGAAATAGCTCTACGAAGTAATAAAACGATGCCTACTATGCTTGACAGTATCGGCATGTGGCGCAAAGAAGCAATGCAACGGAAAAAGAGGGAAGAAGTAAAAGCAGAAAGGGAATTACGAAAGGCAGCTCACCTTGCCGCTAGAAAGTTAGAGGAAGAGATAAAGGAGAGAAAGGAAGCTAAACTAAAATAAGAGTCTGAAACATCAGGCCAGTGCCCTGTTAGGACCTCCTCTACGCTCTACCCTGAGTTACCTTCCAAGCAACGAGCGAATGACGAATTGCTATTAGTCCCCCCGATCATCTACATGCCCCCTCCATACGCCCCCTCCCAACCTGTAGTACAGCACCCGCAACCCCCAAACGCAAGTGAAAGCAGTACCAGGGCCTCGGTCCTCACGGCCTCCGCGCCGGCCGAGCCTCTCGTACTGAACACAACGTTAGCAATAACGTTAGATGACCCTGAGATGAGAAAGAAAGATTCCGCCAGAATGAATCGACTAACAAAGGATGAACAAGCCGGAATCGATAAGGTAGTAAGGACACTAGTAGAACGAAAGGAAAGTGAGGAGTATGTAACAGACATGTATAACTCGTATGCCGACAACCGCAGACGACAGTTTGTCGTACGACTTTGTTATCACACCCTGAATGCCTATGAGGATAGGTACCAAGATAGAGGTCCCGAAGGCTTAGCGACCTTGTATAGGAAGGTAGACATTGGGGAGGAAGGAGAGGGCGATGTGACGAACCTCTTCACTCGTACACTCGAAGTCTTCCGGCATCTTAAAGAACACAGACAGACAACCAAAGCAGAGACCCCCATAGCGACTGAACCCCAGGCAGGGAAGGCTGATACCATGATGCCCATCAAAGAAGTCGCCCCCTACTGGGTCCCCCCACGAGGTCAGGGAACACACGACGACATCAACCACCAAGATGCGAAGGGAAGGGTTGTATATAACTGGGTTTACCAGCCATGGGACCGAGAAGACATCTTGACCTTTAGAAAAACCCTACCCGACTTAAGAAAGAACCCGACGGCCTTCTACACCGAACTAGGTACGGCCTTAGGTTCAACCATAATGACCTTAGCGGATATCGATTTGTTCTTCGGGTTATGTCTGCCGGCTGATGTGTGGAAGCAAATCCGGAAAGTCGACCACGCTGAGCCGTTCGGATATACCTGGGTACAACTCGATACCATAGATAAACAGCGAGAACCTGGACAAAAACCCCTAAAAGCCATATTGGAACTCCCGGACAAGAACGTACAGAAATTGAAGACTCTAATCCCAGAAAGAAAGGTAGACTGGTCAATAGTGACGGCTTGTCGCCAGAAACCCCAGGAGGATGTGTCTGAATACTTCTCTCGATTCTAGACAGTGTTTTCCGATTATAGTGGCCAGGACATGACCACTGCAACCGGACATCACCTCTTTGTCCAGAATTATGTGAAGGGTCTGTCACAAGAAGTCTCCCAGAAGCTACAGACCAGCGAGAGTAGTTGGGCAGCCTCCAAACCCGCTGCTATCCTCCAGATGGCCCAATACTACGAACATCAAAAGAATGAGAACGATAGGGCGTCCGAGAAAAAGAAAAAGGAACTGAAGGAGAGGGTAATGATAGCACAGTTGCAAGGGGTGACCATAGGAAGGGAGCCCCCTAAAGGAAATTACCAACCAACCGCCCCTAGAAAGCTACCCCCTAGAGACCATACACCTGCACCCTACACTGGACGAAGAGACTTAGACGGGAACCAATGTGCGTTCTGTAGAGGGTTCGGACACTGGAAATCCCAGTGCCCGGTCCTTCTGGAAATGAACAAAAATAGAGACACCGGAGACATAGTATATGGCCCCAGAAGTAGAGGACAGGGACGAGGTTACACGAACGCCAACGATAGGCCAGGCAGACCAAACACCTTTGATCGCCCCGACAGAACCAGTGCCAGAAGTCCGACTACGAAAACACCCATGACTTTGCATAGGACCGCCAGGGGCAAGGGAGGGATCCAGTCGAACTCCGTGTTGACCAGCAAGGCCCTTACGTCACTGCTAAGGTCTTGGGCACAAAGTCTCCATTTCTGGTAGATACTGGAGCGACACATAGTGCGTTATCTAAACGACTGATTCCTGGGGCACCCTTGTCTGGCTCACACGTAACCTCAATAGGCTTCGAAGGAACGCCCTCCACTAACCATTTGTCAGCACCAATCTCCTTTGACTTAAAAGATAACACCACTGACACGACATTCCTGCTCTCCTCCAACACCCCCGATGCTATTATGGGACTTGATTTGCTAAAACATTTCCGAGCTACCATCAGATGTTCCCCAGACGGAGTGCGAGTCATCCTGCACGATAACCTGGACCTGTTCAGGTCTTGTCTCACACAACGTATGTTCTCCATAACCGATGCTGACCTGTCCCTACTCGACACGTTACCCTCACATCTATGGGCTAAAACCGACTCAGATGTAGGGCGCATGGTGATCGACCCTGTACACATAACCGTCCGACCGGACGCAGTGCTCCCAAAGCTTCCACAGTATCGGATATCGCCCGAAGGCGAGAAGGCATTGGTGGAAATCATCCAGTCCCTAGTTGATGCAGGAGTGGTAGAAGAAGTAGTCAGTAATGTTTGCAACAGCCCTATCCTACCCATTGTAAAAAAGCAAGGCGAGGGAGATGAGAAGGCATACCGCTTCATTGTTGACTTACGAGAAGTTAACAAAGTAGTCATACCTCAGTACCCCGTGGTCTCAGACATCACCACCATCCTCACCCTGATTCCGTCCACTGCCACCACCTTTACCGTTATTGATCTCAAGAACGCATTCTTTTCCATCCCCATCCACCCAGACAGCCGCTACCTGTTCGGCTTCACTTTAAAAGCCCGTTCGTACAGATTCTGTAGGGCACCCTAAGGCTACACTGAGAGTCCCAGCATTTATAGCCAAGCCCTCAAGAGACAACTAGATGCAGTCCAACTACCCGATGGAGTGGTGTTATTACAGTACGTCGATGACATTCTTTTGGCGGCCGACACCACTCCACTTGCCGTCACAGCCACCATTCACCTCCTCCACTTCCTCGCGGAAAACGGTCACAAGGTCTCCAGGAAGAAGTTGCAATTCTGCCAACCCCAAGTGACATATCTAGGCCACCTACTATCCAAAGACGGGAGGAAACTTACACCTGACCGTATTCAGACCATCCTAGAAACCCCTGTCCCCAAAACGCAGAAGCAAGTGCGGTCCCTGGTTGGTCTCACCTCCTTCTGTCGACAGTGGTTGCTAAACTTCAGCCTCATTGTAAAACCTCTGCTTTCCCTGCTGGCTAAAGACGTCCCCCTCCCCCTCCCCTGGACACCCGAATGCCAGTCCTCCTTCAAAGAATTGCGAGATGCCCTTTGTTCAGCACCAGTCCTAGGAACCCCAGACTACACTAAACCTTTCTCCCTCTTCACCCACGAAAGGGAGGGATGCGCGTTGTCTGTTCTAACCCAGTCCATAGGTCCTAAACAACGCCCTTGTGCCTACTTCTCTGCCACTCTTGACCCTGTAGCCAGAGCTTTGCCCGCCTGCCTTCGAGCAGTAGCCGCCGCTGCTGTCTCTATCCGACAAAGTGAGGGGATCGTGCTCTCGAACCCCCTCACTGTATTAGTACCCCATGCGGTTGACACCCTCCTGAACCAGACCAAAACTCAGCACCTGAGTAGCGCACAATTGACTGGTTATGAACTGACTCTGCTTGCACCTCACATCACATTGAAACGATGCACCACTCTGAATCCAGCTACTCTACTACCTCTCCCTGACACTGACCCCAATGCGTCCCCTATACATGACTGCGTGACCCTCACTGACGAACAGACCAAGAGTAGGGTTGACCTCCGAGATACTGCCTTCCCGGACCCAGACGGAGAACTGTGGGTAGATGGCTCATGCATCAAGCTCCCCGATGGCACCACCTCAGCCGCCTATGCAGTCACCACAGCCCGAACAGTTGTAGAGACAGCCCGCATCACACAGCGATCCGCGCAGGCGGCTGAACTGATCGCTCTCACACGAGCATGCATCCTAGCAGCAGGGACTACCGCAAACATTTACACAGACAGTCAGTACGCCTTCGGGGTAGTTCACCACTTTGGGCTCCTATGGAAGGAGAGGGGATTCCTGACTTCCCATGGCACACCCATCCTACATGGAGATCTAGTCTCCGCTCTGACCGAAGCAGTCCTCCTCCCCACACGGTTAGCTGTGATCAAATGCCAGGCACACAAAAAGGTGACGGACATTATAGGACAGGGAAATGCGCTGGCTGACATCACTGCCTGAACCACAGCCGAGAATAGGTCAACAACACGCATGTACGTGACCAGGTCACAAAATGAGAAATGGAAGGATGCTAGGGAAACGATTAGGGACATCCAATTAGCCAGCTCACCACACGAATTGACTGAATGGGCACAGGTGGGATTGAAGGACGATGACGGTTGCTGGCGAACTAAAGACACGAACAAATGGTTGCTACCTGACTCATTCCTGATTCCCATGCTAACCATGACACACTCCCCCGCGCACATAGGGTCTGCCCCCATGATCGAACTCATCGCCAAGGTTTGGCACAACGACAAGATCCCAGACTCAGCCAAACGTCTGGTCCAACAATGCCTGGTATGCCTCCAACACAACCCTGGTAAAGGAACTGCTGTACTCCGGGGAGGGTTTGGGGTTCCTAATCATCCCTTTGAGGTCCTACAGATGGACTACATCCAGTTAGAAAGGTGCCAAAGCTTGAAGTACGTACTTGTCGTTGTGTGTGCTTTCAGCAAGTGGGTAGAAGCTTACCCGACCCGCGACAACACTGCTATGACTACCGCAAAGGTATTGCTGAAAGAATTCTTCCCCCGTTACGGCCTTTGTCGAATTTTGTGGAGCGACAACGGCCCACACTTTGTAGCCGAAGTTATCCAACTCATCTTAAAAGGGTTGGGTGTGAAACAGAAGTTCCATGCAGTCTTCCATCCCCAATCTGCAGGCTTGGTTGAGCGACATAATGCCACACTGAAGCTCAAAATAGCCAAAATAGTTGCCACCACAGGACTGAAATGGCCCGACGCTCTCCCACTAGCATTACTATCAATGCGTTCCACTCCCACCAAACACCACTTAACCCCCTACGAGGTCGTCTTCGGGCGGCCCATGAACCTTTGGACCGCACCAAAACCAACATCTATTCACGACGTCCCGGACGTCCTCATGTCTGACTATTTGTACAACCTAACTAAAACGTTGTCTGTTATCCATCAGCAGGTGCTGCAAGCCATTCCCGATGCTTCCAGGGGCCCCGGGCACGATATCCAACCCGGAGATTTCGTCCTAGTGCGTAATTTCCAGCGTGCAAGGAGTCTGGAGCCCCGGTGGACGGGCCCCCTGCAAGTCCTGATCACCACCCGAACAGCTCTTCGAGTGGAGGGGAAGCGCAATTGGCTGCACGCACATCATTGCAAAAAGGTATCACCGACCCTGACGACAACCGACAACATCGCCGGCCAAGAAGAATTCCTGGACGAAGGCCGACCATCCCTGAGCTGCTACCCGGACACAAAGACACTTGAATTAATGAAATATCCCGATCCCACTGTGCCGTCCAAAGAAGGGTATAACCTGCGACGAAAGGAGGGAACTTCGGCTAAGCAGACCACGAACTAAGTCGAAATCTCGAACCGGTAGCCTAATCACCTCAAAGGCCTCCAGAAGAGAAATTAGACAAAGTCTGTGTTTCTGCCGGCTACCGAGTCCCTTGAAGGTGATGGAAGCGCCCGACATGAAGATGATGGAAGCAACCGGACGTCCGAAGATCCACTACAAAAACCCAAAGACTGACAAAATGCACAGCTCAAAGACTATTGCACTTTTTATTACTCTTCTCTTTTGCCTTCTCCTTGGTCACCTTCTGGATCATGGAGGAGAGCGCACCCGCTCATAAGACATTGCTGACCACCGTTCAACCTACCACCATGAAAGAACACCATCTGATCTCACTTTCACCCCAACTCCGAGAAAGGTGTAAGGAGTTCTGGAATAACTCTTTTGTGCAGTTGCTCCACCAATACAATCTTGCCGCCAATGCCACTAATTGCTGGATCTGTGGATTGCTACCACATGCCACTGGACACTCTATCCCTTTCATCCCTTCACCTTTTTCTGTCCATGGTTCCTGCCTCGCCTGGCTAATCCTCCTGCAAGAAAGCTACAAGGACAATGCCACTTCCGGCAAAACTGTGTCACACTTTTACCATGGGTTCTGGCTGAACAAAACTGGAAAAACTTCTGCCCCCTTCTGTCCTCTGAGATCAAACACTTCTTTTCATATGGACATCCCTGCCAAAGAGCGAGTCGAAATGCAGGTGTTTAACAACCCAGCCAGACCCACCTTCTCTTACCTCCGGAAACGAACGGCCGCCACCCTAACAGTGGCCCTATCCGTCATCAACATCACTGGACTTGTGTGCCTCGAAGGCCTGGGGGCGCAGCTGGTGGGCCACAGCTCCTGCCTCATCACCCGAACATTGGACTCAGTTGATCCACCCTCCTTTGTTACCTCCCCAAATATGTACTTCGTCTGTGGTACTAAGGCCTACACCTGGCTTCCGAAAGGTTGGGGAGGCACCTGCTACATCGCTTTTGTCCTTCCTCCGACATACGTGGCTCCAGCAAACCATCACCGACAGAAACGTGCCAAAGACATTGTGCAAGCCGACTCCACCGGAGCACAGTTCATGGAGGCAGTAAAAGGACTTGTTCCACTTTGGGGCCCAATGGCAAACAGCCGTGCCATCCGCCACCTAACCCAGGCAGTCGAAACAACAATGAACATTACGGCTGGCATCCTCACCAACAACACCGCCAAGCTACAGGCCGTCCGCCTGGTGGCTCTTCAGAACCGCCTTGTTCTAGATGTGGTTCTGGCTGACCGTGGAGGAGCATGCCGCATCATTGGATCCAGCTGTTGTACCTACGTACCGGACAACTCACCCTCAGTCTACAAGGCGATCGAACACCTCCACAGACTTTCCTCAGAGATTCATCAGGAACAGGAAGGATGGTCGCTTGGGAGTTGGTTTGGGGACACAATAAAGAGCTGGGGGTGGAGGTTGTTTTCGTTTATCCTAATACCGCTCGTGATACTATGTGGATGTTGCTTGGGGATTCAGTGTCTGCCACCTGTATGTTCGCTTTTTATGAACTGCATCTGCCCTAAGACTTTGAACTTTGAAGCGGAATGAATGAAAGCCCTGTACGAGATAGAAGTTCGTAGTATTATGGGGATAGATCCGAACTAAACAAGCTGGCGAGATATGTTAAAAGGGAGGACTGTGGAAATTTAGCTTGCGAACTGAACATTATCTGCGCCATCTTGTCTCTCCCCAGCGCGACACACAGGAAAGCGCACGGCAGCCATTTTAGGCACCCTGGTCTCTCTCCCTGCTCATTGCCGATCGCCAGCGCGCCCCCCTGGCGCTGCGAGCATTCCCCCGCGCACCGGCCACCCCCGCTCTCTCATACACGGGCCATAAACCCTCTCCTTCTGCACGACCCTGCCATGGAACCACATCCCACGCCTGACCGACATCCCATACATGGTCATGCATCTCTTTGATAACCCCCTTCCTCTGCGCCCAATTGTCCAAACCGATCCCAGGCCATCTCCTAGCCCTGCGGATGCAGTTTATTGCCCCTACTGTAAGGGAAACACCCCACATCAAAGGGATTACAGTAGATCAAGGCCCCCCACCCCCTGAGACCCGACCGGTCGCACACACCCCTGGGAATTGGCGTAATGTCCAGCTGTGTGATAGCCATCTCCTACTGTGGGTGGGGTGGGGACTTCCACTGTAGATATGTGTGGGAACGAGCTTGAAGTGGGGATTCTGAGGATGTTCTTTCATGTATCAAAGCGATCTCAAGAATGTGCCATGTATGATAAACCTGCAATAAAGTCATAAACCTGTGTATAAGAGGCCAGGCCTCAGAGATGCAGTTAGAGCACCTCGTGACGATACCTGCTGTCTGATCTGATGTGTTCTACTCCGACGGAATAAAAACTTTGATTCCTGCCTTCCAGTCTCCGGCGCCTGCCTCTTTTGTTGGTTAAATCAGCGAATGGTATAAGAGGCGATTACCGCCGGGCAATCCTTGAAAGGTTATCGACTGCAACTGCCCCTACCTTTTAACAAAAGAGGTAATAGAAGGGCAGAAAGACGCATCAGAGGTGCACAAAGAGGCAAGAGTTGTGCAGAATGAGTAGAGAACAGTGCAGAAAGAAGCAAAAGAGGTGCTGAAAGAGGGACAAAGGGTACAGAAAGAGGCAAGAGCAGTGCAGAAAGAAGCAACAGAGATACAGAAAGAGGCAAGAGTGGTGCAGAAAGAGGGAAGAGAGGTGTTGAAAGAGGCAAGAGAATTGCAGAAATAGGGAAGAGGGTTGCAGAAAGAGGCAGGAGGGGTGCAGAAGAAGCAACAAAGGTGCCAAAAGAGGCAAGAGAGGTACAGAAAGAAGCAAGTGAAGTACATAAAGAGGTAATGGAGGGTCAGAAAGACGTAAGAGAGGTGCAGAAACAAGCAAGAGAAGTGCAGAAAGAGACAAGAGAATTGCTGAAAGATGCAACAGAGGTGTACAAAGAAGCAAGATAAGTGCAGAAAGAGGCAAGTGAGATGCAAAAACAGGAAGGAAAGGTACAGAGAGGGAAGACAAGTGCAGAGAGAGACAACAGGGTTGCAGAAAGAAGCAGATGAGATACAGAAAGAGGCAAAAGACATGTGTATAGAGGGAAGAGAGGTGCAGAAAAGGGCAAGAAAAGGGCAGAAAGAGACAAAATAGGTACATGAAGTGATAACAGGGGTGCACAATGAAGCAAGACAGGTGCAGAAGGAAGCATGGAAAGTGCAGAATGAAGCAACAGGTGTGCACAAAGAGGCAAGAGAATTGATGAAAAAAGCAACAGAGGTATAGAAAGAAGCAAGAAAAGTGCAGAAAGAGACAAGTGAGATTCAAAAACAGGCAGGAAAGGTACAGAAAGAAGGGAGACGAGTGCAGAAAGAGACAACAGGTGTACAGAAAGAAGCAAATGAAGTGCAGAGAGAGGCAAAAGATGTGCAAAAGGAGGGAAGAGAGGTGCAGAAAAAGGCAAGAAAAGTGCAGAAAGAGTCAAAAGAGGTATATAAAGAGACAACAGGTTTGCAGAAAGAAGCAAGACAGGTGCAGACAGAAGCATGGAAAGTGCAGAATAAAGCAATAGGGGAGCAGAAAGAGGCAAGAGAAGTGTGGAAAGGAGCAAGTAAGGTGTAGAAAGAGCCAACAGAGGTGCAAAAAGAGGCAAGAGAGGTACAGAAAGAGGCAAAAGAAGTGCACAAAGAGGCAAGAGAATTGCTGAAAGAAGCAACAGAGGTGTAGAAAGAAGCAAGAAAAGTGTATAAACAGGCAAGTGAGATGCAAAAACCTTTAGGAAAGGTACAGAAAGACGGAAGACAGGTGCAGAAAGAGACAACAAGGGTGCAGAAAGAAGCAAATGAGGTGCAGAAAGAGGCAACAGACATGCAAAAAGAAGAAAGAGAGGTGCAGAAATAGCCAAGAAAAGTGCGGAAAGAGGCAAAAGAGGTACATAAAGAGACAACAGTGGTGCAGAAAGAAGCAAGACAGGTGCAGAAAGAAGCATGGAAAGTGCAGAATGAAACAACAGGGGTGTAGAAAGAAGCAAATTTGGTGCAGAAAGAGGCAACAGATGTGCAGTAAGAGGGAGTTGAGGTGCAGAAAAACACAAGAAAAGTTCAGAAAGAGGCAAATGAGGTACATAAAGAGACAACAGGTGTACAGAAAGAAGGAAGACAGGTGCAGAAAGAAGCATGGAAATTGCAGAATGAAGCAACAGGGGTGCAGAAAGAGGCAAGTGAAGTATAGAAAGGAACAAGTGAGGTGCAGAAAGAGCCAACAGAGGTGCAAAAAGAGGCGAGAGATGTGCAGAAACAGGCAAGAGAAGTGCATAAAGAGGCAATAGAATTGCTGAAATAAGCAAGAGTTGTAGAAAGAAGCAAGGAAAGTGCAGAAAGAGGCCTGTGAGATGCAAAACAGGCAGGAGAGGGAATACGTGTGCAGAAAGATACAAAAGGGGTGCAGAAACAAGCAAATGAGGTGCAGAAAGAGGCAATAGACGTGCAGAAAGAGGGAAAGAGGGAAGAGATGTGCAGAAAAAGGCAAGAAAAGTGCATAAAGAGGCAAAAGAGGTACATAAATAGACATGCAAAAACAGGCAGAAAATGTACAGAAAGAGGGAAGACGGGAAGAGGGAAGACGGGTGCAGAAAGAGACAACAGGGGTGACGAAAAAAGCAAATGAGGTACAGAAAGAGGCAACAGACATGCAGAAAGAGGGAAGAGAACTGTACAAAAAGGCAAGAAAAGTGCAGAAAGAGGTACATAAAGAGACAACAGGGGTGCAGAAAGAAGCAAGACAGGTGCAGAAAGAAGCATGGAAAGTGCAGAATGAAGCAATAGGGGTGCAGAAAGAGGCAGGAGACGAGTAGAAAGGAGCAGGTGAGGTGTAGAAAGAGCCAACCGAGGTGCAAAAAGAGGTAAGAGAGGTGCAGAAAGAGGCAAGAGAAGTACACAAAGAGGCAAGAGAATTGCTGAAAGAAGCAACAGAGGTGTAGAAAGAAGCAAGAAAAGTGCAGAAAGAAGCAAGTGAGAAGCAAAAACAGACAGGAAAGGTACAGAAAGAGGGAAGATGAGTGCAGAAAAAGACAACAGAAGTGCAGAAACAAGCAAATGAGGTGCAGAAAGAGGCAACAGATGTGCAAAAAGAGGGAAGAGAGGCCCAGAAAGTACATGAGATTTGCAGAATGAGGTCAAGAGAAGTGCAGAAAAAAAAGAAACGTGCAGAAAGAAGCAACAGAAATGCAGAAAGAGGCAAGAGAGGCGCAGAGGGAAGCAAGAGTGGCTTGCAAACCATTAGTACCAATTTAACACCCACATTTAGCAATAAGTAACAGCTGACCATTCTTGGTTTTCAAAGGGCCGTCCACCACGCTGTAACACTTGTCTCTGCATTTTTGGTAACGTTTGACCCGTTTCAGCTAGAAACAAGACTTTTTTTGTTCAAACCTTAAGATTAGGGTACGGATGATGAATTATGTGGCTAATGCAGAAAATTTATAATTGTGCGAAAGTCGGTGCAGCCAAACAGTCACATAATTCCAGTGGCCCTGCTCATACCTCTGACTAGGTCCACAAGTGATCCTCAGCGATTCCATCTTTTTTTGTCTCACTGAGTTCGTAGTTGAGCTTCTATGGCAAAACCTGACGTTACCACTCCACAACACAGACTACCATGTAGGAGAGTAGGATCTGCTTCACATGTTTACCCCCACTTTTTGCTGGTGTTTCACTGTTTTTCGACTTTAGTCTGGCTGGGACCCTGCTATTCAGGTCCCCAGCCTAGCTGCTTCCTCTCTAAAATGATTCCAAGTACGTTAGGTACAGATCAGATTGCATCTGAGGTGCCCTTATAAGTCTCTAGTATATGGTATAATATGTACCCAGGGCATAGGTACCCCAGAGGCCTACCAGGGGCTGAAGCATGTATTATGAAACACCAGGAAAGCCACCCAAAATGACACCACAGGTCTGCTACTGCAGCCTGGGTACGGTGGTGCATGCACCCCCTACTGAGATATAGGTTCACTATATCTCACCCTATACTGCACATACAAACCTATCACTCACCCTATGGCAGGCCTTATCAATCCTGAAGGCAGGGTGCTTGGTTATATGTGAGGGGGTGCCCCGGCATGAGCTGAGCCCCTCTGCAGCCTTCGGAATCTCTTCTCCAGAGTTGTCAGTAGTGCAGCATGACCATATACTCTTAAGTGCATTATATCCAAACAGTAAATGCTAATCTTAGACTGGCTGCACGGAAACATGTTGTGTTTGGTGTCAAACACCTTGGAATCATACCCCCACACCAGTAACTGGTGTGAGAGTATGATCCCACCCTTCTAGCGGGAGAGACATGATAGCACTGAGATACCCAGTAGAAACTTAATAGAGCCCTGGCATCAAAAAATGGATGCTGCAGCCACAGACACGGGTCTGGCCTCCTACTGCTGACCGAAACTCCAGCAGGGGAGGCCTGGACAATAGGTTTCCTGTCACAGGGAGGTGTAACCACCTCCCACACAGGCTTATGTGTATTGGGGCTGGGTGGGAGCACTCTCTGAGTGCTTTGAAGTCCTGCACTGGTGGCATATTTGATGTCCCTGTGCATAGTCCAGCTCAAACCGGTTCAGGGGCTTCCAGCCTCTGCTCTGGCACGAAACTGGACAAAGGAAATGGGTGTAGCCACCCCTCTTTCCAAACCCTCCCATAGGTGGGTCCCCAGAGTGTGTCCAATCCCCTACCTTAGTATAAGTATGGGACCCCAGTCCTTAGGACTTCAGATTATCCTGCATGAAACTCTGAAGCCAAATCCTGGACCTTCGACAATCTGCTCAAGACCAGAGGACTGAAGAAATCTCCCTTGGGGTCAAAGAGTAACTCCCCTGCTTGTCAGGCACCAATGAAGCAATTTGCAAGTCTGCATTATCAAAGTTCCAACTGGACTCTGAAGTATTTGCAGCCCAGGAAGAGGATATCCAGACATCTCAGAGGCCGACCCGAGACCCCAGCAAGGCTGAGACCCGCAGCCCTTGTGAGTAGCATGGAACTGGAACTCCTGGTCACTGTGCATTTCTGCAAGTGCATTGATTTTTCGACATCTCTTGAAGTCGTGCTTGGGCTGACTAGTCGCCCCCATCTTGAGCACTGAATCCACTGAAGATTGTCAGCCTGGTCATCAGAGTGAACCGTGGGCCGCCATTTTGTGGTTAACCTAAATACATATATTTTGAATATATACCTGGAGTGGTTGTCCTTTCATTTGATCATACAAGAGATTAAAGACTGGTAAAACAAGCTGCTTTACATTCCTTCAAGACATATCCTGATGGCTGCTCTCCATAGCTACCAGTAGGATAGCTTTCAATAAAGATTGTCTTTAACCTATCACCATAAAGGGTTGTTTGGACTGATACAAGGTGCCCACTAGAACTAGTGGACAGCATATATCAGGACACCTTCTCACATTGGTTTGCCATGTGTAGGATTCATGCTTGCTATTGTTTTACCAGATAATCTCAATTGAATTGATCAACTGAAAACCACTAAAGGT
Organism: Triturus cristatus; assembly: GCF_964204655.1. NCBI lineage: Eukaryota > Metazoa > Chordata > Amphibia > Caudata > Salamandridae > Triturus > Triturus cristatus. The sequence goes on from NC_140587.1 coordinate 29,657,974, forward strand.
ACCTTAGGTACATACAATATTAAGTTTAGCTACAGTAAGTTCTACTGAACTTAGAGTTGTGTGTTAAGGGACAACTTAAGAGAGTTTAGTAGGCCACACTAGTGTAGGTAGTGCAATGCACCACACCACATTAGTAATGTCTAACCAGCCAGTAATCAGTGGGTCCCTACCAGAAACCAGTGAGCTCCTTCCCTATAAATATGAGGATCTCTACTTTGCTCAGCTTAGGGCCTTATGTTCCATTAGGAAGCTGAAGACAGGAAAACGTCCATTCACCCAGCATCTCCTAATGATACTGAAACTGGATGATATCACATAGCCTAGTGGGCCTGATGATGTAGGCAGTGTGGGTGGGGCAGCACCTGAGGGTGGATCTAGGGGTGGAAACTCCCCTGACCCTACCTCTGATGCTGACTAGACTGGTGACAATGACCAGACTCTGGTAATCCTAGATCTCCTGGATGAGGATGAGGATGAGGAGGATGACAATAAAGTTCCTTCCTTTATTCCTCCAGATAGACCTGACAACAGGGCTAGAAGGGATAGATCTCTGTCAAGGGGATCTATCCAGTCTAACTCCTCTATAGGGACCACTGTCTCTTCTCACAGAGGGAGGGACACCTCCCAGGAGAGGAGAGAGAGACTGCTTAAGTATGAGCAAGACAAGTTCAACCTCAGAAAGCCACAGATGGCCTTAGATAGGGAAGTCCAAGAGCTCTAAAGAGCTAGTAAAAAGGAGGGACTAGAGTCCCTTGGTGGCACCAATTTCCCTAGAGATAGGGAGAGGTTTTATGACCATTGAAACCTAAGTAAGACTGTCCCTCCCTACCAGAGGGGGGATGACATCCACAAATGGATAACTGCCTTGGTTAGGTCCTGTAAAGTACAGAAGGTCCCTCAAGGTCAGTGGGCAGCAATCTTATGGCTCTCATTTGCAGACAAAGGTAGAGACAAGCTTCTCACTGTAAGAGAAGAGGATGCTGATGATTACAAGGTCTTGAAGAGTGCTATGATTGATGGGTTTGGCATAACCACTGAACAGTATAGGTTGAAGTTCAGAGACACCCAAAAAGCTCAGACTCAAGACTGGGTAGACTTTGTTGATTGTGCTACTAAGGCTCTGGAAGGTTGGATACATGGCAGCAAAGTGCATGACTTTTCAGGATTGTAAAATTTGATTATGAGGGAGCAGATCCTTAGTAATTGTCAAAAACAGCTTTTACACCAGTACCTGGTGGACTCTGATCTGACCTCTCCCCAAGAATTGGGAAAGAAGGCAGACAAATGGGTCAGAACCAGGGAAAGGCCTTAGAATCAGGGGGGTGACCAGAAGAAAGATTCTACCAAGCCCCAAGAGAAAGGTAGGGACAAATCTAAAGATAAGTCCACTACAGGGCCCCAAAAGTCCTTGTCTGTGGGTGGGTCCCAAACTACTTCCTCTCCTGAAAAGAAACGCTATTGCCATGTCTGTAAAAAGCCTGGGCACTGGAAAACTGATCCCAGTTGCCCCAGGATTGGCAATAAAGAAAATGTTCCACCAGCTAACACTATCACCCCTACTGGTACTACCAGTAGTAATCCCCCAGTTGGGAGTAGTGCACCCACAACGTTAGGTGCTTTTGCAAGTGGAACAGAGGTAGGCCCCAATTTAGGAAGGGCCTCCTCACCTGACTCCTCTGACTCTGATAGTGGCATGGGATTTGCCACTTTTACCATAGGACCCAATGCATTGGGCAGGTACAGATTGGAGCCACTGATTAATGGTCAGAAAGCTGTGGCCTTCAGGGACACAGGGTCTAGTGTCACCATGGTGACAGGGAAACTAGTCCCCCTTCAGCAGCTTTTACCTGAGTTTAAGTACCAGGTGACCAACATTGATGGTGGCAGAACAGATCACCCCATGGCCATAGTCAATCTCAGCTGGGGAGGGGTCACAGGCCCAAAAAGAGTGGCAGTGTCCCCAAACTTGCCTGTAGATTGCCTGATGGGCAATGATCTGGAAATTTCAGCCTAGGCTGAAGTTGAACACCAAACTCATCTAAGAATGCTGGGCATCCCTAAAAGAGTTAGTGGGGCTGTGATGGCCACAGCCCAAACCCAGAAAATGTTTGGAGTGCTGGAGCCTGAAATAATGGCCCACACTCCTCCACAAGAGAGCACAAGGGTTGAAGAAAAGTCTTCTTCCCCCAGACAATATGTAAGGGTCAGCCTCCTCAGGGAGCTGATCCTACCCCTTGTGAAGGAACTGCCCCAGAGTTAGTCAGGCCTGGCAACACCCCTGATGGCAGTGGAACCTTCCAAGGTGGTACCTAGTCTGGAGCAGGTAACCTGCCGCTCTCTACACTGCCTCAGTCAGCCCAGGGCTGCAAAGGTCAGGAAGGTCAGTGGACCCCACAGGACCCCCTGTCCAGAGGAACCCCCATCAGCAGATTAGGGGCACCCAGTTTAGTAGTCCTAGCCAGGTGAGAATTCCTCAACACACTGAGGGATCCCCATTACCATTGTGTAGGGACCTCCCCCAGCAGGACTCTGTTGGGCAAGGGCAAATGTGGGACCCAAAGGTTCCAAACCTGCCCAGCCCCTCCAGTGTTCCAACCAAAGGGCCCCAACCCCCAGCTGTAGGCAGCCAGAGGTTGACCCTTAGAGCAAAGTACAACTCAGTCATGGAAAGTAAGGCAGCCATGGTGACAAGTGATCTGAGGAAGCTGGGGACAACTTTATTAGGGCCTCACTTCTCTACTCAGGCACCTCACCAGCCTCCTACTTTGCCAAATCACACCACAGGTAGTAATTCCCCATGGTGGAGATCCTCTAATGCCCTTAGGGTGAGGAATAGCTCAGTGGACCATGAAACAGGGGTCAGCCATGCTAGTGCAGGTGCTTCCTTATATGGCCACTTAGTCAATAAAGGCTCAACTAGCCAAGGTTAGCCTTATCTCCTTTTGTTTGGGGGGGTTATGTAGGAAGGTGAAATCTGACTATATGGTTGCCCCCACTTTTTTCCTGGTGTTTTGCTGGTTTATGACTTAGTTGGACTGGGACCCTGCTATTCAGGGCCCCAGTCTATCTGCCTTCTCTGTAAAATGGTTTCCATGTACAATAGGTACATATCTCATTGGATTCTGGAGTGCCTTATAAGTCCTTAGTATATGGTATACTATGTACCTAGGGCATAGGTACCTCAGAGGCATACCAGGGGCTGAAGCATGTATTATGCCACTCCTGGGAAGCACTCTAAAAGGGCACCACAGGTCTGCTACTGCAGCCTGGGTAAGGGTGTGCTTGCACCCCTTACCGTGGTATAGGCTACCTATATCCACATATATTTACAGACACATGTAAACCTATAAGTCACTCCTATGGCAGGCCTTGACAATCCTGAAGGCAGAGTGCTGCCCAAGCATGAGATGAGCCACTCTGCAGCTTTCGGAAATACTTCCTTATGGCTGTTCTGTGATACAGCCATACCATATACTCTTAAGTGCATTATAACCTTGCGGTAAATGCTAACTTTGGAATGACTGCATCAAAACATGTTGTGTTTGGTGTCAAACGCTTTGGAATACTATCCCCCCACCAGTTCTGGTGGCGGGGGTAGCATTCCACCCTTCTAGAGGAAGAGACATGTTCACTCAGGTCAAACCCGATAGGACTTTCCTGAGCCCTGACATCACAAAATGGATGCGTCTGCCACAGACACAGGTCTGGCATCCTGCTGCTGACCAAAACTCCGGCAGGGGAGGCCTGGACAATAGGTTTCCTGTCGAAGGGAGGTGTAATCACCCCCCCCAGACAGGCAGATGTGTATTGGGGCTGGGCGGGAGCACTCCCTGGTGCTTTGAAGTCCTGCACTGGGGGCACATTTGGTGTTCCTGTGCATAGTCCAGTTCAAAATGGTTGCAGGGGCTACCTGCCCCTGCTCTGGTGCGAAACTGGACAAAGGAAATGGGTGTAACCCCCCCTCTTTCCAAGCCCACCCATAGGTGGGACCTTAGAGTTAGTTCATCCCTTAAACTTACTATAAGTATAGGAATCCAGTCCCTAGGACTTTAGATTACCCTGGACGCAACTCTGCAACATATATCCTGGACCTTTGATGTTCTACTTTAACTAGAAGACTGAAGAAATCTCCCTTGGGGTCAAGGACTGACTCCCCTGCTTGGCAGGCACCAAAGAAGCAACTGACCAGTCTGCATCGCTGAAGCTCCCGCCGGACGCCGAAGTCTTTGCATCACCAGAGATAGATTTCCAGACTTCCCCGAGGCTACCCTAAGTTCACAGCAAAGCTGAGGCCCGTGGCTATCGTGGGTGATGTGGAACTGTGACCTCTGGACACCATGAACTTTTATAGCAACACTATCTTTCTGGTCCTCCTTGAAGTTGTGCTTTGGGCTCCTAGTAGCCCCAGCCTTGAGCACCTTCTGCACCGAAGATTGTTGGTCTCCACTCCACAAGTAATCCATGTGCCAGCTTCAAGTGCGACCGCTCCAGGCTCCTTCACAATCACTAGCCCGTTGGCTAGCAGGTCCCCACAAAGGCAACTCCTTTTCTGCTTGGGATTTCCTGGTTGCTCCAGATGTGCCCTGACTTACCTTCACTGGGTGAGTCCCTCAGACCTTGCTTGTCTGCACCGCAGTCCTTTCAATGAATTCCTGTGACTTGCCGTTGCCAAGGCTTGTTGGGTCAATTCTGGTCGCCGACACTGCAGCACTCGACAGACTTTTTGGGTCAGCTCTAATCCGTCTCGTGAACTTCGTCGATGCCTCCTGAACCTCGTGGCTGAAGAGTCAAGACACCCATCAACTCACCTGAAGCACCCAACATCTGTGGGCATTGGTCCATCCTGTCCTAGGCACTGGCAAGTGACCCAGACTCTGTCCCCTCTGCTTTCATGTTCCTTCCATCCTAGATACAGCCTTGGATCTCTGCGGACACTTCTCCTCTTCACGGCAGCAGCAGTTCTTTGCAGGCTCCCATTGAAATCGACGATGCGACCCGACACCAAAAGACACCTAATGCACCCGGCTTCCCTGGGTGAGGTGACTCGAGTACTCCGGTGCTCTCGTAGGTGCTAGCCCTAGAACTTCTTAAGTCCAAAAGTGTTTGGTCCTGACTCGATTAGAAGTGTCCCTAATATTTAAATTTCCAACCGCATCATTGCCCATAGAAGATAACGGGAACCCGCGGTTGTGTTCTCACACTGCATACAGTCCCCGTGGGTCCCCTGTGTCCCTACCTTGGGTGGTTTCTTGGGGTACCAGCAATTCTACAGGCTATAGGCCTAGTGTCTATTCCAGTCGTGATTCTTATACCACTTTTTTGTATATGGTTTGGTACACCCCTAGGCCCCAAACGTGTATTTGTGGTATTACTGATAATTGCTGACTTGTAAACAAAGTACTTCGAACTCCAGGCTCATAAAGAGACTAGAGAGGTGTGTTTTATCTTAATTGCATACATTTTGAATATATACCTGGTGTGGTTGTCTTTTCATATGATCATTCAAGAGATTATAGACTGGTAAAACAAGCTGCTTTACATTCCTTCAAAACTTAGCCTGAAGGCTGCTCTCCATACATCTACAATTGGTGGTGGTAATGTTCAGAATAAGGGTGTAGTAGGGTTGACCCTGGGTTCTGAGACGGACTCTGGCCTAGTCAGAGTTCCAACTCAGGCTGTCCTAGTCTGTGATGAGGGCTTGGATATGTCCCCCTTGGTGAGTTCCAGTAATCTGGCCAAATACAGGCAACAGCCTTTAATAAATGGAATAGAGGCTTTGGCATTCAGGGACACAGGAGCAAGTGTCACAATCTTGGCAAAAGATCTTGTGAATCCTGAGCAAATTATACTTGGTGAAATGTACCAAGTGACCAATGCTAGCAATGTCAGAACAGACCATTCTCTAGCAGTTGTTAACTTCTCCTGGGGAGGGGTAACTGGCCTTCAGAAGGTTGTGGTAAGTGCAGACCTACCAGTACAGTGCTTGCTTGGCAATGGTCTAGAGACTTCAGATTGGGCTGAAGTGGATCTCAGGGCACATGCAGAAATGTTAGGGATCCCTGCTCATGTCTTTGCTGTGACTAGGTTACAGGCCAAAATGTCTAAGACTGTACAGGCCCTGGATTCTGGAATAATAGACCAGATGCCTCCCAAGAGGAGGAGCAGTAGGGTTAAGGCAGTGCCTTCCCACCTGACTCAAAATGCTGATCAGTCTCCTCAGGGAGATGATCTTGAGCCTGAAGAAGAAACTGTCCCAGAGCAGCTTGAACCTGACCAGGTTGAGTTCTTGGGGACAGGGGGCCCTTCCAGGTCTGATATGAGTCAGGAGCAGAAAACCTGCCCCTCTCTTGACCCCCTCAGAAGCCAAACTGCTTTATTGCCGGCTACTTTGACGCATGCAAAAGTTATACCTCTTTTAAAGAAGCCGTCCTTGGAGCCGTCGGACCCGAGCAATTTCCGTCCGATCTCCCAGCTCCCTTTCTAAGCTAAGGCTACAGAGTTATATGTTAACTCAGTCTTGGCTGAATTTGTAGAGCACAACAGAACTCTTGACCCCTCACAAAATGGTTTTCGTCCCCATCACAGCACCGAATCTGAGCTGTTAGCAGTAACAGAGGACATCCAGTGTAGCATAGATGTTGGGAACTCCGCGGCCTTAATTCTTTTAGATTTAAGTGCCGCGTTCAACACTGTTTCCCATGATATTCTTCTAGGCAGATTTCATGAAATCGGGGTCCGGGGGCTGGCCTTGGCTTGGTTCCAATCCTTCTTGGAAGGTAGAACCTTTCAAGTAGTTGTGCCACCGTACCACTCACAGACACATGCGATCAAACATGGGGTCCCTCAGGGCTCTATATTGAGTCCTGCGCTTTTTTACATCTATGTCCAACCCCTAGCTCTGTTAGCAAATAGTAGAGGATTGGCATTGGTTTCCTATGCCGATGACACCCAGCTAGTCATCGCCTTCTCAAAAAAATGTCAAGATAATCTTTTTAAATTTAAAGAGGACTTGTTAGCCATCTCTGACTGGATGACAGCAAATTGCTTACAGCTTAATGCTGCCAAGTCAGAAATTCTCATGATGGGGAGAGACAGTGCTTTTTGGTCTGAACAGTGGTGGCCTGACAAATTAAAACCTGCACCCCTGCCAAAAAAGGCAGTAAAATCTTAGGCTTTTGGATAGACAGTGAGCTTTCATTTGATACATAATCCAAGGCCTTAGCGGAATCTTGTTTTGGAATCTTAAGAGGGTTGAAACCTTTACTTGGCTATTTTGCACCAAAGGTCCGCCAAACTATTCTTCAGGCCACAATTTTATCGAGGTTGGAATATGGTAACTCCCTCTACTTAGGCGCCAACAAATCTTGTATTGCCGCCTCCAAAGAATTCAGAATGCTGCAGCTCGCGCCCTGCTAGCACTTCCCAAATCGTGTTCGGTTGCGAACCTTTTGCCTAAGCTTCATTGGTTGCCGATAGCAAAAAGAATCCATTTTAAGTCTCTGTGTGTGGCCCATAAAATTTTGACACGACAAGTACCGCCAATTTTAGCGGATCTGCTGGTCCAATATGTGCCAAATCGCCCTCTGCGATCGGCTAGCTCTGGTTAGGTCTGCACCCCCCATTTTCATAGAGCCAGAGCAGGTGGTCGCTCTTTCAAGGTTCAGGCAGCGCACCTCTGGAACTCCCTTCAGACCTCAATTAGAGGACTTCAGAACCATCTGGCATTTCGAAAGGCTATAAAGACCTGGCTTTTCCCAACGTAGGTTACTCTCTATGTTCTATTGTGGTCTATTGGCTCTTGTTTACGTAGCGCTGGGACGCTCCGTCACTAGGGCAGCAATGCGCTGTACAAATGTAAAAAATAAATAACTAAATGAGGCTGCTGGGAATGCTAGTGGCACCCATAAAGTTTATTGGGATGATGGACTCCTTTATTCAGAGTGTAGAGACCCCAAGCCTGGTGCATCCAGGAGGATGGTTATTCCCCTGAGGTTTAGGGGCTTCCTATTGATACTAGCCCATGATATTCCCCTAGCAAGACACCTGGGCCAGAACAAAACTTGGCACAGAATTGTCCCTCACTTTCGCTGGCCCCATATGTCTGAATACTCTAAGGAGTTTTGGTGCTCCTGTTTGAACTGCCAAGCCAGTGGCAAGGCAGGTGGATCCTCAAAGGCCCCCCCTGATACCACTACCTATGGTGGGGGTTCCCTTTGAGAGGGTAGGAATTGACATTGTTGGTCCCATGGATCCTCAGACAGCATCTGGGCACAGGTTTATACTGGTGGTGGTGGACCATGACACCAGGTACCCAGATGCAATTCCCTTAAGGACCCCTACAGCACCTGTGGCGGCAAGAGCTCTCTTGGGTGTATTCTCAAGAGTTGGCTTTCCTAAGGAGATAGTATCTGACAGGGGTGCAAACGTCATGTCTCGTTACTTGACTGCTCTGTGGAAGGAGTGTAGAGTGAACTACAAGTTCACCACACCCTAATACCCACAATTCAATAGTTTAGTTGAAAGGTTCAACAAAACCTTCAAGGGCATGATTAAAGGACTCCCAGAAAAGCTTAGGCGAAGATGGGACATACTCTTGCCCTGCCTATTATTTGCATACAGGGAGGTGCCTCAAAAGGGGGTTGGCTACAGCCCTTTTTAACTTTTGTTTGGTCACCCTGTCAGGGGTCTATTGTGTCTGGTTAAGGAAGGATGGGAGTTACCTCTCAAGCCCCCCAAACAGGACATAGTGGACTATATACTTGGTCTCCGCTCCAGGATGGCTGAGTATATGAAAAAAGCAACCAAAAACCTTGAGGCTAGCCAGGAATTATAAAAAGCCTGGCATGAACAGAAGGCTGTATGGACTGTCTACCAGCCCGGACAGAAAGTGTGGGTGTTGGAGCCTGTGGCCCCAGCAGCCCTCCAGGACAAATGGAGTGGCCCCCATACAATTGGGCTTGCTCATGGCTACTGATGAAGGACAGGAGGAAGAGAGTGACCCACTCCCTGACCTGCTTTCTCAGAGCCCTGATGATGGGTCAGTTGATGGTGTAGCCTTGGTAGGCAGCCTCACTGCCCAGCAGCAAACTGACAGCAGAAAACTTCTCAGCCAGTTCAGACATATGTTTTCTCTGACTCCAAGTCAGATCACCTGGTGCACTCATGAAGTAGACACTGGGGACAGTCTGCCTGTGAAGAATAAGATCTACAGGCAACCTGACCATGCCAGAGAAGTCCAAAAGATGTTGGATTTGGGAGTTATTGCACCCTTAGTTAGCCCTTGGTCTAGTCCAGTAGTTCCAGTACCTAAACCTCACACCACAGATGGCAAGAGAGAGATGAGGTTTTGTGTAGACTACAGGGTCTCAATTCAGTCACTGGGACTGATGCCCATCCCATCCCAAGGGCAGATGAGCTAATAGATACTTTGGCCTCAGACAAGTTTCTAAGCACATTTGACATGACAGCTGGATACTGGCAGATCAGACTAGCTGATGATGCAAAGCCAAAAACAGCATTTTCTAGTGGGTACTATCAATTTGTGATAATGCCCTTTGGTTTGAAGAATGCACCTGCCACTTTCAAAAGGTTGGTGAATCAAGTCCTTAAAGGCCTGAAAGACTATAGTGCAGCATATCTAGATGATATTGCTGTCTTTAGCTCCACCTGGGAGGATCACCTGTTCCACCTGAGGAATGTTATGGAGGCCCTGCAAAAAGAAGTCCTAACTATCAAGGCTACTAAGTGCCAGATAGGGCAGAGTCAGGTTTTGACATGAATGGAAACTTATTGCTAAGCTTATCTAGATGCCTTCAGGATTGATAAGGTCTGCCATAGGGGTGACTGATAGGTTTGTATGTTCAGTATATGGTTAGATAGAGTGAACCTATATCTCAGTAAGGGGTGCATGCACCACCTTACCCAGGCTGCAGTAGCAGACCTGTGGTGTCATTTTGGGTGGCTTTCCAGGGATGGTATAATACATGCTTCAGCCCCTGGTAGGCCTCTGTGGTACCTCTGCCCTGGGTACATAGTAAACCACATACTAGGGACTTAGAAGGGCACCTCAGATCCAATCTGAACTGTACCTAAAGTACATGGAATCATTTTAGAGAGGAAGCAGCTAGGCTGGGGCCCTGAATAGCTGTGTCCCAGCCAGACTAAAGTCAAAAAACAGTTAAACACCAGCAAAACATGGGGGTAAGCATGTGAAGCAGATCCTACTCTCCTACACAACCCCCTCCCCCCCCCAATGCAGGAACATTGAAATAACCTTGACCAGTTGAGTCTTCATGTTCTAAGTGGAAATATCTGGAGAATCCATCTGCATTGGCATGGTTACTCCCAGGTCTATGTTCCAATATATAGTCCAACCCCTGTAGAGAAATGGACCACCAGAGCATTTTGGAATTTTCACCCTTCATCTTTTTTTTGCCATAAGAGGGGCTTATGGTCTGTCTGAACAATGAAGTGAGTACCAAATAAGTATGGCCTCAACTTCTTCAGAGCCCAAACCACAGCAAAGGCCTCCCTCTCAATAGCTGACCAACGTTTCTCTCTGGGGGTCAACCTTCTGCTTATGAAAGCTACTGGTTGATCCAGGAGCCATAGCTTCCTGAAAATAAATGCAGATAAGACAGAGGTGATGGAATTCGGCCCGTGCCAGTCCCTGTGGAACAGGCCCTGGTGGCCAACTGGGGCCGGAGAATGCCCCAGCCCGGTAAATAAGGTCAGGAACTTAGGGATCCTCTTAGATGACAAATTGAACTTTGGCACCCAGGTAAACAGCCTTACTTCATCCTGTTTCTCTTATTAAAAACTCTGAGAATTTTTGTTCCATTTATCCCTCTAAAACTGCAAAAGACGGTGATGGTAGCACTTTTTCTATCTAAGTTGGACTATTGTAATGCCCTCTTTCTGGGCATTGACAAGTTCCAGCTGAGAAAACTACAGTCTCTGCAAAATGCCGCAGCGAGACTACTCCTGGGCATTCCCAGAGGACAGTCAACTAGGGGTGGGCGGAATTTGCGGAATGGCGTTACGCAAATCTCCGCGAAACGGTAAAAAATCTCCGCGAACACGCAGAAATTCCGCGAACACGCGGAATTGCTTGTTCGCGATGCTTTTTTCCTGTTCACAATTGCTGTTTGCGTGCTCGGGGAGAAATATCTCGCGAACACGCATTTTGAGATCGCGAACAAGCAAAAATTTCGCGAAATCGCGGAAAGCAGACTTTTTAGCAATTTCGCGTTCTCCGCGGAACGCGAAATTACGCAAATTACGCAAATTCCGCAAGCGGAACGGAATTTACCGCCCAGGCCTACAGTCAACCTCTGCCGGTCAAACACAATGCAATATATGGTGGTGGTGCTGAAGACATTATAAAACTGTTCCCACCATATATCCCTCCACGTGCTCTTAGATCTGCCAGCCTGGGCCTCATTAAGATCGCAAAGACCTGATGGGCAGTATAGGGGGGTAAGGCAATATCACAATGCGCGGCAACACTCTGTAACAAACTGTCACTAACTATGAAGCTCCAATCCAACTTACAGCTTTTCAGGAAGAGTTTGAAAACCTTGTTGTTCACATCTGCATAGGCCTCCATTAATCATAGTGCTTCATTTCCTGTCCACACACTCAGCGCCAAGACACTACGGCATTCGAGCACTATACAATCATATAAACATAAACATCCTGACCTTCATCATTCAACTGTGACAGTACAGCCCCAACCCCCAACTCAGATGCATCTGTTTGGACAATGAACTTCTTGGAGTAGTCAGGACTGTGCAGAATGGGAGCATTGCACATGGCCTGTCTCAGGTCATCAAATGCCTTTTGACAGCTAGCTGTCCACTGAACCTTTTTGGGCATTTTCTTAGAGGTTAAGTCATTCAGGGGTGCCACTTTTGATCCATACCCCTTGACAAATCTTCTTTAGTACCCAGTCAGGCCTAGGAAGGCTCTCACCTGAGTCTGGGTAGTGGGAGCATCCCATTCCATTATGGTCTGGATTTTGCTCTGCAATGGTTGCACCTGACCTCCACCTACAAGGTGGCCCAGGTACAAAACCTGACTCTGCCCTATCTGGCACTTAGTGGCCTTGATACAGAGGCCTGCTTTTTGCAGGGCCTCCAAAACATTTCTGAGGTGGACCAGGTGATCCTTCCAGGAGGAACTAAAGAGAACAATATCATCTCGATAAGCTGAGCAATAAGTTTCCATTCATGTCAGATCTTTGTTCACCAACCTCTGAAAAGTGGCAGGTGCATTTTTCAATCCAAAGGGCATCACCACAAAGTGGTAGTGCCCACCAGGGGTTGAAAATGCTGTTTTGGCCTTGGCATCCTCAGCTAACCTGATCTGCCAGTAGCCAGCTGTTAGGTCAAATGTACTCAGATACTTGGCACTTGGCTGAGGCCAAAGTATCATTCAGCTAATCTGCCCTTGGTATGGGATAGGCATCAGTCCTGGTGAATGCATTGAGACCTCTGCAGTCTACACAAAACCTCATTTCTTTCATATCACCCTGGGTATGAGGTTTGGGCACAAGGACTACTGGACTAGCCCAAGGGCTATCTGAAGGCTCAATTACACCTAACTCCAAAATGTTCTGGACTTCAGTCCTGATACAGTCTCTGACATGGTCAGGATGCCTGTAGATTATATTCTTGACAGGCAGACTGTCTCGAGTGTCCACCTCGTGGGTGCACCAGGAAGTCTGACTAGTGGTCAGGCTAAACATATGTCTAAACTGCTGCAGAACTTGTCTGCATTCAGTTTGCTGATGGTCAGTGAGGCTGCTTACCAAAGCAACACCATCTACTGACCCATCATCAGGGTTCTGTGAGAGCAGGTCGGGGAGAGGTTCACTCTCCTCCTGCAGTTCCTCATCAGTTGCCATGAGCAAGCCCATGTCATCCCTGTCAACATATGGTTTCAATCTGTTGACATGGAGCACCCTAAGGGGGTTCCTGGGAGTTCCAAGATTCACCAGGTAGGTAACTTCTCCCTTTTGCTCAACAATTGTATGGGGGCCACTCCACTTATCTTGGAGGGCTGCTGGGGCCACAGGCTCCAACACCCATACTTTCTGTCCTGGCTTGTACACAGTCAGCACAGCCTTTTGGTAATGCCAAGTTTTCTGTAGTTCTTGGCTTGCCTCCAGGTTTTTAGTTGCCTTCTACATGTATTCGCCATTCTGGAGCGGAGACCAAGTACATAGTCCATCACATCCTGTTTGGGAGGTTTGAGAGGTAACTCCCAGCCCTCCTTCACCAAACATAATGGACCTCTTACAGGATGCCCAAACAGAAGTTCAAATGCGCTGTAACCAATCCCCTTCTGTGGAACCTCTCTGTATGCAAACAGAAGGCAGGGAAGTAAAAGGTCCCATTTTCACCTAAGCTTTTCTGGGAGGCCTTTAATCATTCCCTTTAGGGTTTTGTTGAACCTTTCAACTAACCCATTGCATTGTGGGTGATAGGGAGTAGTGAATTTATAAGTTACACCACACTCCTTCCACATTGCTTTTAGATACCCTGACATGAAATTGGTAACTCTGTCAGATATATGACCTCCTTTGGGAAACCCACTCTGGAGAAAACTCCAATGAGGGCTCTTGCCACCACAGGGGCTGTGGTAGTCCTCATGGGAATTGCTTCTGAGTACCTGGTGGCATGATCCACTACCACCAGGATTAACCTGTGCGCAGATGCTGTTGGAGGGTCAAGGGGACCAACAATGTCAATCACTACCCTTTCAAAGAGTACCCCCACCACAGGTAGTGGTATCAGGGAGGCCTTTGTTGTGCCACCTGACTTGCCACTGGCTTGGCAAGTGACACAGGAGCGACAAAACTCCTTGGTGTCCTCTGACATATGTGGCCAATAAAAATGTGGAACAAGCCTATCCCAGGTCTTGTTTTGGCCCAAGTGACCTGCTAAAGGAATGTCTTGTGCTAGGGTCAAGAGGAACCCCGTAAACCTCTGAGGTATTACCAACCTCCTGGTGGCTCCAGGGGTTTGATCTCTAGCCTCAGAATATAGGAGTCCCTCATCCCAATAAACTTTATGGCACCCACTAGCATTCCCAGTAGCTTCAGCAGCAGCCTGCTTTCTGAGGGGTTCAAGAGAGGGGCAGCACTGTTGCTCTTTGCTCAGATCTTCCCTAGAATGTCCCCCTGCCCCCAAGAAGTCAACCTGATCAGGTTGAAGTCCCTCTGGGGCAGTTACTTCTTCAGGATCTGCTTCTCCTCACTCAAGAAGTGAATCTGTGATCTGAGACAGAGGGGAAGGCAGTGCCTTAACCCTACTGCTCCTCCTCTTGGGTAGCATCTGATCCATAGTTCCAGGATCCAGAGCTTGTTCAGCTTTATGCAGTTTTGGCCTGTGCCCTGGTCACAGCAAATAACTCTGCAGGTATGCCCAACATCTCAGCATGAGTCCGTAACTCTACTTCAGACCAGGCTGAAGTCTCTAGATCATTGCCCAATAGACATTCGACAGGGAGTTCTGCAGTGACTACTACTTTCTTGAGGCCATTTACCCCTCCCCAGGAGAAATTCACAACTGCCAGACTATGGTTGGTCCTGACATTGCTTGCCTTGGTAACCTGGTATATTTCACCCAGGATGATCTGTCCAGCGTCCACAAGATCCTCCACCACCATGGTGACACTAGCACCTGTGTCCCTAAATGCCAATGCCTGTTTGCCATTTATTACATGCTGCTGTTTGTATTTGCCCAGATTACTGGGGCTCACTAGGAAGGACATATCAATGTCTTCATCACAAATCAGCAATGCCTGAGTGGGTACTCTGACTAGGCCAGAGTGCACTTCAGAACCCAGGGTCAACCCTACTACACCCTTATTCTGATTACCACCTCTACCAGTTGCTGACTAGGGGGAACAGTGGCCTTAGGGGCAGGAGTGGTGTTGGTTTGGTCTTTGGACTTGTTACAATCAGAAGTCCAGTGCCCTTTCTGTTTACAGAATTTGCACCAGGGCTTCTTTTGGCCTTTTCCCTTATTAGACTGTGAATCCCCACCAGATGCAGATTGTTGGGGCCCTTGTGAAGTCTTATAGTCTTTTGACTTATCCCCACCTTTTTCAGAGCCTTTAGGATCTTGCTTCTTGGTGTCACCCCCTTGGTTCTGGGTTTTCTGCCTCACCCTGGTTCTGACCCATTAGCCTGCCTTCTTTCCCAATTCTTGGGGAGAGGTCAGATCAGAGTCCACCAGGTACTGATGCAACAACTGGTTCTGGCAATTATTAAGTACCTGTTCTCTCATCATAAGATTATACAATCCCTTAAAATCAGTAACTCCACTACCAACCAGCCAACCCTCCAGAGCCTTGGTTGCACAATCTACAAAGTCTGTCCAGTCCTGAGTCTGTGTTTTCTGGGTGTCTCTGAACTTCAACCTGTACTGCTCAGTGGTTAAGCCAAACCTATCTATTAATGCACTCCTCAGGACTTCATAATCATCAGCATCCTCTTCTCTAACACTGAGGAGCTTGTCTCTACCTTTATCTGAAAAGGAGAGCCACAAGATTGCTGCCCTCTGTTTTTGGGGGACCTGCTGTACTCTACAGGCCCTTTCCATAGCAGTTATCCATTTTTGGATATCATCCCCACTCTGGTAGGGAGGAACAACCTTGGACAGGTTCCTATGGTGTGGAATATATTCTCTAACTCTTGGGACACTGTTGCTGCCACCAGGGTTTCTAACCCCTCTCTTCTAGAAGCTCTCTGGAGCTCAAAGGCTTCTCTATCTAATGCCAACTGCTTAGTTTTGATAGCAAATCTTGCTTCCTCATACTGCAGCAGTTTGTACATTCTTTCAGAGGAGGTCTCTCTTCTAGGAAAGTATGAGTTCCTCTGTTGGACAGATTCTCTGCCAAAGTGATAGGAGTGGTCAGACTCCCTAGAAGGGGACCTAGGTGTTAGACCTGTCAGCCCCATCTATTTTTGATCGTGCCTCATTTTTTCCACCCTCATTTTTATGTTGGACTAGGTCTCCGGGCGCCTTTTCATTGCCAATCAGTGTTAAGGTGCAGGTGCTCCCTTCTCCCAAGATGGCTGCCACAGGCCCCTGCTACTGCAGAGTGGTCTTTATTAGTAGCACCCTAGCTGCCAGGAGCTGGCTGGGACCCCACAACAATGTTGCGACACCAGCCTGCCTTTTTTGTCCCATAGGTAGAAGGGGGAAGCTCCTGGAATGTGCTGGAACCTTCTAGAAGGGAGG
The DNA here is from genome assembly GCF_964204655.1 of Triturus cristatus. Classification (NCBI taxonomy): domain Eukaryota; kingdom Metazoa; phylum Chordata; class Amphibia; order Caudata; family Salamandridae; genus Triturus; species Triturus cristatus. The sequence continues at coordinate 29,674,227 of NC_140587.1, forward strand.
TGTGGTTTTTACTTTTGCCGCCTTGGCTAGAGGTCACCTGACCTAGGGCTACTTAAGTGAGGGATGGAACTTTTTCCAGTTAGTTGGCCAGTTGGGGTGCAGCAGAGCTGGAGAATCCATGCAGGAGTTTTAGGCAGTAGGGCCTAGCCAGGGACTTATGCCTCTGAGAGTGACAGGACTTAGGTGCTGCCTCTTAAGTGAGTGAGGGATCCTGTGAAACCCACTGATCTTGCCCAGCAGTAGGAGGACCCAGGGAACCTCTGCCCAGCCTGACTAGCAAGGACCTAGTCGCCAACTCATCCCCTACCCCCCAAGGAACAGAACCCCAAGGGCGCCAGTATCATCTGCGCCGCAAAGACTGAATATTGAAACTGCAGAAGCGGAATCCTGAAACTTCATGCTAAAGCTGAATATTGCAACTTCATGAAACGACTGATTGCCTGACTGCTGGGGATCGACCAGGTACTGGCGCTGTGTCTCCTGCGCTGCCAGACCTGGCCTGGGACCCCCTGCACGGATCTGCTGTCGAGCGCGGAGCTGGCTGAGCTTCCGCTTAATTTGTTACCCCCCCTGGTGCGAGGACCCGCAACGCGATCACCGCCGCGGCTCGTAGGCCTCAGAGACGTGTCAGCGCCAAGTCGGGGCCTGCGGAGAATCCCAGAGCGAGTGTCCATGAGTGTCCCGCGCTGTTGCGCGCGTCTGACGAAGGGCCCGGAGCGGAACCGAGCGACGAGACCAAGGTAACCCCCGGAGCTGGGAGGTAGCGCGGCCGTGTGGCGGCCTGAGACTCGCCCCCCCTGCTCCCCGGGAGTCGTGGGAAGGCCCGGTGCGCCCCCTGCCGAGTGGGAGCGACACCGCATGCAGAGACTGTGACTTTCCCCCCTCCGTGGGATTTCCCTCCGTATTCTTGAGTCTCCCCTCCGTGGGATTACCCTCTCCTGGGGACTGCCGTTCAACCAGTGCTCAATGCGTTCTATGCCTAAGTAGCGCTGATCATTCCTTTGTATTCAACAGTGCTCAATGCGTTCTATGTTGGAGTAGCGCTGATCATTCCTTTGTATTCAACAGTGCTCAATGCGTTCTATGTTGGAGTAGCGCTGATCATTCCTTTGTATTCAACAGTGCTCAATGCGTTCTATGTTGGAGTAGCGCTGCTCATTCAATTGTATTTACCAGTGCTCAATGCGTTCTATGTCTAAGTAGCGCTGATCATTCCTTTGTATTCAACAGTGCTCAATGCGTTCTATGTTGGAGTAGCGCTGCTCATTCAATTGTATTTACCAGTGCTCAATGCGTTCTATGTCTAAGTAGCGCTGATCATTCCTTTGTATTCACCAGTGCTCAATGCGTTCTATGTCTAAGTAGCGCTGATCATTCCTTTGTATTCAACAGAGCTCAATGCGTTCTATGTCTAAGTAGCGCTGATCATTCCTTTGTATTCAACAGTGCTCAATGCGTTCTATGTTGGAGTAGCGCTGCTCATTCAATTGTATTTACCAGTGCTCAATGCGTTCTATGTCTAAGTAGCGCTGATCATTCCTTTGTATTCAACAGTGCTCAATGCGTTCTATGTTGGAGTAGCGCTGCTCATTCAATTGTATTTACCAGTGCTCAATGCGTTCTATGTCTAAGTAGCGCTGATCATTCCTTTGTATTCAACAGTGCTCAATGCGTTCTATGTTGGAGTAGCGCTGCTCATTCAATTGTATTTACCAGTGCTCAATGCGTTCTATGTCTAAGTAGCGCTGATCATTCCTTTGTATTCAACAGTGCTCAATGCGTTCTATGTCTAAGTAGCGCTGATCATTCCTTTGTATTCAACAGTGCTCAATGCGTTCTATGTCTAAGTAGCGCTGATCATTCCTTTGTATTCAACAGTGCTCAATGCGTTCTATGTTGGAGTAGCGCTGCTCATTCAATTGTATTTACCAGTGCTCAATGCGTTCTATGTCTAAGTAGCGCTGATCATTCCTTTGTATTCAACAGTGCTCAATGCGTTCTATGTTGGAGTAGCGCTGCTCATTCAATTGTATTTACCAGTGCTCAATGCGTTCTATGTCTAAGTTGCGCTGATCATTCCTTTGCATTCAACAGTGCTCAATGCGTTCTATGTTGGAGTAGCGCTGCTCATTCAATTGTATTTACCAGTGCTCAATGCGTTCTATGTCTAAGTAGCGCTGATCATTCCTTTGTATTCAACAGTGCTCAATGCGTTCTATGTTGGAGTAGCGCTGCTCATTCAAATGTATTTACCAGTGCTCAATGCATTCTATGTTGGAGTAGCGCTGATCATTCCTTTGTATTCAACAGTGCTCAATGCGTTCTATGTTGGAGTAGCGCTGCTCATTCAATTGTATTTACCAGTGCTCAATGCGTACTATGTCTAAGTAGCGCTGATCATTCCTTTGTATTCAACAGTGCTCAATGCGTTCTATGTTGGAGTAGCGCTGCTCATTCAATTGTATTTACCAGTGCTCAATGCGTTCTATGTCTAAGTAGCGCTGATCATTCCTTTGTATTCAACAGTGCTCAATGCGTTCTATGTTGGAGTAGCGCTGATCATTCAATTGTATTTACCAGTGCTCAATGCGTTCTATGTTGGAGTAGCGCTGCTCATTCAATTGTATTTACCAGTGCTCAATGCGTTCTATGTTGGAGTAGCGCTGCTCATTCAATTGTATTTACCAGTGCTCAATGCGTTCTATGTCTAAGTAGCGCTGATCATTCCTTTGTATTCAACAGTGCTCAATGCGTTCTATGTTGGAGTAGCGCTGCTCATTCAATTGTATTTACCAGTGCTCCATGCGTTCTATGTCTAAGTAGCGCTGATCATTCCTTTGTATTCAACAGTGCTCAATGCGTTCTATGTCTAAGTAGCGCTGATCATTCCTTTGTATTCACCAGTGCTCAATGCGTTCTACGTCTAAGTAGCGCTGATCATTCCTTTGTATTCAACAGTGCTCAATGCGTTCTATGTCTAAGTAGCGCTGATCATTCCTTTGTATTCAACAGTGCTCAATGCGTTCTATGTTGGAGCAGCGCTGCTCATTCAATTGTATTTACCAGTGCTCAATGCGTTCTATGTCTAAGTAGCCCTGATCATTCCTTTGTATTCAACAGTGCTCAATGCGTTCTATGTTGGAGTAGCGCTGCTCATTCAATTGTATTTACCAGTGCTCAATGCGTTCTATGTCTAAGTAGCGCTGATCATTCCTTTGTATTCAACAGTGCTCAATGCGTTCTATGTTGGAGTAGCGCTGCTCATTTAATTGTATTTACCAGTGCTCAATGCATTCTATGTCTAAGTAGCGCTGATCATTCCTTTGTATTCAACAGTGCTCAATGCGTTCTATGTTGGAGTAGCGCTGCTCATTCAATTGTATTTACCAGTGCTCAATGCGTTCTATGTTGGAGTAGCGCTGATCATTCCTTTGTATTCAACAGTGCTCAATGCGTTCTATGTTGGAGTAGCGCTGCTCATTCAATTGTATTTACCAGTGCTCAATGCGTTCTATGTCTAAGTAGCGCTGATCATTCCTTTGTATTCAACAGTGCTCAATGCGTTCTATGTTGGAGTAGCGCTGCTCATTCAATTGTATTTACCAGTGCTCAATGCGTTCTATGTTGGAGTAGCGCTGATCATTCCTTTGTATTCAACAGTGCTCAATGCGTTCTATGTTGGAGTAGCGCTGCTCATTCAATTGTATTTACCAGTGCTCAATGCGTTCTATGTCTAAGTAGCGCTGATCATTCCTTTGTATTCAACAGTGCTCAATGCGTTCTATGTTGGAGTAGCGCTGCTCATTCAATTGTATTTACCAGTGCTCAATGCGTTCTATGTTGGAGTAGCGCTGATCATTCCTTTGTATTCAACAGTGCTCAATGCGTTCTATGTTGGAGTAGCGCTGCTCATTCAATTGTATTTACCAGTGCTCAATGCGTTCTATGTCTAAGTAGCGCTGATCATTCCTTTGTATTCAACAGTGCTCAATGCGTTCTATGTTGGAGTAGCGCTGCTCATTCAATTGTATTTACCAGTGCTCAATGCGTTCTATGTTGGAGTAGCGCTGATCATTCCTTTGTATTCAACAGTGCTCAATGCGTTCTATGTTGGAGTAGCGCTGCTCATTCAATTGTATTTACCAGTGCTCAATGCGTTCTATGTCTAAGTAGCGCTGATCATTCCTTTGTATTCACCAGTGCTCAATGCGTTCTATGTTTAAGTAGCGCTGATCATTCCTTTGTATTCAACAGTGCTCAATGCGTTCTATGTCTAAGTAGCGTTGATCATTCCTTTGTATTCCACAGTGCGCAATGCGTTCTATGTCTAAGTAGCGCTGATCATTCATATGTATTCACCAGCGCTCAATGCGTTCTACGTCTAAGTAGCGCTGATCATTCATTTGTATTCACCAGTGCTCAATGCGTTCTATGTCTAAGTAGCGCTGATCATTCAATTGTATTTACCAGTGCTCAATGCGTTCTATGTCTAAGTAGCGCTGATCATTCCTTTGTATTCAACAGTGCTCAATGCGTTCTATGTTGGAGTAGCGCTGCTCATTCAATTGTATTTACCAGTGCTCAATGCGTTCTATGTCTAAGTAGCGCTGATCATTCATTTGTATTCAACAGTGCTCAATGCGTTCTATGTTGGAGTAGCGCTGCTCATTCAATTGTATTTACCAGTGCTCAATGCGTTCTATGTCTAAGTAGCGCTGATCATTCCTTTGTATTCAACAGTGCTCAATGCGTTCTATGTTGGAGTAGCGCTGCTCATTCAATTGTATTTACCAGTGCTCAATGCGTTCTATGTCTAAGTAGCGCTGATCATTCCTTTGTATTCAACAGTGCTCAATGCGTTCTATGTTGGAGTAGCGCTGCTCATTCAATTGTATTTACCAGTGCTCAATGCGTTCTATGTCTGAGTAGCGCTGATCATTCCTTTGTATTCAACAGTGCTCAATGCGTTCTATGTTGGAGTAGCGCTGCTCATTCAATTGTATTTACCAGTGCTCAATGCGTTCTATGTCTAAGTAGCGCTGATCATTCCTTTGTATTCAACAGTGCTCAATGCGTTCTATGTTGGAGTAGCGCTGCTCATTGAATTGTATTTACCAGTGCTCAATGCGTTCTATGTTGGAGTAGCGCTGATCATTCCTTTGTATTCAACAGTGCTCAATGCGTTCTATGTTGGAGTAGCGCTGCTCATTTAATTGTATTTACCAGTGCTCAATGCGTTCTATGTTGGAGTAGCGCTGATCATTCCTTTGTATTCAACAGTGCTCAATGCGTTCTATGTTGGAGTAGCGCTGCTCATTCAATTGTATTTACCAGTGCTCAATGCGTGCTATGTCTAAGTAGCGCTGATCATTCCTTTGTATTCACCAGTGCTCAATGCGTTCTATGTTGGAGTAGCGCTGCTCATTCAATTGTATTTACCAGTGCGCAATGCGTTCTACGTCTAAGTAGCGCTGATCATTCCTTTGTATTCAACAGTGCTCAATGCGTTCTACATCTAAGTAGCGCTGATCATTCAATTGTAATCACCAGTGCTCAATGCGTTCTACGTCTAAGTAGCGCTGATCATTCATTCGTATTCACCAGTGCTCAATGCGTTCTATGTCTAAGTAGCGCTGATCATTCCTTTGTATTCAACAGTGCTCAATGCGTTCTACGTCTAAGTAGCGCTGATCATTCAATTGTGTTCACCAGTGCTCAATGCGTTCTACGTCTAAGTAGCGCTGATCATTCCTTTGTATTCACCAGTGCTCAATGCGTTCTATGTCTAAGTAGCGCTGATCATTCCTTTGTATTCACCAGTGCTCAATGCGTTCTATGTTGGAGTAGCGCTGCTCATTCAATTGTATTTACCAGTGCTCAATGCGTTCTATGCCTAAGTAGCGCTGATCATTCCTTTGTATTCAACTGTGCTCAATGCGTTCTACGTCTAAGTAGCGCTGATCATTCAATTGTATTCACCAGTGCTCAATGCGTTCTACGTCTAAGTAGCGCTGATCATTCCTTTGTATTCACCAGTGCTCAATGCGTTCTATGTCTAAGTAGCGCTGATCATTCCTTTGTATTCACCAGTGCTCAATGCGTTCTATGTTTAAGTAGCGCTGATCATTCCTTTGTATTCAACAGTGCTCAATGCGTTCTATGTCTAAGTAGCGTTGATCATTCCTTTGTATTCCACAGTGCGCAATGCGTTCTATGTCTAAGTAGCGCTGATCATTCATATGTATTCACCAGCGCTCAATGCGTTCTACGTCTAAGTAGCGCTGATCATTCATTTGTATTCACCAGTGCTCAATGCGTTCTATGTCTAAGTAGCGCTGATCATTCAATTGTATTTACCAGTGCTCAATGCGTTCTATGTCTAAGTAGCGCTGATCATTCCTTTGTATTCAACAGTGCTCAATGCGTTCTATGTTGGAGTAGCGCTGCTCATTCAATTGTATTTACCAGTGCTCAATGCGTTCTATGTCTAAGTAGTGCTGATCATTCCTTTGTATTCACCAGTGCTCAATGCGTTCTATGTCTAAGTAGCGCTGATCATCCATTTGCATTCGCCAGTGCTCAATGCGTTCTATGTCTAAGTAGCGCTGATCATTCATATGTATTCACCAGCGCTCAATGCGTTCTACGTCTAAGTAGCGCTGATTATTCATTTGTATTCACCAGTGCTCAATGCGTTCTATGTCTAAGTAGCGCTGATCATTCAATTGTATTTACCAGTGCTCAATGCGTTCTATGTCTAAGTAGCGCTGATCATTCCTTTGTATTCAACAGTGCTCAATGCGTTCTATGTTGGAGTAGCGCTGCTCATTCAATTGTATTTACCAGTGCTCAATGCGTTCTATGTTGGAGTAGCGCTGATCATTCCTTTGTATTCAACAGTGCTCAATGCGTTCTATGTTGGAGTAGCACTGCTCATTCAATTGTATTTACCAGTGTTCAATGCGTTCTATGTCTAAGTAGCGCTGATCATTCAATTGTATTCACCAGTGCTCAATGCGTTCTATGCCTAAGTAGCGCTGATCATTTCTTTGTATTCAACAGTGCTCAATGCGTTCTATGTTGGAGTAGCGCTGCTCATTCAATTGTATTTACCAGTGCTCAATGCGTTCTATGTCTAAGTAGCGCTGATCATTCCTTTGTATTCACCAGTGCTCAATGCGTTCTATGTCTAAGTAGCGCTGATCATCCATTTGCATTCGCCAGTGCTCAATGCGTTCTATGTTGGAGTAGCGCTGCTCATTCAATTGTATTTACCAGTGCTCAATGCGTTCTATGTCTAAGTAGCGCTGATCATTCCTTTGTATTCAACAGTGCTCAATGCGTTCTATGTTGGAGTAGCGCTGCTCATTCAATTGTATTTACCAGTGCTCAATGCGTTCTATGTCAAAGTAGCGCTGATCATTCCTTTGTATTCAACAGTGCTCAATGCGTTCTATGTCTAAGTAGCGCTGATCATTCCTTTGTATTCAACAGCGCTCAATGTGTTCTATGTCTAAGTAGCGCTGATCATTCCTTTGTATTCAACAGTGCTCAATGCGTTCTATGTTGGAGTAGCACTGCTCATTCAATTGTATTTACCAGTGCTCAATGCGTTCTATGTCTAAGTAGCGCTGATCATTCCTTTGTATTCAACAGTGCTCAATGCGTTCTATGTTGGAGTAGCGCTGATCATTCAATTGTATTTACCAGTGCTCAATGCGTTCTATGTTGGAGTAGCGCTGCTCATTCAATTGTATTTACCAGTGCTCAATGCGTTCTATGTTGGAGTAGCGCTGCTCATTCAATTGTATTTACCAGTGCTCAATGCGTTCTATGTCTAAGTAGCGCTGATCATTCCTTTGTATTCAACAGTGCTCAATGCGTTCTATGTTGGAGTAGCGCTGCTCATTCAATTGTATTTACCAGTGCTCAATGCGTTCTATGTCTAAGTAGCGCTGATCATTCCTTTGTATTCAACAGTGCTCAATGCGTTCTATGTCTAAGTAGCGCTGATCATTCCTTTGTATTCACCAGTGCTCAATGCGTTCTACGTCTAAGTAGCGCTGATCATTCCTTTGTATTCAACAGTGCTCAATGCGTTCTATGTCTAAGTAGCGCTGATCATTCCTTTGTATTCAACAGTGCTCAATGCGTTCTATGTTGGAGTAGCGCTGCTCATTCAATTGTATTTACCAGTGCTCAATGCGTTCTATGTCTAAGTAGCGCTGATCATTCCTTTGTATTCAACAGTGCTCAATGCGTTCTATGTTGGAGTAGCGCTGCTCATTCAATTGTATTTACCAGTGCTCAATGCGTTCTATGTCTAAGTAGCGCTGATCATTCCTTTGTATTCAACAGTGCTCAATGCGTTCTATGTTGGAGTAGCGCTGCTCATTCAATTGTATTTACCAGTGCTCAATGCGTTCTATGTCTAAGTAGCGCTGATCATTCCTTTGTATTCAACAGTGCTCAATGCGTTCTATGTTGGAGTAGCGCTGCTCATTCAATTGTATTTACCAGTGCTCAATGCGTTCTATGTTGGAGTAGCGCTGATCATTCCTTTGTATTCAACAGTGCTCAATGCGTTCTATGTTGGAGTAGCGCTGCTCATTCAATTGTATTTACCAGTGCTCAATGCGTTCTATGTCTAAGTAGCGCTGATCATTCCTTTGTATTCAACAGTGCTCAATGCGTTCTATGTTGGAGTAGCGCTGCTCATTCAATTGTATTTACCAGTGCTCAATGCGTTCTATGTCTAAGTAGCGCTGATCATTCCTTTGTATTCAACAGTGCTCAATGCGTTCTATGTTGGAGTAGCGCTGCTCATTCAATTGTATTTACCAGTGCTCAATGCGTTCTATGTCTAAGTAGCGCTGATCATTCCTTTGTATTCAACAGTGCTCAATGCGTTCTATGTTGGAGTAGCGCTGCTCATTCAATTGTATTTACCAGTGCTCAATGCGTTCTATGTTAGAGTAGCGCTGATCATTCCTTTGTATTCAATAGTGCTCAATGCGTTCTATGTGGGCCTGGGCGAAAATTTCGTTCCGTTCGCGGAAATTGCGATAATTTGACATTTTCGCGTTCCGCGGAGAGCGCGAAAATGTCAAAAATTCCGGTTTCCGCAGCTTGGCGATAATTTGTTTCTTGCTAGGGCTGTAAAATAATACATTCTCGCGCGCGCGCGATCGCCTTACCTGAATCCCTTCGTTCGCCGACAAGTTTTCTTGATCCGGTCGCGTTCTCCATGAGATGTTGTATTGTTTTTAGCCATTTGCGCTGTCTCGCAACAGTTCGCGCCCGCAGTGACGTCACGCGTCGCGCGATCACGTCTTTCTTCTCGCGATCATGCACCGCGAGACAACTCAAAACAAGATGGCCGCGCCCGCAAGCAACCACATGGGTAAGTTGGCGACCCGCAACCATGCAGAAAATCTTGCGAACATGCCGGAAAAAAACTTCCGCATCTTCGCGATATTTCCGCTTGTTTGCGATAAATTTTAAACATTTTCGCGATAATTTGCAAAAGTTAATTTCGCAAATTCCGCCCACCCCTAGTTCTATGTTGGAGTAGCGCTGCTCATTCAATTGTATTTACCAGTGCTCAATGCGTTCTATGTTGGAGTAGCGCTGATCATTCCTTTGTATTCAACAGTGCTCAATGCGTTCTATGTTGGAGTAGCGCTGCTCATTCAATTGTATTTACCAGTGCTCAATGCGTTCTATGTCTAAGTAGCGCTGATCATTCCTTCGTATTCACCAGTGCTCAATGCGTTCTATGTTGGAGTAGCGCTGCTCATTCAATTGTATTTACCAGTGCGCAATGCGTTCTACGTCTAAGTAGCGCTGATCATTGCTTTGTATTCAACAGTGCTCAATGCGTTCTACGTCTAAGTAGCTCTGATCATTCAATTGTATTCACCAGTGCTCAATGCGTTCTACGTCTAAGTAGCGCTGATCATTCATTCGTATTCACCAGTGCTCAATGCGTTCTATGTCTAAGTAGCGCTGATCATTCCTTTGTATTCAACAGTGCTCAATGCGTTCTACGTCTAAGTAGCGCTGATCATTCAATTGTATTCACCAGTGCTCAATGCGTTCTACGTCTAAGTAGCGCTGATCATTCCTTTGTATTCACCAGTGCTCAATGCGTTCTATGTCTAAGTAGCGCTGATCATTCCTTTGTATTCACCAGTGCTCAATGCGTTCTATGTTGGAGTAGCGCTGCTCATTCAATTGTATTTACCAGTGCTCAATGCGTTCTATGCCTAAGTAGCGCTGATCATTCCTTTGTATTCAACAGTGCTCAATGCGTTCTACGTCTAAGTAGCGCTGATCATTCAATTTTATTCACCAGTGCTCAATGCGTTCTACGTTTAAGTAGCGCTAATCATTCATTTGTATTCACTAGTGCTCAATGCGTTCTATGTCTAAGTAGCGCTGATCATTCCTTTGTATTCACCAGTGCTCAATGCGTTCTACGTCTAAGTAGCGCTGATCATTCCTTTGTATTCAACAGTGCTCAATGCGTTCTATGTCTAAGTAGCGTTGATCATTCCTTTGTATTCCACAGTGCGCAATGCGTTCTATGTGTAAGTAGCGCTGATCATTCATATGTATTCACCAGCGCTCAATGCGTTCTACGTCTAAGTAGCGCTGATCATTCATTTGTATTCACCAGTGCTCAATGCGTTCTATGTCTAAGTAGCGCTGATCATTCAATTGTATTTACCAGTGCTCAATGCGTTCTATGTCTAAGTAGCGCTGATCATTCCTTTGTATTCAACAGTGCTCAATGCGTTCTATGTTGGAGTAGCGCTGCTCATTCAATTGTATTTACCAGTGCTCAATGCGTTCTATGTCTAAGTAGCGCTGATCATTCCTTTGTATTCACCAGTGCTCAATGCGTTCTATGTCTAAGTAGCGCTGATCATCCATTTGCATTCGCCAGTGCTCAATGCGTTCTATGTCTAAGTAGCGCTGATCATTCATATGTATTCACCAGCGCTCAATGCGTTCTACGTCTAAGTAGCGCTGATCATTCATTTGTATTCACCAGTGCTCAATGCGTTCTATGTCTAAGTAGCGCTGATCATTCAATTGTATTTACCAGTGCTCAATGCGTTCTATGTCTAAGTAGCGCTGATCATTCCTTTGTATTCAACAGTGCTCAATGCGTTCTATGTTGGAGTAGCGCTGCTCATTCAATTGTATTTACCAGTGCTCAATGCGTTCTATGTTGGAGTAGCGCTGATCATTCCTTTGGTTTCAACAGTGCTCAATGCGTTCTATGTTGGAGTAGCGCGGCTCATTCAATTGTATTTACCAGTGTTCAATGCGTTCTATGTCTAAGTAGCGCTGATCATTCAATTGTATTCACCAGTGCTCAATGCGTTCTATGCCTAAGTAGCGCTGATCATTCCTTTGTATTCAACAGTGCTCAATGCGTTCTATGTTGGAGTAGCGCTGCTCATTCAATTGTATTTACCAGTGCTCAATGCGTTCTATGTCTAAGTAGCGCTGATCATTCCTTTGTATTCACCAGTGCTCAATGCGTTCTATGTCTAAGTAGCGCTGATCATCCATTTGCATTCGCCAGTGCTCAATGCGTTCTATGTTGGAGTAGCGCTGCTCATTCAATTGTATTTACCAGTGCTCAATGCGTTCTATGTCTAAGTAGCGCTGATCATTCCTTAGTATTCAACAGTGCTCAATGCGTTCTATGTTGGAGTAGCGCTGCTCATTCAATTGTATTTACCAGTGCTCAATGCGTTCTATGTCTAAGTAGCGCTGATCATTCCTTTGTATTCAACAGTGCTCAATGCGTTCTATGTTGGAGTAGCGCTGCTCATTCAATTGTATTTACCAGTGCTCAATGCGTTCTATGTCTGAGTAGCGCTGATCATTCCTTTGTATTCAACAGTGCTCAATGCGTTCTATGTTGGAGTAGCGCTGCTCATTCAATTGTATTTACCAGTGCTCAATGCGTTCTATGTCTAAGTAGCGCTGATCATTCCTTTGTATTCAACAGTGCTCAATGCGTTCTTTGTTGGAGTAGCGCTGCTCATTCAATTGTATTTACCAGTGCTCAATGCGTTCTATGTTGGAGTAGCGCTGATCATTCCTTTGTATTCAACAGTGCTCAATGCGTTCTATGTTGGAGTAGCGCTGCTCATTCAATTGTATTTACCAGTGCTCAATGCGTTCTATGTTGGAGTAGCGCTGATCATTCCTTTGTATTCAACAGTGCTCAATGCGTTCTATGTTGGAGTAGCGCTGCTCATTCAATTGTATTTACCAGTGCTCAATGCGTTCTATGTCTAAGTAGCGCTGATCATTCCTTTGTATTCACCAGTGCTCAATGCGTTCTATGTTGGAGTAGCGCCGCTCATTCAATTGTATTTACCAGTGCGCAATGCGTTCTACGTCTAAGTAGCGCTGATCATTCCTTTGTATTCAACAGTGCTCAATGCGTTCTACATCTAAGTAGCGCTGATCATTCAATTGTATTCACCAGTGCTCAATGCGTTCTACGTCTAAGTAGCGCTGATCATTCATTCGTATTCACCAGTGCTCAATGCGTTCTATGTCTAAGTAGCGCTGATCATTCCTTTGTATTCAACAGTGCTCAATGCGTTCTACGTCTAAGTAGCGCTGATCATTCAATTGTATTCACCAGTGCTCAATGCGTTCTACGTCTAAGTAGCGCTGATCATTCCTTTGTATTCACCAGTGCTCAATGCGTTCTATGTCTAAGTAGCGCTGATCATTCCTTTGTATTCACCAGTGCTCAATGCGTTCTATGTTGGAGTAGCGCTGCTCATTCAATTGTATTTACCAGTGCTCAATGCGTTCTATGCCTAAGTAGCGCTGATCATTCCTTTGTATTCAACAGTGCTCAATGCGTTCTACGTCTAAGTAGCGCTGATCATTCAATTGTATTCACCAGTGCTCAATGCGTTCTACGTCTAAGTAGCGCTGATCATTCCTTTGTATTCACCAGTGCTCAATGCGTTCTATGTCTAAGTAGCGCTGATCATTCCTTTGTAATTACCAGTGCTCAATGCGTTCTACGTCTAAGTAGCGCTGATCATTCCTTTGTATTCAACAGTGCTCAATGCGTTCTATGTCTAAGTAGCGTTGATCATTCCTTTGTATTCCACAGTGCGCAATGCGTTCTATGTCTAAGTAGCGCTGATCATTCATATGTATTCACCAGCGCTCAATGCGTTCTACGTCTAAGTAGCGCTGATCATTCATTTGTATTCACCAGTGCTCAATGCGTTCTATGTCTAAGTAGCGCTGATCATTCAATTGTATTTACCAGTGCTCAATGCGTTCTATGTCTAAGTAGCGCTGATCATTCCTTTGTATTCAACAGTGCTCAATGCGTTCTATGTTGGAGTAGCGCTGCTCATTCAATTGTATTTACCAGTGCTCAATGCGTTCTATGTCTAAGTAGCGCTGATCATTCCTTTGTATTCAACAGTGCTCAATGCGTTCTATGTTGGAGTAGCGCTGCTCATTCAATTGTATTTACCAGTGCTCAATGCGTTCTATGTCTAAGTAGCGCTGATCATTCCTTTGTATTCAACAGTGCTCAATGCGTTCTATGTTGGAGTAGCGCTGCTCATTCAATTGTATTTACCAGTGCTCAATGCGTTCTATGTCTAAGTAGCGCTGATCATTCCTTTGTATTCAACAGTGCTCAATGCGTTCTATGTTGGAGTAGCGCTGCTCATTCAATTGTATTTACCAGTGCTCAATGCGTTCTATGTTGGAGTAGCGCTGATCATTCCTTTGTATTCAACAGTGCTCAATGCGTTCTATGTTGGAGTAGCGCTGCTCATTCAATTGTATTTACCAGTGCTCAATGCGTTCTATGTCTAAGTAGCGCTGATCATTCCTTTGTATTCAACAGTGCTCAATGCGTTCTATGTTGGAGTAGCGCTGCTCATTCAATTGTATTTACCAGTGCTCAATGCGTTCTATGTCTAAGTAGCGCTGATCATTCCTTTGTATTCAACAGTGCTCAATGCGTTCTATGTTGGAGTAGCGCTGCTCATTCAATTGTATTTACCAGTGCTCAATGCGTTCTATGTCTAAGTAGCGCTGATCATTCCTTTGTATTCAACAGTGCTCAATGCGTTCTATGTTGGAGTAGCGCTGCTCATTCAATTGTATTTACCAGTGCTCAATGCGTTCTATGTTAGAGTAGCGCTGATCATTCCTTTGTATTCAATAGTGCTCAATGCGTTCTATGTAGGCCTGGGCGAAAATTTCGTTCCGTTCGCGGAAATTGCGATAATTTGACATTATCGCGTTCCGCGGAGAGCGCGAAAATGTCAAAAATTCCGGTTTCCGCAGCTTGGCGATAATTTGTTTCTTGCTAGGGCTGTAAAATAATACATTCTCGCGCGCGCGCGATCGCCTTACCTGAATCCCTGCGTTCGCCGACAAGTTTTCTTGATCCGGTCGCGTTCTCCATGAGATGTTGTATTGTTTTTAGCCATTTGCGCTGTCTCGCAACAGTTCGCGCCCGCAGTGACGTCACGCGTCGCGCGATCACGTCTTTCTTCTCGCGATCATGCACCGCGAGACAACTCAAAACAAGATGGCCGCGCCCGCAAGCAACCACATGGGTAAGTTGGCGACCCGCAACCATGCAGAAAATCTTGCGAACATGCCGGAAAAAAACTTCCGCATCTTCGCGATATTTCCGCTTGTTTGCGATAAATTTTAAACATTTTCGCGATAATTTGCAAAAGTTAATTTCGCAAATTCCGCCCACCCCTAGTTCTATGTTGGAGTAGCGCTGCTCATTCAATTGTATTTACCAGTGCTCAATGCGTTCTATGTTGGAGTAGCGCTGATCATTCCTTTGTATTCAACAGTGCTCAATGCGTTCTATGTTGGAGTAGCGCTGCTCATTCAATTGTATTTACCAGTGCTCAATGCGTTCTATGTCTAAGTAGCGCTGATCATTCCTTCGTATTCACCAGTGCTCAATGCGTTCTATGTTGGAGTAGCGCTGCTCATTCAATTGTATTTACCAGTGCGCAATGCGTTCTACGTCTAAGTAGCGCTGATCATTGCTTTGTATTCAACAGTGCTCAATGCGTTCTACGTCTAAGTAGCTCTGATCATTCAATTGTATTCACCAGTGCTCAATGCGTTCTACGTCTAAGTAGCGCTGATCATTCATTCGTATTCACCAGTGCTCAATGCGTTCTATGTCTAAGTAGCGCTGATCATTCCTTTGTATTCAACAGTGCTCAATGCGTTCTACGTCTAAGTAGCGCTGATCATTCAATTGTATTCACCAGTGCTCAATGCGTTCTACGTCTAAGTAGCGCTGATCATTCCTTTGTATTCACCAGTGCTCAATGCGTTCTATGTCTAAGTAGCGCTGATCATTCCTTTGTATTCACCAGTGCTCAATGCGTTCTATGTTGGAGTAGCGCTGCTCATTCAATTGTATTTACCAGTGCTCAATGCGTTCTATGCCTAAGTAGCGCTGATCATTCCTTTGTATTCAACAGTGCTCAATGCGTTCTACGTCTAAGTAGCGCTGATCATTCAATTTTATTCACCAGTGCTCAATGCGTTCTACGTTTAAGTAGCGCTAATCATTCCTTTGTATTCACCAGTGCTCAATGCGTTCTATGTCTAAGTAGCGCTGATCATTCCTTTGTATTCACCAGTGCTCAATGCGTTCTACGTCTAAGTAGCGCTGATCATTCCTTTGTATTCAACAGTGCTCAATGCGTTCTATGTCTAAGTAGCGTTGATCATTCCTTTGTATTCCACAGTGCGCAATGCGTTCTATGTGTAAGTAGCGCTGATCATTCATATGTATTCACCAGCGCTCAATGCGTTCTACGTCTAAGTAGCGCTGATCATTCATTTGTATTCACCAGTGCTCAATGCGTTCTATGTCTAAGTAGCGCTGATCATTCAATTGTATTTACCAGTGCTCAATGCGTTCTATGTCTAAGTAGCGCTGATCATTCCTTTGTATTCAACAGTGCTCAATGCGTTCTATGTTGGAGTAGCGCTGCTCATTCAATTGTATTTACCAGTGCTCAATGCGTTCTATGTCTAAGTAGCGCTGATCATTCCTTTGTATTCACCAGTGCTCAATGCGTTCTATGTCTAAGTAGCGCTGATCATCCATTTGCATTCGCCAGTGCTCAATGCGTTCTATGTCTAAGTAGCGCTGATCATTCATATGTATTCACCAGCGCTCAATGCGTTCTACGTCTAAGTAGCGCTGATCATTCATTTGTATTCACCAGTGCTCAATGCGTTCTATGTCTAAGTAGCGCTGATCATTCAATTGTATTTACCAGTGCTCAATGCGTTCTATGTCTAAGTAGCGCTGATCATTCCTTTGTATTCAACAGTGCTCAATGCGTTCTATGTTGGAGTAGCGCTGCTCATTCAATTGTATTTACCAGTGCTCAATGCGTTCTATGTTGGAGTAGCGCTGATCATTCCTTTGGTTTCAACAGTGCTCAATGCGTTCTATGTTGGAGTAGCGCGGCTCATTCAATTGTATTTACCAGTGTTCAATGCGTTCTATGTCTAAGTAGCGCTGATCATTCAATTGTATTCACCAGTGCTCAATGCGTTCTATGCCTAAGTAGCGCTGATCATTCCTTTGTATTCAACAGTGCTCAATGCGTTCTATGTTGGAGTAGCGCTGCTCATTCAATTGTATTTACCAGTGCTCAATGCGTTCTATGTCTAAGTAGCGCTGATCATTCCTTTGTATTCACCAGTGCTCAATGCGTTCTATGTCTAAGTAGCGCTGATCATCCATTTGCATTCGCCAGTGCTCAATGCGTTCTATGTTGGAGTAGCGCTGCTCATTCAATTGTATTTACCAGTGCTCAATGCGTTCTATGTCTAAGTAGCGCTGATCATTCCTTAGTATTCAACAGTGCTCAATGCGTTCTATGTTGGAGTAGCGCTGCTCATTCAATTGTATTTACCAGTGCTCAATGCGTTCTATGTCTAAGTAGCGCTGATCATTCCTTTGTATTCAACAGTGCTCAATGCGTTCTATGTTGGAGTAGCGCTGCTCATTCAATTGTATTTACCAGTGCTCAATGCGTTCTATGTCTGAGTAGCGCTGATCATTCCTTTGTATTCAACAGTGCTCAATGCGTTCTATGTTGGAGTAGCGCTGCTCATTCAATTGTATTTACCAGTGCTCAATGCGTTCTATGTCTAAGTAGCGCTGATCATTCCTTTGTATTCAACAGTGCTCAATGCGTTCTTTGTTGGAGTAGCGCTGCTCATTCAATTGTATTTACCAGTGCTCAATGCGTTCTATGTTGGAGTAGCGCTGATCATTCCTTTGTATTCAACAGTGCTCAATGCGTTCTATGTTGGAGTAGCGCTGCTCATTCAATTGTATTTACCAGTGCTCAATGCGTTCTATGTTGGAGTAGCGCTGATCATTCCTTTGTATTCAACAGTGCTCAATGCGTTCTATGTTGGAGTAGCGCTGCTCATTCAATTGTATTTACCAGTGCTCAATGCGTTCTATGTCTAAGTAGCGCTGATCATTCCTTTGTATTCACCAGTGCTCAATGCGTTCTATGTTGGAGTAGCGCCGCTCATTCAATTGTATTTACCAGTGCGCAATGCGTTCTACGTCTAAGTAGCGCTGATCATTCCTTTGTATTCAACAGTGCTCAATGCGTTCTACATCTAAGTAGCGCTGATCATTCAATTGTATTCACCAGTGCTCAATGCGTTCTACGTCTAAGTAGCGCTGATCATTCATTCGTATTCACCAGTGCTCAATGCGTTCTATGTCTAAGTAGCGCTGATCATTCCTTTGTATTCAACAGTGCTCAATGCGTTCTACGTCTAAGTAGCGCTGATCATTCAATTGTATTCACCAGTGCTCAATGCGTTCTACGTCTAAGTAGCGCTGATCATTCCTTTGTATTCACCAGTGCTCAATGCGTTCTATGTCTAAGTAGCGCTGATCATTCCTTTGTATTCACCAGTGCTCAATGCGTTCTATGTTGGAGTAGCGCTGCTCATTCAATTGTATTTACCAGTGCTCAATGCGTTCTATGCCTAAGTAGCGCTGATCATTCCTTTGTATTCAACAGTGCTCAATGCGTTCTACGTCTAAGTAGCGCTGATCATTCAATTGTATTCACCAGTGCTCAATGCGTTCTACGTCTAAGTAGCGCTGATCATTCCTTTGTATTCACCAGTGCTCAATGCGTTCTATGTCTAAGTAGCGCTGATCATTCCTTTGTAATTACCAGTGCTCAATGCGTTCTACGTCTAAGTAGCGCTGATCATTCCTTTGTATTCAACAGTGCTCAATGCGTTCTATGTCTAAGTAGCGTTGATCATTCCTTTGTATTCCACAGTGCGCAATGCGTTCTATGTCTAAGTAGCGCTGATCATTCATATGTATTCACCAGCGCTCAATGCGTTCTACGTCTAAGTAGCGCTGATCATTCATTTGTATTCACCAGTGCTCAATGCGTTCTATGTCTAAGTAGCGCTGATCATTCAATTGTATTTACCAGTGCTCAATGCGTTCTATGTCTAAGTAGCGCTGATCATTCCTTTGTATTCAACAGTGCTCAATGCGTTCTATGTTGGAGTAGCGCTGCTCATTCAATTGTATTTACCAGTGCTCAATGCGTTCTATGTCTAAGTAGCGCTGATCATTCCTTTGTATTCAACAGTGCTCAATGCGTTCTATGTTGGAGTAGCGCTGCTCATTCAATTGTATTTACCAGTGCTCAATGCGTTCTATGTCTAAGTAGCGCTGATCATTCCTTTGTATTCAACAGTGCTCAATGCGTTCTATGTTGGAGTAGCGCTGCTCATTCAATTGTATTTACCAGTGCTCAATGCGTTCTATGTCTAAGTAGCGCTGATCATTCCTTTGTATTCAACAGTGCTCAATGCGTTCTATGTTGGAGTAGCGCTGCTCATTCAATTGTATTTACCCGTGCTCACTGCGTTCTATGTTGGAGTAGCGCTGATCATTCCTTTGTATTCAACAGTGCTCAATGCGTTCTATGTTGGAGTAGCGCTGCTCATTCAATTGTATTTACCAGTGCTCAATGCGTTCTATGTCTAAGTAGCGCTGATCATTCCTTTGTATTCAACAGTGCTCAATGCGTTCTATGTTGGAGTAGCGCTGCTCATTCAATTGTATTTACCAGTGCTCAATGCGTTCTATGTCTAAGTAGCGCTGATCATTCCTTTGTATTCAACAGTGCTCAATGCGTTCTATGTTGGAGTAGCGCTGCTCATTCAATTGTATTTACCAGTGCTCAATGCGTTCTATGTCTAAGTAGCGCTGATCATTCCTTTGTATTCAACAGTGCTCAATGCGTTCTATGTTGGAGTAGCGCTGCTCATTCAATTGTATTTACCAGTGCTCAATGCGTTCTATGTTAGAGTAGCGCTGATCATTCCTTTGTATTCAATAGTGCTCAATGCGTTCTATGTAGGCCTGGGCGAAAATTTCGTTCCGTTCGCGGAAATTGCGATAATTTGACATTTTCGCGTTCCGCGGAGAGCGCGAAAATGTCAAAAATTCCGGTTTCCGCAGCTTGGCGATAATTTGTTTCTTGCTAGGGCTGTAAAATAATACATTCTCGCGCGCGCGCGATCGCCTTACCTGAATCCCTGCGTTCGCCGACAAGTTTTCTTGATCCGGTCGCGTTCTCCATGAGATGTTGTATTGTTTTTAGCCATTTGCGCTGTCTCGCAACAGTTCGCGCCCGCAGTGACGTCACGCGTCGCGCGATCACGTCTTTCTTCTCGCGATCATGCACCGCGAGACAACTCAAAACAAGATGGCCGCGCCCGCAAGCAACCACATGGGTAAGTTGGCGACCCGCAACCATGCAGAAAATCTTGCGAACATGCCGGAAAAAAACGTCCGCATCTTCGCGATATTTCCGCTTGTTTGCGATAAATTTTAAACATTTTCGCGATAATTTGCAAAAGTTAATTTCGCAAATTCCGCCCACCCCTAGTTCTATGTTGGAGTAGCGCTGCTCATTCAATTGTATTTACCAGTGCTCAATGCGTTCTATGTTGGAGTAGCGCTGATCATTCCTTTGTATTCAACAGTGCTCAATGTGTTCTATGTTGGAGTAGCGCTGCTCATTCAATTGTATTTACCAGTGCTCAATGCGTTCTATGTCTAAGTAGCGCTGATCATTCCTTCGTATTCACCAGTGCTCAATGCGTTCTATGTTGGAGTAGCGCTGCTCATTCAATTGTATTTACCAGTGCGCAATGCGTTCTACGTCTAAGTAGCGCTGATCATTGCTTTGTATTCAACAGTGCTCAATGCGTTCTACGTCTAAGTAGCTCTGATCATTCAATTGTATTCACCAGTGCTCAATGCGTTCTACGTCTAAGTAGCGCTGATCATTCATTCGTATTCACCAGTGCTCAATGCGTTCTATGTCTAAGTAGCGCTGATCATTCCTTTGTATTCAACAGTGCTCAATGCGTTCTACGTCTAAGTAGCGCTGATCATTCAATTGTATTCACCAGTGCTCAATGCGTTCTACGTCTAAGTAGCGCTGATCATTCCTTTGTATTCACCAGTGCTCAATGCGTTCTATGTCTAAGTAGCGCTGATCATTCCTTTGTATTCACCAGTGCTCAATGCGTTCTATGTTGGAGTAGCGCTGCTCATTCAATTGTATTTACCAGTGCTCAATGCGTTCTATGCCTAAGTAGCGCTGATCATTCCTTTGTATTCAACAGTGCTCAATGCGTTCTACGTCTAAGTAGCGCTGATCATTCAATTTTATTCACCAGTGCTCAATGCGTTCTACGTTTAAGTAGCGCTAATCATTCCTTTGTATTCACCAGTGCTCAATGCGTTCTATGTCTAAGTAGCGCTGATCATTCCTTTGTATTCACCAGTGCTCAATGCGTTCTACGTCTAAGTAGCGCTGATCATTCCTTTGTATTCAACAGTGCTCAATGCGTTCTATGTCTAAGTAGCGTTGATCATTCCTTTGTATTCCACAGTGCGCAATGCGTTCTATGTGTAAGTAGCGCTGATCATTCATATGTATTCACCAGCGCTCAATGCGTTCTACGTCTAAGTAGCGCTGATCATTCATTTGTATTCACCAGTGCTCAATGCGTTCTATGTCTAAGTAGCGCTGATCATTCAATTGTATTTACCAGTGCTCAATGCGTTCTATGTCTAAGTAGCGCTGATCATTCCTTTGTATTCAACAGTGCTCAATGCGTTCTATGTTGGAGTAGCGCTGCTCATTCAATTGTATTTACCAGTGCTCAATGCGTTCTATGTCTAAGTAGCGCTGATCATTCCTTTGTATTCACCAGTGCTCAATGCGTTCTATGTCTAAGTAGCGCTGATCATCCATTTGCATTCGCCAGTGCTCAATGCGTTCTATGTCTAAGTAGCGCTGATCATTCATATGTATTCACCAGCGCTCAATGCGTTCTACGTCTAAGTAGCGCTGATCATTCATTTGTATTCACCAGTGCTCAATGCGTTCTATGTCTAAGTAGCGCTGATCATTCAATTGTATTTACCAGTGCTCAATGCGTTCTATGTCTAAGTAGCGCTGATCATTCCTTTGTATTCAACAGTGCTCAATGCGTTCTATGTTGGAGTAGCGCTGCTCATTCAATTGTATTTACCAGTGCTCAATGCGTTCTATGTTGGAGTAGCGCTGATCATTCCTTTGGATTCAACAGTGCTCAATGCGTTCTATGTTGGAGTAGCGCGGCTCATTCAATTGTATTTACCAGTGTTCAATGCGTTCTATGTCTAAGTAGCGCTGATCATTCAATTGTATTCACCAGTGCTCAATGCGTTCTATGCCTAAGTAGCGCTGATCATTCCTTTGTATTCAACAGTGCTCAATGCGTTCTATGTTGGAGTAGCGCTGCTCATTCAATTGTATTTACCAGTGCTCAATGCGTTCTATGTCTAAGTAGCGCTGATCATTCCTTTGTATTCACCAGTGCTCAATGCGTTCTATGTCTAAGTAGCGCTGATCATCCATTTGCATTCGCCAGTGCTCAATGCGTTCTATGTTGGAGTAGCGCTGCTCATTCAATTGTATTTACCAGTGCTCAATGCGTTCTATGTCTAAGTAGCGCTGATCATTCCTTAGTATTCAACAGTGCTCAATGCGTTCTATGTTGGAGTAGCGCTGCTCATTCAATTGTATTTACCAGTGCTCAATGCGTTCTATGTCTAAGTAGCGCTGATCATTCCTTTGTATTCAACAGTGCTCAATGCGTTCTATGTTGGAGTAGCGCTGCTCATTCAATTGTATTTACCAGTGCTCAATGCGTTCTATGTCTGAGTAGCGCTGATCATTCCTTTGTATTCAACAGTGCTCAATGCGTTCTATGTTGGAGTAGCGCTGCTCATTCAATTGTATTTACCAGTGCTCAATGCGTTCTATGTCTAAGTAGCGCTGATCATTCCTTTGTATTCAACAGTGCTCAATGCGTTCTTTGTTGGAGTAGCGCTGCTCATTCAATTGTATTTACCAGTGCTCAATGCGTTCTATGTTGGAGTAGCGCTGATCATTCCTTTGTATTCAACAGTGCTCAATGCATTCTATATTGGAGTAGCGCTGCTCATTCAATTGTATTTACCAGTGCTCAATGCGTTCTATGTTGGAGTAGCGCTGATCATTCCTTTGTATTCAACAGTGCTCAATGCGTTCTATGTTGGAGTAGCGCTGCTCATTCAATTGTATTTACCAGTGCTCAATGCGTTCTATGTCTAAGTAGCGCTGATCATTCCTTTGTATTCACCAGTGCTCAATGCGTTCTATGTTGGAGTAGCGCCGCTCATTCAATTGTATTTACCGGTGCGCAATGCGTTCTACGTCTAAGTAGCGCTGATCATTCCTTTGTATTCAACAGTGCTCAATGCGTTCTACATCTAAGTAGCGCTGATCATTCAATTGTATTCACCAGTGCTCAATGCGTTCTACGTCTAAGTAGCGCTGATCATTCATTCGTATTCACCAGTGCTCAATGCGTTCTATGTCTAAGTAGCGCTGATCATTCCTTTGTATTCAACAGTGCTCAATGCGTTCTACGTCTAAGTAGCGCTGATCATTCAATTGTATTCACCAGTGCTCAATGCGTTCTACGTCTAAGTAGCGCTGATCATTCCTTTGTATTCACCAGTGCTCAATGCGTTCTATGTCTAAGTAGCGCTGATCATTCCTTTGTATTCACCAGTGCTCAATGCGTTCTATGTTGGAGTAGCGCTGCTCATTCAATTGTATTTACCAGTGCTCAATGCATTCTATGCCTAAGTAGCGCTG
The DNA here is from genome assembly GCF_964204655.1 of Triturus cristatus. Taxonomy (NCBI): domain Eukaryota; kingdom Metazoa; phylum Chordata; class Amphibia; order Caudata; family Salamandridae; genus Triturus; species Triturus cristatus. Next base: position 29,697,578 of record NC_140587.1, read on the forward strand.
ATCATTCCTTTGTATTCAACAGTGCTCAATGCGTTCTACGTCTAAGTAGCGCTGATCATTCAATTGTATTCACCAGTGCTCAATGCGTTCTACGTCTAAGTAGCGCTGATCATTCCTTTGTATTCACCAGTGCTCAATGCGTTCTATGTCTAAGTAGCGCTGATCATTCCTTTGTAATTACCAGTGCTCAATGCGTTCTACGTCTAAGTAGCGCTGATCATTCCTTTGTATTCAACAGTGCTCAATGCGTTCTATGTCTAAGTAGCGTTGATCATTCCTTTGTATTCCACAGTGCGCAATGCGTTCTATGTCTAAGTAGCGCTGATCATTCATATGTATTCACCAGCGCTCAATGCGTTCTACGTCTAAGTAGCGCTGATCATTCATTTGTATTCACCAGTGCTCAATGCGTTCTATGTCTAAGTAGCGCTGATCATTCAATTGTATTTACCAGTGCTCAATGCGTTCTATGTCTAAGTAGCGCTGATCATTCCTTTGTATTCAACAGTGCTCAATGCGTTCTATGTTGGAGTAGCGCTGCTCATTCAATTGTATTTACCAGTGCTCAATGCGTTCTATGTCTAAGTAGCGCTGATCATTCCTTTGTATTCACCAGTGCTCAATGCGTTCTATGTCTAAGTAGCGCTGATCATCCATTTGCATTCGCCAGTGCTCAATGCGTTCTATGTCTAAGTAGCGCTGATCATTCATATGTATTCACCAGTGCTCAATGCGTTCTATGTCTAAGTAGCGCTGATCATTCAATTGTATTTACCAGTGCTCAATGCGTTCTATGTCTAAGTAGCGCTGATCATTCCTTTGTATTCAACAGTGCTCAATGCGTTCTATGTTGGAGTAGCGCTGCTCATTCAATTGTATTTACCAGTGCTCAATGCGTTCTATGTCTAAGTAGCGCTGATCATCCATTTGCATTCGCCAGTGCTCAATGCGTTCTATGTCTAAGTAGCGCTGATCATTCATATGTATTCACCAGCGCTCAATGCGTTCTACGTCTAAGTAGCGCTGATCATTCATTTGTATTCACCAGTGCTCAATGCGTTCTATGTCTAAGTAGCGCTGAGCATTCAATTGTATTTACCAGTGCTCAATGCGTTCTATGTCTAAGTAGCGCTGATCATTCCTTTGTATTCAACAGTGCTCAATGCGTTCTATGTTGGAGTAGCGCTGCTCATTCAATTGTATTTACCAGTGCTCAATGCGTTCTATGTTGGAGTAGCGCTGATCATTCCTTTGGATTCAACAGTGCTCTATGCGTTCTATGTTGGAGTAGCGCGGCTCATTCAATTGTATTTACCAGTGTTCAATGCGTTCTATGTCTAAGTAGCGCTGATCATTCAATTGTATTCACCAGCGCTCAATGCGTTCTATGCCTAAGTAGCGCTGATCATTCCTTTGTATTCAACAGTGCTCAATGCGTTCTATGTTGGAGTAGCGCTGCTCATTCAATTGTATTTACCAGTGCTCAATGCGTTCTATGTCTAAGTAGCGCTGATCATTCCTTTGTATTCACCAGTGCTCAATGCGTTCTATGTCTAAGTAGCGCTGATCATCCATTTGCATTCGCCAGTGCTCAATGCGTTCTATGTTGGAGTAGCGCTGCTCATTCAATTGTATTTACCAGTGCTCAATGCGTTCTATGTCTAAGTAGCGCTGATCATTCCTTTGTATTCAACAGTGCTCAATGCGTTCTATGTTGGAGTAGCGCTGCTCATTCAATTGTATTTACCAGTGCTCAATGCGTTCTATGTCTAAGTAGCGCTGATCATTCCTTTGTATTCAACAGTGCTCAATGCGTTCTATGTTGGAGTAGCGCTGCTCATTCAATTGTATTTACCAGTGCTCAATGCGTTCTATGTCTGAGTAGCGCTGATCATTCCTTTGTATTCAACAGTGCTCAATGCGTTCTATGTTGGAGTAGCGCTGCTCATTCAATTGTATTTACCAGTGCTCAATGCGTTCTATGTCTAAGTAGCGCTGATCGTTCCTTTGTATTCAACAGTGCTCAATGCGTTCTTTGTTGGAGTAGCGCTGCTCATTCAATTGTATTTACCAGTGCTCAATGCGTTCTATGTTGGAGTAGCGCTGATCATTCCTTTGTATTCAACAGTGCTCAATGCGTTCTATGTTGGAGTAGCGCTGCTCATTCAATTGTATTTACCAGTGCTCAATGCGTTCTATGTTGGAGTAGCGCTGATCATTCCTTTGTATTCAACAGTGCTCAATGCGTTCTATGTTGGAGTAGCGCTGCTCATTCAATTGTATTTACCAGTGCTCAATGCGTTCTATGTCTAAGTAGCGCTGATCATTCCTTTGTATTCACCAGTGCTCAATGCGTTCTATGTTGGAGTAGCGCCGCTCATTCAATTGTATTTACCAGTGCGCAATGCGTTCTACGTCTAAGTAGTGCTGATCATTCCTTTGTATTCAACAGTGCTCAATGCGTTCTACATCTAAGTAGCGCTGATCATTCAATTGTATTCACCAGTGCTCAATGCGTTCTACGTCTAAGTAGCGCTGATCATTCATTCGTATTCACCAGTGCTCAATGCGTTCTATGTCTAAGTAGCGCTGATCATTCCTTTGTATTCAACAGTGCTCAATGCGTTCTACGTCTAAGTAGCGCTGATCATTCAATTGTATTCACCAGTGCTCAATGTGTTCTACGTCTAAGTAGCGCTGATCATTCCTTTGTATTCACCAGTGCTCAATGCGTTCTATGTCTAAGTAGCGCTGATCATTCCTTTGTATTCACCAGTGCTCAATGCGTTCTATGTTGGAGTAGCGCTGCTCATTCAATTGTATTTACCAGTGCTCAATGCGTTCTATGCCTAAGTAGCGCTGATCATTCCTTTGTATTCAACAGTGCTCAATGCGTTCTACGTCTAAGTAGCGCTGATCATTCAATTGTATTCACCAGTGCTCAATGCGTTCTACGTCTAAGTAGCGCTGATCATTCCTTTGTATTCACCAGTGCTCAATGCGTTCTATGTCTAAGTAGCGCTGATCATTCCTTTGTAATTACCAGTGCTCAATGCGTTCTACGTCTAAGTAGCGCTGATCATTCCTTTGTATTCAACAGTGCTCAATGCGTTCTATGTCTAAGTAGCGTTGATCATTCCTTTGTATTCCACAGTGCGCAATGCGTTCTATGTCTAAGTAGCGCTGATCATTCATATGTATTCACCAGCGCTCAATGCGTTCTACGTCTAAGTAGCGCTGATCATTCATTTGAATTCACCAGTGCTCAATGCGTTCTATGTCTAAGTAGCGCTGATCATTCAATTGTATTTACCAGTGCTCAATGCGTTCTATGTCTAAGTAGCGCTGATCATTCCTTTGTATTCAACAGTGCTCAATGCGTTCTATGTTGGAGTAGCGCTGCTCATTCAATTGTATTTACCAGTGCTCAATGCGTTCTATGTCTAAGTAGCGCTGATCATTCCTTTGTATTCACCAGTGCTCAATGCGTTCTATGTCTAAGTAGCGCTGATCATCCATTTGCATTCGCCAGTGCTCAATGCGTTCTATGTCTAAGTAGCGCTGATCATTCATATGTATTCACCAGCGCTCAATGCGTTCTACGTCTAAGTAGCGCTGATCATTCATTTGTATTCACCAGTGCTCAATGCGTTCTATGTCTAAGTAGCGCTGATCATTCAATTGTATTTACCAGTGCTCAATGCGTTCTATGTCTAAGTAGCGCTGATCATTCCTTTGTATTCAACAGTGCTCAATGAGTTCTATGTTGGAGTAGCGCTGCTCATTCAATTGTATTTACCAGTGCTCAATGCGTTCTATGTTGGAGTAGCGCTGATCATTCCTTTGTATTCAACAGTGCTCAATGCGTTCTATGTTGGAGTAGCGCTGCTCATTCAATTGTATTTACCAGTGTTCAATGCGTTCTATGTCTAAGTAGAGCTGATCATTCAATTGTATTCACCAGTGCTCAATGCGTTCTATGCCTAAGTAGCGCTGATCATTCCTTTGTATTCAACAGTGCTCAATGCGTTCTATGTTGGAGTAGCGCTGCTCATTCAATTGTATTTACCAGTGCTCAATGCGTTCTATGTCTAAGTAGCGCTGATCATTCCTTTGTATTCACCAGTGCTCAATGCGTTCTATGTCTAAGTAGCGCTGATCATCCATTTGCATTCGCCAGTGCTCAATGCGTTCTATGTTGGAGTAGCGCTGCTCATTCAATTGTATTTACCAGTGCTCAATGCGTTCTATGTCTAAGTAGCGCTGATCATTCCTTTGTATTCAACAGTGCTCAATGCGTTCTATGTTGGAGTAGCGCTGCTCATTCAATTGTATTTACCAGTGCTCAATGCGTTCTATGTCAAAGTAGCGCTGATCATTCCTTTGTATTCAACAGTGCTCAATGCGTTCTATGTCTAAGTAGCGCTGATCATTCCTTTGTATTCAACAGCGCTCAATGCGTTCTATGTCTAAGTAGCGCTGATCATTCCTTTGTATTCAACAGTGCTCAATGCGTTCTATGTCTAAGTAGCGCTGATCATTCCTTTGTATTCAACAGCGCTCAATGCGTTCTATGTCTAAGTAGCGCTGATCATTCCTTTGTATTCAACAGTGCTCAATGCGTTCTATGTTGGAGTAGCACTGCTCATTCAATTGTATTTACCAGTGCTCAATGCGTTCTATGTCTAAGTAGCGCTGATCATTCCTTTGTATTCAACAGTGCTCAATGCGTTCTATGTTGGAGTAGCGCTGATCATTCAATTGTATTTACCAGTGCTCAATGCGTTCTATGTTGGAGTAGCGCTGATCATTCAATTGTATTTACCAGTGCTCAATGCGTTCTATGTTGGAGTAGCGCTGCTCATTCAATTGTATTTACCAGTGCTCAATGCGTTCTATGCCTAAGTAGCGCTGATCATTCCTTTGTATTCAACAGTGCTCAATGCGTTCTATGTTGGAGTAGCGCTGCTCATTCAATTGTATTTACCAGTGCTCAATGCGTTCTATGTCTAAGTAGCGCTGATCATTCCTTTGTATTCAACAGTGCTCAATGCGTTCTATGTCTAAGTAGCGCTGATCATTCCTTTGTATTCACCAGTGCTCAATGCGTTCTACGTCTAAGTAGCGCTGATCATTCCTTTGTATTCAACAGTGCTCAATGCGTTCTATGTCTAAGTAGCGCTGATCATTCCTTTGTATTCAACAGTGCTCAATGCGTTCTATGTTGGAGTAGCGCTGCTCATTTAATTGTATTTACCAGTGCTCAATGCGTTCTATGTCTAAGTAGCGCTGATCATTCCTTTGTATTCAACAGTGCTCAATGCGTTCTATGTTGGAGTAGCGCTGCTCATTCAATTGTATTTACCAGTGCTCAATGCGTTCTATGTCTAAGTAGCGCTGATCATTCCTTTGTATTCAACAGTGCTCAATGCGTTCTATGTTGGAGTAGCGCTGCTCATTCAATTGTATTTACCAGTGCTCAATGCGTTCTATGTCTAAGTAGCGCTGATCATTCCTTTGTATTCAACAGTGCTCAATGCGTTCTATGTTGGAGTAGCGCTGCTCATTCAATTGTATTTACCAGTGCTCAATGCGTTCTATGTTGGAGTAGCGCTGATCATTTCTTTGTATTCAACAGTGCTCAATGCGTTCTATGGTGGAGTAGCGCTGCTCATTCAATTGTATTTACCAGTGCTCAATGCGTTCTATGTCTAAGTAGCGCTGATCATTCCTTTGTATTCAACAGTGCTCAATGCGTTCTATGTTGGAGTAGCGCTGCTCATTCAATTGTATTTACCAGTGCTCAATGCGTTCTATGTCTAAGTAGCGCTGATCATTGCTTTGTATTCAACAGTGCTCAATGCGTTCTATGTTGGAGTAGCGCTGCTCATTCAATTGTATTTACCAGTGCTCAATGCGTTCTATGTCTAAGTAGCGCTGATCATTCCTTTGTATTCAACAGTGCTCAATGCGTTCTATGTTGGACTAGCGCTGCTCATTCAATTGTATTTACCAGTGCTCAATGCGTTCTATGTTAGAGTAGCGCTGATCATTCCTTTGTATTCAACAGTGCTCAATGCGTTCTATGTAGGCCTGGGCGAAAATTTCGTTCCGTTCGCGGAAATTGCGATAATTTGACATTTTCGCGTTCCGCGGAGAGCGCAAAAATGTCAAAAATTCCGGTTTCCGCAGCTTGGCGATAATTTGTTTCTTGCTCGCGCTGTAAAATAATACATTCTCGCGCGCGCGCGATCGCCTTACCTGAATCCCTGCGTTCGCCGACAAGTTTTCTTGATCCGGTCGCGTTCTCCATGAGATGTTGTATTGTTTTTAGCCATTTGCGCTGTCTCGCAACAGTTCGTGCCCGCAGTGACGTCACACGTCGCGCGATCACGTCTTTCTTCTCGCGATCATGCACCGCGAGACAACTCAAAACAAGATGGCCGCGCCCGCAAGCAACCACATGGGTAAGTTGGCGACCCGCAACCATGCAGAAAATCTTGCGAACATGCCGGAAAAAAACTTCCGCATCTTCGCGATATTTCCGCTTGTTTGCGATAAATTTTAAACATTTTCGCGATAATTTGCAAAAGTTAATTTCGCAAATTCCGCCCACCCCTAGTTCTATGTTGGAGTAGCGCTGCTCATTCAATTGTATTTACCAGTGCTCAATGCGTTCTATGTTGGAGTAGCGCTGATCATTCCTTTGTATTCAACAGTGCTCAATGCGTTCTATGTTGGAGTAGCGCTGCTCATTCAATTGTATTTACCAGTGCTCAATGCGTTCTATGTCTAAGTAGCGCTGATCATTCCTTTGTATTCACCAGTGCTCAATGCGTTCTATGTTGGAGTAGCGCTGCTCATTCAATTGTATTTACCAGTGCGCAATGCGTTCTACGTCTAAGTAGCGCTGATCATTCCTTTGTATTCAACAGTGCTCAATGCGTTCTACGTCTAAGTAGCGCTGATCATTCAATTGTATTCACCAGTGCTCAATGCGTTCTACGTCTAAGTAGCGCTGATCATTCATTCGTATTCACCAGTGCTCAATGCGTTCTATGTCTAAGTAGCGCTGATCATTCCTTTGTATTCAACAGTGCTCAATGCGTTCTACGTCTAAGTAGCGCTGATCATTCAATTGTATTCACCAGTGCTCAATGCGTTCTACGTCTAAGTAGCGCTGATCATTCCTTTGTATTCACCAGTGCTCAATGCGTTCTATGTCTAAGTAGCGCTGATCATTCCTTTGTATTCACCAGTGCTCAATGCGTTCTATGTTGGAGTAGCGCTGCTCATTCAATTGTATTTACCAGTGCTCAATGCGTTCTATGCCTAAGTAGCGCTGATCATTCCTTTGTATTCAACAGTGCTCAATGCGTTCTACGTCTAAGTAGCGCTGATCATTCAATTGTATTCACCAGTGCTCAATGCGTTCTATGTCTAAGTAGCGCTGATCATTCCTTTGTATTCACCAGTGCTCAATGCGTTCTATGTCTAAGTAGCGCTGATCATTCCTTTGTATTCACCAGTGCTCAATGCGTTCTACGTCTAAGTAGCGCTGATCATTCCTTTGTATTCAACAGTGCTCAATGCGTTATATGTCTAAGTAGCGTTGATCATTCCTTTGTATTCCACAGTGCGCAATGCGTTCTATGTCTAAGTAGCGCTGATCATTCATATGTATTCACCAGCGCTCAATGCGTTCTACGTCTAAGTAGCGCTGATCATTCATTTGTATTCACCAGTGCTCAATGCGTTCTATGTCTAAGTAGCGCTGATCATTCAATTGTATTTACCAGTGCTCAATGCGTTCTATGTCTAAGTAGCGCTGATCATTCCTTTGTATTCAACAGTGCTCAATGCGTTCTATGTTGGAGTAGCGCTGCTCATTCAATTGTATTTACCAGTGCTCAATGCGTTCTATGTCTAAGTAGCGCTGATCATCCATTTGCATTCGCCAGTGCTCAATGCGTTCTATGTCTAAGTAGCGCTGATCATTCATATGTATTCACCAGCGCTCAATGCGTTCTACGTCTAAGTAGCGCTGATCATTCATTTGTATTCACCAGTGCTCAATGCGTTCTATGTCTAAGTAGCGCTGATCATTCAATTGTATTTACCAGTGTTCAATGCGTTCTATGTCTAAGTAGCGCTGATCATTCCTTTGTATTCAACAGTGCTCAATGCGTTCTATGTTGGAGTAGCGCTGCTCATTCAATTGTATTTACCAGTGCTCAATGCGTTCTATGTTGGAGTAGCGCTGATCATTCCTTTGTATTCAACAGTGCTCAATGCGTTCTATGTTGGAGTAGCGCTGCTCATTCAATTGTATTTACCAGTGTTCAATGCGTTCTATGTCTAAGTAGCGCTGATCATTCAATTGTATTCACCAGTGCTCAATGCGTTCTATGCCTAAGTAGCGCTGATCATTCCTTTGTATTCAACAGTGCTCAATGCGTTCTATGTTGGAGTAGCGCTGCTCATTCAATTGTATTTACCAGTGCTCAATGCGTTCTATGTCTAAGTAGCGCTGATCATTCCTTTGTATTCACCAGTGCTCAATGCGTTCTATGTCTAAGTAGCGCTGATCATCCATTTGCATTCGCCAGTGCTCAATGCGTTCTATGTTGGAGTAGCGCTGCTCATTCAATTGTATTTACCAGTGCTCAATGCGTTCTATGTCTAAGTAGCGCTGATCATTCCTTTGTATTCAACAGTGCTCAATGCGTTCTATGTTGGAGTAGCGCTGCTCATTCAATTGTATTTACCAGTGCTCAATGCGTTCTATGTCTAAGTAGCGCTGATCATTCCTTTGTATTCAACAGTGCTCAATGCGTTCTATGTCTAAGTAGCGCTGATCATTCCTTTGTATTCAACAGCGCTCAATGCGTTCTATGTCCCAGTAGTGCTGATCATTCCTTTGTATTCAACAGTGCTCAATGCGTTCTATGTTGGAGTAGCGCTGCTCATTCAATTGTATTTACCAGTGGTCAATGCGTTCTATGTCTAAGTAGCGCTGATCATTCCTTTGTATTCAACAGCGCTCAATGCGTTCTATGTCCCAGTAGCGCTGATCATTCCTTTGTATTCAACAGTGCTCAATGCGTTCTATGTTGGAGTAGCGCTGCTCATTCAATTGTATTTACCAGTGCTCAATGCGTTCTATGTTGGAGTAGCGCTGATCATTCCTTTGTATTCAACAGTGCTCAATGCGTTCTATGTTGGAGTAGCGCTGCTCATTCAATTGTATTTACCAGTGTTCAATGCGTTCTATGTCTAAGTAGCGCTGATCATTCAATTGTATTCACCACTGCTCAATGCGTTCTATGCCTAAGTAGCGCTGATCATTCCTTTGTATTCAACAGTGCTCAATGCGTTCTACGTTGGAGTAGCGCTGCTCATTCAATTGTATTTACCAGTGCTCAATGCGTTCTATGTCTAAGTAGCGCTGATCATTCCTTTGTATTCACCAGTGCTCAATGCGTTCTATGTCTAAGTAGCGCTGATCATCCATTTGCATTTGCCAGTGCTCAATGCGTTCTATGTTGGAGTAGCGCTGCTCATTCAATTGTATTTACCAGTGCTCAATGCGTTCTATGTCTAAGTAGCGCTGATCATCCATTTGCATTCGCCAGTGCTCAATGCGTTCTATGTCTAAGTAGCGCTGATCATTCATATGTATTCACCAGCGCTCAATGCGTTCTACGTCTAAGTAGCGCTGATCATTCATTTGTATTCACCAGTGCTCAATGCGTTCTATGTCTAAGTAGCGCTGATCATTCAATTGTATTTACCAGTGCTCAATGCGTTCTATGTCTAAGTAGCGCTGATCATTCCTTTGTATTCAACAGTGCTCAATGCGTTCTATGTTGGAGTAGCGCTGCTCATTCAATTGTATTTACCAGTGCTCAATGCGTTCTATGTTGGAGTAGCGCTGATCATTCCTTTGTATTCAACAGTGCTCAATGCGTTCTATGTTGGAGTAGCGCTGCTCATTCAATTGTATTTACCAGTGTTCAATGCGTTCTATGTCTAAGTAGCGCTGATCATTCAATTGTATTCACCAGTGCTCAATGCGTTCTATGCCTAAGTAGCGCTGATCATTCCTTTGTATTCAACAGTGCTCAATGCGTTCTATGTTGGAGTAGCGCTGCTCATTCAATTGTATTTACCAGTGCTCAATGCGTTCTATGTCTAAGTAGCGCTGATCATTCCTTTGTATTCACCAGTGCTCAATGCGTTCTATGTCTAAGTAGCGCTGATCATCCATTTGCATTCGCCAGTGCTCAATGCGTTCTATGTTGGAGTAGCGCTGCTCATTCAATTGTATTTACCAGTGCTCAATGCGTTCTATGTCTAAGTAGCGCTGATCATTCCCTTGTATTCAACAGTGCTCAATGCGTTCTATGTTGGAATAGCGCTGCTCATTCAATTGTATTTACCAGTGCTCAATGCGTTCTATGTCTAAGTAGCGCTGATCATTCCTTTGTATTCAACAGTGCTCAATGCGTTCTATGTCTAAGTAGCGCTGATCATTCCTTTGTATTCAACAGCGCTCAATGCGTTCTATGTCCCAGTAGTGCTGATCATTCCTTTGTATTCAACAGTGCTCAATGCGTTCTATGTTGGAGTAGCGCTGCTCATTCAATTGTATTTACCAGTGGTCAATGCGTTCTATGTCTAAGTAGCGCTGATCATTCCTTTGTATTCAACAGCGCTCAATGCGTTCTATGTCCCAGTAGCGCTGATCATTCCTTTGTATTCAACAGTGCTCAATGCGTTCTATGTTGGAGTAGCGCTGCTCATTCAATTGTATTTACCAGTGCTCAATGCGTTCTATGTTGGAGTAGCGCTGATCATTCCTTTGTATTCAACAGTGCTCAATGCGTTCTATGTTGGAGTAGCGCTGCTCATTCAATTGTATTTACCAGTGTTCAATGCGTTCTATGTCTAAGTAGCGCTGATCATTCAATTGTATTCACCAGTGCTCAATGCGTTCTATGCCTAAGTAGCGCTGATCATTCCTTTGTATTCAACAGTGCTCAATGCGTTCTATGTTGGAGTAGCGCTGCTCATTCAATTGTATTTACCAGTGCTCAATGCGTTCTATGTCTAAGTAGCGCTGATCATTCCTTTGTATTCACCAGTGCTCAATGCGTTCTATGTCTAAGTAGCGCTGATCATCCATTTGCATTCGCCAGTGCTCAATGCGTTCTATGTTGGAGTAGCGCTGCTCATTCAATTGTATTTACCAGTGCTCAATGCGTTCTATGTCTAAGTAGCGCTGATCATTCCTTTGTATTCAACAGTGCTCAATGCGTTCTATGTTGGAGTAGCGCTGCTCATTCAATTGTATTTACCAGTGCTCAATGCGTTCTATGTCTAAGTAGCGCTGATCATTCCTTTGTATTCAACAGTGCTCAATGCGTTCTATGTCTAAGTAGCGCTGATCATTCCTTTGTATTCAACAGCGCTCAATGCGTTCTATGTCCCAGTAGTGCTGATCATTCCTTTGTATTCAACAGTGCTCAATGCGTTCTATGTTGGAGTAGCGCTGCTCATTCAATTGTATTTACCAGTGCTCAATGCGTTCTATGTCTAAGTAGCGCTGATCATTCCTTTGTATTCAACAGCGCTCAATGCGTTCTATGTCCCAGTAGCGCTGATCATTCCTTTGTATTCAACAGTGCTCAATGCGTTCTATGTTGGAGTAGCGCTGCTCATTCAATTGTATTTACCAGTGCTCAATGCGTTCTATGTCTAAGTAGCGCTGATCATTCCTTTGTATTCAACAGTGCTCAATGCGTTCTATGTTGGAGTAGCGCTGCTCATTCAATTGTATTTACCAGTGCTCAATGCGTTCTATGTCTAAGTAGCGCTGATCATTCCTTTGTATTCACCAGTGCTCAATGCGTTCTATGTCTAAGTAGCGCTGATCATCCATTTGCATTCGCCAGTGCTCAATGCGTTCTATGTTGCAGTAACGCTGATCTGTTATTTGTATGCACCCGTACTCAAAGCGTTCTATGTCTAAGGAGCGCTGACCCCACGTGTTGCATTCACAAGTGCTCAGAGCGTGCTAAGTCCAAATAGCGTGTAACCTCAGTTTGTGGTCTCAAGCGCTCCATTCTCCAGTTGAGGTCCCAAGTGCCAGGTGCTCCGTGTATGAGCGGCGCCTCATCTCTAAAGGGTGTCCAGCAGGGCAGTACGCTCCGTGTGCCAATAACGCTTTATCCTCAGGGTAGGCTTGGAAATGCTCATGGTATTAGGCAAACATTATTCAACCTCAAGTTATGCTCATGTGCCTTTGTTTCTTCGTAGACACCAGTAGCGCCACGTGTGCAGGCCCCGGCCCGCAGCACTAGGAAAGTTCATACTGCAGGGATTGCTGAGGTAACCGTAATGAGATGCTGTAATGCAAATGTTAAAGTGTACAAGTTAAGATACATTGCCCAACAAGATTCCCGTGTGTGCTCCTTTGATTAGATAAATCTGATTAATTTGCATTCACCTTACTGTGTGGCGTCCATTATTGTGTGCATTTACTGCTTCAGAGGATGTGTGTGTTGTATGGTCGCTTAACACATAGGCCTTTGGGTGCCCAGCCGCTCGTGTCACGTTACCCCCTTAGGGCCTGGAGACCCCAGGTCTTACACTAGGCCTTTCCTCCACTCTGTCAGTTCTCTTAGGGAGCATTCCTCTGTCCTTTTCAGAACCTTGTGGATCTGGCCCTTCAACCACAGAGTCCAGGTCATCTTGATTTTCATAATCTGACACAGACACTGTAATTGACCCACCCCTTGATTCAGACCTATTATCTCCTAGAGCTAATATAAGATCATCTGCTGTCAGCAGATCTATCAAGTGTAGTGTGGAGGGACTCTGTCCTAGCTTCAGGTGCCTTGCAGCACACATGGCTTTCAAGTCAAAGAAAGTCATGTCCTTATACTGAGGCTGAGTGGACCCACTGGCTCCACCCTTTGAGGACATTCTAGTGTTGTACAGTGTTGTACTACTTACACTAGTTTGTGGCCAACTGATCCTAGCTTGAGCTGTAGAAAGGTTGTGCTATCCCTTGACACACAGCTCTAAACTCACTAGAACTTATTGATACTAAGCTTGACTTTATATGTACCTTGAGTACCTATAGTGGTTTTCAGTTAGTAATTCAAATAGAGATTTTCTGGTAAAACAATGGCAAGCTGGAATCCCACACGCTGCCTACCAATGTGAGAAGTTGGCCTGGCATATGCTGGTCACTAGTTATAGTGGCCACCTTGCACCAGTACAATTCGACTCTTATGGTAGATAGGTTTAAGACAACCTTTTAAAGAAAGCTATCCTAGTGGTAGCTGTGGAGAGCAGCCTTAAGGCTAAGTCTTTTGAGGAATGTAAAGCAGCTTGTTTTACCTTGTAATCTCTTGAATCACTAAATGAAAGGACACCACACAGGTATATATGTAAAATATATATGTATTTATTACTAACAACTCTCTGCTAATCTCTTTATGAGATTAGAAGTCAGGAACATATGCACAAATCAACATTTCACAACAAGTTAAGCACAAATATGGCTGGGGCCCTAGGGGCGTACCATACCATATAGTAAAAAAAAGACTTAGGAATATCGACTTGAGAAGGGACAAGGCCTAGGGCCTTCAGAAGCGCTGGGGCCTCACTAATCCACCCAAGGCAGGTAAGTAAAGGACCCACGGGAGACGTCTGCAGTGTGAGAACACAGCCTCGGATCCCAATAGACTTCAATGGAGCAAGTCGCGGTTGGAATTTTAAAGTTTTTGCATATGTTGGGAGAGTCTACAAGCAAGTCACTTACAGGGTAAGTAGTTCTAGAGCCAACACACACAGGAGCACCGTAGTGCTGGAGTTACCTCACCCAGGGAAGCCGGGTGCATAGGTGTCTTTTGGTGTCGGGTCGCGGGGTCGTTTTCAATGGGAACCAAAGAAGACTTGCTGCTTGTGAAGACAGGAGAAGTGTCCGGTAGACTCCAAGGCTGGGTTCAGAGGAAATAAGACCTGAAAGCAGAAGGGACAGTGTTCAAAGTCACTTGGCAGTGACCCGGAGGAAGGAAGCTGGATGCCAACAGTCGTCGGATGATTTCAGGTGATCACGGGTGTCTTGACTCTTCAGCCCTGAGGTCCAGGAGGCGTCAATGACAACCAGGAGCTGGATTCGGTGTGGCCCACAACGTCTGCAGCTTACTGCTGTGTCGTTGACCAGATTGGAGCCAACTAGCCTTGTTAACAGCAAGTCTTGTGGAAAGAGTAAAATAAAAAGTCAGCGGTGCAGACCAGCAAGGTTTGAGGGACTCACCCAGCAAGTGTAAGTCAGGGCAGGCCTGGAGCAACCAGGGGAGCTCTTTGGATTTGTAGAAAAGTCTTCTGGGGACCCACAAGCCAATCAGCAAGGGATTGCGAAGATGCCTCAGGAGGATTCACTCACCAGGAGCCCACGGTCACTCTCAAAAAGGTAGGCCTCTGATCTTCGGAGGAAATCCTGCAGGAGGCTTGGACCACACGTGGCCCAATGCACAGGTTCGTAAAACATCGTGAAGGGGTTGCCCTCAAAAATAGTTCCCGGTACCCAGGTATTGCGATTACTCATCACTCGTGGGGTCCACTTGCCTCAGCTTAACTGGGGACTCACAATGGCCTTGGAGAAGTCAGGAAATCCACTTCCAGGGCTGAAGGGACTTCGGACTCCGGCAGGAGCGGGAGAATTTGTGACCGTTGATTCAAGGTTTTGGTGCCTGCCAAGCAGGGCAGTCAAACCTTGACTCCAAGGGAGATTCTTCCGTCTTCCAGAGGTAGTGGAATTTCAAAGGTCTGGGATTCTTCTTCAGAGCTTCGTCCAGGGTAATATAGTTTGCAATGGCAAGGGTTCCCTAACTTATACTACAAGGAAGGGAGGGACTAGCTCTATGACCCCTCCTAAGGGAGGGTCAGGGGAGTGGGTGGCTACACCCACTTCCCTTTGTCCAGTTTCGTTCCAGAGCAGGGGCAGGTAGCCCCTGAACCGGTTTGAGCTGGAATATGCACAGAGGAGCCTACGCTCCCCCAGTGCAGGACTTCAAAGCACTCTAGGAGTGCACCCACCCAGCCCCAATACACTAAATCCTGTCTGGGAAGTGGTTACACCTCCCTGTGACAGGATGCCTATTGTTGGGCCTCCTCCACTGCGAGTTTCGGTCAGCACCAGGAGGGCAGCCCAGTGTCTGTGACTGGTGGCATCCATTTTGTGATGCCAGAGCTCTTCAGGATTCTACCGTGTTTCCCCAGTGGGTACATGTCTATCCCTCTAGAAGGGTGGGATCATATGCCCACACCAGTTACTGGTGTGGGGGTATGATTCCAAAGCATTTGACACCAAACATGACATGTTTTGATGCAGCCATTCCAGAGTTAGCATTTACAGCGAGGTTATAATGCACTTAAGAGTATATGGTTGAACCGCATCCACAAACAGCCTCAGAGAATGGACTCTGAGAGCTGCAGAGGGGCCCTGCTCAGGCAGAGGCACCCCCTCACATGGAAACCAAGCACCCTGCCCTCAGGATTGATAGGGCCTGCCTTAGGGGTGACTGATAGGTTTATATGTGTGTGTAGATAGAGACATAGTGTAACTATATCTCAGTGAGGAGTGCTAACACTACCTAACCCAGGCTGCAGTAGCAGGCCTGTGGTGTCAGATTAAGTCTGCTTCCCAGGGGTGGCATAATACATGCTTCAGCCCCTGGTAGGCCTGTGAAGTACCTATGCCCTTGGTACATAAGGTACCATATACTAGGGGCTCATAAGGTACCACAGTATCCAATCACTAGTGCATCTAATATGCACTTCAAGTTGTTTAGAGAGAACAGAGAGGCCGGGGCCCTGATTAACGGGGTCCCAGCCAGACTATAGCCAGAAACCAGTGTAAACATCAGAAAAAAAGTGGGGGGAACATAAGGTGAAGATCCTACTCTCCTACAGGCCCCCTTCCTGTTTTTTAATTTTGTTTTTTAAAAAGGGTCAGGCCCTAGAGAATGGGGTCAACAGGGCCCCAAAGATAGTAAAAGAGGGTGCCACAGAGCCCCCCTTCTATATATAGATAAGAAAAAAAAACCTGTCCCTTTTGAAAGAGGCAAGTGAGGTGCAGAAAGAAGCAAGAGTAGTGTAGAAAGAACAGAGGTGCTGAATGAGGCATGAAGGGTGCAGAAAGGGCAAGAGAAGTACAGAAGGAGGCAACAGAGGTACACAAAGAGGCAAAAGAAGTGCAGAAACAGGCAGGAAAGGTGCAGAAACAGGGAGCAGGGGTGCAGAAAGAGGCAAGAGAGGTGCAGAAAGAGAAAAGAGGGGTACAGAAAAGGGGCAAGTGATCTGCAGAAAAAAGCAACAGAGGTGCTGAAAGGGGCAAGTGAGGTGCATAAAGAGGAAAGAGATCTGCAGAAAACGCAACGGAGGTTCTAAAAGAGGCAAGTGAGTTGGAGAAAGAAGCAAGAGAGGTGCAGAAGAGGCAATAAAAGAGCAGAAAGAAGCAGCAGAGGTGTAGAATGAGGCAAGAGGGGTGCAGAAAGAAGAGAGAGAACTGCAGAAAGAAGCAAAAGAGGTGCTCAAATAGGCTAGAGCAGTGCAGAGCGAACCAAGAGAAGTGCAGAATGAAGCAACAGAGGTGCAGAAAGAAGCAACAGAGGTGCAGAAGGAGGCACACGGGGTACAGAAAAAAGCAAGAGAAGTGCAGAAAGAGGCAACAGAGGTACTGACAGAGTCAAGAGTGATGTGGAATGAGAGAAGAGAGGTGTAGAAAGAGGCAAGAGAGTTAAATACAGAGGAAAGAGGGGTACATAAAGAAGCAACAGAGGTGCAGAAAGAGACAAGATAGGCACAGAAAGAAGCAAGTGAAGTGCAGAAAGAGGTAAAAGAGGTGCAGAAAGACGAAAGAGAGGTACAGAAACAAGGAAGAAAAGTGCAGAAAGAGGTAAGAGAATTGCTAAAAGAGGGAGCGGGCTGTAGAAAGAGGCAAGAGAGGTGCATACATACAAAGGAGGAGTGCAGAAAGAGGCAAGAGATCTGTTGCAAAAAGCAACAGAGGTGTTGAAACAGGTAAGTGAGGTGCAGAAAGAGGCCAGAGATCTGCAAATAAAGCAACAGAGGCACTGAAAGACGCAAGTCAGCTGCAGAAAGAAGCAAGGCAGGAGGAGAAATGAGGAACTTCGATTTTCGATTGTGATCGTATCGACCCGCCATTGTGTGCTCCGCCGCCATTTTGTGTTGCCCTCACTCAGGCAGCACGACGGTCGAAGTCTTTTTCTGCTTTTTCTGCAGCTTCGTGTCAAAATTAGCCTTCTGCCTCTATTTGCAAAGCTGGTGTTAGGTTTGGTCGAGTACACTAATCCCTGTCTGGTTTTTCTAATCCCCGTCTCAACAATCTGTTGGTTCACACTATTTTCTTCTGACTTTATCTTATCGTCTGGCCTTCGCTGTCCTCTGCTAGCATTCTCTCGTTTGACAACTGTCCTCCAATACACACAAACGTATCTCGCCACCTGCAAGTTAGTTGTAGATCTGTTAATGAATTAGTTTGAAGGAGGGGTGACAAACACAATTGAAGGAAAGGCTTCTTCGAGTTTTCTGATACTTTGTTTTTAAACCTTTCCTATTGGTTCTGTCCTGTTTTCCAACTTTCCTTATTGGCTCTTTCTTATGTATTCTGGGTGTATATTTGGTTAATGTATATTTTTCATGTGTGCTATAAAAGGTTGTGCGCCACGGAGTGAAGTGGCAGTCTCCTGAGAACCTACCTCGTGTACTTCTGGGACAACTGTACTAGCTGCAGCTAATAAATCTGATCTTTTACGCCGACAGAGTGTCCCCGTGTCTCTGTGTAGCTAAGCAGGAGAACCCAGGAGATTAAGGCATACCCTGCGCCACTAGGTCCAAAAGGTTCTGGTTCTTCAACTGGCGCCCAATGTGGGGCGGCTTCAGTGGTACTGGTTCTGCCTGAAGGTCGTGAGGAACCCCGCAAGAAAATTCTGGAGGAATCGCGAGCCACATCAAGCGACCCCTGTATGTCGAAAGTGGTCCGAAGGTCTTTTGCAGCGCGGTTACTCCTTCCTGACGGCTACTAACGACTGCTGCCCTGACTGCCGCCCTGCCTTGGCCCTTCCTTTGATGATGTATGGTAAGGCGAGACGATAGATGGGCCTCTGTTGGTGTAAGAAGACGTCCTTAGTTAAGTATTTTGTGGGTCGCGTCCACAATTTTTGTCCTTTGTTTCTTAGTACCTCAGGTCCTTAGATTCGACTATTGCAATAGCCAAAGCCGAGCATTTGTGCTGCGTAAACTGAGTTTTACCCCCTTGAAGTTTGTGAACAGTCAGGTGAAATCTCGAGTTGCCTGGTCTGACTAAGTTTGGAAAACTTTGTTGCTTTGGTTGTAATAGGGATTCCCGACTTGAGGACTCTTGTCCGATTCCTTCGGTTGGAACTCCCACATATGAGCTCTATTCAAAACATGGTGATGGCCCCATTGCCTTTAACGAGGCATGGACCCGATACACGAAGAAAGATGGTGTTTTAAAATGGCCAGAAAATGGTAGTTTTGATTCTGATGTGCTAGATAATTTGGAAGCAGTTCTATTAATAAGAAAAGCCCGGTCGGCAATGTTTGACTCTTTCCGCCTTTGGCGTAAGGAAGCCAAACAGAGAGAAATTAAGCAAGCAAAACGAGATAGGAAAGCACAGGGCATGACAATTATACAGGCTGCCCAACAATTCAAAGATGATGAAATTAATAATGCGATGGAATTTCAGAAAGACAGCATCGTGTGGCGATAGATAAATGCTATCCGGTATTGCCTGTTTCCCCTTCCTATAACAAGAAAGATTTAGAAGAAGATCCCCTAATGTCCCATTTATTGAGGTTGCCTCCGCCCTATGTACAAGGTACTAATGCACCCCAGTTGTTACAGCCTGTTCAACTGCCAGTGGTACCTCCGCCTGTTCCGGCTCTTCCGCATTTGCCTCCTCCAGTATTACCGCCTCTGCCAGTTTTGCCTTTAACTTCAACTTCTTTGCCCTCATCTTCTGATCTTCGATTTCCTTTGCCTTCTGCTCCTTCTGCAATTATTGGTTCTCCTTCCACTAGTTCGCCTAATACCTTGTCCCCTATTCTTATGTCTAATTCTCCGTCTGTGCGTAAGCGTGTTACGGACACCGTCACTGGTATTCTATCTCCTTTCTTTGAAGCTTTAAATGTGTCTCCGGCTTTTGCTAGAAGACAATCTCGCAGTCAGTTCCCAGATTTTGAAGAACGAGAAAGGTTGGACTCTCTTGCACGTAAATGGATCAAGAAGGGTCCTCAGTATAGTGTACCTGACATTATGCCTACTTTCTCACAGTGGAATGCGCCTACGCAAAGATATGTTTTTAATGCAATGTGTGATACTCTGATTAAAGAATGGGAAGATGTGAATTTGAGTCCGATCCCACAAGATCTGTTAGATGTTCAGGCTGATTTTGATAAAGGACTTGTTGTGGGTTCTAAGGTTGAGAAAGCTGTAAGGATACTTATTTCTTATAGATCCTTATTGTCCTCTCAGGTTTTCCTTGATTCCGATCCGTCGGTTAGACCTACATTAAAAAATTATCCCATGAGAGAGGTTCCTCCAGTATGGAAGGAAGAAGTTGCAGCAGTAGGTAATATTCCAGCTATTCCTGCTCACTTTCAACGTATATGGGTACATGTTCCATGGAAACGATCTGAAGTTTTGGCTCTTAAGCAGACTCTACCGGATCCTCGTAAGAACCCTGCAGGTTATTATTAAGAATTATCACAGGCAGTTGATGCTTGCATCATGAATCTAGCTGATATTGATATGTTGATGGGAAATGTAGTCCCACAGACAATATGGGCTAGGATTCGTAAAGAGAATCACGCCCATGAATTAGGTGCTAATTGGGATATTATAGCTGCCACAGATAGAGACCAAGTGGGTGGTGCAAAACCTGACGCTTTGATTTCGGAACTCCCTGGTAGGATTATTACATTAATGAAAACGATGATGCCTGCATTGAGAGTTAACTGGGATAAATTAGCAGCATGCAAACAGAAGAAAGATGAAAGTGTCTCTGATTTCTTCACTCGTTTTGAGGAGACATTTATTGATCACAGTGGTCAAGATATGGCTACAGAGGGTGGTCAGCGATTATTTGTGGACAAATTTGTATTTAAATTGCTTCCCGAGTTGTCACACAAATTGAAAGATTCTGAAAGTTCATGGACTGTTTCTTCTTCTGCCCAGATATTGGCTACTGCACAATATTATGAAAACAGAGATAAAGAAGAAAAAGAAAAGCAAGAGAAAAAGACGAAAGAACTAAAAACAAAGGTTCTTTTGCAACAAGCTTATCCTCCTCGCTATGTTCAGCCTCAGTTTCAGCAGCCTCCGCAGTTTCAGAGGTTGTATCAAAAACCTGAGCCATATATTCCGTGACTTTTGTTAGGACCTTAGCACCTAAGCAATGTGCCTATTGTAGAGAAGAAGGTCATTTTAAAAGTATTGGTCCGGTTTTATTGCAACGCAATGGAGCATCATCTGCTCCACGAGGTCGTGCTGGTCTCCAGTCAGCAAACAAAGGTAGAGGTCGAGGTATGTCAACTCAAGAACAACATTCCCTTCCTCCTCCCAATTCTGTGAACTATTTTGATCAGCAAAATGTTAGGTCCACGCAATATTATAATGAAGATTCTTATGTTGAAGGCGAGAATGAAAGTCTTCATGCTAACTAGGACAGCCATGGACAAAGTAAGGGAGTTGTGTTGATTCCAGTAGATCAGAATGGACCTTATGTTAACGTCACTACAATGGGTGTTTCAGAGCCATTTCTCCTAGATACTGGTGCGATGAGAAGTTCTATCATTCATTCCAAACTCCCTGGGGCACCTTTGTCTGGCTTAACAAATGTATCTGTAGGATTTTCTGGCGCCCCTGTTCGTAACCCAGTTTCTTGCCCTTTGCCTATTTCAATTGGCCCTTATGATTTGGAAGCTCCACTTCTCTTGACGAATGGTTGCGGTGAGAATCTGTTGGGACTGGACTTATTGAAAAGAATGCATGCTACGATATATTGTTCTCCTTCTGGTGTATATCTTACTCTAGGACAAAAACTGGTCTCTCCAATGTATTTGTCCAAAGATCAGTTTCTACCTGAATTGCTTTCTCTTCCAGCAACGCTTTGGGCCACGGGTCCGAACAATGTGGGTTGTCTTGAGATTCCACCTTATGTTGTCACTCTTAAGCCTAATGTTTAATTGCCATGCATTCCGCAGTATAGAATTTCTACTGAAGGTGAAAAAGCGCTTTTGGAAATCATTCATGATTTGATTCAGAAGGGTGTGGTTGAGGAAACGAGAGGTAACATATGTAATAGTCCTATTCTTCCTGTTCTTAAACGTACTGATCCTTCTCAGCCTCCTGTATATCGTTTCGTGATTGATCCCTGGGAGGTAAACAAAATTGTTGTGCTGCAATTTCCCGTAGTACCAGATATCACTGCTTTGTTGACAATGATACCTTCTACAGCGACTTGGTTTTCTGTTATCGATCTAAAGAATGCCTTCTTTAGTATTCCCATTGCTGAAGAGAGTAGGGATATTTTTGGCTTCTCTCTTGGAGGCCGAAGCTTCCGGTTTAAGCGCGCACCTCGGGGCTATTGTGAAAGTCCCTCTATTTACAGTCAAGCTTTAAAATGTCATCTTGATGCTTTTCACTTACCGTCTGGTGCTGCTCTTATCCAATACATGGATGACTTGTTGATTGCTGCTGATTCAGAAGATATTTGTAAAGATGTGACTTTTGCATTGTTACGCCATCTGTTTGATCTAAACCATAAGGTTTCACCTTCAAAATTACAATACGTTCGTAGAGAGGCTACCTATTTGGGTCTTCTCCTATCAAAGGAGGGACGACGATTAAACCCAGAACGAATTCAGGCGATTGCGCAAATGTCTGTGCCATCTACACAAAGGGAGGTACGTAACTTTCTGGGCATTACTTCTTATTGTAGGCAGTGGATCCCTAACTTCTCTCTGTTGGCCAATCCTTTGTTGGCACTCACTTTGAAAGATACGCCTCAGCCCCTTCCATGGACTGACGAATGTCAGAGCAGTTTCACTGACTTACGTGCTGCTCTATGTTCCGCTCCTGTATTGGGTACTCCCGATTACAGTAAGCCCTTCACGCTCTACGTTTATGAAAAAGAAGGTTGTGCGTTGTCAGTTTTAACGCAGCGATTTGGGGACAAACAACGACCATGTGCATATTTTTCGGCTACGTTAGACCCAGTAGCTAAAGCATTGCCTAGTTGTCTCAAAGCAACAGCAGCAGCAGCGATTTCTATTCGACAGTCTGCTGGAATAGTGTTAGATAACACACTTATTGTCATGGTGCCACATGCAGTGGACACCTTACTAAACCGAACAAAAGCGCAGCATCTTACGAGTGCTCGTTTGTCTGGATATGAGTTGACGCTTTTGGCCAGTCACGTGCACATCAAACGATGTAATATTTTAAATCCAGCTACTTTGTTGCCTCTTCCAGTAGACAAAGATGACCAAGAACAACATGATTGTTTCCTCCGTACCGAGGAAGAGACAAAAGGAAGAATTGATCTGAAAGATACGCCGCTAGAGAATCCGGATGGAATTCTATGGGTGGATGGTTCTTGTTTTAAGCTTCCTAATGGAGATACAGTTTCAGCCTATGTTGTTACTACTTTATATACAGTTGTGGAAACAGCATGTATCAGACACAATTCAGCTCAAGCAGCAGAATTGATAGCTTTAACAAGAGTATGTGTGTTGTCAAAAGGAAAGAGAGTGAACGTGTACACCGACAGTCAGTATGCCTTTGGTGTAGCGTTTAATTTTGGGCGTCTTTGGAAGGAAAGGGGTTTCTTTACTTCTCATGGCACTAAAATACAACATGGTCAATTAGTGACTGATTTTCCTGAGTCACTTTCTTTACCTGCCCAAATAGCAATTGTGAAGTGTAGTGCGCACAAAAAGAATACAGATGATGTTGGTCGAGGAAATGCATTTGCAGACGAAGTAGCAAAAAAGACAGCGAGAGACGCAACAAGTCGAATGTATGTGGCGGGTCCTGCAAATTGGGTTAGAGAGAGAGGAATGTATGAGGATACAGTGGAAAGTGTAAGAGCGATTCAGAAAGAGGCTACAGAGAAAGAGTTGAGCAAGTGGAAAGAAAGTACAGGAATGTTGGATGAGATGGGATGTTGGGTGGAATTATCTGAGCACCAACGTTGGCTGTTACCAGATGCCGATGTACTCCCAGTAGTCACTATGGCGCATGGTCCAGCTCACCTAAGTGCAAAAGGTATATGCAAGCTTCTAGCTCCAGTGTGGCAAAATGAAGGAATCCCGAAGTGTGCAGACAATGTAGTGAAACATTGTATTGTTTGTTTGATGTATAATCCGGGAAAGGGAACCCCAACTCCAGCAGGTCACTTTGCTCCTCCGACATATCCATTTGAGGTGTTGCAGATCGATTATATTCATATGGAGCGATGCAACAACCTCAAATATGTTCTGGTGGTAGTATGCGCCTTTTCAAGATGGATAGAAGCATACCCTCTAAAAGACAACACAGCCTTATCCACAGCTAAAGTTCTACTAAAAGAATTTTTCCCTAGGTTTGGTTTGCCGCGCATTGTCTGGAGTGACAATGGGAGCGAATTTGTGGGCCAAGTCATGCAAAAAGTTTGTGCGGGTCTTGGTATCAAGCAAACGTTTCATGCGGCAAATCATCCACAGTCAGCGGGTTTAGTAGAATGCTACAACGGAACCTTAAAGTTAAAAATAGCAAAAGTTCAGGCTAGTACAGGACTCAATTGGCCCGATGTTTTACCATTAGCTCTTATGTCCACCAGAATTGGAGTACACTCTCGTTTGGGACTTAGCCCTTACGAAGTGTTTTTTGGATGCTCGGCTAACGTATGGGGAGTCCCTCACCCTAAGAAATACTCAGACTTGCCATATCCAATGTTGATTGACTACTTGCATGACCTTACGACTAAATTGCGTGTTCTCCATCAACAGGTTCAGAGTGCTTTGACGGTGGTTTCCACAGACCTGGGTCATTCCATCCGACCAGGTGACTGGGTCTGTAGCAAGAATTTCCAAAGGACGAAAAATTTGGAGCCCAGGTGGAAGGAGCCTTGCTTAGTACTTTTAACCACGAGAACAGCAGTCCAAGTCGAAGGAAAGAAAAATTGGATTCACGGTGTGCATTGTAAGAAAGTGCCTTTGCCTCTACCCTTCAATCAGTGGGTTTGTAGGGGTGTTGGTGACTCAGGAAGTGAAAAAGTTCCCTAATTCGTACCTTTCAGTGATGCACACCTGAATGGAACATTGTCTGAGAAAGAGGACGACGACATTCTTCAGGAAGCAATACCATCACATCGTCGCTTGAATACGACCAATCCACGAACATTGTTCCAAGACCAAACTACACCTGATAAAGAACATTATAATTTGAGACCTAGACCAAAGAACCCTTAAGATTTCTCTCTCCTATGTAGTTTTCTGTCCGGGTTGCAAGGTCATGGTAGGAGTTTTTGTTGCGACCTGAGTAGTGGCAATAGGCCTGCAGGACTTGCAGTGTCATAGGACGGCAGACAATCGTGACTAAGTGATTGAGGAAGATTGCCGTGAGCATCCACTTAGAAAGATGGAAACTACATTAGGCAAAAGAGAAAGTAAAGATAAAATGAATCAGTGTAAATCAATGTATAGTCGTTGTGGTATTGCTTTATGTATTATTATATTATTGTGTATTCTTTTGGCGTGTATAAATTGGATTGTTATTACTCTGCAGCAAAAAGTTGTCTCTCCTTCTACCTCTTCGTCTTCTTCTACTGTCTCTCCACATCTATTTCATACCCTTCCTCAACATGAACTCATTAGAAGAACTGAATATTACAACAATTCCTTTGTCCAGTTGTTACATCAACATCAATTGGTGATCAATACAACTGATTGTTGGGTGTGTGGACACATACCATAGAAAAAGGAATGCCGTATTTAGTCCTTCCGTTCTCCTATGAAGGTTCTGCTTGGGCTTATTTTGTCATCTTCTTCAATGCCTATCAGAGCAAATTTAGACGATCCGTAGTTCACGTACTAGTGATCCAGATTTTAGTCATAGTTCATTGATAAAGGGAATGGTAGCTATGGCTAAAATCATGGAAAATAGTAAGATCTTCATTGACGAAAGAAAAGCGTACACTAACTGGAACGCCACCCATTATGTCACTAGCCTTAGTGATAAAGTTAAAAAAGGAAAATCTTCACCGATTTGGACTATACCACATCAGGGCAATTTCTGTTTACAGATAAATGGTCAGTCTGCTGACACTATACAAAGACATAGCTGTTCCCACACATATGTCTACTCCTCTCAAAACTCGCCTCCTCTAGTGCCGTCTCAAGGCACATATTTCATTTGTTATAATAGGGCTTACACGTGGTTGCCAACGGGTTTCTCCGGTACTTGCTATATAGCTTTCCTTCTTCCCCCTACATACACCGCTTCTGCAAATCATCATCGAAACAGATATGGCAGAGGGATTATTAATTCCAAGGACACAGCAGGACAAGAGGGAGGAGATTTCCTCAAAGGATTTCTTCCTTTTTGGGGTCCAATGGCCAACAGCAGAAATATAAGGCAATTGGTTTGTGTCGTAGAAACCACCATAGACATCACTGTAGGAGCCTTAAGTAATATCATGGCAGAACTACAGGCAGATTGTCTCATGACTTTACAAAACCGAGTTCCCTTAAACTTTGTTCTTGCAGACCGTGGTGGAGTATGCAAATTGATCGTGTCAAGTTGTTGTATTTTCATACCAAATGACGCTCCGACAGTATACCAAGCTATCTCTATGTTACACATGATCTCTGAGTTGATTCATCAAGACGAAGGAGATTGGTCATTATTGGATTGGTTTTGGGGACTACTGTCCAAATGGGGATGGAAAATATTTTCGTTCCTTGGAGTAGTTTTAGCCATCATATTCCCTTGTTGCCTTTGTATGCACTGTGGCCCCGCCATCTGCGACCTCTGTGCTACTATGTGCATCTCTAGAACCAAGTCACAAAGAACAGAGAATATCAGGATGATGCTACAGCAACAGCTCGATGACCTTATGGCCATCGACATTGACTCAGATTAATATAAGCCTGAGTATATTGCCTGATTTCTGGCAAAAGGAGGGTCTGAGGAACTTCGATTTTCGATTGTGATCGTATCGACCCGCCATTTTGTGCTCCACCGCCATCCTGTGTTGCCCACACTCAGGCAGCACGACGGTCGAAGTCATTTTCTGCTTTTTCTGCAGCTTCGTGTCAAAATTAGCCTTCTGCCTCTATTTGCAAAGCTGGTGTTAGGTTTGGTCGAGTACACTAATCCCTGTCTGGTTATTCTAATCCCCGTCTCAACTATCTGTTGGTTCACACTATTCTCTTCTGACTTTATCTTATCGTCTGTCCTTCGCTGTCCTCTGCTAGCATTCTCTCGTTTGACAACTGTCCTCCAATACACACAAACGTATCTCGCCACCTGCAAGTTAGTTGTAGATCTGTTAATGAATTAGTTTGAAGGAGGGGTGACAAACACAATTGAAGGAAAGGCTTCTACGAGTCATTTGATACTTTGTTTTTAAACCTTTCCTATTGGTTCTGTCCTGTTTTCCAACTTTCCTTATTGGCTCTTTCTTATGTATTCTGGGTGTATATTTGGTTAATGTATATTTTTCATGTGTGCTATAAAAGGTTGTGCGCCACGGAGTGAAGTGGCAGTCTCCTGAGAACCTGCCTCGTGTACTTCTGGGACAACTGTACTAGCTGCAGCTAATAAATCTGATCTTTTACGCCGACAGAATGTCCCCGTGTCTCTGTGTAGCTAAGCAGGAGAACCCAGGAGATTAAGGCGTACCCTGCGCCGCCAGGTCCAAAAGCTTCTGGTTCTTCAGAAAGAGGTAATAGAATTGCAGAAAGATGCATCAGAGGTGCACAAAGAGGCAAGAGGGGTGCAGAATGAGGAGAGTACAGTGCAGAAAAAAGAAAAAGAGGTGCTCAAAGTGGCAAGAGGTATACAGAAAGAGGCCCCAGCAGTGCAGAAAGAACCAAGAGAAGTGCAGAAAAAAGCAACAGAGGTGATGAGAGAGGGAAAAAGGTTGCAGAAAGAGGCAAGAGAGGTACAAAAAGAGGCATGAGTGGTGTAGAAAGAGGGAATTGAGGTGTTGAAAGAGGCAAGAGAATTGCACAAATAGGGAAGAGGGTTGCAGAAAGAGGCAGGCGAGGTGCAGAAAGAATCAACAAAGGTGCCGAAAGAGGCAAGAGAGGTACAGAAAGAAGCAAGTGAAGTACAGAAAGAAGCAACGGAGGTTCAGAAAGACGCAAGAGAGGTGCAGAAACAAGTAAGAGAAGTGCAGAAAGAGGCAAGGGAATGGCTGAAAGAAGCAACAGAGGTGTAGAAAGAAGCAAGATAAGTGCAAGTAAGATGCAAAAACACGCAGGAAAGGTACAGAAAGAGGGAAGATGAGTGCAGAATGAGACAACAGGAGAGCAGAAAGAAGCAGATGAGGTGCAGAAAGAGGCAACAGAGGTACATAAAGAGATAACACGGGTGAAGAAAGAAGCAAGACAGGTGCAGAAGGGTGCATGCAAAGTGCAGAATGAAGCAAGAGGTATGCAGAAAGAGACAAGAGAAGTGCAGAAACAGGTAAGACAAGTGCACAAAGAGGCAAGAGAATTGATGAAAAAAGCTACAGAGGTGTAGAAAGAAGCACAAAAAGTGCAGAAAGAGGCAAGAGAGATGCAAAAACAGGCAGTGAAGGTACAAAAAGAGGGGAGACGAGTGCAGAAAAGACAACTGGTGTACAGAAAAGAAGCAAATGAAGTGCATATAGAGGCAACATATGTGCAGAAAGAGGGAGGAGAGGTGCAGAAAAACCCAAGAAATGTGCAGAAAGAGGAAACTTAGGTACATAAACAGACAACAGAGGTGCAGAAAGAAGCAAGACAGGTGCAGAAAATGCATGGAAAGTGTAGAATGAAGCAACAGGGGTGCAGAAAGAGGCAAGAGAAGTGTAAAAAGGAGCAAGTGAGGTACAGAAAGAGCCAACAGAGGTGCAAAAAGATGCAACAGAGGTGCAGAAGCACGCAAGAGAAGTGCAGAAAGTGGCAAGAGAATTGCTGAAAAAAGCAACAGTGGAGGTGTGGAAGGAAGCAAGAAAAGTGCAGAAAGAGGCAAGTGAGATGCAGAAACAGGCAGCAAATGTACAGCAAGAGGGATGACCAGTGCTGAGAGACAACAGGAAAGCACAAAGATGCAAATGAGGTGGAGAATGTGGCAACAGATGTGCAAAAAGAGGAAAGAGAGGTGTAGAAAAAAGCAAGAAAAGTGCAGAAAGAGTCAAAAGAGGTACATAAAGAGACAACAGGTGTGCAGAAAGAAGCAAGACAGTTGCAGAAAGAAGTACGGAAAGTGCAGAATAAAGCAATAGGGGAGCAGAAAGAGGCAAGAGAAGTGTAGAAAGGAGCAAGTAAGGTGTAGAAAGAGCCAACAGAGGTGCAAAAAGAGGCAAGAGAGGTGCAGAAAAAGGCAAGAGAAGTGCATAAAGAGGCAAGTGAGATGCAAAAACCCTTAGGAAAGGTACAGAAAGAGGGAAGACCAGTGCTGAAAGAAACAACAGGGAAGCACAAAGAAGCAAATGAGGTGCAGAGAGAGGCAACAAATGTGCAAAAAGAGGGAAGAGAGGTGCAGAGAAAGGAAAGAAAAGTGCAGAAAGAGTCAAAAGAGGTACATGAAGAGACAACATGTGTGCAGAAAGAAGCAAGACAGGTGCATAAAGAAACATGGAAAGTGCAGAATGAAGCAATGGGGAGCAGAAAGGGGCAAGAGAAGTATAGAAAGGAGCAAGTAAGGTGTAGAAAGAGCCAACAGAGGTGCAAAAAGATGTAACAGAGGTGCAGAAACACGCAAGAGAAGTGCAGAAAGAGGCAAGAGAATTGCTGAAAAAAGCAACAGAGGTATAGAAAGAAGCAAGAAAAGTGCAGAAAGAGGCAAGTGAGATGCAGAAACAGGCAGCAAAGGTACAGAAAGAGGGAAGACCAGTGCTGAAAGAGACAACAGGAAAGCACAAAGATGCAAATGAGGCACAGAAAGAGGCAACAGATGTGCAGAAAGAAGCAAGACAGGTGCAGAAAGAAGTATGGAAAGTGCAGAATGAAGCAATAGGGAAGCAGAAAGAGACAAGAAAAGTGTATAAAGAAGCAAGTAAGGTGTAGAAAGAGTCAACAGAGGTGCAAAAAGAGGCAAGAGAGGTGAAGAAAGAGGCAACAGACATGCAGAAAGAGGCAAGAGAGGTGCAGAAATAGCCAAGACAAGTGCAGAAAGAGGCAAAAGAGATACATAAAGAGACCACAGTGGTGCAGAAAGAAGCAAAACAGGTGTAGAAAGAGCCAACAGAGGTGCAAAAAGAGGCAAAAGAAGTGCATAAAGAGGCAAGAGAATTGCTGAAAGAATCAAGAGAGGTGTAAAAAGAAGCAAGAAAAGTGCAGAAAGAGGCAAGTGAGATGCAAAAACCCTTAGGAACGGTACAGAAAGGCGGAAGACCAGTGCTGAAAGAGACAACAGGGAAGCACAAAGAAGCAAATGAGGTGCAGAGAGAGGCAACAGATGTGCAAAAGAGGGAAGAGAGGTGCATTGAAAGGCAAGAAAAGTGCATACAGAGTCAAAAGAGGTACATGAAGAGACAACGTGTGCAGAAAGAAGCAAGACAGGTGCAGACAGAAACATGGAAAGTGCAGAATAAAGCAATAGGGGAGCAGAAAGAGGCAAGAGAAGTGTGGAAAGGAGCAAGTAAGCTGTAGAAAGAGCCAACAGAGGTGCAAAAAGAGGCAAGAGAGGTGAAGAAAGAGGCAACAGACATGCAGAAAGAGGCAAGAGAGGTGCAGAAATAGCCAAGAAAAGTGCAGAAAGAGGCAAAAGAGATACATAAAGAGACCACAGTGGTGCAGAAAGAAGCAAAACAGGTGTAGAAAGAGCCAACAGAGGTGCAAAAAGAGGCAAGAGCAGTGGATAAAGAGGCAAGAGAATTGCTGAAAGAAGCAACAGAGGTGTAAAAAGAAGCAAGAAAAGTGCAGAGAGAGGCAAGTGAGATGCAAAAACCCTTAGGAAAGGTACAGAAAGGCGGAAGACCAGTGCTGAAAGAGACAACAGGGAAGCACAAAGAAGCAAATGAGGTGCAGAGAGAGGCAACAGATGTGCAAAAAGAGGGAAGAGAGGTGCATTGAAAGGCAAGAAAAGTGCATAAAGAGTCAAAAGAGGTACATGAAGAGACAACGTGTGCAGAAAGAAGCAAGACAGGTGCATACAGAAACATGGAAAGTGCAGAATAAAGCAATAGGGGAGCAGAAAGAGGCAAGAGAAGTGTGGAAAGGAGCAAGTAAGCTGTAGAAAGAGCCAACAGAGGTGCAAAAAGAGGCAAGAGAGGTGAAGAAAGAGGCAACAGACATGCAGAAAGAGGCAAGAGAGGTGCAGAAATAGCCAAGAAAAGTGCAGAAAGAGGCAAAAGAGATACATAAAGAGACCACAGTGGTGCAGAAAGAAGCAAAACAGGTGCAGAAAGAAGCATGGAAAGTGCAGAATGAAGCAACATGGGTGCAGAAAGAAGCAAGAGAAGTGCAGAAACAGGCAAGAGATGTGCACAAAAAGCCAACAGAATTGCTGAAAGAAGCAAAAAACTGCAGAAAGAGGCAAGTGAGATGTAAAAACAGGCATGGAAGGTACAGAAAGAGGGAAGAAGAGGGCAAAAATAGACAACAGGGGTGCAGAAAGAAGAACATGAGGTTCAGAAAGAGTCACCAGACCTGCATAAAGAAGGAAGAGAGGTGCAGAAAAAGGAAAGAAAAGTGCAGAAAGAGGAAAAAGAGGTACATAAAGAGACAACAGGGGTGCAGAAAGAAGCAAGACAGGTGCAGAAGGAAGCATGGAAAGGGCAGAATGAAGCAACAAGGGTACAGAACGAGACCAGAGAAGTTCAGAAACAGGCATAACAAGTGCGCAAAGAGGCAAGAGAATTGCTGAAAGAAGCAACAGAGGTATAGAAAGAAACAAGAAAAGTACAGAAAGAGGCAGGTTAGATGCAAAAACAGGCAGGAAAGGTACAGAAAGCGGGGAGACGAGTGCAGAAAGAGACAACAGGGGTGCAGAAAGAAACAAATGAGGTGTAGAAAGAGGCAACAGATGTGCAGAGAGAGGGAGGTGAGGTGCAGAAAAACACAAGAAAAGTGCAGAAAGAGATAAATGAGATACATCAAGAGACAACAGGTGTGCAGAAAGAAGCAAGACAGGTGCAGAAAGAAGCATGGAAAGTGTAGAATGAAGCAACAGGGGTGCAGAAAGAGGCAAGCGAAGTGTAGAAAGGAGCAAGTGAGGTGCAAAAAGAGCCAACAGAGGTGCAAAAAGAGGCGAGAGATGGGCAAAAACAGGCAAGAGAAGAGCATAAAGAGGCAAGAGAATTGCTGAAAGAAGCAAGAGTTGTAGAAAGAAGCAAGGAAAGTGCAGAAAGAGGCCTGTGAAATGCAAAACAGGCAGGAGAGGGAAGACAAGTGCAGAAAGAGACAAGAGGGGTGCAGAAAGAAGCAAATGAGGTGCAGAAAGAGGCAACAGACGTGCAGAAAGAGGGAAGAGATCTGCAGAAAAAGGCAAGAAAAGTGCAGAAAGAGGCAAAAGAGGTACATAAATAGACATGCAAAAACAGGAAGGAAATGTACTGAAATCGGGAAGACGGGTGCAGAAAGAGACAACAGTGGTGCCGAAAAAAGCAAATGAGGTACAGAAAGAGGCAACAGACATGCAGAAAGAGGGAAGTAAACTGTAGAAAAAGGCAAGAAAAGTGCAGAAAGAGGTACATAAAGAGACAACAGGGGAGCAGAAAGAAGCAAGACAGGGCAGAAAGAAGCATGGAAAGTGCAGAATGAAGCAATAGGGGTGCAGAAAGAGGCAGGAGACGTGCAGAAAGGAGCAAGTGAGGTGTAGAAAGAGCCAACAGAGGTGCAAAAGGAAGCAAGAGAGGTGCAAAAAGAGGCAAGAGAAGTACACAAAGAGGAAAGAAAATTGCTGAAAGAAGCAACAGAGGTGTAGAAAGAAGCGCGAAAAGTGCAGAAAGAAGCAAGTGAGATGCAAAAACAGACAGGAAAGGTACAGAAAGAGGGAAGACGAGTGCAGAAAGAGACAACAGGGGTCCAGAAAGAAGCAAATGAGGTGCATAAAGAGGCAGCAGATGTGCAAAAAGAGGGAAGAGAGGTGCAGAAAGTACATGAGATTTGCAGAAAGTAAATGTTGTAGACTTGTAAAGCGCACAGCTGCCACAGCAACGGGGCGTCCCGGTGCTGTAGACCGCTGGGAAACCCGTCCTGGCTATCCCTGTGAGATGGTCCCTTTCTGGGTATCTCCAAGGTGAAACCAGGCATCCCCGGCGTCTGTGGGGGGCCATTGTAGAGATGAGGCAAGCTTAACGCCCAGAGTTGCCGAGTGTGTTCCTGGTTAGAGTAGGTACCGAGGCGAGAATTATCGAGTCCGTTTTGACCCTGGTCCACGACCCTGCCACGTCAGGAATTGAACCCTGGTCCCTGGCCGATTCTCTGCTTACGGGTCTGCCGCCTCTAACCAGTGAGCCACACCTCTCCACCTTGAATGAGGTCAAGAGAAGTACAGAAAAAGAAAGAAATGTGCAGAAAGAAATAACAGAAATCCAGAAAGAGGCAAGAGAGGCGCAAAGGGAAACAAGAGTGGCTTACACACCATTAGTACCAATTTAACACCCACATTTAGCAATCAGTAACAAGTGACCATTCTAGGTTTGGAAAGGACCTTCCACCATGCTGTAACACTTGTCCCTGCATTTTTGGTAACGTTTGACCCGTTTCAGCTAGAAACAAGGCTTTTGTTGTTCAAATCTGAAGATTAGGGTGCAGATGATGAATTATGTGGCTAATGTAGAACATTTATAATTGTGCGAAAGTTGGTGCTGCAAAACAGTCACATAATTCCAGTGGCCCTCTTTATACCTCTGACTAGGTCCACAAGTGCTCCTAAGTGATTCCATCTTTTTTTTGTCTCATTGATTTCATAGTTGAGCTTCTATGGAAACGAGGAAGACTAAACCTGAGGTTACCACTCCATAACACAGACTACCATACCACATAATTACTCTCCATAACACATAATCTCACTCTACATAATTTCTATACACTAAGTACCACATACTTTCTATCCACATAATTTCTCTACACAACATACCACATAATTCCACTCCACACAACGTACATCCACTCCAAAAACATTAGTAAAGAACTTTTGCATTTACAGCACCTATAGCTCTAATTCTCGCAAATTCAAAACCTATTACATTGCAAACACTTCTTTAACTAGTAGTCGTGTTTGCAGAGTGGTGGAGAAAGGGTGCTGGGCCTCCGACCAGCACTCAGGAATTCCGGTGTGTAGGGCTTACAGGAGGCACCAGTATGGCTTCTTGGCCCCAAAGTCCCTAAGGAGTAAATTGAACTTCATCCCCCATCCCGTAGACTGCCATGAGGTGTGTTTGCAGAATGGTGGAGAAAGGGGGGCATGGCCTCTGAAGACGTCTTAGCAATCCCACTGTGCGGGATTTACTGGCGGTATCAAGAGGGGTAGTTGGCCCCCAAGGACATTCTTGGGGGCCAACTATCCCTCCTATCACCTCCAGTAAGTCCCACATAGCAGTATTCCTAAGTTCGAAGAGCAGGCCACGCCCCCTTTGCCCACTACTCTACCAACACACACCCTGGCACACTCTTGGATGGGGATTGAAGTCCCCCTCACTGCTGGGGATCCTTTATGGGCCAAATAACCTACCTCTTACCTTCAGTAATTCCCACACAGTGGGTTTGCTGAGAGGTGGATAAATGCCAAGGCCCCTTTCTCCACCACTCTCCAAACACGCCCCCTGGTGCGTTCTAAGTTAGGGAATTAATTCCCCTTCAATACTGAGGGTCCCTGGGGGCCAACTAGCCCACCAGGTACCTACAGTAAGCACCACACAGCTGTGTTGCAGAGAGGTGGTCCGAGGCCACGCCCCTTTTTATCCTTCTCTGCAACGCAGCTCATTTGTGCTTACTGGAGGTACCTTGTGGGCTAGTTGGCCCCCAGGGACTCTCAGGATTCAAGGGGACTTAATCCCCCAACTGACAATGCACCAGAGGGCGCATTTGCACAGTGGTGAAGGTAGGGGGCGGGCCTGATGTGACAAGTGCAAAAGTGCCCCGCGGCGTATTTTAAGTCGGGGGATGTATATATCGATGAGGCCACCTGGTAGACCTATTATTTCGGCCTGCAACAGCATGTTAGAACATACATCTGTCTATGTAGACTATTTTCTTCAAAACTATGTGAAAGAATTGCCCTCATATGTGAGGGACACAGGAGATTTTCTTGGCAAGATCAGGGATGTAGAATGGCAAAAAGATTATCTTTTGATTACATTAGACGTCACCTCCCTGTATCCTTCCATTAGGCACCAAGATGGCCTTAGGGCATTAGGCCACTACCTTTCACGCAGTGGCCCAGAGTTTGATCAGCACAATATCATGTTGGTCAATATGGTGGAATTTTGTTTTTATAACAGTTTATTTATGTTTGAGAATATTGTTTACCAACAACAATGGGGAGTAGCTATGGGGGCCAGTTTCTCACCGAGCTACGCCTGCCTGCATATGGGATGGTGGGAGGAGCTGGTCCTCATCAAACAATTCCCAAACATTATGACTACAAATGTTATAAAATGGTTAAGATTTATTGATGATCTCTTTGTGATCTGGCAGGGCTCGCTCAGTGAGGCTGAGACATTTGTTCAAAATCTCAATATTAACAACTTGAATCTTCAGTTTGCTGCTTCTATCAGTACTACATCGGTCAATTTCCTGGACGTGAAGGTGTACATTAGCAATGATCAAATGCACACCACATTGCACAGGAAACCGACTGCGGGCAACTCAGTGCTACATGCGAGCAGTGCCCATCCGGATCATCTTATCCAAAGCATTCCGTACGGAGAGATGATACGTTTAAAAAGAATTTGCAGTAACAAGAATGATTTGGAGATAGCACAGGCATCCAGCAAAGCCAGATTTTTAGCTCGAGGATATTCTCTTAAATGTGTAATAAATGCTATACAGAAGAGTAAGCTGACCAGTCGAGATGTACTCCTGAATGAACAAAGTAAATCAGCAACTAAAAAGAAAGAAACTGATGGGTCGTTTAGGTTTATATTTGGTATAATAAACAAAGCAAAAAAATCAAAAAAATCATTAACAGAAATTGGCCCATTTTACTGGGAGATCCGGTAATTGGACACAAACTACCCAAAAAGGCGACCATAACCTACAGTAGGGCACCATCCATGAAAGATACGTTGGTATGCAATGATTTGGAAGTTGTTAGTAAAGGCACCTGGTTGAGTCAACGCCACGGGTTTTTCAAATGTAAAACATGCAAAGCGTACCAACACGGCGTCAACACTATTGCCTACAAAACTCCTTTCAATTCAGCTGAGAATCCTATCAAGAAATCTCTAACATGTAAAATGACCCATGTGGTCTACGTGCTGGAGTGCCCATGTGGTCTTCGATCTGTAGGAAGCACAATACTACAAGGCCACAAACGGGTACTCCAGCATATTAGAGCAATTAAAAACCAGGATCAGTCTTACCCGGTGGCGCGGCACTTTGCCGAACACCACAAATCTGATTCCACCCTCTTGAGATACTTTCTGATAGATTGTGTTCAAAACAAAAAGAGAGGGGGAGATCGTGTTCGGGCTTTGCGCCAACTTGAGACTAGATACATTTTAAATCTTGATACCAAGTATCCAGGTGGCCTGAATCAAACTGAAGATCTATACACATACTTATAACATTACACAGGATAAGATATTGATGAGGTATTGACACCATGTACATAATGATCAGTTTGCCCATAAACTTTATCAATTAGACATTGCTAAGAAGTGATGAAAACAATCCTGTTTTATATTAATCATCAGACCAGGGTGCTGCATGCCCAGAATTCCCAATTATAAATTTTACACGGTGTTTTAGTATAGGTATTTTAGTGTATTTTAGGAATATTTTGGTTTTTAATACTAGCACATTGCACTTTGCACTTATTAGTAATACACACCGTATTTAAGCAGTTTAACCATGATACATGTCCAGGGGCCCGATTCACAGAACTAACTTATGACAAAATCCTAAACTTACTACCATTTTCGTATTCACAGAAGGCACTTATTCATTTTGGTATTCACAGAAGACACTTACTCACTTCGGTATTCACAGAAGTTAGGAGTCCTAACTTTAGGACTCCGAAATGCCTTCTGTGAATACCGAAAGTCTTAAAATTAGGATTTAGTTCTGTGAATCGGGCCCCAGGTATTTAAACCTGGACCTTTGAAATTTGAAATTTGTGTGTATAACCTCTACCAATTGTACATTTGCACAAGTAATGGCAGCTATTTAACAACGAGTAGGGTTAACATTATAACCCTAAATCCAATGTATTATATTTTAGAAACATAGGGAAACTATTTTAATGTTTTTATAATGTATTTAAACATATATTGGTTTGAACCTCAAGTTTCTCTTACTACATTGTGACGAATATGGTATGTTTTCTATGTCCATGGTTGTAAATACGAGGTGTTTTTTGCACTTGTCACTTTAAAAACACAAAAAAATTGAACAAACTATTTAAACCTATTGAGCACTGCATAGCGCGTCATGTGATCAAGATCCCTAGAGGATCGAAACTCGTCAGGCGAGTGCGAGGGAGCAAGGGGAAAGAACAATAAACTGATATTCGCACGTACTTGTGGTCCATCCTCCATTGGTGTTTATGGCCAGAAGCTGCAGCGGTGTAAGGAGTTTAACGCATATATATATATTATCTACTTGCGGTCGCCAGTAGATAGTTATAGTTAGGACCGTGTTTCCATAGGAAATCCGCACCATTCTATTTGGAATAACTTTGACGCCGGTTGACGAATCCTCGCGAAATTTTCAAAATAGGTGGGGCGCTCCGCTCCGCTCCTACCCTGAAAGTCTCAGGGGGATTCGTCAAGTGGGGGCTGAGAAAAAAGGGGGGTCCCAAAACGTGTTTTCCCCATGCAATTTTCCGTAGGGACCTTTAGTCCAAGGTACAGCCCGAACCGCTGAACAGAATTACTTGAAATTTGGCAAAGAGGTAGTCCTCAGCTCAGGGATGTGCCTTTTTCATATATGGAGTCAATCTGTTCAGTAGTTCCTGAGAAAATCAAAAGTAAAATCATATATATATCTGGGCGGAGCCTAACCACACATCTCATCCTGAGATCTGATTGGCTGTCAGCACTTCATCCAAGAAGTGTTGGCATCCATCTTGGGACCAATATACATGATAGCACCTCATTAAAAAGCATTGCAGTTAATAGAAGGTTTTAAGACTTTAGTTACATTATAAATCATTTGTTGATGGTACCATACTAATTTAAGGAATTGTGGTGTGTTCTAAGGTGATTTTACCATGTGAAAAAGCCTTCTGCTGTGATATCATGAACCATGTTTTAGAGAAAACTATTTTCTCATGCTTTTCCTACAGAGGTTTGGAAGGTGCTCTATAAGCTAAACTGAGAGCATATTTTCTGTAAATTCACATTATCTTTCTCAGTCATGTGAGAATGAAGTCTGACATTCTCAGTAAAACATGTACATCCAACAAGGGCAGCTTCCCAGAGTGTTCTAAAGAACAACTAGAGTGCTAACAGTCTTACTTATGACAAAAGTACGGCACACCTGAAGCTATCTTGATTGGAATAAAGTGGTAACACTTAAAACATTTAATTTACAAAGGAACACAATGAGGGGGTTCATTTTGCCATATAAATTATGATTAGTGCTGCAGAAATAAAAGCACATTTTGACTTCTGAAATCCTCTTTTATTTCATAAAAAAAGTCTGACATGCAGACTGAAACATGCACTTTCAATACCAGCAGCAGATTTGCCTGGTGAGCAGTAGCTTTACTACAGTGATCTAATGAGCAACTAGAGTGCTAACATTCAGAATTTATGGAAAATGCGTGACACATCTGAATGCCTTCTTGATGGAATCAAAGTAAAAAACTGAAAGTATTTCCTACTGAGGAGACTGCAGTAAATGAGAAAATTAGGAAACTTCATAACAAATAAATCTCCCAAGATGGCCACCAGAGACAAAAGAGACCAAACGTAGCCCAAATATCACCCAGATGTAGCCCAAATGTAGCCCAATGACAGAACGTCCCAGAGTGTTCTTAAGATCAACTAGAGCGCTTACTGTCTTACTTATGACAAAAGTATGGCATACCTGAAGCCATCTTGATTGGAATAAACTGGTAACACTTAAAACATTTAATTTAAAAAGGAACACGATGAGGGGGTTCATTTTGCCATAGAAATTATGATTCGTGCTGAAGAAAGAAAAATTAGGGCATATTTTGAGTGACTTCTCAAATCCTCTTCTATTTCATTAACAAAATTCTGATATGCAGACTGAAACATGCACTTCTAATACTAGCAGCATACTTCCGTGGTGAGCAGTAGCTTTACTACAGTGATCTAATGAGCAACTAGAGTGCTAACATTCAGAATTTATGGCAAATGTGTGACATATCTGAATACCTTCTTGATGGAATCAAAGTAAAAAACTGAAAGCATTTCCTACTGAGGAGACTGCAGTAAATGAGGAAATTAGGAAACTTCATAACAAATAAATCTCCTAAAATGGCCACCAGAGACAAAAGAGCCCAAATGTAGCCCAAATGTAGCCCAAATATCACCCAAATGTAGCCCAAATGTAGCCCAATGACGGAAGTGTGCAAAACACTTATTTTTTGTGTATTTGCAGTTTTATATAGTGCAGACTTGTCAGGTATTGGAGTGCTTTACATGAGCATTGGTTACATCACACAAGATCAAATGCATTTTGGTTGTAGACATGGGGAGATTAAGGGCCATATGTAGAAAGCAAAATTGCGATCGCAAACGCCGAAATTCGCCGAATTTCGGCGTTTGCGATCGCAATTTTGCTAAGTGGGATGTGGGAAGGCAAATCTGCATGCAAAATAAGGAATCGCAAAATTTGCGATTCCTTATTTTGCAAATGCATTTAAGGAATCCCAAATAGCGATTCCTTAAATGCAATATAGAAAGCACCCAAGTTGTACTATATTGGCTTAAGGAATCGCAAATTACCACCAACTTCAGGTTGATGGTAATTTGCGATTTCTTTCAATAATGCAGTTTTTTGCATTATTCAAAGTGCCATGTGGCACACATACATGCCCTTAGGGCATGTATGTGCGCCACATGTGCACCCATGCTCATTACAGGGGTGCAAAAGGGTGTCATGTTGACAGCCTTGCACCCTTGAAATTGCATTCTCAATTTGCGATTCTCTAATTTAGAATCGCAAATTGAGAATGTCTTCCTATTCATTCCTACGGGCCTTTTAGCACATAGGAATGAATGGAAAGGTATTCCTGATTTGCGATTCTCAATTAGAGAATCGCAAATAAGGAATAGGTGGGATTCGCAAACAAAATTGCTAATCCTACCTACATAGCGTTTTGCTATTCTCTAATTGCGATTCCCTAAAAATTGCAATTAGAGAATCGCAAAACACAGCCTACCTACATATGGCCCTTAGTGATTTGACCAGAATCACAGAATGTTGTGCTGAAGCAGAAACTCCAACCTGGTTCCCCAGTTGCAAAGTCTGCAGCTCTGGAAGTAACACCACACCCTCTCCCCTTGAATGCAACATTAAATCAAGTGGTCAAATGTATAAAAAAACTAAGATTACAAATAATTTAAAAGTTCTTTGTTGCTATTTGAAAACTCAGAAAATATGTCCTCATTTTAGTTTTTTAGAGCACTAACAATAATTATGATGCAAATAAGACCATCTCATATATGTAATTTCTAAAGGAAATGCTCTAGGCATTACAGTTTTGATTACATCAAGATGACATCAGGCGTTCCACACTTTTGAAATAAATATAGAATGTTAGCAATCTAGTTGTTCATTGGGATACTGTTGAGAGGCAGAGGCCAGGGGCACGGACTCTGAAAATTGAAGGCAGGTAGGAGAGTGCAGAGGCAACAATTTGACCACACTAGGCAGGCAGGAAGGGCAGTGGCAGCACAACAGACTATGGAGGGCAGTGGAAAGGGGGGCAGGGGCTACAAACCAACAATACAGGACTGGCAAGAGAGGCTGTGGTGATGTAATAGACAATTGTGGGCAGAAGGAAGAGGCAGTGGTCATACCAACAGACCCGTTTCAGCCAGGAAACGTACAATGTTTTTAAGCTCAAATGGGCTTTACTTGATCTGGTTCCTGTCTACAATCTTCTCTTTTTCAATGTAACTCAAAGGGGAAAATCAATACCCCAGATTTATTTCAAAATCTCCCTCTTACCAAGTTCAAAATGTTCGCAAGTATGGTACATTGGATCATGGTAGGCAGGAGGAATTGGGGTAGGGACATGGACTCGGATAACAGACGACAGGAGGGACATTGAGAGGTGCACCAAACTGACCCTACAGGGCAGGCATCAGGGTTTGCAGCAGCACAATACACCACACAGGGCATGCGGGATGGGAGTGCAGCACAACAATCCATAGAAAGCAATAGGGAGGGGACAGGGTCATGCACATGGACAACAGACAACAGAGGGGAAAGAGGCAATGGTAGCTAGCTGACCATAATGGACAGACAGGAGAGAAAGCTGCAGCATAACAGACCATAAAGGGCAGGAGGGACGTATCAGGGGCATTACAATGGAACCGACAAGCCAGGAAGGAGGGAATAGAGGTCTGCACATGGAAACAGAGGGCTGGGGGCAAGGGGGCAGGGCAGGAGCAGCAAGATGACCATGGAGGTCAGGCAGGATGTGCACTAGAAACAAGACACACCATGGAGAGCAACAGTGAGACTGATGGCATACACACAGACCATGGAGGGAAGGTGAGAGGGGGTCAGGAGCAGCTAGCTGACCACACAGGGAAGGTGGGAGGGGCCATGGCAGCACTGAAGACCATGCATGGCAAGCGGGAGGGTTAGTGGCAGCACAATGGCTATGATGGGCAAGAAGGAGGGTGCAGGGGCATGCACAAAGGACCATGGAGGATAGAAGGGAGGCACAGACAAGAGAGTTCAGGGGAAGGGGGATCACAACAGACCGCGCGGGGCAGGCAGGAGGAGCAGTTGCAGCACAACAGACCAGGGAGGGCAGAAGGGTGTGGCAGTAAAATGGACCATGAAGGACAGGAGGAAGGGGATAGGGGCATGGCATGTGGACAGGCAGGGTGGACGTGGCAGGAACAGGTTACAGTCATCTGACAATGCTAGGCAGGTGGGAGGAGAGTGGCAGCTCAACAGAACACTCAGAGTAGATAGGAGTGGCAGGTCCATGGAACATGGTGGTCAAAAAGGATGGAGCAGGGGCATGCACAAAGACATCGGAGGGCAGGGGGAAGGAGAATAGGGGCAGCAAGCTAAGCACAGAGGCTAAGCAGGAGGTCAATGATTGCCCATAGAATTGGGCAATGGAGGGCAGGAGGAGTGGACTGGTACATCATGCTAAATGGAGGGCAGTGGCAGCACATCAGACCATGCATGGCAGGAGGGAGGAGGCTAGTCCATGGATTCAGACAACAGAGGATAGGGAGGAGGTGGATGGGGCAGCAAGCTAACTGTTCATAGAAGGTGGGTATTAGGAACTTTATTGTTTTTAAAATGTGTGTCTGTGCGAACTACTTAAAATATGAACAAGTATGCAGCATAATCTCACTTTTATTCAGGAAGAAGAGGACGTTTGGGACTGTGACTCCGGGCTCACTTGGCAGAAACATCCCCTGACCTTCCACCCCCCATCGCAAAATGTAATGCGCCTGAAAAGGGTAGGTGGATGCAGTGTTATATAGAACATAGTCCTGAGAGCACGATTGAAAATGAAAACTAGATATAGTATATGGTATAAACTATGCACCAAAAAGTGTGATATAAGATGAACCGGGGCGTGAAATATAATATGCTATACATTGTGCGCAATGACAGATTCATTGGAGAGCACGAGATAGCACAGGCACTAGCGCTTGCTATGTGATATGCGCCTTGGAGTGTAATATGCACAGGGCAGTGTTGTGTAACCTAAGTAGTCTCTAAAGTTGTAATATAAAATATGTGCTGGGTAGTGTAACATTGCATATGCACTGTGACAAAGATATGGATCCCAGATTGTGATAAGTATGGCATAGCGCTGTGCTTTATAACATAGGCATCGAGGAAGGCACGTTAGATGGGGCAATATAACCTGTGCGAAGGCAAGTGTGGCATGACATATTCACGGGGTGGTGTTACAGTGCACATGGGCTAGAGAGTGTCATAGCATAAGCACTAGATGGTGGAATACAACACAGAGGTGTGTGGCACTCGGCAGGCAATGGTGGGTGTAACACAGCATTGGGCTCAGCCAGAAGCACACTGTGACTCTCAAGTGAGGTTTGTCTCCTTTCC
Organism: Triturus cristatus; assembly: GCF_964204655.1. NCBI lineage: Eukaryota > Metazoa > Chordata > Amphibia > Caudata > Salamandridae > Triturus > Triturus cristatus. The sequence goes on from NC_140587.1 coordinate 29,740,295, forward strand.
AGAGAGTAAAATAAAAAGTATTACACATCCGGCGGTGGATGTGTGTTTTATTAACCGTGAGGGGGTTTCTTGCATAGTTTGGTCGAATTTTTGTTGAATCCCCTTTGAATGGCTTGGTGTGCATGTGTATTAAATGTGCCCGTCAATAGCTACCCATGTTTGTATAAATAAACGACAAGGGTGTCTACTTGGAGAGTACCCACCAGCGGGGGCGCCGGGATTAGGCACGGTAGGGTGTCAGACATGTCAGAGCTTCACTAGCGGTGTGAATACATTCTACGTGGATTCATTGTATGCATAGTCGCCTTTTAATGAATATCAAGCAAATCGTCATGGTGATAGGTACATACGGTTTGTCCAGCAACACAGCCCCCCTCCTAAAGAATAAAAAATAAAAAAAATTAAAAAAGGCCATGACCCGGGGGTTGGGGTCCCCGGGGCCGATTAAGGCCTTGGGATGGCCAAATTATTTTTTTTCAACAAAAAAAAATAGGGTGTAGGCCCTGGGGGATGGGGTCCCCAGGGCTAATAAATTAGAAAAAGAAAGGGGGCCACACAGCCCTCCTTCTTAAAAATAAATAAATAAAAGACCGGCATCGCGCCGGAGGCCATGCCCCCTTCTTTCAGCACTCTGCAAACGCGCCCCCTGGCCAGTTGTAAGTTGAGGAATTAATTCCCCTTCAATACTGAGGGTCCCTGAGGGCCAACTAGCCCAACAAGTATCTCCAGTATGCTCCAGGGAGCTGCGTTGCAGACAGGTGTTCTGAGGCCACGCCACTTTTTACACCTCCATGCAACGCAGCTCGGTGGCGCTTACTGGAGGTACCTAGTGGGCTAGTTTGACCCTAGGGACCCTTAGGATTCAAGGGGACTTAATCTCTCAACTCAGAACGGCCACAGGGCGCGTTTACACAGTGGTGAAGGAAGGGGACGGGGCCTAAGGTGAGGTGACGTGTGCAAACACGCCCTGTGGCACGTTTTTAAGTTGGGGAAATAATTCCCTTTCAATCCTGAGGGACACTCGGGTCCAACTAGCCCACCAGGTGCTTCCAGTAAGCACCACTGCTCTGCGTTGCAGAGAGGTGGTGCAGGCCGTGCCACTTTTTACACCTCTCTGCAACGCAGCTCTGTGGCGCTTACTGGAGGTACCTAGTGGTCTAGTTGGACCCTAGGGACCCTCAGAATTCATGGGGACTTAATCTCCCAACTTAAAATGGCTACAGGGTGTGTTTACACAGTGGGGAAGGGAGGGGACGGGGCATGAGGTGATGTGTTCAAACACGCCCTGTGGTGCGTTTTAAGAGGTAGTTTTAATCCCCTGCCCTATTATATACTAGGGGCTTACAGAGGAGGTCATGCTAATCACAGGGGGACCCCAACGCATAGTGTGCCCTAGTGTATGTAGGTGTGTTCACTGTATTCTGAGTGTCCTTTAACATAGCACTGGCTCTAGGACTGCTTAGGCAGACTCAGTTACCACCAGTATCCGTCTGAAAAAGTTGAGGGTACAGGATGATTTTGCAACAAGGCTTCTTTCTGCTCTTCTGTTTGTTCTTTCTGCACGTTATATTTCTTCCTGCACTTTTCTTCGTCTTTGAGGACTTCTGTTGCTTCTTTCTGCATTTATTTTTTTTCTTTCTGTGCGTTTTCCTTCTTTCTTCACATGTCCTATCTCTGTAGGCATAGTTAGAAATTAGCATTTATAAAACCTTTGAAATTCACTAAAAAAACCATAGGTTTAAGGCACGTTATAGCTAGGAATTAGCATTTCGAAAACCTTAGAAATTCACTGAAAAAACCATAGGTTTCAGGGGCGATATAGTTAGCTGGACTTTTCACTCGTACAAAACCATAGAAATTCCCCCGTTATAGTTAGTTCAGCTAACTATAACTCGCGCGCCCGCAATGCACTGCTGATGACGTCACATATTACATCACTCATGACATGGTCAGTGACATCAATATATATATTATCTACTGGCGGTCGCCAGTAGATAGTTATAGTTAGGACCGTGTTTCCATAGGAAATCCGCAACATTCTATTTGGAATAACTTTGGCGCCGGTTGACGAATCCTCGCGAACTTTCAAAATAGGTGGGGCGCTCCGCTCCGCTCCTACCCTGAAAGTCTCGGGGGGATTCGTCAAGCGGGGGCTGAGAAAAAAGGGGGGTCCTAAACGCGTTTTCCCCATGCAATTTTCAATAGGGACCTTTAGTCCAAGGTACAGCCCAAACGGCTGAACAGAATTCCTTGAAATTTGGCAGAGAGGTAGTCCTCAGGTCAGGGATGTGCCTTTCTGGTGTCAATCTGTTCAGTAGTTCCTGAAAAAATCAAAAGTAAAATCATATATAAATGTGGGCAGAGCCTAACCACACATCTCATCCTGAGATCTGATTGGCTGTCAGCACTTCATCCAAGAAGTGTTGGCAGCCATCTTGGGACCAATATACATGATAGCACCTCATTAAAAAGCATTGCAGTTAATAGAAGGTTTTAAGACTTTAGTTACATTATAAATCATTTGTTGATGGTACCATACTAATTTAAGGAATTGTGGTATGTTCTAAGGTGATTTCACCATGTGAAAAAGCCTTCTGCTGGGATATCATGATTGAGAGAAAAATATTTTCTCATGCTTTTCCCACAGAGGTTTAGAAGGTGATCTATAAGCTAAACTGAGAGCTTATTTTCTGTAAATTCACATTATCTTTCTCAGTCATGTGAGAATGAAGTCTGACATTCTCAGTAAAACATGTACATCCAACAAGGGCAGAGACTGTCAGTTGATTCCTTTGTGTTCTACTGCAGCTTCCCAGAGTGTTCCAAAGAACAACTAGAGCGCTAACAGTCCTACTTAGGATAAACGTATGGCACACCTGAAGCCATCTTGCTCGGATTAAAGTGGTAACTCTTATAACATTTAATTTAAAAAGGAACACAATGAGGGGGTTCATTTTTCCATAAAAAGTATGATTAGTGCTGCAGAAAGAAAAAATAGGGCACATTTTGAGTGACTTTTCAAATCCTCTTCTATTTCATTAAAAGATTCTAACATGCAGACTGAAACATGCACTTTCAATACCAGCAGCAGCTTTCCCTGGTGAGCAGTAGCTTTACTACAGTGATCTAATGAGCAAAAAGAGTGCTAACATTCTGAATTTATGGCAAATGTGTGACACATCTGAATGCCTTCTTGATGGAATCAAAGTAAAAAACTGAAAGCATTTCCTACTGAGGAGACTGCAGTACATGAGGAAATTAGGAAACTTCATAACAAATAAATCTCCCAAGATGGCCACCGGAGACAAAAGAGCCCAAATGTAGCCCAAAATAACCCAGATGTAGCCTAAATATAGCCCAATGACAGAAGTGTGCAAAACACTTATTATTTTGTGTTTTTGCAGTGTTATATAGTGCAGACTTGTCAGGTATTGGAGTGCTTTACATGAGCATTGGTTGCATCACAAATTCATTTTGGTTGTAGACATGGGGAGACTAAGTGATTTGGCCAGAATCACAGAATGTCGAGCTGAAGCAGAAACTCCAACCTGGTTCCCCAGTTGCAAAGTCTGCAGTTCCGGAAGTAACACCACATCCTCTCCCCTAAATGCAACATTTAATCAAGTGGTCAACTGGATAAAAAAACATAAAGGTAACAAATAATTTAAAAGTGCTTTGTCGCTATTTGAAAACTCAGAAACTATGTCCTTATTTTAGTCTTTTAGAGCACTAACCATAATTTTAATGCCAATACGACCCTCTCATATATGTAATTTCTAAAGGAAATGCTCTAGGTATTGCAGTTTTGATTACATCAAGATGACGTCAGGCGTTCCACACTTTTGTAATAAATATAGAATGTTAGCAATCTAGTTGTTCATTAGGATACTGTTGAGAGGCAGAGGCCAGGGGCACGGACTCTGAAAATTGAAGGCAGGTAGGAGGGTGCAAAGGCAACAATTTAACCACACTGAGCAGGCAGGAAGGGCCGTGGCAGCACAACAGACTATGGAGGGCAGTGGAAAGGGGGGCAGGGGCAACAAACCAACAATACAGGACTTGCAAGAGAGGCTGTGGCAATATAATAGACCATTGTGGGCAGAAGGAAGAGGCAATGGTAGTACAACCATACATGCCAACAGACCCGATTCAGCCAGGAAACGTCCAATGTTTTTAAGCTCAAATGGGCTTTATTTGATCTGTCTCCTGTCTACAATCTCCTCTTTTTCAATGTAACTCAAAGGGGAAAATCAATACCCCAGTTTTTTTTCAAAATCTCCCTCTTACCAAGTTCAAAATGTTCGCAAGTATGGTACATTGGATCATGGAAGGAAATGGGGTAGGGACATGGACTTGGATAACAGAGGACAGGAGGGACATGGAGAGGTGCACCAAACTGACCCTGCAGGGCAGGCATCAGGGTTTGCAGCAGCACAATACACCACACAGAGCATGCGGGACGGGAGTGCAGCACAACAATCCATAGAAAGCAAGAGGGAGGGGACAGGACCATTCACATGGACAACAGAGAACAGAAGGGCAAGAGGCAATGGTAGCTAGCTGACCATAATGGACAGACAGGAGAGAAAGCTGCAGCATAACAGACCATAAAGGGCAGGAGGGACGGATCAGGGGCATTACAATGGAACAGACAAGCCAGGAGGGAGGGAGTAGGGGTCTGCACATGTAAACAGAGGGCTGGGGGCAAGGGGGCAGGGCAGGAGCAGCAAGATAGCCATGGAGGTCAGGCAGGATGGGCACTAGAAGCAAGACACACCATGAAGAGCAACAGTGAGACTGTGATGGCATACACACAGACCATGGAGGGAAGGAGGGAGGGGTTCAGGGGCAGGTAACTGACCACACAGGGAAGGTGGGAGGGGCCATGGCAGCACAGAAGACCATGCATGGCAAGTGGGAGGGTTAGTGGCAGCACAATGGCTATGATGGGCAAGAAGGAGGGTGCAGGGGCATGCACAAAGGATGATGGAGGATAGAAGGGAGGGTCAGGACCTGTGCACAGACAAGAAAGTTCAGGGGAAGGGGCCTCACAACAGACCGCACGGGGCAGGCAGGAGGAGCAGTTGCAGCACAACAGACCAGGGAGGGCAGAAGGGTGTGGCAGTACAATGGACCATGTAGGACAGGAGGAAGAGGAGGGGGCATGGCATGTGGACAGGCAGGGTGGAGGTGGCAGGGACAGGTTACAGTCATCTGACAATGCTAGGCAGGTGGGAGGGGAGTGGCAGCTCAACAGAACACTCAGAGTAGATAGGAGTGGCAGGTCCATGGAACATGGTGGGCAAAAAGGATGGAGCAGGGGCATGCACAAAGACATCGGAGGGCAGGGGGAAGGAGAATAGGGGCAGCAAGCTAAGCATAGAGTTTAAGCAGGAGGTCAATGATGGGGAATAGAATTTGGCAATGGAGGGCAGGAGGAGTGGACTGGTACATCAAGCTAAATTGAGGGCAGTGGCAGCACATTAGACCATGCATGGCAGGAGGGAGGAGGCTAGTCCATGGATTCACACAACAGAGGATAGGGAGGAGGGGGATGGGGCAGCAAGCTAACTGTTCAGAGAAGGCGGGTATTAGGAACTTTATTGTTTTTAAAACGTGTGTCTGTGCGAACTACTTAAATTATGAACAAGTATGCAGCATAATCTCACTTTTATTCAGGAAGAAGAGGACGTTTGTGACTGTGACTCCGGGCTCACTTGGCAGAAACACCCCCTGACCCTCCACCCCCTATCGCAAAATGTAATGCCCGTGAAAAGGGTAGGTGAACACAGTGTCATATAGAACATAGTCCTGAGAGCACAATTGAAAATGAAAACTAGATATAGTGTATGGTATAAACTATGCACCAAAAAGTATGATATAAGATGAACCGGGCGTGAAATATAATATGCAATACATTGTGCACAATGACAGATTCATTGGAGAGCGCGAGATAGCACAGGCACTAGCGTGTGCTATGCGATATGCGCCTTGGAGTGTAATATGCACAGGGCAGTGTTGTGTAACCTAACTAGTCTCTAAAGTTGTAATATAAAATATGTGCTGGAGAGTGTAACGTTGCATATGCACTGTGACAAAGATATGGATCCCAGATTGTAATATGTATAGCATAGCACTGTGCGTTATAACATAGGCATCGAGGAAGGCACGTTAGATGGGGCAATATAACCCGTGCGAAGACAAGTGTGGCATGACATATTCACGGGGTGGTGTTACAGTGCACATGGGCTAGAGAGTGTCATAGCATATGCACTAGCTAGTGGAATACAACACAGAGGTGTGTGGCCCTCAGCAGGCAATTGTGGGTGTAACACAGCATTGGGCTCTGCCAGGAGCGCGCTGTGGCTCTCAAGTGATGTTCGTCCCCTTTCCAGAGAGTAAAATGAAAAGTATTACACATATGGCAGTGGATGTGTGTTTTATTAACCGTGAGGGGAGTTTCTTGCATAGTTTTGGTCGAATTTTTGTCGAATCCCCTTTGAAAATGGCTTGGTGTGCATGTGTATTAAAGGTGCCCATCAATAGCTACCCATGTTTGTATAAATAAACGACAAGGGTGTCTACCGGGATTAGGCACGGTAGGGCATCAGACATGTCAGAGCTTTGCTAGTGCTGTAAATACATTCCACATGGATTCATTGTATGCATAGTCGCCTTTTAATGAATATCACGCAAATCGTCATGTATAGGTACGTACGGTTTGTCCAGCATGTGCTAGGTGTGTCTATAAATATATATTTTTTTTAAATAATAAAAAACAGTGGCCGGCCCTGGGGATTGGGGTCAAAAAAATATAATTAGGAGACAGGCCCTGGGTGATGGGGTCATCAGGGCCAATAAATTAGAATAAGAAGGGGAACCACACAGCCCCCCTTCTTAAAAAACTTAAAATAAATAAAAGACTGGCATTGTGCCGAAGGCCACGCCCCCTCCTTGCAGCACTCTGCAAACGCACCCCCTGGCGAGTTGTAAGTTGGGGAATTAATTCCTCTTCAATACTGAGGGTCCCTGAGGGCCAACTAGCCCAACAGGCATCTCCAGTATGCGCCAGGGAGCTGCGATGCAGACAGGTGTTCTGAGGCCAAGCCCCTTTTTACACCTCTCTGCAACGCAGCTCTGTGGCGCTTACTGGAGGTACCTAGTGGTCTAGTTTGACCCTAGGGACCCTTAGGATTCAAGGGAACTTAATCTCTCAACTTACAACAGCCACAGGGCGTGTTTACACAGTGGTGAAGGGAGGGGACGGGGCCTGAGGTGACGTGTGCAAACACGCACTATGGCACGTTTTAAATTGGGGATATAATTTTCCTTCAATACTGATGGCCCCTGGGGGCTAACTAGCCCACCAAGTGCTTCCAGTAAGCGCCACTGAGCTGCATTGCAGAGAGGTGGTCCAGGCCGTGCCACTTTTTACACCTCTCTGCAACGCAGCTCTGTGGCACTTACTGGAGGTACCTAGTGGGCTAGTCGGACCCTAGGGACCCTCAGGATTCAAATGAACTTAATCTCCCAACTAAAAACGGACACAGGGCGTGTTTATACAGTGGTGAAGGGAGGGGACGGGGCCTGAGTTAACGTGTGCAAAAACACCCTGTGGCCTGTTTTAAGAGGTAGTTTTAATCCCCCTGCCCTATTATATACTAGGGGCTTACAGAGGAAGTCATGCTAATCACAGGGGGACCCCAACGCATAATGTTCCCTAGTGTATGTAGGTGTTTTCATTGTATTCTAAGTGTCTTTTAACATAGCACTGGCTCTAGGACTGGTTAGTCAGACTCAGTTACCACCAGTATCCGTCTGAAAAAGTTGAGGGTACAGGATGATTTTGCATCAAGACTTCTTTCTGCTCTTCTTTTTGTTCTTTCTGCACTTTATCCTTCTTCCTGCACTTTTCTTCGTCTTTGAGGACTTCTGTTGCTTCTTTCTGCACTTCTTTTTTTTCTTTCTGTGCATTTTTTCTTCTTTCTTCACATGTCCTATCTCTGTAGGCATAGTTAGAAATTAGCATTTAAAAAACCTTTGAAATTCACAGAAAAAAACATAGGTTTCAGGCACGTTATAGTTAGGAATTAGCATTTAAAAAACCTCAGAAATTCACTGAAAAAACCATAGGTTTCAGGGGTGTTATAGTTAGCTGGACTTTTCACTTGTACAAAACCATTGAAATTCCCCCGTTATAGTTAGTTCAGCTAACCATAACTCGCGCGCCCGCAATGCACTGCTGATGACGTCACAAATTACATCACTCATGACATGGTCAGTGACATCACTCATGACATCACTGATGACATCTAAAATGACATCACTGATGACATCACTGATGACATCATCCTTGTGATAGAGTGGCAGACCTCCTCTCACCCTAATATAACCTTTGATACACACATTCAAAAATAGAGACTAAACTTTTCAAAACAATGGACATACCAATACCAATTACAACAACCTCTTCAGTAATTCTAAGATCCACATACACATCCACTCATTCACCCACAGTCCTATACAGTCACTCATACATGTACTCACTCATCATATGTACTCATACACCTATACATCCTGTTACACAATGCCACTCATCCATAGAGTTACTCACACACATAGTCACTCATGCTAATAAAGAATCAAACATACATTTACTTGCATATACAGTTATACACACACACCACCACACTTACTTCTACGGAAACTTACACATACTTAGTCTTTTAAACAATCACTTATAGAAACACATACTTATTCATACAGGAACTCTTTCTATCTCTCACTCTCACATATACTCATTTATATACACCAATAGTCACATATACTAGTTTAAAACATATGTAGTTACTCATAAAGACACTATTGAGACAGTCATTCACTCACTAACACACCCGTACACACACTCATCCACACATACTGTCCTGCACACATGCTGTCTTCAACACATACAAAGAGTGAGTCACTCATTCATGCACCTGTGCACTACGTAATACCCCCCACTGAACCATGCAGACACTCAGACTGATACTCAAAAAACCAACTAATAACCTATATAGACACCCATGCTACTCACCAACCCATGCAGCCACTTATACACAAAGTGAGAGACTGATACAGATATTTACATATTTAAACATTACTCACTAAGCCATGTATTCACTATGATACACTTAATCAGTCAGTTACACAATCAATTTTTCAAAAACAAATCATCCATTTAGACACTTATATACCCATTTATTCTTCCATCGACCTTGAGATATACATATATAAAACATATTTAATTTTCAGAAAAACACACATTCACTGGATGATGTCATCAGTGATGTCATTTGAGATGTCATCAGTGATGTCATGAGTGATGTCACTGACCATGTCATGAGTGATGTAATATGTGACGTCATCAGCAGTGCATTGCGGGCGCGCGATTTATAGTTAGCTGAACTAACTATAACGGGGGAATTTCAATGGTTTTGTACAAGTGAAAAGTCCAGCTAACTATAACACCCCTGAAACCTATGGTTTTTTCAGTGAATTTCTGAGGTTTTTTAAATGCTAATTCCTAACTATAACATGCCTGAAACCTATGGTTTTTACTGTGAATATATATATATATATATATATATATATATATATATATATATACATATATATTCACTGAAAAAAACATAGGTTTCAGGGACGTTATAGTTAGTCAGACATTTCACTTGTACAAAACCAGAGAAATTCGACTTTTATAGTTAGTTGAGCTAACTATAACTCACGCCTCCACAATGCACTGCTGATGATGTCACATATTACATCCCTCATGACATGTCAGTGACATCACTGATAACATCACTGATGATATTTCAAATGGCATCACTGATGACATCATCCAATCATTGAGTGTTTCTAAAGAGTTTAAATATGTTTTATACATATATATGCCAAGGTGTATTGAAGAATGAGTGCATATATGAGTGTCTGAATGGATGATTTAATAGGTGCATGTCTGACTCTATAAGTGAGTGATTAAACTTGTCTTACTAATATATGGGTGACTGACTAATCTGTATGAATGTCTGTATCAGTCTGTCTGGTGAGTAGCTACATGAGTATCTATATATTGTTTTTTAATTGGTTGTCTGAGTACCTGAATGGGTGTGTCAGAGTCTGTGTGGGTGGGCAGGGTGTGTGTGTGTGTGTGTGACTCCCTGCATGGATGCGTGAGCGGGTAATTCACTGGGTGTATGGGTTCAAGAGTGCATCTATTAGGGGCTATATGGGTGGGGAGTGTGTGTATAGCTGTATTGGTGGGTGAATGGACATCTCAGTGGTACATCTGTGAGTAACTACATATGTGAAAGGCAGTATATGTGAGTGTTAGAGTATATAAATGATTATATGTGAGAGTGAGTGGTTGTGAGAGTAGCTGTATGGATGAGTGTGTGCTTGTGTCAGTGATTGTATAAGAGAGTATGTATGTGTTAGTATCTGTATAAATAAGTGAGGTGGTGTGTGTATAACTGTAGGTGAGTAAATGGGAGTGTGATTGATTATTTGCCTTATTGACTAGCTGTGTGAGTAACTCTATGGGTGAGTGGCGGTGTGTGAGTGTCTGTATGGGTATATGAATATATATGATAGTAGCTGTATTGATGAGTGACTCTATTTATGAGTGACTTTATGGATGACGGAGTAGATGTATATGTAGACCTATGAATCAGTGAGTGGGTATGTAGTAACTGGTATTGGTGTGTCTATGGTTTCGAGAATGGCAGTCTCTATTTTAGAGTGGGTGTATCAAAGGTTATATTAGGATGTGAGGAGGTGCATCAGATTATCACATGGATAATCTCATTAGTGATGTCATTTAAAATGTCATCAGTGATGTCACTGACCATGTCATGAGTAATGTAATCTGTGGTGTCATCAGCAGTGCATTTCGGGGGCGCGAGTTATAGTTAGCTCAAGTGCTCAACTAACTATAACAGCCAAATTTCTCTGGTTTTGTATGTGTGAGATGTCCAACTAACTATAACGTCCCTGAAACCTATGATTTTTTCAGTGAATTTCAAAGGTTTTTTAAAAGCTAATTTCTAACTATAACGACCCGAAACCTATGGTTTTTCATTGAATTTCAAAGGTTTTTTAAATGATAATTTCTAAGTATAACGTCCCTGAAACCTATGGATTTTTCAGTGAATTTCTAAGGTTTTTTAAATGCTAATTTCTAACTATTCCTACAGAGGTAGGACATGTGCAGAAAGAGGAAGAAAATAGGAAAAAGAAGTAAGAGAAATGCAGAAAGATGCAACTGAAGTCCTGAAAGACGAAGAAACGTGCAGAAAGAAGCAAGAGATATGCAAAAAGAACCAACAAAGGTGCAGAAAGAGGGAAGTGAGGTACACAAACAGGTAGGAAAGGTGCAGAAATGGAACAAGGGTGCAAAAAGAGGCAAGAGAGGTACAGAAAGAGGGAAGAGGGGTGCAGAAGAAAGAGGCAAGAGGGGTGTAGAAAGAAGCAAATGAGCTGCAGAAAGAGGCAAGAGAACTACAGATAGAGGCAAGAGAGTTGCAGAAACAGGCACAAGGGGTACAGAAAGAGAGAACAGATGTGCAGACAGAGGCAAGAGAGGTGCAGAAAAATGGAAGAGGGGTACATAAAGAGGCCAGAGGGATGCAGAAATTTGCAAAAGAGTTGCAGAAAGAAGCAAGAGCAGTGCAGAAATAACCAGCAGATATGCAAAAAGAGGCAAGAGCGGTGCAGAAAAAAGTAGGAGAGGAGCACAAAGAGGCAAGACAAGTACAAAAAGAGGCAGGATGGGTGCATAAAGAAGGAAGAGAAGTACAAAAAAAGCAACAGAGGGCCTGAAAGAGGCACACATTGTGCAGAAAGAAGCAATAGAGGTACAGAAAGAAGCAAGAAAGGTGCAAAACAGGCAGAAAAGGTGCAGAAAGAGGGAACAAGGGCACAGAAAGATGCAAGAGAGGTACAGAAAGAGAAAAAAGGGGTGCAAAAAGAGGCAAGAAGGGTGCAGAAAGAAGAAAGTAATGTGCAGAAAGAGGCAATAGAGGTGCAGAAAGATACAAGAGAGGTGCAGAAACAAGCAGGAGAAGTGCAGAAAGGGGCAAGAGAATTGCTGAAAGAAGCAACAGAGGTGTGGAAAGCAGCAAAAGAAGTGCATAAAGAGGCAAGTGGGGTGCAGAAAGCGGCAAGAGAGGTGCAGAGAATGGCAAGAAACCATCAGAAAGAGGCAAGAGTGATGCAAAAAAGGGAAGAAGGCTGCAGAAAGAAGCAGGTGAGGTGCATAAGGAGGCAAGAGAAGTGCAGAAAGAAGCAAGAAAGGTGCAGAAGGAGGGTAGGAGAATGCAGAAAGAGACAACAGGGGTGCAGAAAGAGACAATAGGGTTGCAGAAAGAAGCAAGAGAGGTGTAGAAAGAGAAAAAAGGGGTGTAAAAATAAGCAAGAGGGGAGCAGAAAGAAGCAAGTTAGGTGCAGAAAGAGGCAACAGAGGTGCAGAAAGACACAAGAGCACTGCAGAAACATGCAAGAAAAGTGCAGAAAGAGGCAAGAGAGTTGCTAAAAGAAGAAACAGAGGTGTGGAAAGAAGCAAGAGAAGTGCATAAAGAGCCAAGTGAGGTACAGAAAGAGGCAAGAGAGGTGCAGAAAGAAGCAAGTGAGGTGCAAAAAGAATAAACAGGGGTGCAGAAAGATGCAAGAGAAGTATAGAAGCAGGCAGGAAGGGTGCAGAAAGAAGCAAGAAAGGTGCAGAAACAGGTAGGAAAGGTGCAGAAAGAAGGAACAGTGGTGCAGAAAGATGCAAGAGAGATGCAGAAAGAGAAAAAAGGGGTGCAAAAACAGGCATGAGGGGTGCAGAAAGAAGCAAGTGAGGTGAAGAAAGCGGCAACAGAGGTGCAGAAAGACTCAAGAGAGGTGTAGAAACAAGCAAGAGAAGTGCAGAAAGAGGCAAGAGAATTGCTGAAAGAACAAGAGAAGTACAGAAAGAGGCAAGTGAGGTGCAGAAAGAGGCAAGAGGGGTGCAGAAATTATCAACAGAACAGCAGAAAGAGGCAAGAGGGATGCAGAAAGAAGCAAGTGAGGTGCAAAAAGAATAAACAGGGGTGCAGAAAGATGCAAGAGAATTATAGAAACAGGCAGAAAAGGTGCAGAAAGAAGCAAGAAAGGTGCAGAAACAGGTAGGAAAGGTGCAGAAAGAGGGAACAGGGGTGCAGAAAGATGCAAGAGAGATGCAGAAAGAGAAAAAAGGAGTGCAAAAATAGGCATGAGGGGTGCAGAAAGAAGCAAGTGAGGTGAAGAAAGCGGCAACAGAGGTGCAGAAAGACTCAAGAGAGGTGTAGAAACAAGCAAGAGAAGTGCAGAAAGAGGCAAGAGAATTGCTGAAAGAACAAGAGAAGTACAGAAAGAGGCAAGTGAGGTGCAGAAAGAGGCAAGAGGGGTGCAGAAATTATCACCAGAACAGCAGAAATAGGCAAGAGGGATGCAAAAAAGGGAAGAAGGGTTCAGAAAGGTGCAAGAGAGGTGCAGAAAGAAGCACGAGAAGTGCAGAAAGAAGCAAGAGATGTGAAGAAAGGGAGAAGGCGAGTGCAGAAAGAGACAACAGGGGTGCTGAAGAAGACAACAGGGGTGCAGAAAGAGACAACAGGGATGCATAAATAGGCAATAGAAGTGCATTAAGAGGCAGATGAGGTGCAGAAGGAGGCAATAGAACTGCATAAAGAAGCAAGAGATTTGCAGAAACAGGCAAAATGGGTACAGAAAGAGGAAACAGGTGTGCAGACAGAGAAAAGAGAGGTGCAGAAAGAGGCAAGAGAGGTGCATAAAGAGGGAAGAGGGGTACAGAAAGAGGCAAGAGTTGTAGAAAGAAAAAAGAGGGGTGCAGAAAGAGGCAACAGATCTGCTGAAAACAACTGCCCTGTTGTACACTCCGCTCTCTCACTGCCCTGCTTCAGGCCCCCTACCCCCCCCCGTGTGCCGAAGGATTTAACTGGTTTAGGCACATTTACTTTGGGCCCAGCCACCGTCCTCACTGCCCTCATTGACTATGCAAGCACCTATAAAACGAGGTTTGTTCCCGAGCATAGGTAAAGTCAAATTGTCCAGTGTAGGTGAAACAATCGACAAAATCAAGTCCAATCCTTTTGTGTGAGGATTTATCTGTTCTTTATTTTCTTAGTTGTCCTGATCACATATTCAACAGCATCACGCCAAAGGTGCATGCGGCCAACACGTGTTTCGTCTTGGGGTAATACACCCCCACGACTTCCTCAGGGCTACAAACAAAGATAGAAAACCTTTTTTCAAATATAGAAAAAATAGTCATACATCAGTAAAAGTTGTACTTTCGTAATACACCAAAGGAACGACGTTAAAAATCCAAAACTCCTCAGTGAGTACTCACTACAGAGTGTTGTGAAGTGAGTTGAGAAAATCCCATCACCTAGAGATTGTGGAGAGAAGTGAAAATTCAAAATGTGAATCTCAACATAAACAACAACCAAAGAAAGAGAGCAGGAAGAGAACACCCTGATATAAGGAGTGAAGAAAGTTGAATAGGTCTCACCCTAAATGTGTCTGTAGATATTGATACTGAATATAATCTGAAGTCAGCAGCAGTGACCCTGAATTATACCATGAAGAGGTAGAGAAGAAGAAACCCTCGTAGGAACCGAGACAGTCACCCCAAAATCCACATAGGGGTACCGTAAATAAAAACCCGATGGGCAATTTATATAATGGATAAAACACTCACCCTATAAGTGTAATGATCAATTCACAATCAACGAGTACGATGCAAATGTCAATCAGAAAAGAATACTATTAGTGCGTTTCCGGAACCTAGAAGGTAAAATATATATATTACCTATCTAGGCGGGGACAGTAATCCACCCGAAATCCAGGGAGTACTCTAAACATATCGACCAGTATCTACAGAGAGGTGTTCATGTCACAAAACGGTCATAGAGTAAAGTTCTCAATATTTTGAACTAACCCGTATTTAAAATATCTACTATAAAGAAATGAAAAATCAAATAATATAATAAAGCCACGCAGGTCATCGTCGAGGCAAGAAAACGGTAAATCTAGATAAAGACAACCCTGTTAACTATTCCAAGTCTATTTTATCACAATCCAAACATCAGTGTCTATACAAGATTACCTCCGTTATAGTACGATCAGCACAGTTCCAAGAGGAAAGTGTCACTCTGCAACTATTTTTCTCTGAAAAAGTACAAAGTTGCAATAAATGACTCTAAAAGTAGTACGTGAAGTACAAGGTTATAATTAATGACTGAAGGTAGTACGCAAGAGATTAGTGTAAGATTAAAAGAATGTAAGAGGCTGAATACTATTCAAAACCTCGACCAAGATTCAATTAAAACCAAGACCCTGCTCCACATGAAATCAGCAAAACACAGAGTCTATCTAGTATGGTTAATATTACGTAACCTGCGAACGTACCTGTCTAGGAGAGTACTCCGTCAGTATTAGGGGTCCTGGTGTGTATCGAAGCGAGCAAACGCCACATATCCCCTTAATATACGCGATGCGCGATCGCCCCTAAACATTACAATAGAGGAAGGACTAACCGAAAAGTGAGAAAATAGCGGCGCCATCTTGTTTAGCGCTCTGACCGGAATAGCTAGTAAAGGACAGCGCCATCTTGGACGAACACAATTTCATCCAGAATGCCTACAACTAGCAAACAGTAATAGCAATTGAGAGGCAAGGATGAAAGGGGAAGAATTAAGGTTCAAATACTCAATGTCATATTATGGAGAGCCCAAGTTCAAGCAAAACCACATATTAGACTCTTAGCAAGAGTCACGCATTATGAGTCAAATTGATAATCAAGAAAGTGTATGTGCAGTTATCTCCTCAACAAACCCTGTACAGCGGTCCCGTATATAGGGGAAAAAAGAAAGGTCTAAGTGTCGCCATCACTTAGATGTCACAGACACCTATAATTTACAGGAACTGAGTATTGAGTGCCAAATCAATAACTATCGATACTAAGTATCATGTAGGTTAAGATCCGAAAAGCGGCACTGAGTATTGAGTGCCAAATCGATAACCATCGATACTGGGTATCATGTAGGTTAAGATCCAAAAAACGGCCTAATGCTACTAACGTTGATATCGTCTCACAATGTGCGTATTAAAAACAGTCTAATCAGTAATAATCAAGCGCGTCCTGCATCAAGAGTACGTACATACAGACTCAAACCCTGTAAGGGTGTCTAAAAGGCTACATCTTTTCTATAGAATAGGTCTGGATCAAGAACAGTAAGTACCGAAATATTCATCAGAAATTCGGATATTTTACGGAGAAATCCGTAGGAGGAGACTAATCAGGAGAAGGAGAGTCAGTATGATATAACAACATATGCTAAAGTGAACAGAACACACGTCCCAATACGAACCCAATAAGATCACCATAGTGAGTATTGGAAATTGTGACAGAATATGAGAAACACCATAGTCTATGGTAGCATAGATCATAACAGAAGATCATCTGGTATCATATTCAGCCTCCAAAACAACAAAAAATCAGCGTGTCAATGACCAACAAGGCAAATAGAATACATTAGTTCATACGATAACAATAATGCTCTTATGACAAGGCCCATCCATTTGGAGAGTAATATAACAGTCTAAAAGAATCATCAGCACATCAGTCACAGTAGTATAAACATTGATGTTTCAAATACTTTTCAATCTTAGATACAGAAAAAGGCAGTTGAACAGAGTCAGGTCAGATAACAGAATAACATGACAAACTAAACATTAAACAGATCGGAAGTGGAACCCCAATCATGTAGGTAGAAAATAATGTCATTCATGGTCCACATTTATTCCGAGTTCAACCGCATGTAATTTCAAAATCCAACGTGCCTCGCACTGTCTAAGCCTCAGTTCCCTGTTGCCACCCCTAGGATTTTTCTTAACAATTTCAATGCCATGGAACTGGAATCCCAAAGAGGCAGTTTGTTAAGAGCATGTAGATGCATGACTACCTATGGGGTATCTGATGTCAAGATTTTTTAAAGCTCGAAAGTGTTCTGTCATACGTTCCTTGAGAGGACGTATAGTGCTCCCCACGTATATCATATTACACTTACATTCTATCACATAGACAACATATTTTGTTAGACAGTCAATATGATCACGGATCTGAAAATTACGTGATCCGTTGTAAGCGAATTCTTTTATCCCTCTCTTGGTCAACCTACACATACTGCAATTACCACACGCGTAGGAACCCAAATTGAGTTGAATCAAGCCATGTACTCCTAATTTGAGTTTGTTTGGGGTAACTCGGACTGATGATACTCTGGATAGTTTGACCTCTCCTATAGGTTATACTAGGAGATGTTGAGATGTATTGTTGTAGTGTTTTGTCTGCTCCAAGTAACGGCCAGTTGTTCTTAAGAATGGTATAAACTTTATGTGACCATGGGTGATAGTTGGTCACAAGTCTGACCAAAGGTTTGATGTTTTTCTTACCTTTGCTTGATATATTTTTTAGAGTTTCAGATCTCTTAAGACGTAAAGCTCTCTTTTTTGCTTTATCAATGGTCTGTTATGAATAGCCTCTGGCATAAAATCTGCGTTCGATGTTATTTATTTGGGCAAGGAAATCCTCATCTATTCTACAATTTCTGCGCGCTCTAACCATTTCACCAAAAGGTATGGCATTAATCTGGCTTTTGGGATGGGCACTATCAGCGTGGAGAAGTGAGTTACAGGCTGTAGTTTTACGATGCGTTTTACTATGTATTTTCCCTTCTTTGTGAAAAAGAACAAGAAAATTTGAAACATCTAAATGGTGGGAAGGTGCAACTCTTAAGCAATATATTAAACTTAATAGAGTCCCACGGGGTCTGCGATCACAAATCTTCCCCACTTATGACGATTTAGAGGCCGACTTACTTTTGGTCTGGGAAAAAGAACTAAATGATAATAGCATGAGACTGATGAATATTTTGATCGAAAATGCTGACCGTAAGGTCACAAAAACAGCTCTGGAAATTGACTCTTTGGAAAAAGAGATATCTGACCTTAACTTGCCAGAACCCACCAAGAATTTTTTTTCGATCTTAGAAGAAATACTGTCTAAATTTGAGGAAGACATTAAACAACGCAAAGCCCGAAACTTAGAAGGGATGAAATTGATTATACCACTGGCCGTATCTTTACGTTTGCCAAAAAGTTTGATGACATTGTTAAAAATGATCACACGAAACAAGGCACTGATACACCTACTAATAACATTATTAGTGCCAGTTCGTCAAGCAATATTTCCAGTAGTGGGGATGAGGGCCCTAGTAGAGGACCTCTGGGGACACTCCCTGACAGTTCTTTTTTAAAAGAGGTCCAAAGGATACGTATGGGCAACAAAGGGAACGAGCAGAGATCGAGACAGGAGACAAGGGAAAAACAAGGAGGGGCAAAAAGGGTGGAAGAAGAGGAAAGGGAAAGAGAGAGAGTTCAGACGAGGTCTTGGAACAAGAACAAACAGTAGACAGAGAACAGATTAGAAATGTACAGGTCATAAATCTATCAAGCAAATCTTTATCTGGGGATCTCATTTCAGCTTTACAAAAGGGGATGAATTTTTGTACTACCTCCTACTATGATGTTACTGACTCTAGAATCGATGTGTTCAAGTTTGTGAGACAATTGAAATTAAAAAAAAAATTTGAACAAAATCCTAGGCCTAATCTATCCAGGAGATGTGATGACACTATTGGGGATGTTTCCATTCAAGATGTTCTGAATGTTACTACTCTTTTATCCTTGAATGAGGAGGCTGACTCTCCGGTTAATATTCGTGATGTTGCATCCGATCTAGATCATCTGACCAATGTGAGTATAGATAGTGGCCTCAGAAATAAATCCCGTTGGACTCCTCAATTAGCCAGCGGCAACAACATCGACCTCTTCCACAAACAAGTCAACTTAGAACTGGACAAATTAGAGAAACGTTTGATCACCTCCAAACATACAGCTAAACGAGATAACTTGACTTATAATGAAAAGAAAGCACTTGAGAACTTATCTAATGACACAGAAACTATAGTGAGAGAAGCGGATAAGGGGGGAAACGTGGTCATAATGGATAGATCTAAATATGATTCGGAGATCCTGTCACAACTGACTAATGACATCTGGTATAAAAAAGTTGATAATAACCCCATGTTTGAAATTACCAAGCTATTCAATCTTAAACTACGTAAATGGCAAGAATGTGGCCTTCTATCCCCAGAAGAAGTTCTCTTTATTAAAACAGACAAACCCAGATACCCTTGCATGTACTCCCTCCCGAAGATCCACAAAAATTTGAGTGACCCACCAGGTAGACCGATCATTTCGGGGATCGGTGGTCCTAGTGAAAAAATGGCGGAATTTGTTGACACCTTCTTACAAGAATATGTATGCAATCTTCCCTCTTATATCAGGGATACGAAACATGTGTTGAACATCTTTAATGACCTTACATGGGATCAGGAAATGAGATTTGTGACAATGGATGTTGTCTCACTCTACACTAATATCTCTCATGATCATGGTGTACAGGCTCTGAGACATTTTCTATACAAACGCCCAATTGAACTGCTGGAACACTCTGAGATGCTAATTGAAATGTCCTCTCTAATTCTAAAAAACAACGCTTTTCTGTTCAATGAAATATGGTACTTACAGATCTGTGGCGTGGCAATGGGTTCCGGGTTTGCTCCGTCTCTGGCCTGACTATTCATGGGCTGGTTTGAGGCCGAGCATCTCTGGGGCCCTCAGGGTGCGAAATGGCATGATTACATCTTATATTTTGGAAGATATATAGATGATTGTATAATTATTTGGACGGGGAATAGTGAGGATCTTGAGGAGTTCTTTCAATACATGAATTCAAACATTTACAACATGACATTCACGATGACATCAGATCCGTCAAGTATTATCTTCCTTGATCTTGTTCTTTTTCACAAAGAAGGGAAAATACATAGTAAAACGCATCGTAAAACTACAGCCTGTAACTCACTTCTCCACGCTGATAGTGCCCATCCCAAAAGCCAGATTAATGCCATACCTTTTGGTGAAATGGTTAGAGCGCGCAGAAATTGTAGCATAGATGAGGATTTCCTTGCCCAAATAAATAACATCGAACGCAGATTTTATGCCAGAGGCTATTCAGAACAGACCATTGATAAAGCAAAAAAGAGAGCTTTACGTCTTAAGAGATCTGAAACTCTAAAAAATATATCAAGCAAAGGTAAGAAAAACATCAAACCTTTGGTCAGACTTGTGACCAACTATCACCCATGGTCACATAAAGTTTATACCATTCTTAAGAACAACTGGCCGTTACTTGGAGCAGACAAAACACTACAACAATACATCTCAACATCTCCTAGTATAACCTATAGGAGAGGTCAAACTATCCAGAGTATCATCAGTCCGAGTTACCCCAAACAAACTCAAATTAGGAGTACATGGCTTGATTCACTCAATTTGGGTTCCTACGCGTGTGGTAATTGCAGTATGTGTAGGTTGACCAAGAGAGGAATAAAAGAATTCGCTTACAACGGACCACGTAATTTTCAGATCCGTGATCATATTGACTGTCTAACAAAATATGTTGTCTATGTGATAGAATGTAAGTGTAATATGATATACGTGGGGAGCACTATACGTCCTCTCAAGGAACGTATGACAGAACACTTTCGAGCTTTAAAAAATCTTGACATCAGATACCCCATAGGTAGTCATGCATCTACATGCTCTTAACAAACTGCCTCTTTGGGATTCCAGTTCCATGGCATTGAAATTGTTAAGAAAAATCCTAGGGGTGGCAACAGGGAACTGAGGCTTAGACAGTGCGAGGCACGTTGGATTTTGAAATTACATGCGGTTGAACTCGGAATAAATGTGGACCATGAATGACATTATTTTCTACCTACATGATTGGGGTTCCACTTCCGATCTGTTTAATGTTTAGTTTGTCATGTTATTCTGTTATCTGACCTGACTCTGTTCAACTGCCTTTTTCTGTATCTAAGATTGAAAAGTATTTGAAACATCAATGTTTATATTACTGTGACTGATGTGCTGATGATTCTTTTAGACTGTTATATTACTCTCCAAATGGATGGGCCTTGTCATAAGAGCATTATTGTTATCGTATGAACTAATGTATTCTATTTGCCTTGTTGGTCATTGACACGCTGATTTTTTGTTGTTTTGGAGGCTGAATATGATACCAGATGATCTTCTGTTATGATCTATGCTACCATAGACTATGGTGTTTCTCATATTCTGTCACAATTTCCAATACTCACTATGGTGATCTTATTGGGTTCGTATTGGGACGTGTGTTCTGTTCACTTTAGCATATGTTGTTATATCATACTGACTCTCCTTCTCCTGATTAGTCTCCTCCTACGGATTTCTCCGTATAATATCCGAATTTCTGATGAATATTTCGGTACTTACTGTTCTTGATCCAGACCTATTCTATAGAAAAGATGTAGCCTTTTAGACACCCTTACAGGGTTTGAGTCTGTATGTACGTACTCTTGATGCAGGACGCGCTTGATTATTACTGATTAGACTGTTTTTAATACTCACATTGTGAGATGATATCAACGTTAGTAGCATTAGGCCGTTTTTTGGATCTTAACCTACATGATACCCAGTATCGATGGTTATCGATTTGGCACTCAATACTCAGTGCCGCTTTTCGGATCTTAACCTACATGATACTTAGTGTCGATAGTTATCGATTTGGCACTCAATACTCAGTTCCTGTAAATTATAGGTGTCTGTGACATCTAAGTGATGGCGACACTTCGACCTTTCTTTTTTCCCCTATATACGGGACCGCTGTACAGGGTTTGTTGAGGAGATAACTGCACATACACTTTCTTGATTATCAATTTGACTCATAATGCGTGACTCTTGCTAAGAGTCTAATATGTGGTTTTGCTTGAACTTGGGCTCTCTATAATATGACATCGAGTATTTGAACCTTAATTCTTCCCCTTTCATCCTTGCCTCTCAATTGCTATTACTGTTTGCTAGTTGTAGGCATTCTGGATGAAATTGTGTTCGTCCAAGATGGCGCTGTCCTTTACTAGCTATTCCGGTCAGAGCGCTAAACAAGATGGCGCCGCTATTTTCTCACTTTTCGGTTAGTCCTTCCTCTATTGTAATGTTTAGGGGCGATCGCGCGTCGCGTATATTAAGGGGATATGTGGCGTTTGCTCGCTTCGATACACACCAGGACCCCTAATACTGACGGAGTACTCTCCTAGACAGGTACGTTCGCAGGTTACGTAATATTAACCATACTAGATAGACTCTGTGTTTTGCTGATTTCATGTGGAGCAGGGTCTTGGTTTTAATTGAATCTTGGTCGAGGTTTTGAATAGTATTCAGCCTCTTACATTCTTTTAATCTTACACTAATCTCTTGCGTACTACCTTCAGAGTCATTAATTATAACCTTGTACTTCACATACTACTTTTAGAGTCATTTATTACAACTTTGTACTTTTTCAGAGAAAAATAGTTGCAGAGTGACACTTTCCTCTTGGAACTGTGCTGATCGTACTATAACGGAGGTAATCTTGTATAGACACTGATGTTTGGATTGTGATAAAATAGACTTGGAATAGTTAACAGGGTTGTCTTTATCTAGATTTACCGTTTTCTTGCCTCGACGATGACCTGCGTGGCTTTATTATATTATTTGATTTTTCATTTCTTTATAGTAGATATTTTAAATACGGGTTAGTTCAAAATATTGAGAACTTTACTCTATGACCGTTTTGTGACATGAACACCTCTCTGTAGATACTGGTCGATATGTTTAGAGTACTCCCTGGATTTCGGGTGGATTACTGTCCCCGCCTAGATAGGTAATATATATATTTTACCTTCTAGGTTCCGGAAACGCACTAATAGTATTCTTTGCTGATTGACATTTGCATCGTACTCGTTGATTGTGAATTGATCATTACACTTATAGGGTTGTGGTAAATATTCTTTTTACCGAAACTGAATTTCATACGGAATCTTAAAAATAAAGTAAAATAGCTCAGAATAACAAGAGGCAGAAATCCGTGGTATAAGAGGTTTCTAAATGGGCTTTATTCCATCCAAAATGGCCGACTCGAGTCGCGGCCTTCAGGTTCCGTCACCACGAGGGTTCAGGAAGTGAAGTACAATACTTTATTGACAAGAAGTAACTTTTATAGGTCATACATTTACAATGAAACAAGTGCAAAAAGGCGTAACAATTGATAAGATAAATTAACATAGTGATACGTAATTGAAACTAGGCGTAATAAGGAGCAAAAAGAAACATGATTGGCTCTCATTATCTTACATAGGTGGATCTATACGATAATACTTAACATGGATGCGTGCGCAGCAGCATGACGTGTGATTGACGTGCAACTAGGGGGTGAAGGGGACTTGACATTTAGCTCTACATGTGGAGACGAGAAGTCTAGGGGGTCATGTCAACCTAATCCCAAATCATATCTAACATCCTATGTTTAGAGAACTATGTTATCCACAAGGAAGGACTCTCGGACAGAATCTATTCTATACTAACTGTATGTGCGTGTACAAGCGTCTAAGTGTCTATATGAGAAGCGAGGGGCAGAAAACTTTCCATGGCAACAGGGCTATGAATCACTTGCAGGAGGACGGAAAGGCTGAGTCCTTTGCTTGTGAGCTAAAGGAAATGTTTACCTAAATCACTAGACAGGAATGCATCGGCTGAAGAGCAAAATAGATAATTCGAAGGTGAAATACAGCTTCTTGGCAGGCAGGCGAAAACTGGCCGAGGCAGGCACCGTTAGCTGCACAGGGAGTAGGACAAAGTTCATGGATACAGATGCGAGCTCAAGCTGAAACTGTCAGAGACAGAGAGCAGGGAAAGGCTTTGAGGAAAGAATCGGGCCCACTTGCCTGAACTGTAAAAATGGAGTACCTTAGCCATATAAAGTCGGTGGCTTTTCATACTTAGGAATTGAATATCCAGCCCATTGATGGCGGATCTGACAGAGAACATGTCGACGGTAGACACACATATGTTTGCGTCTTGGAAACTGGAACTGGAGGGAACATACATGTACTTGTGACATGCACATAGAATCGTTGGGGTCCAAGATAGGGGACATAACTGATCAGGAAAATCCACATTTCCACATTCCCTCCTTGTCCCCTACTTGCCCTTCAAGAGATATCAATCTTCATTATTCCATCGATTTGCTCATGGAGCATCATTTCTTCTTCCTTCTTTTTCCGGCATTTTGAACGAGAACTTTGATATGGAATGCATGATGTGGCACACAGACCACAAATCGCTGGTCCACATTGCAGGCATAAACAACAACTAAAGAGCATAAGAAGGCCAATACCTAGGAAGGATAGAACTCTCCATCCCCAGGCTGATATCACACTCCAAAACCACCCGGACCACGTCCAAGTGCCTGGATTCTCGTGTATCTGGCTTACAATCTTATGAAGGCGTGTTATAGCTTTATATACAGATGGCGAATTTTCTGGTATGAATATGCAGCAGCTGGATCCGATGACCCTGCAAGCTCCGCCCCTATCGGCCAGGATGACGTCAAGGACAAGACGATTCTGGAGAACAACAATTCTCATCACTGATTGTTCCTCTGTCAGATTGCCTAGGGCTGTTATAGTCTCGTTTACTACAGCTTCAAGAGTCTTGGTTAGTCTGCGTATCAGCTTACTATTTGATATTGTGCCTATATAGGGAAAGATACCTTTATTGAAATCTACATACTTGTCCCATGCCGTCTCAGTATAATCGACAACTGGGAGGTCTCTACGCTCTCTTTTGTGTACTAAATGAACATTTCGATAATAATCAGGGGGAGCTAGGAAAACAGGTGGCAAAAGGAATGCTATGTAACAGGTACCATCCCAATCTAGAGGCAGACGCATATATGCCGTCTGACCACATATAAAGTAAGAATGGCGAGAAGCTCTAAATGAAGATTTCCCTTGATCACTATATTCTACTGTAGTAACGCATTTGCTATGGCCCATGTGTATGGAACCAACTTTTCTCACACATAATTCACCCTTAACTGGAAATACTGACATAGTGGGCAGAATTAATTCAACTTCGGATTTGACGTTCAAAATCATGAGGTTAGGCGTAAAATTACCTAATTTATACACTTCATTTTCTAAATCAGTTCCTGTTCTACTGGGGTGACCTTCCTTATTAGGGTGACAGACTTTGAATAAAACTAGATTCAGATTTCCCCATATCCAATGTTGTTGATAAACTGCTGTGTCTGGGTCTATGGAATTTAGTAAACTAAACCATGCTCCACAGGAGCCATTGTGTGTGAACGGATGTGGAAAGAAAGGCAGAACTCCTTTGTTATTCTGATAGGGAGGGAGTCGGCCACACACCCAACAATTGGTGGCATTACTAGTCTGATGGGAATGATGTAACATACTAATGAAGGTGTTATTGCGCAGCGCAAGTCTATAAGATAGTTCATGTGGCGGTAGGTCACTAAAAGAATGTTCAGCAGTAATATTATAAACATGTCTAGAAATAGGATGATATATGTGCAAAATCACACTCGTAATGATTATTAAAACACTCAATAAAAACAGAATTAATAATGTCCTCACACAGTAGCTACGCAGTGATTTACAATACGCCTGTCGTTTCAACATTTCTCTGGTATTTTCTCTACTCAGGTCCAAGGGATACATGTCAGAGACAATTCAACCGCTTCACCTTGGAGAGGACTTAAACAATCAAATTGCTCGACTGTTTGGGCCTAAGTTTTAATTTATAGTTCTGAGAGTCATTCCTTTCAACAAAGGGAAGTTTTGAATCAGTCTGTGAGGGAGTGCAGGGCACAGTGTCTATATCCGAGGATAGTCCATGAAATTTCTTAACGTGACTGGAATGTATCCATCCTTTGCGGCCCTCCACTTTCACGGCTGTTCTTGTGGTCAGCAGGACTAGCTTCGGTGTTTTCCACCTGGGCTCCAATTGGGTTTTCCGATCGAAATTCCTCACAAACACCAGATCCCCCGGAGCAACGTCATGGGGTTTCACCTCAGTGTTGTCAGGAAAAGCTGCAGCTACCTGTGAACGACAAGATCGTAGTGCAGACATCAAGGAAGCCAGGTAATCTGTCAGCATATTACAATTAACATCAGATATTTTACGTGGTACAGGCGTCCCCCACATATTTGGTGGCCTTCCGAAGATCACCTCATACGGGGATAGCCCTGTTCGAGAGTGTGCTACCATTCTTATGTAAAATAGTGCAACTGGTAAGGCTACTATCCAGTCAACACCTTTCTCCTTACATATTTTAGACAATCTGATTTTCAAAATTTGATTATGTCGTTCCACTAGACCTGCTGCCTCGGGGTGTCGGACACAGTGGAACTTCCACTGATATCCCAACAAAAGTGAGACATGTTTCATTAATTCGGATGAGAAAGGCTGGCCGTTATCTGAATATACAACACGTGGTAGCCCGTACCGTGGGAAGAATTCTCGAACTAACTGTTTGGCAGTAGTCGGGGCCGTGTAATCTGATACTGGGTACGCCTCAGTCCATCGGGAGAGAGCGCAGACAACTACAAGAACATATTTGAATCCTCGACATCGTTCCATCTGGATATAATCCATTTGGAGCACTTCAAAAGGATGATCAGGAGTCTGGAATCCACCCTGTTCTACGGGAACACTTTTTCCCGGGTTGAACTGACAACATATCATACAGGTACGGACCTTTTGTTTAGCTGCTGCTCGTAAATGTTTATTGAACCAAATGTGTTGAATGCTATCTAGCATAGCTTTTTCTCCTAAATGCGCCGGGCTGTGAATTGTAGCTATAATGGCTTGGACCATAGAGTCAGGAAGAAACCATACAGATTTCTCCTTCGTCATCCATCCCTGATCTGTCTGGATCCCTCCTAGTTCAGTCCATTTCTTTAATTCTTCTGCAGTAGCATGTGTCTGTATGTCAATTACGTCAAGTGCGGGATCCTTAATTGTCATACACTGTGTTGGTGTCTGAACTATTGGCTTTGTCATGTCTAATGTGCGATTCTGAGCAGTCTGTTTAGCTGTTCTGTCAGCTAAATCATTGCCTTGAGAAACGATATCAGTAACCTTCGTGTGTGCTTTACATTTCATAATCGATATAGCAGTGGGTAGATGTATTGCGTCTAACAAGGCATGAATGAGGGGTCCGTGCTGAATGTGGGCACCATGGGAGGTTAAATAACCTCTCTCTCGCCACAGTACGCCGAAGTCGTGTACAACTCCGAATGCATAACGTGAGTCAGTGTATACATTAACTTTCTTATTTGTGGCTTGAATACAGGCTTGTGTTAGAGCAATAAGTTCTGCTGCTTGGGCTGACAAAGTATCTATACAATTTGTCTCAATAACTTCAGTGTCTGTTGTGACTGCATACGCGGCCACTAAATCTCCTGTACTTGTTCTCATGCACGATCCGTCTACATACAACGTCAGGTCTGGATCTAACAATGGAACGTCTGTCAAGTCTTGTCTAGGTTTCGTCTTTATTTCAATGATTTCAACACAATCATGAGCTAGTGGGTCTGTTCCAATTACAGGTAATAGTGTAGCAGGATTCAATGTATTACACCGTCGGATCTCTATGTGTGGTTGAAACAATGTTAGTTCATAACCGGTAAGTCTTGCTATGGTCAAGTGTTGTGTTTGTGTTCGGTTCACAAGAACCTCTACTGCATGTGGTACTTGTACTGTCAATGGATGTCCTAATACTATGGCATCGCTTTGTCTGATTGCTAAAGCTGTCGCCGCCACTGATTTCAGGCATGCAGGCAAAGCCTGAGCTACGGGATCTAATGTACTGGAAAAATAAGCACATGGCTTGCGTGATCCTGCTTGATCCTGAGTGAGTACTGACAAGGCAGTACCTTCACGTTCTGTAACAAAAAGTGTAAAATGTTTGCTATAACATGGTGTTGCTAAAACAGGTGCTTGACATAAAGCTTCCTTTAGGCTTTCAAAAGCTTGTGTATGTTCCTGAGTCCAAGGGAGAACAGTCGATGTGGCTGCCTCCTGTGTGGTTAGCTGAATGAGTGGTTTTGCTAGAAATGCGTACTGAGGGATCCACTGCCTACAATATGAAGTGAGGCCTATAAAAGCCCGCACTTCCTTTTGTGTCTGGGGTATTGACATGTTAGCAATTAACTGGATGCGATCTGGTGTAAGCTGCCTTCCCTCCTTGGACAGCGAGTGACCAAGATAAATAACTCGCTGGACACAGAATTGCAGCTTAGAAGGAGACACCTTGTGCCCCTTGTCGGCTAGAAAATGTAAAACTGTCAGAGAAGCCTTTTCACATTCACGTTCGCTTCTCGCGGTGATCAGCAGATCATCGACATATTGAAGCAGTGCAGTATTGACTGGCATGTGGATACTGTCAAGTTCTCGTTTCAGTGCTTGGCTGTAGATGCTGGGGCTTTCTGTGAATCCTTGGGGAGCGCGTGAGAATTTAAAGCTGCGCCCATTTAAACTGAATCCGAACAAATATTGGCTTTCCGGATCTATTGGGACGCTGAAAAAGGCATTCTTGAGATCAATTACAGTAAAGAATGTTGCTTCGGAATCAATTGCTGTCAATAATGATGATATATCAGGGACCACAGGAAATTGTGGTACAATGCACTTGTTTAGTTCACGCAAATCAATAACCAATCGGTATACTGGTGGGGCAGTAGGATCAGTTCGTTTAAGAATCGGAATTATCGGTGAATTACATACATTGGAGTCTGTTTCTACAACTACTCCCTGGGCAATTAGCTCATCAATAATTTTCAGCAAAGCCACTACAGCATCATGTGGTAACTTGTATTGTCGCATTCATGGTAGTACCACTCCTGCTTTCAATGTGACTCGGTATGGTGTAATGTTCATGCAGCCAACATCCGTAGGGCCTTGTGCCCATAGATGTACTGGTAAAGTCTGTAGTCGGGGATCCATGTCCCTAGACACATAGTGACCTTTAAAATCACGTAGAAACAACCTTACTCCTTCCGGAGAACAACATATTATGGCTCCTAGTGCTTTCAGAGTTTTAATTCCTAACAGATTTTCTGGGCATGATTTAGTAAGCAATAAATCTGTAGTTCGTGTCAAAGGTCCTATCGTAAGTGGGAGAGGCTGTGATACTTCATTAACAATAGGTTTTCCTGAAAAACCAAGGGAAACATTTTGAGAGCCTGAGAGGGGTGCCCCTGGAACTTCACTACGTTTTATAGTTGTTCGACTTGCCCCTGTATCGAGTAAGAATTTTCTATCTTGACCTAACAATTCACTATGTACATACGGTCCTTCTTGATCTACAGGAATCTCGATGAGCGGTAAGTCAACTTCCCTCTCTAGGCTTGTTCATGCGTAACGCTGATACTCAGGATATTCATATTGTGCAGTCTGATACATTTGTCGTGTTGTGGTTTGTGTGGCAGTAGCAGGCAACGGTGGTGCAGCTGGCACAAACTGTATGGGCTGCTGTGAGGCTGGCATGGACTGTTGCTGAACTGGCATGGACTGTTGCTGAACTGGCATGGACTGTCCATGCTGCATAGCTCCTTGTTCATTCTGATCTTGTCTAACTAATCGTGGTCTCTCTTTTGCAATACCTGTAGCTATATTACGTTTCAGGACTGGACAATCGTGTACATAATGGCCTAGTTGCTTACAGTAATTGCAGGTTCCTTTTACGGGAGCTGCAGAATCACCAGAATGTGTCACACCCTTTTTGTGACCCTCTGCTGGTACTGTCTGAGAAACTAGCATTTTCATTTTTGTATCCTTCATGCGTCTATGCTCGTGTTCTTGTTCATCCCTAATTCTATTGTGATGATACTGTAACATTTGTAGCATTTGTGACGGAGTGTTACTTTGCCAGGTACTCTCGAATTTCAATATTCTATTCTTCACTGGAGGCAATGCATTTTCCACTAATTTTGTCACAAATAAATGTGGATATGAGTCACTACTTGCTTTTATACCACTGTTTATACCAAAACATTTTTCAAATCGAGCATAATAATCGCTTGTGTCTTCATCTTGCTTTTGTTTGCAGGCTGTGATTGCACCCCAATCTTCCTTTTTTGTAGTTAATAGACGTGGCAGTACCTGTACTAGTAAACCTGGTAACAGTTTAACTTTATCCCCGAGCCCTGAACCTGCAGTTCGGGCCCTTTCTTCCTCTGCTAATGCTGTCCAGTCTATCTTTTGGTCTCCCACTTCCCACTCTTTTTCTTTCAGTTTTTCATAGATGCCAGCAGGCAAAAGCACCTTTAATATCGTCATAATATCAGGAAAGGTGTACTCTCCCATTAGTAACATGTCTTTAATTTCTCGGTGGAAACCCGCTGGGTCTTTGTCATGACTAGGTACTACTTTCTTCATTTCTAATAATTCCATTTTTGATATGGGTGTGTAAACAAATACACGGTGAAACTCATTGTCTTCGCCTTTTATTGGGTGCACTTCTCGTAAAGGATTTTGTCTATCCATATAGTACGGCGTTCTTTCTCTGTGGGGCAGCGAGAGAGAATCCGGATTTACAAAAAGGGCATACTGTTTACGTGACACTAATATCTCTTTAATTAGCTTGTTACTAGAACCTCTCCATCTGTTCGTGAGTAGTTCCGTTAATATATCAGGTAGAGGACCAGGGTCAGCATGTTGGCTCTTATATAATATAAGGAGTTGCTGAATCATATAGATTCCAGCTAAACGTTGTTCATCTGCACTGAGATTAAAAAACGTGTGTGCTACGATCTCATCACCGTATATTTCAGGACTGTCAATCCAGTGAACAGCTGATCTGGCTAATTCTTGCTCATCCATGGAATCGAGGAGGTGGTAACCCCTTCGTTCTCGTAGTATTTTATCTGCGGCTTGAAACAAACGTTCAGGAGACTTCAGATTTATTACAGGCGTCGGATACGTTCTGCTATTATTTGGGCATACAGAGTGTATGGGATCAGAAAAACATCTAGCATTATTACAGGATCTTCCTCTGCCTACATAGGCTATGGTCTCTGACTGTCTTGCGGAATTCCCTGATTCGGACACTTCATCTTGCTCGAACTCGTCTGTTCCCAATCTTTCTTCATGAATACGCTCTATTTCTCTACGGATTTTTCGGCACATGGCTATTATACAATTTTGCTTATCATGTCTCCCTTCTGATATATTCTGGCTCCATCTTGTAAGAATAAGCATTGCATTCGGGTCTACCCCCGGACGGTCTTGATTTCTGATCACACAGTTTATGAGGAAACGTAACAGTTCCCCCTGTATCTCTACTTTCTGGAATTCCATAGCTCTGTTAATACATCCTGGATCTCGTCCTGTTTGAACAAAATGGTATATGTTATCTAGATGCGTAGTCATTCCTGGTAACCTTGCTAAATACTCTGCGGCTCGCCTGATGCGTAATGATGCCAGGACCATTTCGTCCTCTTTACCAACCACCGGGTCATATCTACAATTTACAAGGAGTTCCTTAAGCGTACGTTCACTTACGAATTTAGGTGTACGTGAATGCGCTGATTCTTGAAAGACAAGTTTATTTATTCTGGGTGGTGTAAAGGTATTGCTAGCACCTCCCGTGGCCCCATCTGGGGCATCGGGTGTGAATGGGTTCGTTGAACGTGACACAGCAACTATGGGTGTCGATACCACTGTAGAATCGACTGCGGGGACAGATGTGCTTGCCGAAGCTTGTATCGGGACTTGCTGTTGCACGGGGTCGGATACCTGATCCTGACGTTGAACCCCTCCGCCAGACGGTCTATGTAGTGTGGCGTTAGTATACTCGGGAGCTGTGTCGTCTAGATATGAGGAAAGAAAAACATCTTCTGCGGTTCTGGGATGCCCTTTTTGATGTACCTTAATTGGAAATAACGGGGGTGGCAAGTCTTTTGGCATCCCTGGAACAGCCTTTGGTAGTCCTTCGGTTAGAAGGGGATACATACCATTCATAAGAGCATTTCTTTGTCTATTTACTTGTTCTGACTTCACTCGGATACCTTCCTCAATTAATAGATCTACTTGAACTTTATTTGAACTTTCTTTACTCCTCTCTTCTTGTCTACGTGCTTTTTCTGTACGTCTATGAGATTCTTTACGCCATAACTCAACAGCGTCTTTCTGTGACTGTCTGACCTTTCTTTTCCATAACTCTTCCTCCACTTTCATGATGCACTCTGCATCCCAGGTTCCCGCTGCGGGCCACCTTTGACTTTCCGGCAATCCCTTGGTATAATCTACCCATAGATCAAGAAACAATATGGCATCTAAGCCATGCTTGTGGTACATAAAATGCCCTGGAGTGTCCCTAGGAGGAATAGGAACTGCTTCTTCAAGCACCCCTTTTCTGGTAGTAATCTGTCTTAACTTCGAGAAGAGCGGCATATTGACAACTGATCTGATACTTACTCTTGAATTCACTTAATACGAAAAACACAATAATGAACAGCGAACAAAGAACAATCATTCATACCACAATATGCAAGACATTTGAACACTTTTAAACATTAAACATTAAACATTTTAACAATAACCGACAATGATGACAGTCTGCCTAACTAATCACCACGCTGAATTCTTGACAATAACTGAATACTTCGGAATACTTGATATACTGCTAAACAGTACATATACACTGCTAAACAGTGCCGACCGGATTTGTGTACCCAAATCCGTCTTGACCGGCACAACCTATGTGCGCGTCAACACGCCTCCTCGGCGATGGTACTCACCGAGTAGCTCCTTGAAACGGAAGGCCTCAGAGAATGGACAGGACTCGATAACTGCGGATAGCGGACCCTCTGGACATCGGGATTTCGAAAAACCTGGTGGGCTTCTGTATACCTCGGATCTTGCTCTCTCAGCTAGGCTCTGGTCGGGATACTTCGCACTTCTCACCGCCTCGTCTGGGTTGATCGCAGCCTCAGTCGCCCCCGCTTGACCGGAGGGAGCTTACAGGAAATCCTGCTGGTACGCGTTTATGGTCCGTCCAGCTGTGGCAGGAGACCGGGCCTGCAACGCACCGCCGGCGCGTGAGATGAGAAAGTGTCCCTGTTCGGGCGCCATTATGTGGTAAATATTCTTTTTACCGAAACTGAATTTCATACGGAATCTTAAAAATAAAGTAAAATAGCTCAGAATAACAAGAGGCAGAAATCCGTGGTATAAGAGGTTTCTAAATGGGCTTTATTCCATCCAAAATGGCCGACTCGAGTCGCGGCCTTCAGGTTCCGTCACCACGAGGGTTCAGGAAGTGAAGTACAATACTTTATTGACAAGAAGTAACTTTTATAGGTCATACATTTACAATGAAACAAGTGCAAAAAGGCGTAACAATTGATAAGATAAATTAACATAGTGATACGTAATTGAAACTAGGCGTAATAAGGAGCAAAAAGAAACATGATTGGCTCTCATTATCTTACATAGGTGGATCTATACGATAATACTTAACATGGATGCGTGCGCAGCAGCATGACGTGTGATTGACGTGCAACTAGGGGGTGAAGGGGACTTGACATTTAGCTCTACATGTGGAGACGAGAAGTCTAGGGGGTCATGTCAACCTAATCCCAAATCATATCTAACATCCTATGTTTAGAGAACTATGTTATCCACAAGGAAGGACTCTCGGACAGAATCTATTCTATACTAACTGTATGTGCGTGTACAAGCGTCTAAGTGTCTATATGAGAAGCGAGGGGCAGAAAACTTTCCATGGCAACAGGGCTATGAATCACTTGCAGGAGGACGGAAAGGCTGAGTCCTTTGCTTGTGAGCTAAAGGAAATGTTTACCTAAATCACTAGACAGGAATGCATCGGCTGAAGAGCAAAATAGATAATTCGAAGGTGAAATACAGCTTCTTGGCAGGCAGGCGAAAACTGGCCGAGGCAGGCACCGTTAGCTGCACAGGGAGTAGGACAAAGTTCATGGATACAGATGCGAGCTCAAGCTGAAACTGTCAGAGACAGAGAGCAGGGAAAGGCTTTGAGGAAAGAATCGGGCCCACTTGCCTGAACTGTAAAAATGGAGTACCTTAGCCATATAAAGTCGGTGGCTTTTCATACTTAGGAATTGAATATCCAGCCCATTGATGGCGGATCTGACAGAGAACATGTCGACGGTAGACACACATATGTTTGCGTCTTGGAAACTGGAACTGGAGGGAACATACATGTACTTGTGACATGCACATAGAATCGTTGGGGTCCAAGATAGGGGACATAACTGATCA
Source organism: Triturus cristatus (assembly GCF_964204655.1). Classification (NCBI taxonomy): domain Eukaryota; kingdom Metazoa; phylum Chordata; class Amphibia; order Caudata; family Salamandridae; genus Triturus; species Triturus cristatus. Next base: position 29,774,672 of record NC_140587.1, read on the forward strand.
GGAAAATCCACATTTCCACAGGGTGAGTGTTTTATCCATTATATAAATTGCCCATCGGGTTTTTATTTACGGTACCCCTATGTGGATTTTGGGGTGACTGTCTCGGTTCCTACGAGGGTTTCTTCTTCTCTACCTCTTCATGGTATAATTCAGGGTCACTGCTGCTGACTTCAGATTATATTCAGTATCAATATCTACAGACACATTTAGGGTGAGACCTATTCAACTTTCTTCACTCCTTATATCAGGGTGTTCTCTTCCTGCTCTCTTTCTTTGGTTGTTGTTTATGTTGAGATTCACATTTTGAATTTTCACTTCTCTCCACAATCTCTAGGTGATGGGATTTTCTCAACTCACTTCACAACACTCTGTAGTGAGTACTCACTGAGGAGTTTTGGATTTTTAAGGTCGTTCCTTTGGTGTATTACGAAAGTACAACTTTTACTGATGTATGACTATTTTTTCTATATTTGAAAAAAGGTTTTCTATCTTTGTTTGTAGCCCTGAGGAAGTCGTGGGGGTGTATTACCCCAAGACGAAACACGTGTTGGCCGCATGCACCTTTGGCGTGATGCTGTTGAATATGTGATCAGGACAACTAAGAAAATAAAGAACAGATAAATCCTCACACAAAAGGATTGGACTTGATTTTGTCAATTGTTTCACCTACACTGGACAATTTGACTTTACCTATGCTCGGGAACAAACCTCGTTTTACATGTTTATCGTCAATTAATTTTTTTAATTGAAGATCTGGGGATTCTTTGTGGTTGCTTCCCCCTGTTCCCTTGAGCACTCTCTCTATGACCTTTTGATTTGAGATATACTTTATTTTGATTTTGCGCAATTTACAACCTAGTCACAATTTGTGTATCCAGTATGCAAGCACCTATTCACTGTCCTGCTGTGTGTTCACCCTCACTGTACCGACACAACCCGAGTGCCCCTCAATGACCAAATAGTGACCAACTAGAGCTTTGCCCTCTCACTTCCAAGCCACTTCAAAACTACTGCCCTGCTCCATGCTCACCCATCACAGCCTTGTTTCATACTCTGACCCCTCACAGCCTTGTTTGAGACTATGTCCCTCACTGCCCTGCTGCACACTCACCCCTTACAACTGAACTCCACACTCACAACCTCACTACTGCCCCTCCTGAGTCTAAGCCCTCCTTGTCCCCTTTACACAAGCACAAGTTGCGATACATCATGAGGACACATTCATTTTCGTTAGGCACAAACAGCCTATTATTATGACAACGGGGGGGTGGGGAAAATCCGGCGGGACTTTCCCACTAAAAACAAAAGAAGGACTTCAGCGACAGAGCGATGGGACCAAAACTATCTGAAAATAAGGGTTCCCTTACAGAAAGTTTAACGTGCACAGCAGTGAGTCGAAGCCCTGCTTCCCATACAAATAACAGTCACACTATGAACTCACTCCCTTTCATGTCTGCACATCCGAGAGGCGTGCTACAAACCGAACAATGTGTGCACAGCGGAAGCCATGCCATGGACTGTATTATGTACACAACACCGTGTATTTGCAACCAGAGCTACGCTAATAAGACTGCTCCTGTCTTCCAGCACAATAAAACCCAGTACAGCTTCAAGGAGCTGCGAGCTATGTTCTTATGCATCGCGCTTCCTATCGCAGAGGTACTGTTTTGTGTGCAAAACAGGTGTTACTGAGACTGAGCACAATGGTGCTCAGTTTAGGCACCTCAGAAGGATGAAAGGCTGAGACGGCTGTGCCCAGCACTGGGCCTATGAACTGTAAGCTGCATACAGATCTGGTATGTATCAGCAAGCGCTTCACTCGCTGTACTGTTTTATTTAACGGTCGGGAAAATCTCCTTCCGAATACCAGAACTCGGATGAAGAGGGATGGGGGCCTAGAAGACACCGAAGAGTTTCCAGCAGCAGCCTTTTATTACCGAGAGAAGTTGGGCTGATATATGCTGTCCACTAATTATAGTGTACAGTGGTTCTGTCGGGTGAGAACACACAATGACTTTGCTTGACAACAACTTTTCACAGAAAACTAAATATATAAATTGACAAAACAATTGCATGAAGAAGACCATACATCTGATACATATTATTTTGTTATAATCCACTTAACGTACAATCCATAAACACAAAAAAAATCCACATTCCACAATAGACAAAAACAATCAAATGGAAAAGGGGATCTCTAGCACCTTATTTTGGTAAGCCTCTGTGTGTGCAGTGTTGTTGAAATGAGATAAGTGTGATTGGCTCCCAAAACTTATATGTATTGATTGTATAGCGATGTCCTAGTTTAGACATACAAGTGAAAGGTATAGGGAAACGAGGGGAGGAACGAGTAAAACAGCAGAGATGCTAAATTGTGTACATCAATTTCAAAATGAATCATAATTATCGGCTAAGCCTCAAATCAAGCTAGAATACAAGAACGGTTGGTGAAATGGCCTATGGCTTTTGCACTGTGGAGAGAGAGGGTTGCGCGGCCTGGTAGGTTTAGAAAGGACCAAAAAAGGTTGCAGATTAAGCAGATATTAACACAAAAACACATTCCCAACATGAAAGTGCAATAATGTGGGAATCCGTACATACCACAGTGAAAGATGAGTGAATAATGGTGTTAAAATTGGGGATCTCTGGTTGGCACAGGTAGGTACTTGTGACAAGCAGGGTCCCTCTCCTCTAGTCAGAGTAAGGGGTTACACTCCTAAAATAACCTCTGCTCATCGTCTAGGTATCTTGGCGCGAGCAGACAAGGCTTATCTCAGAGCGTTATAGGTTAAGCATTTGTGACCACATACAGTAACTCAGTGACAACACCACAAATGGACACCACACTAGATTTATATCAATAATAGTGTTCTTTTATATAAGGACTTAGCACAAGACCAAATAACGACAAAAATTACATACACAGTTCAAGAATATGCTTTCAGAAAGAGTTCTTAGGTTAGCGAAAAATCATTCACCTAAGCGTCCGTTTTAACCCACGGTACCTTATGATGCGATAAAAAGTTCCTAGCGGCACTCCAGCGTTGAAAATCAAGGTGTAGCTTATCCGGTAGAAATTTACTCGCTAAGGCACAATGCGACAAAATTCGGCCCGCTAACTAGCGGGGCGACAATTTCACCAGTGGTTATCTTGGTTGGGTCTGCGACAATATTCGCAGCGATAATAATGAGCGGTGCGATGATCTTGGCTTGTTCTGCGACGATTTCACACAGCAGCGGCAGGCTCTGCAACGAGGTTCGCAGCGATAGAATTCTTCCCGCTTTCAGGCGAAGCACGGATCTTGGGCTGGTAGCGATCAAATTCGGTCCGCTAACGAGCGGAGCGACGATTTTCCCAGCGCTGATCGGACTCAGCGGCAGCAGGCTCAGTGACGATGTTCGCAGCGATAAAATTCTACACGCTAATGAGCGGTGCGACGGAAGTTTTCTCGCTAAGCCGGCTGTGCGTGAAAAAGTGGAGATCTTTGATTTCTTTCTCCTTGGCCAGCTTCCCAACAGCAGGCACAGCTCCCAGAGGCCCCAAAACTGGTTCCAGCACTCTAGGAGGGGCAGAACTCACACAGCAGAGTTCAGGGGGAAGCTGGGGGTGAAGTCCTTTTGTTCCTGGGACTTCTTAACAGGAGGCGAGCTCTACTCAGGCCCTTGGAGATCTTTTTAAGCACAACTTGAAATAAAGTCTTTTGTAGTCTTTCTCCTCTCCTTCAGCAGCAAGGCAACCACTGCAGGCCAATCCCCCAGGTCAGGGACAGTACTCCTCCTTACAGCTTTCCCATTTCCTTCTCCTCAGGCAGAGGTTCTTCTTGTCAAGCAGGATCTAATCTCTTGGGAGCAGGGTCCCAATACTTATACCCCTAATTCTTTTGTTCCTTTGGGGTAGAGGGGCCTTTGCCCAGTCCAAACCAGTTCCTGAGCACTTTGTTGACATGACTCTGACTTTCCATTCAGAGTGCAGGGCAGAGACATCAGACGCTCCACAGGAGGTGGAGCCAGCATTGTGGTGGCAGAGCACAGCCCTATTCAGAGTCCAGGTGCACTCCTCCCACCCATCTGGATGTAAATCTCTCTATTCACCACCGGGCTGCCCCAGCCTGTCTCCTGGTATTTCCCAGCCCTGTCACTCACAGAAACCAGACAGCAGATACACATCCTAGCAGAGGTGGGCTGAAATGGTTAGGCAAGCAAATACCAGCTTTCTAAAAGTGGTATTTGCAAACACAGAATATTAAAATAAACTTTAATAAAAGATGTATTTTATTATTCTGAGTTCAGGCATACTAAACTCGAATTTCTACCATGTTCCCTGGGTCTGATAGGATCATAGAATGCAACAATTCCAACAGCCCATTCTGGCCTATGATAACAGGGTAGCCTTGCAATAGTGAAAAACGAAAATGGCTGTAATTCACTATTAGGACATGCCACACACATCAGGGCTTGTCCTACCTTATGCTTACAATGCACCCTGCCCTTGGGCCTACCATAGGGGTGACTAATATGAATTTAAGGGAAGGTTTAGGGACTGGCAACTGGGTGCACTTGCCCAGTCAGCATGACAGTACCAAACTGCATGCAGGTTCTGCAATGGCAGACCTTAGATACATTTTACCAGGCCGCTTCTGTGGGTGGCACAACCAGTGCTTCAATCCCACCAGCAGCATTTGTATTTACAAGCCCTGGGCACTCCTGGTGCACTTTGCTGGGGTCTGACAGTAAACCAAATAAGCCAATCATGGAATCCAACCAACATATACATTTTACAATGGGGAGAGCATATGCACTTTAGCACTGATCAGCAGTGGTAAAGTGCCCAGAGTCATAAAACAGCCAACAACAGGTCAGAAAAAATGCAGGAGGAAGGCAAAAAGTTTAGGGATGACCCTGCAAAAAGGGCCAAGTCCAACAAATGGTCTTTAGAAAATCAGGTGTGAGAATGGTCCACTCGCCATGTAAGCCTCAAGGTCAGTGTTGACGAAGGTGAAGTCACGTTCCAATCAGTGACTCCACGTACAGCGAGAGCCTCCTTATTAAGGGCCCGATAAATAACCTGCAGAGAGTAAAATGAGCCAACCTTCAGTCTATGTTTGCTTCATTAGCGCACACAAAAACAGGCAAGCGTTTTACTTGTTGGTATGTGTAAATATCTTACTAGTTTGTGTCATGCTAAGTGACTAGACACATGAGGTTTAAACAGTGACAGCGCAAAAAGAGATCTCGGGGCATGATGTAACAGGCCATCTAAGATGTATTGATAAAAACACAGGTGTGGAGTCATCTCCCGCATGGATTGCGGAAAAAGCGGGGGTGGGCTGACTGAGCTGTCTTAACACAACCAAAAGCAAAATAGCGCTTTGATTTGTCGGTAAGTATAAAATGAAAAAACAAGAGGGGGGGGGCTACACGAGCACTCCTAAGCGTATTTAGAATGCTTAAGCCTAATATGCATACACTTGGAGCATCATAGTTGAATCAATCAATCAATCAGTACTTGTAAAGCACACTACTTACCCGTGAGGGTCTCAAGGCGCTGGGGGAGGGGGTGCCGCTACTGCTCGAAGAGCCAGGTCTTGAGGAGTCTTCTGAAGGTGAGTAGGTCTTGGGTCAGTCGTAGGTGGGTAGGGAGGGTGTTCCAGGTCTTGGCGGCGAGGAAGGAGAAGGATCTGCCGCCGGAGGGCGTTCGTTGGATGCGGCGGACAGAGGTGAGGGCGAGGCTGGTGGAGTGGAACTGGCAGGTGGGGGTGTAGAAGCTGAGCCTGCTGTTAAGGTAGGCTGGTCCGGTGTTGTGGAGTGCTTTGTGTGCGTGGATGAGGAGCTTGAAGGTGATCCTCTTGTCGACAGGGAGCCAGTGTAGGTCTCTCAGGTGGGGGGTGATGTGGCTGTGGCGAGGGATGTTGAGGATCAGTCGGGCGGAGGCGTTTTGGATGTGTTGCAGTTGTCGCAGGTGTTTGGCCGGGATTCCTGCGTAGAGTGCGTTGCCGTAGTCCAGCCTGCTGCTGACAAGGGCCTGTCTCACTGTTCTTCTTGTTTCGGTGGGGATCCACTTGTAGATCCTGCGGAGCATGCGGAGGGTGTGGTAGCACGAGGAGGTGTCTGCGTTGACCTGGTTTGACATGGAGAGGGAGGAGTCGAGGATGATTCCTAGGTTGCGTGCGTGATCAGTGGGTGTTGTTGCTGTTCCCAGCATGGTCGGCCACCCGGATTTGTCCCAGGCTGAGGTGGTCAGTCCGAGGATGAGGATCTCCATCTTGTCTGAGTTCAGCTTCAGTCGGCTGCTCCTCATCCATTCGGCGACGTCCTTCATTCCTTCGTGGAGGTTGGTTTTGGCGGTGTGCGGTCCTTGGTGAGGGAGAGGATGAGGTGGGTGTTCTCGGCATAGGAGATGATGTTGAGGTCGTGCTGGCGGACCACTTGTGCGAGGGGGGCCATGTAGATTTTGAAAAGCGTCGGGATGAGGGATGAGCCCTGGAGTACGCCGCAGATGATGTTGGTGGCTTCGTATCGGAAGGGTGGGAGTCGGACGCTCTGGGTTCTGCTGGTGAGGAGGGACGTGGTCCAGTTGAGGGCTTTCTCTTGGATTCCGGCTTCTTGGAGGCATGTCTTTAGTGTGGGGTGTCAGACCGTGTCGAAGGTGGCTGACAGGTCCAGGAGGATGAGGGCTGCTGTTTCGCCGTTGTCTAGTTGGCGCCTAATGTCATCTGTGGCAGCGATGAGGGCTGTCTCGGTGCTGTGGTTTCTTCTGAATTCAGACTGGGATGGGTCTAAGATGTTGTTGTCCTCGAGGTGGCAGTTGCATGTTGATGATTTTCTCGATGACCTTTGCCGGGAACGGGAGCAGGGAGATGGGCCGGAAGTTCTTGAGGTCCTTGGGATCCGCCTTGGGCTTCTTGAGAAGGGCGTTGATTTCGGCATGCTTCCAGATTTCCGGGAAAGTAGCTGTCTCGAAGGAGATGTTGATGAACTTCCGTAGTTGGGGTGCGATGGCTGCATCTGCTTTGTTGAATACGTGGTGTGGGCAGGAGTCTGATAGTGCTCCTGAGTGGATGGAGTTCATGATCTTGCGTGTCTCGTTGTTGTTTACGTTGGTCCAGGAGGTCAGGGCGTTGATGCGGGTGGTGTTCATCGGGTGGGTGGGGACTGGTGTTGTTGGGGTGGTCGAGGTGTTGAAGCTGTCGTGGATGTCAGCGATCTTGCGGTGGAGGAAGGTAGCCACCGAGTCGAACAGTTCTTGTGAGGGCGGGATGTCGTTGGCGTTGGCACTTTGGTTGGAGAGTTCCTTAACAATGCTGAAGAGCTCTTTGCTGTCGTGTGCGTTGTTGTCCATGCGGGCTTTGAAGGAAGATGTCTTGGCTAATCTGATGAGGTGGTGATGTCTGCGGGTGGCGTCCTTGTGGGTTGCGTGGCTGTCCAGTGTACGTTTGTGTAGCCATTTCTTCTCCAGTTTCCGGCATGCTCGTTTGGAGGTCTGGAGCTCTTCGGTGAACCAGGTGGCTTTCTTGCTGGTGTGGCTGTTGGGGGGTTTCTTGAGAGGTGCAAGGGTGTTGGCGCAGTCATCGATCCACTGTCTGAGGTTGCGGGCAGCAGTGTCTTGGTCGATGGGGTCGGTTGGCGGGTTCTGGGCGAGGGTGGTGTTCAGCTGGTCCTCTGTGACTTTGCTCCAGAATCAGCGGGGCATCTGTTGGGTTCGGTAGTGTGTGGTGGGTTTCTTGAAGGTGAAATGGATGCAGCGGTGGTCGGTTCAGTGGAGTTCAGTGGTGTGGTCGAAGGAGATGTGGGTGCTTGTGGAGAAGATGGGGTCAAGCGTGTGGCCGGCGGTGTGGGTGGGTGCAGTGACGAGTTGTCTGAGGCCGAGGTTGGCGAGGTTGGCGATCAGGGTGGCGGAGTTGGCGTCGTTGTTGTTCTCGAGGTGGAAGTTCAGGTCCCCGAGGATGATGTAGTCCATGGAGGTTAGGGCGTGGGTGCTGGCGAGGTCGGCGATAGAGTCGCTGGACTCAGCTTGGGGTCTGGGGGGTCTGTAGACGAGTGTTCCTCTGAGGGTGGTGTTGGGGTCGGTGTGGATCCGGAAGTGCAGGTGTTCGGCGGTGTTGAGGGTGTCATCTGAGTTGGTGGAGACCTTGAGGGTGGACTTGTGGACGATGGCTATTCCTCCTCCGCTTCCGTTGGTGCGGTCCCTGCGGATGATCTTGTAGCCGTCCGGGATGGCTATGGTGATGTCGGGCGCCGAGGAGCCGTTCCACCAGGTCTCGGTCAAGAAGGCAACATCAGGGGCGGAGGTGTCAAGCAGGTTCCAGAGCTCAACTGCTTGTTTGCGTGCGGAGCAGGTGTTAAGGAGTATGCAGTGGAGGTGGTTGGGCCCAGTCCTTGGAGGTTTGGTGGCTCTGTCGCAGGTGAAGCTGCAGGTACGGCAGGAGAAGGGTCCGTGGGTGCGTTTCGGGGTGGCCTGGAAGCAGCTGTGGTTGTTGCTGGCGTTGAGTGCGTGGAGAGTGCTAGCATCGTACCGGAGTCTGGCACCGTGGCATTCGCGGGGTCCAGGGGTTATGGCACTGGGCGCGGTCCAGGTGCAGACGGGCGAAGACGGGCTAGCCTCTGGCGTGGCACAGCGGCCACCATTTAAGGTGAGGAGGGAGGGAGGAGCAGCTGGGAGGCGGGAGAGGGGCGGCGAATGGACGGCGAGGGGGCGGGGCCACAGGGGAGCAGCGGCGGGAAACGGGCCAAAGGGAACTGAGGAGAAAAGGGGGAGGGGGAAACGAGCTGGGCGAGCGGACGCAAGTACAAGACAGTACTGCAAGGGCAAACGAAGGCAAGACAGTACAGCAGTTCACAAAATACAGGCACAAAACAGAGATATTAAACTAATTGGGCACAACAGACAGTCAGAAGCGGGGCACAGCAGGATCGAACTCACGGCAATGCGGCAGCGAGGGAGGCACTGGCACACATGTGGAGCTGCGCGGCAGGTGGGGAGAGACCTGGCCTGCAAGTTGAAGGCTGTAAACTTCCCCATTAAGCAAAGTGTAGGATTATTAAATGGAGCGCATTATCCTACAGAGCAAAACAGCGCGTGACCCTTTCTAAAAAAACACATGACTGTCCCAAAGCTAGCAGTGCGCCGCGCTTACCTGGAGCAGTGAAAGTAGAGAGCTCCTTCCTGGTATCACCTCATGGCATTGTGGTATCCATGTCATGGTTCAACAAGGTGGTAAATATAGGTATGAGAAAAGAAGCGTGCAAATATGGGGAACTAATTAGTATGAAGAAAAACTCTGCGGAAAGAATGTCCGCATGGTGGAATCTCTCTCTACTAAGCATCCTGCGTGTGGGGCACGTCATGAATGTGGCTGTGCTGCCTCTATCTGCGAGGCGTTTATGGTTGACATGGCAACCGGGATGCTAAAATGTAACGAAGAAAAGACTGTCAGAATGACAATCTGAATTACGATAGGTTTAAGTAAATAAATCTGGCATAAGACAAGTATGTAGAAGGCCTCGCATAACATGAAAACTTCGTATATTAAACATGCACCGTGTGTTATATTTTTTTAAAACCGAGCGGAGTGAAATGGACTGAAATCGCCGGCAGTCAAAGAAAGGTTAGATTTAAGTCAAATAAGCCGGCATAAGAAAAGTGTGTGGAAGGCCTCGCATAATGTAAAAACCTAAGTGCATTAAACATGCACCATGTGTTAAATATTAAAAACCGATCAAAGTAAAATTGATTTAAATCGCCACCTATCATAGAAAGGCAGTGCTGTCACCGGAAAGTAAACCCATGACCCTGCCTTGTAAGAGGACATTCTAAATAAAGCAACAGTCTATGTTGCATGAGAAAAAGGGGAAACAATCAATGGACGCCGGTTGGTGTTTCAAATCGGGGTCAATGGGTTACAATAAGGAGGAGCGCCAGAGGACGACCGGTGGGAACCCAGGTCAAAGAGTATGACTTTAGAAGCCATCCCGGAGTCTTTGAATGATCAGCCAACTACATTAGAAGTAATTTTCACGTCATCAGACATCATCAACCTCTTAAAGTCATCAGCAGAGTTTAGAAACTTGAGCCCGATGATTTTACGATGACTTGAAAATGATTATCTGATGACTCACAGAGTGTGACTTTTCCTGATGATTTGAGGATGACTTGAAACTGAGTACCTGATTACTTCACAAGATGCATTGCTGCTGATGGTTTTAGGATTATTTGGAAATTACTGTTGGATCACTTGACTAGCATCACAGTTTTCTAATTAAAAAGACTTGTTCATAATAATTTGAGGATGATTTGTTGATTGCTTCAGGAACATGTCCAACATTTTAGTTTATTTTTTATTTATTTTTAGAAACCTTCTCTGGGAAAGTGTAGTAAAATTGAAAATCAAAAGAGTAAAGGATGTGGCCTAAAGGCTAGAACGGTCGACCTCGGAGCTGGGTATCCGGTTCGAGCCTCAGGAGAGACGCTCAACATGCTGTGATTCTGGGCAAATCACTTATAATCCCTGAGCCTACCAAAAAAAATCATGTGTCCGTCTGTAACGCAAGTGAAGTGCTCTGATTCCTTGGGTATAGTTCGCCTTATATAAAACTAAAATATATATATATATATATTCACTGAAAAAACCATAGGTTTCACACATGTTATAGTTAGCGGAAATTTTACTGATAAAAAACCAGTGAAATTGCCCCGTTATAGTTAGTGCTGGCAACTATAACTCACGCGACCGCAATCCTCTGCTGATGCTAATACTGTATTTAGACACTTATTTGCCCATGTCTTCTTCCATACATTTTTAGCTATACATATATTACAAATATTTTTTTTTCATAAAGACACATATGTCATCAGCAGAAGATTGCGGTCGCGTGAGTTATAGTTGCCAGCACTAACTATAACGGGGCAATTTCACTGGTTTTTTATCAGTAAAATTTCCGCTAACTATAACATGTGTGAAACCTATGGTTTTTTCAGTGAATTTGCAAGGTTTTTTAAATGCTAATTCCTAACTATAACGTGTGTGAAACCTATGGTTTTTTCAGTGAATTTGTACGGTTTTTTAAATGCTAAGTTACTTTACGCCATTCGAGGCGTGCGCGCCCACTAAACGTAGTTCGTTCCGTGCACGGTTTTTATCAACTTTAATAAGCCCTCTACATTTGGTGGCCTTCGGCCACCAAAAGCACAGTGGGTGGGGTCAGTATGGATAGTGTTTTTTTTAATTCGAATTAATAATTCCGTGTTGACAATATTTAGTTTTTCATCACCAGTAATAAGGCCTGTACATTAAGGTGACCTTAGGCCACCTAAAGCACAGGGGGTGGGGTGAGTGTGGATAGTGTTTTTTTTATTTCAATATTTTTACCGTACGCATACGGTACGCGTAATCGGCAAAATTGCCGAAAAAATAAAAATTCCGTTTTTGCTCTTGGGGGATCTTTGGGGACTCCCTCAACATGGCTATGTGGGTGGGAGTTGTCAAAACAGCCCCTTTACATGTTTTTGGGCTTCATATTTTAAAAATCACTCTCAGTGCGAGAGACAAAATGGCGGACGCCGCTTCCTGGTTTCGGCCGATTCGAATGTTTACTAAGATCTAAGAGCCAATCAGAATCGCGCTCGCGCACGCCACCGTACGCGTACGGTAAGCGTACCGTAAGCGCACCGTAAGCTGGCTCAGATATATATATTGATTTAAAGGCTATTTTCTCAGATTCTACCGAACAGATTTACACCAAACCTACAAAAGGCACTTCCTTGACCTGAGGACTACCTCTCTGCCAAATTTTAAGTAAATCTGTTCAGCCGTTCGGGCTGTAGCCCTGTCTAAAGGTCCTATAGAAAAATGCATGGGAAAAACGCGTTTTGGGACCCCCCTTTTATCTCAGCCCCCGCTTGACGAATCCCCCCGAGACTTTCAGGGTAGGAGCGGAGTATAGCGCCCCACCTATTTTGAAACATTCGCGAGGATTCGTCGACCGGCGCCAAAGTTATTCAAAATAGAATGTTGCGGATTTCCTATGGAAAAGGGGTCCTAACTATAACTACCTACTGGCGACCGCCAGTAGGTAATATATATATATATATATATATATATATATATATATATTCACTTAAAAAACCATAGGTTTCACATATGTTATAGTTAGGTGGATATTTCACTCGTAAAAATACAATGAAATTCCCCCGTTATAGTTAGTTCAGATAACTATAACTCTTGCGCCCGCAATCCACTGCTGATGACGTCACATATTACATCACTCATGACATGGTCAGTGGCATCACTCATGACATCACTGATGACATCATCCTTGTGATAGAGTGGCGGTCGCGCGAGTTATAGTTATCTGAACTAACTATAACGGGGTAATTTCATTGGGTTTTTACGAGTGAAATATCCACCTAACTATAACATGTGTGAAACCTATGGTTTTTTAAGTGAATTTGCAAGGCTTTTTAAATGCTAATTCCTAACTATAACGTGTGTGAAACCTATGGTGTTTTCAGTGAATTTGTACGGTTTTTTAAATGCTAAGTTATGTATGTATTATTATTTTTTTTATATATTTATTTTACAATAAATTACGTATTAAAAATGTTTTTGGTGGTTTTTCACCGTGCGTGCTCGGTGCGCGCACCCCCGCGATTTAAAAAAAAAAAATAATAAATGTTTTTTTCTGCCTTCGGGGTCCTTCAGGGACCCCCTGACAAAGGCTAGGGGGTCAGGAACTCTCTACCCTGCCCCCTTTTCACGTTCACCACCTTCCTTTTTCACTCTCGCACTGAAAACAAACAAAATGGCGGCCGACACTTCCTGATTTCGACCGATTCGAACGTTGACTGACACGTAACCACCAATCAGAATTACGCTCGCGCACGTTAGGGTGCTCGCACGGTGCGCGCACGGTGCGCGCACGGTTCGCGGCTATAGATATGTATGTGCTTTTAACTGCAATTTTCTCAGGAACTACTGAACAGATTGACTCCATATATGCAAAAGGCACATCCCTGACCTGAGGACTACCTCTCTGCAAAATTTCAAGTAATTCTGTTCAGCCGTTCAGGCTGTACCTTCTACTAAAGGTCCTACAGGAAAATGCATGGGGAAAACTCATTTTGGGACCCCCCTTTTTTCTCGGCATCCGCTTGACGAATCCCCCCGAGACTTTCAGGGTAGGAGCCGAGCGGAGTGCCCCATTAGTTTTGAAAATTTCGCGAAGATTCATCAACCGGCGCCAAAGTTATTCAAAGCAGAATTTTTAGATTTCCCATGGAAACACGGTTCTAACTATAACTATCTACTGGCGACCGCCAGTAGATAATATATATATATATATATATATTATATATATATATATATATATATATATATATATATATATATATATATATATATATATATATATATATATATATATATATATATATATATATATATATCAGTTTACACTCCAAGATGCATGCAGGCACCATGTAGAGAAAAACGGACTCTGGAATGCGCTGTTCTGCTGTTCATGGTATTGTGCTTTATTAAATTAAATAGTGCAAGCGGTCATTACGCGTTTCGGCCAACGCAGTGGCCTTGATCACATGAACGCTCATCAGTTGAGTGAAACGTTTTTAAATAATTCCAGAGTACCATGTGACACGCTGTCAGCTGATGTAATGAAATAGAAGAAATACTATGCACCGCATCAATGCAAAGTACCACATGAAATATTGACAGAAATATATATATAATAGTTATAGCTGCTTAAATTCTGAAACCAGGTGCATTGTTACAATTTGTAAGTGCCATAAAAATGCATTTGTCCATTTAGGTAAAAGAGTGAGACAAATCAGTCAGATCTATCACTAAAATCAACTCATGATCTAAAAAGTATGAATGCATATTAAATCAGCAAAGCACATGTAAGCATAAACACAGATTATAAAAACCAGATAATGTTAAAAAATTCTGAGAGCACCTGGAATAAATATGTGCAAAAGAAATGTAACAGTGCAAATACTTCTGTTAATGAAGCAGCAAACCTATACTGTCAATGAATTATCTGCATTTCGAAAAAAAAGTACATCAATGTTGAACATTATAAAATATGCCCTTATCGAAATGCATGTAGCTAGCAGCGTTTAAGGTGAAAGTGCTAAGTGCTGAACTGTGCAAAGATACTATCTGGTGAAAAGAATAAAAAAAAAAGAGATTTAAAGAGAAAGCAGCGCCATCAGGCTAGTGTACATCAGATATTGAAATGCTCAAATGCAATAATGTACTGCCTGTCAATGATGAAACCAACATCAAAACACTTCTGAGTCCGGGGAGCCCCCCAGATAAATTTAGAAAATCACTATCAAGTGCAGGGAGTCTAGTAAATTATATCAATTCTCTAATGGGCCTATCAAATCAAAACTAGTTCAAGTGACTGAATCAATGATTGATCTGTGCAAAAGCGCCAATAAATAGCTTAAAACCAAAAATTCACATGGAATCATATAAATAAATGATAAAAAGCCACAAACAAGGTCAATAGCAGAGATCAAACCATTAAAAACTATATTGAATACAAAGACATAATATGTAGGCAAGTTAGAACAAATGTAAGACAGATGTTGAATTGCCATATATTTGTAGGTAATAGTGCAAATCTTCGCAAGTGTTCAGACCTTGGGGGGCTTTGGTGTCTAGTTCAATGATGTATGTACTTTCTAACTGCCTCAGCCTCTTTTCCCGATTGGCTCCACGTCTGTTAACGGGTGCACTGTCAATGACAAAATATTGGAGCACATTGAGATTGTTATTGTGCTCCAATTTGATGTGTCTTGCTACTGGGTAAGTAGGATCAGAATTAACAGTTGCCCAGAGATGTTGCAATATGTGTGTAAAAACCTGTAATTTAATGCTTCCGACATATTGTAATCCACAGATACATCTTAACACGTATACTGCAAGCTCAGTGCGACAAGTATAGTGACCTGTTAGATGGATCGGGATGTCCGAAAAAGCGGTGGAATATGATGTAGTATTCATCCCACATTTGCACGCACGGCATGTGCTGCATTTATAAAAACCTTTTTTTGGGGTGAGCCAACTGCCTTTGAAGTTCAATTCCGGACTGGTTTTGACTAGATCACTGCGCATCAAGTAAGCTTTGTGGTACGTGAAATTGGGTTTCCTGGGAACTACCTGTTGTAAAGTGGCATCGGTAAGCACTATAGGCCATTGTGTGTTAATGATGCCCTTAATGGCATTGGCTTGCGTACTGTAGGTCGAAATAATCTACATGAAACATCTTGCCGCCCGTCTTCCCTCTTAGTTGTGTCATGGTTGGCCGTAGCCAAACTGACTATCTTACTGGGTTTGTTCATAGATGTAAATAAGTCTAGTCTGTCTTTAGCGTTGGCTTTCCGCATGGCAATATCCAATTTGTTGGGATCATAGCCTCGCTCTATAAGTCTAACCTTAACAGCTTGTTGTGCACTTACCAGAGTGGTATTGGAACTGCATGCCCTACGTATGCGTAAAATTCTCCAGAGGGAAGACTAGAAATAGGGTGGTGTGGATGAAAACTTGAAGCGTGCAATAAAGTATTGCCTGCCTTGAGTTTCCTGAATAAGAAGGTTTCTATGGCCCCTTCTTCAATGAACACAGTGATGTCTAAAATGTTAGTGGTGACAGGGTCAATGTTGGCCGTGAAATTCAAATTTTGATCATGGCAATTTATAACATTGACAAAATTACTGGCTTCAGCATATGTTACCTTCCACACAATGAAGACATCATCAATATATCGCCACATATGTATGCTTATCAAACAGAATTTTGTGCTTGACCTTGAGGACATGCTCCTCCCACTAGCCTACATGTAAACATGCATAGCTGGGGGAGAAGCATGCCCCCATGGCCACGCCCTGCTTTTCCTTGAAGATCTTCCCATCGAACATAAATACGTTGTTATAAAGACACCAATGTATCATTTTTATCAGCATGGCATTGTGTTCGTACATGGAAATACATCTTTGTATGAGGAAAAAATCAACAGCATTTAGCCCGTCATCATGTCTGATGCTAGTATAGAGGGCGGTGATATCTAGCGTTACCAAAAGATAGTCATTCGATCACTGCACTGCATTGAGTTTTAATAAAAAGTCACTTGAATCACGTAAGTATGAAGGCAGATTAGATACATGCTCCTGGTGATAGAAGTCTACATAGCTTGAGGTGCACTCGAATGTACTATTCTTCGCTGAAATGATTGGTCTTCCAGGCATAGGATCAACGCCCTTGTGCACCTTGGGAATTAAGTAAAAAATGGGTAGGGTCGGGAATTCCTTAAATAAAAATTTGAATTCATCCTTAGAGATAAGCCCTTCCCCTTTGCCAAGACATGAGGTCACTTTTAAAGTCCTTATTCATTTTCCTGACAAAAGATGCATTGGATTGCTCATAACATTGTTTGCTGTTGATATGTCGGTAAGCCTCTGCTCTGTAGAGTTGCTTGTCCCATAAAACAATGTTACCTCCCTTGTTGGAATTATTGATCACCACCGTATTGTTAGTGTTATCCATGAGTTGAAAATAATTGTTGGGGTTTTTTTCCGACTATGTTGATGTCTGAGAGATTTACGATATAACATTTTCAATTCATCCATAATCCGATATATATATATATATATCCAGCAGCTTTTTGCTTGTCTTTGACCACCGCTGCTCCAGAACAAAGGGCGTATCGCCTGTACGAACCATCCAAGCGTAGTCTGTATTAAATCAAAAAGGCTTTCCCTCTAGCAAAAGCAAAGGATGACGACGCCGTGTCTTGCAAGCCTGCAGGTGAACAAGCCTTTTGCTAGAGGGAAAGCCTTTTCGAGATATATATATATATACACACACACAGTCCTGCACAAGGCTGTAAGGGTACGGCAATATTTATTTTATTAGGTCTGCCTCGACCCTGTGACCAGAGATACGCGTTTCGTCTGTGCAGCAGCCTTTATCAATCTACTTGGCGCCAAAACCATGTGAGTATTTATATCACTTCCCACTTTAGGCATAAAAGGCATACTATGGGATTTAAGGCAATGTAGTGACATAGACCCATTATAATGTTGGTACACTGTCACGAACCAAAAAGGGATGTAGCAGATAAAACGTACAATTAGATGGTATATGATAAATGCATAATACAGCGCATTATAGTACACAAATCAGCATAGTGCTTAACCTGCCTACATCTACCAAAGGTTGTCCAAAAGGAGCCTGTTGCTTTAAATGTCAAAATAAAATATCACCAGCCTGTTTGTTTTAGCTCATGTCATGTAAATGAGCCAAAGTGTACTATGCTCAATTCAATGGGGGCTCCTGGGGGTGGCAATCGCAGATTGTCCACCCCTGGGTTGCTTCGGGCAATGGTATGCCCAGACAGGTGGCGCGCGCTGCGCGCTTAGATTCAGGACAGCGCGAGCGTTGTGGTGACATAATAACCGCCACGCACAGCTGCTGAGGGGCACTGAGGTAGGCGATGGCGTTTTTTGGGGGGAGCGGTAAATTTAAAATAAGTGCTTTTATGGAGGGAGATATGAACGCAGCCGCTTCAGTTCGTGAAGCGTTGCGCACGCTGTGTGAGGCGGGGTGCGAGGATTTGATTATGCCGGGAGTTTTATCTCAGGTGTGGGTGGGCCTCGAGAGAAAGGCGCGCGGGGCGGCGGGAGGTGTGTCAGCCGCTGTGGTGGCTTGCCTGTCGAGCGAGAGCTCACCTGCTCCTTCACTCGGTGGAAGGGGTTTAATAGATGGGGCTTTACCTCAGGGGGGTGGCGCTTTTCTCACACAGGCTCCTGGCGATGTGTCTGCACCGGCACCGCTTCCAAGCTCTTGCTGCCGCAGCAACAAGACATGACAACAAAGTGCCCAATTTCCCTACAAACAGCAGAGGTTTCCTTGGGGAAGGAGAATACGCCATCTGGTGGTTTCATGCAGGAAAAACAGGTGGTACAGGCTGACAAACAAGCACTGGCAGCACACAAGCATGACATTTTCATATTTAATAAGAATAGATTAGGTGGTTCAGGTGGGAGTACAAAGTCTTCAGGTGAACGACGTTTATCACCTATCTTTTCCAGCGCAGGGGGTGATTTATTGTCTTACCCAGTGCAGGGTGATGGCGCCTTAGACAAAGGTGAAGCTATGAAGGGTCATGTGAATGTAGAAGAATTGTTTTTATCTGAAAAGGCCGGGGTGGCAAGGGGAGGGTTTCCAATGTTGGTGCTAGAAACAGGGAGGGAGGTCAGGTGTATGATGACCCTGTCGATACAACAGAAGGGTGTTGGGTTTGGATGCCTAAAGAAATTAAGGATACGACGCGTCTTTCACGGTTTAAAGTCGCGGGAGCGTCAGCAGCTGCGGGGTCGAGCGCCTTGCAGCCCTCCGGGGGCAAAACGCTGCCATGCACAAAAAAGGGCAGTGGGAGTACTCCGGCCAGGCTTTTGGCGTTCTGCAACGAACAAAGTGGAGAGGAGGGGGATTTTTTGGCGAAATTTCCCACGCCATTGGATCCCAAGAAGGCGGCTCGTTTTGCGCCACAGATAAAATGGACTGTGTATGATGGGGGTGTTGGAGACGGGGAGATGCCTGGTTGTAGTACAAGGGGTGGTAGAGTAGGCGAGGAAGGGGTTTTGAAGGGCAAGCCAGTAGAAATCAACAATGTCTCTTTGGAAGACGGGGAAATTGGGGACGAAGATACCCCGGTGCAGGATTTTTTCTTTTCTTTTGGGAAGATGGGGGGGTCTACTAAAGATTTTTCCAGAAGTTATTTTTCACAGGAAAAAACAAAGGTTGAAGCAATAAAAGGGAGCAAGTCACGACCAGAAACTACAGGGAGGAAGAGGAGACTATTATCGGACGACAGACAGGCCATACCAGCAGGGGAGGCACCTGCGAAATCACGTTGCAAGAGTTTATGTGTGGATAAGGGTGTGGTCACGGAGGGAGGGGAGGTCAAGTCAACACTGATAGCAGCCAGTCAGGTAGCTGCAGATACAGGCAGTTTAGACAAACAACATCAGGAGCCTGTAGGTAAAGAGGAGGGGACAAAAACGGAGGTTAGCACAACACAGTCATCTGTTTTGAAGCGCTTACCTTATATGGGTTTCTCGATGCCATTGGGCGCTCATTTGTCCAAAACCACGAAAAAAAAGATTTGGAAAGGGGACTTTGTCGATGTATTTAAGCTACTGCACAGGGAGGTCCAGGCAAAAGAGGGTTCCAAGGAAGAGGCGTGGGAGTTGTCCAGAAGACCTAAGGTACCCACTAATATAGATTACTGGACTTCGGCGTTTCTTATCTTTGCAAGTATATATTGTGAACGGTTTCCAGATAGGTCAGTGGCGATTTTTAAATATATGGATACCATCAGGAAAGCGGCCATTGAGTTTGGTGGGTATGCATGGCTGCGGTATGATGAAGAATTCAGGGCCCGATTGGTTCTTATACCCGAAAAACCATGGGGTGAGGTGGACAACGAGCTTTGGGTGCAATTGATGTATCCACAAAGGCCCCCACCAGCCACGTATACAGCGAGTGGTTTAGCAGTACACAATCAGCCCTTTCAAAGTAAGCCCACCCTTGGGGGTGTGGGCAGTTGGAACAAACAACAAATTGCCAGTTCCGGCGCTTGTTGGAACTTCAACAAGGGCTTTTGTAACAAATACCCATGTAAATACAAACATGAATGTTCGCGATGTGGAGGGAGACATGCCGTTACTCAATGCTTCGGGGAGCAGTTGCAGTGGGGGGGGAGCAGTTTGCCAGGTAGAGGTAGGGGCGGGGGCCTTCAACCTGGAGTCAAAGGCTTCTACACCAATTAACATCGATAGGTGGACTGCATATTTGGCATATTACCCTGACACACACGAAGCATCTCTACTCGCATGGGGTTTTAAAGAAGGGTTCAAGCTAGGATATCAAGGACCCAGACTTCGCCGTTTTGCAGTAAATGTAAAGTCTGCAGAGGAGTTTCCACAGGTGGTGAGAAGGAAACTGTTGACAGAGGTAGCTGAGGGTAGGATGGCAGGCCCTTTCTGTACATGGCCGTTGGAAGATCTTATTGTGTCTCCACTGGGGGTGGTACCCAAAAAGGCGGAAGGTGAGTTCCGTATGATTCAGCATCTTTCCTGGCCACATGGGGCATCCATCAATGATTTCATCGCTAGGGAAGACTCCATGGTAAGGTTTGCTTCCGTGGACACGGCCCTAGGTTTGATAAGGCTTTCAGGGCAAGATTCAGAGCTGGCGAAATGCGATATCAAGTCGGCTTTTCGGCTATTGCCTGTTCACCCCTCAGATTTTTCTTTGCTAGGCATCCACTTTGAGGGACAATTTTTGCAGTGGTGTTTTTCATGGGTAACAGGCCACATGGGAGTGACACACTATTTGGATGATTTCCTGTTCATGGGTGCGGCAGGTTCCCAGCAATGTGGTAAAGCATTGGCAGATTTTCAATCATTTACACAGGAGATGGGTGTTCCCTTAGCGCCAGAAAAAACTGAAGGGCCGAGCTGTTGTTTAACATACCTAGGTATCGAAGTGGATACCCATAAGATGGAGGCCAGATTACCGAAGAAAAAGGTGATTGAGATCACCGGAATTCTGGAGTATGCCATAGGAGCCGACAAGTTGAAGTTGTGTGAGGTACAGTGTTTACTGGGCCATTTGAACTTTGCTTGTAGGGTGGTCCGGGCAGGGAGGTCATTCTGCAGAAGGTTGGGGTTTGCCATGTCGGGCATTCAGCTGCCCCATCACAGGATTAGAGTTACTGCCAATATAAGGGCTGATTTGGTAGTATGGTTACACTTCTTGAAGGAGTTCAACGGTGTCACAATCTGGTCGTTGGACGTGGATTTCAATTGGGAAATACAGTTATATTCTGACACATCTGGCGCAAATGGCTTTGGCATATTTTGAGAGGGGAAGTGGTGTTCAGAGCGGTGGCCACAGGCATGGATTGCTGAAAAAAGGAGCATAGCTTATCTGGAATTTTTCCCGCTTATAGTGGCATTGGCTATCTGGGGTCCACAGTTAGCCAACAGAGCAGTGGTTTTTAACGTGGACAACAGAACTGTGGTAGATCTAGTCAATGGGCAGAAGGTCAGGGACACAAAGCTGCTAAAACTGTTGCAAAATTTTATGTTAAGATGCTTGCAATTTAATATGATTTTCAAAGCCAAACATATTGCGGGAGTGGCAAATAACATCGCAGATGCCCTCTCTCGTTTCCAGTGGACGAGATTCCGTGGTTTGGCGCCCGGAGCAGACTGTCAGAAGACATCGGTCCCTCGGGAGGTGCGGGATCTGGCGAATTAACCACTCATCATCTTGAGAGCTCCTTAGCTACCAGCACCAAGTTGGCTTACAGACGTGCTTGGCTGGAATTTTTAGAATCAGGTGCTAAGTATAGATCTCCTAATGGGGCAGGTTTCAGGCAGCGTAACGATGACATAATTAGATTCATAATGGATAATATCCACAGGAGCATATCTTCCACTACGATAGCCGGGAAGTTGGCCGGGGTGTCTTTTTATGGGAAATTCTTTTGGGGTTATGAACCTTCGGCGGGGGAGATGGGTCGGAGAGTATTGCAAGGTTGGGCGAAAATGAAAAAGAGGGGTCAGTATAAAAGAGAACCTATATCGCTCAGATTGTTATACAACATCACATGTGTTCTCGGCGGGGTATGTTTTTCCCAATTTGAATGTCAATTGTTGAAACTATGCATGATATGGCTTTTCTTTGGGGCATTTTGTATTTCTGAATTGTTGGGTACAGCTCATGTCGAGGGCCTAAAAGTACATAATGTGTCCATTTCTCAGTCCTCTATTTCGATTTTCTTGGAGCAGTCTAAAACAGACCAGGTTGGTAAAGGGTCAACTGTGGTCTTGCATGCGATTAAGGGCCATCTATGCCCCATGAGGGCATGGTCAGATTTCATATCAGCAGGGGGGGCAACATCAAGGTTCGTTTTTAGGCATCAGGATGGTTCCCGGCTAACGGCCTACCAAACATTGGCGATCCTGCGCAGAGCATTGGAAAGGGTGGGGGAGGACCCCTGTCAATTTGGGACCCATTCCTTCCGAATATGAGCGGCTTCCGAGGCCGCCAGGTGGGGTTTTTCTATCAGTGATGTAAAAAAGTTGGGTCGATGGACTTCTGATTGCTGCTTATGCTACATTCGACCCTTAGAGAGTGATGTTTCTAAGTTATGATACTAATTGCCCTTTCTTTTCAGGTCCTTCACCAGTGACGCATTGTCCCAACGCCGGGTATGGATCATTGGGCATTCTTTTATTAAGTGGGCCGCTAAGCAAGCGGAGAAAAGGCAGTTTGGGAGAAATTTAGGCTTCCGTTCTGAAGAGATCCTGTTGTCATGGTTTGGTAAGAGCGGCATGAGGTGGGGTCAGCTTTTGCCTCTTATCAGCGAACTGTCTTGTAGAAGTAAACTGGCGATGTTGCTGATTCACCTTGGTGAAAATGATATAATTCAATTGTCAGGTCTTGGGTTAATTATCGACATGAAAGCAGATCTCAAAATCCTGAAACACATTTGGTTTTAACAGCATTCATGCCACGAAGAGTTTGGAAAGGAGCAGAAAAGTTTACGGCAGTCGAAAGGGCAAGGCGGAAAGCGAATAGAGACCTTCATCGCTTTTGTCACGATGCTGGAATAGGTTGGTTGTCCCATGACTCCATTACAAAGGACGACTATCAATTTTTTAGGCACGACGGTGTCCATTTATCCTTCATAGGTAATGACATTTATTTGCTGAACATAAGGGAAAAGGTTTCAAAGAAGTTTCAGATTAACACATGGTGTTAGTTACGATGTTTGGCGACATTCGTTTCACTGCATAAAATGAATTGTGTTGTTGCGGAAGTCTTGGTTAAGACATGGGCATGTTTTATTGTCTGGTTACACAGCATTACAACCATCCAAATTTTTTCTCTCCCCCCCCCCCTTTTTTTCCCTCCCAGCCCCCTCCCTCCTCCCCCAGTTTTCATAGAAGCTGTCAATTTACTTTTCAAGATATGGAGGGGTAGGTTGCATTGTACGTCCTGGGAGGGGGGGGGGAAAGACTTTCTTGCTTCAAATATTGCGGGGTTTTTTTGGGGATGAAGAATTTTGACAAATCTGAGATTCATGGATTGTTATGTATGAATAAAGTTTCACCTGTTGGGCGACAGTGGTGGCATGTGTTACATTAACTGATGACAAGCGTCCAGTCAAGGGGAATGGGGTGTTTTTTGCCGGGGGGGGCGGGGAAAAACTCCTGTGTTGGGGTTTTCCCCGGTGGCAGAGTTGGAGGAGAGTAAGACAGGCAGGAAGGGTTGGGGGCATCAGGAAGAGGTTCGGACAGAGGGAAGCAAGGGAGCGAGGTTGGAGGCAAGGGGTAGGCAGGAGAGGTAGATAGGGGTTTGGGGAGGAGGATTAGGCACAACAACGTTAGGGGAAGCCGGTTTGTCGTAAATTGGCTGACATTAAATTAGCGTTAGCAGAATCCATCTGGTATTTAGAGGCTATCCTGTACATTTTATGGAATCCATTTTGTATTTCTGGCAGCCATTTTGTTTACCCTTGTGCTCTGTTTAAAGGACTGGTTATACTTAGACTCTACTACTCTGCGCCTGCGCAGAAGAATCTAACTGTCCATACATCTGTTTTTAGTCTGTAACTATCAGGTTGTTTCTACCAGAGTCAGCAACTTATAGCTCCTCCTCAACTGTTGACTGTGCATTTCTGTATGACCATCTATGTATGTAACTCTTCTCATGTATACTTGTACCGCCCTCTTTGTAAGCCCCTGTGTGGGTATAAAAGGCCCATGGTTCTTCTACTCTGTGTGCTACCTTCATTCAGCACCACAGGGTGCTGGGTGAATGTGGTTCCACTTCATGAAGGTTTATTAAACTTTGTATTTTCTATTCCAGTTTCTGTGCCAACTTCTTCTAATTGTCTGAGGACTCTGTGCAGAGAAGGGCGAACCCCTTGCACTGGTAGGCCTAGCTGAGGTCTCCTTACAACAAATTGGCGGCCCACCGTGGGGCTCATCGGTGACTCGGATGCCCAAAGGATTGGTCGCGACGAAGGATTGGAATCTCGCTCTGGACGCGATCGCTGCCCAATAAAACCCGAGTCTTGGCAACCACGGCGTTTTTCCGTCCTTCTGATCTGACCATCCAGGTGGTGCCGGTCCTCGACTGAGATCTCTTCTGTTGATTTGTCGTGCAGTGACCATTTGGTCGAATTTAGAACTTGGCAGTTGGAACCTGGACACCAAGTGATTGGTAAGTGTCTGTGGCGCTTGCTGTTGGTTTTGATGCCTGGGATTGGTAAGGTAGTTTAGTAACACTTACTGTGGCTTTTGGTTTTGATGCCTGGGATTGGTAAGGTAGTTTAGTAACACTTACTGTGGCTTTTGGAAATGGTGTTGGCCAACTTGGTTTGTTATGAAATTTATATATAAGTTGCAACCTATATAGGCAGGTAATGAGGAGAATTTTCTTTATCTGAATTGATCTGAACGGCACATCGTACTAAAGGTACCTTAAGTGCTACTTTGATTATAATACTGCATATTCTGCACTATTTTTGGCATGCCTGTTTTTAGCACACTTCATTGGAGGTGTAGCTCTGGTAGTGGTACCAATTTGAATTTGAAACTAGATGACGCCTAATAGGGATATGTATATTAAGTATGGTCTTTCTTCTATAATGTACAGCGCATTATGGAATAAATACACTCGTAAGGATCCTGAGTTGCGTTGGCCTATGTATGGGTCATTTGATTTACGAAAGATTGAGTATGTGGAACAATGTATGTTTAAAGCGAAAGACTAGGCAAGAGATGTTTGATTGTGTACGAATGTGGGAGAAAAAAGTGTGTGAATGAATGAATATGTTGCTTTCTTGGATGTACCATTTCTTTTGTATATAATTAGCCGGCTCCCCTAGAGGGGATACTTAACTAGATTTAGGTATAAAAAAGTATTTATTCTTTGGTGATTAGTACCCCGAGGAACTAAATATGTACATAGAAAGGATCCTGGTGTGTGCACTTAGTAACATTCATAAGTGGTGATGTGCAGAGCATTTTATTCTTGGTGTTCTGCCAGCCAAATCAAGTGCATATGAATAACAACTAGTATTTACAAATGGTTTGGTTTAAGTACAGTCTGCGGGCTGTCTTTTGTTTCTGTCTTAAGTGTTGATCTGTGGGTTAAATGTGTGTTTAAATGTCTGTGGTTTGTTATTAGTGGTAAGTAAGTAGCGACTGCGCTCTTGGTGCAAGCATGGCTAGCCTTAAGTGCCCTGTATTACGTGTATGACACCGTTTTGAAAATGTCTGGAATGAGTTCAATGTTTTTTTTGTCATCATTCTGTTATGCAAAACATTATTAAAATAAAAAATATTTTTAAAGATTCCAGCAATGAATTATATAATATATGCTAAATAGCTGCACGCTATCATTAAATTGACAGAGTAAGACACTATACATGTGTGCAAATTGCCACAATGTTAAAGATAAAATTAGAATCCACATTGAATAGGAATAAAAAAAGCTTCAAAAAACGAAATTGTGTGTTTTGCAATAGATAAAATTAAAGATACAAAATGTCACAGCATTTATCCTTCTGTATTAGGTATTAAAAGGCATTCACATTATCTGAGTGAGTTGCTTGTTCCTGCACTAAAGTACACATTACAGAACGACAGATTTGTGTTGGCTTGAAAGGTTGACTTGAAGGGCATGTGAATTCGACGCCTTTACGTGTCAAACAGCTGTGTCAGCAAGACTATTTCTGACTCCGGCCACAGAAAACAGCTAAAATTACTACCCCTTAAGTCAGTTCAAACACGGAGTAAAATCCTGCATTTCAGACTGCTGTTTTAAAAGTTAGAAATATAGTTTCATTATTTTTGATAAACAGAGGACAGATTGACAGTAGGGATTTATTTTCTTACTGCCTTTTTAAATAAGGATAAGAGTGGTTTTTGATGTTAAATAATAATGACTGTTTTTTACAAGTGGCGCAGACTTTCAAATTAAGTTTCTGTTCTTAGGGCTGTAAATGACTGTGTTTAAATATAATAGGCAAGGGATGCAGCTCGTTTTTCATATGTAGACTCATCAAAATGATTAGATTTATTAACAAAAAATAATATTTTGATTATATAAAAAAATGGTATTTCAAATAGGTGCAAAAAAAATAGTTTTTTAATATATATAATGCCTAATCATGATGCTGTGACCTCCTAGCATCCAAATTGAATCTAAGCCATGCTATACAGCAATAGGGGGTCGCTTACATGTGAAATGTCACTTTACCCAGGCATACAAAACTCATTTTTATAAGGGTATACATTATACATTTCTGATGCCACATCTCTGGGATATGTAGAGGACATTCTGGGGATGACTATTATGCAAAAACATTGTAGGATATTCATTTTTAAGTGCCCTAAAAATCAAAGTCGAAATTGAGTAAAAATTCACTATTTAAATGAGTTTTCTCCAGTCAGATCAGCTTTTAAACTGCCTTAGGCTCCAGTAAATGCACATATGTAAGCATAGACTTATTAGCTGACATCTATACTGCTAGACAAACACTTGGCACACTGCTTACACATATAAATGTACAAAAATTGGCAGAAGTTATTAAGCTTACCTCTGAATTGCTGGTACACAGGATTGGAGTGGGTTTGTTGTTCAGCCTTTGGTCTCTAGGGTCACTTTGACTTGGGAGCACCGCATGAAAACCTTGCATGCACCATGGGACAGCTGCATAGGTTAAAGGCCGAAGTCCTATATTTAGAAGCCTGCAGGGCTCAGCACAACGTTTGCTTTGACATTTCGACATTTGCAAGACGAAATGGCAGGGCAGGGAAAGAAATAGGTTTTTACCTACCTTTTTTTTGGCAAAAGCAAGTTTTTGTGCACTCAATGAACATAGTATAATGGTAAATGTGACCTCTCTTTCAAAGACAATGGCTCTGCCATATATATAGCACTGATGCTTTTAGAGCTGGATTCAGGCAGCAATGGGATTTAGTTTGAATTCATGTGCCCTCGTGTTACACTTGTACATTTGCTAAAGGAATATGTTCTTTAGCTACGCTGAAATGTGCTATTTCGCTCCTCAGAGTTTGTTTATGCCCAGTTGCTACAAATTGGGGTTGATAATGTTGACAGAATGAAACCTGTTACAGGTTTCCTACTGTCAAAACTGGGGAGAGGAGGCTAGCTACTCTACAAATTAAGGATAGGCAAATTTATGTTTTCTCTCTCTTTTTCTCAATTTTTTTTAAGCTTGTCTAAACTGTCTGTGAAATAGCCATGAGACATTTAATTGGCTATTCAGTAATACTGTTTTAAACATCTTCAGCTCCAGACATCGCCATCGCCATCCCAGAGGGCTACAAGATCACCCGGAGGGATCGCACCGCCAACCAGATGGGAGGAGGCATCGCCATCATCCACAGGAACACCATCCGTCTCACGACCAGCACTGACAACACCCTGACCACCGCCGAACACCTGCATTTCCAGATCCACACCGACCCGAAGACCACCCTCAGAGGCACCCTGATCTACCGACCTCCGGGACCACACACCCAATTCAGCGAGGACATCGCCGACTTCGTCAGCCCGCATGCCCTCCCCTCCGCTGACTACATCCTCCTGGGGGACCTCAACTTCCACCTGGAGAACAACAACGACCGCAACACCAGCACCCTGCTCGACAACCTCGCCAATCTTGGACTCAAGCAGCTGGTGTCCACCCCCACCCACCTCGCCGGACACACACTCGACGCAGTCTTCTCTTCCAGCACAGACATCGACTTCAGCCACGCCACAGAGCTTCAATGGACGGACCACAGCTGCGTCCACTTCACCTTCAAAAGAATGACGACCCACCACCACCAGCAACAGGCTGCCCGCAGAAGCTGGAACAAGATCACAGCCGACCAGCTAGCCACCTCCCTGAGCCAGCACCCTCCTGCCAGCTCAGCGAACCCCAGCCAGGCCGCCGACAACCTCACGAAGTGGATCCGCATCTGCGCGGACGAGCTCGCCCCGCTGAGGACCCCGCCCAGCAGACCCGGCAGCAAGAAAGCCCCATGGTTCACCGACGAACTCAAGAGCTCCAAGAAGAACTGCCGAGCCCTCGAGAAAGTCTGGAGAAGGGAACCAACACCGGACAACAGGACCACCTTCAAGCTGGCCACCCGGAAGCACCATCAGATGATCCGCGCCGCCAAGAAAACTGCATTCAAGGACCGGCTGGACAACAACGCACACAACTGCAAGGAACTCTTCAACATCGTGAAAGAGCTTTCCAACCCCAGCGCAGGAAGCAACGACATCACCCCATCACATGACCTCTGCAACTCCCTCGCCTCATACTTCCACAACAAGATCGCGGACATACACAACAGCTTCAACAACCAACCAACGCACACCACGACCGAACAACCACCCCCCACCACCACCCTCCACGCCTGGACTCCGATCAGCACCGAAGACACCATCCGCACGATGAACTCCATCCACTCCGGATCGCCGACCGACCCCTGCCCTCACCACGTCTTCAACAAGGCCGACGCTGTCATCGCACCCCACCTGCGAGACATCATCAACACATCCTTCGACACCGCCACCTTCCCTGAGAGCTGGAAGCACGCCGAACTCAGCGCTCTACTCAAGAAACCCACAGCGGACCCCACCGAACTCAAGAATTACCGCCCCATCTCGCTCCTCCCGTTTCCAGCCAAAGTCATCGAGAAGACCGTCAACAAGCAGCTGGCCGCCTTCCTTGAGACGAATGGATCCCTCGACCCCTCACAGTCTGGCTTCCGAGCCAACCACAGCACCGAGACCGCCCTCATCGCCGCCACCGATGACATCCGAGCCCTGATGGACAACGGAGAAACAGCGGCCCTCATCCTCCTAGACCTCTCCGCGGCATTCGACACTGTCTGCCACCGCACCCTAGTACAACGCCTCAGCAACGTCAGAATCCAGGAGAAGGCTCTGGAATGGATCATCTCCTTCCTCGACGGAAGAACACAGAGAGTCCGCCTACCACTGTACAAGTCAGAGGCCTCCGAAGTCATCTGCGGCGTCCCGCAAGGATCCTCGCTGAGCCCCACCCTCTTCAACGTCTACATGAGCCCCCTCGCGGCCATCGCACGCCAACACAACCTCAGCATAATCTCCTACGCCGACGACACCCAGCTGATCCTCTCCCTGACCAACGACCCCGCCGCCGTTCTGTATTGTGAGAAGTTGGTCTGGTATATGATGTTCACTAGTTAAAGTGACCACCTTGTACCATGCCAAGCAACCCTTATGGTGTGGTTGTAAGTCAACCTTTTCGGACTAGCTGCCCTAGTGGTAGCGTAGGCTAAGCAGTCTTTGAGGCTAAACTCGTTAAAGCGTGTTAAGCAGGCTGTTTTACCATATGTAACCCCCCTTAATACCAATGAAAGGACACCACACAGATATATATTCAAAATATATATGTATTTATTACTCAAAGTATCCCCTAGACTCTTTATGAGCATAGGAGCACAAATCGTTAAACAAGAAAGTATTACAATATACAGAAGTTGCACTTTATATGGATGGGCCCTGGTGGCCACTCAAACCATATACTAAAATAGTGGTATAAGTACCACGAACAGGAAAGGGAAAAGGCCTAGGGCCTCTAGAATCGCTGGGCCTACAAGGAGCTAACTTCAGTTAATGACCAGGAGGTCCACGGGTCGCGTGTGCAGTGAGGAAAGTTACACGCGTGCTCCCATAGGTTTTCAATGGGTGCGTAAAAGTTCAAAAGTTACTGCTAGAAGGGTCTTCTGGATGGAATACGAACTCAAGACTTAAAACACAGACACTAGAGATGTTTCTCTATACTTTGGCACGGGAGTGCCAGCTTTACCTCACCCACAGGAAGCGGGTGCATAGGTTTAGAAGTGCGTCGGGTTTCGTCTATCGATTCAATGGAGCCTGATGACAAAGATGCTGCAGGCGGTCGGTCCAGAAGAGATGCGGTGGATCCAAGAGTGGATCGGAGTTGTAGAAGACCTGAAAGCAGAGGGGACAGTGTTCACAGTCACTAGCCAGTGACCGGCGTGGCACCAGGTAGGTACCAGGCGATGTTGGGTGCAAACAGGTGATGAGGTGTAGTTTGTCTCTGCAGCCACGTGGTCCCTGAAGGTCGACGACGTCCAGGAGTTGGTTCACGAGCTGTCCCATGCAGGCTCTCGCTGTCGGCGGTGTCGGCGACTCGAAAGAAGCAAACAAGCCTTGGCAAAGGCAGGAGTCGTGGAAAGTAAAGAAAGCTGATTGTTCTGACCAGCAAGGTCAGAGGGGCTGCTCCTTTGGAGAGCAGCTGGGGCCAGTCTGGAGCAACGAGACCAGTGTCGTAGGTTTCAAGGTTCGTCACCAAAATGGCCACTAGCCAACGGGCCAGGGACCGGGCAGGCGCGTCAAGATGCAAAGTGCAGAGGGGCCCCACGCAGATCGTGGAGATGCTGGAGGGCTCACCTTTGGTGCAGATGCTGCTCGGATGTTGGGCTTCTCAGGACCCAAAGCACAACTTGGAGGGAGCCTCTGTTGTCACGCTTGCAGCTTGTCATCGGTCTTTCAAGATGGCTGGCTCCACGTGTCTCGGTGCCTCCACGGGTTCCTTCTTTTCAGGGACTGTGGATCGGGCGGTGAGAGGTCTGGAGGTCCAGGTCTTGTTGGGCTCTGGGCTCGGGCTCCGGCGGGAGGCGGCGGCAAAGCAGATGTCGAATAGCAGGTTGGTGCTTGCGTTAGCAAGATGGTCACTCCCTGACCATAGGGGAGATTTCCTTCTGACCTCTGTGCAGCAGAGCGTCGAAGTTCCCGTCTTCTTCTTGTAGTTAAGTTGATTCCAGGATGTCTGCAGTCTTTGGACACAGCTCCTACCTTTAAGCGGATTCTAGGGGCCGGACTACCTGCTAGGTCCCTCCCTAAGGGTGGGACCAGGAAGGGGGGTGGTTACACCCCCAATCCTTTGTCCAGCTTGCCCCAGGTCTGGGGCTGGTGTGCCCCAGGACCGGTTTAAACTGGCATATGCACCGAGGCTCCTTGTGAGCCTCAGGCATGTCTGATTCCATTCAAGCCCTACCTGACCAATACACAAAATCCTGTCTGGGGTGGTGCACGCACCTCCCCTGGCAGGAAACCCTTTGTTCACATCTCCCAAGCTGGAAGGACTCCCAGCAGATGGAGGGCAGACTTGTGTCTGTGGTGGCAGCATCCATTTTCTGGAGCTGAGGCTATGTCTGATTCTACCCGGGTTTCAGGTACTGTACATGTCGTGTCCCTCTAGAAGGGTGGAATGCTAACCCGTCGCCAGAATTGGCGAGGGGTTAGTATTCCAATTCGTATGACACCTTACTCGACATGTTTTGATAAAGCCAAACCAAAGATAGCATTTAACCGCGAGGTTCATAATGCACTTAAGAGTATATGGTATGACGATATCTGGAAACGGTAGAAGTGAGGTTCTGGACTTTTAAGAGTCCAGAGGTGTCAGGGAAACAACACCCAAAGACCCCTGAGTTCCTTCCTGCCTTGGTGCACAAATAAACAGAGACGCGGGCTTCTCGATGGTGGCGTCAAAAGACCAAGGTTTATTTACTGCAGGGACACAGAAGTCATAGGAACCACACAGAGGCAATCTACGAGACTGTTCGATTTGCAAGAAGTGGGTTGCGCCTTAAATACACGAAATATGTCTTTAGGCAACATTACACAAATATTTCTCATGCCCAACCCAGTATCCCAAACAGACAATAGACATACATCAAACAATAATTAGCCGTAGGTTTTCGGTATTCGATCAAGTCTCCTTGTCAGTTTTCCATTCTTTGCCCGATCCTCCCCATCATAAAAATCGTAACCTCCCCATTGTAAAAGCCCAGAAGGAGAGGAGCAGAGCCAGGTGCAAGGGATAGAAGAGTCGGATAAGAGGTGTTTATGGATCGTAAACGGGCATGGCTACCGTATTCGGCCTCTCAATCAGGACAATGGACACGAGAACCAGTATAGCAGGATTGGCCTCAGGCAGGGGAGGCAGCTTGATTCTGCCTAGTCACGCAGCGTCAGCTTTTCTTGGGATTTGAGCTTACGTGTCCTTAACAAGGTGATTCTGCCGGGGTCATCGCTCGTCCATTGACTATGTGAGGGCAAGAAACAAAATGGATGCCGTATCTAAAATGGATGCCATGATTTAGCAACAGAATGCCCTATTTCTCAGTGAATTCATGCTCGTTGCGTAGCGAAAACACTGTCATGCATATAATGGATCATTTACGGTTCATTGGTACCAAAATCGTGTTAGTACTACGATACCGAATACACGGGTTCGGATCGTTACAGAACCTCAGACCGTCCTTTTGCCCTTACATAGGCAATAACTCACTCTATATCAGAATCCATCTCTATGTTCATCAGGTCACTGATATGTTGCTGGAGCATCATTCTATCTCGTGGCATATCTCTAAAAACAGGTGGTCTTTTTACGCATGTTGAAACACAAAGGCCACACAAGGCAGGACCACACTGAACAATGAGACAGCATGAGAATAAAAATACCAATGCAACACCAGTGACTATCAGAACCTTCCATCCCCATGCAGATAACAGACTCCAGAACCATCCCATTAGTGACCAGTTACCTTCCTCTACATGAATAGAGTCAGAGATTTTGTGTAACTTAGAAATGGCCTTATATACTGTTGGCGCATTATCTGGGATAAAAACACAGCAACTCGATTGGATCATCTTACATACCCCACCTCGATCTGCAAGTAATACGTCAAGGACCATACGGTTCTGTAACGTCATGAGGCGATCCGCTTGAAGCTCAGCTGTCAGGTTACTAAGGGCACCCGCAGTTTCGGTAATAGTGGATTCATCTACCCGTGTTAGTTGACGTAAGTTTCTACTGTTGGCCATAGGCCCCCAGAACGGAAGTAAACCTTTGAAGAAGTCTCCTGCCTCTTGGCCAGCAGTATCTTCCTTATTATGTCGGAGGCAACAGTTGAGCGATATAACATGAGGCTGAAAAGTCAGCAGGCAGCCATGTATATGCTCTGTCTTGACAAACAAAATAGGTGCCCTTAGCAGCTAAAAATGCAGGGGAAGACTGTGACGGGAAAACGTATGTTTTGGTACAGTCGCTCTTCCCTAGTCGAGCTTTCGGATTCCTCCCATTTCCTTGCAAGCAGACCTGACTTTGGTGGGGTACGACCCAGATCGGAGTCGAGCTTTTACGTTTGTTCTCACCCAAAGTAATGCCATATTCCGTAACGTTCCAACCCATGTAAACTTGCAATTCATCCTTGGGAATAAACGGAGTGTTATTGACATCTCTAACCATGTCAGTAATTCCCTTTACCAAGGCTCTATTAGCGGAGTTATACCTAGTGGAACGTGGAGGTCGTGGGGGATAGGTCTCTAAGGCATAGGCGAACATGGTCTGAAATGCCCAGAATGATCCATTATAACTGAAGGGCAGGACCAGATAAGGGATACCCTTGTCCATGGTATGTGGTATCAAGCCACACACCCAGCAGTTTGTTGTGTTAACCACTAGTTGATGTTGGTGCAAGAGCTGAATGAAAGTGTTATTTATAAACTCGGAGCGTCGAGCTTGCTCATGTGCAGGAAAAGGATGGAAAGAATGAATAGAAACAACAGTCGGAGAAACAGAAACATGGGGAGATACTGTAGATGTAACAGGTGCAAAGATCAATTGAATACCAAAAATAATTCCGCCTGCCAGAGTTATTAAAACAATCAGAAGTGTCAGAGCACATTGCATCAGAAAACATTTGCTATACAATATTTCATATAATTTTGTCTTGCGAGCATTTATGACGTAAGCCCGTCGCAGTTCAGGAAGCTCCATCTTCTACAACCGTTCGCAACGGATGGTTTGTACCTGTTAAAAAATTGCCTCTGTCTACCCTGGGAGTTCCCAAAATAAACAGAAGAAACCGACCTTGTGTCTGGTTCCCTGCAAGTTAAAACAAGGCACACGTTACGACCCTACGGTAACCCAGATGGCAAGGTGAGAAAACGACAAAAACAAAAAAAATTATAGAGCGAACTTCCTGACTGAATGGAATGTGATAAGATCAAAAACAGTTTTCAAATAGAAAGTGTTGGACAGGCCACACGAAGGGCTTGCACCCTCCCCGCCTGACAGGGCCCAAGCCCCGGCCCACCAGGCGTGACCCACGAGAATCACCCGCACCCCGTCTCCCGACGGGACTCCTGCCCTTGGACCTCCATGTATCACGGGCCCAAGCCACCACCGGCTGCCTCGGCCGGGTCAAGCCGCCATCTTGGGCCCTGCGCCACGAGGCCGCGTGGCCTCCCCCCGACCCTAACCCTGGGCCTGGCCAGTCCCGACATCCCGGCACCACCATCCACCCAGGAGGTGAGCGGACGACTTGGCAGGTCAATGGGAGAACGAAGCGCCAAGGACTCTCCCCCGCCAGGTGACGATCGCCTCCAGCTCCCCCCAGGCACCGGCTCCACCCCCCGCTGGGTGTCTGGACACCTTCATCTCGGACCCTCTGACCTCCAAGTGCGAGGGTCCGGACATCAAAGG
The DNA here is from genome assembly GCF_964204655.1 of Triturus cristatus. NCBI lineage: Eukaryota > Metazoa > Chordata > Amphibia > Caudata > Salamandridae > Triturus > Triturus cristatus. Next base: position 29,809,367 of record NC_140587.1, read on the forward strand.
GCACCTGCCCTATAACTGGAGCAGCTCCGGAGTAGGAGGTAGTTGTATCCTGGAGTCGAGAGACACCGAGAGAACTCAGCCTTGACGGACTACTGGCGCTGCCGTAGCCCTATCTTGTGAACTATCGTCCTGCCTGCTGGCGCTGCCGCGGCCTTCTGCAACATCCATCCTCGTTGGGACCTGCTGGCGCTGCCGCGGCCCGCTGTAACGACCATCTTCACCGGGACCTGCTGGAGCTGCCGCGGACCGTACCTCAACCATCTTCACTGGGACCTGCTGGCGCTGCCGCGGACCGTGTATCGACCATCTTCACTGGGACCTGCTGGCGCTGCCGCGGCCCGTACCTACTAGACCACCAAGCTCGAGGATTGTGAGCTACCCACCATACCATCTCAACTACCGGACTGGTAACCAGACTATCCCGCTACCCCCTTGTCCCACCTTGAAAGACTTGAATCGAGGGGACCCCTGAGTCCAGACCTCCTTGTACCTTTCCATCGTACCGTAAGAAGTGCTTATAAAGAACGCTAACTCATCTCCTTGTGTGGTATCTGTCTGTGGGGGGGAAGTTATTTATCTGTACGATCGCTGGAGACGGCTCTCCTCGGAGACCTCTCCCCTTGTCCTCGGCCGACCCTCCCGGTCCGTCTAACATTGGTGGCCAGCGGCGCGATCCGAATCAACGCGTAATCGTACAGAGAGTAGCTCACCCCACGACAAAACCACGATGTCAGCCAAAGATAGCGGTTCCACTGAAAAGTTCCAAATGGATAAGTTGGAAGAATATAGCCACCGCGAACTTAAACAATTCTGCATGGAACTCGGCATTGCTACCACCGGCCTGAGTACCAAAGATGATTTGAAGCGCGCCCTTGAGTCATGGGCAGAAACGGGGATCACCGGATCCTCCGACCAAAACAGTGTTGCACCAGAGGGGAGCGCCACGGCTCCAGAGGAGCGGGGAACGGGCCTCTCGCAGGAGGAGATCCAGGAAAGAGAAAGGAACAGATTACACGAGTTGGAAATGTCACGACTCAAGATGGACGGTGAACTAAAATTAGCTGAGCAGAAATTAAATCTAGAGCATCTGCGGCTCCGAGAGGAACGAGAAGAAAAACAGAGACAGAGAGAGCTTGAGGAAAAAAGAATAACACTCGAACACGAGCGCAAACTGGCGGAAATAGAACTTCGGAAACAGAATAAAGAACCGGGGGTGCCTGAGCGACCGCACACCCCAGGGGCAACCGAGAAAAAAGTCCACATCCCCAAGGATGTTGTCCGAGAGTATGTCCGAGAAGACGACATACAGCAGTGGTTCAAAGCCTACGAGATCGCCATGACCTCCCACCGGATCGACCGGAGTGATTGGGGAGCTGGACTATGGGGGAGGTTCGTCAACGAAGGTCGCGATGCCCTGTTGCAGCTCCCAGATCACCAAATGTCGTCCTACGACCACATGAAGGCTGCCCTCCTCACCCGCTACGGCCTCACACCCGAGATGTACCGCCAGAGGTTCAGAGACTGCACCCGGATCCCGGGTACAACTTGGGTGGAGTACGTAAACTATTTCAGCCGAGCCTTCGAGGGTTGGATCAAGGGGAGCCATGTAACGACCTACGAACAACTCTTTAACCTTATGGTATGGGAACACCTGTCGAACAACTGCTTCGTTGAGCTCAGGCAACACCTCCTCGACAGTAAATTGACTGACCCCCGGCAGCTCGCCGCTGAAGCTGACCGATGGGAGAGCACCCGAGTGGGCCGGAGAGGACCACACGAGCAGAACCGAAGCAACCAAGGCCAGCACCGTCCTCGGGGAGGAGGAGGAGGCCAGGGGCGAGGGAGAGACCCCCTCCCGGCAACCCCCGTGGCCAGCACCCCACCCCCGGCCGGACGGGGAAACCCCCCGATGCGTCCAGGGTTCCGAGCCAATGTCACGTGCCACCGATGCCAGCGAGTCGGCCATTACGCCAATGACCCGAGCTGCCCGCAGAACCAAACGCCCAAGCCCCGCCAGGTCGCTGCCGCCGCCCTGGGGGAAGAACGACTATCAGAGGAACAGGAAGAGTATGAGCCGGCCCAGCAAGAGTGGGAGCCGGCCGCCATGGTTCTAGCGTGCCTAGGGGGAAGAGACATAGTCCCGCGGGCTCCCCTACCCGCCAACACCAGGAAATACGGTCAGTGGGTGACCATTAATGGGCATCGGGCCGAGGCCTTACGTGACACAGGCGCCAGTGTGATGGCCGTCCGCTGTCACCTGGTGAAACCCGACCAGATCCTGCCGAACATTCTCTGCCCCGTCCGCTCAGCCGACAATTCCGAAAGTCTGTGTCAAATGGCCTGCGTCCCCTTCGAATGGGGAGGGGTCTCCGGCATGTTGAAAGTGACGGTCCGGGATGATGCCCCCGTGGACTGCCTCCTGGGGAATGACCTTGAGAGTTCCCCGTGGGCCACCGTCGAGAGAAGAGAGCACCTGGGGATGCTGGGCCTCCCGGACTGGGCCTGCGTAACCACCCGGTCCATGGCCACCCGTGCCGTTCCCCGACCAGAAGAACCGGAATGGCCAGCACCTCCGCCCCCGGTCGCCCCAGTAGAAGACAACGACGAGGCCAACCCCCCGGAACCAACGACCGAAGGGGACGCGCAACCCCAGGACGTCCCCGGCCTGGCTCAGTGGCGTCAAGAAGGGGGGCCCACCCAAGAACAGTTCCGCCAGGAGCAAAAGACCTGCCCCTCCTTCGAGGGACTCCGCCAACAAGCCCGCGCCCAGAGCGCAGGGGACTCCACCGGAACTCACTGGGTCTACTGGGAGAACGACCTGCTATACAGCGAACAGAGAATCGCACAGCTAGGGGCCGGTCGAGTACTGGTGGTACCTCTCCGCTTCAGAGACTTCCTGCTCAACCTGGCCCACGATGTCCCCCTGGCTGGACACCTGGGCCAAGACAAAACGTACAGTCGCCTAGTGACCCACTTTTTCTGGCCGAAGATGCGGAACGACGTCCTGAACCACTGCCGGTCCTGCCCCACGTGCCAGGCCAGCGGGAAGAGTGGCCGTAAGCTGAAGGCCCCTCTACAACCCTTCCCAGTGGTCACCACCCCGTTCGAGAGGGTAGGAATAGACATTGTGGGGCCCCTGGACCCCTGCACAGCACAAGGACATAGGTTCATCCTGGTACTAGTGGATCACGCCACCCGCTACCCCGAGGCGGTGCCTCTACGAACTGTAACAGCTCCGGTGGTTGGCCGGGCCCTAATGGGGATCTTCTCCCGGGTGGGCTTCCCCCGAGAAGTCGTCAGCGACCGAGGCACGAACTTCATCTCCAAATACATGAAGTCCCTCTGGCAACAGTGCGGGGTCACCTACCGATTCACGACCCCCTATCACCCCCAAGGGAACGGGCTAGTGGAACGATTCAACCGCACTCTCTGTGGTAAATAATTTAATTACCGGAACTTAATTTGATGCGGAAAATCTATAACAATAGCTCAGTAAAATAAGAGGCAGAATCCGTGGTATTAGAGGTTCGGAACGGGCTTTATTCCATAATCAATTTAAATCGATGAGCTCCATATTCCATCACCACGAAGGTTCAGGAAGTGAAGACCGTACTTTATTGATAAGTAATCATTTTTATACAATAGGCATTACAGTAAAGCAAATGCAGGAGGCGTAACAATTGATAGTAAAGATAAAACATACATGCGTAGCAAAAGTGGGTGTAACTAAGGAACGTCATCAGGTATGATGTCATAATAGGGTGGTTCCATGAAAGAATTTCGCAATGTCAGCAGAAATACTTTGCAGAAATGCGCGTGCAGCAGCATGACGTGTGATTGACGTGCAACTAGGGGGTGAAGGGGACTTGACATTTAGCTCTACATGTGGCGACAGAAGTCTGGAGGGTCAAGTCAACCTAATCCCAAATCATATCTAACTTCCTATGTTTAGAGAACTATGTTATCCACAAGAGAGGTCTTTTAGAGTAGAATCTTATTCTATACTGACTATACTGACTGTGAGTGCGTGTACAAGCGTCTAAGTGTCTACACTAGATGCGGGGGCAGAAATCTTTCATAGTAACAGGGCTATGAATTACTTGCATAAAGACAGAGAAGCCGGGCCTTTTGCTCGGTAGCTGGAAGAATGTTTACTTAAACTACTAGACAGGAATGCATTGGGTAGGGAGCGGAGCAGATAATTTCGAAGGTGAAATACAGTTTTTGGCAGGCAACAGGCTGATGTCAGGCACCGTTAGCTGCGCAGGGAGTAGGACAAAGTTCATGGATACAGATGCGGGCTCAGACTGGAGCTTTCAGAGGCAGAAGGCAGGAAAAGCTTGATGGCAGAATCAGGGCCTACTTGCCTGGACTGTAAAAATGGCATAAGTGAACCATATAAAGCCGGTGGCCTTTCGTACTTAGGAATGGAATATCCGGCCCATTCATGGCGGATCTGAAAGAGGACATGTTGGCGGTGGACGCACATGTGTTTGCGTCTTTATAACTGGAACTGGAGGGAACATACATGTACTTGTGATTTATACATGAAACCGTTGGGGTCCAAGATAGGGGACATAACTGATCATAAAAATCCATATTTCCACATTCCCTCCTTGTCCCCTACTTGCCCGTCAAGAGATATCAATCTTCATCAATCCGTTGATCTGTTCATATAGCATCATTTGTTCTTCTTTTTTCTTCTGGGATGAATGAAATCTTGGTGGTGGAATACACGATGTGGCACACAGACCACAGATCGCTGGTCCACATTGTAGGCATAGACAGCAACTGAATAGTATGAGAAAGCCAATACCAAGGAAGGATAGGACCTTCCATCCAAAGGTAGATAATACACTCCAAAACCAACCGGACCAAGTCCAGGTGCCTGGATTCTGGTGTATCTGGCTTACAATCTTATGAAGACGAGTTATAGCTTTATATACAGATGGCGAATTTTCTGGTATGAAAATGCAACAACTTGATCCGATGACCCTACAAGCTCCGCCCCTATCGGCCAGGATGACGTCAAGGACAAGACGATTTTGAAGCACAACAATCCGCATAGCAGACTGCTCTTCTGTTAAATTGCCTAAGGCGGAAATAGTTTCGTTCACTACTGCTTCAAGGGTTCTGGTTAATCTACGTATCAGCTTACTATTGGTAACTGTACCTATATAGGGAAAGAGACCTTTATTGAAATCTGTGTATTTTTCCCATGCGGTCTCAGTGTAATCGACTATTGGGAGATCTCTCCTTTCTCTATTGTGTACTAAATGAGTATTTCTATGATAATCAGGAGGAGCTAGGAAAACAGGTGGTAAAAGGAATCCGATGTAGCAGGTACCATCCCAATCTAGAAGTAAACGTATGTATGCCGTCTGACCACATATGAAGTAGGAATGGCGGGAAGCTCTAAATGTAGACTTGCCTTGGTCACTAAATTCTATCACAGTGGTGCATCTACTATGGCCCATATGTATGGAACCATTCTTTCTTACACATAATTCACCTTTAACTGGAAATACTGACATGGCGGGCAAAATTGGAGTAGCTTCGGATTCGACATTCAGGATCATGAGATTAAGCGTAAAATTACCTAATCCATATACTTCATTTTCTAGATCAGTTCCTGTTCTTTTGGGAAGTCCCTCCTTGTTAGGGTAGCAGACTTTGAGTAAAACTAAGTTCAGATTTCCCCATACCCAGTTATTCTGGTAAACTGCAGAATTCGAATCTAGGGAATTAATTAAACTAAACCATGCTCCACAGGAGCCATTGTGTGTGAACGGGTATGGAAAGAGAGGTAGAATTCCTTTATAGTTCTGATAGGGAGGGAGTCGACCACATATCCAACAATTTGTAGCATTGCTAACCTGATGGGAATGATGTAACATACTAATAAACGTGTTATTGCGCAGCGCAAATCTATAAGACAATTCATGCGGAGGTAATTCACTAAAAGAATGTTCAGCAGTAACATTATAAACATGTCTAGAAATAGGATAATATGTGTGCAACAATATACTTGCAGTAATTATTAAAAGACTTAAGAAAAACAAAATTAATAACGTCACTGTGCAATGACTACGCAGTGATTTACAGTACGCATGTCGTTTCAGCTTTATCCTTCTGTTTCTTTCTCTACACAGGTCTAAGGGATACATGTCAGAGACAAATTCGACCGATTCACCTTGGAGAGGACTTAAACAATCAAATTGCCTGACTTGTTAGACCTAAGTTTTAGTTTATATAGTTCGTGGTTATTCAGTTCAACCAAAGGAAGTTTTGAGTCAATCGGGGAAGACACGCAAGGTGTGTCGTTTACGTCTGACGGTAGTCCATGAAATTTCTTGATATGACTTGAATGTATCCAGCCTTTGCGACCTTCGATCTTCACGGCTGTCCTCGTCGTTAACAATACGAGTTGAGGCGACTTCCACCTAGGATCCAGCTGAGACTTCCGGTCAAAGTTCCTCACTAAAACCAAATCCCCTGGAATTACGTCATGGGGTTTCACCTCGGTGTTGTCGGGAAAGGCTGCAGCTACCTGTGAACGACAAGATTGTAGTGCAGACATCAAGGAAGCCAAGTAATCTGTCAGCATATTACAGTCAATATCAGTTATTTTGCGTGGTATAGGCGTCCCCCACATATTTGGTGGTCTACCGAAGATCACCTCATAAGGGGATAGCCCTGTTCGAGAGTGTGCTATCATTCTCATGTAAAAGAGTGCAACGGGTAAGGCTACTACCCAGTCGACACCTTTCTCTCTACAAATTTTGGACAATCTAATTTTCAGGGTCTGATTATGTCTTTCCACGAGACCTGCTGCCTCGGGGTGTCGGACACAGTGAAATTTCCACTGATAGCCTAACAAAAGTGAAACGTGTTTCATTAATTCGGATGAGAACGGCTGGCCGTTATCTGAGTAGACAGCACGTGGTAAACCGTACCGTGGGAAGAATTCTCGAACCAACTGTTTGGCAGTAGTCGGGGCAGTGTAATCTGAAACCGGGTATGCCTCTGTCCAACGGGAAAGAGCACAGACAACTACGAGAACATATTTGAATCCTCGACATCGTTCCATCTGGATATAATCCATCTGGAGGACTTCAAAAGGGTGATCAGGAGGCTGAAATCCACCCTGCTCTACGGGAATGCTTTTTCCTGGGTTAAACTGTCAACAGATCATACAGGTACGAACTTTTTGTTTAGCTGCTGCTCGTAAATGTTTGTTGAACCAAATGTGTTGAATGCTGTCTAGCATAGCTTTTTCTCCTAGATGCGCTGGACTATGTACAGTGTTAATAACGACTTGGACCATTGAATCAGGAAGGAACCACACAGATTTTTCCTTCGTCATCCATCCTTGGTCCGTTTGGATCCCTCCTAACTCAGTCCATTTCTTTATTTCGTCTGGTGTAGCATGTGTCTGTATGTCAATTACGTCAAGAGCGGGATCCTTAACCATCATGCAATGTGTTGGTGTCGGGACTATTGTCTTTGTCATGTCGGGTGTTTGAGTTTGAGCAGTCTGTTTAGCTGTTCTGTCAGCTAGATCATTGCCTTGAGAAATGATATCAGTAACTTTCGTATGAGCTTTACATTTCATAATTGATATTGCAGTGGGTAAATGTATTGCATCTAATAAGGCATGAATGAGGGGTCCGTGCTGAATGTGGGCACCGTGAGAAGTTAAATAACCTCTCTCTCGCCACAGCACGCCGAAGTCATGTACAACTCCGAATGCATAACGTGAATCAGTGTATATGTTGACTCTTTTATTTGTGGCTTGAATACAGGCTTGTGTCAGAGCGATGAGCTCTGCGGCTTGAGCGGACAAGGTATTTATGCAATTAGTTTCAACGATTTCAGTGTCTGTTGTGACTGCGTAAGCGGCCACTAGCTCTCCTGTACCTGTTCTCATACATGAACCATCTACATACAACGTCAGGTCTGGGTCTGGCAATGGGACGTCTGTCAAATCTTGTCTGGGTTTCGTCGTGATAGTGATAACTTCAATACAATCATGTGCTAGTGGGTCTGTTCCATTTATAGGTAACAGTGTGGCAGGATTCAATGTACTACAACGTCTGATTTCTATATGTGGCTGAAACAATGTTAATTCGTAACCAGTGAGTCGTGCTATAGTCAAGTGTTGTGTTTGTGTGCGGTTCAAGAGAACCTCTACTGCATGTGGTACTTGTACTGTCAATGGATGTCCTAATACTATGGCATCGCTTTGTCTGATTGCTAAAGCTGTTGCTGCCACTGATTTCAGGCACGCAGGCAAAGCCTGAGCTACGGGATCTAATGTACTAGAAAAATAAGCACATGGTTTGTGTGATCCTGCTTGTTCCTGTGTGAGTACTGACAAGGCAGTACCTTCACGTTCTGTAACGAAGAGTGTAAACTGTTTATTGTAACATGGTGTTGCTAAAACAGGTGCTTGGCATAAGGCTTTCTTTAGGCTTTCAAAAGCTTGTGTATGTTCCTGAGTCCAAGGGAGAACAGTCGATGTGGCTGCCTCCTGTGTTGTCAATTGAATGAGTGGTTTTGCTAGAAATGCATACTGAGGGATCCACTGCCTACAATATGAAGTGAGGCCTATGAAAGCCCGCACCTCCTTTTGTGTCTTGGGTATTGGCATATTAGCAATTAACTGGATGCGATCTGGTGTAAGCTGCCTTCCCTCCTTGGACAGCGAGTGACCAAGGTAAACAACTCGCTGGATTCAGAATTGCAGCTTAGAAGGGGACACCTTGTGCCCCTTTTCGGCCAAAAATTGTAATACCGTCAGTGAGGCTTTTTCACATTCATGTTCGCTTCTAGCGGTGATCAGCAGATCATCGACATATTGAAGCAGGGCAGTGTGGACTGGCATGTGGATACTGTCGAGTTCTCGTTTCAGTGCTTGGCTATAGATGCTGGGGCTTTCGGTAAATCCCTGAGGTGCGCGTGTGAATTTAAAGCTACGTCCATTTAAACTAAATCCGAACAAGTATTGGCTTTCCGGATCTATTGGGACGCTGAAAAAGGCATTTTTGAGATCAATTACAGTAAAGAATGTTGCTTCGGAATCAATGGCTGTCAGTAATGAAGAAATGTCTGGGACTACGGGGTATTGTGGTACTATGCATTTATTTAATTCACGCACATCAATAACCAATCGATATACTGGCGGGGCTGTTGGATCGGTTCGTTTAAGAATCGGAATTATCGGTGAATTACATACATTGGAGTCAGTTTCCACAACCACTCCTTGGGTAATAAGCTCGTCAATGATTTGCAGTAAAGCCACTACAGCATCTGGGGGTAACTTGTATTGTCGCATTCGTGGAAGTACCACTCCTGCCTTTAGTGTGACTCGATATGGTGTAATGTTCATGCAACCAACATCTGTAGGGCCTTGTGCCCATAAATGTGTCGGTAAAGTCTGTAATCGGTGATCCATGTCTCGGGACACGTAGTGCCCTTTGAAATCACGTAAAAACAATCTTACTCCTTCCGGAGAACAACATATTATAGCTCCTAGAGCTTTCAAAGTTTTTATACCTAACAAGTTTTCTGGACATGATTTAGTTAGCAATAAATCTGTAGTTCGTGTCAAGGGACCGATCGTAAGTGGAAGAGGCTGTGTTACTTCGTTAATGATGGTGTTTTCCTGAAAAGCCAAGGGAAATATTCTGTGTGCCTGAGAGGGGTGCCCCTGGTACTTCACTACGTTTTATTGTTGTTCGGCTTGCCCCTGTATCAAGTAAGAATTTTCTATCTTGACCTAACAGTTCACTGTGTACATAAAGTCCTTCTTGATCTACAGGGACCTCAATAAGGGGTAAGCCAACTTCCCTCTCTAGGCTGTTTCATGAGTATCGTTGATAATCAGGATAGTCATACTGTGCGGTCTGATACATCTGTCGGGTCGTTGTTTGTGTGGCAGCAATAGGCTGCGGTGGCGGAGCTGGCATAGACTGTTGCGGAGCTGGCATGGACTGTGCATGCTGCGGGGCTCCTTGTTGGTTCTGATCCTGTCTAATTGGTCGTGGTCTTTCTTTTGCGTTACCTATGGCAATATTATGTTTTAAAACTGGACAATCGTGTACATAATGACCTGGCTGTTTACAATAGTTACATGTCCCTTTTACAGGACCTGTTGAGCCACTGGACTGTGTTATACCCTTCTTATGACCGTCAGCTGGCACTGTCTGGGAAACTAGCATTTTCATTTTCGTGTCTTTCATGCGTCTATGTTCATGTTCTTGTTCTTCTCTAATCCTATTGTGATGGTACTGTAGCATTTGTAACATTTGTGACGGAGTGTTACCTTGCCAGGTACTCTCGAATTTCAATACTCTATTCTTAACTTGGGGCAAGGCATTTTCAACTAACTTTGTCACAAACAGATGTGGATACGACTCGCTACTTGCTTTTATTCCACTATTTATACCAAAACATTTCTCAAATCGGGAGTAGAAATCACTAGTGTCTTCATCTGATTTTTGTTTACAGGCTGAGATTGCACCCCAGTCTTCCTTTTTCGTAGTTAATAAACGTGGCAGTACCTGTACTAGTAAACCTGGTAGTGCTTTGGTCTTGTCCCCGAGCCCTGAACCTGGACCTCGAGCTTTTTCTTCGTTTTCTAATGCTGTCCAATCTATCTTCTGGTCTCCCACCTCCCAATCCTTTTCCTTGAGTTTTTCGTAAATGCCCGCAGGCATTAATACCTTCAATATTGTCATAATGTCGGGGTAGGTATATTCTCCCATGAGTAACATATCTTTAATTTCACGGTGGAAACCCGCTGGGTCTTTGTCATGACTGGGTACCACTTTCTTCATTTCTAATAGCTCTATTTTGGATATGGGTATGTATACAAACACACGTTTAAACTCATTGTCATCACCCTTTATCGGGTGCACTTCTCGTAAGGGATTTTGTCTATCCATGTAATACGTCGTTCTTTCCTTGATGGGCAGTGAGACATGTTCAGGACATACAAAAAGAATATACTGTCTTCTAGATTCTAGTATTTCTCTAATTAACTTAGTACCGGAACCTCTCCATTTATTCGTGAGTAATTCAGTCAATATATCAGGTAAGGGGCCAGGATCGGAGTGTTGGCGTTTATATAATATAAGGAGTTGTTGAATCATGTAGATACCAGCTAAACGCTGTTCATCTGGGGCGAGGTTCAAAAACGTATGCGCTAGTGTATCATCACCATATTTTCCAGGACTATCAACCCAGTGTACGGCTGACCTGGCTAATTCTTGTTCGTCCATGGAATTGAGTATATGATAACCCCTTCGTTCTCGGAGTAATTTGTCAGCGGCTTGGAATGAATGTTCGGGGGACCTTATATTTATTATAGGAGTTTGGAATTTTCTGTTATTATCTGGACGTATCGGACATATCGGATCAGTAAAGTATCTAGTGTCATTGCAAGATCTTCCTCTACCTACATAGGCCATGGTTTCTAACTGTCCTGTGGGCAGTTCTAATTCTTCCTCGTCCTCGGTTTGTTCAGGTTCGTCTACTGCTAATCTTTCTTCGTGTATTCGTTCTATTTCTTTGCGGATCTTTCGGCTCATAGCTACTATACATGATCGTTTATCGTGTCTCCCCTCTGAAATATTCTTACCCCATGTGGTAAGAATTTGCATTTCTTCCGGACTTACCCCTGGTTGATCTTGATTTCTGATCACACAGTTTATGAGGAAACGTAACAGTTCCCCCTGGATTTCCACTTTTTGGTACTCCATGGCTCTATTAATACTCTCAGGGTCTCGCCCTGACTGAACAAAATGATATATATTTTCTAAATGTGCAGTCATTCCTGGTAGCTTCCCTAAGTATATTGCAGCTCGTCGGATACGTAATGATGCCAGCATCATTTCGTCCCCTTTTCCGGGCACTGGGTCATATCTACAATCTATTAGAAGTTCCTTGAGCGTGTTGGGAGTTACTAGTTTGGGCGTACGTTGGTGGGCTAATTCTTGAAAGGAAAGTTTATTTGTTCTGGGTGGCGTAGAAAAAATGCTTGATGCACCTCCGGTAGCACCACCTGGGGTGCTGGATGTGAAAGGATTCGTTGAACGGGATATAGCAACCATAGGTGTGGATGCAGATGTAGAAACAGATGTGCTTGCCGGAACTTGTGTCGGGGTTTGCTGTTGCAGAGGTACAGACGGAGGAGGGTCTTGGCGTTGAACCCCCTCGGCAGACGGTCTATGTGGCGCAGCATTAGCATACTCGGGAGCTGCGTCGTCTAAATAAGAGGAAAGAAAAACATCTTCTGCGGATCTGGGATGCCCTTTGGGATGTACTTTTATCGGAAACAATGGGGGTGGCAAGTCTTTTGGTATTTCCGGAGTAGCCTTAGGTAATCCTTCGGCCAGAAGAGGATACATACCATTCACAAGGGCATTTCTTTGTCTGTTTGTTTGTTCTGACTTTACTCGAGTACCTTCTTCACTTAATACACTTTCTCGAACTTTATTTGAATTCTCCTTACTTTTCTCTTCCTGTCTGAGCGCTTTTTCTGTGCGTCTATATGATTCTTTACGCCATAATTCAATGGCATCTTTCTGTGACTGTCTAGCTTTCTTCTTCCACAATTCTTCTTCTACTTTCATAATGCAATCTGCATCCCAGGTCCCAGCTGCGGGCCACCTCTGACTTTCTGGTAATTCCTTGGTGTAGTCTACCCATAGATCAAGAAATAATATGGCGTCTAGGCCATGTTTATGATACATGAAGTACCCTGGAGTGTCCCTAGGAGGAATGGGAACAGCTTCTTCGAGTACCCCTTTTCTAGTTGTGATCTGTCTTAATTTCGAAAAGAGCGGCATATTGAGAACTGATCTGATACCTAATTTTGAACACGTTTAAATACAAGAAAACACAATAATGAACAGTCATTCACACCACAATATACAGAACATATTTAAAACATTTTAACATTTAACATTTAAATGAAATAGACAATGATGGCCAATTAGGGAACTGAACGTAAAGAGGTGTGGTGTGATCCATACCTACATGACGCACAGCAATCATACTCAACAGAGTTTCAAAAAAGTAATGATTCTTTTACTCAACAATTCTTCATAGAGTAATATCAATCTTTAGTTTTCATAGTAAAACACATCATTTATACACGTATTTCTTAGACATACGTAATGGGTACAGCGGGATTCATACGTTTAAATGTCTCCTCAACAAATGCTGTACATAAACCAATATAATTTCTTCTATTTGAAAATCCACCAAATTTTTAACATCTATCCCAATGCATTTCGGGTTGTCAGCCCTTCTTCAGGGGATTCAGTTCATGTGCTTCATTCAACAGTTCCGCATATGTAACACTACAAAAAATTGAAACAATATTGCTTAATTCACATGTATTTTTAGGATTTGCACTCTTAACTGACAATGTGTTCAAGCGCTTAAGGTCCAGTGTATTAATAAAGAAAGCGAAAAGAGGAAAATGTATGCGATAGTCAAGTCGACGTGACCCTTATTAGTGGACACCCGAGGGTGAAGCGCAAACCCATATCGGATTTGCCTTTAAGTGAACAACAAAAATGTCTGTTTAACGTACTCACTGTCACGAGTCCAATAGTGTTTCTATGCAACATTATCAAGAGGTGACCCTCGACTGAAAAAAATAGAGGAATCCTATTAATGCTTAAACGACTGCGTGTCAACACTAGTTGTCAGGGGAAAACTAATAAAGGCTTACCCTTCGATGGGCTGTATGTAATCCTATCCAGGAGTCTGTGAGAGTAAGGAAAGCTACATTAGTTACGGTGCAGGTCCGACGCACGGTCGGTTAGTTCACCATGATACAACGGAAGTGGCTTACCGGTCAAAGGTCAGAGGACGCGTAACGTTGGAATCTTGATGCGTGCATGACAGCAACGCGTCGTCATTGGGAGGCGTAAAAGGGCTGTTTTTATACGTATCGTGCATTTGAAAAAACTTTATTGAGTCTCGGGAAAAACATTAGGTGAAGGACAGTATCCCTTGTCTAGTGCGCATTTGAAAATTACGTATTCTGCTAGTACTTCAACTTTCTACAAAGGACGATGTCCGTGTCTATCAGCTGCTTGATGTGTTTCAGAAAAAAGTAAAACGAAATAATATTTCTAAATGAACCCATCTGGTGTTTCGAAACGAGTGCAAATCCTTTACAAAACATCAACAACATTCTATGATTGACGGGAGAGCATGCCTCTACTCAAGAAACATAGAGAATGTTAATTTACATACATTATAAGAAACAGGAAAATTCAATCTGATCATTGAGCCCCCCGGGGATCAGAGTGCCCAATTTTTTAATCCAAAATGTTTCTTTTCTTGCTAACGTATTATGAATGTCAGTGCAATTTGTGGTGTTAAGTTTCTCTAAGATGGTGAAGCGTAATTGTGGTATGGTGTGTCCTATGTTTATCCAATGTGTAGCCAGACAGGATTTCAAATTTTTATTTCGAATTGTACTCTTGTGTTCTATGATCCTCGTTTTTATCTTTCTTGATGTTCTGCCTACGTATACGAGTCCACATGGACATCTTATCGCGTATATCACTATTTCAGTATTACAATCAGACGAGTGTTGCAAGGAAATCTTTTCTCCTGTCTGGGGGTGGTTAAAAATCTGTCCCACTATTACATTTCCACATTGGCCACAGTTATAACATTTTTGCATTCCTTTGTGTTTGACTCGTGGATTGGTAGGTTTAAATTTCAAGATTTCTCTTAGGTTGTTCGACCTTGTGTGTGCGAATATCGGCGGGCCTTGAAACAAGTTGGCAAAGTCAGGTTCTGTTGTGACAAGTTCCCAATGTTTATTGATGATTTTCTTGATGTGAGGTGCCTGGGAGGAGTATCTTAAAACATATACTTCACGTTGTGATTTTGTTTTCTCTGCTGGAAGTAGTAAATCTTCTCTTCTTTTGTTGCGAATTTTTTTCTCTGCTTCATCCAGAATGTTGTCTGGGTATCCTCTTTCTTTGTACCTTTCCTTTTGTTCCTTAATCAATTGTGTACTTTCTGCTTCATTGGATGTAATCCTTTTTATCCTGATGAAATAGGTAAGTGCTTTTTCAACGAGAATGGGTGTCCGCTTGAGAAATGCAATGCATTATTGACATCCGTTGGTTTTCTGTAAACCGAGGTTTGTATGCCCTCCTGAGTTTTAGGGAACTGGTCACTAGGCATAAAACTCGATACTAACTAGGTAAAACTGAATTATATACTAGACATACTTGATATACTGCTAAACAGTACAGATACACTGCTGAAACAGTGCAGACCGGATTTGTGTACCCAAACCCGTCTTGACCGGCACAACCTATGTGCACGTCAGAACGCCTCCCCGATAATGGTACTCACCGGGTAGCTCGGAACGGAAGGCCTCGGAACTGAACTGAACTTGAATCGGACTGGACTCGACTCGGAACTTCGGAAACTTCGGAAACTGGTGGGCCTCTGTATACCTCGGATCTTGCTCTCTCAGCTAGGCTCTGGTCGGGATACTTCGCACTTCTCACCGCCTCGTCTGGGTGTTGATCGCACCCTCAGTTACCCCCGCTCGGAAGGAGGGAGATACAGGAAATCCTGTGGGTACGCGTTGTTGTCCGTCCAGCCGTGACAGGAGACCGGGCCTGCAACGCACCGCCGGCGCGTGAGATGAGAAAGTGTCCCTGTTCGGGTGCCATTTATGTGGTAAATAATTTAATTACCGGAACTTAATTTGATGCGGAAAATCTATAACAATAGCTCAGTAAAATAAGAGGCAGAATCCGTGGTATTAGAGGTTCGGAACGGGCTTTATTCCATAATCAATTTAAATCGATGAGCTCCATATTCCATCACCACGAAGGTTCAGGAAGTGAAGACCGTACTTTATTGATAAGTAATCATTTTTATACAATAGGCATTACAGTAAAGCAAATGCAGGAGGCGTAACAATTGATAGTAAAGATAAAACATACATGCGTAGCAAAAGTGGGTGTAACTAAGGAACGTCATCAGGTATGATGTCATAATAGGGTGGTTCCATGAAAGAATTTCGCAATGTCAGCAGAAATACTTTGCAGAAATGCGCGCGCAGCAGCATGACGTGTGATTGACGTGCAACTAGGGGGTGAAGGGGACTTGACATTTAGCTCTACATGTGGCGACAGAAGTCTGGAGGGTCAAGTCAACCTAATCCCAAATCATATCTAACTTCCTATGTTTAGAGAACTATGTTATCCACAAGAGAGGTCTTTTAGAGTAGAATCTTATTCTATACTGACTATACTGACTGTGAGTGCGTGTACAAGCGTCTAAGTGTCTACACTAGATGCGGGGGCAGAAATCTTTCATAGTAACAGGGCTATGAATTACTTGCATAAAGACAGAGAAGCCGGGCCTTTTGCTCGGTAGCTGGAAGAATGTTTACTTAAACTACTAGACAGGAATGCATTGGGTAGGGAGCGGAGCAGATAATTTCGAAGGTGAAATACAGTTTTTGGCAGGCAACAGGCTGATGTCAGGCACCGTTAGCTGCGCAGGGAGTAGGACAAAGTTCATGGATACAGATGCGGGCTCAGACTGGAGCTTTCAGAGGCAGAAGGCAGGAAAAGCTTGATGGCAGAATCAGGGCCTACTTGCCTGGACTGTAAAAATGGCATAAGTGAACCATATAAAGCCGGTGGCCTTTCGTACTTAGGAATGGAATATCCGGCCCATTCATGGCGGATCTGAAAGAGGACATGTTGGCGGTGGACGCACATGTGTTTGCGTCTTTATAACTGGAACTGGAGGGAACATACATGTACTTGTGATTTATACATGAAACCGTTGGGGTCCAAGATAGGGGACATAACTGATCATAAAAATCCATATTTCCACATCTCAAGGGGATGATTGGGGGATTGGGAGAGCCCCTCCGTCGCCAGTGGGATGTACTACTCCCGTGCCTCCTCTTCGCCTACCGAGAAGTTCCCCAGAAGTCCCTCGGTTTTAGCCCTTTCGAACTCCTGTACGGGCACCCTGTGCAAGGACCCCTCAGCCTAGTCAGAGAAGGTTGGGAGATGGCCCCCCCGAAGACCCCTCCAGACGTCTTCAAGTACCTCCTGGCCTTGCGTAATCAGACCCGGCGCTTCAGGGAAATGGCCAAGGCGAACCTCGAGGTCAGCCAGGAAGACATGAAGAGATGGTATGACCACAACGCCTCCTCCATCGAGTTCGAACCTGGTCAACAAGTGTGGGTGATGTCCCCCACCGAACCATGTGCCTTGCAAGATAAGTGGACGGGGCCCTTCAGGGTGGTCGAGCGCAAAAGCCCCGTCACTTACCTCATCGACATGGGGACCCCCCGGAACCCCCTTCGGGTCCTCCACACCAACAGACTCAAACCACACTTTGTGCGCTCAGAACTCAGCCTCCTGATGGCTACAGACAGTGGAGCAGAGGAGGACTCCGAACCCCTCCCGGATCTCCTGAAGACTCAGGAGAACGACGGTTCCGTGGACGGGGTCCGGCTCTCCGATGCCCTCACCCCAGAGCAACGCCAGGGCTGCCGGGACCTCCTGCTGCGGTTCGCTTCACTGTTCTCCCTCACTCCCGGGGTCACCCCTTGGTGCTTGCACGACGTGGACACCGGGGACAGTCCCCCTATCCGACACCGGGCCTACCGCGTACCAGATCGGGTACGGGCCTGCATACAAGAGGAAGTGGCCAAAATGCTCACGATCGGGGTCATCGAGCCCTCGGACAGTCCCTGGGCCAGCCCGGTTGTATTGGTCCCCAAAGCCGCTGCCCCCGGCACCACACCTGAACTGAGATTCTGCGTCGACTACCGGGGCTTGAACGCTGTCACCCGAACCGACGCTCATCCTATCCCCAGAGCGGATGAATTGATCGACCGGCTGGGGGCCGCCCGCTACCTCAGTATCTTCGACCTAACAGCGGGCTACTGGCAGATCGGTCTCACACCCCGGGCTCAAGAACGATCCGCCTTCTCTACCCCCGATGGCCACTACCACTTCAAGGTCATGCCCTTCGGCATGAAGAACGCCCCCGCTACATTTCAACGTCTTGTGAACCAGGTCTTGGCGGGGCTCGAAGAGTTCAGCGCTGCCTACCTGGACGATATCGCTGTATACAGCCGCCACTGGTCCGACCACCTCCTCCACCTCCAGGAGGTCCTACAGGCCCTCCAGCGGGCCGGCCTCACGATTAAGGCCGGCAAATGCCAAATTGGTCAAGGGTCCGTGACCTACCTGGGGCACCAGGTGGGGAGCGGGCTGGTGGCCCCACAACAACTTAAGATTGCTGCCATCCAGTCCTGGCAGCCCCCCGTCACCCAGACCGAAGTCCGAGCCTTCTTGGGGCTCACCGGCTACTACCGGCGGTTCGTGAGGGACTACGGCAGCATTGTGGGGCCCCTCACGGGTCTCACGTCCAAGAACCAACCGAAGCGGATTAACTGGACCCCCGATTGTCAAGCGGCCTTCGAAAAGCTGAAGGCCGCCCTGTGCACCGCCCCGGTGCTCCAGGCCCCCGATTACAGTCGGGAATTCGTAGTACAGACAGACGCCTCCGACCACGGCATCGGAGCGGTTCTTTCCCAAGTGAACCCCGAGGGTCATGACCAGCCGGTGGCCTTCATCAGCCGACGTCTCCTGGCCCGAGAACAGCGCTGGAGCACAATCGAGAGGGAGGCCTTCGCAGTGGTGTGGGCCCTCAAAAAGCTCCGGCCCTATCTCTTCGGTACCCACTTCCGGGTACAAACCGACCATAGACCCCTGCAGTGGCTGATGCAGATGCGGGGGGAAAACCCGAAACTATTGCGCTGGTCCATCTCCCTGCAGGGAATGGACTTCACCGTGGAGCACCGGCCGGGCCAAGACCACGCCAACGCAGATGGCCTGTCACGCTTCTTCCGCCTCGACGAGGAGAGTCCCCAAGAAGATGGGTGACTCTCCCCGCCTTCAGCTGGGGGGGACGCATGTTGGACAGGCCACACGAAGGGCTTGCTCCCTCCCCGCCTGACAGGGCCCAAGCCCCGGCCCACCAGGCGTGACCCACGAGAATCACCCGCACCCCGTCTCCCGACGGGACTCCTGCCCTTGGACCTCCATGTATCACGGGCCCAAGCCACCACCGGCTCCCTCGGCCGGGTCAAGCCGCCATCTTGGGCCCTGCGCCACGAGGCCGCGTGGCCTCCCCCCGACCCTAACCCTGGGCCTGGCCAGTCCCGACATCCCGGCACCACCATCCACCCAGGAGGTGAGCGGACCACTTGCAAGGTCAATGGGAGAACGAAGCGCCAAGGACTCTCCCCCGCCAGGTGACGATCGCCTCCAGCTCCCCCCAGGCACCGGCTCCACCCCCCGCTGGGTGTCTGGACACCTTCATCTCGGACCCTCTGACCTCCAAGTGCGAGGGTCCGGACATCAAAGGGCACCTGCCCTATAACTGGAGCAGCTCCGGAGTAGGCGGTAGTTGTATCCTGGAGTCGAGAGACACCGAGAGAACTCAGCCTTGACGGACTACTGGCGCTGCCGTAGCCCTATCTTGTGAACTATTGTCCTGCCTGCTGGCGCTGCCGCGGCCTTCTGCAACATCCATCCTTGTCGGGACCTGCTGGCGCTGCCGCGGCCCGTTGTAACGACCATCTTCACCGGGACCTGCTGGCGCTGCCGCGGACCGTACCTCAACCATCTTCACTGGGACCTGCTGGCGCTGCCGCGGACCGTGTATCGACCATCTTCACTGGGACCTGCTGGCGCTGCCGCGGCCCGTACCCACTAGACCACCAAGCTCGAGGATTGTGAGCTACCCACCATACCATCTCAACTACCGGACTGGTAACCAGACTATCCCGCTACCCCCTTGTCCCACCTTGAAAGACTTGAATCGAGGGGACCCCTGAGTCCAGACCTCCTTGTACCTTTCCATCGTACCGTAAGAAGTGCTTATAAAGAACGCTAACTCATCTCCTTGTGTGGTATCTGTCTGTGGGGGGGGAAGTTATTTATCTGTACGATCGCTGGAGACGGCTCTCCTCGGAGACCTCTCCCCTTGTCCTCGGCCGACCCTCCCAGTCCGTCTAACAGAAAGGTAATTATGCAATGTCATTGGTTCATAGAATGAGAACGTAGGTTATATCTGTATTTCCCGGGTCTTGTCTGATCTTGAAACAGTTGTTCTACAGGTACAGTAATGTTCGAGTCCACAGGTGACGAATGTTCTTCTTGTATGACACTCTGTTCAGGGTTCGAAGGCACAGTTCCTGGTGGGGTATCAGAGTTCTGTGTTTCAGTTCGTTTGTCCGTTATGTACTCTGCATCACTGAAGGGAATGAGCCTAGGAACAGGTTCTGTCTCGGATGCACCAAATCCCTGTCTAACCCAGTTGTCATAGGGGAGTGGGAGAGGGACACGCTTCGTATGGCTAGCGTGCACCCAATTCTTTCTTCCATCTAGGCGTACAGCAGTTCTTGTTGCCAGGAGCACCTGGAACGGGCCCACGAATCTTGGCTGGAGGTTCCGGGTTCGTTCAAAATTCCGCACCACAACTTGATCACCGGGTTTCAATGTGTGGCCTGGACTCTCTAGCAGCTTAGGCAAGGATTCGAATACCTGTTGATGAATAAGGCTTAATTTAGCAGTCAGATCAAAAAGGTAATCAATCAACATAGGATATTCGATCTGTTTGAATTCCTTTGGCCTAGGGACTCCCCAAACATTAGCAGGATGACCGAACACAATCTCATATGGGCTAAGCCCTACTCGAGAGTGTACAGTCGCTCTGGTGGACAGTAAAGCTAAAGGCAGTGCGTCTGGCCAAGAGAGACCAGTGGAAGCTTGAATTTTAGCAAGTTTCAGCTTCAAGGTACCATTGTACCCTTCAACCAAACCTGCTGACTGTGGGTGATTCGCACTGTGGAATTTCTGGACGATTCCCAGACCCGCCCACACACTCTTCAAAACTTTCCCTACAAACTCACTTCCATTGTCCGACCAAACAATCCGTGGCATACCATATCTGGGGAAGTACTCTTTGAGGAGGATTTTGGCAGTGGACATAGCAGTGTTATCCTTTAACGGATATGCCTCAATCCATCTTGAAAAGGCACAGACTACCACTAGGACATATTTAAGATTGTTACACCTGTCCATGTGGATAAAATCCAACTGAATCACTTCAAACGGACAAGAAGGGGGAGCAAAGTGACCAACTGGGGTTGGGGTTCCCTTGCCAGGATTATGCATCAGGCATATCATGCAATTTTTCACCACTCTTTCCGCACATTTAGTAATTCCATCATTCTTCCATACTGGAGCTAACAGTTTACAGATCCCTTTTGAACTAATGTGCGCCGCTCCATGCGCCATCGTGACTACCGCAAGCACATACGCATCAGGTAACATCCAACGTTGATGTTCTGACAGATCAACCCAACATCCACTCGAATCCAAATTACCCGTTTTCTCCCTCCACGCATTCTTCTCATTTTCAGTTGCTTCATTCTGGATTACCTTCACACTTTCAATCGTATTCTCACACATTCCCGATTCAGCAATCCATCTTGCAGACGTTGCAACGTACATTCGGCTCATCATGTTCTTGGCCGTTTCTTTGGCGACCTCATCAGCAAACGCATTCCCACGGCCAACATCATCCGTAATCTTTCGATGTGCGCTGCACTTCACAATCGCAACTTCATTCGGTAGGGTCAGAGATTCCAATAGATCACTGACTAACTGTCCATGTTGGATCTTAGTCCCATGGGACGTGAGAAAACCTCTTTCTTTCCACAGACGTCCAAAGCTATGTGCTACGCCGTAGGCGTATTGGCTATCAGTAAACACATTCACTCTCTTTCCCTCAGCTAAAACACACGCTTTTGTTAGTGCAATTAATTCTGCAGCCTGGGCAGAATTCTGACTCACTCTTGCGGTCTCCACAATCGTACTCAAAGTCGTAACTGCATACACGGCCGTCACATCACCATTCTGTAGTTTAAAACATGACCCATCGACGTACAAAGTGCCATCTGGATCTAGTAGTGGAGTATCTTGTAAGTCAATCCTACCTTTTGTCTCTTCCTCAGTTCTAAAACAACAATCATGAGGCTCTGAATCACTTGACTCTTGAGTAGTCGGCAACAGCGTTGCTGGATTCAATATGTTGCATCGCTTGATCTGAATGTGACTTGCCAAAAGTGTCAGCTCATAGCCTGATAGTCCAGCACTGGTGAGGTGCTGAGTTTTCGTTCGATTCATGAATGTATCCACAGCATGTGGAACCATGACTACTAACATGTTGTTCATGACTAGTCCAGCAGACTGTCGAATAGACACTGCGGCTGCTGCTGTAGCTCTCAAACAACTTGGCAACGCTCTGGCTACCGGATCTAATGTGGATGAGAAATACGCACAAGGCCGCTGTTTGTCGCCAAATTGTTGCGTTAATACACTCAATGCACAACCTTCTCTTTCATGGACATATAGTGTAAACGGCTTACTGCAGTCAGGAGTACCCAACACAGGAGCTGAACACAGCGCATCACGTAAGTCGGAGAAGCTTTGTTGACATTCATCAGACCATGGCAAAGGGCTCGGAACACCTTTTCCAGTCAGGGCTACCAATGGTTTTGCCATGAGAGAAAAATTTGGGATCCATTGCCTGCAGTATGACGTAATACCCAAAAACGCACGCACTTCTCTCTGTGTGCTTGGTACAGTCATCTGCGAAATTGCTTTGATTCTCTCTGGGGATCAACCTTCTTCCCTCCTTTGACAAAAGATGACCTAAGTAGGTCACTTCTTGGCAACAATATTGCAGTTTAGAAGGGGAGACCTTGTGATGTAAGTCGGACAAATGACGTAATAAAGAAATTGTAGCTGTTTTGCAAGTTTCCTTGTCATCGGTAGCCAGTAAAAGATCATCTACGTATTGAATCAGAGCAACACCAGGAGGAAGTACAAGAGCATCTAATTGACTTTTCAATGCTTGGCTGTAAATTGAAGGGCTCTCACAATAGCCTTGTGGAGCACGCTTGAACCTGAAACTGCGACCTCCTAAGGAGAAACCAAAAATGTCTCTACTTTCCTCCGCTATCGGAATGCTGAAAAAGGCATTCTTCAAGTCGATCACCGTAAACCATGAGGCTGAGGCAGGATTCAACGTCAATAATGCAGTGATATCTGGTACCACAGGAAACTGTGGAATTACGATTTTGTTAACCTCTCTGAGGTCAATCACAAATCTGTAGATTGGAGGTTTGGAAGGGTCAGTGCGTTTTAAAATCGGCAGAACGGGGCTGTTGCAGACATTTCCTCTAGTTTCCTCTATCACATCTTTCTGTATTAAGTCTTTCACGATCAGTAAAAGTGCACGTTCACCTTCATTTGAAATCCGATACTGTGGGATTCGTGGGAATCTAACATTTGCTTTCAGACTTACCACATAAGGGGGAATTTCCAAAAGGCCTACATCGTTAGGACCAGTCGCCCAAAGAGTATCAGGGAGAGAACGCAGCTCCGGTGGGAGCTTATCCATCGACAAGTACATTGGAGAAATGACTCTCTTGCCTAATGTGAGCTGCACTCCCGAAGGAGAACAGTACAGTGTCGCATGCAGGCGTTTCAACAGATCTAAACCAAGCAGATTCTCATTACAACCGGTTGTTAGAATAAGGGGTGCTTCTAGTTCGCATGGCCCAACAGAGATTGACAAAGGACTAGAAACAGGATTGTGAACAGGGGCGCCTGAGAAACCTACTGAAGTGTTCGTTAAGCCAGACAAAGGTGCGCCAGGGAGTTTCGCATGCATAATTGAACTTTTTGCCGCACCAGTATCCAACAGAAACGGTTCGACCACGCCTGATGTAACTACTGCAACATAAGGTCCACTCTGATCAACTGGAACTGATACTACTCCCTCTCTTTGCCTGTGGCTGTCCTAGTAATCACTTCTCTGAATCTCTTCATTTTTTTCATAGTAATTTTCAACATGATACTGTGAAGATCTACCTAGTTGCGTAGGTTGTACATTTCGCTGATCGAAATAATTTGATGGGCGATCAACCTGTGGAGTCATTGCACCACGTCCTCTACCTCTAGGAGCTTGCATAGACCCGCCATTACCTCTCTGAGCTGGGACACCACTGGTCTGTGCGTGGAGTACTGGACACTCGTTCTTATAATGGCCCTCCTTTTTACAATAGGCACACTGATTCCATGCTAACTGTTATCGAGGAAATCCATAATTAAATCTTTGGGACGTCCCTTGTTGGAATTGTGGCTGGTGCTGAAACTGGGGTCGCTGCTGTGAATCTGACTGATTCGAGCGAGGCGGATATGCTTGTTGCTATAGTACTTTAGTCTTTAAATCTTTTGTCTTCTTTTCTGACTTTTCCTTTTCTTCTTTCTCTCTATTCTCATAATACTGAGCAGTTGCAAGTATCTTTGCTGTCGTTGATACTGCCCATGCACTCTCAGAATCTTTTAACTTGTTACTAAGCTCAGGTAGTAAATTAAACACGAACTTGTCGACAAACAACCTCTGACCTCCCTCAGTGCTCATATCTTGTCCACTGTGGTCTACGAAGGTCTCTTCAAATCTAGTGAAGAAGTCAGAGACGCTTTCATCCTTCTTCTGTTTGCATGCTGATAGTTTATCCCAATTTACCCGTAACGCTGGCATCAGCGTTTTCATTAGGTTAATTATTCTGCCAGGTAAAGCAGCAATCAGAGGCTCAGGTTTAGCACCACCAACTTGTTGCGCGTCTGCCGCTATAATAGCTGGCCAGTCACCTCCCAGGGCAACTGGGTGGTTCTCTTGCCGAATCTTGGCCCATATAGGCTGTGGCACTACATTGCCAAATAGCATTTCAATGTCTGCCAAATTCTTGACACACGCTTGAACTGTCTGTGTTAACTCTTTATAATAACCAGCAGGATTTTTACGCGGGTCCGGCAACGCCTGTTTTACTGCTAATACTTCGGCCCGCTTCCAAGGGATGTGTATCCACACTCTATGGAAATGTGCTGGAGCAGCTGCAATACCATTAACCGCATCAGCGTCAACTGCTTCGCGCCATATGGGCGGAACTTCCCTCATCGGATATTGACCTCGTCTTTTCCTAGTAATCGGTGAACCATCAGAGGCCCTTGGTGCTCGAAGAGAAGAATCATCCCTATAAGCTAAAATCAGTTCTATCGCATCCCTTAGTTCTGAACCTATCACCATTCCTGCAGCAAACTTTTGCTGAACATTTATCAAATCAGAGGGGACGGAATTTAAGTCATCATCATCCCATTCCTCACGCACAAGAGAACACATCACGTCAAAAACATAACGTTGAGTTGGTTCATTCCATTGCATAAAGGTATCTAATACTCTTCGTGCATCATACTTCGCGGCTTTCGACATCCACCTAAGAGCTGTCGAATCTAACATTTCTCGTTCCTGGGGACCAGGAAGCTGGCTACGTCTCTGCGTAGAGTCAGAAACGGGGGTCCCAATTAAAGACCTGTAGAGAGGAGTTAAGATATTAGTTACAGAGTCGGTTATTTTCCGACGAACAGAAAGCGGAGTCAGAATGACAGGGCTTGGGGACAGGGCAGCTGGAGCAGATGAAATAGTAAGGGTGGGAGTAGTAGGTAAAACAGTTTGCGAAACGATAGGCAAAGGCGGAATAGGCGACCCAGGAAGAGGGGGTGCCGAGGTAACATTAACCACAGGAAGGACAGGAGCTGGAATCAAAGGAAGTGGAGCAACTATTCCAGGCTGACCAGCAGCTGGCTGTACAACAGGTAGTAACTGTGGTGCTGTAATAATACCCTGTGCATACGGTGGAGGTGATCTCAACAGGTAAGACAACAGAGGATCCTTTTCGTGGTCCTCTATCGGCTTAGCAGGGCAAGATGGCAATACAGGGTAGCATTTATCAATTGCCAAATTATGTTTTCTATTCGCCATCTCCATTGCTTTCTCAGTCTCGTTGACATGCAATTGCCTAGCAGACTCCATTAACGTCAACCCTTTCTCTTTCTGTTCCTTCTTCGTCTTCCTAATTTCTCTCTGTTTGGCTTCTTTACGCCATACGCGAAAAGAATCAAACATTGCCGGCCGGGCTTTCTTTTTAAACAACTTCATTTCTAGATTGTCTAGAATTTCAGTTTCAAAGCTACCATGTGGTGGCCAACTAAGGACACCATCTTTTCTGGTATAACGGACCCATACTTCATTATAAGTGATAGGACCTACACCATGTTTACAATAGAGCTCATATGTAGGAGTTCCAATCGGAGGAACCGAACACGAATCCTCCAACCGGGAATCCCCGTTGCAACTTAACCAGGACAGGAAACAATTACTACTATTAGTCATTATAAACTAAGGACAAATTCTAACCAAAATGCGCAAAGAACTTAGGCCTACCAAATGAACCAATACCAAAACAAAGATTATCTTAACAAGAGCAACCAATGATAATCTACGAATTCAGAAACAAACGTATCCAGAGAGCAAAACAAGAGCAAAAAGGAACAACCAAACTGAGTGCAACCCACTTAATACTTAACTGAAATGTGGAAGACGTCACCAAGGAGAACCCGTCTACGTCTCGCCGTACTAAGGTCTGCACCTCGGGTCCAAGACAGGGCGACAGTCAGGGCAGCGGTCCTCTGTAGCCGTCTGGGAACGGGAACCCTCGTGGAAGAGATCGTCGGGCCACTTTTACGACATACAGGGATCGATGAAGCGGGGTACCTCCCTCCGGAATCTTCACACGAAGCTCCTCGAACTTTTCAGGCTTTGGACCGGTACCGGATGACGTCGCCCCACGTTGGGCGCCAATCTGAGGTTCTGGACTTTTAAGAGTCCAGAGGTGTCAGGGAAACAACACCCAAAGACCCCTGAGTTCCTTCCTGCCTTGGTGCACAAATAAACAGAGACGCGGGCTTCTCGATGGTGGCGTCAAAAGACCAAGGTTTATTTACTGCAGGGACACAGAAGTCATAGGAACCACACAGAGGCAGAATCTACGAGACTGTTCGATTTGCAAGAAGTGGGTTGCGCCTTAAATACACGAAATATGTCTTTAGGCAACATTACACGAATATTTCTCATGCCCAACCTGGTATCCCAAACAGACAATAGACATACATCAAACAATAATTAGTCGTAGGTTTTCGGTATTCGATCAAGTCTCCTTGTCAGTTTTCCATTCTTTGCCCGATCCTCCCCATCATAAAAATCGTAACCTCCCCATTGTAAAAGCCCAGAAGGAGAGGAGCAGAGCCAGGTGCAAGGGATAGAAGAGTCGGATAAGAGGTGTTTATGGATCGTAAACGGGCATGGCTACCGTATTCGGCCTCTCAATCAGGACAATGGACACGAGAACCAGTATAGCAGGATTGGCCTCAGGCAGGGGAGGCAGCTTGATTCTGCCTAGTCACGCAGCGTCAGCTTTTCTTGGGATTTGAGCTTACGTGTCCTTAACAAGGGGATTCTGCCGGGGTCATCGCTCGTCCATTGACTATGTGAGGGCAAGAAATAAAATGGATGCCGTATCTAAAATGGATGCCATGATTTAGCAACAGAATGCCCTATTTCTCAGTGAATTCATGCTCGTTGCGTAGCGAAAACACTGTCATGTATATAATGGATCATTTACGGTTCATTGGTACCAAAATCGTGTTAGTACTACGATACCAAATACACGGGTTCGGATCGCTACAGAACCTCAGAAGGAAGTTGTTCCGACCACTGCAGACAGGCTCAGCTCATGCCAGAGCACCATCTCACATGGAACCAAGCACTCTGCCTTCAGGATTGTTAAGGCCTGCCATAGGAGTGACTTATAGGTTAAAATGTGTCCCATTTAAGGTTAGGTATAGGTATACTACACCTAAGTAAGAGGTGGTTACACCAACTTACCCCAGCTGAGTGATCAGCCAGTTGTGTCAAATTTGTTAGGCCAGGCCAGGGGTGGCATAATACATGCTTCAGCCCCTGGTAGGCCTTAGATACACCAACGCCCTGGGTACCTAGTGTACACTGGTACAGGGGCTCACAGGGTGATCCAATTCCAATTGGTTATGCACCTAGGGTGCATAGTGTCAATTTAGTTAGAGAGAACAGCAGGCTGGGGGTCTGATTAGCAGGCCCACAGCCTCAATATGTCAAAAACCAGTGAAGCAAAAAGCAAATATTTGGGGTGACCATAGGATAGCAGACCCTACTCTCCTACATGTATGTAATAGGAATCCCTGTTAAATTAGCAGTTTTTGATTTTCTTGTTGCTCCTATAACATGAGCGCATGGTCCTAAGTATACAATGTAGGTGCTTTTATTAAGAGAAATCATATTAGAAGTGTCTGCAGTCCTGTACAAGTAATGCAAAGTCTATGAGTAAAAGTGTAGAACATTTGCTTTTTTCTTGAGGGTCTTTAGATGATTAAGATAGGAATATACAGATGTAAGGATTTGAAGTATGTCTGTATTGTTTTTCTCTTTTCCTCAGAAACTGGTAAATGAACACAGACTTCCTTGGCTGCTTGGGATTGGGTGACGTATTACTCTTGTCAGTTCACCAAAGAATTCCTTTTATACTCGCCAATAGGTCCAGGTTGTTGTTTTATTTACTCCCCCATAGATGAAAGTGGTTTTTGGGTGCCTTGCTAACATATGGGGCGTCCCAAGACTAGGAAGTATTCTGAGACTATCCTCTCTGTTGATACATTATTTCTGTGCCTTGTCTAAAGACCTTTTGTTCTGTCCACCAATAGATATTTGCTGCTTTACAACCATTGCCAGAGGGGCACGGACATCAGATCCAGCTTGAGGAGTCTGCACCAGTCCAGCTTGAAGTCAAAGTGAAGGTAACCAGCACAGGCATTGCTGGCAACCAGGACCTCAGTGAAGGTAGAAGGCCGGAAGCACTG
This sequence comes from Triturus cristatus, assembly GCF_964204655.1. Classification (NCBI taxonomy): domain Eukaryota; kingdom Metazoa; phylum Chordata; class Amphibia; order Caudata; family Salamandridae; genus Triturus; species Triturus cristatus. The sequence goes on from NC_140587.1 coordinate 29,838,328, forward strand.
GGTTGTGAAGTGTGTACCCCTGCCACTGTCTTGGGCGAAAAACGGGGTCACAAATCAGAAAGGAGAAATCGTGGATTAAGCTTTTGATGCCCAGCCAAGAGTCACAGACCGACCAGGAAGGCGAGAAAGCTTTTACTTGAGGTAACCCCCTTTGAAACAAGGGTTGCTTCAGAGATCCTAGCATCAGGTCTCTGAAACCTGGTACTAAAGTGGCTGTAAAGTTTTCACCTTTGTTGGTCAAGAGATACCTAGCCACACTGAATGCAATCTATGGCCCCAACGAAAGAGCAGTGTGCCAGCAGAGCAATACAGGAGTTAGGGAAGGACTTGAGTTCAGGGTACAGGTGCTGTGTCTCTAGTGCCTGTTAGATTGAAATGAAGAAAACTGGTGCACTGCCTGAGACACTGGACAGGATCGCTGAGCGCATTTGCCCTGGTGGGTGATTGCCCTATCCTGAAAGAAGAAACTTTTCCCTTGAAACTATGCCATGATTCCTGAGTTGCGAGTTGTGCAGCTCCACCGTGGGAACAACAAGAGCCTGCCTGTGAGGCTCAAACGGACACAGGGAGAAGACTCCCCTCTGGTTGGTTGTACAGCGGCTTTAATTTCCCATGGACTTCTTTTTCTTTTTTGTTGGAAATGTACCCCATTGGTCGTCCCATTTTTGAGGAGGAGCAACCCTTTGCAGCTCTTCGTCCTAATTCTCATGGTCCTCCTGGTCCCTTGGATCCAGGATCATTTTTGTAATAATATGTCTGACTGCTTTCATAATTGTATTAGGAATAATGTTTATTCTATGAGAGAAAAGTTCATCTGAGCAGTAGAGAGATGGTGTATTTCCTTAATAATAATAGATACTCTAGCCCTCATAAAGGAAACACTAGAAAAGTCTAGCGAAAATGTTTTTATTAGATATGCACTGTTGGATACTTTGATATTGAAATTGATGGTAACTGAAATGTATAGGAGCCTTGAAAATGTTTTTACTGGATGGTTCTAGGATTTGCTTAGGACTAGAAAGCTAATAGTTCTGTTTCTGATAATGGTAATTACTCCCTCCTGCTATCTGTATGACCCAATTCTCTGTTCCCTTTGTACTCCTGCTTATACCTTATACATACCAGCTTAACAATATTTAGAATGAGAAATGCCCACCTAGCAATGAATTAGGATGTTGATAAATTTATGAAAAAAGAAATGTATTTAAAATTAATATGCATATTTTTCGTTTTCCCTACTGGATTATGGAAGATATCTTCAGCTAACGCTAAAAGGGCCGTCTGTCGTAAATTGGCTGCGATTAAATTAGCGTTAGCAGAATCCATCTGGTATTTAGAGGCTATCCTGTACATTTTATGGAATCCATTTTGTATTTCTGGCAGCCATTTTGTTTACCCTTGTGCTCTGTTTAAAGGACTGGTTATACTTAGACTCTACTACTCTGCGCCTGCGCAGAAGAATCTAACTGTCCATACATCTGTTTTTAGTCTGTAACTATCAGGTTGTTTCTACCAGAGTCAGCAACTTATAGCTCCTCCTCAACTGTTGACTGTGCATTTCTGTATGACCATCTATGTATGTAACTCTTCTCATGTATACTTGTACCGCCCTCTTTGTAAGCCCCTGTGTGGGTATAAAAGACCCATGGTTCTTCTACTCTGTGTGCTACCTTCATTCAGCACCACAGGGTGCTGGGTGAATGTGGTTCCACTTCATGAAGGTTTATTAAACTTTGTATTTTCTATTCCAGTTTCTGTGCCAACTTCTTCTAATTGTCTTAGGAGTCTGTGCAGAGAAGGGCAAACCCCTTGCACTGGTAGGCCTAGCTGAGGTCTCCTTACAACAGGTTGTTGGGGAAATTTGGTAGGGGTGGGGGGTGATAGTTAGGAATATGTATTTTGTGATATTGTTGTATTATTCGCCACCTGTCCAATAAAGCGACCTTTTACCCCACTTATTGGCCCAGGGTCATTATTATTGCCCGATGGGGGCTCCTGGGGGTGGCAATCACAGATTGTCCACCCCCGGGTTGCTTCGGGCAATGGTATGCCCAGACAGGTGACGCGCGCTGCGTGCTTAGATTCAGGACAGCGTGAGCGTTGTGGTGACGTAATAACCGTCACGCACAGCTGCTGAGGGGCGCTGAGGTAGGCGGTAGCGTTTTTTGGCCCACCCTCCCTCCCCATGTGCATATGAGTGGTACAAGGTTTGTTCAAAAAAAAGAAAAAGAAAAAACCCTTTTTGGGTGGATGTCGCTTGGCCAGGTGGCAGAGTTGGAGGAGAGCAAGACAGGCAGGAAGGGTTGGGGGCATCAGGAAGAGTTTCGGACAGAGGGAAGCAAGGGAGCGAGTTTGGAGGCAAGGTGTAGGCAGGAGAGGTAGATAGGGGTTTGGTGAGGAGGATTAGGCACAACAACGTTAGGGGAAGCCATTTGTTGGGGAAATTTGGTAGGGGTGGGGGGTGATAGTTAGGAATATGTATTTTGTGATATTGTTGTATTATTTGCCACCTGTCCAATAAAGCGGCCTTTTACCCCCCTTATTGACCCAGGGTCATTATTATTGCCCGAAGAAATGTGGCGCCAATGCCCTAAAAAAATACTGCCCTCATACATATATAATAAAATCTATGATAAAACCACGCTGTGTGTATTGTTTAGAGCATTCTGTCGAGGCCACATAGACATTTAATTGTTGATAACAGTGGAAACTGTTGTGCGGGTTTTAACTTACGAAATGAACAGCGGGAAGAATGTTGCATACTATTGAGGCCAAATGTGAGTCTTCCCCTTTTGCACTGAGATGGACAAGAAGCATAGGGATCGTGTATTTCCAAATTGACCAAAGGGGCTGTTAAACACCCTGTGTGTGCAATCACGGCTTGAATGCCTGCCACCAGATATTGGCTAATAACCTAAAAAAACTACGAATCCCATAATGCATCCTGACAGTGTTTTAAATTCCATGAGAACCCGACAGGTGTCTGAATAATAAATGTTCCCTTGATGTAATTTATTTCACCAAACTGAAGAGAGTCACTTGCAGACAGCTGGTGAATCCCTAAACCGGGAAAATGTTCCAATGTCTCAATGTCACTCATGAAGCACAGCGCTGAAGTTAGATTAAAGATGGGCACAAAACGCAGGGTCGGAGGAGACCGATATACTAAATTTAAGCAAGCCAAACAATCATCATCACCGCATCTGCATCGGCATCTGAAGTGCCAAGCCACAGCATATCCATGCAGTATCATATTCCTTTTCTTGCCACCTAATTTAGTCAACGTTGCCAGCTTTGGGTTTTCCAACATTGCATAATTCCAGTGGCTCTCAGAATAACCAGAATTTGTGGCTGTTATTAGTAATTCGCCTGGCTGTTTTATTAAATGAATTTAATTACAAGTGAAGCTATGAAACAACTTTGAGTCTCTTGGAGACCTTTGCTCAGCATTCAGTGTTTGTGTAAATAACTGAACCTCCCTGTGAATTAGAAAGTGCAACCTCTGCCTGTAAACATATCTCATTCTCGTGTAAAGCGCTCAGAGGCCAATTAGGTCAAGTTCACGCGATAAAAAACTGCAGTTAAATGCTTCACTTTCAAAAAAATGTAAATGTCTGCAGTGTCTAATTCTGCTTCTACGACAGTTCGTTGGGTCAAATAAGAAAAAAATAAAGGCTTCTGCAGATGGTGCGCCCATCTGTAGAGAAGTTTTAGGTAGCACATTTTTATAAATGAGGACACTGCCATTGCCACTGCTTTATGACTGCCAGGTATTATTGCACTGTGCATTTGCTGCAGTCCTTTGTCTGTTTCTTTAATGCAAATGTATGTGGCTTTGAATTGGAGCGGAAGCGGAAGTACAGTGTGAGCGACTGAGTGAGGACGAGGGGAAAGAGAAGATGCTGCTGTGGCGGGCCACGCTTGGATTTGGAGCTGCATACAAGAGAGAAGGAGAATCAAAAATTAGCTAGCATTCGCGCCAAGAATTTTCAATTCTATTAAGGACACGGAGGCGAGGATTATGCTTCTCTTTCTTGTATTTGCTACTCACAGCAGCCAATGAAAAACGTTTTGTATACAGACAAAAACTACATTTCCCATGATGCTCTTCCTTACATCACATCCTGTATAGCCCCATAAGAGCCACAGTGTCCCGTTTCTCCTCCTCTTTCTTTGCTCGAACCTTAATAATCAATAACATTAATACAGTAGTCCAAAATAAGGAATATGAGTCCAATAATCATCCTCCAATCGTGGCAGATCCATATCCAAACCGGAATTGCACGTCTTCTACACCAGAAGTACACCTGCTCCGCCTTCTTGCCCCAGAACCTGAAAGGAAGGAGACAGGGAAAACCCGTAACTTCTGCTTACACAGAATATCAAATACATGCGGGTGGGTAATTATTACCAATATCGTAATAAACCGGGTGGGATAATCCTCGCCTCCGTGTCCTTAATAGAATTGAAAATTCTTGGCGCGAATGCTAGCTAATTTTTGATTCTATTACAGGACCGGAGGCTTCGGATTATGCTAGTTTAACGCTTGTCCAACTCAACTACATTCATAACACCCACCGGTTGAATAATAAACAGTTTAAATATTACAGTCATAACACCCACCAGTTGAATAATAAACAGGTTAAATATAGAGTGAGAAATCAATCAGTATATCTTGAAATATCCTGTACTACAGGAATCAGCAAAACACTATTAAAAGATAAGGTCCCACAAACAAACTGTCTCAAACATTTGGTTATGGATATCGTAACCCGGCATAACTGCCATCCACCACCGGCTATAATAGCCGTGGACATATGTAAAGGTACTATAATGTAGTCCACAGTTATAGCACAACAATTATATCACAACCTCAGGAGTAACACCAAGTAAACTCCCTTGTAGACCTTGAGGCCTGGAAAACACACGTAAATTGCATTAGTTGGAAACATAATGTGAACAGGCCTTGACCAGATGTAAATCTGACATTAAGTATAATGAAACTTCTTGGAGTAGATACTGTACCTGTAACATCGTGGGCCTGTCTCGACATTGGAACACCGAAAGGTAGAAGGTCTCGTAACACAGCCTGACGATAGGCTATTCCCTGCCGACATATTTTGTCGGCCGCGGTTCCAAAGAAGGAAACGAGAAAATCTCCCACAGGGGATTATTTGATTTGGGTTTTAATGTTACTCTATCTAAAATGACCTACATAAATGGCCAAATGGCCACTGCGAAGCGAACGTCGCGCAAAAACCGAATAACAGTACCTGCTGAAATATACACACAGTAGGAAACTCAGCCCTCACGGAGATAACACGACGGTACCTACCACCGACGCGATCCGCTGACGCCTAAAATATTGTGGTTGCGCGGGAGCGCCCAGGGAAGCTAAATGAGCACCGACAGCGTGTCCGAAAAGTGTAGATCGTAACAAAAAAACAATGTGTTTAAAATATATATATACCACCTAGGGAAACAGAACGTACAGGCCTGATATGTTTCGAGTCCGGACCCTGTGCCACCAAAAGGCGCCTGACTAACCTTTGAGCTAGTTCCTTGGTATATCATAAGGACCACTGCCCCCAATTCACCCTGCGCGTCACGTGCAGGAAATGGAATGCTGTAAGGGGTCACGGAGACTGCAGAGTCGGACGTCGCCGACTCGAGGAGTACTGAAAAAAACAAAATGGAAACTTCCCTACCAGAGTTATAAGATCGCTTCCGCTAAGCAATGCAATTTTGCGTCACATTCCCCGAAATGTGGGTGGAATGGAGGAAAGAACATAGTTCAGTCCCACCGACAACCGTGAGACAAGGCATACACCTGTACCCCCTGGATTTTATCTCCATCCGAACGTCCGTGATGAATCCTTCCTGCCACTAACGGTCTGCGGAACGAGAACCCAGAAAGGCTTACAACCACTGAATATCCTTCGGGCGAAGCTGCCCCCTACCGCTATCAGGAGATACCCGAATTACCAGTCGGCCACTGCGCCCTGTCGCTTCGGATTCTATTCCGTAATGACTCAAATCTAATACCTCCGGCAGAATGCCAAAAGTCCGTGACCAAGTCCCCTAGGAACATAACCTCGTACCCTTTGTCCGGCCGAGGACTCTCACACCCGAGATATTATATGGTGTGGGAAGTACATGTCAAAAGACCTATGTGGAAGAAGGACTCGAAAAAACTGGAGGGCAGAAAACAGTTTGACAGACCGTGCTAAACGCCTTACTACTGCGGCAACTGCCCGAAATGGAACCCTCTGCATGGGAACGTCAGACTGGGCTCCATTGAAGCTCCCAAGTAGGAGCTGTAAAACAAACCTGACCTATGAGTAAGGAGATAACCCTGGAAAAAAATCTAAGCCAAGCGCTACAAGTGCATCGAAGGGAATGGCCGAAAAAGCCAACACAAATTGTAACCCCGAGGGTAAATCGGAATCCGACGAGGAAAACTGACCTCGGGAGGATGAGAGGCTAAATTCTATGTCTGTGCTAGGATCAACCCACATATATATATATATATACACACACACACACATATATATATACACATATATATATATATATACATATATATCTACATGTATGCACACACCTACACCTATAAACCGGAATGGGAAGACGCCCTGTTCCCGTGAGGGAGCAATCACCTAAATAGAAAGCTGGGGAGATTGAACAAGTCCTCCTCAAGTCCGTCATTGGAGCAGCCGCCAAGGACGGAAAGGAAAACTGACGACCACGAATGCTCTCCCGAAAGCCATATAGTAGAAAAAACTTGTGTGGAACCTGGTGGGAAAACCATTGCTAAAAAACAGTCTCTAAACGGTTCACAAGGACCAGCCCCACGACAGACCCACCGAAGTCCAGAGCGCGTGACCAAAGGTCAACTATGTCTACATATCCTAGATGCGACCCGTAACAAAGCTGTCCCAGATGGGTTCCGTCGCCAGGGTCAGCCCCCTCAGGACATCAAGATGTCCATCGCCGCCTGCGTCCGACCCTGACTCGGAGGTTGTCCTGGCAACCTGGCAGCTTCGAGAAACCCTCTCTGAAATTCCTCGTACAACTAGCAAGAAAAGAGGGACTCTTCCACCGTAATCAGTCTATCCGGCCGCAGTTCTCGAGCAATAACTATTGCGCCCCTGATCTAAGTCCCGTCGAGCGCCCGCGCGTGCCCTAATATTGTCATGTGGAATGATATAGAAACAAACCTGCCCAAGGAAAATGACTCAAGAATGATGGGCGTCAATCAAGCTTTGCGTGCCCGAGCTAGGGGCTGGTACATCCGGGCCCGGTCGACGTACTCAAGGGCGTGTAGAGCCTGAGCGTCAACATAATTATTTCGGGAGCCGTGCGCGCTCCGTTCAACTAGATCACATCCTCCTTAAATTTTCCACCCATGCTTGTCATGGGGTGTCCGTATTCAACCGAGAAGTGCCAAGCACAGCGTAATGGAGGAGTAGAGGGGGAGCCAACCCTATGCACACGAGAATTGGAAAATAATGTCACGGCTCCTCAGCAAAGCTGTAGTCAAATTATTCCAGCCCCAAGGGCGTCCGAGTCATTGAGAGATATCAGGAGCGTGTGCGCACTCCAGGGGCCAGCCGATTGTTACAGCCTGGAAGGCGTACAAGAGATCTGCCTATGTAAGGCACGAGGCACTGAGCCTATAAAGCAACACAGGGACGCGTGCGACGTGCGTAGTCCAAGAACGCCCAAATGCAGCCCAATTGGGTTACGCACACCGGAGCGTTATGACTCCATAACCGCACTCGGCTACTAGGGAAGCCTTTGGCGGAGAAAGCGCGAAACCGCGCAATGATCAGAACAACCCCATGGAAGTGACAGGAGTAAAGCTAATTCAGTAACCATAATCAATGAAACACCTAATCCTAACGCAGTAATCTAGACATAACCTCTGTCACAAGTGACTCATTTAACATGCTGCAAAGACAGCGCAGTATTTCAGCTCTTGAGGGAGCGTTACAACTCTGTGTTCGGCCGTACTAAGTCCTTCCCCTGAGGATCAAACGGAGGCCCAATCAGTTATGCCACAGGCATCATCAGTGCGCCATCCCCACTCCTGTGGGAGCGCAATCTGCACCCTGTTGTTCTAAACCAAGAGCGCTACCACGCGCACACAAGCCAGTGCAGTAGGAAAACTGAACAGTCATGAGAGACCAATCGCGCCTAAATTTTAACCCGAGTTTCAAATGCAATATAACATAAGTCTAACGACAATCCTGTCAAGTGAAAACACAACCCGACGAACCTGGGTGCGAACCCCGAACCTCTGGGGTTGGAGGCAAAGCCGTGCCCCTAGGCCACATAGCCTCGCTGCAAACCGGAACAGAACCTGTGACCTACATGCGTCAATGGAAGCTGCCGAGGGCAGCGCAACTTTCCTAGGCCCGCGGGAGCACCAGTAAGCCTGATCAGGCCGCCCGCCTTAAGATGCCCCGCTCCTGACAGGGAACGGCCCGCAATACCCGCCGTCAATTAGTAAATGGGGGCGTCGCCCGTTTCAAGGTTTAATTGGGCCATGCGCGTGCAAAAATCAGCGCGGTACGCAGCGGCCAGCGGGGGTGAAGCGAAGGCCGAGCGGGCCGCCCTTGCGCTATCACCGCTCTGCTCCGAGCGGGAGCGCATCCCCAATCAGGAATCGTTGAGGGACCCTGCCGGCCCTCGGGAAAGGAAACCATGCCCAAAAAGGGATCCCAGATGATTACGCACCGCTTCCGTGGAAGCTGCCCCCTTAGATTGCCCGTCTCCCAGCGGGAACCACGTAAAATGCCGGCAAGCCAATAACAATAGCGCCCGTGAGCGCTAAATCGAAATACATGGCAAACAACAGAAAACAAATTGCCCCCAGCATAAAACACACATGTTTAAACACAGTTATTCTGCCTAGCACTATATAAGTGCAAACATAACTTCAAAATCATCAAAGGTAAATTCAACAGTCATAATCACGACATAACGTTCCGAGCACTTAACTGTCTGCGTGAGCAGCAAAGAAAGAGGAGGAGAAACGGGACACTGTGGCTCTTATGGGGCTATACAGGATGTGATGTAAGGAAGAGCATCATGGGAAATGTAGTTTTTGTCTGTATACAAAACGTTTTTCATTGGCTGCTGTGAGTAGCAAATACAAGAAAGAGAAGCATAATCCGAAGCCTCCGGTCCTGTAATAGAATTCAGTGTTCTATTTCATTTGGTATTTTTAGTGGTGTTGTGGGGTCGAGGATGAGCAGAGACGGAAAGTAAAGGGTGTTATTTCCCGCCTCTCATCGCTCTTTGGGGTTCATTGCAAGTGCTGTGCTTTGTTTGAACGGCGGGAGCCCGCCATTCAAATTGCAGCCCTCGAGCCAATGCTCTGTTTTGGAGAGGTGGATGCACGATGTCTCTCCGTTGCGATATTTACCAATTTTGTCTTTCTTTTTTTTTAAATGTGGGAATTCCACAAAAACCTGTGGCCTAGCATGATTGTCGGATTTTGAGACCATGCATGGACCGTTGAATGCAGCACTTGCATAGTGGGGGTAGAGGTGGAAGAGCCAACAAGTTGAAAGGGGTAGCCGAGCTGGAGCTGAGTCAAGCGCTCTGGCTCTTGAACCCATGTACGAGTCTAGCTTTAGAAATAATTTGTCTGCAAATCATGCAAACAATATGATTAAGGTGTCTTGAAATTAAAAATACTCTATTACTATAACATGGGAAAGTGTTTCATTTGAGATCATCGGATGATATAACTGTATTGATAAGTATTTATTACAATTGACATGATCTGATAAACATTCGTGCCTCCTTTCTGTTAACAATGTTAGTAAACTAAGAGGCAACTACGTTGTCATGTCAACTCTATATGTAACCTAGATTCTCATTCTTCTTAGAGTAATATCTTAGTTAATTAAATCAAATACAAGTTTTTTTGCACATTGCACTTCCTGTACTCGGGTATTTGAAAGTGGTCTCTCTCTCTAGCTCTGTTATGAGATAATGAACGGAAAGGAGCCTCGAAAAGGAGAAATAACATATTTGCATAGGCCCACTCAATTTCGTCTAAACCAGGATAGACCTGGTTTCACTGAGCCATTCAGCCATGAGATGGGAATCTCTTTCCCATCAAAAGTAATGGCCAGTCTTTAAATTGTTGCCATATGTTATTAGAGTGTCGATGACAATCAGAAACCAGTTTCTGTAGCACAAAATATACTTTGCCCAATGACATAAAGACACTTCCGAACACACAGCTTTACACCTTTATTTGTCAGCACAGGGACATTTGACCAGATTCAGAGGATGTTGAGCCAAGGCTGGGATTCGAACCTGGTTGCCAGGGGTGAATCTTCTATTGGTGCAGCAGGTGCAGTGGCACTAGGGCACCTAGGCCTGAGTGTCTCACTGAACCCTAATTATTTCTGTATTTTACAATTCAAACAGTAGCTATGAGTTATGGGAGGGGCACCTCCTTCCTTGTTCTACGACCCATGACACCTGGGCTGTGGCACTGCGGTTCCCCCATATGCCAGGGTTGGCATTTCTAACCCCTCTGAAAGTTCGTCTAGTTTTGGGTTTAGACTGAGGGTGGTTGTGAGCTCGCCTCTCAGCTCAAATGGGGCAGGGTCTGTTGAATTTCACGCTTTATAATTGTAAAAGTGTTTGATTGAATTGCATTCAGATAGGCTCCCACACAATCAGTGGGCTTTTAAAGTGCGCTACTCAGGCATATGGGTCTCAAGGCGCTGTACAATTAAAGGCGGTACTTCATTTTGAAAGAAGTGGTAGTGGGAATTTGTCTCAAAGCCTTATCCTAAGTGACTGAAGTGTTAGTGTGATTCTCCACCAAAACTTAATCCTGATGGGGTGACTGACACTTCATTATCTCTTATCAGGAATGCCCCTTGTGATGCCACGAAAACTTCTTTTTATGGCAGGAAACCCTAACACGGTGAAAGAATCACTACTGTGTGTCTTGGACAGCAAAGTTGTACATTAGGTGAGGTAGGCCCAGGAGTGATAGTAGTCATCACTCAACTTTATATTTTATTACTGCATACATTATGAAGGGGAGGTATAGACTTTCTCGCTCTTCCTCACTGTCTGCTTTTCTTACTCACCTTCTCACCTCGTTCCTTTCCTGCTCTCCATGCTCTGCCTGCTTTCTTTCCATTCTTTCTCGCTACTAACTGCTTTTCACTTTCCTGTCGTTTCCTTCAACTTTCCTTTTCCTCCCCTTGTACACTGTCCTCTAAGTGCACTTTTCTTCACTTCCACTTTCCCTCTTTCCACTTTTTATTCTCATTGTTTTTGTTGCACTCCAATCTCTGCTTTACCCAGTTCTCTTCACTCTTCTCATTCCTTGTCTGTCTGTGGATCCCTCTTTGAACTCTCCTCCTTCCTCTCTCTCCCTTTTATCTTTTATCATTTTCCTTCTCACACCTGTCCTTCATGACATCCACCACTTTTTGCTTCCTTCCTCCTTCTCCACTGTTCTTCCCTACTCCTCCACCTGACAAAATGTTTTCACATTGTAACCCAGGACTGGTACAATAGTGCAATAATGGTTCATACAATGTGAGAATGTTTTTTTAGATGTCGCCTACAGAGAGCAAGTGCTATGCTGTCAGACATATTGTCACCTGTTTAGGGGGCTTACAGCCCACCCACAGAATACCATTAGTTCTTGTTCTTGTCATTCTCATTTGCAAACTTTCGCTTGCCTAGCTCCTGTAGGGTTCCCTTTCTGTCTTGTATTGCTCATCCCTTGAGCATGGACCACATACATGTGTTCTTCCTCATATTTGTTCTTCTTCATCTTTGTGCTGCGCACATTTAAAAAAAAAAGAATTATAAGCATTTCAGTATTATTTCTGGACATGCAATGTGATTCCCTACTTTTAACAGGCACTCAGCTTCTTATTTATGTTGCTTTCACACTATCTGTCTCTGTTGGCGCTTTAGTTACTTATACTGTACTATTCTACCCCACCACATGCCACTCTGCTTCAGTCCACACAGTGCTACACTGCGTGGCTTTATCCCACTCCAAGTGACTCCACTCTGTTCTCTGCTTAGAGTGGCTCTGTCACTTCACTCCATGCCACACTTCAGCACTCTGACACTCCCTGACACGCTTTACACCACCCAACTCCAAGCCAGTTCAATCTAAGCCAATATCCTATATGCCACAATGTAACTTTTAACCATGCTGTCAATCAGCCATGCTGCTGTACAACATGGCTGAAAGATATTGGCAAAACCATTAGCTCTCCCGTATGCGAGAACTATTGGCTTTGCCAATGCTTCAAAATTTTGTGCAGTACTACTCTCAATTCACGTGACTCCACTTTGTTCCACATCAGTCTGTCACTTCACGCCACTTCACACAATGCCACACTGCAGCACTCCATTGTATTGTAATTGCATTTATATAGCGCTCACCTCCCCTTCGAGACGCCAAAGTGCTTTTACGGCAGAAGCACGCTACTCCAAAACCCATAAAGGATTAGTGGTGATTTAGTATAGTGAAATATGAAAGTAATTTGAGAGGTGGATATGTTACTCAGTTATTTGGATTAAGAAGGAGGGACAGAAGAGGGGCAAAGGTTTACATTTATATAGGGCTTGCTACCTCTGATGGGGTATTGAAGCACTTTTTCAGTGAGTAGCACGCTACTCAGGAACTGCCTCTCTACTCTTCACCACTCTACTCCACTCACCTAAACATATCCTGAAGTCCTCACAGGTAAGGCTGGGTAAATGTTTTTAGGTAAACTGAAGTCAAGTTTTTTCTTATTTCTTCTATTTTCTGTACACACACAACATAGTGGTTTTCAGTTAGTTACTCAATTGAGATCATCTGGTAAAACAATAGCAAGCTAAAACCCCACTGCTGCACACCAATGTGAGAAGTTGGCCTGATGTATGCTGTCCACTAGTTATAGTGGTCCCCTTGTATCAGTCCAAACAACCCCTTATTAGTTATAAGTTAAAGTCAACCTTTTATTGAAATCTGTCCTTGTGGGAGCTATGGAGAGCAGCCTTCATGCTAAGTCTTGAAGGAATGTCAAGCAGCTTGTTTTACCAGTCTATAATCTCTTGAGTCACTAAATGCAAGATATCCACACCAGGTATATATATAAAATATATTTATTTATTACTAAACACACCCTCCTAGTCTCTTTATGAGACTAGAGGTCAAAACACATATGTATCACTTCAATGATTACAGTAAAATAGCACAAATACACGTCAGGCCCTAGGGGCGAGCCAAACCATATACTGAAATAGTGGTATAAGAACCACGACTTAACTAGACACAAGGCCTAGAGCCTGTAGAATCACTGGGACCCCAAGGAACCACCCAAGGTAGTGACACAGGGGACCCACGGGGGCAGTGTGTGAACAGAGCCGCGAGCTCCCGTTAGCTTTTATGGGGAAAGTCGCGGTTATATTTTTAGAGTTTAAAGACACTTAGAATTGGACTAGGACCAAACCCTTTTGGACTTAGACAGTTCTAGGGTCAACACCCACGGGAGCACCAGAGTACTCAAGTTACCTCACCCAGGGAAGCCGGGTGCATAGGTGTCAAATGGTGCCGGGTCGCGTCATCATTTTCGATGGAAGCTGGTGAAGAAGTGCTGCTGCCGGGAAGATGCGAAGTGTCCGAAGCAATCCAAGCCTGCAACAAAGAAGTGAAGAACCTGAAAGCAGAGGGGACAGAGTCTGGGTCACTTGCCAGTGACCAGGGGCATGATAGACGAATGCTCACTGATGTAGGGTGTTTCAGGTGAGGAAGGTGAAGCTTGACTCTAAAGCCACGGGGACCAGGAGGGGTCGAGGACAACCAGGAGCTGGATTCGAGCTGTATCATGAAGGATTTCGAGTGCTGCAGTGTCAGTGCCCATATTGGACACAACAATCCTTGGCAACAGCAACCCATGCAGAAAGGAGAAAGATGCGTCGGTGCAAACCAGCAAGGTTTAAGGGACTCCACCAATGAGGAGAAGTGAGGACATGTCTGGGGCAACCAGGGAAGCCCAAAGAAAGTCAAAGTTACTTTCACAGGGACCCACCAGTCGACGGACCAGGGATTGCAAAGGGACCACAAGAGGAATCACAAAATGGCAGCCCACGGTGCACTCAGAGTGACCAGGCTGACAATCTTCGGTGGATTCTCTGCTTGGGGTATGGGCTACAAGTAAACCAAAGCACAGCCTCAGAAAATGTTGAGAAGCTGCTGCACTTGCAAATGTGCACAGTGTTCAGGGGTTCCATTTCCACGTTACCCATGAGGGCTTCGTGTCTCAGTTTTGCTGGGGACTCGGTTCGGCCTTGGAGAAGTCTGGAAATCCACCTCTGGTGTTGCAAAGTCTTCGACGTCCGCCGGGAGCTTCGGAGATGCAGACCAGACAGATGCTTCTTTTGTGCCTGCCAAGCAGGGGAGTAAGTCCTTTACTCCAAGGGAGATTCTTCAGGCATCTGGTGTTGAACAGATCGTCGTTGGTCCAGAATTCAGTTTCAGAGTTTAGTCCAAGAAAATAAAAAATTATGGTTACCGAGGTTCCTTCTTTATACCCAAGGAAGGGGTTGGACTAACTCAGGGGACCCACCTATGGGAGGGATTGAAAAGAGGGGTGGCTACACCCATTTCCTTTGTCCAGTATCGCACCAGAGCAGGGGCTGGTAGGCCCTGCAACCTGCTTCAGCTGGACTATGCACAGGGACACCAAATGTGCCTCCAGTGCAGGACTTCAAAGCACTCTCAAAGTGCACCCACCCAGCCCCTTTACACTAAAGCTTGTCTGGTAGGTGGCAACACCTCCCTGTGATAGGAAACCTATTCTCCAGGCCTCCCCTGCCGGAGTTTTGGTCAGCAGCAGGAGGCCAAACTCATTCCTGTGGCTGCAGCATCCATTTTGTGATGCCAGGGCTCTTTTAAGCTGGTACCGGGTGTACCGGTGCTGTCATGTCTCTTCCTCTAAAAGGGTGGGATCATATTCCCACACCTGTTACTGGTGTGGGGGTATGATTCCAGGGTGTTTGACATGCAGTCAATCCAAAGTTAGCATTTACCGTTTGGTTATAATGCACTTAAGAGTATATGGTCAGGCTGCATCACAGACAACCCCGGAGAAGAGATTCTGAAGGCTGTAGAGGGGCTCTGCTCATGCATGGGCACCCTCTCACACAAAACCAAGCACCCTGCCTTCAGGATTGATAAGATCTGCCATAGGGATGACTGATAGGTTTATATGTGTAGTGATAGGTGAGATATAGTGAACCTATATCTCAGTAAAGGGTGCATGCACCACCTTACCCAGACTGCAGTAGCCGAACTGTGGTGTCATTTTGGAAGGCTTCCCAGGGGTGGCATAAAACATGCTTCAGCCCCTGGTAGGCATCTGGGTACGTATGCCCTGGGTACATAGTATGTCATATACTAGGGATTTATAAGGGCACCCCAGAATCGAATCTGTGCTCTACCTGAGGTACTAGGAATCAATTTAGAGAGGAAGCAGCTAGGCTGGGGTCCTGAATAGCAGGACCCCAGCCAGACTAAAGTCAAAAAACAGTGTTACAGCAGCAAAAAGTGGGGGTAACCATATGAAGCAGATCCTACTCTCCTACACCCCACCCCCTAAGTGCAGGGATATTAAACTAACGTTGAACAGTTGAGTCTTCATGTTCTAAGTGGAAATATCTGGAGAGTCCATCTGCATTGGCATGGTTACTCCCAGGTCTATGTTCCACTGTATAGACCATCCCATGCAGGGAAATAGACCACCTTAAAAGTTTAGGGTTTTCTCCCTTCATCTGTTTTAGTCATAAGAGGGGCTTATGGTCTGTCTGAACAGTGAAGTGAGTACCAACAGGTATGGCCTCAACTTCTTCAGAGCCCAAACCACAGCAAAGGCCTCCCTCTCAATGGCTGACCAACATTTCACTTTGGGGGTTATCCTTCTGCTTATGAAAGCTACTGGCTGATCCTGACCTTCATCATTCAACTGTGACAATACATCCCCTACCCCCAACTCAGATGCATCTGTTTGCACAATGAACTTTTGGAGTAATCAGGACTTTGCAGAATGGGAGCAGTGCACATGGCCTGCTTCAGGTCATCAAATGCCTTTTGACAGCTAGCTGTCCACTGAATCTTTTTGGGCATTTTCTTGGATTTAAAGTCATTCAATGGGGTCACAATGGATCCATAACCTTTCACAAATCTTCTGTAATACCCCGTCAGGCCTAAGAAGGCTCTCACCTGAGTCTGGGTAGTGGGAGCAATCCAGTCCATTATGGTCTGGACTTTGCTCTGTAGTGGTTAAACCTGGTCTCCACCTACAAGGTGGCCCAGGTACACAACTTGACTCTGCTCTATCTGGCACTTAGTAGCCTTGATAGTTAGGCCAGCTTTTTGCAGGGCCTCCAAAACATTCCTTGGGTGGACCCGGTGATCCTCCCAGGTGGAGCTAAAGACAGCAATATAATCTAGATATGCTGTACTATAATCTTCCAGGCTTGTAATGACTTTATTCACCTACCTTTGGAAAGTGGCAGGTGCATTCTTCAAACCAAAGGGATTTACCACAAATTGATAGTGCTCACTAGGGGTAGAAAATGCTGTCTTTGGCTTTGCATCATCAGCTAGTCTGATCTGCCAGTAGCCAGCGGTCAAGTCAAATGTGCCTAAAAACTTGGCTAAGGCCAAAGTATCTATCAGCTCATCTGCCCGTGGGATGGGATGGGCATCAGTCCTAGTGACTGCATTGAGACCCCTGTAATCCACACACAACCTCATCTCACTCTTGTCATCTTTGGTGTGAGGATTAGGCACAAGGACTACTGGACTTGCCCAAGGGCTATCTGAGGGTTCAATAACTCCCAAATCCTACATCTTTTGGACTTCGGTCCTTATAAAGTCCCTGACATGATCAGGTTGCCTAAATATCTTATTCTTCACAGATAGACTGTCCCCAGTGTCCACTTCATGGTTGCACCAGGTGGTCTGACTTGGAGTCAGAGAAAACATATGTCTAAACTAGCTGAGAACTTTTCTGCAGTCAGTTTGTTTCTGTACAGTGAGGCTGCTTGCCAAGGCTACACCATCTACTGATGCATCATCAGGGTTCTGAGAGAGCAGGTCAGGGAGTGGGTCACTCTCTTCCTCCTGTCCCTCATCAGTAGCCATGAGCAAGCCCATGTTTGCCCTGTCAACATATGGTTTTAGTCTGTTGACATGAAGTACCCTATGGGGACTCCTGGGGGTTCCAAGGTCTACCAAGTAGGTGACCTCTCCTTTCTGTTCAACATTGGTATGGGGGCCACTTTATTTGTCCTATAGGGATTCTGGGGCCACAGGCTCCAACACCCACACTTTCTGCCCTGGCTGTTAAACAGTCAGCACAGCCTTTTGGTCATGCCAGGCCTTTTGTAATTCCTGGCTAGCCTCAATGTTTTTAGTTGCTGATTTCATATACCCAGCCATCCTGGAGCGGAGACTACTTTGTCCTGTTTATGGGGTTTGAGACTCCCATCCCTCCTTCACCAGACACAAAGGACCCCTAACACGATGGCCAAACAAAAGTTCCAAAGGGCTGTAACCAACCCCCCTTTGAGGCACCTCCCTGTAGGCAAATAAAAGGCAGGGCAAAAAGATGTCCCATCGGCGCCTAAGCTTTTCTGGGAGACCTTTGATCATTCCCTTTAAGGTTTTGTTGAATATTTCTACTAAACCATTGCATTGTGGGTGATAGGGTGTGGTGAATTTGTAAATTACTCCACAATCCTTCCACATTGCAGTCAAGTAACTTGACATGAAGTTTGCATCCCTGTCAGATACTACCTCCTTAGGAAAATCCACTCTTGAGAATATACCCAGGAGGGCTCTTGCCACCACAGGTGCTGTAGTGGTCCTAAGTGGGATGGCTTCTGGGTACCTAGTGGCATGGTACATCACCACCAGGATAAATCTGTGCCCAGATGCTGTTTGATGATCCATGGGACTAACAATGTCAATCCCCACCCTGTCAAAGGGAACCCCCACCACAGATAGCGGTGTTAGTGGGGCCTTTGTGGTTCCACCTGCCTTCCCACTAGCTTGACAGGTTACACAGGAGTGACAAAACTCCTTAGTGTCTTCAGACATGTGGGGCCAATGAAAGTGAGAAACAATTCTGTCCCAAGTCTTGTTTTGGCCCAAGTGTCCTGCAAAGGGAATATCATGGAATATCAGAAGGAAGCCCCTAAACTTCAAAGGTATTACCAACCTCCTGGAAGCACCAGGCTTCGGGTCTCTACACTCTGAATAAAGGAGTCCCATCATCCCAATAAATTTTATGGGTGCCACTGGCATTCCCCGCAGCCTCATCAGCAGCTTGCTTTCTGAGGGGTTCAAGAGAGGGGCAGGTTTTCTGCTCCTGGCTCAGATAGGCCCTGGAAGGGTCCAATGTCCCCAAGAACTCAACCTGGTCAGGTTCAAGCTCCTCTGGGACAGTTCCTTCTTCAGGTCCAAGATCATCTCCCTCAGGAGGCTCATCGGTATTCTGAGTCTGGGGGGAAGGCACTGCCTAAACCCTACTGCTCCTCCTCTTGGGAGACACCTGGCTCATTGTTCCAGAATCCAGGGCCTGTTCAGTTTTAGACATTTTGGCCTGTGCCCTAGTCAAAGCAAATACATGTGCAGGGATCCCTAGCATTTCTGCATGTGTCCTGAGCTCCACCTCAGCCCAAGCTGAAGTTTTAAGATCATTGCCAAGCAAGCATTCAACAGGAAGGTCTGCACTTACCACAACCTTTTTGAGGCCAGTTACCCCTCCCCAGGAGAAATTCACAACTGCCAAGGAATGGTCTGTCCTGACATTGCTAGCATTGGTCACTTGGTACATTTCACCAAGTATAATCTGCCCAGGATCCACAAGATCTTTTGTCACCATTGTGACACTTGCTCCTGTGTCCCTGAATGCCAAAGCCTCTTTTCCATTAATCAAAGGCTGCTGTCTGTATTTGCCCAAGTTACTGGGACATACAAATGGGGACATATCCATGCCCCCATTACAGATCAGGACAGCCTGAGTTGGAACTCTGACTAGGCCAGAGTCCACCTCAGAACCCAGGGTTAATCCTCCTACACCCTTATTCTGAGTATTACCACCACCGATTGTACCTGCACTAGGGGAACAGTTGCCTTAGGGGCAATGGTGGCTGGAGTTGAGTCTTTGGACTTGATGCAATCACTAGTCCAGTGAGTTTTCTGCTTACATGTCTTGCATCAAGGTTTCTTTTGGCCTTTTCCTTTGTTACATTGAGATTCCCCCCCTGCAGAAGACTTTTTGGGACCTTGAGAAGACTTCTGGTCTTTACCCTTCTCTCCAGCCTTGTCAGAGTTCTTAGAATCTTGCTTCTTCTGGTCACCACCTTGGTTCTGAACTTTCTGCCTCACCCTGGTTCTGACCCATTTGTCTGCCTTCTTTCCCAGTTCTTGGGGAGAGGTCTGTTCAGAGTCCACCAGGTACTGATGCAACAGCTGATTTTGACAATTATTAAGGACCTGCTCCCTCATAATCAAATTGTGTGATCCTTGAAAGTCATGCACCTTGCTGCCAAGCAACCAGCCGCCAGAGCCTTAGTAGCACAATCTACAAAGTCTACCCAGTCTTGATTTTGTGCTTTTTGGGTATCTCTGAACTTTAACCTATATTCTTCAGTGGTTATGCCATACCCTTCAATCAATGCACTTTTCAGACTGGAGTAATCATCAGCATCCTCCTCTCTAACAGTGAGGAGCTTATCTCTACCTATGTCTGCAAAGGAGAGCCACAAGATTGCTGCCCACTGCTCCTGGGGGACCCTTTGTACTTTGCAGACCCTTTCCAGTGCAGTAATCCATTTGTGGATGTCATCCCCACTCTGGTAGGGAGGGACAATCTTGTTTAGGTTTCTATGGTCAGGAGACCTCTCCCTAACAATAGGAAAGTTGCTGGCACCATGGGACTCTATTTCCATCTTTTGTCTAGCTCTCAGAAGCTCTAGGGATTCCCTGTTGTAGGAAAGTAGAATCTGCTTCACATGGGTACCCCCACTTTTTGCTGGTGTTTCACTGTTTTTCAACCTTAGTCTGGCTGTGGCGCTGCTAATCAGGACCCCAGCCTAGCTGCTTCCTCTCTAAAATGGTTTCCCTGTACATTAGGTACATCTCTAATTGGATTCTAGAGTGCCTTATAAGTCCCTAGTATATGGTATACTATGTACCGAGGGCATAGGTACCTCAGAAGCCTACCAGGGACTGCAGCATGTATTATGCCACCCCTGGGAAGCACTCCAAAATTGCACCACAGGTCTGCTACTGCAGCCTGGGTAAGGTGGTGCATGCACCCCTTACTCTGGTATAGGCTACCTATGTCACTACTGTGAGAAGTTGGCCTGGCACATGCTGGTCACTAGTTATAGTGGCCACCTTGCACCAATCCTATTCGACTCTTATGGTAGATAGGTTTAAGACAACCTTTTAAAGAAAGCTATCCTAGTGGTAGCTGTGGTGAGGAGCCTTCAGGCTAAGACTCTGAGGAATGTAAAGCAGCTTTTTTTACCTTATAATCTCCTGAATTACCAAATGAAAGGACACCACACAGGTATATATATCAAATATATATGTATTTATTTCTAGACACACTCTACTAATCTTTTTATGAGATTAGAAGTCAGGAACTCATTCAAATATCAACGTTTCACAATAATTTAAGCACAAATATGGCTGGGGCCCTAAGGGCGTACCAGACCGTATATTAAAAAAGAGGTTTAGGGAAAGTCGACTTGCAGAGCGACAAGGCCTAGGGCCTGTAGAATCACTGGGGCTTCACTAATCCACCCAAGGCAGGTAAGTAAAGGACCCACGGGAGACGCTTGCAGTGTGAGAACACAGTCGCGGGTTCCCTATTGATTTCAATGGAGCAAGTCGCGGTTGGATTTTTAAAGTTTTAGGGTACTTCGAGGAAGTCTACAAGCAAGCCACTTACAAGGTAAGTGTGGGAGCCGGATTCGTGGCGTGGTCCTGGTTCCCCACGCTAAGCCGCACGAGGTCCCATGCACCTCGGGGCTCCTCCATTTTGGATTATACGTCACTCCACGTGACCACCTGCGTGACCCCGCTGCACCCGGCCTCTGTCCCAGCGAGGCCCGACATCAAGGCGCCAACCCCTGGCCCGGGGGATACTACGGGAACCCTTCCCACTCCCGGCGGAGGGCAGTATCGATGGGACCCCCAACCGTCCTTCCACACCTAGGTGCGATCGCCCCACAGCTCTCTGGGGCCTGGCGCCTCTCCTGCTGGGCGTCTGGCCGCTCCCTACTCGGCCTCTCCGCCCCCTCCGGGCGCAAGGGTCCGGACATCAAAGGGCTCCAGTCCTATATCTGGGGCGACCCGACAACAGGACAGCAGTTGTATCCTGGAGTCAAGAGCCCTGCTGATCGGATCGCGGCTGACCCTACGGAAGAAGACTCACCTTGAACCCACCCTCTGAGCCCTGCTGACGACGTCGCGGCTCCACCGTGCTTAAAGACCTTCACGAACCTTTGGAGCCCTGCTGACGCTGTCGCGGCCCGACCTTGTTGAACATTACCATCAGAGCCCAGCTGACCCCGTCGCGGCTCGACCGAAGCGGACCTACCACCGGAGCCCTGCTGACTGTGTCGCGGCTCAACCTAAGCGGAACTGCCACCCGAGCCCTGCAGACGCCGTCGCGGCTCCCCACGTCCGAGCCGCTCTGAGACCAGCACTCAAGGTCTGGCGCAGAGCCCTCCCATACCTGGTCGGTACTAAGACTGTCCCGCTACTCTATCCCTCTAACAGACATTGAGACTCTTATAGGATCCCTCGATCCCACTGTAAATATTGAACGTACTACTGCTGATAAAGAACCAAGTCACGCAACTGATATTGAGTCCTGTGTGGTGGTGTTACTGGGCCTAGTACGATCCTAGGAGAAAGACCTCCCCGAGGAGGCTTCTCCGCGGCGCTCGGCTATAACTTTGCGGTAGGAAGGTGCCCCGGAATAGTCCCTCCGACTACCCGGTGGTCGTCCCTCCAACATTTGGTGGCCAGCGACGGGATCCGAGCCAGACGCAATCGTACAGGCAAGTAACGCAACCACTACCTGACCAGACGGAAAAAGAAAAAGGGAACCATGGACGGCCAAGAAGCAACCGTGGCCGCAACCTTCCAGTTGGAAAAACTGGAAGAATACACCCACAAAGAACTCAAACAATTCTGCAAGGACAAAGGGATCCCAACCACAGGATTGGGCACCAAGGAGGAAATGCAGAAAGCCCTGAAAGCCTGGGCAGAACCCGAGACCACTCCACCCCGAGCCGAAGGGACCTCGGCCCGGGACGGAAACCTGCCGACCCCAACCCCGACAGATGGGGAGCGAACCGTCCCAGAAACCAGCCTTTCCCACGAAGAAATACGAGAACGGGAAAGGGTCCGGACACATGAAATGGACCTCGCCCGACTCCGGCTGGACGGTGAGCTCCTACTGGCGGAGAAGAAGATAGCCTTGGAGCAACTACGGCTGCAAGAGGAAATCGAGAAAAAGAAACGGCATCGGGAACTAGAAGAGAGACGGCTAACCCTCGAGCACGAGAGGAGCCTTAAGGAACTTGAACTAAAAGCTAAAACAGGGGAGACCAGCAACCCCGGAGCCCAGGACGCTCTGCCCCTGACCGAGCCAAAGGTTCACATCCCCAAGGATGTCGTCAAAGAGTACAATAAAAATGACGACATCCAGCAATGGTTCCGAGCGTACGAAGTAGCAATGACTTGTTTTCCCCTGAGGCGGAAGCCGGGGGGCATTTCTCTTTGCTAATTTTGCTAGAAACCTAACCTTTTGTGAGAGTGTGTGAATTGAAAGCCTATACTTTATGTGTGGTGATTCGACGACCTCGTACAGTCACGCTAACCGGCATTTTTAATAATTGTACATATTTTAAAAAGCTGTATTTTAATTATCGGACACTGACCGCCTGCATGTTTTGACACGATCTAGTCGTCACAGGGGTCCCAGATCTTCTTTCCTCTACCGGTGCAGCCGAGCACAGCGCTCTCGCCGGCTGGGTAAAACGGAACCACCATCTTGGGGGGAGGCAGGGTAGCGCTCCAGCTCCTGGACGCCTCCCACCCTCCTCCCACCCCTACAGCAAGTTATGGATAAAAGGAAAGGGCTTTCCCGTCCGCGCAGCGGGCGGGCGCAGCGGGCGCGCCAAAGGCGCGCCTAAGGCAAGCCCGTCTGCGCCCGTCCGCGCCGGACTCGCGCCTAGCGCCAGCACCTCTGTTCCACTCGCCCCTAAAATCCGCTGGTCCTCAGATCAATTGCTACACCTCCGTCCTGCCACTTGCGCCCCCGTTAGCTGCTGTAATACGTTTAGCCTTGAATCTACTGCATATTCCTGCCCTCACTGCAACTTCTCTCTTCCTGTGGTATTTAAAGCTCCGCTACTATCCTCAATTGTCAATGATCAGCCACCCACCACCTTAAAGGCCGCATTAGTTAATTGCAGATCTCTTCCAGCCCACGCCCATGATATCTGGTTATCTCTTGACACCCACAATTGTGATTTATTGTTTCTTACTGAAACTTGGATAAAAGACTCTTCCAAACCGGATATCACTCTAGCTACTCCCCCTGGTTATTGTTTCACTGGCATTAATCGAGACAACTCCAAGACCGGAGGGGGTCTTGCGATTATTGCTAAATCCCATCTCAAATTAAACCTCACAAAAATTCCCAATCTAGGTCCCATTGAAGCCGTTTACTTTACAATTATGGACACTGCCAGGACCATCTGTGCTGGCATATTGGTCTATAACCCCCCTGCCGTTACCTCTTCCTCCCTTACTACTTTGATGCATTCTATCGCTGATTTTTCTCTTAAACACCCCCATTTCACTGTATTAGGAGATTTTAATTTACATATTGATAATCCTTCCTGTACTCTAGCCTCCTCTTTGTTAGAAACTTTACAAGGACTCACCCTGTCCCAATTTGTGACAGACCCGACTCATATAGCAGGCCATACACTTGACCTCATTTTTTCGAATCATCCTACCCTCTCCACCCTCCCCCCCACTCCTTTGATGTGGACCGATCACTTCCTCATTCCTTTTTCTTTCACGGCCCCCAACCCTCCTCCCCCTATCCCCCTTAATCGAGTTAAAGGACGTAAATGGGCCAAAGTTACCTGTGACTCCTTGGAAGCTCATTTTCATTTCAACCAGCAAAAAGACCTCAATTCTGAAACTTTGAGATTTAATTTGTCTCTCTCCGATGCGCTTGACTCTGTTTCCCCTCTTGCTCCTCTTACTTCCTTCAGATCTCGCCCCTCTGCCCCTTGGTTTTCCCCTCTGCTGCGTGAGGAAAAGAGCAAGTGTAAGCAGCTGGAGCGCAAATGGAGACTAAACTATGATCCTTCAGCCAAATCGGCTTACAAATCTGCCCTAAATCAATTCCACAAACTTAAACGCTCTTCAATGAGAGCTTACTTTTCCAATCTTATTCAACAGGCGCAGAATTCCTCTAAAACCCTTTTCTCCATTGTGAAAGACTTCGTAAACCCCCCTGCTTCAAAATCCCTCTGTACCCCCACTCAAGATCTCTGCAATGGATTGTCTGATTTCTTTCAAGAGAAGATAGTTAAACTTTCTTCCTCCTTTGCAGCGACGACTCCTGACCACCCTGAAGATCGCTCTTGCCCCCTCTCTTGTTCTTTCAATTCTTTTTGCGAGCTAACTCCAGACCCTGCGTTAGTCTTGCTACACAACGTCAAGTCTGGTTCCCCCCTGGATCCAGTCCCGGGCAAAGTTATGAGCATTCTCGCCCCCATTCTAGTGAACCCGTTTCTTTCCATCTGGAATGCCTCTTTGTCGCGTGGCCAATTCCCCTCAGTTTGGAAACAGGCCAGGCTTGTCCCCATACTGAAAAAACCCGGTGCCGACCCTTTACTCTTTAGCAACTATCGACCTATTTCGCTTCTGCCTAAACCTGCCAAGATTCTTGAGAAGGTGGTACAGAAACAGTTGGCACTGTACCTTGAGTCAAACCAGCTACTACACGACTCCCAGTCCGACTTTAGAACCGGCTATAGCTCTGAGACAGCGTTGCTTGAAGTCTCAGAAATCATCAGGGAATCAGTGGATAGGGGCGAGGAGGCCATGTTGGTCCTCCTCGACCTATCCGCTGCTTTTGATACTGTTTCCCATAAAATACTTACCACCCGCTTACAACAGCTAGGGGTTGGTGGGACAGTGCTGGCCTGGATCCCTTCTTTCTTGTCTACTCGTTCTCAAAGGGTTACGATGCACCCTTTTGAATCCGAGGACAAACCCCTCTTGTGCGGAGTGCCTCAGGGCTCTGCTTTGAGCCCTCTACTGTTTAATGCTTATGTGGCTCCTCTGGCCAAGGTAGTTGAGTCCTGGGGTGTCAAGGTGGTCTCCTATGCTGACGATACTCAGCTTATTTTTTCCTTTCGAGACCATTCTGACTCCCTTTTTTCCAACTTTAGAAACTGCCTTGGCAACATTTGCACCTGGATGTCAGCCAATCATCTTGCCCTTAACACCGACAAAACGGAGGTTCTTTTTTTCAGCAAGAAATCCCCCCCCCACTGCAACCCTTTGGTGGCCTACCATCTTGAATCCTCCTCCCACCCCCGTTCAGGCAGCTCGTAACCTTGGCTTCACTTTTGACAATTCTTTGTCTGGAAGTGTACAAGTCAACAAAGTGGTAGGGGCCTGTTTCTCCAAATTACGTATGATCAGGAAAATCTTCCCCTTCCTCCCTCAATCTTCACGCAAAACTGTGGTCCAGGCTCTTATCACCACCCGTCTAGACTATGCTAACAGTCTATATGCAGGTGCCCCTCTATACCTTATCGACCGCCTGCAAATAGTTCAAAACGTGGCAGCCCGGGTCATTGGTAATATCCCTGCCCGTACTTCAGTCAGAGCCTATCGAGAAGAGCTTCACTGGCTTCCCATTTCACGTCGCATCGATTTCAAAATCCTGACTCTGACATTTCGGGCTATTCATGGAATTGGCCCGCTTTATCTGAGAAAGCGTCTCAAAATCTCTGTTTCAGTTAGGCATCTTAGATCCAACAACCTTCGTCTTCTGATGGTACCAAGATTCAAGCTTTCTCGGAGTGGCGGCAGATCTTTCACCCTCACTGCCGCCAAGCTCTGGAACAGCCTCCCCCTTGATATCAGGTTTTGCGAATCTGAGCCAGCCTTTCGACGCAAACTCAAGACCTGGTTGTTCACTAAGCGTTAGGGCCTGGCATTGTCAGACTCTCGCATTCTCCTAGTCCCTCTGTGGGATATGACTCTGGTTACTCTTTATGGGGACAATTATGTAATCTTAGCGCCGGGACACCTCCGCCGGAGGTAGCTGTGCGCTTTACAAGCTTCAAAAATAAATAAATAAATAAATGACCTCCCATCGGGTACCCCGGAAGGATTGGGGTGCCGGCCTATGGGGGAGGTTCCTCAGCGAGGGCCGGGATACCCTGCTGCAACTCCCCGACGCGGTGATGACCTCATACGACCACATGAAAGAAGCCCTACTCACACACTACGGACTATCAGCCGAGATGTACCGGCAACGCTTCCGGGACTGCAAGAAGCTCCCCGGTACCACATGGGTCGAATACGTGGACTTCTTCAGCCGAGCGTTGGAAGGATGGATAAAAGGAAGCAAGGTCACCTCATATAATGAACTGTTCGACCTCATTGTCTGGGAGCACCTCGCCAACAACTGCTTTGTTGAACTAAGGCAACACCTCCTGGACAGTAAACTGACCGAGCCCCGGAAGCTCGCCGCCGAAGCGGACCGATGGGTCAACACCCGGGTCCCCCGGTACCCCGTGGGGGACTACACACGGAGTACCACGGGACCTCCCCGCCAGCGAGGTGGCGGAGGGGGGTCCCACCGCAGTCGAGAATTCCCGGCCGGGCCGCCCAGAAGCCCGCCACGGGGTCAAGCCACCACCCACACTTCCCCGACCCAGGGCCGAAGGGGGACCCCTATCGCACGGCCTGGACCACGACCGACAGTGACCTGCTTCGGCTGTCAGCAGACCGGCCACTATGCGAGTGACCCGGCCTGCCCCGTGAACCGACGGAACGGGACCGCTGGGCCCCCTCCCCGACAAATAGCCGCCGCAGCCCTGGGGGAGGGAGAAGACGAGGAGGAAAACCACGACGACGGGTCCCCCGAGTGGGAACCAGCTGCCATGTCGCTTGTATGCCTGGGCTCCCGGGAAATGGTGCCCCGAGCCGCCATCCCAAGCAACACCCAGAAGTACCAACAGTGGGTCACCATCAATGGGCGACGGGCCGAGGCCCTCCGGGACACTGGGGCCAGTGTGACCGCTGTCTGCTGCCACCTGGTGACCCCCGAACAAATCCTGCCGCATGTCCTATGCCCTGTCCGGACCGCGGACAACACCGAGAGCATGTGCCGGATGGCCAGGATCCCCTTCGAGTGGGGAGGAGTGTCCAGCACCCTAAAAGTAACTGTCCGCGACGACGCCCCGGTGGACTGCCTCCTGGGGAACGACCTAGAGAACTCACCCTGGGCACAGGTGGAACGCCAAGAGCATCTGGGGATGCTAGGACTACCCGAGTGGGCCTGCGCCACCACTCGGTCCATGACCGCCCAACCAGCCGCTGACACGGCCCCCGACCAGCCGACGGGCCCCGAACCATCACCCTCCTCCGGCACGGAGGAACCTGACGAGGAGGCCGGGCCATCCGAACTTTCTCCCAACGGGGCCGCCCCCCTCAGCGAGATCCCCGAGCTGGCCCAGTGGCGCCACGACGGGGGCCCCACCCGCGAACAATTCCAGCAAGAGCAGAAGGCCTGCCCGTCCCTCGAGGGGGCCCGACAGCAAGCGGCCGCCTAGGCTGCGGGGGACCCCACGGGAACCCACTGGGTCTATTGGGACAATGACTTATTGTATAGCGAGCAGAAAGTCGCCGAACTAGGGGCCGGCCGGGTGCTGGTGGTCCCCCTCCGATTTCGAGAGTTCCTCCTGAACCTGGCACATGACGTGCCCCTCGCCGGACACCTCGGGCGGGACAAGACTTACAGCCGCCTAGTGACCAATTTCTATTGGCCCCGAATGAGAAGAGACGTGGACCAGCACTGCCGGTCCTGCCCGACCTGCCAAGCTAGCGGGAAGACTGGGGGACGAGTGAAAGCCCCCCTCCAACCATTTCCAGCCGTCCACACCCCGTTCGAACGAGTGGGAATCGACATCGTGGGGCCCCTCGACCCCCGAACCGCCCTGGGGCACCGCTTCATCCTGGTACTGGTTGACCACGCCACCCGGTACCCAGAGGCCGTCCCCCTCCGAACTGTGACAGCTCCAGTGGTGGGCCGGGCCCTGATGGGCATCTTCTCCAGGGTGGGGTTCCCCCGAGAAGTGGTGAGCGACAGGGGTACGAACTTTATTTCGAAGTACATGAAATCCCTCTGGCAACAATGTGGGGTCAGCTATAAATTCACCACCCCTTACCACCCCCAGGGGAACGGACTGGTCGAGCGGTTCAACAGAACCCTGAAGGGGATGATCAAGTGCCTGGAAGAGCCCCTGAGGAGGAGATGGGATGTCCTGCTGCCCTGCCTCCTGTTCGCCTATCGGGAGGTACCACAGAAATCCCTGGGCTTCAGCCCCTTCGAACTGTTGTATGGGCACCCCATCCGAGGGCCCCTCAACCTGGTCAAGGAGGGCTGGGAGGCGAACGTCCAAGATGCCCCCCCCCGACGTCTACCGGTAACTCCTGACCCTGCGGAACCAGACTCGGAAGTTCCGGGCCCTGGCAGAAGCCAACCTCGAAGCCAGCCAAGAAGACATGAAACGCTGGAATGACGAAAATGCCTCAGCCATCGAGTTCGAGCCGGGCCAGCAAGTCTGGGTCATGTCACCCGTGGACCCCTGCGCCCTGCAGGACAAGTGGACCGGGCCCTTCAAGGTAGTTGAGAGGAAGAGCCCCGTCACCTACCTGGTCGACATGGAGTCCTCGAGGAACCCCCTCCGGGTCCTGCACGCCAACCGGCTCAAGCCCCACTTTGCCCGAACTGAACTAAGCCTACTGCTGGCTACCGACGATGGGGGCGAAAGTGACTCCGAGCCCCTACCAGACCTCCTGGGGTCCTCGGGCCAAGACGGCTCCTTGGAGGGCGTCCGCCTCTCCGCCACCCTGACACCAGAACAGCGCCATGATTGCCAGAAGCTGCTGCAACCTTTCGCTGCCCTCTTCTCTCTCACGCCCGGGGTGACCCCCTGGTGCGTCCACGACGTGGACACGGGGGACAGCCCCCCTGTACGACACCGCGCTTATAGAGTACCTGACCGAGTCCGAGCCTGCATACAGACCGAGGTCGCCAAGATGCTCGCCCTCGGAGTCATCGAGCCTTCCGACAGCCCGTGGGCCAGCCCGGTAGTCTTGGTGCCGAAGGCCGCCACCCCCGGCACTGCCCCCGAACTCAGATTTTGTGTCGACTACCGGGGCCTGAACGCAGTCACCAAGACCGATGCCCACCCCTTGCCACGAGCAGACGAGCTGATTGATCGCTTAGGGGCCGCCCGCTACCTAAGCACCTTTGATCTCACCGCTGGGTACTGGCAGATCAAGCTCACTCCCGGCGCCCAAGAACGATCAGCCTTTTCCACCCCCGATGGGCACTACCACTTTCGGGTAATGCCCTTCGGTATGAAGAACGCCCCAGCGACCTTTCAGAGGCTAGTAAACAAGGTCCTGGCCGGACTAGAAGCCTTCAGCGCGGCCTACCTCGACGACATTGCTGTCTTCAGCGACCACTGGGCCGCGCACCTAGGGCACCTTGGGGAAGTCCTGGCCGCTCACCATTAAGGCCAGTAAATGCCAGATCGGTCAAGGATCTGTGACCTATCTGGGCCACCAGGTGGGGAGTGGCCAGGTGGCGCCCCTCCAGTTAAAAATCGACGCCATCCAGGCGTGGGAGCCCCCCGCAACCCAAACCGCTGTCCGGGCCTTCCTAGGCCTCACAGGCTACTACCGACGATTCATCAAGGATTATGGCAGCATTGTGGGCCCCCTTACGGAACTCACTTCAAAGAAACAGCCCAAGGCGGTGCACTGGATGCCCCGCTGTCAGACCGCGTTTGATGCTCTCAAGGCGGCCATGTGCGCTGCCCCTGTGCTACAGGCCCCCGACTACAGCAAGGAATTTGCAGTCCAGACCGATGCCTCGGAGTACGGGGTCGGGGCGGTCCTCTCCCAGCTGTACGCCAAGGGCCTCGACCGACCGGTGGCCTTTATCAGCCGCCGACTGCTGCCGCGAGAACAGAGGTGGAGCACCATCGAGCGAAGGCCTTCGCTGTGGTATGGGCCCTCAAGAAGCTCCGGCCCTACCTTTTCGGCACCCACTTCAGGGTCCAGACTGACCACCAGCCCTTGCGGTGGCTCATGCAAATGCGGGGCGAGAACCCCAAGCTGTTGCGCTGGTCCATCTCGCTGCAAGGGATGGACTTCACTGTGGAACACCGGCCCGGCAACGACCACGCCAATGCTGACGGCCTGTCCCGATTCTTCCACCTCGGCGAGGAGAACCCCCAAGGAGATGGGTGACTCTCCCTGCCTTCAGCTGGGGGGGGACGCATGTGGGAGCCGGCCTCGTGGCGTGGTCCTGGTTCCCCGCGCTAAGCCGCACGAGGTCCCATGCACCTCGGGGCTCCTCCATTTTGGATTATACGTCACTCCACGTGACCACCTGCGTGACCCCGCTGCACCCGGCCTCTGTCCCAGCGAGGCCCGACATCAAGGCGCCAACCAACCCCTGGCCCGGGGGATACTACGGGAACCCTTCCCACTCCCGGCGGAGGGCAGTATCGATGGGACCCCCAACCGTCTTTCCACACCTAGGTGCGATCGCCCCACAGCTCTCTGGGGCCTGGCGCCTCTCCTGCTGGGCGTCTGGCCGCTCCCTACTCGGCCTCTCCGCCCCCTCCGGGCGCAAGGGTCCGGACATCAAAGGGCTCCAGTCCTATATCTGGGGCGACCCGACAACAGGACAGCAGTTGTATCCTGGAGTCAAGAGCCCTGCTGATCGGATCGCGGCTGACCCTACGGAAGAAGACTCACCTTGAACCCACCCTCTGAGCCCTGCTGACGACGTCGCGGCTCCACCGTGCTTAAAGACCTTCACGAACCTTTGGAGCCCTGCTGACGCTGTCGCGGCCTGACCTTGTTGAACATTACCATCAGAGCCCAGCTGACCTCGTCGCGGCTCGACCGAAGCGGACCTACCACCGGAGCCCTGCTGACTGTGTCGCGGCTCAACCTAAGCGGAACTGCCACCCGAGCCCTGCAGACGCCGTCGCGGCTCCCCACGTCCGAGCCGCTCTGAGACCAGCACTCAAGGTCTGGCGCAGAGCCCTCCCGTACCTGGTCGGTACTAAGACTGTCCCACTACTCTATCCCTCTAACAGACATTGAGACTCTTATAGGATCCCTCGATCCCACTGTAAATATTGAACGTACTACTGCTGATAAAGAACCAAGTCACGCAACTGATATTGAGTCCTGTGTGGTGGTGTTACTGGGCCTAGTACGATCCTAGGAGAAAGAGCTCCCCGAGGGGGCTTCTCAGCGGCGCTCGGCTATAACTTTGCGGTAGGAAGGTGCCCCGGAATAGTCCCTCCGACTACCCAGTGGTCCTCCCTCCAACAGTAAGTAATACAAGGGCCAACACACACTAGGGCACTGGAGGGCACCGGAGTGCACAAGTTACCTCACCCAGGGAAGCCGGGTGCATATGTGTCTTTTGGTGTCAGGTCGCTTCACTGTTTTCTATGGAAGCCAAAGAAGATTTGCTGCTTGCGAATACTGAAGAAGTGTCCGGTGGAATCCAAGGCTGGATTCAAGATGAAGATGACCTGAAAGCTGAAGGGACAGTGTTCACAGTCACTTGCCAGTGACCCGGCGCCCGGAAGATGGATGCCCACGAAAGTCGGGTGATTTCAGGTGATCAAGGGTGTTTTGACTCTTCGCTCACGAGGACCAGGAGGAATTGACGAAGACCAGCAGCTGGATTCAGAGTGTCCCACGACGTCTGCAGCTTACTGAGGTGTCGGCAACCGGATTGAAGCCAACAAGCCTTGGCAACAGCAAGTCTTGTGGAAAGTGAATAAAGTCAGTGGTGCAGACCAGCAAGGTGTGAGGGACTCACCCAGCAAGGGTAAGTGAGGGCAGGCCTGGAGCAACCAGGGGAGCCCTTTGGTTCTATCAAAAAGTCTTCAGTGGACCCACAAGCCAATGGGCCAATCCTGGCTGAAGAGGGGTGAACCCCCGAAACCGGTCCTAGGATGCTTGTTTCCAGTCCAGGGAAGACCTGGCTTGGCAGTTCGGGCTGGACTGTTCCCATGAGGCACAGGGTCAAGACTGATTTGCATATGGCTGGGTTTAAACTGGAATGGCACGGTGAGTAAATAAACGATGGATTTAGGCCCAGATCTCTGTACTGGGGTGAATGTATGACATTGTTCTGCATTCTGTCCATCAACTGTTGTTGTTGCAATTGTCTTCCCGAGTGGGAAGGGTATGCCCAGACGTGGGTCCCTTGTTCTCTATGCCACTGGAATCAAGCTATCCTGGCTGAAGAGGGGTAAAACCCCGAAACCGGTCTTAGGATGCTTGTTTCCAGTCCACCGAGGACCTGGCTCGGCAGTTCGGGCTGGACTGTTCCCATGAAGCACAGGGTCGAGACTGATTTGCATATGGCTGGGTTCAAACTGGAACGGCATGGTGAGCAAAAAAACAATGGATTTAGGCCCAGATCTCTGTACTGGGGTGAATGTATGATATTGTTCTGCATTCTGTCCATCAAATGTTGTTGTTGCAATTGTCACCCAGAGTGGGAAGGGCATGCCCAGACGTGGGTCCCTTGCTCTCCATGCCACTGGAATCAAGCTATCCTGGCTGAAGAGGGGTGAAACCCCAAAACCGGTCCTAGGATGCTTATTTCCAGCCCAGGGAGGACCTGGCTTGGCAGTTCGGACTGGACTGTTCCCATGAGGCATGGGGTCAAGACTGATTTGCATATGGCTGGGTTCAAACTGGAACGGCATGGTGAGCAAAAAAACAATGGATCTAAGCCCAGATCTCTGTACTAGGGTGAATGTATGACATTGTTCTGCATTCTGTCCATCAACTGTTGTTGTTGCACTTCTCCTCTCCACGGCAGCAGCACTTCTTTGCCAGCTTCCATTGAAAACGTCGCCGCAACCCGACACCAAAAGACACCTATACTCCCGGCTTCCCTGGGTGAGGTAACTCGCGTACTCCGGTGCCCCCATGCGGGTTGGCCATAGACACCTCTAAGTCCAAAAGAGTTTGCTTGTAGTCGTCCTCTAAGTGTGCTTAACTTGTAATTTTCCAACCGTGACTATTCCCCATAGAAGTTAACGGCGATTCGCGGCTGTGTTCGAACACTGCACGTGTCCCCTGTGGGTCCCCTACATCACTACCTTGGGTGGTTCCTTGGGGCCCAAGCACTTCTACAGGCTCTAGGCCTTGTGTCTAGTTCAGTCGTGGTTCTTATACCACTTTATTGGTATATGGTTTGGTACGCCCCCAGGGCCCAAACGTGTATTTGTGCTTTTACTGTTGAATACTGACTTGTAACTTAAGTACTTCGAACTGCAGCCTCTTAAAGTGACTAGAGGGGTGTGTTTTATCTTAAATACATATATTTTGAATATATACCTGGTGTGGTTGTCCTTTCATTTGGTCATTCAAGAGATTATAGACTGGTAAAACAAACTGCTTTACATTCCTTCAAGACTTAGCCTGAAGGCTGCTCTCCATAGCTACCACTAGGATAGTTTTCAATAAAGGTTGTCTTTAACCTATCACCATAAGGGGTTGTTTGGACTGATATAGGGTGCCCACTATAACTAGTGGACAGCATATATCAGGCCAACTTCTCACACCTGTCTAAAGCCAACTGCTGTTTTCTGATCTGAAGTTCAGCTTCTTCATACTTAAGCAGTCTCTCTCTCCTCTCCTGGGAGGTTTCCCTCCTTTGAGAGGAGACAGAGGTCCCTATGGAGGTGTGAGAATGGTAGACTCCTGAGAGTGAGATCTGGACCTTCTAGGCACACTCCCAACTCTTCCTGGGGGAGTAAAAAGAGGACCATCATGGTCATCTTCATCATCCTCAGGAGGAGTTGCATTTTCCAGGTTAGGATCATTGTCATCCTGGCCAGCTCCAGAGTTCAGGTCAGGGGTGTTTGAACCTCCAGGCCCTTCCTCATCAGCTGCCTCACCCACTCCGCCTAGCCCTTCAGACCCTGTATGTCTTCTGAAATCATCCAACAGAAGTACCTCTATGAGGCGTTGGGTGTTTGCACTTTTGCCTGTCTTCAGTCTCTTAGTACTGCATAATGTTCTCAAATCCAAGAATGGGAGGTTATCATACTTGGAGGGAAGAAGCCCACTAGCTTCTGGCAGGGACCCAATGGTTCCTGGCCTTGAAGACATTACTTGTGAGGTGTGGTGTATGCACTACCTACTCTAGTGTGGCCTACTCAACTCTCTTGAGTTGTAGAAAGGGTGTGCTAAGCCCTGTAGTAAGGACTCCCTTAATACGTACATGCATTGTTAAGTTAGCATAACCACGTTAGATGTTAGAAAGCCATCTTGCTGCTTTTGCACACGACACTGCGTCTACATGTTATTGTTTAAACAAACTGCTGACTCGCGCTTTGCCTCACATGAGAGCAATCAGTTGTTACCATCCCGAGCTCGGCGCAGCGACCTTGGTCTGTACATGATGTGACAAACAGTCTGGGTTGTTAGACAATGCATGTTTTCCACTCTAGGTTGATCGACCCACTATTTAGCCATAACACACAGGCAGCTGCGAATAGCTGAAAGTTGGTGCTTTTAATATTGCAGACATCATGTTTAATATTCAGACCGAAGACGAGCCTTCCTGCGAGAAGACTCCTGATGCTCCTGTGATGTGATTTCACTAAGCTGATCTGTGAGGTATGGGGTCCCCTATTCAAGCCTAAGAGACCTTCTATTAGTATAATAATAATATTAGCTTCTTAGTAAAGGGAAGGTGGTAGTATCCACTGTCATTATAACATGATCACTCCTTTTATATTCTATGGTATTGTAACGATGCTGATGGTTTTAATTATAATCATTTGTCTGCTTGTATTAGCCAAAGTACTGCATCTGAGGACACGTGGTCTATAAAAATAAACTATTTTTATTTTCACCGTGTGTCTGTTTATTCTTGTTGTGGACTGATGTGAGAATAATATACAAACAGGTATTTCCGATTCCCACCATTCCTGAGAGTATACGGAGTCGCTTGTTCTGGGTTGTCTTTTCATTGGGACCGCCGAGCCAAATCTCGGATAACGAATGGGACACTTATGCTAGCCGGATACTGGGTTCTGGGTTCTGAGGTGAGTTTCTGGTACACCATAATTCACTGAGGTCCTGGGGTTCTACGCATAGTTCTGTGTATAAGCAGAATCCCTGCAACATGGCGCACCTAACGTTTGGTCTATGAGTTGAAACGCCTTAGTAGTGCTTGTATTAGTCCACAACACCCTCATTCTTGTTTCCGGATAACAAGTCTGACGGATTTAAACCTACCTATTTCTTTTGATATAGGTTTCTTCAAGCTTGATCATTAAAAAGGTTATTGAACCCTTGTGCTACTGATTACTTCGAGTGTAGCTTGTCTTTATGGCGGTAGATATTGCGGCGCATAGCCGTGCAGCTCTGAAACGTCATTTGACGCAGTATGGGGTGCCGGACACTGGTATGAACGTCATCTTTTTTGGTAGGAGCCGATGCGGCTCATCCTTATGAGTTGTTCTACTCTTGGGTGACGATTCCGGCAGTGAGTGAGGACGATAATACCTTTCATTCTTACACTGCCACTGCCGTGCCAGCGAACTATACACCGTATAGGACACAGGAAATACCAATATCTGCTTGGCAGCATCTTATTTGGTTTAATGACGCCCTTCCCCATGTGGTTATACCGCCGAGAATGGGCCCTTTATCGATTGCAGGGGCCACTTGGCCGGTACTAGCCGGATTTACGCCTCATCCCCGTTACCTCACGGTGACGGTGGCTGAGTTGCGTGTACTACACACTGCCCTTATTACAGTATATAGGGCGTTGGTGCAGTACGTGTTGCGCAATATGCAGGCGGGGGCACCTGCTGTTGCGGCACAGCCTACTGACCACCACGTGGCGGTCATTAGTCCTGTTATGGTTAATTCTGTTATGGGCAAGCGCCCCCAAACGCGGGATGATTTCCCCTTTTGGCTTGCTGAAAAATTTGACCAAATAGAAGCGGTTTACCCGAATACTACTCCTGTGGAGAAACACAGGATC
Organism: Triturus cristatus; assembly: GCF_964204655.1. Taxonomy (NCBI): domain Eukaryota; kingdom Metazoa; phylum Chordata; class Amphibia; order Caudata; family Salamandridae; genus Triturus; species Triturus cristatus. The sequence continues at coordinate 29,874,804 of NC_140587.1, forward strand.
CTTACCATTAGTTTGCCTAAAGACTTGGTCCCCGACATTGATGATTGTGTAAACTGGGGCAAGGTCTTTGCAGCGACGTAGTCGCAGTGCTTTGGCACTCCGTCTATGTCGGTACTGCCCTCCGTTATTAAACGTGTTCAAGATAACCATGGTGCGGAGTCTGCGATAGAATTAGGAATGCGGCTCCTCGGACAGTTTGACCTGGTGGCTACCATGATAATGTGTAACCTTAAGGGTGATGCTATGCAGTTCCAAGTTCGTAATGAACTGAGGAAAGTTGCTGATGAGGATAAGCTGCGGGAATTTGCGAAAATAATCTCGTCTGCGTACAGAGATTTGAGTCGTAGCTCTTTAGGAGTTAAGCCTGTGATCAAAACTCCCGATATTAAGCAGCAGGGTAAGGCGGAAGCCTCTGGTAAGGATGACCGTCCAAACTTTCAGAAACAGAATTGGCGGTCGAAACAACAGGGAAAGCAGCAGCAGAAACAGGGCTCTCGACCTGCCTCTCCCGTTCAGTCAGGTAGTGAACGCACTTATGATCTGCGAGATCGTGCTACTATTTAGTCTCCTGATAGATTTCAGGTTTCTGAACAACGTTCTCCTCGTTCTTCACAGGAAACATCGGCTTCACAGTCCGGTGGCGGAGGCGGTGGCAAAGGTCCGGGTGCTCCACAAACACGTGACAAGCCCCGGCAGACTGAGGGTAAAGGCAAGCAGGACGAATTTGCACGACAAAGACCCCCGTTTCAGAAGAAGAAAGTGGCTGCTCTGACGGCAAGGTATGCCTCAGATAGTGCGGACACAGCTTCGGAACCGGACATGGGCGCTGACGCTACTGGACAGCGCAGCGGAAATTACCATAGTCCGTCAAGCTCTGCGTCCATTTCTGGCGGCGACAGCAACTGATATATTGGTTACTGTTGAAACAGCTGATACCAGAGTGGCTCCCCCTGACAGACTTTATGAAATAGTCTTACTAATTGAGGGTGACATACAACGTACAATAAAGGGTATTTTTTGGGATAATCTGACTACCACCTATGATATCCTCCTAGCGGAGGCAGACTGGCCCCCAGCTTTCATTTTAGAAGCTCCTAGAGGGGAGGAGGTGATCCTCCCGTCCTTTGCGCACACAGTGCCTAAGGACCAGGCTGAAGTGTACGCTGAGGAGTGGGCACTGGCGCTTGCGCCGGCGGTGTATAGTACTCAGGTGGGATGGGACCGGTTGTCCCCCTGCCATGAGATTCCATTGCAGTCTATGCCCCAGTCTCAACCCCAATATCCCATGCGTCGTGAAGCTAGACCGCACGTCGCGGCGATCCTTGAACAATTGGAATATCAGGGTGTTATTGAAACTTGTGTGTCCCCTATGAATAACCCTTTATTCACTGTAACGAAGCCTGACGGCTCGTACCGTTTAGTTTTGGATTACCGGCACCTAAATTCGCATTGCCGGACCTGCGCGGTACAAAATACTCACAGCTCGGCTCTTGTCGACAGTCTCGTGCGTAAGAGATTTAAAACAACAGTTGACATTTCCAATGGCGTTTTTAGCCATAACCTGTCCACACTGAGTAGCCAGTGGACGGCGTTTACTTCGGGCGGCAAACAAAAACAGTTTACAAGATTAGCCATGGGCTACAAAAACAGCCCTGGCGTCTTTTCCGCTCGCGTGGTCTCTCTCTTAGAGAGAATAGACCCCGACGCATACTCCTATGTTGACGATATCTATCTCACGGATGATGAGCTGATGCCACATCTGTCTCGAGTCGACAATATTATTGTGAGTTTTGCGGACTATGGCTACAAATTTAATTTTGCGAAGTCTCACATCGCGGAATATACAGTGTTGTTTTTGGACTACGAGCTCAACAATGAAGGTAAGGGATTAGCTCCCCACTTTCTGGAGAAGTGCGCATGTTTGCGTGCTCCTACAACGCTGAAAAAATTACAATCTCTGCTGGGTTTTCTGAATTTCGGACGTACGTATATTCCCGATTATGCCCAGCGTATCAAGCCGCTTTACGCCTTGGTACAACCTTCTTTTTTGAAGTCTAGCTGGCAGCTAGAACATTCTGCTATTTTACAGTCTTTACAGGCTGATCTTCTTGCTTCACAGTACTTGCTGACGCGTGATAACCGCACTAACCTGGTAATAAGAATAGTACCAGGCGCCGTGGGTTTCACGTATTTGACGTTCAATGAGGGCGATACAGTCCCCATTGCGTATAAATCACACTTGTACACCTCTGCTGAATTATGTTTTTCCACGGTCGAGAAAGTTCTGACGGCAGTACAGATGGCGATCCTTAAGGAACGCGCACTGTCGCATGGAAAACAGATTCTGGTTGTAACACCGTATCCTGCCCTAGAGGCAGTGACTAAAGCAAGTGTACCAAATTCTAAGGCTTTGCATCCACGGTGGACACAATGGGCCACAACTCTGACATCACCAGATGTCACTTATATCTTTGATGCCTCATTACAGACTCAGGAGTACTTGCAGTATGAATTCGTTCATCCAGCTCCTCTGTCTTTGCGCCCGCTCGAAGAATACCATTGTGTCATATACACTGATGGCTCGGCGCAGCCCGCGATTGGATCAAAGCACGCCTATTCTGCGGCTTGCGCAATTGTCGTGGGTACATTCGTAAATGGTGAATTCCAATCTGATGCAGTGCATACGCAGTCATTGGGTGATTGTACCGCGCAATTGGCGGAGCTTCGGGCTCTGGTGCTTGCACTGGAGTTTGCTGATCCCCGAGTCACGACTCTTATAGTAAGTGACTCCCTTTATTGTGTCTAGTCATACAATGACAACTTACACTTCTGGTCTCAAAACGATTATCGAGATACCAAAGGTAGCACAATTAAGCATAAACTGCTTTGGGTTCGAGTGGCAGACTTTAAAGACCGTCTCCCTCTCGTGAATGTTATTCACACTCTTGGTCACCAACGACTTGGTGTCCATGCTGTCGGTAACAGCTTGGCTGACGAGGCAGCAAAAACCGCAGTGGCTACATACTTAGTGGCAGCAGTTACAAGATCCAAAAGTAAGATTGATGATGACATCTTGGCAGCTATTGCTGCTACAGAGAAGGGAAGTGATTACCCGAAGGGTTTTCCTTCTCGTTATTTTTATCATTTAAGTCCTGATAACGTCCCGTTAGTGAGGATTAACGACGTTGGTGACAGAATTATTCCCAACGCGGACTGCAGACCAGCTCTGATACTAGCTGCGCACGAGGGGTTGGCGTCAGCCCACGCCGGCGTGTCCGCTACTATATCTCTGTTACAACAACGTTACTGGTGGTTTGGTTTATATAAACAAGCGCGCGCTTATGTTCTTGATTGTGACATTTGCCAACAGATTAAACCTTCCACTGTTGCGCGCCCACCACAAACACAGTTGTACATATCAAATAAGCCATTTGGTTGTGTTTATTTAGATCACTGCGGTCCTTTTTCTTCTGATACTGCGTACAAGTATATCTTGGTTGCAGTGGATTCGTGCACACGTTTTCTCTGGGTATGGCCACAAAGGAGTGCTGACTCGCGGACTGTCATCAGGGATTTGCGTGTCTTTGTGGGAACTTTTGCGTGTGGTACCTTCCATTCTGATCAGGGCCCTGCGTTCGCCTCTAAGGCTTACAAGGAGGCTATGAGAAATTTGGGGGTCCTAGTCAAATTTTCGTCCCCCTACCGACCTGAGGGTAATAGTGTGGTGGAGCGAATGAACCGTCACTTAAAGCAATCTTTGACAGCACGTGTTTTAGGCACAGGCCGGAACTGGCTAGCCCATTTGTATAACGTCCAACGTGCACTTAATAATCTCCCTAGAAGGTCTCTGGGTGGGCGGACCCCGTACATGATGCTCTTCGGAATCAGAATGTTTGTTCCGGACCTTGATGGTCTAGACATGGCGGCGTCGACCGCACCCTTTGACGTAGATGATCACTGTGCTGTTTTGCAGACTCTACAAGAAGCCAGAGACACTCTTTCGAAGGAACACTTGCCCTCCACGTCTGAAGCTGAGGTTCAGATTCCGGTAGTCGGCTGGCTACCCCGAGTTGGATACCTGGTCCGTGAGAAGGTGGAGAACAAGAAGTTCGGCCCCTCTTATCGTGCACCAGTTCCAGTGCTTGGAGTGCAGGGTACAATAACAGTCAATTTACCTCCACTTCCTGGTCGAAAAGAAAACAGGTACATCTCTATTGACAATGTCAAACTTCAGCGAGTGGCCGATACTTCTAAGTCTGACTCCAGCAGTTTCATGCCAGACGATGCAAAGAAATTCAATGTTGGTTCCTGCTTCTAACACCTTGTCTGATGTTGCCATCGAGATGCAGTCAGTTACTGATCCCTTGTTAATACCACCGGCTGGTGGTCTGCCCGAGGAGACTGAGTATGCTTATCCTACAAATGGTCACTCGCCTGTTTTACAATCTACGGCGGTTGAACAGTCCTGTTTCTCCTTTGACACTAACTCATTGCCCTCCACTCCCCCTTCGAACATTGCTGTTTTTGCTAGTTGGTTTAAAAGACATTTTTTGGTTACCCCTTGGACATACATCTGGCTGTTGCTTTTCAGTATTTTTTGTTTATGTCCATTGGATTTGTAATAGTGGTTTTCCGTCTGGTGGATGGCCACTATCTTAAAGAAAGATCTACAATTAGACTTATCAATGGAACTTTGGCCCCCCACTCATCGTCCCACATCATGAAAAGGGACCAGACTTTTGTGAATATTACTGCCTGGCCCGTTTTGGATGGAATTGCGTGGGATGCTGTTAAATTCCAAATTCATGGTCCTACAGAGGTCATCAATGTACCTAATGTATTTCGTGTTTCTATGGGTGATGTGGTTAAGCAGAACATTCGTTCTGATGATTGGGATGTTCATGCCATTGAAGCACTGTTTTCTGATTTGAAATATTATGCCGCTTTTGATGCAGAAGATTTGTATGAGAATGCGGCTTACTATGCGGAACAGTATTGTTTTCAGCATTATGGCAATCACTTCCTGCATAAAGCAAACACTTTTCGTAATTTTGTAAATTTTACCCAATGGGAACACTGTCCCACCCCCTCTTTCGGCAGTTCACCTACATTAGTTGATAAGTATACTTATTTTACTGATTTCAGTGTTTCCGACCCGGCATCCTTTTATTTTAAAGTTATGCCTGAGTCTGCCTCGAAGGTTAGACTGACACACACCAAACTACTCTATTCTAAGTCCTTTATGGATGATATGTCAATCAAGGGTTATGATCTGTGGAAGGCTACTATTGATCTTAAATCGGTTTGGGGTTCCAAACCATGGCAGGTTCAGGGAACTGAAGCTTTACATCGTGCCTGTCTTGTACCAAATCATATGTTGTTTTTAAATTCAACCGTTTTCCAGACCACCTGTTTCGGATTGGCCACTTCTAAAAAACTAAATTCCCCTTCTGTTCCAGATCTGGGCGCTTACCCAAATTGGGATAACCACACAGATCTGTCCCTTCCTGCTTTGCAGTCATTGGTGTCTAATACATCTTTCAATATTTCGAAATTTAGTAGTGACGGATGGTTGATTTGGCAAAGCAGTTCAGATACCTGTCAACGTCGTTTTCTAGGTCTAAAACCGGGGTATACGCAGCAACGCGTAGACCCTCGGTTTGAGTCATCTCATACAGTAACTACCTACTCTGTAGGGAAATTATGTCAGTCCTGGCTGCGACATTCCACCTTGGCATCTGTCAAAGTTCATTTATCAAGATTACATGACAAAATAGATTTGAATGATTTTGTTAAAGGTCCTGTGGGTGGCAGATCCAAAAGGTGGGCGTATGCTATTTACAACGAAGTATGGAAATTGTCGCAAATTGAGGCGGCTTCCAGATTGAGAGCTATTGATCAAGCGAATATGGAAAAGGTATTAGCAGTTATAGATAACAGCATTAACACTCTTTCTTCCAGAATTTATACATTAGACAATATTGTTTCTTCAATTGTTGATATTGTACATGAGGATATGTCTGTATTGTACCATGGTCAAAATCAGTTGCGTTCTGTTATGCAGTTTGCATGGACTTTACAAACGTTAAAGGCAGGAAAGGTCCCCTGGGACTATCTGAATACGACATCATTATTCCTTCCCTTTAACCTTACTGTGAAGCAACAGTTCATGTCCATGAAAGATGCTACATATTCGTTGTTACACATTGAAAAGTTGGAGCCGTTACCTTTCTCTGTGGTGGAATTGAATTCAGCCGTGTGGTTAGTACATGGGTTGATCACTCTCCCGTTCGCGCTTTTTAAGTTTACGTCCTGTATGAAACACTATGCTCTGGGTAGATATGAACAGCTGGGTACCGCTTTCATACATGAGGTTTGGTCCCTCCCTTTTACGTATAGATGTACAAGAGACGGTACTGAGGTTTATCTGAAAGGTGAGGAATGTACCACGACACCTGATCATTCTGTAGTATGTAGGCACATTCAGTTGCACGGTGCTTGCAATTTACACGCCCCGAATTTGGCCTGCGTCCTCAAAGGTATCCCAGTGCCAGTGATTACGCCATCCTTCACGCTGCTTGCAAATGGTAGTTATTTGATTTTGAATAATGAAGCTTGCTGCGGGATGTTAGTGGGAATCCCATATGTAGTAACTGTATCGCAGAGAGTAGTCTGCTGCAATAATGTTCTATTTCCTCCCCCACATGGGCGGCTGGATGTTTCCATCTGGCCTTCGATTCCGACCTTGAAAGCAGAGTTCAACAAGATGAGCAGAATAAGAGCTCTATTGTCCCAAAAGGAGGTGCCATTGACTTCCTCCCGAGAAACATTTGTCCTTCACGTAGCAAATACGCGCACTGAGGTACAGGCGCTTTTGAATACTGACCTCCCCCTGCATTTTGGAGCTTTGATCCAAACAATTTTCAATGCCTCGTCCACAACCGGCCTGGCTCATTTTTTTAAACTTGTGGGCTCAGGCCTCGTGACCTCCTTCCAAACTATTTTTGGTGTGATTCCGGCATTTTTTCATTCTATTTTCTCGAGCGTCTTTGGAGGTGTCCCGCTGATTCTGGCGCTGGTGGCGGGTGTGCTACTTTTACTTTTCATACTACGGAATGGCTGCTCTTTCTGTGCCACACGATAGCCTGTCCCGTCTGCATCTTCTTCGTGACAGGATGCTTGACTATTATGGTACGCTGCCATTGGCGACTTTGAGCCTGGCGTATGGATTATCATTCCGGTATTCCTACTTCACCTGCGTACAACCTGTTTTTCACTGCCTAGATTGTCCCTTTGAATGGCCTCTGGATTTGTGCTTAACCAACACGGTGTCTCCGGTGCCGGATTATGATCGACTGATGAGGCCCTTAGTGTCTCACGAGTTTGCCTGCTCTGGTGTTCGGATTATGGCCTGTGGTGCGGCGCAAGGTATCCTGGGTAATTGGGACATCGCAAGGGCTGCCTATGACTTCTTGGATATGAGCTATTTGGAGGAACACGTCGGTTGCCCCCCGATCGTGCTAGAGGCTCCGCTTATTGAAGAACATGTATGTTCCTTTTCTTTGCTTAACTGGATGGCTGAGACTTTTAGTGGCTCTGCAAACGATTTTTTGTTGGAAGCAGTTGCCACGTATGCTGCATACACGTTCATGGATTGAGTGAACTGTTGTTCGCTGTGTGTTTTTTTTTTTTTGGGGGGGTGCTCCCTGTGCCTTTGGATTACTGGCCAGCGCAGCGTTTTTTCATTTTTTTTCCTCCCTTCTACTTTTGTACTTTTTCGAACTAACACTGAACCGATAATCGGTTTCAAATTGAATACGCCTTGTTCTGCTCTGTCGAACCTGAACTCTGCGTTCTCTCATTTCTTCCCTACTGGTTAGTGCTTCGATCAAGGGGGCATGTAGTAAGGACTCCCTTAATACGTACATGCATTGTTAAGTTAGCATAACCACGTTAGATGTTAGAAAGTCATCTTGCTGCTTTTGCACACGACACTGCGTCTACATGTTATTGTTTAAACAAACTGCTGACTCGCGCTTTGCCTCACATGAGAGCAATCTGTTGTTACCATCCCGAGCTCGGCGCAGCGACCTTGGTCTGTACATGATGTGACAAACAGTCTGGGTTGTTAGACAATGCATGTTTTCCACTCTAGGTTGATCGACCCACTATTTAGCCATAACACAAAGGCAGCTGCGAATACCTGAAAGTTGGTGCTTTTAATATTGCAGACATCATGTTTAATATTCAGACCGAAGACGAGCCTTCCTGCGAGAAGACTCCTGATGCTCCTGTGATGTGATTTCACTAAGCTGATCTGTGAGGTATGGGGTCCCCTATTCAAGCCTAAGAGACCTTCTATTACTTCTATTAGCATAATAATAATATTAGCTTCTTAGTAAAGGGAAGGTGGTAGTATCCACTGTCATTATAACATGATCACTCCTTTTATATTCTATGGTATTGTAACGATGCTGATGGTTTTAAGTATAATCATTTGTCTGCTTGTATTAGCCAAAGTACTGCATCTGAGGACACGTGGTCTATAAAAATAAACTCTTTTTATTTTCACCGCGTCTCTGTTTATTCTTGTTGTGGACTGATGTGAGAATAATATACGAACAGGTATTTCTGATTCCCACCATTCCTGAGAGTATACTGAGTCGCTTGTTCTGGGTTGTCTTTTCATTGGGACCGCCGAGCCAAATCTCGGATAACGAATGGGACACTTATGCTAGCCGGATACTGGGTTCTGGGTTCTGAGGTGAGTTTCTGGTACACCACAATTCACTGATGTCCTGGGGTTCTACGCATAGTTCTGTGTATAAGCAGAATCCCTGCAACAGCCCTTGACACACCACTCTAAGTTCAGTAGAACTTACTGTATTCTAAGCTTGTATTATATGTACCTTAGGTATCTTTAGTGGTTTTCACTTAGTCACTCAATTGAGATTATCTGGTAAAACAATAGCAAGCTGGAATCCCACACGCTGCACACCAATGTGAGAAGTTGGCCTGGTATATGCTGTCTGCTAAATACAGTGGGCACCTTGCACCAGTCCAAACAGCACCTTATTGATGATAGGTTAAAGACAACCTTTATGGAGAGCTATCCTATTGGTAGCGATGGAGAGCAGCCTTCAGGCTCAGTCTTGAAGGAATGTAAAGAAGCTTTTTTACCAGTCTAGAATCTCTTGAGTAGCTAAATGAAAGGAAACCGCACCAGGTATATATATAAAATATATGTATTTATTACTAAACACACTCCTTCAGTCTCTTTATGAGGCTAGAGGCAAAAGCACAGAAGTTACACTTCAAATAAACAATGAAGTAGCACATATACATGTTAGGACCTAGGGGTGAGCCAAACCATATACTAACATAGTGGTATAAGAACCACGACTTAACTAGGCACAAGGACTAGAGCCTGTAGAATCACAGGGACCCCAAGGAACCACCCAAGGTAGTGACACAGGGGACCCAAGTGGGCCGTGTGCAGTGTGAGGACACAGCCGCGAGCTCCTGTTAGCTTCTTTGGGGAAAGTCGCCGTTAGATTTTTAGAGTTTAGGGACACTTAGCATTGGACTAGGACCAAACCCTTTTGGACTTAAACAGTTCTAGGGTCAACACCCACGGGAGCACTGGAGAACTCGAGTTACCTCACCCATGGAAGCCGGGTGCATAGGTGTCAAATGGTGTCAGGCTGCTGCCGTGAAGATCCGAAGTGATCCAAGCCTGGATCGAAGATGTGAACAACCTGAAAGCAGAGGGGACAGAGTCTGGGTCACTTGCTAATGACCAGGGGCACGATAGACAAATGCCCACCGATGTCAGGTGTTTCAGATGAAGATTGACTCTTCAGCCATGTGGACTAGGAGGCATCGTGGATGACCAGGTGCTCGATTTGAGCTGTCTCACAAAGGATGTCGAGTACTGCAGTGTCGGTGCCCGGATTGGACACAACAAGCCTTGGCAACAGCAACCAACGCAGAAAGGAGAAAGATGCTTTGGTGCGTACCAGCAAGGTCTGAGGGACTCCACCGGCAAGGAGGAGTGAAGGCACGTCTGGAGCAACCAGGAAAGCCCAAAGTAAGTCAAAGTTACCTTCACAGGGACCCACCAGTTGACGGACCAGGGATCGCGAAGGGACCTCTAGAGGAATCACAAAATTGCGGCCCACGGGTCACTCAGAGTGACCAGGATGACAATCTTTGGTGGATTCTCTGCTTGGGGTCTGGTCTCTAAGTAAGCCAATGCACAACCTCAGGAGACATCAAAAAGCTGATGCACTTGCAAAAGTGCCTGGTGTCCATGGGTTTCAGTTCCACATTACCCACGAGGGCTGCGGGTCTCATCTTTGCTGGGGACTCGGTTTGGCCTCTGGGAAGTCTGGAAATCCACCTGTGGTGTTGCAAAGTCTTCGGTGTCCAGTGGGAGATACGGAGATGCAGACCGGACAGATCCTTCTTTGGTGCCTGCCAAGCATGGGAGTAACTCCTTTACTCCAAAGGAGATTCTTCAGTCATCTGGCGTTGAACAGATCATCGAAGGTCCAGGATTCAGTTTCAGAGTTTCATCCAGGAATATCTAAAATTCTGGTTACCGAGGTTCCTTCTTTATACCCAATGAAGGAGTTGGACTAACTCAGGGGACCCACCTATGGGAGGGTTTGGAAAGAGGGGTGGCTACACCCATTTCATTTGTCCAGCTTCGAGCCAGAGCAGGGGCTGATAGCCCCTGTAACCGGTTTGAGCTGGACTATGCAAAGGGACACCAAATGTGCCCCAGTGCAGGACTTCAAAGCACTCTCAGAGTACACCCACCATCCCCAATGCATTTAAGCCTGTCTGGGAGGTGGTAACACCTCCCTGTGACAGTAAACCTATTGTCCAGGACTCTCCTGCCAGAGTTTCGGTCAGCAGCAGGAGGCCAGACTAGTGTCTGTGGCTGCAGCATCCATTTTGTGATGCCAGGGCTCTTTTGAGCTGGTACCGGGTATACCGGTGCTGTCATGACTCTCCCTTTAGAAGGGTGTGATCATACTCCCACACCAGTTACTGGTGTGCGGGTATGATTCCAAGGTGTTTGACACCAAACACGACATGTTTCCATGCAGCTAGGTAGGCTTCCCAGGGGTGGCATAAAACATGCTTCAGCCCCTGGTAGGCATCTGGGTACGTATGCCCTGGGTACATAGTATGTCATATACTAGGGATTTATAAGGGCACCCCAGAATCGAATCTGTGGTCTACCTGAGGTACTAGGAATCATTTTAGAGAGGAAGCAGCTAGGCTGGGGTCCTGAATAGCAGGGCCCCAGCCAGACTAAAGTCAAAAAACAGTGTTACAGCAGCAAAAAGTGGGGATAACCATATGAAGCAGATCCTACTCTCCTACACCTTTCATCATGTTTAAAAAAATTATTTGTCAGAATGGGTTCAATCATAGGTAGTTATATTTAGGACCGCAACATTCTATTCCCAATATCTTTGGCGCCGGTTGACGAATCTTCGCGAAGTTTTCAAAACTCGTGGGAAGCTCCGGTCCGCATTCTTTACTGAAAGTTTCACTGTGATTTGTCAAGCGGGGGCCGAGAAAAAAGGGGGGGTCCCAAAACGTGTTTTTCCCATGCAATTTCCCATAGGAAACTTTAGCCGCAGGTACAGCCCGAGCTGCTTAACAGAATTACACCACATTTGGCAAAGAGGTAGCCCTTGGTTCAGAAAGGTGCCTAAATGGTGTAAATCCGTTCAGTAGTTGCTGAGAAATTAAAAAATAAATATATATCTAGGGCTGCGGATTCTCTCGAGCACAAGCTTTATGCTAATTGGCTGTCAACACTTCAAACCAGGAAGTGTTGGCCTCGGTGAAATAAACACGCAAACGCAAAAAGGGGGCAGGGTAGAAACACCCTGACCCCCTAGGCCTGCTCAGGGGGTCCCACAAGGACCCCCAAGGCCCAAAAGAAAAATAGGACAAGTCCTGGGGGCAATATATTATAGTAATGGGGGGGGCACAGGGGCCCCCCCAGACCAGGGACTGAAATATGTGGGGGGTCTCTCAGTCCCTCCAGGTACAGGGACCGCCACCCCCGGGGCTTTAAAAAACATGGTTGGGGGGCTCAATGGCCCCCCCAAGCCTCGGGGACTGCAACACCCGGGGCTGCATGCCAATATATGCGGGGAGCTCACGGCCTCCCCGCAGCACCGGGGACCGCCACCCCTTGGGGCTTGCGTTTTAAAAAAAAATTTAAAAACCTGTGTAGGGGGCTCAAGACCCCCACACGCCCCGGGGACCGCCACCTCCCCGGGGCTCTAAATATTCAAATTTGGGGGTCTGTGACGGACCCCCCCAGCCCTGGGGACCACCACCCCCGGGGCTTTGGTACTGGTGCCTTGTCGTGGCCCTGGGGACCGCCACCACCCAGGGCCGGCTCTTGAAGTGTCCCGGGGTGCCCATCCCCGGGACACTGCTGTTTGCTATGGCAGGGCGGGAGCGCAAACTTGCTTTACATTTTGAAAGAGAGAGCAGGAAACCTGCTCTCTCTTTCACAATTCAAACTAAATTGCTTTTCCACATAGGGAGCTGCATCATAGCAGCTCCCCATGTGGAAAAGTAATGCCGGCTCCCGCAGGAGGCGGGGAGCCGGCGGGACCTTGGGGGATTGGGTATGTCCCCACAGCCCCCAACGGAGAAGGCCAGCCACAGGGGATGGGGTCCCTGGGGCTATTAGTGGCCTGGGAGGGGGGCCAAGCGGCCACCCTCCCCAAAATATTTTTTTTTTAAATGCCGGCCCCGGAGTTTGGGGTCCCCGGGGCCATAAGTGGCCTGAGGAGGGGGGCAACGCAGCCCCACTCCAAAAGATTTAAAATAAGAAAAAACACAGGCCATGCCCCAAGGGATGGGGTCCCCGGGGTCGATTAAGGCCTAGGGAGGGGGGGGGGGCACGCGGCCCCCTTCTCAAATTTTGGGTTTAAAAAAAAAATTGGGGGGCAAGACCTTGGGGATGAGGTACCCAGGGACAAGAATATTAGGAAAAGAAGGGGGGGCCACACAGCCCCCTTCTTAAAAAATAAAAAAAGACCAGCATCGCGCCGGAGGCCACGCCCCCTCCTTTCAGCAATCTGCAAACGCCCCCCCCGGGACGTTTGCAGATGGGGAACGAATTTTCCTTGAATACGGGGGGTCCCTGGGGTCCAACTAGCCTACCAGGAACCTCCAGTATGCGCCAGGTGGCTGCGTTGCAGAGAGGTATTCTGAGGCCAAGCCCCTTTTTACACCTCTCTGCAATGCAGCTCTGTGGCGCTTAACCTCTTCAGTACCCATGACGAGATAGTCTCGTCATGGAGCACGGTTGCGCTGTGCCCATGACGAGACTATCTCGTCATGAACCCCACCCACTAATGCAACGCCCGGCACAGGAGGGGGAAAGGGCGTGGCACTGAAGGGGTTAATGGAGGTAGCTGGTGGGCTAGTTGTGCCCCAGGGACCCTCAGGATTCAAGGGGAGTTAATCCCCCAACTTAAAATGCGCCACGGGGCTCGTTTGGACAGTGATGAAGGGAGGGGGCGGGGCCTGAGGTGACGTGTGCAAACACGCCCTGTGGCACGTTTTAAGTTGAGGAATTAATACCTCTTCAATCCTGAGGGTCCGTGGGGGCCAACTAGCCCACCGGGTACCTTCAGTAAGGGCCACGGAGCTGCGTTGCAGAATATTGTAAAAAAAAAAGGGGCATGGCCTCTGAACACCTCTCTGCAACGCAACGCAGCGCAGTGTCACTTACTGGAAGCACCTGGTGGGCTAGTTGGCCCCCAGGGACCCTCAGGATTGAGGAGAAATCAATTTTCCAACTTACAACGCGCCACAGGGCGTGTTTACAGACATGTCACCTCAGGCCAAGCCCGCTCCCTTCACCATTGTGCAAACGCACCCCGTGGCGAGTTGTAAGTTGGGGAATTAATTCTCTTTCAATAGTGAGGGTCCCTGAGGGCCAACTAGCCCACCAGGTATCTCCAGTACGTGCCACGGAGCTGCGTTGCAGGCTGGTGTTCAGAGACCACGCCCCTTTTTACACCCCTCTGCAGCGCAGCTCTGTGGTGCTTACTGGAGGTACCTAGTGAGCTAGTTTGACCCTAGGGACCCTTAGGACTCAAGGGGGCTTAATTTCCCAACTTAGAATGAACACAGGGCGCTTTTACACAGTAAGTTAGGGAATTAATTCCCCTTCAATCCTGAGGGCCCCTGGGGGCCAACTAGCCCACCAGGTGCTTCCAGTAAGTGAAACTGCGCTGCATTGCAGAGAGGCGGTGCAGGCCGTGCCCCTTTTTACACCTCTCTGCAACGGCACTTACTGGAGGTACCTAGTGGGCTAATTTGACCCTAGGGACCCTGAGGATTCAAGGGGACTTAATCTCCCAACTTAAAACAGCCACAGGGCGCATTTACGCAGTGGTGAAGGGGGGGGGAAGGGGCCTGAGGTGACGTGTGAAAACACGCCCTGTATCACGTTTTAAGTTGGGAAAATAATTCCCCTTCAATCCTGAGACCCCCCAGGGGGCCAACTAGCCCACCAGGTGCTTCCAGTAAGCGCCTATGTGTTGTGTTTCTAAGAGGTGGCCCAGGACGTGCCGCTTTTTACACCTCTCTGCAACGCAGCTCTTTGGCGCCTAATGGAGGTTACTAGTGGGCTAGTTGAACCCAAGGGACACTCAGGATTCAAGGGGATTTTATCTCCCAAATTAAAACGGCCACAGGGCGCGTTTACACAGTGGTGAAGGTAGGGGATGGGGCCTGAGGTGACGTGTGAAAACACACCCTGTGGCGAGTTTTAAGTTAGGTACATAATTCCCCTTCAATCTTGAGGGCCCCTTGGGGCTAACTAGCCCACCAGGTGCTTCCAATAAGCGCCACTGCGCTGTGTTTCAGAGAGGTGGCCCAGGCCGTGACCCTTTTAACACCTCTCTGCAACGCAGCTCTGTGGTGCTTATTGGAGGTACCTAGTGGGCTACTTGTACCCTAGGGACACTCAGAATTCAAGGGGACTGTGAGAAGTTGGCCTGGCATATGCTGTCCTCTAGTTATAGGGGACACCTTGCACCAGTCCAATTCGACTCTTATTGATGATAGGTTAAAGACAACCTTTAAAGAAAGCTATCCTAGTGGTAGCTGTGGAGAGCAGCCTTCAGGCTAAGTCTTGAAGGAGTGTTAAGCTTATTGTTTTACCATAGATAACCTCTTGAATGACCAAATGAAAGAGTAGTCCACACAGGTATATATATAAAATATATGTATTTATTCTAGACAGAATCCCACAAGTCTCTTTATGAGGCTAGAGGTAAAGTTACAATTCAAACAAGCATTTATAGATACAATAAATAGCACTGGAATCACAGGGCCCCAGGGGGGGACCAAACCATATATTAGAAAAGTGGTATAAAAACCACGACAATTCTACAGACAATGCCTAGGGCATTTAGGATCGCTGGACCCTTCCGAATCCACCCACAGTTATGAGGAAGGGGACCCACGGGAGGCGCGTGCAGTGGAAATAGCTGCTATCGGGATCTCTATTATAGCCTACGGAGAATGTTGCGGTTTGATTTTAAAAGATTAAAGACACTTCTAGCAGTAGTTAAAAGTTTAGGGCTTAGAGTTAAGCCTTTGGGGAGCCCACCACCATGAGAGTACCGAGGTACCACTGTTACCTGCCCCAGGGAAGCCGGGTGCATAGGTCGTTTTCGATGTCGGGTCGCGGGCTGATTTTCAATGGGAAAATGTACAAAACTGCTGCTAGCCAAAAGCGTTGATGATGTCGTGAAGAATGAAGTTGTAGATCTGGTAGAGGAGAACCTGAAAGCAGAGGGGACAGAGTCTGGGTCACGGCACAGTGACCAGGGAGCTCAAAGGAAAGAGCCCTTCAATGTTGGGTGCTTCAAGTGGAAAGAGGTGTAGCTTGGATCTGCAGCCATGGGCTCCGGGAGGCTTCAAGGAAGGCCAGCTTCTGGAGGGCAACTGTCCCACGTAGGATAAGGGTCGCAGCGGTGTTAGTGTCCCGATTGGATCCACTAAGCCTTGGCAACCGCAACCCACACAAGATATACAAATTAGCTGCTGTTGCAGACCCACGAGGTCTGTGAGAGGCCTCCTTTGGAGAGGCTATAGAGCAGGCCTGGAGCAACCAGGGGAAATCTTAAATGTTGAGATTGACCTCCGCTAGGGCCCACAAGTTGAGAGACAAGGGACCACGGGAGGCAGCAATTTGGAGTGCATAAACTGGAGCCCACGGGCCACCGGAGGGGGCTAGGGTGCTGATCTTTGGCACAGTTGCTGCTGAGAGGTTAGCTCAATATTGTGCCAAAGCACAACTTCCCCGCTTGTCAGGGTCGTGTGCTATGCAAGAGGTAGCCGGTGTCCTGGGGTATTGGGGATCTCGGCACCCACGCGGTCCACGGTGCTCAGACTTGCTGTGCACACTCACTGGCCTCTGGGATGCTTTGGAAACCCACCTCAAGGTTGCTGGGAGTCGACAAAGTCCATAGGAGCAGCAAAGTTCCTACCGGGTCACTTGCAGTGTTTCAGGTGCCTGCCAAGCAGGGGGATAACTCCTTTATCCCAAGGGAAATTTCTTCAGTCAGTTGGGCAGTGTGGTATTTTAAAATTTCATTCTCAGGGTAATATAACAAAGAACTCGGCAAAGAAGCTGAAATATGAAAAGACATCTTTATTAAACTCAAATGAGTGAGGCTACGTCGCCCAGAAGCACCTAAAGCAACTGAACGAGGCAGCCTCCCGAACCAAAAACCAGTCTTTTCTTTTATACAGAATATTACGCTTTGGGAAACACCGCCCCTGTTTTACAAGTGGTCATTCACATATTTTCGCTTCAAAGAAAAAGCAGTCATGATGACAATCCCACATTTCAGTTCGTTCAGCCCACAATCGTTTAACCCAGCAAGCCTCAGAACCCTCATCAGATATCAGCAGACCCCAATAAAACGGGCACCTCCTGCTCGTAAAACAAGCCATAAAGTAGGAAACAGAGTCAGATGTGAAAAAGATTAGTCAGGGTTCGTGTGGGATGAAAGACTTGATGATGTATCGAGTCCTGATGCTAATCTCATTTGGCCGCAGTAAAAGGAACTGGCAGAACAGGACTGACCTCGGGCAGCGGAGTCAGTTTGCACAGGTCACAAAGAAGTCACAGAAGGTGTACGTGTCCTTTAGGCCTAGGCATGGCTTCAGTGCGCAGCCTATGTGAGGGCAACCACAAAATGGTTACTGTTCTAAAATGGAACCCGAGGATACAATATGTAGTATCGTATACACTGTGAATTCTTCGGTGAAACATGACGAAAACACTCGTACATACCGCATTTGTCATTTGCGGTTCGTTGACACCAAAATCGGCATGGTGGGGCCATGCCTCCAATGTAGTTCCGAATTTTACAGTACCACAGCAGCAGCTTGTCAAAGGTCAAGTCTGTAAAGTCCAAGATTAATCTGAGGCTCTGGGGACACAGTATTCACCTTTATCCCCAAGATTAGGGGAGGGTGCAGATCAGAGCCTACCAATGAGAGTTGAGGCGGGAAAGGGTGGCTACACCCACTCCCTTTGTGTGTTTCCCGCCTGGGCGATGGGCAGGATGCCCCTGAACCGGTTCCAGGTGGTGTATGCAGAATGTAGGCGCTGTAGCAGCCTACGTGAAACTCTGAAAGGCAACATATGGTGCACCCACCCAGTTCCAATCCACATATCCTGTCTGGGGAGGTGCTAGCACCTCCCTGCCACAGGAGCCCTATCGTCCAGCTGGCGAGTCTTGGATTTTCCCCAGCAACAGCCAGCCAGAGTCGTGTGGGTGACGGGTAGTGGCATTTTGTGCTACGTGTGCACTTTTAAATTGGTGTCTAGATTCTGCTGCTTTTCCCATATCGCCCCTCTAGCAGGGGGGAATCATGCCCTCATGTCCATGGCTGGACTGGGGGTATGATTCCTACATGTTTGACACCAAACACGATATGCTTCTGTGTAGCCCTTCTCAAGTTATCACGCTATCGCGATATACTTATAATGCGGTTAAGAGTATATGGTATGGCTACACTACAAACAACCCAGCAATGATTTTACGAGGGTTGCAGAGGGGCCCTACTCAGGTAGGGGTCACCCCTCACACATACCTCAGCACCCTGCCTTGTAGGATTACCAAGGCCTGCTATAGGGGTGACCTATGAGAGTATATGTGTTGTACATAGGTGGGATACAGGGTACCTATATCCCTGTAAGGGGTGCTAGCACCACCTTACCCAGACTACAGTAGTGGTCTAGTGGTGTCAGTTTGTATGGCTGTCCCAGGGTAGTACAATAATTGCTGCAGCCCTGGTAGAACTACTGAGGGACCCATGCCCTGGGTACCTAGGGTACCATCTACAAGGGACTGGTAGGGTATCCTCAGCATCCAATTAGGTTGTACCTAATGTACTCACATCATTTAATAGAGGAAGCAGATAGGCTGGGATCCTGGATAGCAGGATCCCAGCCAGACTAGTCAAAAAACACTCAAATACCAGGCAAAAAGTTGGGGGCAACCATATAGTCAGATTCCACCTTCCTACAGGGACTTAATCTCCCGAATTAAAACAGACACAGAGCGCGTTTACACAGTGGTGAAGGGAGGGGACGGCGCCTGAGGTGACGTGTGAAAACATGCCCTGTGGTGCATTTTAAGTTGGGGAAATAATTCCCATTCAATCCTGAGAACCCCAGGGGGCCAACTAGCCCACCAGGTGCTTCCAGTAAGCGCCACTGTGCTTTGTTTCAGAGAGGTGGCCCAGGCCGTGCCCCTTTTTACACCTCTCTGCAATGCAGCTCTGTTGCGCTTACTGGAGGTACCTAGTGGGTAGTTTGCTAGTTGGACCCAAGGGACACACAGGATTCAAGGGGACTTTATCTCCCAACTTAAAATGGCTACAGGGCGCGTTTACACAGTGGTAAAGGGAGGGGATGGGGCCCGAGGTGACGTGTGAAAACACGACCTGTGGCGCGTTTTAAGTTGGGGAAATAATTCCCCTTCAATCCTGAGGGCCCCTGGGGGCTAACTAGCCCACCAGGTGCTTCCAGTAAGTGCCACTGTGCTGTGTTTCAGAGAGGTGGCCCAGGCCGTGCCCCTTTTTACACCTCTCTGCAACGCAGCTCTGTGGCGGTTACTACTAGAGGTACCTCGTGGGCTACTTGGACCCTAGGGACACTCAGGATTCAAGGGGACCTAATCTCCCAAATTAAAACTGACACAGGGTGCGTTTACACAGTGGTGAAGGAAGGGTATGGGGTCTGAGGTGACATGTGCAAAAACGCCCTGTGGTGGGTTTTAAGATGGGGAAATAATTCTCCTTCAATCCTGAGGGACCCGGGGGGCCAACTAGTCCATCAGGTGCTTCCAGTAAGCGCCACTGCACTGTGTTTCAGAGAGGTGGCCCAGGCCGTGTCCCTTTTTACACCTCTCTGCAATGCAGCTCTGTGGTGCTTACTGGAGGTACCTAGTGGGCTACTTGGACCCAAGGGACCCTCAGGATTCAAGGGGACTTAATCTCCCAAATTAAAATGGCCACAGGGCGCGTTTACACAGTGGTGAAGGTAGGGGATGGGGCCTGAGGTGACGTGTGAAAACACACCCTGTGGCCATTTTAAGTTAGGTAAATAATTCCCCTTCAATCCTGAGGGCCCCTTGGGGCTAACTAGCCCACCAGGTGCTTCCAGTAAGTGCCACTGTGCTGTGTTTCAGAGAGGTGGCCCAGGCCGTGCCCCTTTATATACCTCTCTGCAACGCAGCTCTGTGGCGGTTACAACTAGAGGTATCTAGTGGGCTACTTGGACCCAAGGGACCCTCAGGATTCAAGGGGACTTAATCTCCCAAATTAAAACGGACACAGGACGCGTTTACACAGTGGTGAAGGGAGGGGATGGGGCCTGTGGTGGGTTTTAAGATGGGGAAATAATTCTCCTTCAATCCTGAGGGACCCGGGGGGCCAACTAGTCCACCAGGTGCTTCCAGTAAGCGCCACTGCGCTGTGTTTCAGATAGGTGGCCCAGGTCGTGCCCCTTTTTACAGCTCTCTGCAACGCAGCTCTGTGGCGCTTACTGGAGGTACCTAGTGGGCTACTTGGACCCTAGGGACACTCAGGATTCAAGGGGAATTAATCTCCCTAGGGACACTCAGGATTTAAGGGGACTTAATCTCCCAAATTAAAACAGACACAGGGTGCGTTTACACAGTGGTGAAGGGAGGGGATGGGGCCTGAGGTGACGTGTGCAAACATGCCTTGTGGCGCGTTTTAAGATGGGTAAATAATTTGCCTTCAATCCTGAGGGCCCCTGGGTCCAACTAGTCCACCAGGTGCTTCAAGTAAGCGCCACTGCACTGCGTTGCAGAGAGGTGGCCCAGGCCGTGCCACTTTTTACAACTCTCTGCAACGCAGCTCTGTGGTGCTAACTGGAGTTACCTGGTGGTCTAGTTGGACCCAAGGGACACTCAGGATTCAAGGGGACTTTATCCCTCAAATTAAAACTGCCACAGGGCGTGTTTGCACACGTCAGCTCAGCCACCCCTTCACCAGTGTGCAAACGCACCTTGTGGCGCGTTTTAGGAGGTAGCTTTAATCCCCCTGCCCTATTATGTTCCTGGGGCTTAC